>NC_072493.1:16175000-17392500 GCF_027574615.1 Eptesicus fuscus
GGATTACATCTCAAAAATATATTCTTTACTATATGCCTTAATGGATATTGTAGTTATATTATAATCTAGGGTGGTTTTCCTGTGGAAATATAAAAGAAAGTATACAGAATAAATAGTAGGTTAACATTCATTGAATTTAAATCTGATAAGATATTAATGAATATAACAAAATGAATTGAAGAAGAAAAGAATCGGAGGATAAAAATAATCCTTGGTAACAACTGTCCTGGATACAAGCTACTTTACTGGCTATAATTTTGATTGTGGATGTAGCTAGAGCTCTGCGGTTTGCAATGATATGCAGTATTAGTTATCAGTCAGTGGGATCCTACAGAGGCCAAGCTTAGAGATGGTGAAGATAGTGCACAAAGTTCACACAAAAAGAATAACCTGCTTCAAAGGCACAGAGGCATGGAAGAGCATGGCATGACCAGAGACCTATGGCAAATGATGCAAGATGAAGATAGAGTGGCTGGGATAAACACCGGGGATTTAGAGGCAGTGGGAAAGTGAAGGAATGCCGCGCCATGTTAACAAGTCTGCATTTAAGAGAGCAAAAAATGATGGAGCCATAGCAGACTTTGATCAATCAATGAGGGGGATTTGTTTATGCTCTGAACAGAGAGTTGGCTATCTGTGACCTCTGCTTTTCCTTTCTGTTGAGCAAAAGCAGTCTGTCTGAACCCTGGGCATGGGATACAGTACACACACATGGGATACAGTGCACACACATGGGATGCAGTGCACACGGAGGTGCTCCCTGCCCAGAGCAGAGCTGCCAGCAGCGCCCAGGGAACATTGGATGGCAGATGAGAGGTAGCAGGGATTTAGAGAGACCTAGAAAGAAGACACCTTTGTTGTTGCTTTCTGGGTGCTTGGGATCACCTAAATATCATCTGAAATGCTATTTATTTCCAGCAAAGAGAATTTTTTTTTAAAGTGTGCAGCTCCTGTGCCTCAGAGACAAAGGGCAGCACAAGGAGCGCTCCTCTGCAATTCTGAAAAAGACTGTGCAGGAGCACCCGAGTCTTTCGTCTTGTGATGGTCTCAAAGAAGAGCATAATAAACAGGATATTCTAGGGCAAACACATCTAAAATACTTCTCTATCGCTCTGCTGGAAATGATTAAAAGAGATTAATGTTTTCAGTTCAATTCAGTTCCACATACTCTTCTAGAAGCCAGGCTCTTATTTGCGCATTATGGTAAAGGTGTAGGAAGAGGAGGGATGGATTAGTTTGATAACACTATGTGTTGTCTTGTATAGATTTATATAAATGAATGACTATTATATATAGAAAAGGAACAACATAGATAATTAATTATATATGTAGATTAATTATAATATTTTAATGACATGGCTTATTAAAGCAACAAATTTCAGAATGTATAGTTCTATCAGAACACCATTCAACTTCCCATCAAAATAATTCTGGTACCAAACACAAACACTAGACAAAATATACAAATAAAATAGCTAAGGATTCTGTGGAAAACACAAAAACAGGCAGAACTTGTGTGTGTGTGTGTGTGTGTGTTTGGGAAAGGTGGATGGAAAAGTGACTAGTATGGGGGTCATAAATTGAAAGCAAATTAACTATCCTATCTAATAAAAGAGCAATATGCAAATTGACCATCACTCCAACACACAAGATGGCTTCCCCATGTGGTCAAAGATGGCTGCCCCCATGTGAACACAAGATGGCCAGCAGGGGAGGGCAGTTGGGAGGGACCAGGCCTGCAAGGGAGGGCAGTTGGGGGTGATCAAGCCTGTAGGGGAGGGCAGTTAGGGTTGACCAGGCCAGCATAGGAGGGAAGTTGAGGGCGACTGGGCCTGCAGGGAAGGGCAGTTGGGGAGAACCCAGGCCTGCTGGGGGGATCAGTTGGGGAGGACCAGGCCTGCAGGGGAGGGCAGTTAGGGGCAATCAGGATGGCAGAGGAGGGAAATTGAGGGTGACCGGGCCTGCAGGGAAGGGCCGTTGGGGGGGACCCAGGCCTGCAGGGGAGGGCAGTTGGGGGGACCAGGCCTTCAGGGGAGGGCAGTTAGGGGTGACCAGGCCTGTAGGGCAGGGCAGTTAGGGGTGACCAGGCCTTCAGGGGAGGGCAGTTAGGGGTGACCAGGCCTGTAGGGCAGGGCAGTTAGGGGTGACCAGGCCTGCAGGGCAGGGCAGGGCAGTTAGGGGTGACCAGGCTGCAGGGGAACAATTAGGCATCAATCAGGCTGGCAGTGGAGTGGTTAGGGGGTGATTAGGCTGGCAGGCAGAAGCAGTTAGGGGCAATCAGGAAGGCAGGCAGGCAAGCAGTTGGGAGCCATCAGTCCTGGATTGTGAGAGGGATGTCCAACTGCCCGTTTAGGCCCGATCCCGGTAGGGCCTAAACAGGCAGTCGGACATCCCTGGAGGGGTCCTAGATTGGAGAGGGTGCAGGCTGGGCTGAGGGACACACATCCCCATGCATGAATTTTGTGCACCGGGCCTCTAGTGCTTAGATAAAACCATAACAAATTTTCTGAAAAGCTGAAGGTAAAGAGAAAAAAAATATTTAAAGCATCCAGAGAGGGGGGATATATATATATACATATATATATATATATATATATATTAGGGGCCCGGTGCACGATATTCGTGCACTGGGGTTGGGGGGTCCCTCAGCCCAACCTGCCCCCTCTCACATACTGGGTGCCCTCAGGGGATGTCCTACTGATGGCTTAGGCCCACTCCCCACTCTCCTTTGTGGGAGGCAACCGGGCTGATCAGGGGAAGGCACCAGCCCCATCACCCCACTGCTGCAGCCACTACCAGTCACCACAGCCACGAAGGTGTTTTCATCAACACGGACTCCAGTCCCTTCACCAAGAAACAATGACAACTTTCTTTAGGGAGGGAGAGACAGAGAGAAACATCAATGTGAGAGGGACACTTTGATTGGTTTCCTCCTGTATGAGCCCTGACCATGGGCGCCAGGCTGGGGGGCATGCAGGGACCCCTGGGCCGCACGCAGTGGTGGCCCCCAAGGGTCTCCACACACCCCAGAGGCCAGCAGCCAGCCCCCCATCATGTGCGCCAGGCTGGGGGCGTGGAACCAAACTGCCTCTTGGTGCTGGAGCATTCCCAAGTGGCTGGGGGCACTATGGTGACAGGGGATGTTTCCACCCCACCCCGCCCCCAGCCCCTTGGCTCCTGCACCTATAGGCTCAAAGTGGCCAGGGGGCGTTCTGGGAACCCTGCCACTCAGGACCTAAGCAAGGGGCCTACAGGCTCGGACTGGCCTGGGTCCTGAGGATGTTTGCGGGACCCAGCCCCTTGGCGCCTGCACCCTTAGGCTCCAAGTGGCCAGGGGGCATTCTGGGACCCTGCCCCTCAGGACCTAAGTGCAGGCCTACAGGCTCTGATCGGCCTGGGTCCCGAGGATGTTTATGGGACCCAGGTTGCTCAGGACCTAAGCGCAGGCCTATAGGATCTGAGCAGCTTTAGGTCCCAGACCCCAGACTGCTGCAAGTGTTTGGGGGCGGGAATGTTCCCGCCCACCAAGGCTCCCAGTGGCCAGGAGGCATTCTGGGGCCCCTGCCGCTCAGGACCTAAGCGATCCGCCTGAGTCCGGAGGATGTTTATGGGACCCAGGCTGCTCAGGACCTAAGCGCAGGCCTACACGATCTGAGAGGCTTGGGTCTGAAGGATGTTTCCCAGATGCCAGACTGCTGCACGTGTTTGGGGGCGGGAACATTCCCGCCCACCAAGGCTCCCAGTGGCCAGGGGGCATTCTGGGATCCCCGCGGCTCAGGACCTAAGCGATCCCGCCTGGGTCCGGAGGATGTTTATGGGACCCAGGCTGCTCAGGACCTAAGCGCAGGCCTACAGGCTCTGAGCAGCCTGGGTCCAGAGGACGTTTACAGGACTCAGGCTGCTCAGCACCCGCATATGCAAATTAACCGCCATCTTGTTCGCTCTGATTGGCTGTGGGCGTAGCGAAGGTGCGGTCAATTTGCATGTTTGGGTATTATTAGGTTATATATATATATATATATATATATATATATATATATATATAATATAGAAGGGAAAATAATAGAAATACCTCAGATTTATCCCATATTATGGAGGCCAGAAGAGCAAATGACAGTGGAATAGCTTTTTTTTTTTTTTTTTTTTTTTAATGATTGAACATATCTCCTCTGCTTTACTGTAGGCTCCAAACTTAACAGTTTTATCTTAAATTATATGGGAGCAGCTTTACAACTGTTTTTTTTTTTTAATTTATTATTTTATTTAAAAATAAATACTTATTTTTCCTCATTATATAGAAGAGTCCATCCAGAAAGATTAAGTGGACTTTCCTGGGATATTAGTACTATTCCTTGAAATCTGTCCCAGCTCTGTTCATTGCACATTCAGTTTGTTCCCAAATTAACAGCATTTAGACTATCGTTAAGTCAACACTAAAAGTTGATAATAAAGCAATGCAATTGTTGGAATACACATTACATATGTTTATTTAGACTTTGCAGTGTGGGCTTTAACTTTGCCTCCCCTAACAGATCGCTTTATCACATGACTCAGGTGAGAATTCAGAGGTTCGGATTCAGCCTAAATTGCAACAAATGTGTCACTCATAACACATTTGGAGTTAACTCATTAAAAAAAATTAAATGTAAAAGTTTGCCTTCCCATTCAAGCTATTTGATGTATCATCATCCCAAAACATAAGAAATGGATTTCAGTTTATTATCTCTTTGACTTTGGTTTATTTTCCCTGTAGCAGATGGAAATGTCACCAGCTAAAGACACTAACCACATGCGATGTTAGTGGGCGAATGACAAGTAATTATTGCTTTAATTCAAGTGTTCATATGCTAAAGGATTATCGACAGTTACTGATATCGTTATAATAGACCACCAGGAAAAAAATGACTCAGAAATCCCATAGTAGACTGGCTGGGATGAGATATGCAATTACCTCCACAGATGAGATACATCATTGTCACCCTGGCCTCCTAGAGTGTGAGCACAGAGAATGACACACATCAAGGGACTGTAAGATATAGCACTCACGTTTGAAAAGTTGGTGCAGTGTCTACATCCTGAGGGAACTGAACTGGAAGCTTTCTGGATAAAATATCACCTGTGTTCCCACTTGTGTCTGAAACATGGCATTCCACGCACTTGTTGGAGTCATTATCGTGTATACAGCTCACCCTGTGAACTTCAGGACACAACACTGACTGAACGGACATATAAGAATGAGATTTAAAAATGTGCTGTTTCAATTCTGTCATTTGATGAATGACCCTGCTCTGTAGTCCCATTCTATAAACACTCCAAACTTACTATACCAGAACATAGCAGTGCCTAGACCCTAATCCTAAAATCAGTGTGTTTTTTTTAATTTAAAAAAATATATTTTTATTTATTTCAGAGAGGAAGGAAGAGAGAGATGGAAACATCAATGGTGAGAGAGAATCATTGGTCGGCTGCCTCCTGCAAACCCCATACTGGGGATAGTCTGCAACCGAGGCATGTTCCCTGACCAGGAATCAAACTGTGACCTCCTGGTTCATAGGTCGATGCTCAACCACTGAGCCACACCAGCTGGTCTAAATTAAGTGTTTTTTAAATAATTGGCAGGACTTGCTAGCCAACTCCTCTGAGTCTATTTTGTATTGTTGTAGACTTTTCATTTTTGTCTTTTGTGACCAGATTTCCTTAAGGTCTTCCTTTCCTATTAGCTCCTCCCCAAGGAGGAGAATTACAAATGGGAAATCATCTAATTAGGCTGCAAAATACTTATTAGGACGTATTTGCTAATGGATTAGAACTTGGATGGTATTTCCTTTTATTTGCTTCTTCTGGCAGTGGAATGTTCTAGGACCCAGTTTTTATATTTGGAAATTATTAGAGGGACTTTGGTGTAGGCTTATCATTTAGGGGTTGTGTAAAAGTGGGAACATTTATTTCAAGAGAAGATGCTTAGAATGGCATTGACTTAGAAATTGTTTGAAGGTTCCAGTATAAAAATGGAAGTTAAACATTGTTCCATAAACAGATTAGCCCACATTTAGTTGTATTAAACAACAGGTTGATTATACTCACTGATTCTGTGAGTCAGAAATTTGGCAAGGGGGCTATGAGGTTGACTTTTCTTTGCGTCATTGTGTCCTCAAATGACTGAGGGTGACTCAACTGGTGGGGCTGGAACAACATGGACTGTGCATCCGTTTTCATGGTGCTTCTTCACTCACGCCTAATACCTGAGTTGTGATGCCTGAAGGAGGCACTCAGGTGGTCTTCTTAAGCAAAGCACCTGTAGGTTGTCTCTGTCATGGCAGTCTCAGCGCAGTAAGATTCCCTACCTGGCCACCTGTCATCTGTAAGAGCAGGTGTTACAGTGAACAAAGTGAAAACTATCTGACTTTTTATGATGTAGGTTTGGAATTCATCCAGATGGATTTTATGGACTGAAGCAGGGAAAGCCCACCTGGATTCAAGGAGATGGGGCATATACTTCTTTCCTCAATGCCAGACTAAGAAATTGTTTAGCTGTTTGGAAGCCTTCACAGAGATGTAGATCTTTTTCACAAAAGAAGAAATTTAAAAGGGACTGTGTGTGTGTGTGTGTGTGTGTGTGTGTGTGTGTGTATGTGTGTGTATGTGTGTGTGTTTTGGGGGGAGATGATAGATGGATGGATGGATGGATGGATGGATAGATAGATAGATAGATAGATAGATAGATAGATAGATAGATAGATAGGATAGGCAGGGTAGATTAGGTACCCAGACATTATATAGCCATATGTAAGATACTCTACCACTAGTGATGCTAAATAAAATAATCATGACAAAGTATACTTGTTCATGTATGCTTACAGTGAAAATTATAGAAGGAAAAATACCAGACATTTAAAATATGGTTACTTGTTGGTGTAAGGGTTTAGATAAACTTAAAAAACACTGTAACCAAAAATGAAATACCATGTTTTATTTATTAAGTTAGTCATCTCAAAGTGGCAGCACCTCACAAATGCTGAATATGGCCATTCCCGTGAACTGACGATTGCTGATGAAAGTGCAGCCCTTTTAGAAAGCAAGTTTGCCAGGTGACATCTTAAAGCTATCCTACATTTGCCTCAATAAGTCTACTATTATCATTTGAAGTATAGAAAATTCTTTTTAAGTCTATAAAAATACATTCATGGTACATTATTTCTATTTTTAAAATATATATAACCCATATTTCAGATTCAGAAGAATAGTTAAATAATGTGGCAATCAGTAAATATAGTCATTAACTATAATAATTATGAAGATTTTTTTTTTAAATTACACGGGCAAATTTTCATGTCATAATGTTATAATGTTAATTAGACAAAGAAGGTACAAATACATATGCCCCTGTGTGTGTGTATCCCCCACACAATGACATGTACACAAATACATATACTGTGTATTTATGGCAGATGATTCTGGTTGCTACCATTGATAAAAATAACAATAATAATTCTGTTACCCCAAGGGTACTACTAAAACCCTTAATATTCCTGATGAGAAAGTTGAAGTAGAAAATATGTACATTTTTAAAATATTATCATTAAAATCTCTGGGAACCCTAATTTTTATGGTGAGCTCGGGAGGGTGCCATTATACCCATGATAGTAATTGTAGCTGTAATATGGGGTGGCATATATCAAATATAAGCAGCTACCTAAGTATTTTATGTGCAACAAATGTTTGAGTTCATTTATATTTCAGAGGATAGAGCATTTCACTCTTAACAGTCTATGTCTTCCAATAAATTCAGCAGATTTTGTACAAAGATATTAGTATTAGACTTTGAGTTACTGGAACAAGTCACTCATATTTGTATCCCCAGGACCTAGCAAAAAATATATCTGGAACAGGCCTTAATAAAAAGCATGATAAATAATCAATGTGATGATCTATTGTGCAACTTGTTGGCCAATGGGCAAATCTATAGGTAATTTTGAATCTTTCCTAGTAGTGCTCAGCTTCACACACTAGTCTGGTGTGCCATTTAATGACAAATTCAACTATACTATAAAACTTACCTTGAACTGTGAGCATGCGCTAAGCTTCTATTCCACACTGGAATATTAGCTCAAATAATCCTGAGTTTCTTTTTAAGGGATATGTAAGTAAGTCTATTCTGTTCTCTATCCCACTTACATCCCCGAGGCACTGGCTGCCAGATCACACTCACGGGTCCTATGCCATTAATTCCTGTTGTTTTGCAATGGAAGCTTGGAACAGAAAAAATCTAGAACCTGAAAAATACATACACCATTTTACTTGAAACACCAGAGTTGCCAGTGTTTTCTAATGGTTATTTGTCCATTGGGACTCTCGCCTTATATCAAAAGGGTAAAGTGTGTATTTTTCTTTAAGAAAAAGAAAAGAGCCCTAGCTGGTTTGGCTCAATGGATAGAGCATAGGCCTGCAGTTGGAAGGGTCCCAGGTTCAATTTCGGTCAAGGGCACCTGTCTAGTTTGTGGGCTCAATCCTCAGTAAGGGAGAGTGTATCAGGCAGCCAATCAATTATTCTCTTTCATCGTTGATGTTTCTATCTCTCTCTCTCCCTCTTCCTCCTCTGAAATCAATAAAAATATATTTTTTAAAAGAATTAAAATCAAACAAGTAAACAAACAAACAACAATCTCCAGGGGATCCAAGAGTTAATTACAGAAGATGTAACCAAAGTGGGCCCTGACAACTATTCTATCACAGAAGTGAAACCCTATATACAATATGAAAGTCATATCTTTGGTAGGAGAAATTAATCTACATGGGAATCTTTTTTTAAGTGGGTAGACTAGCCCTTATTAATTAATTCTTAGAAAGATGTGCCAGGTACTTGCTATCTTAATCATATGAACAATGTTCATTTTTCTTCATTCTGAAGGAGGTTCCTATTAAAACAAAGGTATAATGTGCTTTAACTTATAATACAAAATTGACCTTTCCAACTCTAAAAATAGATTTTTAAAAAGTAGGGGAGGGTGGGGCTAAGGGGGAGAGATCAACCAAAGGACTTGTATGCATGCATATAAGCCTAACCAATGGACACAGACAACAGGGGTGGTGTGAGGGTATGAGTGAGGGGTTGGGGAGTAGTGGAGGGATAAGGACACATATGTAATACCTTAATCAATAAAGAAATTTAAAAAAAAATAAAGATAGGAGATCTTGAAAAAAAATTAGCTGCATAACTCAGAACATGGCCCTGCATAATTCTTGTGGGGTTAGTGTCCTGTTTTCTTTAGTTTCTTTGTTGTCTGATCACACTAGTAAATGTGCCCGCTCCTTCTGTGGGGTAAATAACAGGGCTCTATTCCCACCACTCTCTGACTTCAAGATGTTCATGATGCATTCACTGTAATGCAAGGATGTTCCCCCACCACTCCACCAATGTCACCATGGCTTAGGACGTCCTGAAATCCCAAAGGTTACTATGCACTCAACACCTCCTTTTGCATAGTCCTTCTTTCAGTTTGTTTTTCTGACATTTTTCAAGAGACAGACCATACTTTGGACATACTCTAAAACTTAGCCCCAGGCATTTAAGTGCTTCTTCTTGACTTCCATTTCCCCTAGCTGGTATTCATTTTTATATCCAAGGTAAAGGACAATCCTTTCTTCTCACCCTACACTCAGAATAAATATTCGCTGCGGTCCATTAGGAAAGCTTTTAAAAATTAAAGTATATATGAAATATGTTTCAATCCAACACAACTCATGTACAATTTAAAAGTTGTTTCCTTTTTCTTTTGAGTAGAGGGAAGTCTGTCATTTATCAATATAATATCAGTACTTAACATAGATATATTGAAGAGCTGAAAATATATAGACTCAAAAGTCCAGCAACTCAATGAAAATTCATGAATTTATTTACCAAAACACATTTACTATAATGTTCATAGTAGCATTATTTATAATTATAAAAATTGGACACACTCATATGCCCACCAATAGCACAAGCATTTTAGGTACAGACTGGAACACTCCAGAGGGTGAACAAAAGACAACTGCATACTCACAGGTTGGTATTAGAGGTGCTACCCAGCTCAGCACATGAGGAAAGCAAAGAAAGGAAACAGAATTAGATAGAAGAGGTCATGCTTTGTGCCAGTCCCTACTGATTCTCTGGCCAACACTGCAAAGGGTTTTAAGGAAAGAATGGTCCATCAGTGATGGCTAGAACTGGGGGGAGAGGGCTGGCCCTAAGTACAGGGATGTGGAGCAGCCATTGGATGTTGGCCACCTGGAGAGTGGCCAACACCATAGGTGAGATGCCTTTTCTCAGATGGCTGACAACACTCCTGCCTGCTTGGATAATGAGTCCTTTTACTCCTGAAGGGGTTTCTGGGTATGGGTGGTATATCACAATATTCACTATACTCATGTAACAATATCAAGAAATCTCACAAACACAGTCGTGACTAAAAGAGCTTGGGTGCAAATGAGAAATAGTACATAATTTCATTTATAGTAAACACACAAATGGTTAGAATTCAGGATAGTAGTTAATGCTGAAGTTTAATGAACAAAGGAGTTATGTATAATGTTCTTTTACTTGGTCTGGGTGCTCGGCGCAGGGCTGTATTCAGTTAGTATGCATTTGAACTGCATACCTAGGATTAATGAATCTTTCCGTGGGTAGCTACTGAGAAGAGGTTGGTGACAGTTTCTATAGGAAGGAAGCAAAGTGTGCCTTTAAAAACAAAAGCAAAAAAACTATGCATTGAGCTATTATTTATCTATAATATGTATAAGAACATAGTGTGGGTGGGGAGTATAGTATTTCTTTTATTTCTACTCTTCATTGACATTTTTTTAAAAATGAACGTTTTCAATTCATGCTGCACTTTCTGCATTTTCCATTCTTAGATGCAGCCAAACCAGAATTTTCTGCCCTGCATACTGTTTTAGTCCAAAGTAGGTCAATATCACAGCTGAGAAAAATTATGTAGGATTAGAATAAATTCTGGTTCAAACGGAAAAGATCACTTCCAAAACTCTGAAACACATTCTTCACTAAAGACCTATCTATAAATAAATATGTAAAAGAGAGATTTTTGAATTTTAGAGGGATCTAAATAATATTCCATATTTATTTTCATGGGTTCAGGAAATCATTATATATACTAGTGACCTAGTACGCAATATCGCATGAGACCTGGACCTGCGGGAAATCACACGAAATCCAGGACCCCAGATCCTGCCGTGCTATGGGACTCCCCTGAGTCCCGCCACGCCATGAGACCCAGAGTCAAGTCCCACTGCACCACGGGACCCAGAGTCAAGTCCCTGCCCACCTACATGTGCCTCGCCACGCACGCAGCCTCCTGGTGACTGGTCTTTGGTCATTACGGCATTAGGGCGACTGAGTTTATAATATAGACTAGATGCCCAGTGCACAAAAATTTGTGCACTGGTGGGGGGGTCCCTCAGCCCTGCCTGCCCCCTCTCACAGTCTGGGAGCCCTCAAGGGATGTCCTACTGACAACTTAGGCCCGCTCCTCTGTGGGAGGCTACCAGGCTGATCAGTGGAAGGCGCCACCCCCATCACCCCACTGCTGCTGCCACTGCTGGCTGTGGTGATTGTGAGGCCTGAGTCCCAGGCCTCACAGCCGCTGGGGCTCACGGCTGCCTGAGCCTACAGCTGCAATGAGCCCCAGGCCTCGCAGCCACTGGGGCTTATGGCTGCCTGAGCCCCGGGCCTCGCAGCTGCCTGAGCCCATGGCTGCCATGAGCCTTGAGCTTCGCAGCCGCTGGGCCTCAAGGATGCCTGAGCCCACGGCTACTTGATCTCAGGGCCTTACAGCCTCTGTGGCTTTGTCCGGATGGATGTCCAGAAGACATCCACTCTAATTAGCACATTGCCCTTTTATTAGTATAGATGCCTATATAATAAAAGGGTAATATGCAAATAGACCAAATGGCAGAACAACTGAACAACCAATCAAAGCATAATATGCTAATGATATGCTAAGGCTGCTCAACTGCTTGCTATGACTTGCACTGACTACCAGGGAACAGACAGTCAACTGGTCAACTAGTCGCTATGACGTGCACTGAGCACCAGGGAGTAGATGCTCCCACTGGTAGGTTAGCTTGCTGCTGGGATCCAGCCAGTCGGGACTGAGCAAGATGGGCCAGACATGCCCTGGAGCCCTCCTGTGGTCCCCGGCCTGATCGTATATCAGTGGGGTCCCTCAGCCTGGCCTGTGCCCTCTGGCAATCTGGGACCCCACAGGGGATGTCAGAGAGCCGGTTTCAGCCCGATCCTGCAGGCCACTTCCCTTTTAAGGGCACCAGATGCAGGGCTCATGGCTGGCGAGCACTGCTGTGGCAGCGTGAGCCTCTCCCGATTGGGACTGATTGGATGTGAGCCCGTAGCAGGCACAGTGGGGCCGGGATGAGCTGGAGTGACAGGTAGGAGCTGCAGGCAGTATTGGTCTGTGGGTTTTGGCCCGATCCCTGCAGGCCACCCAGAGGGACCCCTCCTGTGCACAAATTCGTGCACTGGGCCTCTAGTGTGTGTGTGTGTGTGTGTGTGTGTGTGTGTGTGTGTGTGTGTATTAGAGAAACAAAGATGAATATGGTTTATAGCTGAACAACCCTTATCAAACCCTTATCAGCTCTATTTCCAACAGGAGAAACAGATAGGTAAAGAGATAATTGTCACATCACAGAGCATCTTCATCTGGAATTTACTGACCCTTACGTGGAGTAGAAGACGCTAGCAGATATCTGTTTATGTCAAAATAACACATTAGCTTTCTAAGTGGTCCTGCCATACTGCAAGTACATCATCTATTTAGGGAGTAAATACTTTGCCTTGTCTTCTAACCACCTTAGCTGAATGGAACACCTACACACACACACACACACACACACACACACACACACTTCATAATGGCAAAATGGAGTTGGAAAGAATTGATTCAAATAGCAGTACATCACTGTATATAAATAAAGGTAGACCCAAATAGTAACTCAGACTATTGGAATGCTTTATTTGTATCTGGCCTACTTCTAAAATGCTTGCCCAAGCTACTATTCATACATCTCAGCTATCTGAATCCTGTTCGTACTTCATTAATATGGTCAACTTTTACCAACACAAAGCCTGTTTTCTGGCAAACTTCTCAGCACCCCTGATGAATATTGTACATGACCAAGAAGCCCTTGGCCTTAATATACTTTCAGAATCCTTTTCAACTCAGTACTCTGGTGAGGCCCGACCAATTGATCAGTGTTGGCCCATAATATGCTATCTGTTGGCCATTGCTTTTGTTGATATAAGACACATCCAAACATGTAAATACTTTTCATAAAACTTGGCTCGAGCCGAAACTGATGACAGGTGTCAGGAAGCAGGATTCCAAATGCTTTGGAGATTGATAACTTTGCAATTTCTTGTATGCACTTGGAATTAAGAAAGATTAGTAAAGGTGAGGTATGAGAAAGCAAGGTGGGGATTGGATTACAGGATAGTTAACTAGATTTTATGCTTTTTTGAGAGTGAGTGCGCTTATTTCAAAAGTGTATTAACCTAGATGCACAAAAACAATGGACAGGGCTTGCTTAAGGCAAAGATAAGTCTTTTCCTAAAGAGGTTTTATGCTTAGGGTGTGACTACCCACCAGAACCTGCCAAGTTATGAATTTATATTCAGATCACCCTGTGAAGTTACTTTCCCTAGAACCTCCCCCCCCCACCCCCACTTTTTTGTTGTTGTTGTTTTGTTTTCATTCATACTTCTCAATTCTGGGGCCAGGGAAAGCAAATTCTATATTTAGGAATCGAGTATGGCTTTGAGAATCATAAATAAGTGGATTGTCAAGTAGGCATACTCTTTCCAAAGAAGAAATAAAATGTTTTTTGAGCCCAGGATATTTGAGGACTTACCTTAGAGGAATGCATTCTGTAAGCACTAAGTATTCTTTATCATTTCCCAAATCTCCACTGTGTGTCAGGCAGTGTGTCAGCTCCTGGACACATAGATGAAGGTGACAGAGGCCACGCCCATGTCCTTAAAAGTCTTGTAATCTCACAAGTGAGACAAATAGACATCATAATCATCAGACAGTGATATGGATACTTGGGTTCCGGTAGTTATATGGTTCTATGCACTGAGGGATGCTAAGCCCTGACTAGGGGTGAAGGTTTTATTGGGATCATTATGGAATACTTTACAGAAGTGACCCCTAGATTGTCTTGAAAGACATTTGGGAGTTAGATAAGAGCAAAAAACCATAGAAGGGTGCCTAGGGTGGGCGTGGAGGCTTAAGGTGGAGGCAAGGACAGTCAATCATTCGGGACGACCTGGATGCAGAAAACTTGTTAGAGCCCACACATTTATACTCAGCATAAAACTTGAGAAAAGCTTTGCTTAGAGCTCCACGTACATGTCAAAATTGTACTTCGACTTCCTTCTCCTGGACAAGTTGCGTTTTCTCCAGTTGCTGAAAAATTGCATTCTACAGCTTTCTCTCTTCCGTATTGACAAATGGTTAAATGGAAAGGGAGGTCAAAATAGAAAATCAATGTGATTTTGCACAGTCCTCATTACTAGGTCAGCCATGTCTTCTCTGTGCATACGCAAGCCGGCTTCCTTGCTTTGAGCAGGCTTTAAAAAGGTTGCCTGCTGGCTGAACTGTCAGCTCAGGGAGAGAAAAATTAGTTTTCAGAACCTCTCTCCAATAAGAATAAAAGTAAAGGAAAGCCTCATACCTCACACCTCTGATTCTATGTTTGATTATCATCATTAATGCCCACAAAAGAAGGAAACTAATCGTCTTGGTCATTTCCATTTAAAATAACGAACCATGAAGATTTTCAGCTGAAAGGGTCTTTAGGGATCATCCATGTCAAACATCCTTTCTTCTTTTATTTTATAAAAATGGAAATTGGTGCAGGGAAAAGTCAAGTGGCTTGCCCAAGGTGACAAATGAAGCTAATGGCTGAACCTGAGCTCAGTCCCAGAAGGATGTGTTCTGACGTCCAGGCATTTGTATCTGCAGAGCAAGGGAGAATCATTTATTTTGAATTACAATTTATTATTACTTCAACAAGAAAGCTTTTTTATAAAAAAAAATAGTAAGAATGCTTTTGTGGGACTGTGCCATGGAGTCTATTTATATGTGGCTATCTCCGTGTACATGTTGTGTGTGTGTGTGCGGCGGTTGGGGGGCGGGGTATACTCTTCATTCTTTATCATCAGCATCTCCAACCCAGTGGGTACCAACACAGGCTGCACATTAAAATCACTTGAAGGGCTTTGAAAAAAAAATCAATTTCCAGGCTCCACTCCCTAGAGGTTTTAATTTGATCGGTCTGGGATGGTGTGTTATGATCTGTATGTATGTTTAAAGTTCCCTGGGTAATTCTAATGCGAAATCAGTGTATGGAATCACCGCTCTGACCCTGAATGATAACCAGGATTCAGTGGTTCCTTCACCTCCCCATAGTCATGGTCATCTAGACCAGTGGTTCTTAACCTTCCTAATGCCACGACCCTTTAATACAGTTCCTCATGTTGTGGTGACCCCCAACCATAAAATTATTTTCGTTGCTACTTCATAATGTAATTTTGCTACTGTTATGAATCGTAATGTAAATATCTGTGTTTTCCGATGGTCTTAGGCGACTCTGCTAGTGGTTCTCAACCCGTGGGTTGCGACCCACAGGTTGAGAACCGCTAGCAGGGTCGCCTAAGACCATCGGAAAACACAGATATTTGCATTATGATTCATAACAGTAGCAAAATTACCATTATGAAGTAGCAACGAAAATAATTTTATGGTTGGGGGTCACCACAACATGAGGAACTGTATTAAAGGGTCGCGGCATTAGGAAGGTTGAGAACCACTGATCTAGACTATTAGTTGTTTGATATTCCTCTCCCATTGACTAATATTTAACTGAAGCAAATTTATTTTTAAAATAAATGTTACACCACTATGACAAATGATAAACACTTAACACTTATTTAAAAATGGAATAAACATGATATAACCAAGAACAATTTATTAAATATTAGATTGATATCATTAGTTGCCTGAGACACTGAGCATAAAGCTTATTGCTTTGCTAAACTTACAGATAACACATATGAAGGACATGTTTAAGTCGGTCACAGGACACCAAATGTTCCCCGTGATAAAAACGGATGAATTTACAGAAGTACCAAGGCCACACTTTTCAAACAGTGCCTCGCCTCTTACAATATCAAATCCTCTTAATACCAGCGGTAAACATTCCACACACTGAGAATCTCTTATTTAACATACAAGGGGAAGCATGGGGTTTTGTCTTTTTAAAAAATATATACTTTTATTGATTTCAGAGAGGAAGGGAAAGGGAGAGAGAGATAAAAACATCAATGATGAGAGATAATCATTGATTGGCTGCCCCCCTGCACACCTCCTATTGAGGATCAAGCCCACAACCCAGGCATGTGCCCTGACCGGGAATCGAACCTTGACCTCCTGGTTCATAGATCAATGCTCAACCACTGAGCCACACTGGCTGGGTGACATCAGCAAGCGTACCAGGGTACTCACCTTGTGTCTTGGTCTTTTCTGCTGCTCTCAGTTGGGTTACGAGCCACACTGCACTATATAAGGAGAGTGACTCCTACTCCACATCTAAATCCCTGGGCATCTGCCGCTTTCATGAGGAACCCTTAACAAAATGAGGCAGGGCATGTCCACACTCCTTACTTCCCTATGCCTCCAGTGTAGCCTGATAGCTTAGTCAGGTAGATGCAAATTGCTTTACAGGTGAGTTTGAGAGATCCCAGGAATATTTAAACATAGGAAGTAGCCCAAATAAATTAGTCAAGTAGATGCAAATTGCTTTAGAGGTGAGCCTGAGAGATCCCAGGAGTATTTAAACACAGGAAATGAAAAGTCAAGTTTATAGCTAAGTTGGGTGTTTTCTGCAGGCTCAACTGAAGATGTTTAATTAAATAGGCTCCCAATATGAAAAAGGGACCCTGGAGTGAAGTCCCTTCTAGAAAAGGGATCCAATGAAACAGTCACCAAATCCTGATGAGGAAGAAAATGATGGCTTAGGTAACATGGAGGTGTTAGGGGCAGGGCAGTGCCAGACACTACACAGAGGCATATGTCACATACATGTCACAGGTCTGCTCTCAAAGCTTAGTGGAGAATGCGTCAATAATGAGGGGTTTGTGCTTGTAGAGTCCTAGCCATCCTTCTCCAGGCAGGTGGCCGGACTTCCCTCCTGGTTGGTAAAGCTAATCAGTTCACAAGGTTAACTATTTCCACTCTGTCTGTGGGTTCTCTTTTCTTTTTGTCTGTTTTGTTTTATCTGTGTATATATTTTTTTCTTTTTCTTCTTTTTTTTGTTTGTTTGTTTGTTATTTTCTTGTGTTGTCCAGACTCCAAGGCTATTTCCTTCACATACAAAGAAATAACTAAGAGTTGAAATATCTCTTGTTACCTTTGAAAGGACATATGTACACCCTCACCCCAAAGGCCTCCACCCCCTAACCCCCCCACCCTCCCAGAAAAGATCAGACTTCCCGAATCCTTCTTCCTTTCCTCCCTGGGGAGACAGTCTGCACTGTGAATGATATTCAGGGAGTCGGAAGTCTTGGGGTGGGTGGGCAGGACACATGCCTCACATTTTGAGAAGCAAGGTGAGCAGGCAGTGGGGACCGCATCCCATGCTCAGTGGTACATATGTCATCTCATGCCTCTATTTTCTGTGTAAACTTCCCACCAGGAGGAGTTGCAGGCTCCTGGTTCTTCTGACTAGAAGGAACCCTTTTTCACCAGGCCTAACAGGCTGAACTCATTTGAATAAAGGGGACAGCCTCCCAGTTAGCAAGGAGCTTGCCTCTTCCCTGGGCAGTGGGGTTTGACCTTAGCTGCATGTTATAATTACCTGAAAAAAACAACAGTACTCATAACTTCTAATTCTAGCTCCACTAGAGATATGCTAAATTTGCATATTTAGGATGGAGTTTAGCTTAATATGTTTTTAAGCCATTTGTTATTTAAATGCCTTAAATGTAACAGATTTTATACCTACTGTGCTTTGGAATTAGTGTGTGCATCCATTATTATTTATTGATAATCTAATTATTGATTTATCTGGTTTTATTCATTATAATTTTTGGTAGTGAGGACAGTTTATGGAGCTATATTGGCTTTTTCCCAAGCTAGATTCCCAAGGAAGGGTTCAGGACATATAAATTTTAAAATCCAATGATGTCCTCTGTTGTTTTTAAAAATCAGTGATCTTACATGATCTATTTCTCCAAAGTTAACTCAAATTCTTTCTTATTTTCTTCTTGGACTCCAAACACCTACTATTATTATATTTTATGGGGAAAAACACAAATCTCCATGTAATTTTAAAGACTTTGTTCATGCTGTCCCATTGACATGAGTAGCCATCCTAACCTCTCTCTCTCTACACACACACAAACACACACACACACACACACACACACACACACACACACACACACTTTAATGGTCAGAGTCATTCTCCAAGAACCAACTTAAATATGACTGAAAGGTCCACCACTCTCCCCATGCCTTTACCTCCAAATTACAATATAAACTTAATATGAACAACAGCAATTTCTCTCTCATTGTGTCACATCCCAATATCATAAGCATCAAGCACAGAAAAGTTGTTTTACAGATACTTTTTAGAAAACAGGGAGGCAGGGAAAGAGATGCTGGAAGTAAGGAAAGACAGAAAGAAGGGAGGAAATGAAGGAGGAAGGGAAGGGAAAGAAGACAGAAGGAAGACAAGCAAGTGTGTTAGTGGAATAAAGCACCCACCTAAAAACAGAAAATCCAAAATGTCTTTGTAAAACACAAAAGCATCAGAATAACACTTTATTCCCACAGTCATCTGTCCTGAGAACATACTATTTTCTGGAGGCATATCTATATAAACCTCCATACTTTTAGACATCTCAATATTGTAGTTTTATTTATATTTATTATGAACTTAAAATGGTCTAGAGTATATGTTGAAACTTATTCGTATGTTGGCTAAATTGTCATCAAAACTGACCTGTAGGTAATTAAAAGCATTTATTAATTTGCAGCAAAGTATTGTGTACTATGTATGAAATTTTTAAATCAAATGGAAGCATCATCAGAAAAGTAAAAAAGCAACCACAGAAATGACACTTTCAAATATATGGAGGTAGGGAGGGAGAGTGAGGGGCACTGCCCTGTTAGGACAAGGTTTAACTGAGGCATGCCCGGCTATTTAGTACCGTGCTGCAGTTCTGTGAAAAAATTTGCACTTTTGGGAAAACAATGAGCGGGTGTGCGGCATACAGAAAAGCAGCTCTATTTTGGGTTTCTTATAGAGATATTGTACCTCTCATGCCCTTTCCCCTCGCTGGCTGCTGCTAAAATACTTCTCCTCCTCTGATAGACAGACACAAATTGAATTACCAAACACGCTTTTTTTTTTGTTTTTTAAATCTAAGCAGCAAGAATCTCTATCATCAAACACTGTCTTGCCACTGCCATCTTGTGGGCAGGATGCTGCCATGCAGGTCTTCCAGTGGCCAAGTCAAGAACAAAGTTTGCATCTTCTCAGGACTGAGAGTTAGAAACCAACAAGCAATGGACATTGAGAACGAGCTCTGGAGGCCTCTTCCGCTGCCCTCCTGCTGAGTGACATCAACTGTTTAAATGCATATAATATATTCATCGAGTGAGCATTTTGAGTATACATATGTACATATGTAGTATACATATATATGTATACACACACACACACACACACACACACACACACACATACACATATATATATATATACACTAGAGGCCCAGTGCATGGAATTCGTGCACGGAGGGGGGTTGTACCTCAGCCCAGCCTGTACCCTATCCTATCTGGGACCCCTGGAGGGATGTCCGACTGCCCGTTTAGGCCCGATCTCAGTAGGATCGGGCCTAAACGGGCAGTTGGACATCCCTCTCACAATCCAGGACTGCTGGCTCCCAACTGCTTGCCTGCCTGCCTTCCTGATTGCCCCTAACCGCTTCTGCCTGCCAGCCTGATCACCCCCTAGCCACTCTGCTGCCAGCCTGTTTGCCCCCAACTTCCCTCCTCTGCCAGCCTGTTCACCCCTAACTGCCCTCTCCTGCAGGATTGATCACCTCCAACTGCCCTCCCTTGCAGGCCGGGTGCCTCCCAACTGCCCTCTCCTGCTGGCCATCTTGTGGTGGCCATCTTGTGTCCACATGGGGGCAGGATCTTTGACCACATGGGGGCAGCTATATTGTGTGTTGCAGTGATGATCAATCTGTATATTACTCTTTTATTAGATAGGATAGAGGCCTGGTGCACGGGTGGGGGCCAGCTAGTTTGCCCTGAAGGGTGTCCCGGATCAGGGTGGGGGTTCCCTTGGGGCATGGGGCAGCCTGAGCGAGGGGCCTGTGGTGGTTTGCAGGCCAACCATGCCCCCTGGCAACCCAAGCGGAGGCCCTGGTATCTGGAATTTATTTTCCTTCTACAATTGAAACTTTGTAGCCTGGAGCAAAGCCAAGCCTGGGGCTCCCTCAGTGGCCATTTCTGTTGGGGTTATAATTGAAACTTTGTAGCCTCAATCGGAGGCCTGGGCCTGGCCAGGGTGTGTGGAAAGATTTGCTTCCCCTGTTGCCGGGGGCAACCCTGGCCTGCTCTCTCAAGCTCCATTCTGCCACCATTTCTGTTTGAATTTGTTTACCTTCTATAAGTGAAACTTTGTAGCTTGAGTGGAGGCTTAGGCCTGGCAAGGGCAGGCGAAAGCTTGGCTTCCTCTGTTACCTAGGAAACCTTGCTCTCTGTGGCTGTAGCCATCTTGGTTGTGTTAATTTGCATACTTGCTCTGATTGGATGGTGGGCGTGGCTTATGGGTGTGTCAGAGGTATGGTCAATTTGCATATTTGTCTATTATTAGGTAGGATATATATATATATATATATATATATATACATATATATATATATATATATATACTCATTATATTTATATACCATACTAGAGGCCCAGTGCACAAATTTGTGCACCAGTGGGGTCCCTCATCCTGGCCTGTGGGGATCGGGCAAAAACCAGTTCTCTGACATCCCCTGAGGGGTCCTGGATTACGAAAGGGTGCAGGCCAGGCCGAGGTACCCACTGGTGCACGAATCTGTGCACTGGGCCTCTAGTATGCATATAAGATCTTTGGTTAATCTCATCCCTCCCTCCCCATTTCTCTTTCCCTCTGAGATTCATTAGTCTGTTCCATGTTTCCATGCCTGTGGTTTCTGCTCCTGTGTTTAGCATCTGGCCCCTGGTGGTCAGTGCATATCATAGCTACCGGCTGGTTGGCTGGTTGGCCAGTTGTTTAGGCTTTTATATATTTAGATATGTTATAGATATATGCTCTCATTACATGTTTAATTAATTAAACAAGTATTTATTGTATATTATAAGATAACACATATAGCAGGGGTCTCCATACACATTAAATCCATCATAAACACTCTAATATGATAATGTGAAGTTATATAGCATCATGTGCTACTTTAAAAATTCTGAGAAGCCGTATGGTATCTTTCATCCTTCAAACTGCCTCAGCCCTTCTCACCTCAGCCTCCTCCCACTATTTAATTTTCTCTTTTCATCCTACTCCTGCTGGCTTTAACTTGTGTATAAATTAGGTAATAAATTAAACTTAACCATCAATATCTTAGGGGAAATTTTCCTGGTTCCCTTTGCCAACTGAAAGATATATTTTATTTTGGGATTCTAAATATTCCATATAACCTTAACTATATTGAGACTGACATAGCCATCATACTATCATATACTTCAGGGTGAGGTTTCTTATTAGTGGCACTTACTGGCATTTTGGACAAGTCTTGGTGGTGGTAGAGATGGTGCTGCTTGCTGTCCCATGCACTGTAGGATGTTTGGCAGCATCCTTAGCCTCTCCCTACAAGATGTGAATAACATGCCTAGCCCAGTCTCTAGCATGACAACCAAAAATGTCGCCAGGTTCTGCCAAATATGCCTTGAGTGGGGGAAGAGGGGTGGGCAGGGATGTAAATCATCATTGGTTGAGAGCAACCCCCTCTAGAGAAATGAATTTATGACTATTTTTTTAATATTATGGGTTATCTTCCTAATCTCATCAACCTCTCCTGGAATGTTTGTGCACATCTTTTCTTTCAACTTCAACGCAGAAACACTTCAAATTCTTGAAGATCCATAAATGTTCATAGTACTTTTTATTGTACACAATCTTTGCTTATGGATTCTTAGAATATTTTCATCTCTCTTGTTAAGTATAATATTCTTATGAGCCAAAAAAAGGGGGGAGAGGGAGATTTCTTTCTTTCCTTTTCTCTAAAACAGCGTTTCTCCTAATGTGTTCCGTGGAGCACTGGCACTAGCCATTTGGTATTTGTCCATTTGTTGTGTGTGCCTGTGTGCACACCTGCATTTTGGTGTATGTAAACATTTTTAGACTTGCAAAAGCTGCAAACCATATTCCCATCTCAGGCTTTCACAATGTACAATAACACAAAGAGTCTGTGGAAACTTTGATTCATAAAGTTGTTTAACAGTTTTTTTCCCCCTAAAACATATTTGATTATGTCAATGATGAAATAAATTGATCAGAGAGTTTAGCTAGTCAAAATGTATTTTAATTTAATATTTTTTGAGCCAATGTCATTGGCTCCTGAAAGATTATTACCATATAAACTTTTTTATTTCAACTCATATTAGTTTCTGATGGGAGAGAGCAATGATCACTTAGAGTGCAAGACTAGTTTTGAACTGCCCACCCAGTGTAGCTCAATGGTTGATCATTAACCCAGGAACCAAGAGACTCCCGGTTTCATTCCCAGTCAGGGCACATGCCCGGGTTGCAGGCTCCATCCCCTGGGGGAGGTGGGGCATGCAGGAGGTAGCCAATCAGTGATATTTCTCTCTCATGGATGTTTCTATCTCTTTATCCCTCTTCCTTCCTCTCTAAAAAATCAATAAAACCATTTTTTTATATAAACAATTTGTTTTGAACTGTCACTGCAGTGTGCAAAGAGGATTATAGAGTCAGGGCTGGGGTAGGAAGAGAAGAGAGAGGATGTGAAATGAATGAAGACTGTTGACTTTGTCTACAATAAGAAAAAAAGATGAAATTCCCAGGTCTTCACGTGATGAAAAAGGCCAGGAATGGGTGCCCAGATAACTTGTTTATAATTAAGACTCTGGCTAAATACCCTATATAATAAATACCCTATATAATGTGCAAATCAACCAAACGGTGGAACAACCAGTCGCTATGAAGTGCATTGACCACCAGGGGGAAGATGCTCAATGCAGGAGCAGCCCCCTGGTGGTCAGTGTGCTCCCACAGGGGGACCGCCACTCAGCCACAAACCAGGCACACAACTGGCAAGCACAGGGGCCTGCCTCTGCAGCAGCGCTAAGGATGTCAGTCAGACCACCCCTGAGAGCACCTGGACTTTGAAAGGGCGCAGGCCAGGCTGAGGGCCCTTCACACACCCCTTCCCCACCCTCCGAGTGCATGAATGTCATGCACTGGGCCTCTAGTGGGTTAATATTGGGGAAACACTCTTCTGGGAGAGTTTCATTGTCTGTAACTTGAAGAGACTGGACTAACAGTTTACGTTTTAGCTTTTCCAAGCTCTCAAATGGATTGACGGTAAAGTTGATGCTGGGGTGGTTGAGATGGGCTGTTAGTTTGCTGTGATGATTCTGTACTTGTTCTTGTTTGTGTTCAGCCTTCATACAGCACTGAATGGGGATAGTCTGCACTTGCAGGAAGAAACTGTTTAAATAAAGTGCTTGTGTGGACAGATTTGAGAAAGGGGCTACGGGTAGAGGGAGTCATGGGGGCTGTGGTGCTGGGGTCATTAGGAACTGGAAGTGCAGACACCAAGCAAACTTCCCCGCAGCCACTTCATCGTCCATGACCTCACCTCACCATTTAGATGAAAAAACACTCTTTCTTTTTTTTTTTTTTAATCAAAACCTAATCTGAAAAAGTTATGTTTAGATTATAACATTAACTTGGAAGTCACTAATATGAGCTTAAAGAAATGCTTCTTCTTGCCGAAACTGGTTTGGCTCAGTGGATAGAGTGTCGGCCTTTGGACTCAAGGGTCCCAGGTTCGATTCCGGTCAAGGGCATGTACCTTGGTTGCGGGCACATCCCCAGTAGGGGGCTGTGCAAGAGGCAGCTGATCGATGTTTCTCTTTCATCGATGTTTCTAACTCTCTATCACTCTCTCTTCCTCTCTGTAAAAAAATCAATAAAATATATTTTAAAAAAAAAGAAATGCTTCTTCTTAAGTCAAATTAAGGCTAAATATTTTAAACTGAAATATCACATCTGGTGGGTTTTCAAAAGAAATGAGAAAAATAAAATTGTTTGAGGTAGGAAAATTCTACTCCACCTGTTCAGACCAGGAGTTATAACACAGAAAGGAAATGCCTGTGTATTCTGTGTTTGTTTTATTTGCAACTCCTGTCTCTATTTCTGTGCAGGGACTTAGAAAATGGGACACACCAGGTCTGTGGTGGCACATGCAATTAGTATCCCAGTGAATTGTTAATGACACAACTTCAGTTTTAAATAAACCTAAAAATACATCACATATTCACATACTGCTCTTATAAATTAATAAATACACATACATGCATATAAAAACTAACATGAATTTGGCAAACAAGCTACCTTGTGCCAAATGGACTAGGTGTGAAGGATCAGGTGAGCAGGGCTTCTCAGGGTCCTAGCGGGCACAGAGCTCATGTGCAGAATCAGATGCAGGACATCTCACTGTCATATTGAAATAAGGAGAAAACAAGCTCTGTTTTGTTTTGTTTTTTTTTGTGTTTTTTTAATATATTTTATTGATTTTTTTTTTACAGAGAGGTGGGGAGAGGGATAGAGAGTCGAAGCATCGATAAGAGAGATACATTGATTAGCTGCCTCCTGCACACCTCCTACTGTGGATGTGCCCACAACCAAGGTACATGCCCTTGACCGGAATCGAACCTGGGACCTTTCAGTCTGAAGGCCGATGCTCTATCCACTGAGCCAAACTGGTTAGGGCAACAAGCTCTGTTTTAAGGGACAGTCTCAGAGTTGGGGATAGGACAGGTAGGATCAGAAGTGTGATTGATCGGTGCTCACAGTAGGTTAAGCTGGTATTTGAACGAGAACAAAGGTGTTCACAGGCAAAATGGGGAAAAAAGATATTTCAGATAAAGGAAATAGTTGCAACAAAAGCAGGCTGGTATAAAAGAAGTTTGAGGAACAAGAGACCCCCTCTGTGAGGCCACAGAATGCTGGAGGTCATTCTATAAAAGGTGAAGCTAGAGAGAAAGGTTTGGACTTAAAATAATTGAGAGGAAAATTTTACAATGTTGTTTAAAGGATGGTCCATTTAAACTTTTGTAACCAATTATTAAGGGACCAGTTATAACATAAGGAGGAAGGGGAAATGGCATCTTAGAGTTTTAATGTCGACAATCACTTTGGATCATGTTGCATTTCAGAGCTGCATTAAATTAGAGAGACAAGCAAAACCTTAGAATAGTGCTTAGAAAGAAATATGTTGACAATAACATAAGTCATATAGGTAGTTTTAATTTCTATAGCAGTCACATAAAAGCATTAAAAAAACACAGATGAAGTTTAACAGTAAATTTGGTCAATAATATGTGTCTAAGATGTGATTTTTCTACATTAAATAAATATATACAATTTTTAATGAAATTGTTCACATTCTTTTTCAAGCTAAGTTATTGAGATCCACTGTGTATTTTCCACTAACAGTGTGTCTTGATTTGAATTGGCCACATTTCAAATTCTCAGTAGCTACATAAGGCTATCGATTATCCTACTGAACAACACTCATTCCTGCTAGTGGCGGAAAAGGAAAAGTAATCAAAATTCACCATTAGTTATGGTGTTGGCTACATTTAGTTTCCCTTTATACATTTAGATAAAGCTCATTCTATTCTGCTCCCTTCCAATCCATTCCCTTCCTCCTGTTCTATTCCATTATGTTCCATTTCATTCCATCATATTCCTAGAATGATTATAGCTTTGCCATAAATGAGTGTTGAATTTTTTTTCAAATGCTTTTTCTATATCTATGATAGGAAAGTCCTTCATTCACTCTCCTCTCTCTCTTAAATGTTTGATAAAATTCAGCTGTGAGTTATAAAACACGTTTGTAATAAATTATGCCTTCCTCTATATTAGGGAACTGTATGGTTAAGATATTCATCCTGTAAACACTTGACATGGCTGTCATATGAATCTAATATGAGACTGGAGTTTTCTTTATGAAGTTTATAATGAGAAGTGCAAGTACTTAAGTGCTAATATAATGCCTTTCACCTTATATTCGTTTTGTTAAACAGTGTTTTCAAAGAATGATATCCATTTTTGGTCTCTGGCAATGTTAGCCGAGGCTTGTTCCTTGGAACAGACACCTGATGGGTCCTCTTTACTTTTCATAGACAATCCTCTCCTCCCTTTGATTCTGAGATAGTCTATCCATCAGTATCCTAGGACTCTATCACCTTGAACCAGGACCATCAAAGGCTCTGTTGGCAATGTCATTGGGACCACTTGAAACCTAATTAATCCACCTGTGAGGTGCCTCAAAACAGCGTACACACCTACTTAATTGCTATAACCTCACACCCACTGGGCACCACAAACAGAGATTAAGCAGACTCCCATGCACCCTGCAACTGCTGTATTAGCATCATTTAGTGCAAGATTAATGAGAGAAGCTGAGAAAGACAGAAGTGTGAAATAAAACCATAGTTTGGGGTTGTAGAAAACTTCTAATGACTCTTAAATAGAGCTACTACTTAACGCTTAATACAGTCTTTTGGATAACATTAGGGCTTTTATTTTTCATTACATGCTTTATTTATCCCAATGAACTTTGCAAAGCTTGAAACGTGAAAACAGCATTGTTTTTTTAAAAAAAAAACCTCAAATTAAAACTAATTTTTTTTTTTTTAATGTTTAAAGTACAAATTTATATGGAGTAGTCAAATTCAGGACATATATATTCATTTTATTGAGAATAAAAGTTATGTTTAATATGTCAGATGTACTATTTAAAATCTAAACATTTATTAAAATAATCATAGTAACAAATGGCAAAGAAGAAAATAATTAACTACCCAATCAATTCAATCAGAAAACACAGACAAGCAGATCAATAATAACAACAAAAACCCTCACAAAAAATAGCAATAAAATCCTTGAGTGCCTGACTTCAAACCTAGGTTCCTTGAATATGAAACATTGTTATATCAATATTTCAATCTTAAGTAAGTTGTATATATGTATATATACACACATATATAATATACATATAAATATATATATAATATTGTCTATACAAAATATATTACATATAATATAATATTGTATGTTTAAATCAATATAAAATGTTTCAATTATTCCAGTTATCAAAAAAACACAAATATTTCTATTACATAAAAATATATCAATTCATTCCTTGAAGTAAAATAATCCCTTCATGTAGCATGATTTAATTTTACTTGTGAGAATTCCATTGACTTTTTAAATTGCATAAATATAGAGTAAAGTCAATTTTGCGTGTGGATTTTGGTTTGTTGATGGAGTTTGAAGAACTCAGGATCTGGTGCTTAGAGCCATGGGCTGAACATGTAACTTAATCTCAGATCTTTGACACTGAGGGGTAAAATAGAGGAGAAGGAATCCTGTCTTAATTCAATCCCTACATATTAATAAGCATCCAAAGGAGAACGATTGCCAATGTAATTTGAACCATTGGGTCATTCAAAAGTGGCCATTTATTATATATGTGAGTGTGTGTACATATATATATATATTTTTTGAGAGAGAAGAAGGGAGAGGGAGAGAGAGATTAAAACATCAATGATGAGAGAGAATTATCGATTGGCAGAATCCTGCATGCCCCCACTAGGGATCAAGCCCACAACCCAGGCATATACTCTGACCGGAAATCAAACCTCGACCTCCTAGTTCATAGGTTGACACTCAACCACTGAGCCATGTGTAGTGACCATTTATTTTTAAACCCACTTGATTCTTCAAATGTACACAAATAAATGACACCCCATCTATTATTGAAAACATCAGATAACATGGGTCAAATGATTCAAATCTGTAAATAAGCTAGGATGGTTCCAGTGGTAACTTTCATGAGGCTTATCATTTTTGTAATTATGCAATGTGATTCTATTATATATATTCATATATTCTCTGAGAGATAAAGTCATAAAGCATATTTTCAATTCTTAAATTTTGTGAGCAAGACAGTAAATAATCAGATGCAACAGAGTATAAAAACCTTGGAGGTTTCCACAGGTTTGTGGAAGACAAAGCAAAGCAGATTAGAAGTCCTTATGAAGAAACCACACACAGAAAGCTGGCATAAAAGAGTTTCTGCTATTTGAAATGTATGTGTGTGTATATCTATACAACACACAAATATACACACACATAGAGTTAATGGTGGACCAAATAAGTGTTGGGCTTCATTTAAATTACATACCAATTTGAGTAGAAAAGCAAATAAGTGATGGCCATTTTAGGTGCTTTAAAAATAAGACGGAATAGGTAAAGACCTCTGAATTTTAGTGGTTTAATGAAAGACGTGCCATGGGAAGGGACCGACATGGTTCAGTGAATGGAGTAGTACTGGGGCTGCATTTTGAAAAATGAATGATATATTTGAGAAGAGGCAAGCATTTGATTTGGCAGCAATGAAGGGCCTAGAGGAAGGATTAAGACTGGACAAGGAGCTTAATGCCACAATACAATAGGTCTGATTTGATAGTCTATAAGTATGATACTGTGGTCAGAGAAAGCATTAAGTGGCCCCATGCAGTGGAGTGCCATGCCAATTTCACATCTGGTAAGATCATTTTCACCTGCCCTGTGGGGAAGGGACTGGGGATAATAAGATGAGAGATACGAGATCATTAGGTGGCCGTGTCAGTAGTCTGGATAAGAAATGATGTTTCTAAAAATGACAGCATACAGAAGGGTGGAGGTTAACCAGTCTGTGTGAATTACAATGAGTTATATAACCTAAACAATTGGATATAAGGTGGAAGATAAATTATTAAAGATAACAAGCATGTCTCCTCTATCTCTCTTCTGAGAGATTCATTGCATGTTTCATGTGACTAAAGGTACACGTTAGATTTGGTGATACTCCAACATACAATCTTCTGCTAAATAAACATATTCTCTTTGGATTACACCCAAAATTCATGATAGCCTTGTGCCCAACTGTATTCTTATACTGGATTACAGAGGTGATTTCCCCTCTTAGAACTATAGAATTCAAAGCATTTTCCATTGAAATTACTGACATTTGCCATAAAATGTTTCAGGAAGTGATCAGTACTCTAAAAAGAGAGAGCTTCCCCCCTTCTTTTTTCAATATTTTTTATTGATTTTTTACAGAGAAGAAGGGAGAGGGATAGAGAGTTAGAAACATTGATGAGAGAGAAACATCAATCAGCTGCCTCCTGCACACCCCCTACTGGGGATGTGCCCGCAACCAAGGTACATGTCCTTGACCGGAATCCAACCTGGGACCCTTCAGTCCACAGGCTGATGCTCTATCCACTGAGCCAAACCGGTTAGCCCCCCCCTCCCCACTTCTTTTTCTTTTTAAATGTAGCATCTTTTGAGCACAGGCACAAACACTACATGTGGATATTCTGACTGCAGTCAAGTTAGATAAATCGTAATAAACACAAATTGTCACTAACGCTCTCAGCTTATGCCATCTAATATTGTGTGAATACATTTTATTTCCTAACATTATGAAACAGCCAAGAGTATAATAAATTACTTACCTAAGCCCTTTGAGGATTTTTGCATAATTTACCAAAACAAATTGCTTTTAGCGGAAAAGCTGCTAATTTACATGAGTAGGAAGTGTTTTCCTTGGTGTGATGAATTTAATTTCAATTTCCCTGTTTGCATGAATTCACTCCAGTAATTCATCACTGTTAGATTAAACTACAACTGTGTTTTCCTTGAGTGGGTCCCTAACATTCAATATATATGAATGAAAATAAACTGCTTTTATAGTATGGCTATATAGTATATATAATGCATGATTGTTATGGTACCTTTTTAATAGAATGAATAATCATTAAAGTTGATGTGATGATGCATAATTTAAAAATATGAGCAAAGACATTTTGTACTCTTATAAAGTTATAATTCAGATTTAAAACATTTTTTCTAAAAGAAGAAAAAGACACATTTATGGGGTCCTGAATATGTACCAACTTGTGCCCTGGGCATTTTCTCTGTGTTTTGTTATTTTCCTCACATCTCTATGAGGTAAGATTTATTGGTCTCTTCTGAAATTAAGGAAATCTAAAATTAAGAAAGAAAAACCCTTAACCTCTTTGTGATATAGCTGGAGACTGTGCTTTAATTTTTTTACTGTAGAACTATGCTAATTATCCATTGCTAAAATAAAAAATAACACCTAAAACTTACTAGCTTAAACCCAGCTGGTGTGGCTCAGTAGTTGAGCATCGACCTATGAACCAGGAGGTCATTGGTTCCATTCCCAGCCAGGGCACATGCCTGGGTTGTGGGCTTGATCCCCAGTGTGGGGCATGCATGAGGCAACCAATCGATGATTCTCTCTCATCATTGATGTTTCTATCTCTCTCTCTCCCTCTCCCTTCCTATTGAAATCAATAAAAATATATTTTTAAAAAGTTACTAGCTTAAAAGAACCAACAGTTATTATCTGACACAGTTCATGAGCATCAGGATCTAGGAGTGGCTTAGCTGAGTGGCTCTGGTGTAGAGTCTCTGGGAGGTTGCAGTTAAGCTGTTGGCTGGAGCTTCAGTCATCTCAGGATTTAACTGAGTCTAAAGAATTAATTGCCATGCTCACGCGTGTGGTTGCTGGCATGTCTCCCTTCTTCCCTGGCATTTGGCCGTAGACCTCTGTTCTTACCATGTGAGGCTCTCTATAGACGCCTAAGAGTCCTCCTGACTTGGCAATGTGCTTTGCCCAGGGGACGTGGCCTGAGAGAGCTGCCCAGCAAGAGGGCATCCAAGGCAGACCCTGCAGTCTCTCTGAACCTGCTCTCAGATGGACAACTATCACTTGCGCTGGTTCCCTTGGTCACGCAGACCCACACTGTACAATTTGGGAGGAAGGCCTCCACTGGGAGACGGGCGTTGGTGGGGGCATCTTAGCATCTGGCCACCACACAAACCAAGGATATACGTTTCCACAACAAAATGAGAACACCCACAGATGATACCAAAGAGTCCATAGGAAGAAAGTTGGTCTCAAGAACTGCCGGGGTCTTCAGTGGCGTAGAAGGAAAGTTGCTCTCAGAACGTGTAAGATCTGAACCATTAACTTACTGTCATAGCTCAAATGTTGACAATACAGAATGTTCGCTGTGAGGCAACGTCTTTGGACCCCAAAAGGTCTAAGTGTTGCAGGGGCAGTGTTTGAAACACTTCATAAAATCTGATCCATCCCTTTGATCACTTTGATGAGCAGAGAACATTTTTCATAATTCTGGTACTTTTCCATAAAGCGCCACCAGTGTGTTAGTGAGGAATGGGTTAGATTTCAGCTGATGTAGAACTTGATTACAGTGGTTTAGACACCTAGAGGGAAACACAACTGTTGATTTGGGTTCAAATTTTGATTCCCTTTAACTCTCCTGGACTTCCCCACAATGCTTATATTTTCATAATGTCTGCCACATCAGTTCCAACTGCTGGGATCATTTGCAGATTCACTGCTGGCATTAGGGAGGCAGTATAGTGCCAGCTACAACTTTTCGTTGTTGTTGTTGTTAATCCTCACCCGAGGATATTTTTCCATTGATTTTTAGGGAGAGTGGAAGAGAGAGGGAAAAACAGAGAGAAACATCAATGTGAGAGAAACACATCAATTGGTTGCATTCTGCCTGAGCCCTGACCAGGGCCCGGGCTAGGGAGGATCCTGCAACCAAGGTATGTGCCCTTGACCTGAATCGAACTCGGGGACCCTTTGATCCTCAGGCCAACCCTCTATCCACTGAACAAAACTGGCTAGGGCGCCAGCGACAACTTTTGATTTGATTAGAAAAGCAGAAGCTTTCTTAAAGCCACAACAGGTTTTTCAATTATATCTTCTTTGCCAAGATTAATAACAAGCACATAAGTTCTAATATAGCTTACACATGTACAGCACTGCGGTGGATGTGGAGGGATTGAGGATAGTATTACAAAGCACATTAATGGCAATGTATTCTAATAACTTTTATACCACAGGTAAGTATCAAGGGCCAAAGAAATCATAAGAATGGAGGCACAAAATATCTCTGAGGGAATCCAGGTATTTAACGTAGATGGAAAAGATGAGTAAAATGTCAAGAGAAGGGAAATAACATTTTCAGTTAAAGACAGTTGCACATACATGGAACAAAGGCAGAGAAATGCATTTATTCACTACGAGTTAGCAGTAGGATTTGGGTGGACTTTAGGAAGTTTCAGAGCAAGCAGTAGAAGACAGACACCAACGTATCTTCCTGTGATGGTGTAGGCACGGTAACCCTCAGAAGACGAGGTTGAGCAAGGTTCCGTCTAGTCCTCAAATTCTTTCCGTATCTTGTTTGTCGTTTTGTTTTTAATGTCTAGAAAGACAGTGAATTCACTTTACTAGTGTAAATCAATCATGCCTGGACTGATAATCAAGGAGGAGTGATGAGGCCGCTTGATCTGTTCCTCATAGTCACCTTCCATAGAAGCCAGGTCACAGTCATGGACCATGCTGGCCACTGGAACCAATCACGTTCATTTGCTCCAAGTAGAACATTGCGTGATAAAACAGGGAAGACATTTATAACTTGGTAGTATTTTTATTTAGATCCCTATGCATGAAAATGTGGGTAATAACTTTCTAGATAGAAAGGGCCACCTATAATAATTTAATCTGCACAAGACTCCTGCATAGACCTATAATGAGATGGGTACTTACAGAAGGCTGTGTTTATTTTGTGTTGGCCTTATAAAAAAACAGTCATTTGCATATTTCTCTCAATTAAGTATTATACTGACACACTTAATTAAAACTATAAAGGGCACTGACAATATTTTATTCTTTTAATGAAAGAAGAGACATATTATGCAGTTCAGACTGTGTCTGTATTTAATTTTCCTGACTTCTTTTTTACTGTGCAAACTGCTCCTTCTCTGAATGTTGTCAATTAGGATGAAAGGAAGAAAAATTAAAGTCGCTCTTGAAAATGCACTTGTGTTTGTTTGTGGAATCTGTGTACATTCAGAAAGCTGTGATTTGCATATTTCATGTGTAATTAAGCCCTGGAAAGGGAACGCTGGAGAGGCCGGGGCAGTTTCATATTCCACCAATGTCTTATTTGTCACCACTGGGGATTCCTGTCTTGTCGACATGGTCTCTTCTTTATAAATGTTAGACTTATTTTCTTTCCCTCAGAATAATACTGTCAGGATTCCTTTACATTTCTTCCGTGTACATTCAAATGTATTTATGGGTATATATTACATGGCAGTGTCGACACAGTAACTATTGAGATAAATATGGTGGAACAGAACGTACACTGTGCTTGAATTCTGAAAACCTGAGTTGGAATCATAGCCCTTCCGTTATATTTATGAAAGATTTCTATAAGTCACAGCTAGGCCATCAGTGAAGTGGAAATAATGGCACATATCCCATTGATTGTAATATCAGAATGTCAATCACTTCATGTACATGGAAGCACTCTGTAAACTGTTACACATAAAACAAATGTAATGTTTTTTCTCAGATTGTAATCTCCTTAAATCAAGAAGACAAAATAAATTAATGATTCCTGTCCAAAAGAGGCTCATAAGTTTAGCAGGAAAGACAAATATGTAAGTCACCATAATTCAAGGAGAAGAAAATGTGTAATATATAAGAGAAATAAAGAAAATATATAAATAAGGCAAACTTGCCTGCAGTTCATTTGATTTCTGGGAGTAGGCCTCTTTGGCATGAGACCACTGGGGATAGATCAGGACCAGAGGAAGTAAAATTTCATCACCAAGGTAGAAGTCAGGAATGTTTTTTTTTTTTTTATTTGAACCTGAATTCAAGAAAAATGGGATATTAACCTAGGGCTGGGCAAAAGTAGGTTTACAGTTATGGGTGCCCAAAGCAGAGTTTATTCTTGTATTATTAATTAAGTAATTATTGTATTTTCCATATGAATAACTGTAAACCTACTTTTGCCTACCCCTATAGTCACAGAAAAAGACACTTGTGGCTGGATTATCTGACTACATGAGCATCAAATTTCCACACAGCTGCTTCTGATTTTGTGTCAGCTCTTTCTAGAACTGCTGTGGATAGTCACCTGTAAAGAATTTCAATAAGCTCCACTATGAAAGAAAGAAAGAAAGAAAGAAAGAAAGAAGAAAGAAAGAAAGAAAGAAAGAAAGGAAGGAAGGAAGGAAGGAAGGAAGGAAGGAAGGAAGAAGGAAGGAAGGAAGGAAGGAAGGAAGGAAGGAAGGAAGAGGAGAAAGGAAGGAAGGAAAGAAAAGAGCCAGAGAGATATTCTTAGATAATGTCTCTCTTCCCCTCTTCCCCACAACCCATGTCCCTTTCTGGACATGTAGTTACCTCTCTTGCATACACACACCAATTTTTTAAAGTTCTAAATTCTCTAATTTAGAAGAGCAAGATGAGACAATTATTGACTTACTAGAGACCTGAAATTCATGCACGGGTAGGGTCCCTAGTCCTGGCCCGAGATCAGGGCCAATCAAGTTCCCCGCCTCCCCGCATCCCTGCCTCCTCCTTCCCTCCCTCCCTCCCTCAGCGCCCTGCTGCCACGGCTGGTCACCTGCCATGTTCTGTGCCACCCCCTGGTGGTCATCACACATCATAGCAAACAATCAAACTCCCGTTCTCCTGGTGGAACTCCCGAGGGGACACTTTGCATATTAGCCTTTTATATATATAGATGGGTGAGTTTAAAGGACCTTGTTAACACAACAGATTCTGAGTGCCACATCTTTCAATTGATTAATACCTGCAAGGAATTTATTTTATTTGCTTAGCATTCATTCCCCTTTTCCCTTACTGGGTATATCTGAGTGCACATGACTGGCTTTGTTGAATTGAACTGAAATTTGGAAGATTTCCCCATGGTGTTCCTTCTAAATAAAAGTATATGATGCCCATCATTGTGTATTTAATGGCAGTATAGCATATTGTCATATCCTTCCAATGAGCAATCCTGATTGGGACTAGAATGGTCTATGACTAAGGCAGTAGGAAAGAAAATATTACCTCAGTCTATAATCTGAGGGCTGATGCTGACGTGAGACATCCCATGCATGAAGACAAGGGGCAACATACAAAAAATTCCAAGAGTGAGTGATAATCTAATACAGGGGATCAAAAACATGATCAGTAGCTGAAACTCATAGGCACTGAAGTCAATACTTGACACAAAACTAATAGGCAAGTGTCACAAGGATGCTAAATTATCTGTAGCTTTCAACTGTATGAGGACTAACAGTTTAGAGTTAGCTGGACCATGTCTGTTGTTTTGCTGCACCTCATCTGCTGTGGGTGACAGACAAGGCATAATTGAATCAGCTGGGACTTCCAAGCAGCTTTCCAATGGTTTTCACCAACCACCATTGTGCCCAAGTTGTCACAGATGTGGGGAAGGGTAGAAAAGACTAGAATTGGTTCTTATCTTCTTACCTAGAATAATTTTGCCTCTATTCTCAGGTGAAGGTGCCACAGATTCAAGGAAGAGAGTCTAAAAAATGATATTAGTGGTTGGAGGGTGAAATGGATTAGGCTCCTGAGATCTTGAGGACACCATCATCAACAGCAGCAGCACATGCCCTTGAGCAGTGACTGTGAGACAGGTACTGTGCCAACTGCTTCATAGAAATAGCTCACTTAGCAGTCCCCAAAAATTCATGCAGGGACTCTACTTCTGGTCTCATTTGAGGCATCTTCCTATAGCCAACTGACCAAGATGTTATTGAAAGAGTCAGACTCTAGAGTGGTCTGTATTCTACAACGCTGTGTAGTTGGCTATTAGGTTACTTGATCATTCTGATGGTTTTGACCTGAAAATGTAGAAAGAATTCTGAGAGTACACAGGCTTTATGAGCTACCTCACATCCCACTATTCAGCTCCTGCTTTCATAAGGTGCCCCCTGTATCCTTTACCTCAGTTTGGCAGCTCAGGTTCCCATACCAAGCATCAAGGTACCCTAGTGCACTATACTACACAGGGGTTCTGCAGGACATTTCACAATTTTAAGCAATACTTGGCATTTGTTAACATCCCCAAAACTATAAAATCATAAATCTGAGGTAGTTCACTGTTTAAACATTGGACTATTTTATATTCCTTTTTCTTTTTATTTCCTTTCTTTTCTTTCCCTTCCTTCCTTCCTTCCTTCCTTCCTTCCTTCCTTCCTTCCTTCCTTCCTTCCTTCCTTCCTTCCTTCCTCTCTCTCTCTCTCTCTCTCTCTCTCTCTCTCTCTCTCTCTCTCTCTCTCTCTCTCTCTCTCTTTCATTGCCTTGTAGAGTTAGGGAAGTCCCCAGGGGGAATGCCAATGGAATGGACCCTGGAGGAGAGGTTGGGAAGGTTTCCCAGTGGAGGAGAGGTCAGGGGATATATATCTTTTTGATTACATCATATCTTTGCAAAAGTGCCATGAAAATCAACATAGACTAGGGAACAAGAATGGTGGTGTGCAATTCAATTCCGAGGCTTTAAAAATTGTGCAGCATGCATCCACTTAGGAATTAATTGCGGTTAGTTCAGAATGAAATGATAATGTTACAATGTTATATATTTTTTTATTTATATGCATTTATGAAAATGACCATGAAATTCTTTGAGTATAAATACTTAGGTTTTTTAGACTGAACTATACAATAACATGAATTGTTAGATATTTCATTTAGTATAAGGGCACCATGAAAAGATTTCTGAGACAATGGCCCTGACCTTTAGAATGTTTTGCAACCTGTGAATGACTCTGTTTCTGTTTTTCCTGAGGGTATATGAGTGCAAGTTTAAACTTTGGATGCCATGTGTCAAGTTCTCTGCATGTAGAATTGCCTTCTTTGCTTTTGGACTTACATGTAGGTCTACAGGTCTTCATGAGTGGCCACTAGAAGGCATATGACATAACTCATAAGTACATTGGAATTCATTCTCTGTTCCATAAACTTTGGCCACTGGTGACAGTTGGGATGGGACCATGCAGAGAAATTCCTGCTCCTTTTTCTCTTTCATGTACCCCTCTGAGCTGTGTGTGTGTGTGTGTGTGTGTGTGTGTGTGTGTGTGTGTGTGTGTGTGTAGGGGGGTGTTTTGTTGCATTTGCAAAGTTGTGCAAGCCTTATGAGCACACCCGTTAAGTGAACTGCTCTCTATCCTTGCAGCTCTCTGAGGGAGTGGCCAGAATACAAAGCATGACACTACAGAGCTTCACAGCTTTTCCTGACTCAATTTGCTCTCTCATCACCATTATTTGTTCTGATTTTAAACCTTATCAATACAGTAGCATCACTGTGATATTTTCCCAGGTCTTACTTTTAGATGACCCAGACTCAGATAGGATCAACATCCCCATCATCTAATGAAAGGACCATTTCATCATGTGAATTCATTGATTATCGTTAGACTATCATTTCTCAAAATATTAGCATCAGAAAGTAAGTTTGCATGTCTTCCAAACTGTCTTGGGAAAAGATTCCTAAATGGAAGTTTTTAGAATCTTTCAAAAAAGACACATTGGCAAATTTCAGAGGCATCAAACTGACCACATTCTAAGATATCTCCATTTCAATTTGTTTGTTTTTTAATCTCAACCATACAGTCTGTATATGGCTATTTGTCTTCAGTGCATTAAAAATAATCAGATGCATCAAGTTTCAAGGTACTTTATTATTCTGATTTTCAAGGAATCTACATTTTAGTTTTGCAGTATCAGAAAAGTCCAGTTGATTTAAAAAAAAACAACAACATGTAGCATTTGTTGAGCTATCTTTTCATACAGCTACCAATGTAGGTGCTCTAAGTATGTTATTACATTGATAGTCAAGAGTATCTTATGGCCCTAGCCAGTGTGGCTCAGTTGGTTGGGTATCTTCCCTTGCACCAAAAGGTTGCTGGTTAGATTCCTGGTCAGGGGATATGCCCGGATTGAGGGCTTGATCCCCTTTAAAGGATGTCCATGAGGTAGCCAATAAATGTTTCACTTTCACATTGATATTTCTCTCTTTCTTCCTCTCCATTTCCTTCTAAAAATCAATTTTTAAAAATCTTATATAAAAAATGACTATTAGCCTCACTGGTGTGGCTCAGTGGTTGAGCATCAATCTAAGAACCAGGAGGTCACAGTTTGATTCCTAGTCAGGGCACATGCCCAGTTTGCTGGTTCCATCTCAAGTGGGGGCCCTGCAGGAGGCAGCCCATCAATGATTCTCTCTTATCATTGATGTTTCTATCTCTCTCTTTCTCCTTTCCTCTCGGAAATTAATTTTATATATCATATATTTTATATATCATATATACACACACACACACACACACACACACACACACACATATATATATATATATATATATATATATATATATATATATATATATATATATATCCTATCTAATAAAAGAGAAACATGAAAATTAACCATCACTCTGCTACACCCACAGGCAATCAGAGCAAGTATGAAAATTAACCCAACTAAGATGGCGGCGGCCACGGAGCTGGAGCAAGCAGGAGGCTTGGGTTGCTTCCCACCCGACCTGGCCTGCCTTGGCCTTCGCTCAAGGCTACAAAGTTTCAATTATAGATAATAAATAAATCCCAGATACATGCTTCCAGCCAGCCCTGGCCTCTGCTTGGGTCACCAGGGGAAGTGGCTGGTCTGCAATCCACCACAGGCCCCTTGCCCAGACCGCCCCACGCCCCAAGGGAACCCCCACCCATGTACCAGGCCTCTATTCTATCTAATTAAAGAGTAATATGCAAATTGACCATAACTCCAACACATAAGATGGCTGCCTCCATGTGGTCAAAAATAGCTGCCCCCATGTGGACACAAGATGGCTGCTACAAGATGGCCAGCAGGGGAGGGCAGTTGGGAGGGACCAGGCCTGCAAGGGAGGGCAGTTGGGGGTGATTAAGCCTGCAGGGGAGGCAGTTAGGAGTGACCAGGCCTGCAGGGGAGGGAATATGGGGGGGGGGACCAGGCCTGCAGGGGAGGGCAGTTTGGGGGGGAGACCAGACCAGCAGGGGAGAGCAGTTAGGGGCAATGAAGCTGGCAGGGGAGGGCAGTTGGGGTGGACCAGGCCTGCAGGTGAGGGCAGTTAGGGGTGACCAGGCCAGCAGGGGAGGGCAATTAGGGGCAGTCGGGCTGGCAGGGGAGTGGTTAGGGGGTGATCAGGCTGGCAGGCAGAAGCAGTTAGGGGCAATCAGGAAGGCAGGCAGGCAAGCAGTTGTGAGCCAGCAGTCCTGGATTGTGAGAGGGATGTCCGACTGCCCGTTTAGGCCCGATCCTATGAGGATCGGGCCTAAACGGGCAGTCGGACATCCCTCGAGGGGTCCCAGATTGGGCTGGGCTGAGGGACACCCCCCTCCCCCACCGTGCATGAGTTTTGTGCACTGGGCCTCTAGTATATATATATATATATATATGTGTGTGTGTGTGTGTGTGTGTGTGTGTGTGTGTGTGTGTGTGTGTGTGTGTGTTTAAAGACTATCTTATGAAGTAGGTGCTATTTTATAAAGGTCAGCACTGAGGTCAGAGCTTGTGATTTGCACAATGAATGTTTTAAAACTAGGAAATGATAGATTTGGTTTTAGCCCTCATGTATCTGACTATTTCAGGACAGGGGTATACAATGAGCACTTTTTGGAGTTATTGAAAGGTTACAGGCTTTAATAATCTACTTACACAATGCTTTCTAATAATGAGCTCCAAATGATAAATGAGCTCATTCATTATATGGGAATTTGGGCTGCCACACAGGGCAAAAAAGATACAGATGCACTCTCCTTCCTCATTGCTCTTATTGAGTTTCTCCACATGAGAATTCCCACTGACTTCTGAGGCACTGAACACAGAGGACATTAAAAGACCACAATCTGATCTTGCTTTACCCCCTGTGGTGCTCATCTAAACTCCCTTGAAGCTCCTGTGAATTCAATATGAGCTCAGAGTGTAGTTCCACTTCTCCAAGAGGAAGAATGTGCTGAGAATTTGGCTTCCTGTCCAGGGTTCTTTCTGTATGCCTTCTCAGTAGAGTTCACCTACTTAAAAGTTTGAAATCAATACTTTTGAGCTTGAACTTTTCAATCCTGGGTTGCTATCTGTCTTTTTTTTTTTCTTCTTTTCTTCTTTTTCTTTTTATTCTAAGCACCCTTCTAAATGGATGTGATCTTGCAATAGCATTTATCCCAAATTCTTTCAGAAATCGGTTTAGTTAATGATCCTGATTTAAAAATCATTACTGCTAACAACCCCTGATATTTTACTCTTCACATTCATGCTTTCACAAGTGTTGAAATGAAACATTCTGATCACCCAAATGACAATAAAAGTTCTCATTATGGTCATTGACTGGATTCTCAGACTTTTGTATGCTGTTCTATTATGGACTCTGTAACAAAAGTCATTAACACAGTATTTAAGGTGCACTCTTTTCTGGTTGTCAAATTTGGCAGAGATGGAATTTTTGTAGATAACATTCAATCAATTGACACACATTCTTTTTTGACATCGGATAAATTCCACTGAACATTCTCAATAATGGGTATATGTCACCATTTCTCTGTCCTATTATATTTTTCCTAATAATCATGTACACTTCTACGAGGAATTATCTAGGAATTTTAATGAAAAAATACGGATGAGAAAATCAAGACCTAAACAATTGTGCAGAACAAAGACATTTTAAAGACAAAGTCTATTCTAAGTAGTTTATAGTTCTGATATAGGAGATCTGTATGATGAGTTTTAAATATAAATAAAGTATACATCTTTATGTCAATGGAAAAGTCCTCTACCATATTTAGAAAACTGAAAATATAGGTTTAGAGTATTCCCAATAGAGTATCTAATTTGAAAAATAAAAGAATCCCAGTTATTCAATTTAAATCATTTTTTTAAGGTTATGAACTCACTTCTTTTGACTTTGCCATCAACCTCTAGATGAAATGTTTCAAAAGTTTGCATAGTGATTTTCCCATTAAAATGCAAATCAGTTTCCTTAGTGACAAATGTTAAATTAAAACCCTAATATGAAATGGAGACATGCCTTAATGGTTGCAATTTTAAATCCAATCCTGTGTTAAGTTCTGAGTTCTGGAGTTCTGGAGTTCTTTGAGAACTAAACTGAGCAGAAGTGTTTCTCAAATCATTTCATGTCTGATAATGTGATGATAACTGTTCAACGAGGTATTTCTAACAAGGAACAGATTTTAATTATTAACACAAATTGTTAATTGTTAAGAAATAAGCATAAGTTTGAAATAATTTATTTTATTTTATTGAAATTTTATATATTTACTTATAAATTTGATAGAGAATATCAAAGAATTTGACACTGGAATCTCATATTGCTGTGATTAAAGGGACCTGAGATCTTAGATAAGGGCAGGGTTAATGATAATAATTTAACTATGGTATCTTGTTCCTGAATGCCTTTGATAGATTTTATAATAATTTTTAAATGCTCCATAACTGCAATATGGGGTTCTGGATTGGATGCTGGATAAGAAAATGACACCAGTGGAAAATTGATGAAATCCATCTACTTACATGACGTGACAATACTATTTTTTTCAGAAGCAGCTTTGATGTATTTCTGATGTGTATAGGATGCCTTTTCACACTTATTATTCTTTCTACACAAGGTTTTCCTAACAGTTGTGATGTGCTGAGATGTTCTAATAAGAATAGGTTGTTTATAACTCCATTTGCTCAAGTTTACTTCTGTGTCTTTGGGAGTGTTTTATAACTCTTCCTCCCTAGTCCCCCATCCCCAAAATGGGAAATGTAAACAGAGCTTTTCCTCCTCTCTTTCACTCACCTCATACAGGCATTTCCATTAAATGAGCCTTTGATTATAATAAATAGCACATTTGGGTTAAGTCTCAGAAGGGTCTTAGAAGCATTTGATAGTGATAAAATAGCTACAGCATGCCACAAACTTTGCCATGTCCTTTGCACTATTCTAGCCCCGATTTTCCCTTTTTGCAAATTGGACAAATAATTTCTAAAGTGAGGATGTTACACCACATAAAATGAGAGGGAATTTCCAACCCCAGAGGCTGGTTCTAAGGCTCTAAATGAGAATCCTTCAACAGCAAGGTTCTGGGTTATATTTTCTTACTTCTTCATTTTGTTTCCTTTAATTCTTAATTTCTCAAAACACTGTGGACTAAAAGGCACACAGTATTAGAAAGAGACTTTTGTATTGTTAGGGTTGCTGAAGGAGGAGTGCACGAGGCCAAAAGGGGTAAAGAATTATGAATTTACTAGAGGCCCGGTGCACGAAATTTGTGCATGGGTAGGGTCCCTAGGCCTGGCTGGCAATCAGGGCCAATCAGGGCCTTCCTGCTGCCAGCCAGGGCCTTCCTACCCCAGCTGCCAGCTCCCCGCTGACGGTCAGCACACATCATAGCAAGCGATCGAACTCCCGTCTCCTGGTCGAACTTCCAAGGGGACACTTTTCATATTAGCCATATATATATATATATATTAGGTGATCTGGACACTAGATGGGCTGTGCCTCAAAATGACACCAGCATCCAAAGACGGGGAGTCGGAGGTTTTTAAAAGACTCTAGTTGGGCTTTTTCTGGGCAGAGAATTCTCTGTGCAGGTCTGGATTCCAGGAAACTCTGGAGGGGAGAGATAATGGTCTAAGCAAGTGCAATGTCCATTGTGAAGTGGCCTAAAGGTAGTTCCCAGGGGAGGGGGTATCGATTCAAGTCTTTGATCAGACCTAACATGTAAGTATTAAACTATTGCCTATTTTGCTATTGAAGTTAGTGGGTAGGTTTCAACTCTGTGGTTTTCTTTCATTTACCGAGAAAATGGATGGCATGTTTCTCAAATTTATAAAGATGGCCTGCAGCGAAATAGCTAATTACCCTAAATATATTTTAAAACTCCCAAAAGGAGATACAGGAAAAGCTTTTTTCAAATGGGTCTGTTAGAATAGCTTAATATTCCTTTGATAAACTCTGGGATCATCACAATGGTGGGATTTATTAGGAACTCTCTGTTTGTGCTGCACAAAGAAAGAGGAGTCTTATCCTATGCAGAAACCTGTGGCTGGCTGCAAAGGAGAAATAGACCATTTAAATGCAAATCTTCTAATCCAAGAGATTCAGAGCTCTAAATAGAAGTGGGTCTTTAGGGTGACTCATGAAGTTAGCAATATATGGACATTTCTTTGGGGATTACTACTTATATTAGAAAATCTAATAACTCGCTTTATTATGTGAGGATACAGCATCCTACCACCCACGTATCCCCTAGACCTTCCTTAGTTACTGTTGCTCATAACATGTGAGCTTCCTGGTTGCTAAAATTTCAGTGGCTCCTTAAGTTATAAATCAGGTGCCAACAGAGTTCTGGTTCTAGATACAGTATTAAATCATCCATAGTAATTACATAGTGTATATTCTCCTGTTGTGACTATTGGGAAAGTGCTGAAGAAAAGTATGCTAAAAAAGACAGAATGGTATATATTAGAGGGACAATATCATTTCATAAGAACAGTTCTACTACAAGATCCGAATCTGAGCTGTCCTTCCACAAATCACATTGAATATTCAATTTTCATTTCTTTCCCTATACCCAATGGCAAAGGAAACTTGTTTGTAAGCCACACTTATGATGTTGAAAAATACAAAGACAGACTTTCACGAATCAATTTTGTTGCCAGTGGAAATGGGGTCCCTCCATGGAGTCACAAGAAATGCATTTCCGGGGACCCTCCTATAGGAGGATGAGGCTTAGTGGGAAGATTCATTGGGGTAGAAATCAAAGTGTGCCCCCAGCTTTCTGTGGTCTTAGCTCCACCCATCCAGTGTAGAAGGCCAGCCTTGTCTTCATCAAGCCCAGAAGGGTCAAGGTCCAGAAATTCTGTGCCATTCGTTCAGTCCCTGCCAAAGCTTAGTCCCGTTCAGCCTCTAGTTTAGTTTAGTCTCTTCTCCTGCCTGCACTCCTGCTGGCATTGTGCTGCTGTGTCCCAGGATCCTACTGTGCATGTGCATACCTCCCCTGGCCTCAACTAGAATCCTAATGGGCATGTGCCTAGCAGAGGAATTTCTGCTTTATTGTTTCATCTCTCCCTTGATAATCCCTACTGATGGCCGGTAACAGATCCTTCCCCATAACATAGCCTTCCTGCTGGTTTGGGGGGTTAGGTCTCAGGGGTGGAGGATGGGGCTGTCCCCTGGAGTGTGTGAAACTGTAGCTTCAGACCTAAATAAGCTTAGCCAGTTTTGCTCCCTTATGTTTTATTCATATCTTGCTACCTATGCTAACAGTCCCAGACTTTGGTATTTTTCTTATAACTTTCTCACAGAGTTTAACGGGCAGCAGCGTTATAAATGGTAACTCAGTGGGTACATATTTTATTTATTCCCTTTTGTGACCGTCACCTGCATAATTATTTGTTGAATATTCGTCTCCCTCACTATACCGCATGATAATGGAGCTAGCTCTGTTTCAGTCAGTTTAATTTCTCAGGATCCGTTACTGTGACATGGACACTTTGTACATTCCTGCAAAGCATTCACTTTCTCACTCACCTGTAGTGATTTACTGAGCACGGCTCTCTGTGACCTGCTGGGAATACAATGCAAATTCCTACCCCATCCTCCACCTCATTGAATTTACAGTGTGTGTGTAGAAATAATAAAGAAAGCAAGGGAGGAAAGGAGAAAGAAAAGAAGGAACTTAAAGTCCATATCTTCTCTGCCAAGGCTATTTTCAATTTTATGTCTTATCACTAATTATGGATTTATAGAATTTCAAGCATCATTGAATAAATGAAAGAAGCATTTGGATGGCAAAAAACCTGTCTGTGCATGCAGGCACTGTATTAAAAAGCCTGCCCATTAGCTCTTCAGCTTCCTCCCCCCACCCCACTAAGGTTGATTCAACAACTCCTAATATTCTAAATAAGAACATGAGGCTAAGATGCATATGCTCATTTTTAATAGGCAAAATAACTTCCACTAAGGATAAAGATAATTCATGTTGCTCATTGTCTCCCAGGAGAAGCTGATGATTGTGAAATAGACTAGAACTCCTTCCCTTCAGAAGACCCAAGTAATCATACTTAAATTATCACTCTCTTCTGCAGGTGTAGAATCTCCCAGGTCATCTTGGCAAGGGTAAATCTGCCCAAAGCTTAAGAATGAAGTCACGAAGCAGTCAGATAAATATTGGGTAAAGTCCATGTTTGTATCTCTTAACTCTTTCATTCATAGGAAGTTTATTTGGCCAGAGAAACTATGGCGTATAGTGAGATAACTGCAATGAGCATTGTAGACCTGAGTAGAAGGACAATGGAAAATGCCACACCAAGGACTTGTACATTGTTCAGAATAAGTGATATGAGCATCTCTGTGGGAACCAGATCTTTAAAAATAGAATGCCTCAAATTTAATTTTAAAAAGTGAAAATCAAATACAGAAAATGAATTTTGAGGAGATTATTCTTGGAATCGTAGAATCAGAGAATTTGAGACCTGGGAAAAGCCTTTGGGAAATTATCCTAACTTGGTCAAATTTTCTTTCTATGTTTTTGTTAACAGATTTATTGAGTTTAAATTTATGTATAATAAATCCACCTATTTTCATTGTCCAATTGAATAATTTTGCTACATTTAAAGAGACGTACAGTCATCTCCATAACTTAGTTTTAGAACCTTTCAATCATCCCAAGGACTCACATATTTACAGACAGTCTTTTCTCCCACTCCCATCCCTAGGTAACCACTATATCTACTTTCTGTATCTACAGATATTCTTATACTGGACTTTTTATATAAGTGGGGTCATACAATGTGTTGTCTCTTGTATCAGAGCTTCTACCACTTGGTATAACGGCTTTGAGGTTCATCCATGTTGTAGCATAGTAGGAAGTTTGTTTTCTTTTTATTGCTGAACTAGAGGCCTGGTGCACAGATTCGTGCACCGGTGGGGTCCCTCGACCTGGCCTGTGGGGATCAGTGGACCTCCGTTCCAGCCTGCTGTCTGCATAGATCCAGCACAGCAGGAAGTAGTGCATGAAGCGGCAGGCAGCTGGGGAGGAGCTCGAGCCCGGGCCAGGTGCCGCTCCTGTTCATCCTGGCCCCGCTGTGCCTGCCACCACCACATGGTAGGCTCACTGCCGCTCGGCTGTGGTCTCCACACACGTGTCCTAGGGTGATACCGGTGCACCTATGACTGCGCAGCTGCCATTCATCATCGCAGCCTCGCTAGTAACATGGTCTGGAGAAGCGGTCACATGCTCACGCCCAGTCAGTCTAGATGCCGGTCCCAACCCCAGTTCCAGTCCGGATGGGGGAGGGGCACGCAGGAGGGACGTGCATGAGCCTAGCTCTGGCGCCCATTGGTCAGCTGAGCAGCACTCCTGCTGTGGGAGTGCACTGACCACCATGGGGCAGCTACTGCATTGAGCGTCTGCCCCCTGGTGGTCAGTGGGCCATCATAGCTACCAGTAAGCTGGTCAAGTAGTCGAACAGTTGACTGGTCGCTTAGGCTTTTATATATATAGACTGGAGGTCTGGTGCACGCATTCGTGTACGGGTGGGGTCTGGCTGGACTGCCCCGATTGGGGCCTATCGGGCCAGGCTGGCTTCGGGGAGGGGCTGCAGGCGGTTGGCAGGCAGGTCCTGCCCCTTGGTTGAACTCCTGGTCGAGGGGACAATTTGCATATTAGCCTTTTATTATATAGGATTATATTCAGTTGCAACAATTCTTTGAATTTTGAGATGAAGAAACTGAGATCAAGTAAGGTTGTGTGACTCAGATTCCTACAACAAGTCTGTGGCTATTGAATTTGGCCTTCCTGGATGTGAAATCATCTTCTGACACTGGATGATAAGGACCCTGACCTCATCCTGGCTGGTGCTGCTTACTGGGGAGAGAAATGTCAACATACATGTGGGTGACTTTGTATTGGGACTTCTCACATGAAGTTCAGGGCCATTGTCACTCAGCTAAAACAGAAAGCTTGATCCTTGCTATTTCCCAGTCCTTTGATGTGAAGTTTAATGAACATGCATACACACTCCCCAACATTAATTTCTTTGGCAAAATATGCCCATTTGCTGTGGCGACTATTTCAGAATTATTTCTCTACTTACTTATCTTTCTCCCCCAGTGAGCACTTTGATATCAGGGAGCTGTCCAAGGCATAAGTCTGGAACAGACACATAGAACTCTTTGACCATATGCATATTTCCATCTAAATGCTATGCTTTGTAAATAGAAAAAGTCAAAGCATGTCACTTTTCTGAGCTCCCACAGGTAGTTCTTATCAGAGTTAAGTAACGAATTCACAATTTGTTCACTCCTACATTTGAAACATTTTAGTGACTAAAGATGAACTCCACATTTTATCCTTTCTTGGGTATCCAGGAAAGTTAACCAACATATTTGCAGTCTCCAAGGAACCTAATGAAGTCTATCCCTCTCTCTAATTAGTCCCACTCTATTTCCATTTTATTAAGAACAACTTGGTGATGCGTGCTTGCCCTCTCACCTGGTTTTAATTAGGTCTCATGAAACACAATTTGGTGAATCTGGCCATTCACCTCATTATAAAAAAAAAGACAAATTATCCCAAACCAGGATTCTAATAAAAATAAAATCTTCCTTTCCAACCAAGAGGTATTATCTGCTCGTATATATTAAACATTTGCACAAAATAGACATAAACCATCAATTTCCAAGAACATGTTAATTAAGTACTCTTAATCTCAGATTTTTAACCATTACCAATTTTTATTTATATATTTACTAGTAGCCCGTTTGCACGAAGATTCGTGCAATAGACCTTCATTCACCTGGCTGCCTGCACCAGTTTTCTGCCCGCACCGGGGACCCAGGCCTTGGCTGTGGCCACCGCCTTCTGCCTTCTTTCAGGGTCCGGGCTTGGCCCTGGGCGGTGGCCTTGGGCTCGGCTGCACCCAGCGTCCCTGCTACCCAATCGCAGGAGCCGACCCCCAGTGGTCTCCTGCGATTGGCGCAGGCACCCCGCTGGCACCCAAGGCCGGGAAAGCCTCGGGCGGCTTTCCCGGCCTTGGGCTCCGCCACACCCCAGCTTCCCTGCAATGATTTCCTGGTGGGCGTGGTTGATGGGTGTGGCTTGGTTGGTGGGCGTGGCTTGGGCGTAGCGAAGGTGCGGTCAATTTGCATATTTGTCTATTATAAGGTAAGATATGTTGATGCAGTACATTTTATATTTGGGCCGTTCAAGCAGGTGAGCAAAGGAGAAGTTGAAATTGTGCAGTGGTGAAGAACACAGAATCTGTCTAAGTCCCTGGGTTCAAATCTGCTCACTCTCTCTGGCCGTATTTGTAACCACAGGCATGTTTTATACATTTGAACTCTCCTCTGCAAAATGAGAAGAATAACACTATCAGTCATATTGGGTTGTGGTTTAGCTTAAAATATATGTTGCAAGTAAAGCATGTGTAATAGTTATTGATGCAGTAAATGTTTATATATTACTAGAGGCCCGTTGCACAAAATTCGTTTACAGAGGGGGGCATGTCCATCAGCCGAGCCTGTACCCTCTCCAATCTGGGACCCTTCAAGGGATGTCCGACTGCCCTCTCACAATCCAGGACTGTTGGCTCCCAACTGCTCGCCTGCCTGCCTTCCTGATTGCCCCTAACCGCTTCTGCCTGCCAGCCTGATCACCCCTAACCATGCTGCAGACAGCCTGATTGATGCCTAACTGCTCCCTGCCAGCCTCTTTGCCCCCAACTTCCCTCCTCTGCCGGCCTGGTCACCCCTAACTGCCCTCCCCTGCAGGGTTGATCGCCTCCAACTTCCCTTCCTTGCAGGCCTGGGTCCCTCTCAACTGCCCTCCCTTGCAGGCCTGGTCCCTCCCAACTGCCCTCCCCTGCTGGCCATCTTGTGGTGGCAATCTTGTGTCCACATGGGGGCAGGATCTTTGACCACATGGGGGCATCCATATTGTGTGTTGGAGTGATGGTCAATATGCATATTACTCTTTTAATAGATAGGATAAAGGCCTGGTGCAGGGGTGGGGGCCAGCTGGTTTGCCCTGAAGGGTGTCCTGGATCAGGATGGGAGTTCCCTTGGGGCGTGGGGCGGCCTGAGAAAGGGGCCTGTGGTGGTTCGCAGGCCAGCCACGCCCCCTGGCGACCCAAGAGGAGGCCCTGGTATCTGGAATTTATTTACCTTCTACAATTGAAACTTTGTAGCCTGGAGTGGAGCCAAACCTACTGCTTGCTCTGTGGCAGGCAGCCATTTCTGTTGGGGTTAATTCACCTTCTATAATTGAAACTTTGTAGCCTTAAGTGGAGGCCTGGGCCTGGCCAGGGTGTGTGGAAAGCTTTGCTTTCTCCATTGCTGGGGGCAACCCTGGCCTGCTCTCTCCAGCTCCGTGGCTGCCGCCATTTCTGTTAAGATTTGTTTACCTTATATAATTGAAACTTTGTAGCTTGAGTGGAGGCTTAGGCCTAGCAAGAGCAGGCGGAAAGCTTGGCTTCCTCCGTTGCCTGGGAAGCCTTGCTCTCTGTGGCTGTAGCCATCTTGGTTGGGTTTATTTGCATACTCGCCCTGATTGGCTGGTGGGTGTGGCTGGTGGGTGTGGCTTAGGCATAGAAAAGGTGTGGTCAATTTGTATATTACCCTTTTATTAGGAAGGATTATAGCTGTTATTGAGATTGTTTTTTGGATTTACTTTCTGTCATTACTTTTAGATATTTTCATAGAGCCTGAAATTTCTGTGATATATCATATTCCAAATTATACCCTTGGTTCATCAACTAAAATATTCCAAAATTTCAATCCCCGTCTGCATTGCTTTTAGAAGAAGCACAGGTAGTCCTTTTACATCCATGTGCCCAGACTGTCAGATCAGAGTAATTTGCATGTAAGATATCTGATCTTATTATGCAAGTTGAGCCTTCAAAACTTCTCAGTCATGCCCCGTAGTATTTCTAATTACTGTAAAGGACTATCAGATAGTGCCATACTATTCCCTGAATACAATTTAATATATTTCCTTTAACATTATAAGTTGTCTTATAATAAAGTTTAACTTCATGAAAAAAGTGGATAATTCAAATGGGAATTCAGTAAGGATTAGGAAATACTAAGAGAGAGATGGAGAAATGGAGAATTGATATTCAGTGGGTATAAAGTTTTAGTTTTGCACGATATTAAAGTTCTAGAGAGGTGTTGCACAATAATGTGCATATAATTAATAATGCACTGTACACTTAAAATGGTTAAGGTGGTAAATTTTATGCTCTGTATTTTTTCACTGCAAAAAAAACACATGCATTTTGGTCAAAGGATATCCAATTATACCGAAAGGAGAATATTGCTGTACATATTACAGATTGGAAATGTGATTTATTTAATAATTGACCAAATGATTTTGGAATGCAGATTGTGAAATAGAAATATCTCTAAAGGAACTGTAGATTTTTATTGTGTAAGTCTCTATAACCTATATTTCATCTCCTCTGCAATTGCATGCATAGTGGACAGCAAAGAGAATACATAAGCATGTTCTTGCATCAGGACATTTACTAGTAAAAACGGAGTTATTTTTTCATCTCGGTAACTCACTTCACGTGGATCTTCAGAAGATTCAAATGGTTGTACTTTACCTAGATGCCAAATTAAGGGTTTGAGAAAAAAAAATATTATGTGTGGCCAAATACTAGTAGCTCTTACTATTCCCTCATCAAAATTCAGGGATTCTATCTTGTTTATGTCAATCATTCAAACCAGAGATGTGTGAAAGCATGTGTAATGCGAGCATGTTCCCTCCTCTGTGGCTTATTTAGATGTGCTTAGAGGAATCTGAGAGGTGTTACATTCCAGAGCATCTTTAGGAAACTCTGGAGCTATCTAACCCAAGTCGGTTTGGAAAGCGCATGCCCTCACCCCTCTATAATTCCTCTCTCTTTTTGAGGTCTCTGTGCCCCTCGTTGGCATGCTCATTAATCCGGCAGGAACGCGACTTTCCCGTGCAGTCATGTAGTGATTCACTTGAGGAGTCTGGTTCATAGTGCACAGTCAAGAGTTAGATTTCAAGTCAGTACAGAAAGAATTTCATAATAACAAGTGCTTTTCAGCCATGAATGAAAAGTTACTGCAAAGGATACTGTGAAATGGTCTTTCAGCAGTCCGAGTAAGATGCAAAGAAATCTCCCAGGAAAGGTGAACTGTTTGTAGAGACATTTCTCTTATCTTGCAAACCATATTTTACAACTGGGTAGTTTTCCTCCAGTGAGAGTGAGGTTTTTCTCACAGGAGGTTGATGACCTCCTTTAAAGAAAAATCAGAGAGAAAAAAAAAACCAAAAAACAGAGCTATAACAATCCAGAAAAAGGTACACACACTTAAAGCGGCACAATTTGGTTTTCTTCACACACACACACACACACACACACACACACACACACACACACACACACACAAACACAAATGAGGTAAATTACTATTGACATTTCAAACACTATATAATTATGTGCATTCTAAACAAGTTAAACAACTCTTAATCTCTCATCTTTTCATTCAGTCTTTGACCTATCACCTCTTCATTCTTTAATCTGTCACCAACATCATTTACTTGTGATTTTGGGGGCAACTGCACAGAATCTCAACTTGTTAAACAAATATTTGCTTTTGTACTTCTTGAGTGAGTATTAATTCGTACATCCCATTTAGCTGCCTAGAAATAAGTTAATGATTTTAAAACACATTTTCAATACTAAATGCCAGAAATTGTGCACACAATAGGAGACTCACCCATCTGCCACAGCTGGGGGAAATGCAGTCGTACACATTGTCATTATAAACCGGTGTCCTGTCATTCAACACAGGCGCCCAGAGGTTTCTCACATGTAATAAAGTGGTATAATGATTTATTAACCCATGTGAAGAAGGCAGTTATAGTTTCATGCTGTCCACATTTCCAACAGCACAAAATCCTCTAATTTCCCACTGTGGATTTATGTACAATGATGCCACTTTTTGGCTGTAACTATGTATATACAAGCCTCATCAGAATACTGATCTCAATAAGCATTACTTTTATTTTCCTGCATCCAAACAGGTTGGCCTCTTCAGCAGGCTCTTTTCTTCCTCTTGTCAAGCTTTCCCTGAGCATCTGTCATTATTTCAACATCTGGAGGGGGAGATAAGCTGCTCCAATTGGAACATTGCAGTCAGCAACTTTCTCCAGGAAACTAAATTTGTCACTTCTGCAAAGCATCCGTCTTCTGCCAGCTTTTGACGTCCTATCCTCAGGCCAAACTCGAAAATCAGGCCTCCCAGTTTGTAAGGCTGCTGTGCTAGGGACTAATTCAGCGGTAGAGAAAAGGATGACAAAGGGTGGAAAGATCATGATTAACTCGAATTAATTTCTGGAACAGCAGGAAACCCATCTGAATATGATATAAAGATTTAATCTTAACCTGATGTCTCTCCAGCCATTACACATGACTTCCTTCTTAAAGAAATATTGAATTCTACACTGCCTTTTTGTCTGACAATAGCTTGTACAGTTACTGTGCTGCTTTGATGGAGAGAGAGATCATCTTCTCTGATTAACCAGAAAATTAACAACTGTTAATTTGAAGTGTGATATGAAATACATTCTCAAGTCACCCATCCTGATTCTCATCATTCAATTAAAGTGACAGCAGATCTGCACAAATGTAAAATTATTTTTTAAAGGAAAATCTGATCAGATTCTTTCTCTGATTAGAACTGTTCACTGGTTTCCTTTTTCCAAAGAATATCTTTTTTTTTTTTAATATGTTTTTACTGATTTCAGAGAGAGGAAGGGAGAGGGAGAGAGAGGTAGAAACATTAATGATGAGAGAGAATCATCAATCAGCTGCCTCCTGCATGCCCCCTACTGGGGATCAAGACCACAACCCAGACATGTGCACTGACCAGGAATTGAACTGTGACCATTTGGTTCATGATTCAGTGCTCAACCACTAAGCCACACTGGCCAGGGCTCCAGGGAATATCTTGATGTTTTATGAGTCAGTCTGGCCAGTTCATATACAGGGTGAGGCAATAATAGGTTCTGAGCACAGGGAACAGAGTTTATTCTTGTATTATTATTCCTTAATTATTGTATTATTTTCCATACGAGCAACTGTAAACCTACTTTTGTCTCACCCTGTATATGGGGACAATATTTCATGACTATACTTCTACAGTAGAACTTGATCAAAATTCTTTATCAATTCTGAGCACAGGGAATATTCAGAAAACACTGTACAATGCTACATTGAAAAAGACAAATAAAATACATAACACACTATATTATTTTTCCATTGCTGCAAATTTGCTGGATTAAACCAACACAAATTTATACCTTACGGTTCTATAAGTCTGAGGCCGGATACCAAAGTCATCAATCTAAAATCAAGGTGTGAGCAAGCTAAGTTTTATCTTGGAGGCTCTAGGGGAGGATCTGTTTCCTGCTTATTGGGTTGTTGGCATCATTCAGTTCCTTGGGGTTGTAGGAACCAGGTTCCTGCTTTTCTTTCTGCTCAGAAGATGAAGGCTGTTTGTCGCTTTCCTTGGCTGATGGCCCTTTCCTCCATCTTCAAAGCCACCAAAGGCGAGTCTAGTCTTTCTCAGACCATTTCTCTCTTCTTCCATCATTTTTTAAGTTTAAGAATTCATATGATTAGGATAAATTTCCGTCTCAAGATCTATAACCTTAATCTCATCTGAAAAAGCTATTTTGCCACAAAAGGTACTATACCTACATGTACTGGGGATTAGGATGTGGCCACACTTGGGGGACCATTAGTCTGACTATAATGCATATCCTGTTAAGAATCACCTCTCTTAAGTCCACTTACTATGTATTATACATTTCATCATAGACTAATGAAAGAAAAACAGCCTGATTTAAGTATCCCAGGTGCCTAGGAATATTTCACCATGACTAGAGAGAGTTTTTGTCTTTCAACTTCATTAATACCTCATAATTATTAAGTGACAGTACATCGATCATATGCCAACCAATGAAAATTAAATTAATTTTATTACTTATCAATGTAATATATAGAGAACTATTTATTATGATATACATAATCTTATTAAAGGGAATTTCAAACACAAGGCTTCAGAATGGTCAGAATGATCACCCTTAATCACTATTTTCTGTGGATATAAACTGAATAAAGTCGTATAGTGAGCAACATGGAATGTTTATCCTTACTGCTCAGTAAGGAGCTGAGACACACAGCTATACTCACCAGAGTTATATACAGAGTGGCCCAGCAGTCCTACATGCTTTGGATAAATTATCCAGTTAACTCTCTACCTTTGTTTTTGTTTTTGTTTTTGGTGTGTTTTTTTTCTGCTAATAAATGCCGAATACTAAAAAATAGTGAGTGTATATCAGTTCATATTTTGCTAAGAGAGCACTACCCTGTGAAGCTGTCCAGCCACCTACCCTACATAGAGAGACTATAGTGACAAGCCCTTCTTGAACTTTCATCCATGTGTATGTATCATTTTATAGCTCCCAATATCTTTTTCATAGTGCGCCTTTAAGAATATCTTGGCACTTATCTACAATGTTATCCCATGAAATTTTAAAAAGTTAAATTCTGGAAATTACCTGATGAAAGGCTTTTATTTTCTTATTTTGGACTGTATTTATAGGACTAATCCTTCTCAAAAATTATCTGTGTCAATGGGCTGAAGATTGTCCAAGGAAGTTAGGAACACATATCTACTGAATGTGGCCGTTATGACATTAACAAGATCCTAATTTTTACAATCATGCCCTATCTAGCATGACTATTGTAGATTATTCAGAAAGTTATAAGTCTTTAGCATATTGAAATCATGATGTACACTGGCCATCGCTTAAGGGGGAGGGGGCACACATACAACTGTCAGGCAGAGATATTAAATTTGTAGAAGAGCTCCTTTTGGGGAACCACAGGTGAGAGTAGAAAATGAAATAAAATACTAGTTACATAAAGGGAATGCCAATAGTGGTTCATGACTTCCTGTGGAAAACAACCTTTAGCCACTACTCAAATCATTCTCTTCCTCTTTCCTGCCCTTTAAACCAGCCAAGAGGATAGGTAAAGGATCTTTGGAACTGAGAGCAAGTTTCACTAATGAGTCTCCTGATGCTGTCTCAGTGCTGGGCAGGGCAGAATCGCATCAATAAAACATTAAGAGAAAGCGCTCAGAGCCCTTAAGGTAGCAGCCAATTCTCATTCCAGGGACTCGCATTTTGTGTCAATTAAAGAATAAACTTCAAGAGATGAAATTGACTTTGCTCAGGCTTGTAGGACACCTCGGGCAAACATTAGCACAACAATCGCCATCTCATTCTTTGCACCTCCCAGGTCCCCTGAAAGGACTCGCTCTCATCTCTCATCTCTCTTTCTCATCGGTATACTGTTGTTCTAATTTACTCACCAAGATTTGCATCCCAGTCCCAGTTCAGCTTGTTGGACACTGAGATGGAGAAACAGAGAGGAGCCTTTGTCAAACCTGCAGTATTTTCTGTGTTTATAAGTTCACCTCACAACTCATCTTTTTTTTTTCTTCCATTGGGAGAATTTCAAGGCAACTCTGCGAGGTGAGATAAGGATTTGCTTATTTATAAAACTAATGCTCCCATAAATATATTTGAATTCTGGGTGCCTTCAGAGGCATCTCTTTCTCCTTGGTGCTTGAATTTTAGAGAAAGCAAGAGTGAAAGAAATGGCATTAACACTAACTCACTCTGTGTCTTTATTTGTTATCACAGCCAATTATTTCCGAATGTAAATATTAGGATGAAATGTAGAATGAACATTGGTAAATCTCTGGGTGTCTTATCACACCTACATCAACAAAAGTGATTTTGTTTAAAGGATCTCTTCTCTTGATGAAAATTTAGAATCATAAAATCCTGTGGTTTTACATCTCGAAACCTTATTCGCATCATTTGCATAAACTGCCATGTTGATATCTTTCAAGAATAAACAAATCTGCATTTTCTCCTATTACTTGCCTCATCAGAAAAAAAAAAGAAAAAAGCTTTGAATATTCAGGAAAGTATAATTTGTCTTTGCTGTCGCATTAGTTTAGGGTGTGATTTACCTGTCGTTGTTAAGATGTCTAAGGATACCCTGATTAAGTGAGCATGAACGTGATAGACCAGCAAACATTTTCATCTCACGAACAGAACACACGTGTGGAAGGTTGGGAAGCACCGCGCTCCCATGCACCCTGCAGTGGAGCAAATCCAGATACTGTCCGTGCTCAGATTCAACCTCAGCCCTCGTCCCCGGAGACGAGGCACTGCCCGCAGCAACCTCTCATTAGCAATAGGTCTGTTACCTCTGACATCTCCCAAGGTCCTGTCACCATCGGCAAGAACCCGCCGTGGCCACACGTGCCCCCTCTCCCTCCTGCCCAATTGCTCCAGTTACAAAACAATTTGAAACCTGGGAGAATTAGAGCAAGAAACAGTGTCTTTGTCATCACTTCAACTGTAGCACATTCACCTGTGCACTGAGTACGGCCAGGGACTTACCTGATCTGAAGAGGCCTTTGGGGACAGAGTCGGGTTTCAGAAACATGTTTCCGAATGTTCAATTTAGAATCTCTTCTAATACACTTGTATGCATGTTTGAAATTTCAAAGAAAAGGAATAGATTTTGTTGTTGTTAGTGAATTAGCGACATGAACAGATTGTACATGGGCGATAATGAAGAAAGGTAATCCATTTCAAACCAAAAATAGTTGTTAACAAATCAGAAGTTAATGCCTCTTCAGCCTCTGTATAATAGAATATGAGGAATCATTCCCTTCAGCATCTCCCTTAGATAGGAAGATGGGTTCAGAGGAGGTATGTCCCAGGTCATGCTTTCAAAGAATGTGTTTATTCCTTACCCACCTCTCTGGGCCTTGCATATATCATGACACCAGTACATCAGGAACCAGAGATATCTGAGTACCTGCACTGAGCTTTGCTGGGAATTTGGCTCTGAACTAAGCAGAAACAATCCTTGTGTTCACAGTATCTTTAATCTAATGGGAGGAGAGAGAAAGTAAAGAAATATTTATGAGTAAATATATGATTATAAATTATAATCGTGGTATGTTCTTTATGGAAATAACTAGAGGCCCGGTGCATGAAATTCGTGCACGGGGCCAGGGGGTGTCCCTCAGCCCAGCTTGCACCCTCTCCAATCTGGGACCCCTCGAGGGATGTCCGACTGCCCGTTTATGCCCAATCCTGGTAGGATCCCTCTCACAATCCAGGACTGCCTGCCTTCCTGATTTCCCCTAACTGCTTCTGCCTGTCAGCCTGATCACCCCCTAATTTCTCCCCTGCCAGCCTGATTGATGCCTAACTGCTCTCCTGCCAGCCTGATTGCCCCTAACTGCCCTCCCCTCCAGGCCTGGTCACCCCTAACTGCCCTCCTCTGCCAGCCTCATCACCCCTAACTACGCTCCCCTGCAGGCCTGGATCCCCCCCATCTGCCCTTCCCTGCAGGCTCGGTCTCCCCCAACTTCCCTCCTCTGCCAGCCTGGTCACCCCTAACTGGCCTCCTCTGCCAGCCTCATCACCCCTAACTGCGCTCCCCTGCAGGCCTGGATCCCCCCCCATCTGCCCTTCCCTGCAGGCTCGGTCTCCCCCAACTTCCCTCCTCTGCCGGCCTGGTCAACCCCAACTGCCCTCCCTTGCAGGCCTGGTCCCTCCCAACTGCCCTCCCCTGCTGGCCATCTTGTGGCGGCCATCTTATGTCCACATGGGGGCAGCCATCTTGTGTGTTGGAATGACAGTCAATTTGCATATTACTCTTTTATTAGATAGGAGGATAGAAGCCTGGTGCATGGGTGGGGGCTAGCTGGTTTGCCCTGAAGGGTGTCCCGGATCAGGGTGGGGGTTCCCTTGGGGCGTAGGGCAGCCTGGATGAGGGGACTGTGGTGATTTTCAGGCCAGTCACTCCCCCCAGCAACCCAAGCAGAGTCCCTGGTATCTGGGATTTATTTATCTTCTATAATTGAAACTTTGTAGCCTTGAGCAGAGGCCTGGGCTGGCCAGGGTGTGCAGGAAGCTTGGCTTCCTCCATTGCCAGGGAAACCCAAGCCTCCTGTTTGCTCCATGGCTGCAGCCATTTTGGTTGAGTTAATTTGCATGCTTGCTCCTGATTGGCTGGTGGGTGTGGCTTGTGGGTGCAGTGGAGGTAAGGTCAATTTGCATATTACTCTTTTATTAGATAGAATTCCATGTTGAAATGAAATAAGAGGGGAGTTGTTGGAGCACATTCAAAGGTCAAAAGAAAGTTTATTTTTAGGAATTACCTAAACCCTAAAAGTTAAAGCAAAACTGTCCAGACCAAAAATGTAATATAAAAGGGGGATGATGTGAGGGGGGAGGGGGGTCCTAGCAGAAAGAGCAGCCAAGGTAAAGACTTGCATATGGGCCCTAGCTGGTCTGGCTCAGTGGTCAGAGCATCGGCCAATGGACTGAAGAGCCGTAGGTTTGATTCTGGTCAAGGGCACATACCTCGGTTGCAGGCTCCTTCCCTGGCTCCAGTCAGGGTGCATGTGGTAGGCAAACAATCGATGTTTCTCACATCAAGATTTCTCTCTGTCTCTCCCCCTGATTTTCCATTGATTTTTAGTGGAACTCTCTTTAAAAATCAATGGGAAAAATACCCTCTTGTGAGGATTAACAACAAAAGACTTGCAGATGGTAAGGAGAGCAGTGTAACAGGAATTTTAAGAAGGCCAACATACCTTGAGAGTTTCGCAAGACATGGGAAATATTAGAATATATTGGTGACGCCTTTGCCGGTTTGGCTCATTGGATAGAGCGTTAGCCTGCAGACTGAAGGGTATTGCATTCGATTCCAGTCAATCGCACATGCCTGGGTTGTGGGCTCGATCTCCAGTAGGGGGAGTGCAGGAGGCAGCCGATCAATGATACTCTCTCATCATTGATGTTTCTATCTCTCTCTCCCTCTCCCTTCCTCTCTGAAATCAATAAAAATATATGTTTAAAAAAAAGAAAATAAAAGAATATATTGGTGTCTAGAGCAAAACCAATCTGTGGGAGACCTTACTTTAAACAGTGGTCCTCTCATTCCAATTCTGTCACTATGGTTTTGTTAATTCATAAACTCATTCTCCATTTTTATGCAACATGACATAGAAGAAAAAAAAAAAAAAGGAACTTGGAGCGGCTTTACACTTCCATGCGTTCTACAACTAAATTTGGTGCTCTACTTGAAAACTTCCATTTTGATTGTGTAATCAAAATGTGACTGGCAGTTAAGTAGAGTTAAGCAAATTAAACTACATGACAGGAAAACATCCAACATATAATCCCCTATCATCAAACAGTTTGCAGTGAGCATGTATTTTGCAGGTTTCACTATCTCAATCTGTATTTGCCCTCAAACCTTCCTCAGGCTCTCTCCACATTGTCAAATGAGGAGTTGAGCGATTACCACAGGAAGGGTATCGATGGAGACAGCTCAGGTTAAATGAGTCCCCTTCTCCTAGATTCTGCTGTCTAAGAGACTCACGTCTCCTCTTCAATTTGCTTGCATAAACAGAGCCTTAGGGCGACTGCAAGACTAGGTGATACTCCAAACGTGCCTCAAATAATATTACAGAATTTGAGGTCTTGTCTACAAAGCATATTTGACCCAGAACATTTCCCTGCTGAAAGAGAGGGTGGCAAGATTCTGCTCCAACTTTGTTTTGCTATATTTAAGGAAACTGAGGCCCAAGGATGTTGGCTCATTAGTGCTATTGCATGGTGCCACAGAGACAGTCTCTGGTGGTAACAGAGATCAAATGCACATAATCCTGGTTCTCACTCTTCCCTGGGCTTCCATATCTTGTCATTGGGACTCACGCATCCCAACAACCATTTAGAAAGCAAGCAACATTTATCAGCCTATGTAGGACTCTTGGAAGGCTAATCACAGCTTACTCTGTGGTAGAGATTACACTCAGAGATTTACGGGTAATACTTCTACTTGCCACACCATGCCTAGGAAGAAGTGATTATTAACCCTATTCAACATACATATTAAAGCTACTGGGGACTACTTTGTATTCATTTTTAAACAAAATAGGAGTAGCCATCAGCAGAAGTTGTTCAAGTCCAAGTAATGGTTATTTCTAGTAATTTCAGTATTTTAGTCTTAATTTTAGGTACAATAAAAGCCATGACTGCCATTGAAGGACCTCATATACACCAAACATTTTAAGAGGTAATTTATATATGACTTTAATTATTTGTGTTATTCATTTAATCAACATATACTTATTAAGCGCCACTCAGGCTTTGATTTAGGAAGTTGAGAGAATGCAGTGAACACAAGTAACGTCCCTATTTTGTGGCGCTTATATTCCAGTGAGTCCTAGTATTAACAGAGATAGGTATTATTAAATCCCTCCCTTTCCACCTTCTTTCCTATCCTATAGTCTACACAAACATAATTTGCCTTGCACAAAAGTATAAGTTAAAAACAAGCAAACTTTTGTTGCCGGGCTGATATAGTTCAGTGGTTGAGCATCATTCTATGCACTAATCAGTGGCTGGTTTGATTCCCAGTCAGAGCACATGCCCAGGATGCAGGCTCCATCCTCAGTAGGGGGCATATAGGAGGCAGCCAAAGGATGTTTTTCATCAATGTTTCTATCTCTCTTCCTCTCTCTCTCAAAAAAAATTCAATAAAAATACATTTAAAACCAACCAAACAAAAAAACTTTCTTCCTAGGTACCCCCAAATAAAAATCCAGTTTCTTACATAAGCCATGTATTATTACATACTATGCCTGTTCAGAATAGTTACCGCTCCCAAAATAGAAATCTGGGTTTTGACCTTGTTTTGATTTGGGACTCTACATTGTCAAGGAGGCATGCCGACTTGGACTCTATCTTTGAAGCGTCACCTCCACCATCTGTATTCATTTCAATGCCATGACCTCGATGTGCCTCTGCACGTGGAGATCTTTTCATTCTTAATATCGTCAGGTCACACAGAGTGCTTTTCACCCGGGAAATGCAAGAAGTGCAGAACCAGGAACTTTCTGGGCGGGGGAACAAAGTCCAGAGAAAACCCTTGGTGAGATTGTCAAAGGCAGAAGGTGCAGCGGTGTGAGAAGGTGCCCCATAGTATCCAGAAGGAGAGAGAGTGATTGGCAAGGTCAGGCCATTTGCAGAGATAGCATTTGAGCCTCTTTCGATTGAAACTTAAAGGCTTAGATACGTCAAAGGGCTGTAAGAGAGGGAGCATAAAAGAGTCAAGCGTTTTCTTAGGGGAAACTTGGTAAGAAAAAGAATCACTCATACTGAAGGAATTATATAAATGGAAAGAAACTGGACAAGAAATCTAGGGTATGTAGTACTTAGAAAATATTTTTAAAACATATAATTGTATTGGGTTTACACAAGGATTCGTTATGAGCATGTGCTAGGAGAGACCACATTTTCAAAATAATCGAAGAGAGTATAATCAGCTAATATTAACAATTACATTTTTGTTTTTGTTAATCCTCACCCAAGGACATTTTTCCATTGAGTTTTAGAGAGAGTGGAAGGGAGAGGAGAGACAGAGAGAAACATGAATGTGATAGAGACACATCAACTATTGCCTTCCGCATGTGCTTCAACCAGGGCCAGGGATCGAATCTGCAACTGAGATACGTGCCCTTGACTGGAATCTAACCTGGGACCCTTCAGTCTGAGGGCCGACACTCAATCCACTGAGCCAAACCTGCCAGGGCTTAATTGCTTTTTAATAATTCTCATCAGGCAGTGCCTTTCAATCATGATCATTGAATCAGAATCACCTTAAAAAAAACAAGCAACCTCTCTGGGTACCCAGCCAACATCCGTGAGAGTAGGGCTCAGGGTGGGCTTTTCAGCAAGCTTCCCACAGTGGGAAGCACCTCTTCTGTCTGTGCAGATTCTCTTTGCTTCTTCATGGTCCGACTTGTGCCTGCACTCCCTCTTGGCTGTGTATGTATCCTGCCTGTGGGTGCTTTTCCGTTGTGGACCCCTCACTAGAGATACCCAGACAGATAGGCTGACACCAGACTCTTGTTCATCCATTCTCCACAGAGTTACATGTTTTCTTCTCTGACTGCAAAATCTTCCCAGCCTTTTTTCTCTTTCTTTCAAGAATTCCACCGAGAGTCGCTTTCTCTGGGAGGTCTCTGATGACTATACCAGGAGTTGCGATAGGCAGTCTTTCCAGGTGCCCCAGTGGCTCCTAATGTGATATAGTCATCTGAAAATCTCAACGGTTCTCATTCTGGGTTGCACTAATCCATGGGCCTGTGTGTCTTTCATATATTTGGTAAGTTATTTTGAGGGATCTGTTTGCTTCGATGCAATATGCTAGTAACTTATTGTCCTCTTTGGTGAGGGAGATGAAAAGGAAACAATTATTAGTACAATAAAGGGGAATAATTGCAATGAAAGGGAAAATGTGGGATGTCCTAGGACAATGCCACAGGGTCCCAAATCTATTAGACTTCTCTGATACACAGTCAGGAATGAAGCTGCTTGTCTCCATGGCTCTACGTCCAGCCTTCATTGAGAATTCTTTGACAATGACAAGAAATTCTGCAGCCATTTCTACAGTAATCTCTTCTCCAGTTGAAAAAATTTAACACTCAATAAATTTTATTTATTTATTTGTTAATATATTTTTATTGATTTCAGAGAGGAAGAGAGATAGAAATATCAATGATGAGGGATAATTATTGATGGGCTGCCTCCTGCAGGACCCCTACTGGGGATCAAGCCCACAACCCGGGCATATGCCCTTGACCAGAATTAAACCTGGGACCCTTCAGTTCGCAGGCCAGTGCTCTATCCACTGAACCAAACTGGCTAGGGCTAATAAATTTTATTTTATACTTAACCATTCTCTATATGCTTTCATAAGGATAAGGAAAAAAAACACAAACCAACACAATACCACATTTTCTCTTAGCCTCACATTTATTTGTGTTAAGCTTATCATGATATTTGCTGAAATAGATTGCTCATTTAATTTATAGCAGTCCTTACTATGGATCCTATCACCTAATCTTTACATCATCCTTACACAGTAGGTGCTATTAGTATCGCCACTTAACAGATGAGGAAACTTAATTCCCATTTGTCTATAATCACCAGCAGCCCCTTCATTTCCAACTGCGTTGTCTGACTGTGGAGTGCACACTCTTATCCATTAAGCTGTCTTTCCTGTAGATTTATTTCACCTTGACATCCATTGAGTCTTAGATTCCAGTTTTATTCTAATCTGGTCCTTTCTGGAGCGTCACAGAGCAGAAATTCTAGGATCAGAGTGTCTGGTCTGAATCCTGGGTTCATTACTTATTTGCTAGGCAGCCTTGAGCAACTCACTTCAAGCTTTCTGTGCTGTAGTGCAGTCCTTGGCACAATGGGAAAATTAATAGCACCTCACTGATAGAATTGCATATTAAATGAGTTAATGCATATTAATCAGTCAGAGGAGGGCTTAGCACCCAGTAAGCACTCATTTCTGGTTACTGTCACTGCTCTTTGTGACTATGACAAGGACTGCTACTAAGGGAGCATTGTCACCACCATGGCCAGTCTGTGAGCCCTTAGGACATCAACTGGAAACAGTTTCCCCATGGTTAAAGTGGGCACTCCCTGTTTTCCTTATAAGATTTCTATGAGGATGGAAATAAAAGATAAATGCAATATCATTTCAAGTTTTGTGATCTACACTAACGAAGAACCTAAACTATATCGCTCCATTTTCCACTTTCATTGATATGCATCTCTTTTCTTATTTTGTGATATTCTGAAAGATACTTCCTAAAAATGTGCCATCAGCCTGGCTGGTGTGGTTCAGTGGTTGATCATCGAACCATGAACCAGTAGGTCTTGGTTCAATTCCTTGTCAGGGCACATGCCTCGTTAGTGGGATTGATCCCCAGTGTGGGGTGTGCAGCCTATCAATGATTCTCTCTCATCATTGATATTTCTCTCTTTCCCTCTCTCTGAAATCAATAAAAACATTAATTTTTTTTTACATGCTATCATTCCAAACTTAGAGGGGAAAAGAATCTCAAATAGTCTCATTAATATAGCCATGACAACAAGTTACCTTAAGAAGGGTGCATAAAACAAAACAAAGAAGCAAGAATAATGCCAGATGTCCCCTATGAGTCAGAATATGAAATATAGTGGAACTACTTTTATTTAATGTCTGCTCTCCATCTGCTTATGGAAAACATAGGCTGGACCCTAATTACACACTGGGCCCAATGAGCAAGGGATATAATCTTCATTGCTTGACACATGATCTTCTCTAGGCCAGGTACTTTACCTGTGTTTCCTTTTCCTTACACCTGTGTTCCCTATCACACTGTGAAATCTGATGCATCAATCCCATGTTTACTGCACAAACTCCTAAATGTGCTCTTAAGAACAATGAACAAGCAAGTTCAGTCATCAGTCCAAGAAGAGAATTAATGTTTTAAGAAATGGTCTGGTCGATGGCTAATGAATGGTCCAGAAAGGCAGCTATGAGGAGGATGGTCGAACATTGGTACCTAAACGTTACATAAAATTTGGGGAAATTCTAGAAGGAAAGTAAAATCACTCATCAAATGATCTCTAGGTAGGCACTGCTACATTTTTCAACACTTTATGGATTATTTTTATTAATTTTATTTTTAAACTAGAGGCCCAGTGCACGAAATTCATGCACAGGGGGGGGAGGGGGGTGGGGGGGGTGTTGTCCCTCAGCCCAGCCTGCAGTCTCTCCAATCTAGGACCCCTCAAGGGACCTTCATTTTTTTCTCCAGGAGTGTGGTGGAAAAACCCTAGATCACCTTCTTGGATTCTTATAATCCAGATTACCAAGAACACTGCAAGTGGTGGCCTACAGGGAGCTTAGCCAATGAGTTGTCAGAAAAGGTATTTACTCTCAAACTGGTTTGGCTCAGTGGATAGACCATAGGCCTGCAGACTGAAGGGTCCCAGGTTTGATTCCTGTTAAAGGCATGAACCTTGGTTGGAGGCACATCTCCAGTGGGGAGTGTGTAGGAGGCAGCTAATCAATGTTTCTCTCTCATTGATATTTCCAACTGTCTATCCCTCTCCCCTCTTCTCTGTAAAAATAATCAATAAAATATTTTTTTTAAAAAGGTGTATCCTCTGCAGCTTATGCAGCCCCTGGGTTGTGGCCACTGAGCTAGGGGTGTGTCCCTGCCACTCGGTGGTGGCTGCCAGGGTCTCCGCACACCCCAGAGGCCAGCAGCCCTCCCCCTGAGGAGGGCACTGGGCTGGGGGCTTGGAAATGAACCGCCACTTGGTGCTGGAGCTTGAAAAGCCTCTGGGGTGGGGTGGGGTGGGAACATCCCCGTCTCCAAACCCCCTGAGGCCAGCAGCCAGTCCCACCATGGGCCCGAGGCTGGGGGCATGCAGGGACCCTGGGTAGCATGCAGTGGTGGCCGCCAGGGTCTTGGCACACCCCAGAGGCCAGCAGCCAGCCCCCGGTCCTGGGCACCTGGCTGGGGGGTGGCACCCCAAACCCCGGCATCGTGCGCGAGCCTTTGCAAGCCGCTGGGGGAGGCCAGCAGCCAGCCCCACAATGGGCCCCAGGCTCAGGGCATGCAGGGACCCTGGGCAGCACGCAGCGTTGGCCACCAGGGTCTCGGCACACCCCAGAGGCCAGCAGCCAGCCTCCGGTCGTGGGCGCCTGGCTGGGGGCGTGGCCCCAAACTGCTGCTTCCTGCGAAAGCCTTTGCAAGCCGCCTGCCAGGCAGCTTGGGGCCTGCACCCATAGGCTTCGAGTGGCCAGGGGGCGTTCTGGGACCCCTGCCACTCAGGACCTAAGCGCGGGCCTACAGGCTAGGAGAGGCCTGGGTCCGGAGGATGTTTCTGGGACCCAGGCCGCTCAGCGCCTCATATGCAAATTAACCGCTATCTTGTTCGCTCTGATTGGCTGTGAGCATAGCGAAGGTACAGTCAATTTGCATGTTTCTCTTTTATTAGGTAGGATATTTGTGTATTTTTATGTTTTATTCTTTTAAAATTAAGATACTGTGTTTTTTTCAGTTTAGTGTTTGGTAATTTTATGACAAACTTTTCATAGATAAGATTCTAATAACTTTATAGTCTTCTAGACTGGGGATTGATAATTACTTAATTCATCATTACCTTTTTGTTGCTTTTAGCTCAAAAATTAACATGTGTTCTACATGAAGCTGCCATATGCATCTTTGTTACTCAATAGCAGGTTTACACTTGGGCATCTTTCCAAATAGTAGCTGCTAAAATGAGAAAGACTAAAAACTAAATTGTCTTCAACTTAGAAGAGTTTTTTTTTTCAGCCCTAATTTGCCTGTGTTTGGTGTGGAATTAGGTATTGAAATCCACTCAAGTTTCTAATTTTCAGTTTCCTTGCACCCACACAGCCCCATCACTGTGAGTTTGTTACTATAATGAATTCCCTGTTAAATCTAACAAGGGGCTCACCACACATATATTCTTACATGGTATGTTTGTTTGTAAATAAGACCTAGATCAAAATGCGGATGCTAGTGAACTTCGGGGTCTGTGTTTTAACATAATGATTCTCAAAATTATTCTAATGAACTATGCAGCCATGACCAAGTTGTGCCAAGTAGAGCTAATTCATTTGATGGAAAGAGAAGGGATTGCTAAGTTAAACATCCCTCACTACTGGACTGTGGTATTGGTGTGGTCATTAAATATTATTTATTCTGAACAATGAAGGAAGTTAATGAGGAAAAACTTAAAAAAGACACCTTCATCTTATGATCCTGGGGTAGCTCCCCTGCAAATCCAAATTAGAACATTCCCTTTGCAAATCCAATTTGTTGCTGGCCTTTATCATGAAAACCAGATAAACATAGTCATACATAATGCATCAGTCTGGGCACATGGTGTATAGTATAAGACTGTCTTGCGGTTGGAGCCTGAGACTGCATTTTAATAAAAAGTCTTCCAGGTAATTCTCAGGGACACCAAAGTTTGATAATGACTACGCTAGGACTATCAGATCTTCTGCCACCTAAACTGATTTCAATCTATGATTCCACTGAAAACATTCCAATGGTTTTACACAGAACTAGTAATTTTTAAATGTAATGACTGCTTTGAAATATTTCTACTTTTACTGCTCAGAAACTGTTTAAAAGGCTAAGACAGAAGACTTACCTATGTGGTGAGGTTTGTATATGTAGGTGAGGAGTGTAGAGGGACAGTCAATAATATAATATATTCTGGTCTGTGCCCCTAGTGCCTAGCACAAAGTCCGAGGCATGGCAGGTATCCAGTAAAATGCATGGAATGAATTAACTGATTTGAAAGTCCGTGGAAGTTGTGCAGGTAAATGTCAGCTCCTGAAACAAAGTCTTAACTACTCCCCCAAATAAACTCTGCAGCCATTGCTCAGTGAGGATGGGAAGCAATCCCTTCGCAGGCTTTCTGTAAGAGGCCACGTATCTATGCAGACATCAGGGTAGCAGGGGCTTTGCCATTGCTCACATTGTATAGATGGAGAGACTGACACCTCTTTTGTTTCTTTTGTGTGACGGATGGCTGCGTGCCTCTAGATGGTGCTGCTGGCTCATAACTGAGCAGCCACAAAAGTCCAAGTCCCAGGCAGAGGGAGAGCCCTGACCTCGGAGGAACCATCTCCGCATTCCTGTCTCTGCCTCTTGCCAGTTGGCAGGAAGCTGTATTTTAAAATGCTTCCCCTTGGCCCATTCCCGTCACCTTTCCTTCCCACTCGCCCCTCACTATCTCTGATTTCAAATTAAGGAAATGGTTTTTAACATGTTCTTAATAGAATTTCTAATTACGTTTATGCTCTTTGTTTTGTGGTGTGCATAAATGGAAGAGTAGAGCTAAATGATCCATGTTAGAATATAAAAACACTGTTTCTACCTGGAAATGTTTCCTGTTGAAAAGCCACATGTATGGAACTCAATACTTACATACTCCGTACATAACCTTGTCCAAGATACATGCTCTTTTATTTTAAATATATTTTATTGATTTTTCACAGAGAGGAAGAGAGAGGGATAGAGAGCCAGAAACATCGACGAGAGAGAAACATCGATCAGCTGCCTCCTGCACACCCCCCACTGGGGACGTGCCCGCAACCAAGGTACATGCCCTTGACCGGAGTCGAACCTGGGACCCTTGAGTCCGCAGGCCAACGCTCTATCCACTGAGCCAAACCGGTTTCGGCTTATTTTATGTTTTTATTGAGTTCAGAGAGGAATGAAGAGGGAGAGAGAGAGAAACATCAATGATGAGAGAGAATCATTGATCAGCTGCCTCCTGCACGCCCCACACTGGGGATCGTGCCTGTAACCCGGGCATGTGCTTTGACCAGGAATCAAACTGTTCATAGGTTAACACTCAACTGCTGAGCCCTGCTAGCGGGGCAAGATATATGCTCTTTCTGAGTCTAACTGTAGTCATTTAAGAAGGAAACAGCTTGACACTAAAAATATAGCATTAGAAATGCTCAGGGTTGAAATATATGTGACATAGACACACCTGCTCGCACTCTCATTCCCAAGGACAGACTCCAATATGTTTTCATGGTATTCTTGCCCAATTAGCTACACCTGGGATCAGAATCCACTCCCAATATAGAAAGGAAGATGGGTAAGTGACTGCGGATACTTTAAATCAGTCCTAACCTGGTTCTAGGACAGTGCTAGAAAATAATTTAAAGTCATTAACTCAGAAGCAAAAATAAAGAAGGATTTTGAGTATAGGGGAAGCAGAATCTAGAGAGATTCTGAAGTTCAGCAAGAGTTTAGAGTCTATAGGAAAACACTGGACACATACCACCAGTCAGGCCCTTATAAGAGTAAGGTCAGAGCAAGAATCATTCATTGTGAATGTTGGGAAGACAGGCTGTTTTCTCTCACTTAGCTTACTGAGCAATACTATTCCCAGAGTTTTTAACACCAAAAGAGCATTATAAGAAAATGATTTAATCTAGAACCATATTTTTTAAGGGATTTATCTTGTTTCTCTCTCTTTCCTTTCCATTTTCTGGATTAAAAAAATAGAAATAATGCATGGCCAGTGTTGCTCAGTGGTTGAACTTTGACCTATGAACCAGGAGGTCACAGTTCGATTCCATGTCAGGGCACATGCCTGGGTTGTGTGCTCGATCCCCAATAGGGGGTGTGCAGGAGGCAGCTGATCAATGATTCTCTCTCATCATTGATATTTCTCTATCTCCTTCTCCCTTCCTCTCTGAAATAAATTCATATATACTTATATATGATATATTGTATTTACATATAAGTTAACACATTAAGTGCCTTGATGTGCTCACACATAGAAACGGACAGGAAGCAGCCTGAGCATCCTCAGACCACAGGAAAGACTCTGCAATCAGCCCCTTGGGATGTAGCCACTCCATCTGTGTCAGGCCCTCTGGGTTTTGGTGACATCACTGATTATTCATTCACAGACCTGCTCATCACATCACTGCTACACACCGGGCAGGATTGCTCATTGTTCCCCACTGATTAGAATGCTGTGATTTATACACAGGTGATGCAAAGGAAAAAATGAGACCGAGGCCATTACTGGCAGGTGAATTTTTCTAGTTGCTTGACTCCTTGATAATCAATCTTCTGTGGAGTATTCCCCTTTACTTACTGTAGGGTTTCATAAAGTGACTTTCTACACTGAAACTGGACAGAATTCCATGTATGTTCAGTTTTAAAATGCAACTCAAACATCACTATTTTTTCATGACAATATAAGTATTTAATTTTCCTTACAATTGTCCTTTCTGTGAAAACTCTCATGATTGATTCAAATACTCTAAATTGACATACTGAAAAGGCAACATAGAATACGTGAATATTAATATATCAAGTTTGTCCCCACTCAAACACTCAAGCTGGCTCACATCCATCAATGGCTCTTGGGGAAAAAATGCAGACAGCACCAGTGCTGTTAAACTCAATTGTACACTTTTGGACCAGTGTTCAGAGTCAAAGCTCTTTAAACATTGCCTTCTGAAAGTCCCTCCTCTTGGCAGGGAAAGAACACAGGTCATGAAAGGAGACATCACACAGTATGAGAGAAGAAGGAGAAGTGTGCTTTCTTTTTTAAAATATATTTTTATTGATTTCAGAGAGGAAGGAAGAGGAAGAGAAAGATAGAAACATTAATGATGAGAAAGAATCATTGATCTCATTGATCAACTGCCTCCTGCATTCCCCCTACTGGGGATCGAGTCCGCAACCAGGCATGTGCCCTGTCTGGGAATCAAACGGTGACCTTCTGTTTCATAGGTCAATGCTCAACCACTGAGTCACGCCAGCCAGGTGAGAAGTGCGCTTTCTTAATTCCTGAGTCTGAACCACCTCATTTTTACATCCTCTGAGGAGCAGGGAACATTTCTGTGGACCCCTGGCATCTCACACAGCACCCAACACAGTCCTGTGCACAGAGCAGGTGCTCATATGTAATAATTGCAGCAGTTTTGGCATCCATAGAACCCTGAAGGGCTAGGGAGGTGGGGGTTCACTAAAGTCTACAAAGAAGTGGGAATTTGACAGAGAGAAAAGTTGCATTGATGGGTATAGTTTCCCAGAGCGTAGTTATTTTGGTTGGTCTTTACCTATCAGCTCAGCATTTGGGAAAACTATCTGAGATTTGGCAGATGAGCCCTTCTCAGGTATATGGCAACAAATATATAATTTTTCACTCAATTCAATGATGAAAAAGAGAAATGATTGTGTGCTACTAATGCTACTCACTAGATTGTAGCTAACAAGCCCAGAGAATGCCGTAATGCATGTAACATGGTTTTCAATGACTTGCTTTGTGACCTTGGAAAACTCACTTAACTGCTCTGAACCTCAGTCTTAATATTTGTCAAATTAAGTGACTGAAAGGGATAACCTGAAATTTCTCAGGAAACTAAAAGTCAATGATTTCTAAGATGCATCCAGAAAAGATCAAAACACTTCAGTTCAAAATGTCCTTTCAACCAGAAAATTAAATTACTAAAGTACTTCTCAAATCCATCAGCGTCTCTCAGAAGCCTGTATGGATGACTCTGAACCGTGGCCAGATTTGGGTATTACTGGTAATGCCCCAGTATTATTAGGAAAGCATTGACTAGGAGTCAGACCAGGCTGAGAAAGGTCAAACCTTCAAAGATTTATTTCAGCTTGGGCCTTGTGCTAGTCAGAACCCTCCAACTGCCAAGGTCTGGGTTTATAGAAAGTTTTGATTTTGAAAATGTGGGAAATGCACCAAAAATTAAGTACCTAATCAGAGGAAGTTATGGGCGCAGGGAGGGTAAGAGGGGGAAGGTCATTGCACTAGGCTTCTTATGAAAAGGTAGCCTCATTTTTACATTTATTCTGAATGATAAATGCTTCTTATAGAAGTGGCTACTGTGTTGTTGTTTTTTTCTTTTTCTTTATTTCCTTTTAATTTCAAGAAAATACTAGGTACCTGTTTTTTGTTTTTTGTTTTTGTTTTGTTTTTTAAGATTCAAATAATATAGAATACAGACTAACATCTAAGTAACCACTCTTCATCTTTGGACCACACAATGCTGACCCATTTGACTGACAGTGCTATATAGGTAGCTATAGCTTGGTATCACATATTTTTAAAAAACCCTTCTTTTAAAAATATTTTTATTGATTTTTTTACAGAGAGGGAGGGAGAGGGATAGAGAACCAGAAATATCGATGAGAGAGAAACATCGATCAGCTGCCTCCTGCACACCCCCCAACTGGGGATGTGCCCGCAACCAAGGTAAATGCCCTTGACCTGAATCAAACCTGGGACCCTTCAGTCCGCAGGCTGATGCTCTATCCACTGAGCCAAACCAGTTAGGGCTAAAAAAAAAAAAAACCCTTCTTTTAATGAATGTATATAGAAACAATATATAGACACACTAATATTGTACATAAACAAGTTCCTACATTCGATCTCATCAGGTGATTTGAGATTTTTATCCTGTGGGGTGTGCAGTTCTATGTCTCCGAATGCTGGCATAAAATCCATTGTATGAGTGCACTTGAATTAACTGCCCCTCCAAAAACTCCTTGAGTTAGTTTGAAGTCCTTTCTATTTTTACAACTTATGTTCCTATTTAATATTCATAGTTTATTAATAATTTCTGATACTTTTTAGAACTAGAATGGGTATGACTTTTGAATAAATAATCTCATCCCTTCCCTGGACTACATGTTATAGAAGAAAAGCACATCCTTTATCTTAGACTTTAAGGAGGTGGCCTACCTCTCAGTCTTGCCTTTTTCATTAGTGGCTGTGCTACGTGACATAATTAATTGCTCCCAGGCTCTTTTGATTTCTCCTTCATCTGCAAAATGGTTTAATTGTTTTGTAAGCATGAAGGAGGAGGAGGAGGAGGAGGAGGAGGAGGAGGAGGAGGAGGAGGAGAAGAAGAAGGAGAAGGAGGAAGAAGAAGAAGAAGAAGAGAGACTATGCTCTCTAAAATAGGAACAGTAAAATGAAATACTTTAAGTGTTGAAATATTATATAAAAGCAGCCAAACTCTGCTCTTTGGAGTCTTTTCAATGATGATTGTGGCAACTACCAAGCCAACACTGTTGCAGGAATTCAGGCAGTCTTAGAGAGCGGATGCTCCTCATCCTGTCTGGTGGTCCACAGGATGACACACTCTTATACTGTCCCAGACTTAGAGCATCTCAGAGGAATTCCAGGGCCCATCAACAGCATTACATTGTTTGTAACTGGTATGTCCTTTTGGCTGGCTACAGAATCCCAAAGAGGACGTTCCTTCAGAAACATTCTCAAATGCATTCACTTCTCCATCTTCAAATTGGTAGGGAAATTTCCAGGGGAGATGTAGTAGAAGCATTTCTAAGACTCAGAAAGAACATATCTCTAAACTTTGTAGAACTTGATCACGTAAATCTGCATCATAAAAATAAGTGCAGTGGTATGACTTTTTAGAAAAAGAGGACAAAAGACTTGATATAATTTGTTTATGCCCCAAACAAAATTAAAAATCATAAGTAAACAAAGCTCATGCTTATGGAAAATCCTTTCATTAGATTGGCTGAGTTTGTGTTTTGATCAGGAAGTTACTTTTTCCTATTATTTTTATTTTCATGGCAGGGTAGTTTTATTGGACAGAGAAATACAGCTTGAAGCATAAGTATATTGAAATCCTAAGTTATGTCTCCTTAAAAATAGTAAAATCTTATTGACATGAATACTTTATATTCAGGTCTTCTAAGACAAATCTTACTGCACAATTGAATCTTTTAACTAATCCAAGTGTCACCTATATATAGTGTATAGAAATTCTATTATTTTCTGCTTCCCATAACAGCTTGGAAATTGCACAACCTACTTTAGCATTCTTTAGTCTTTAACAAGTAAGACTGGGAATTAAGGAATAATCAGTAATGGTTATCTGCCTTTTCCTATTTAAGAACAATAATGATGCTCAGTCATCCCGAACAAGGCTGTTAATTAATCATTGTAGCTATGCAGGTTGAAGTCCCAATGTTATCATCATTGAAGCATAGCAGTAATATAAACTCCTGCTTAAGTGCTTTTGTTCTGTGAAATAAATCTTTGCGTTACAACCATTCCTAATCATTTATTAAAAGTATAACACTTTGCCATTATCGTACTTGATTGTGATGTTTTTAAGCCATTTATTTGTTTTATCTCCTTGCTAGCACAAATTTAATTTGCTAGAATTTTAAACATGCAATGGATTTGGTAGGAGGGCAACAGGAAATCTCTCTAAAAGAATGAACTCGTAAACAATGAAAGACAAAAATTAAGAAATAAGATAAAAGATTAATCTGAATGCCTAGACTGACTGGTTAGTCAATGGACATTTAGCACAAAATAAAGAGTGTTGGAATTATTGGATTCAGGGATAGATCAAAACCCAAAGAAACAACGAATAATATTGAGTTAGTCATAGTATCTGAACCAAATAGAACTTTCTCTTGACTTGAAAGGAATGTTTGTCTCTAAATTGGAAGTTGAGGTAATAGCCCAATTTGCTTTTAAATGTTCGTATCTGTGAATAATTCAAGTGAGATTACTACTTTATAGTTTCCTGGGACCTACATCCCCCAGGAAAGACAACTTTTTAAAGAGACTTTTCCTAACTGCATACAAATGGTCTCTACATTATTCATAGCACAAAAATTGCAAAAAAAACTTAACAGGACTGATTATTTATCAGGAAACACCACACAGCACTGAATACTTAGGAGACAGCTGTGCCACTCCCATCCCCCGGGGCAGCAAGGGAACAGGATGCAGTCTCCTGGTGCTCTTCTTCAAGCACACGCTGACCAAAGCCTTGAATGGCGTCTAACACACGTTACGAAGAAATTTAAAATCACTAATTGTTACACACATAGACCAGAGTTTACACAACCAAACAAATGTTGACTTTTTAAAAAATATATATTTTATTGATTTCAGAGAGGAGAGGGAAGGGAGAGAGAGACAGAAACATCAATGCTGAGAGAGAATCATTGATTGGCTGCCTCCTGTACAACCCCTACTTGGGATCAAGGCCACAACCTGGGCATGTGCCCTGACTGGGAATCAAACTGTGACCTCCTGGTTGATAGGTCTACACTCAACCACTGCTCAGGCCGGGCCGAATGTTGACTTTTTGAAGCAGGTACCTAGGAAGCCTGCAGATTTACTCCAATGTATGACCTCATCGCAAAACTCCAGAACTCCCCCCTTCATGTCTTTTCATACATTTTCAACTAAGAGACCGGAAACTGGAAACCATTTCCCAAGCAGAGATAGTTTGGGATGGATTCACTAACATTCTGAAATTGGACCACAATTTTAATCAAACTTGAGTTCGGTCACTAATTCTATCATTTACTGCCTGAAAAACTGTAACGTTACTATGAGTGACTAAATGAATGAACATTTGCCTAAGTTAATATATGGTAATTTTACTCCTTAATAGAAAATCTCTCCTTGGCAACACTGACCCTACATTTTGATATAGTACTGAAAGGAAAATTGGCTAATATATGAAAATACTTTTGTCACCAAAAAACTTTCCTCCTCTTTTCTCTCATTGAAACATGCATTGGGTGCCTGCTATGTGCCATGCATTGTACTAGGCAGACTTAATACAAAAATAGACATTTTATGTCCTCCCAAACCATAGAGTCTAATGGAAAAGAAAAACAAGTAACCAGATAATTAGAATACTTTCTGATTAGAGCTATAACAAAGGAAAGCAAAGGACATGAGAGACTAATAGGAAGAAGGAAAGAGAAGAGAGTTTAAGGAAGGCTTCTTAGAGAAGAGTTGTGGATCTGGAAAAACACATAGAAGTTATCCTATCACCTCTAATGGAATGAATACTTATGTCCCCACATAAATCAAATGTAGCCACCCTACCTTCCGGTATGTTAGATTTGGGTGGCAATTAGGTCATGAGTATGGAGTCTTCATGGCTGAGATTACTGACTTGATAAGATACCTCAGAAAGCTCTCTTGCCCTCTCTCTGGGGACACAAGAAGTCAACAGTCCACAAGCCGGAAATGGCCCTCAGCAATACCAGATCAGGCTGGCACCCTGATCTTGGGACTTTCAGCCCCCAGAACTGTGAGAAATATGTTTCTGTTGCTCATAAGCCACCCAGTCAACTGTATTTTGTATGACAGCCCAAACTGACTAAGACTTTGCCTCATTGTCAGGTGAAGGCATTGCAGTCTAAATAGAATAATTCATTAATACAGAATGGAATGATTTTTCACAGATTTTAACTGTGAGTGATTTTAACACATCTCTATATATGGGGTCAGTGCTTTGTGACTAGTCTATCTGAAGAAAGTCTATTCATTCTGCTTTATCTAGGGAAGATCCAATTTATGCCTATTGTCCTGAAGTAATGGTGACAATTTGCTCCTTTCACTCTGGAAAGGGTTAGAAAACAAGTGTTATAGTTTGGTCTCTTAGTGTATGAAGTAATGTGTGGTCTCTGAGACACACATGGCCAAGATTCATTCAGGAAAGTGTAGCATTAGGAATGATGACTCCAAGGGCAGTAGTTGTGAGATTGAAAACTATCTCGCATTTACTGGTTGTGAACAAGTTATTGAACCTCTGAGCCTCAGTTACCTCATATGTGTAATGGATTGGAGCGCGGGGCTATGGTATTTACCTTACAGGTGTGTTGTAAAGATTGAAAATGTTAGCGTCTGTGGAATCTTGAGTACAGTGCCTGGCATATATTCCAACCAAATATATGTTAGCTACTATTAAAGTGTCAGCTGTTTTTCACCAATTTATTCCTGTAACCATATTCATGGAGAGCATCGGAACAAAGGATTTAAAGGCATGCTCTGGGACCAGACTATGGAAGTTGGAATTTGGTTCTGCCAGGTCTGCATATAACAGCTATAGAACCTTGGGCAAATAACTAAACCTCTTTGTGTCTAGTTTCCTCATCAGTGAAATAGAGATATTAAAAATAAGATCTACCTCATAAGGTTACTGATGGTGTTGAATGTTATAGAGAGAATATTTAGAATAGTTTTCATAATAGAGAAAGTGCTGTCACAGATATCATCATCTCTATCATCAATATTACCATCATGATCACCATCACCAGCATTACCACTAACATCATCATCATCACCATCATCATTGTCTACATCACCATCATCATCATTATTTATTTTTAGGCCTATTTTGTGCTAATTTTTGAGGCCATTACAAACTTCCTTTGGCTCTAAAGATCCTACATGTATGTACTAGATATTGATAATGATATTTTTTGCAAAGTTTCATACTTGCTATGAATACCCAATAAATGTTATCTAACTTCTAAACTATAATTTTGACTTTCACTACATTGGACCTTCACTAAATGTTTCTGGGACTTGTCTTCCTGAAAAAAACACTTTTTAAAAAATATCCACCTCTTTCATATCCCACTTCGGTACTCTCAGAAATTATTAACAAATAAGATGACTGTTGCATAATAAAGCACCAAGAAGTGCCCACTCGATTCATTAATGGTGTTTGACTCCTAGAAAATGCTCAGAAGTACTGAGAGAAGCAGGAGCTGTCTGGTTTTGAGTGTTTCAGTTTTCAATTCATTAATCAAATCCCCACATAAGGATTCAAGTACTCCACATCATACATACCGTAGCAAAAACGGCCTACTGCCATGAAAGTTTAACAAAATAATCATGAATGAAAACAGAAGTACACAGAATTAACACAGATAAAATTCCAAAGGCACGTACTGTCTTAAACCTCAGCAAGCATAGATGGACACCATCACAGCCTAATTGCAAAGTGATTTCATTGTATCCCTTTTGAGTACAGAAAAAATTGTGGAAGTTCATAGTTGTTGTTTCCCAATACAGCCCTCTAGAACCTAGTTCTAAATAATTCTAGTATCATCTCCTAGAGTGAAGTCCTTCAGAAAATCAATGGCTTAGGGCAAGCCAATTTCCTTATTATTCCTTCATGTTGTATTTTCAATTTAACATTTCAAACCTCTGCATATGTCCCCACCCCTTTTTATAAGGCTCTTCTCTCAGATCCCTTTCTTACCAATCTGTATTCATTTCACCTGGTGAAAATGCCAACTTTGATGCAAAACTTCCTCTGGCATCTGTTGCCTTCATGCCCCCAACTCCTAGTCAGGATGATCCCATGGTCTTTGGTGGCCAGTTGAATTTATCCTTTATTCATCCTTCACTGCATGAAGGCTGGGTTTCCCTTTTTAGTCATAAATTCTTTAGGAGCAAAGCTCTCTTCATGGATTACACTTTGTGTCATTCTTGTCTGGATTTCACCCCACTTTCCATCAAGGAATTACAGGTTCTGGGTGTGCAAGAAATATTGCTCAATACATAAACAAATGACTGTGAAATAAGAGTAACGTTCGATGGTAGACTCCAGACCTTGTTACATACAGAAGCTATACTGATGTAGCCCTATGTTCTTAGGCGATATTATCATGGCTTAATTACAAGCATGCTTTGGCAAACACAACAGTATTTGCCTGAAAATTAGAGTTGTCTTCAGTTCTGTCTGTGTCTCTCTGTCTCTCTTCTTACACGCACACACACATACCGAGGTGGGAGGGGAAGGGAGAGAAAGAAAGAGAGAGAGAAACCTGCCAATAACACCCCTGTGATATTGCCTTTGAAAGAAAGACAACCCCATTAAATTGCCTTTGAAAGAAAGGCACAAAGTGAGTTAGGTATGCTGAACAAGAGAATATCAAAGGCAGACTTTCCCCTGCTGCCATTCACTACATGAAAGTGTTTGGGAGTTATTCCTTTGCTCGTTTTAGTGGTTTGTATAATAAGATCAGAAGACAGAAACTCTGGCAACTCTTGGATCCAGTTGTAGCTACTAGATTCAGAGAGACACTCTGCAGAGGAATGGTGATTCTATTTGAAAACCCTGAACATTCAGATGCCTGGAGTGGCCAATAATCACCCCTGTCTTGTCTGTGTATCATTTAGTGTCTAGTGGTATGCAGTGGGCATTTTCTCCTCATTTTTTTTTTCCTTTTCAGTCTCATGACCTGACAAAACTTCTACATGCTCATTTGGTTCACTGTAAAACATAGTCTCAAGAGCAGAAAAAGAGAAACTTATGCCTGCTAAGAAGCATTGTAGGAAATCAAAGTAATCTCTCTCTCTCTCTCTCTCTCTCTCTCTCTCTCTCTCTCTCTCTCTCTCCCCCCTCTTTCTCACACACACACACACACACACACACACACACACACACACACGTCTGTCTACTTCCATGTAAACAGTAGCCAGCAGCAAAGGAATCTGCCAACTCATTGTGTACATTCTGGAGGGTCTCCTGAATGCTGACTTGATTTGGTTCTTTTCTGCTTGCATCTGCCTACTGTCTTTGCCTTTATTTTGGCATTCCAAATAAATCATTATTGATTTAGAACCAAGATTGACTTGATGTATTAAGAAATTTGCTCAAAGTCATAGAAATAATAGGAGAGCGAAGCACACATTACCCCTGCAGCCTGATTTCAGAGCCTGTGCTCTTCCCCAACACACCCAATCCTGGTTTCCTCTTTCGCCCTCATCACTCACTGAACTGTGTTGGGATAACAACCCAGGGCTCTTGACTCCAGGAACTATTTTCTTTCTTGTCTATTATGTTTCCTCAAGTGAAGCATCATCAAAGTTATTATCACGTTTTATGCCACTGAACTCACTTCAAGTGAAAGAATAAATTCTAACATCTCTGGCAGCAACAGTTAACCAATTTATTTCAATCCATCTCTTAATTCATCACTATCCCAAGTTACCTGCTTTAAGAAATATACACTCTTTGACGGTTTGCTGAATTTGAAAAACATTAACCTGTTTTATGGAGATAGTTATATATAAATTTTAAAGGCAAAGGAAGATATATAACGATCAAATGCTGGTAAAGGTATTAAATGCTATGTGTCTCCCTTGAGACCAGAGAAATCTGTCCAAAATCCATACAAAAGTAGAAGCTGAACAACTCCTGTTGGAGTAGAGGTAATTTTTAGTTGAAGGTTTATTGCATCTTTAGATTTGTTACCTCTGTGTTGGCAGGGTTTTTGCATTAAAAGACAATTAATCTTGGCAAGCGTATATGCAGGATTTAAATGAGGTGATTGGGAAGTAATTGAAAATTAGATGTATAGAATGATGGAAAGGCCAATAATTTTTACAAAACACTTACTGTATATGTCAGAAACCATGCTTTATTTTGTTTTTGCTTTTTTGCCTTTGCACATAGCAAATAGCAATTCATTAATTCTTTACACAAATATTCCATAAATAGCTATTGCTAGTTATCATTATGAGGAAACTGAAAGTCACTCTCCAAAGACACAGAAATACTAAATGATGTTTTCAGTATTTGAGCTCAGATTTCAATAATTCCACACGGCACAGTCAATTCTCTATGAATTGTTTCCCCTTTATTAAGCTTCTTACTAAAAATTGATGCATCTATTTATCTGTGTTTTTGTTGTTGTTGTTTGTTTTTTGTTGTTGTTGTTGTTAATCCTCACCCAAGGGTATTTTTCCATTGATTTTTAGAGAGAGTGGAAGGAAGGGGGAGAGAGAGAGAAACATTGATGTGAGACACATCAATTGGTTGCCTCCCACATGCAGCCCGACCAGGGCTGGGGATGGAACTTGCAACCCAGGTACATGCCCTTGACTGGGATTGAACCCAAGATCCTTCAGTCCTAGAGTCAACGCTCTAACCACTGAACCACCAGGCTTGAGCCTATTTATCTACTTTTAAAAATGTTGTCATATACAGAACAGAAAACAGCAGCACAACAATAACACCAGACAGACTGAGAAAACTGATTACCTCTGAAAATACAGGCCTGGTATCTCAGGATATGGAATTGCTTTAGAATTCTGACAAAATGTTTTAACATTAGTGCTTATATCCTTTAGAATTTTCTTGTGTTTTATTTTTACTGTCCATGTGATACTAACATAGGAATATTAATTTGTTGCTTTCCCTGTATTAAAGAAAGTCTATTTTTGTCTGAATTTGAATCTAAGTTTCATTACTAAATATCTGTGTAACTCTATGTAAGATACTGAGTCTGAACTTAGTGTTCTCATTTAAAAAATGTGAATAATAATCATATAAATTCATAGAAATGTTTACTATAAAATGCTTAAGAACATCAGGCAAATAATAGGTGTTCAATAAAAGTTAGCTAGAATTATTTGAAAATAGTATTTTATATATCCTCTCTAATAAAATGGTAATATGCAAATTAACCATCACTCCACTACATAAGCCACGCCCACCAGCCAAGCCAAGCCCACCAGCCAATGCAAATTAACCCCATCCAAGATGGCTACAGCCACAGAGAGCAAGGTTTCCCAGGTAACAGAGCAAGCCAAGCTTTCCATAGCCGTTGCAGGCCTAAGCCTCCACTCAAGCTACAAAATTTCAATTATAGAAGGTAAACAAATTCAAACAAATGGCGGCAGAATGGAGCTTGAGAGAGCAGGCCAGGGTTGCCGGTGGTAACAGGGGAAGCAAAGCTTTCTGCACACCCTGGCCAGGCTCACCCGCTTAAGGCTACAAAGTTTCAATTGTAGAAGGTGAATTAGCTGCCACCCCGGAGGGAACAGCAGGCTTGGCTCCGCTCCAGGCTACAAAGTTTCAATTGAAGAAGGAAAATAAATTCCAGATACCAGGGCCTCCACTTGGGTTGCCAGGTGGCGTGCCCGGCCTGCAAACCACCACAGGCCCCTCGCTCAGGCCACCCCATGCCCCAAGGGAACCCCACCCTGATCCAGGACACCCTTCAGGGCAAACCAGCTGGCCCCCACCCCTGTACCAGGCCTGTATCCTATCTAATAAAAGAGTAATATACAGATTGATCATCACTGCAACACACAATATAGCTGCCCCCATGTGGTCAAAGATCCTGCCCCCATTGGACACAAGATGGCCACTACAAGATGGCCAGCAGGAGAGGGCAGTTGGGAGGCACCCGGCCTGCAAGGGAGGGCAGTTGAGAGGGACCAGGCTTGCAAGGGAGGGCAGTTGGAGGTGATCAACCCTGCAGGACAGGGCAGTTAGGGGTGACCAGGCTGTCAGAGGAGGGAAGTTGGGGGCAAACAGGCTGGCAGGGGAGCAGTTAAACATCAACCAGGTTGGCAGCGGCGTGGTTAGGGGGTGATCAGGCTGGCAGGCAGAAGCGGTTAGGGGCAATCAGGAAGGCAGGCAGGCAAGCAGTTGGGAGCCTGCAGTCCTGGATTGTGAGAGGGATGTCCGACTGCCCGTTTAGGCCCGATCCCACCAGGATCGGGCCTAAACGGGCAGTCGGACATCCCTCCAGAAGTCCCAGATTGGAGAGGGTACAGGCTTGGCTGAGGGACAACCCCCCGCCGTGCACGAATTTCGTGCACCGGGCTTCTAGTATATTATATGTTTATATATATACATATATATTTCATAATCACACTGCTATATGTAGAGAAATAATTCCATATTGCTAGTGCATACATTTAAATTATGCATTAAGAATTAAAAGAAACCTAGTCTGTTGAATTCCAGATGCATTTACATTATACATTTGAAAATAGTATCAAATATATTTATTCTTTGTTTGTGTTAGGATTACCAATGCATGTGAGTCACTCAGTGACATTATTGGATGGCAGATCCTAAGGAGTGTAACTAAGTATTAAAGGATATCTTCTCTTTACTCAAGAGGCATATGGGAGGCAGGAAGGTACACAGGTTATACAACACAGAATTGTAATGAATAGCATTGGGGAATTCCAATGGGATCACAAATCAACCACTGTTCAAGAGAGAAAGAATAGGTTTTAAAAATTATGACCACCAATTCAATATTTTCTACAAGTCCCTGAGTTAATTTAGGAATTAAGTTATACATTTATTCACAAAGGCAAGGGTTTCCGGGTACCCCTTCAATGGAAGCAAATGTTCAAAAAAAAGTATAACAGTTTAATATCATATAATTTATCTTACCCTCTGTCAGATGCTGAGATACTCTTTTATCACCTACAACAGGCAGATATTAGATCTGGATGGTAGAAATAATGAAATAAATTAGGGAGCTTAAACCAAGAATTACTTTATATATCTACTTACTAACTGTGTAATTTATTCTAGCTTCATGCCCAGGACTTAAGCCACACTGATAGGTAAGTTCTAGTTCTCTAGAAGTTGGCAGTCCATGGTAACATAATTGAAATAATAGATAACATACAGCAGTCTACATGCCCTGTACACGCATCACCTCATGCTCATTTCTCGGATGTACAAAGATATAGGTGTTGTTACTATCCTCTTTTATAAAATAAGCAACTAGAGAAACTTTTAATCAGGGGGCCATGCTTTCAAAGTCTTCAATTCTGCATTGATGTTCTGTGACATGGCCGAGAGAATGGGTCTTAAATGCATACAGTCTTGAGTCTAATTACTTTTTACCATTCTGTTCTCTTTACATCAGTTTCCCAATCTCAGCACTATTGAAATCTAGACCAGATAATTGTTTGGTGTGTGTGTGTGTGTGTGTGTGTGTGTGTGTGTGTGTGTGTGTGTGGAGGGGTGTTCTGTGTATGGCAGGATGTTTAGCAGTCTCCATGACCTCAATGCAAGAAATGCCATTAGCACCCTCATCCATCCCCCAGTCTTGTTTTAAGATTTGATTTGAGAGAGAGAGAGCAAGAGAAAGAGCAAGAGAGGGGAAGGGAGAGAAAGAGAGAGAGAGAGGAGAGAGATTTGTTGTTCTACTCATTTATGCATTCATTGGTTGATTCTTGTATGTGCCCTAACTGGAGATCAAACCCACAACCTTGGCATATCAGGACATTGCTCCAACCAACTGAGCTACCTGGCCAGGGCCTCCACCTTCAGTCTTAACAACCAAAAGTTTCTCTACATGTTGCCATAGGTTCCCTGGGGAACCAAATCAGTTGAGAACCCCCGATCGTCATTACTGAGATAGTATAATTTCCATCCATAACCAGGAAGATTTTGACAAAAGAAGATACATTCCCATTAAATCTATTTAGCAGGTCTGTACAAAGTTATTATTTATTATTCCTAATATATTTAAAATATAGGCAAGGCCAGAGACTTCCTTATTTTCATGTCCGTCTGGAATCCCCAAGACACTCTACAAACACAGAGCACACAAAGAACTCTCAATGAGGGATTAAGAAGGCATGAGAAAACATGTTCAAATTGTGACTCTTTGGCTATGACTAAAACGTTGTTCACCGTCACTAGTAAGCTCAAGCCGCCATAACAAAATACCACAGAATAGGGGGCCTAAAAACAGGTATTTATTTTATCTCAGTTCTGGATGCTAGAAATTTAAGATGAAGGTGTTGGCTGATTTAGTTTCTCCTGAAGCCAGTCTCCTTGGCTTGCAGATGGCCTCCTTGTCACCTCTGTGCACCCACATTCCCAGTGTCTCTTCTGTGTCTACAAATGTCCTCTTCTTATAAGAATCCCAGTAAGATTGGCTGAGGAACCCATAATCCTCACTCATATGACCTCATTTAACCTATATAACCTGTTTAATGATACTGTCTCCAAATACAGTCATATTCTTAGGCATGGGGGTTAGGGTTTCAATATATGAATTAAGAGGAGACAAAGTTGAATCCATAGCAATTTTGTTTGCTCAAAAATTCAGCCTTCCAATTATAAAATGAGTGTATTTTATTGGGTCAGTTTTTTTTTTTTCATAAACTTTAGTCATTGTCATACTGTCATTATGATTTGAGCTATTTCCCCAGAATACCTTTACTATTTTTGTTGATATTTTTAAATCAAATTGCTGTTTAAATTGTAAACATATTAGAATATTTAAAAGGAAATTTTAAATCATTACAATGAATGGAAAGCAACCATAGTTCCTTACCTTAGATATAAGATTACTAAATTGTTTAAAATGAAAAAATATATATCCTTATCATGCTCCAACATAAGCCTTTAAGTCTGAGGTCCATTCTATCTTGATTATAATAGCAAGTGTTAGAAATGTATTGGAGACACATTAGCAACATACTGATTCATTCTCCTTGATGTTTCCAGAGGGAATGAAAGAAAGCTGAGATGAGAATTAGTTTCTCACTACAAGATTCAAGGTTAATTATTGCCTTGCCAGCATGCCATCTAAAACCATCTTGAGTTTCACTAAAAATCATTCTGATTTATACCTTAATTTCACATCCCCCACTCTGGCAAACCCTGTACCAGTTGATTTTTAATTCTCTCAAAGATCCTACCAGTCTTTTAGGATGAGTAAGTGTCGACTATTAAAGCAAGTAGAAAGTAAAGTTAATAGCGAAAGTTATGGGGTTAACTGTAAGTCAAATGGATTGAGTGGAGTCATTGAATGATGTCTTTATCATTGACATGAGAGTGCTGTACAGTTCAGTTCAGCCCTAATGCGACTGTCTTCAAAAGTTCAAAGACAAGAGACTACTTTTGCCTTTTTGGTACACATATCCAAGAGTTTTGCAATAATTCATGAGATGATGGACGGAGATTGTTCTATGATTGATAAACTCAAGGGACATAATGTACCATATTTGAAGTAGGTGTTACGGTGATTGGTTTAATAATGACATGAGATGTCAAAGATTAAAAATATCAGGGGGAAATGTCTATGTAATATGCAAATGACTGTTAAGTGCTAGCATTTTTAAATAGATAAGGACAGAAAGCACATGCACCAGAAAGACAGACTCAAGTATCATTCTAGCTCACACAGACATTTGGAATACTTTCAAGTTCAATGCTGGAGTGAGTTTATGAATCTCACAGAGCACCTTTCTTTCTCAGAGTTTGGGGACGTGTATACCACATCACAAAGTTGAAAATCACGTGAAAAACGTAGTGAGCAGAAGGATAGAATGTTTTTATTTAATAAGAGCTATTCTTAATTTTTGAAAAAGAGCTTGATTTAGTGATTAATCCTGTTTTACTACCCATTATTTGTGGATCAAGGTTGGGAGGGGTTAATTGTAATGTCTAGTATTTTTTAGATATTTTGACAATAAATGAATAAAAGTAATTCTTTTTTTTTTACATCTTGGGAAAGCCCAAGAATGTCTCCTCCCACACCACTGAGTATAACCAGCTCTCCCACTGCTATTTCTGCAAGAGTCACTAAAAACTGCATTGGTGTACTAAAACATGAACTCAAAAAGAATGGGAAAGGTGCACAGTATGCTTATTTATTGGATTGCTTCAGAATAGGTACCGAAAAGAGGCTGCTTCAACTAAGGAAAGCTAGGTTATAAGTCAACTTACTCCTCTAGTTTTCTATGTAGCTTTAGACTATTTATTATACCTGTTGTCTTTCATTTTCTTCCCTATAAAATAAGACAGAAATAGATTATTTCTAAACTACATTGAGTGATGAAATTATATATTTCATTCAAGGGCAGTGTGTGTGTGTGTGGGGGGGAGGAATCTTAAGATAGTCATATTAGAATTGGGACAAAATAAATGATGGGTAATATGCACTTTAACTTACAGTATTCTAACACTGTAAATTGCTCGGATGACAGAAACAAATGTGAAGAATAAAGATAGAGGAAAAGGCCAAATGTCAATATTTGTAGGTGGTGTGATAGTCATTTTGGAAGATGCAGTTGAAACAACTGGAAACGAATTATAGTAAAAAGTGAAATCCATGGCATTTGGGAGATGCAATATGCATAAAGATAATGCAACACTTCCCTCCACATCTGCAAGAACCCGTTATACACATCATAATGAAGACTTCCTTTGCAAGGTAAAATGCAGATTAAAAATAACAAGAAATGTGTGGGACACATATAGAGAACACACAAAATTTGTTTAGGGACCACAAACTATTTTAATGAATTGAGAGGCATATTATATTTTGTGCTAGATTTAGTGGTCATTAATACCAATAAAAATTTTGATTCTTCAGGAATTGATACATGGATTTAATATCATTCCAATTAAAATCACAGTGGGGTGAATGGGATTAAGAAGCAATTTTAAAAATACTCTACATTTCATGTGGAATAAGAACAAAATGGAATGCTCAATATTTTTTAAAAAATACTGTGGTATTGGTAAAATGAAGTTTGCCATGCTGGATATTAAAATGCACCATATTAATAGTTTACATTGTTCACCAAGTAGGTGGCTGACCAAGGATTGGAATCTTGATCATCTGACATCAGATTTTGTGCCACTAGCCACTATGGAATGGAGCTAGAAATAAAGTAAGCAAGATAACACCCATATATAAATGAGAAGATAAAAGTATAGGAATTAAATCAGAGAGATGAGAATTTATGAAAAATTAGATAATCAGGTCTAGCCAGTGGGGCTCAGTGGTTAAGCATTGACCTATGGACCAGGAGGTCACAGTTCTTTCTATTCCATCAGGGCACAAGCCCAGGTTGCGGGCTCGATCCCCAGCAGGGAGCGTGCAGGAGGCAGCCAATCAATGATTCTCTCCCATCATTGATATTTCTATCTCTCTCTCCCTCTCCCTTCCTCTCTGAAATTAATAAAAATATTTTTTAAAAGAATGGTGACTTTTGTTTAAGAAAAAGAATGCTAGAACAATAACAACAATACAAAAAAAAAAGGAAAAAACACTTTCAGTTTTAATGGAGTGTGGTGATGTGTCCTGAATTGCTCTGCACAGGAGGAGAATTTAGGGCTGCTCAGCAGCACTCTGTTCTTTTATTCATGGATCAAATGTTTATTGAGTGACTATTGTGACTAAAGAACTGTTTGGATCCATCAGTGAAAAATAAAGACAGAAAGCACTGTCCTTTTGTAGCTTAAATTATATTCGGATTTCGAGTGAAGACAGAACAACAATATCCATAATAAATAAATGTCTGCACAGCGTGCTCTCCTAGGAGTGATTAATGCTATGGGTGAAAAGGCAGAGAGGAGTAGAAGGACAGGAGAGAGATCAGCAGGTGAGGGATGGGGGAGGAAGGGGAGGGGAAATAAATATGGAGAAATAAATTGGAGGAGAAATAAAACAACAAAGTAGACAAATTATGTAAGAAAAGAGAGCCTCAAGACACAAAGCCGATAAGAATTTAGTCAAGTGAGGAAAAATAGGAGACCTTCCTAACCAGAAGAACACAAGACTGCTAGGAACATACAGACATCTTGGGGAGAGTATCAGAGGTCCTGGGATGGGGTCTGGAAGCACTAATGATTGACATTTTTAGAAAAGTATGACCTCCATTAATGTCTCCAAGGATGGGAGGGTGGTGACTAAGGGACAAAGAGGAAAAGTGACTTCTGTGTCTAATACATCTGTTTATTGGCTGAACCAGAACTAGAACTCAGGTCACCTGCATCCAAGACTGACTTGCTTTCTAATCCTCCTTTGAGCTTTGAACACACTCTCCCTGGTTACTGTATACACATGACCCTGACCTGGTCTCTCTCTTCAAGATACGCAGAATCATGTAATATTATATTAAATCCATTGACAACATTATTCTGAGCAGGCAGGGGAAAAATAATATACTAAACACAGGAACTGAAAGCAAAAAATGGATGAATGGGTATCTTGACCAAAATATGTTTACCATTTTGCAACCTGAGTGTAATCTTTAGTGAGTAATTTATATTAAATCTAATAAAAAGTATGTCATAGAGTTTATGGCCACATGCACCACAAATCAGGAGTGAGTGCTGCAGTGTGTGTGAATGAATTATGTCTGCTGTCCCAAGAATGCAGGCGAAGGCAATAAGACACTTTGAAACGCATGCAAGTTTCAAACTCTGACTCTTAAAAAGTTCTCGCGAAAGTGCCTGCGTTTTCCCAGCGGCTGCATACGTTTTCCTGACAGAGCCCGTGGTTGGGCAATGGGTCCCAAGGTGTTGGCATTAAATCCCCACTCACATAGTAAATCCTTCAATGCGTTAGGCTGAGCTGACAGCACCTCAGAGATGCTTTTCCATAAACAAATGCCATTCACCGCCCGCTTTTCTCTTTGTTTCCAACAAGAATGGTAATGGTAAGCTGAGACACTTAAACAGAACAAAGGAGAGAAAAGTCTTCAATGAAAGAACCCTCAGACAACAGGAATGTTCTTTATGATGTTCTGCTGCCTGGGATTTAAACTACAAACGCCCCTTCTTTCCAACTAATTGATGAAAACTTGGTCTCAATGGGCTTTCATCCCACAATAATTATGGCAGAAGAATGCTCTTGTTTAATCTTGCTTAATAGTTCTGCCTACTATTTAATATGAAAGCTCCGGATGTAGGCAGACCTGAGTTTAAATCTTAGGCCAAGCCATGTGAAATTGGACACTGTAATTAAAATTGCTGGGGCAAAGTTTAATCTTCTGTAAAATAGGACTAATGTTGGCATCTAATGCATAGGGCAGTGGTCGGCAAACTGCAGCTCATGAGCCGCGGTTTGCCGCTCTGTTGACTAATGAGTTTGCCGACCACTGGCAAAGGGCATTTGCTCCTTTTGATATTTTTCATGCAACTGATTTATCACTGATCTGGCATATAAAACTCTCTAAAAACACTAGTATGAATATATCATGTTGCAGCACCAGTGGGTGACTATTTCAAACAATCAGAGGTAGCACTAGTATCACAGTGAACATTAGATGAGTTGATATGTCTGATATCATCCAGGTCAGTGTTCATGCAGATGAAGAATTTAGCCTGGTAGTAAATTGGAAAACACTAGGATTAATACCTATTTTTATTATTATCATTATTATTATTCTTTGTTACTAGGCATTGGTGAGAGTCTACTACATGCTAGATATATAGATATTTTGACCAGAACCTTATAGTAAACCATCAAATATCTTTTTAATCTATTACATAAAGAAAAGTGGGATATAGATATACAATGCATTTTCCAAATTACAACTAACTGATGAAAAAAGTATAACTTGAACTCTAGTCTTTTTAATAAACATAAAAATATTCTTTGAGCTAATTAGGATTATATCATAACATTCATGAATTTAGCAGTATGTATGTACTCTCTAGAATATAATTATGAGAGGCTGTAATAAGTATTTCTGAGGAGCTTATACGATTGTGATAACTAGAAAGGCTGATTAACAAAACCTGAAAAAAACTCTATTAATAAAAAAGAGATATGCCATGTTGATGAACAGGATTACTTAATATATTTCAAAGTTGCCAATTCTCCTTCAAATAAATTTATAAGTATTTGGAAGTCTAATGAAATTTGAAATGCCTTTTTGGGGAAATTTAGGTAAGGAAAAGAGGCTCATGGAATCTCAAGACAATCATGAAAATTTTGAGCAAATATAGCTTTGCTCTATTACATTTAAAACATTCTCCAAAGGTATTTTTGAAAGTGCATGCTTTTGCTGAAACAGACAAAATAAAATGGAAACCAGGACCAGAACCAGAATCTTGTATGTGTGAGAACTTAGATTATGATTGAGATAGAGGATCCATACTCACTCAGGAAATGACAGATATGTTATGGAGACATTGAGAGAGCTCTCATTATATGTGAAATAATAATAATAATAAGTATTTTCCAACTTGCAAAAATCAGCCTTCAAGGGTTTGCATAATTAAGTATGAAATTCAGGATTATTAAGTTAATAGAGGAGATAATAATAGCATTATTTAGAAAAAGATTTCTTGTATCAGTCCCTAGAAAACACAAACTATATAAGAAAAAAGGTGAGTTAATCTCCATTAAATTTAAGAATTTGTATTCAAAACAATGAAAATGTAGACAAATAGAACAGACATATGTCAAGTCAGAATAAGTTATTTGCAAAATTTAAAACTGGAAGTGAATAATAACTTGAATTTTACAAGATTTTGCTGCAAAACAAGAATATGATGGGAAATCAAGAGAAATAGGTACATTGTATGAATAGAAAAGTAGCATAAGGGAATACAAAAGTATGACAAGTACATAACAAAAGTGCAAGCAACAAAAGAAATTACAGAACAAAGGCCAATCACTTTGCATTGTCATTTTAGTAGAGTGCAAAGTTTGATAATGCCTGGGAAAGTGAGAGCATAGCCCCCGGGTGCCATTTCAAAGAGCAATGGCCTTTAGGATGTATGTATATTTGCTAGAGGCAAACATCACACCCTTGGTTGAATCATCCCAGCCAGACACTGTCAGGAATGGTCACATGATGCATAAGTGAGTATATCTTAAGAGAGCTGTTACTACGAATGACAGGAGGTAGGATTTCAACTTAGATATCCCTCTGTACAATGAGGTGGTTCTCTGATAGTACCTATAAACACTGATGTGTTGGTGGTGCCTTCTCCTTCATAAATCACATTCTCACTAGGAGTTGGAGACAAACATGATTTCTGTCATTTGTAGAATCCGTAAATAAAATGTGGCATATGCATTTGTTTAAATACTGAATAGGTTTTGATACTTCATGTTGTATTTACACATATTAAGTTTATAATCAGAATTGATCCACATTATTGGTATATAGCCACATATAGAGATTGAAAATCCAGTTGTACATATACACTGAGTGGCCAGATTATTATGACCACCTGACGTTTGTAGGCAAATTAGCCGTACATTGCATCGTATGGGATATGGAAGCCAAATGCCTGTTCGAACACCTTTGCTGTCTGCAGTTACCAAGATAAAACGTCTCCAATTCGCACAGGAACACAAGGATTGGACAGTTGAGCATTGGAAAAAAGTCATGTGGTCCGATGAATCACTTTTCCAGTTGCATCATACAGATGGCAGAGTGAGAATTTTGTGGAAACAGCATGAAAGCATGCACCCCACATGTGTGAGTACAACCATTCAGGCTGGTGGGGGCAGTGTTATGGTCTGGGGCATGTTTTCCTGGCATGATTTGGGCCCTTTAATTCGTGTGGAACAACGTCTGAATAGCACAACATACCTAAGTATCGTTGCTGATCAAGTTCATCTTATCATGTTGATGGCGTATCCCAATGGAGATGGCTTCTTCCAACAAGACATTGCACCATTCCACGGTGCTCGTGTAGTGCAGGAGTGGTTTCAAGAACATGAAGGAGACTTTACCTTGCTTAGGTGGCCCCCACAATCACCAGATCTCCATCCAATTGAGCATTTGTGGGACGAAGTCAAAAGAGCCATCAGGCAGCTGGTTCCACAACCATCAAGTCTCCCAGAACTGGACAGTGCTATTCATCAGACATGGGGTCAGATTCCTCGCATCACCTTTCAGCATCTCCTGGAGTCAATGCCAAGAAGAATCGCCGCAGTATTGAAGGCAAAAGGTGGTCCAACGAAGTACTGATGGGGTGTCATAATAATCTGGCCACTCAGTGTATATGTGTGAGTATGTTTATATATATATATATAACACATGCATATGTTTATATACATATATCACACCTACACCCCATATATAATAAAAGAAACACTTTTTTGAAAGTTTCGCACATCTTATCTAATAAAGAGTGAGTATGCTAATTGACTGCCACGTCCTCAAAGATGGTGGTGCCCACAGCCACAAGATGGCAGTGCCCAGTCCCCTCAGCCCCGCCGGTGCACCTGCCTCCAGAGTCCCCCAGTCCCCTCAGCCCCCCAGCCGCCCAGGGCCGGCCCAAGGTGCAGGCAAGCCTCAGATGGCAGCTGCCCAGCCTCCCAGAGCCACCTGGGGCTTAGGTAACCAGAGCCGGCGGAGGCTTGCTCTGCTGGCAGTGGCAGCAGCAGAGGTGTGATGGGGGCATCGCCTTTCCCTGATCACCAGGTTGCCTCCTGCCCCTGAGGGCTCCCGGACTGTAAGAGGGGGCAGGCCAGGCTGAGGGACACCTCCTCCAGTGCATGAATTTTCATGCACTGGGCCTCTCGTATTTAAATAGATTACAGCCCAGCCAGCATGGCTCAGTGAGCATCAACCTATGAACTAGGAGGTTGCAGTTCCATTCCTGGTCAGGGCACATGCCAGGATTGCAGGCTAGATCCCCAGTGGAGGGTGTGCAGGAGGCAGCTGATCAATGGTTCTCTATCATCATTGATGTTTCTATCACTCTCTACCTTCCTCTCTGAAATCAATAAAAATATTTTAGAAAAAATAGACTGCAAAAACTATAAATGCATGTTGTTATGCATGCCTATGTGATCCATATCAGTTGGCTGAGAAGGTCTGGCATCAATAACACCCCAGTAGCAATAAGTATACCTAGTGTTCAGATATTTGATTCTAAATACCTCCTCAAATAAAGGGAACTATGACTCCTGGATGGGATCTCCGAACAACAAGAAAGGATATCAGTGGGAAAACTGGTAAAATCTGATAGTGTATGATTACTTAACTGTAGTCTTCCAATGTCATTTTCTTAATTTTGATAGTTGTCATATGGTTATTAGAGATTTTTCACAATAGGAGAGACTTAGCGAAGGTTAGTTAGAAACTTTTTACAAAGGTTTTGTAAATTTTAAAATATTACCAAATCAAAGTTTAAAAATTTACAGAAAGTACATTTCTATTAGAGCTATGAAATAAAAGAATCATTGGATTTGAAGAGGAAACATAAATCAGAAATATCTTGATAATGGTGTGATGATAACAGAATACAAGGAATAGAGTTAGAATACAATGAATCCAGCTTTATGCAGCTCAAACCCAATAAAATGAAATTAAACAAAATACTCAAGCCTAGGGAAGGGCTTACAAATTTAAATGCCTACTGGATCTATGCAAGTGTGGAAAACATGCATCAATAGGTTGGTTGTGGCCAAATAAACTCGAAAGTGTTGAGTATTTCTAACAGGGGCAATCAAAACAGCTAACATTTATTGAGCACTTACTTTTTAAAGTACTGTACATGTAGTAGGGAATTTACTCTTCAGGTGAGATGCTGCAATTAAATCCATTTCACAGAGAAGAAGCTGAGATACAAAGAGTATGAATAACTTTCCCAAGATTACAATACACAGAACAAATTTGACCATAGGCCAATCAATCCTAAGATACATCCTTTTAGCCACAATCAAATTTATGTGCCCACATTTTAAATTTTCTTTCAAAAATTTAGACATCCACATTTTATGTTAAAAATCTTGATTAAGCCCTAGCTGGTTTGGCTCAGTGGATAGAATGTCAGCCGAAGGGTCCTGGGTTCAATTCCGGTCAAGGGCATATACCTTGATTGCAGGCTCTATCTGGCCAGGGCACTTGCAGGAGGCAACCAGTTGATGTGTCTCTCTCACATCAATGTTTCTCTCTCTCTCTGACTCTCCCCTTCCCTTCCACTCTCTAAAAAGCAATGTAAAAATATCCTCAGGTGAGGATTAACAATAAAAAAATCTTTATTAAAGGACATTGGAAATTAACAATTTTAATTTCAAAATTAATAATAATAAGCAAACAAACAAACAAAAACAAACAAGACAGTCAGTTCTGAGAAGAATCACAAACTACTAGCAAACTAAACCACAAATTGAACTCAGGGTGTATCTTCATGAGTTTAACACTCCTGGAGCATTTCTTTCTCTTTTTTATAAATTTCTTTATTGATTACGTTGTTACGTATGTGTCCTTATTCCCCCATTATCCTCCTACTCCCGCTCATGCCCTCACCCCCCTGTTGTCTGTGTCCATTGGTTAGGTTTATATGCATGCATACAAGTCCTTTGGTTGATCTCTCCCCCTTACCCCCACCCTTCCCTTTCTTCCCTCTGAGGTTTGACAGTCTGATCGATGCTTCTCGGTCTCTGGATCTGTTTTTGTTCATCAGTTTATGTTGTTCATTATATTCCACAAATAAGTGAGATCACGTGATATTTATCTTTTCTCTGACTGGCTTATTTCGCTTAGCATAATGCTCTTCAGTTCCATCCATGCTGTTGCAAATGGTAAGAATTCCTTTCTTACTGCAGTGTAGTATTCCATTGTGTAGATATACCACAGTTTTTTAATCCACTCATCTACTGATGGACACTTAGGCTGTTTCCAAATCTTAGCTATGGTGAATTGTACTGTTATGAACATAGGGGTGCATATATCCTTTCTGATTGGTATTTCTAGTTTCTTGGGATATATTCCTAGAAGAGGGATCACTGGGTCAAATGGGAGTTTCATTTTTATTTTTTTTTTGAGGAAACTCCATACTGTTCTCCACAGTGGCTGCACCAGTCAGTTGAAATATTTTTTTAAAAATAATTTCTGCCAAAAAAAAAAAATAATAATTTCTGCCATTTTCTGCCTATGTGTTATCAACATTTTAAATCATTTCTAATGGAGCACAACTTTGTTACTATGTACACAGAGTAGTATGATCCAGATGTACAAAAATCAGGAGACTATTCGAGGCATTCTAAGTAGAAAACATAATATATGGGATACATAAGTCTATCAATGGAAGATAGTTAATTTTTTTTAAATTACTGATTCTAGAGACTGACTGAGTTCTGATCTGAATTTTCTGGGTATATATTATGTATCAGGCATTCATGATTCATCAGCCAAATGGGAATGGCTAATGTGCCTACTCTAGGGACTTTGATTTTTTTTTTAATTAAGATAACTCATATAAAGCACTTAATACAATACCTAGATCATCATGTGTGTCCTGATCATAGTTTAGCTAATACTTCTAATTTGGGGTCAGTATTTCTCATGCCAGACCTAACTGAATTTACTAAAAAAATATGAGATATATCAGGTTCTGCTCTCCACATTTTAGTGATAAAAATGAATGATCTGAACTACAAATCGATTTGCATTATGACAATTATTAGATCTATGGTCTTTGTCACAATAAATTTTCAGGAACTGCCCATGAATCCTAATGCTTAAGTTAACCATGTGGTGTTCTGCTTTAGTTCATTGGCCCAGAGACCTGAGCTGACATGTTTCTTGCCCCTAGAGTATCTGCATATTCTTCCAAATGTTACTTGGACTGTTCACTCTATCTACTTGTGGCATTCTCTTGTGGCTTTAATATCAGAACAAATAGAAGCTGTACTTGAGTGATAAATTTCTACAATAGAGGACTTCAGTCTGTCCTGGGTCACTGCACACATCCCATCATCTTATATTGGAATCAGGCTTTGACTTTTAGAAGGTCCTCCCTATGTTGATGCATTTGTGGATTTACCTTTAACAAAATCTCCTTACAGCCAGGGATCCATGACCAGATAATGGGATCACTCATGCCGCCTGATTTATGCAGTAACTCTTGAACTGTGTCATGGAGAAGCTCTTTTATTCCTTTTGCCAAGGGCCTCTCAGATAGAAATGACTCAAGCCATGTGAAAGAACAAGCCTTTCGGGAACTATCATTTATGAAAAAGAAAAAAATAATTTACTAGTCCTTATTCAACCCTTCTAATGAACATAATAATTAAAAAAATTTCAAAGGTGTTTTCCATATGGGTCAACTTCTTTCCCTTGAATTTATTGTTCTTTAGATAAAAGTGAGTGTTCTTCTATTCAGGTCAATTGTGTTCTTGTTGATTTTTGGCCGTTTGAGCTAAGACAGCCTTACTTTCTCTGTAAGTTTTAAAGGACACTTTCCCTCCATATAAAATTCTAGGTTATTGGTGTTTTGTTTTGTTTTTTCCTGTCAATACTGCTAATAGTTCACTCAATTATCTTTTTAACCTGCATGATTTTTAATGAAAAGCTGATTGTAATTCTTATTTTTGTTCTTATATATGTAGGGAGTCTTCCTTCTCCCAATTAAGCTTCATTCAAGATTTTCTACTTGTATTTGTTTATCTGCAGTTAGAATATCATATTCCCTATTGTAAGGCTGTATTGTTTTTATTTGTTTTCCTACTTATTCTGATTTGTGATCTCTGAGCATCCTGGATCTATAGTTTGATGACTGTGATTAATTTCTGGAAAGCTCTCAGTATTATACATTTATTACATGTTTTGTATGAGTAACATACTGTTTTACTTTTTTTGTATGGGGATCATATCTCTTTTCTTCTTGTCCCAGGACTGCATGCATTATTGATGCTGAGTATGGAATTTCCTTGATGTTCAAATAAACACAACTTAGAGGTGCAAGGGAATTAGTGCCACATGGACTTAACATTTAACATATAAGAGATGAAACCAACTCAAATATTCTTTATCTTTCCTTAACTTAGAAGAATCATTGTAAAATGCAGTGCTTAAATGCACTCTCTCCCTTGATATTGTGGCTCTCCCTGCTTCTCTGCATTATTATTCTTTTCCTTTATTTATACTTCCCAGAATTGTAGTACCTTTTCCCACAGCTCCAGCTTCTGGTTACTAAAACTAAAATAGAAGTTGTTATAATTATGATTATAGAGCAAACAATTTTACAGTAGTTACTAGTACTAGGGTTTATTCTCAGTGCTTTATATATGCACTAGTGGCCCACTGCACGGATTCATGCACATTGAAAGGAAATTAATTAGAGGAAATATTTTAATATTATTATAAAATGAGATTTATTTTCATCCCATAATTTCAACAGATCGAAACACATGTGTGTGATTGATGCCTGCAAGAGCTTTATATGTCTGGTGCATGTGTGAGTCAATGTTTATTTTTAAATTGCCAGTGCACATCATATGTACCAGCCTGTTGGTTGGTCAGATAGTCAGACAGACAGATGGTCGGTCACTTAGCCTTTTATATATATAGATATCTACATACATACCTACTTTGCCCTCCCCCCTCACCCTTATAGAATTCTATTTATGATTCACCATTTTTAAGTTAAAAAGCTGAGTCTCAGAGAGGCTAGGTAATACGTTTGAACTCATGTTTCTTACAACTCATAGGTCTAAGATTCCTATTTAGGCATCGAGGCCAGAATCCATGTGCTAAACTACAACATCATGCTGGCTTTGGCTGGGCAAACTATTCAGCTCTATTAATAAGTGATAAGAAAAACAACAAAAAGAAAACCAAAGAAAGAACTAGGATTACTGCAAAGATGGGTGGATGGGCAGCCTGGAAATTCTCCATATATTATATTCCAGAAATGATTGGCAAACTAATATTTCAGATGAGGGAAATGTCTTAACATGACTAACAGAATACATATGCCACGGTGGTTTTAGGCATCATTAGGGTCATAGTTGTGAGGAGCTTAAACTGCATTAGTCGATTCTCATATAATATGCAGATGCACAGACACGGATATGAAAGACTTGGTTCAGTTCAATCTTCATGGTATAAAATGATGACTTGGGTAAATTTGTTACAATTAACACTGCTGATTTCTTCTGGAAATATCACAAAATATGAGCCTGCATAATTTTCTACATCTTCCACAAGTTCAAATAACTTAATGACTCTAATAAAAAAACATTTGATAATTAAATATTACTAAATGTTAGTTGTCCACACTGATAAAAAGATAAAAGCTTTTAAATTTGATTCTCAGGGAGTCTCTTAATGCTTAAAAAAATTCAAGGAAAATAAGATATTGAGAACAACCAAAATGCCCACTATGAATTACATAGATGTTTATCATTATCTACATTTGCTTCCCCCCTCTCCCCAAAATCAGGAACGAAAGAGATTACAGAGGAATGGGCTCAATGTCTGGCATTTGAGCTATATATTTTATTTATTTAACTATATAATTAGTATTTATTAACCACCCAATATAAATTGAATAGAGGACACATATTTAAGAAGTGCAAGATGCAAAATAAATCCCTCAGTAAGAACACATTATCATCTATTGTCTTGAATCCATCTTCTAATTCTTTGGAAAGAGTCTGGACAAGAAACATCAGCTGGAAGGTGGGCAAGGAACAATGATACATCTATCATCTTATCAGAACACAGGATGGGGAGGAATGATTCTATGATGGAAAGATAAATGCTAGTTGGGTTGTCTTTAGTAACTTTTATATTTATTTATTTATTACAAGATTTACTGCCTGAGAGATGCAGTAAGGTCTGATTATAAATATCTAAGTCATCTCAGGAAAAGTTATTACTCATATTGATAACAAGGGACAAGTGAGAAAAACGACTGACCCCTGGGGAACAGTTCATTAATGATCATCTGCACCCTCAGTACTCATAGCTGGGCTCGGCCAGATTGTGGCAAACACCCTAGGGATTATTTCTGTTTTTACATCAGCACTTCAAACCATCCATGGACAGAGCCCCTAATTCTTTCCCAATGGTTTCTGGTTGTGGAATATTCAACAGCAGAAATTGGAGTTGACCAAGTGTAACATATCTTCTGAAGTGGAGCTGTGAATTTTATGCCATCCCAGACAACACAGTGGTGGTCAGGATTTCTGCATGATCTTGCAGTCCAAGTGAGTATAAGTATGTGCAGCTGAAAATACCTCCAGAATATGTGCATTCTTGGGCATTGATTATTAATTTAGTCAGGCCATCTGTCAATTAGACCATCAGCCAACCAGCCTCTGAGCCAGAGTACCAGGCAACCCCATGCAACTGGTCATCCCTTTAATCAAGCACGTAGTTCATCAGTTGGCCATCCATGAAGTTAGTCATCCAGTCAGTTAGCAAGTTAACTAGCCAGTCTGCTAGGCAGCTAGTCAACCAGCCAGTGAACCACTGAGCCAGAGTGAGCAAATCATTGATTTTTTTTCCTGTTAGCTTGGCAGCTAGGTATTCAAGCCTGTTGTTAATCAATCAGTCATTCTGTCCGCCTGTCAGTCCTTAAATCTAGCAATAAAGGAGGATTCCCCAGCTTTGTTTTTGTTTTTTCTTTGTTTTGTTTTTAGGATTGCTATCTATCTGCTTACCATCTCAATATTTTTAACCATCATGAAAAAACCAAATCATTCCATTATAGATCTTCCAACTAGATAGGATATTTCAGACAGCACACTGTTGTAATTAGAACAGACACAGTAGTGCAAAATGTTAAAAGAGTTAGTAGGTTTGCAGTGGCCATCTCAACATACTTAAAAAATACTCATTTTAGAAAGATATATTTACTGAGTGACTAAGGAGCAATAATAACAGAATTACCACATTTTAAATTAAGTAATTAATAGCATGCCTTTCAGGTATTCCATTTATGTATTATTTCTTTTTCTTCTTTTAAAATATGTTTTTATTGATTTTTACAGAGAGGAAGGAAGAGAGATAGAAAGGTAGAAACAGAGAGGAACATCATGGATTGGCTGCCTCCCTAGGAGGCTATTAGGGTTTGAGCCCGCAACCTGGGCATATGCCCTGACCAGGAATCGAACTGGAGACCTCTTGGCTCCTGGGTCGATCCTGGGTCGACACTCAACCGCTGAGCCACACAGGCCTGGAAATTCCTTAAATAAGTTCAATATTTTAACAATAAAACAGATTTACTTTTTAGATATTATCAAGTTAAGAATTTCAGGTAATCTAGAGATAGCTTCTTCAGTTACTTCAAATGAATCAGATTGCCTCTACTGAAAAAAGAAAAGTAGATTCAAACTAGGTTTATTCTTTAATTCATTCTACAATCATTTATGTACTATATAATGGAAATTAAAACACACACACACCACACACACACACACACACACACACACACACACACAAAGTTTAAAGGCAAAAAGGAGAAAAAATACATTCCCTGCTCTGAAGGAATTCAGTATCTTTGACAATGATGAAAGCAAGTATTTAATTCAAGAAGGTTCCAATCCTAACAGAAGTACAGATCTTAAGGTGATCAGCCAGGGATGTGATCCCAGAGAAAAAAATGATGCTGAGTTGAGTTTTGAGGAGTAAGTGTTGTTTGCCTGTCCATTTAGAGTGGAGGCAAGGAAATGTGCAGGGTCCTCTAGGAAATGCGCAGGGTCCTTTCAAAGAAGTAGCCAAGGTTCTGTTATCATGGACCAGTCTGCATGCATATGGAGAGTTGTCACTCAGAAAATGAGGCTGTAGAAGCCAATGTGGTCATAGCATTCATTTAATGTTCTTCTGTGAACTTCATCCTAAAATTTTCATGATAAACCCTAGAAGGAATCGGGCCTAAACGGGCAGTCGGACATCCCTCTCACAATCCAGGACTGCTGGCTCCCAACTGCTTGCCTGCCTGCCTTCCTGATTGCCCCTAACCGCTTCTGCCTGCCAGCCTGATCACCCACTAACCCCTCCGCTGCCAGCCTGTTTGTCCCCAACTTCCCTCCTCTGCCAGTCTGGTCACCCCTAACTGCCCTCTCCTGCAGGGTTGATCACCTCCAACTGCCCTCCCTTGCAGGCCGGGTGCCTCCCAACTGCCCTCCCCTGCTGGCCATCTTGTGTCCACATGGGGGCAGGATCTTTGACCACAAGCCTGGGGCTCCCTCCGCGGCGGCAGCCATTTCTGTTGGGGTTATAATTGAAACTTTGTTGCCTTAAGCGGGTGGGCCTGGCCAGGGTGTGCAGAAAGCTTTGCTTCCCCTGTTGCCAGTGGCAACCCTGGCCTGCTCTCTCAAGCTCCATTCTGTTGCCATTTCTGTTTGAATTTGTTTACCTTCTATAATTGAAACTTTGTAGCTTGAGTGGAGGCTTAGGCCTGCAACGGCTGGTGGAAAGCTTGTTTCCCTCTGTTGCCTGGGAAACCTTGCTCTCTGTGGCTGTAGCCATCTTGGATGGGTTAATTTGCATACTTGCTCTGATTGGATGGTGGGTGTGGCTTGTGGGCGTGTCTTGTGGGTGTGTTGGAGGTATGGTCAATTTGCATCTTTGTCTATTATTAGGTAGGATTATATTAAAATGGACAACTTAAGTTTATACAAAAGATTCATTAATAGGGCTACCAAATAGCCCAAGAGAATGAGAGAATATATTCGTAATACATATCTTATGTTCTAAATATATAAAGGAACTCTTAACAGTCAATAAGGAAAATAGAAATAACCCAGAAGAAAAGTAGGAGTAACATTAGAAGCATTTCACACCAGTGGAGAGTCAAAGGCTAATGAGCTCAGGAAAAATGACCAACCTTATTAATCATCAGGGAAATGCATGTGGAAACCACAATGCCATAGCAGGCCCCATCTACCAGACAGGCTAGAAGGAACTAGGCAGACACTACCCAATGTTGGTGATAATGGGGCATTAGGAATTCTCCTGATATTTCTTTGTAAAACCTGTTGGCAGTTTCTTATAAAGTTAAGTGTATTTTATGACCTAGAAATTTCGTGCTGAGTTATATATTCAACAACATTCCAGTGTCATTTATTGAGAAGACTCTCAGTTTGTATCATTTTGGTGCCTTGGTTGCAAACCCAGTGACCCTATTTGTGTGTTCCTAAGCCAGTACAGTAAAACCTCGATATAATGGACTAATTTGGACCAAGGGGTGTTTGTTAAAGCCAAAAGTATGTTATATAATAAATATGTTTTCCAAATGCATATATTATAAATTTCACAAATTAGTTTACCTGTTTTTATTTATGTAGACATGTTTGTGTTATTAAGATTATGTATGAAAAGTTTAATTTCACAGAAAAGTTTTGTAGGTGTTACTGTAATTTTAAACTTATAATGAATAGATCTAGTAAATGGGTGCATTCACCAGTCACCTTGAATAAACAAGTGCACAGGGATGGCTGGGGTGTGGCTTAGTGCAGGTGGGACCATGGGCAGGCAGGCAATAAAACAGCTGCAGAAAGTCACGCCAACTCAACAACAGAACCAATTACAGAGAGCAATGTAGTGTGATCACATACTAATCATTCACCAAACATTGTTTATGAGCGGTGACTCTTAGGTTGTAATATGTAGATTACAGTTGTAGATATGTAATATTTATTTATGTCAGATAAATTACTGCAGTGTTTTTTACAACATATGGCTTATTCACAAAAATTTGTTAAAAAGAACAGTGAATTAATAACCAAAAAAAAAAAAAAACCAACCCTGTTAATTCAATTTTAAGCAAATCTTGGTTAAGAGCATTTTTGGGGTTAATTTTCACATTTAAATATGGATCCTAAGTCAAAAATTTGTTAAATCGAGTTCCAAAAAATTTGAGGGTTTACTGTACTTTGGTTGCAAATCAAGTCACCCTATTTGTATGTTCCTAAGTGCATATATGTATATATATATATATATATATATATATATATATATATATATATATATATATATATATATATATTTATATTGATTTCAGAGAGGAAGGGAGAGAGGAGAGGAGAGAGAGAGAGAGAGAGAGAGAGAGAGAGAGAGAGAGAGAAAACATCAATGATGAGAGAGAATCATTGATCAGCTGCCTCCTGCACCCCCACACTGTGATGGAGCCTGCAACCTGGACATGTGCTCTGACTGGGAGTCCAACCTTGACCTCCTGGTTCATTGGTCCATGCTCAATCACTGAGCCACAGTGCCAGAGAATACAACACTTTTGTTGCTTAGGTGGAGGCAGGAAGGGCGTCCAGGCTGAGTTTGAGCCCGCTGGTGGCATTTTAAATTTATACTGAATAGATCTAGTAAATGGGTGCATGGAGGGCTGCGGGCAAGCCAGTGAGCCCGGAACCTTACTCGGGTGAGCGGGAGCGGAGGGAAACCAGAGAGGGAAACCTTAGAGGGAAACCATGGAGGGAAAGCCAGGCTGGAGCACAGCCCCGGCCTCACTTCCGCAGCCTCCGGACTCGCTGCCTCAGGGCGCTTCAGAGAAGGCCTGCAAGTCAGGTACAGTCGAGAGAAGCACTTTTCAGTCCAAGACGGAGCGCATCAGATTAAAATGCAGCCGGAACATTCCTGTCGCCTAAGGATGGTGCCGCCATGACGCAGTAGCTCACCATGACTCACGTTCATGGCGATGCTGGCCTGCAGTGTTTATAAAGTCTCCACAGGGGACGGTGATGTCCTGGGCCTTCACGTCCATGCACCACTCACTCCCTGACTCACCCTGAGCCAAGTCCAGTCCTGTATGCAAGCACCTGGTAAGTGCCCTATACAGGTGCGCCATTTTAATCTTTTATAAGATATTTCTGGTCACCTTTCTATATTCACATATGCAATTGCTTCCCATTGTGTTGTAGTTGCCTAGAGTCCTCAGTACAGTGGTTTGCCATCCAGGTTGGTGGCATAAAAGTAATAGGCTACATCAGCTGGGATGTGTAGGTGCCCTCTGGGATGTGGGCACAGTGACAGAATTGCATAACGACGCCTTTCTCAGAATGCGCCCCCCTTGTCCCCACCTGAAAGGATGCACACCTATTGCAAACCCTTGAATTTGTTCACTAAGATTGACTTGACTATTCGTAGAATGTCTGCATGTTAATATAAAGTTGAGAATTATCCACTTCTGCAAACAAAAGCCAGCTATTCTTTTGATTGGAACTGTCGTGGATCTATGGATAAATTTGGGTGAATGTGAATCAACACTTTGGGCCTTTCAATGGAATTTGGTACATTTTAAGGGTTCTTTAAAATGACACAGTTCTGGATGCTGTTTTCTGCCACTTTGCTGATAATTCCGATCACAGATTATTTACAGATTCCTCCCAGATGCCTGTGAAGTTTATGAATACAATATTCATGATTGTGGAAAACTGAAATTTACTTTTTTCATTGCCTGTGTTTATGTTTGTTTTCTTTCTTGCTTCACCTCCATTGAATTTACCCATCTAAATCCCTTACATGTTCTGGTACTAATTTCACCCACGATAATAGTGGCTCAAGATAGGCCATTAGCATTCTTTCCAGTACTAAGAAACAACCCATATTTGTGTTTATGATAGAGAGTTATAAATTACATTGAAATACCATTCAGTTAGAGTCGTTCTCCAAGATTGTAAAGAGATGGGTGGCCTCTAGGGGAGGGTTGTCATAAAAAGTAAAATCAAACCAGCTGAATAATACAATAAGTCTCTGTATAAAGCTAGCTCAGCCAAGCAAGGATATGAAAGGTGGCAGCCTTTGAGGAGACGGCTGACAGATTTCATTTGTAGAGGATCAGATCTTGCCCGGGTGTCACATGTCATATCTCCCACCGCCTCCTTGGTGTTCTACAGGCACCCTCTCCAGGTGCTGTCAGGGGAGTGTGCAGAGGCTGCCAGTTAAAGGGCAGGTGTGGTTAAGCCAAGTGTATAAAAAACAGCCATTTTCTCCTGTGGTCTCCTGTTGTAAGGTTCAAACAGAATATCTGGTTGATTTACTAATCATATAGAGAGAAAGTGAGGCTGGAATAAATAAGTTTTCCTCTCTCTCTCTCTCTCTCTCTCTCTCTCTCTCTCTCTCTCTCTCTCATCTTTATTTCTTTCTTCCCATCTTCCCTCTCTCTTTCTTCTTGGTGCTTCCTTTTTCCATTTTCTCTTCCGTAATTCTTCTTTAGCCCTTCTTTGTATTTTATGTAATTTGCCCTCTCTACCCCAACCCGTGTGACTGCTTTCTACTTCCTTTCTCTTTTTAATTATACTTTTATCACAATTCTTCCATAGTTATTGTTGTCTGTCTTTTGATTGCCTGAGAAGAAATCCATCTAAAACTTGTCTATGGCTCATGCTTGCTTCACCTACAGTTTTAAAGAAAAGTCTCCTTGACCTCTTCATTCAATCTTACTTCCTCTTTTCTCTTTTTATATTCAGTGTGTGTGTGTGTGTGTGTGTGTGTGTGTGTGTGTGTGTGTGTGTTTTCTCTGATCAAGGCAATATGCTAGACACCAAGAATGGAAAGATGAGCAAATGTTCATCTCTGACCTGGAGTGGTTCACCAACGTATCCCCTCAATTGTTTCGTAGTCTGAACAATTAAAGCATTCCAGTCTGTGTGTCCAGAAGGAAGTCAAGGTCTTCACAACGAATACCATACAGAGTTTACTCATAACCTAGAGACAGTGGTATTTGGAGCTTTGCAAGTTGTATATGAGCATATGTATAAGCATTTTAATGACCTTTATGATTTCCTCTCCCAAGGAAACAGAATTTGAAGTGTAGTTCAGTCTGAGATTAGAATACCCAGGTCTGTATATGAGTTCATGATTCTCAGTGAACTTAATTCGTGACCCTGCCCTATTTATCCTTTCTATCCTCAACCATTCAAACAATGACAGTGCACTAATAATGGCAGTAATAATTCCCAAAATTATTTCAGTAAACATTTTGAGTCTAATAACCAACTATAACATGATAGCACTATGAAACAGGCATCCTAACCAATTGTCCTCAACATACCATGTATATACTATGTGAAATTCTCTCTCTCTCTCTCTCTCTCTCTCTCTCTCTCTCTCTCTCTCCATACTGTATATAGTTATATGCCTATTGTTTTTTATATATAACTATAACTGTATATAGTTATATGCCTATAAGTTTTCAGAAATGATTGTGGATGAATGGCTGAATAAATAAATCATATTGAAATAAACATAGATCCAATACTTATGATTTGAAATTGCCTATTCTGTTGTTCGAAATAGCATTAAAATATTATACACTGAAAAAATGGACTTTGGTACAGAGTGTTTTAAACTCAGACTTAATAGAAAAATGTCTTTATTTCATTCAAGTTAGATTGAGTCGACTAACATTTACATAATGCCTACTATGTGTCTGTTACAGATCTGGGTTTTCTTATATAAGAGACCATTCAGTGCATAAGAAAGCATTCCAATAAAAGGCTTTCAAAAATAGTATTTTAAACAGCACAGTCTGAGAAGAGGCAAGGCAAAAAGGAGGCTATTGTCTAGCCGTGATCAATGCCAGACAGTTTCAAAACGCCTCTGGTGATATCTTTCTCACCATCTCATAATGTTTTGCAAGTTGTTAGTAAGAGGACATTAAATCACCCTGGTCAGTAAAGCTATTATCTTCCCTATAACTCGTATAAATCTACTATGTACAGGAAATAATCATGTAATCACTCCACTGCCATTCTCATAGATAAAGCACAGCCATTTTCTTTAAGGTTATATTATAAATGTAGCAGAACCTGCTTATTCACAGGAAGCAAAAATGTCCATAAATGCATAACATTAGTTCTAATGGATACTTTATGAATGTGCATGCACACACACACACACACCTACACCTTCATGCACTCCCCTGCAAACATACACATACACAGCACCTGCACACATACATACCTGCACACACACAGCACCTGCACACATACACACCTGCACAAACACACCTGCATACACATACCTGCACACACACCTACACATATACATACCTATGAACACACACTTGCACACATACACAGGCAAGCACAGATTGACTTCTTTCCCTCTCTTTCACACTTCTAACCATCCTCCTCCTAGCAGAATCTCTCAAGTACAATAACTAACAGATTATTCTATAGTTTTCACTTTGGTTTAATCCATCCCCTTATTATCCAGATCTTAGGTGATTTTGAAGGAGATTTTGAATACAGAATTTTAAAATGGTGACAAATCTCCTATGTACACATATGCATATGTGCATGGCAGGGTATCTGGGGAAGCTGGACATGGCTTAAGTGTTCATTAAATGATAACTTTTGTGGTACCTACTGTGTGTATCAGGGTTGTCTGGGTGTATTTTTATATGCCCATACAATTTTTATTGCAATAATTTTTATATGAAGGTGTCAGTGTCTCTAGTGTTTATACGAATTTCCCCTTTCCACCTTCTGTTTAGCCCTAGCATCAGAATAAGACACAGGAGACCTAGAGATCCACATAAAAAATGTCAGTTTAACAAACAGTAAGTTAATTGCAGAATGTGGAAAAAGTGTTACCAACCCTCTATAAAACTTGTCACCTTCTCAAGTGTATCCTTTGAGACAGCCCACTAAAGAGAAGTGGGGGTTTATTGAGTAAATCAGTGATCCACAATACGTGTCTTGCACTGAAGAAAAGCAAGTTAAATAAAAACCCATGTTCATAATTCTAGCAGTCTTAGATCAACACAGCAGAACCAAGATATAGGCACTGCAGTATGCCACCCAATGAGATCATTCAACGTGCCTCTACTTCCCTTCTGCACATTAATTTTCCCATTTTACAGATGAGAAATTGGTGCAGTGATGCAGATGAGTTTCAGAACTATGTAATGTACCCAAGGTCACACAATTTGTAGGGAGGCATTTGAATACTGGCTGATTTTGTGTAGAGTTGTACACATAACTGTTATGCTATTTTGCTTCTCTCTGTATTTTATTTGTAGAGTTCATTATCAGAAGATGGGGTCTGATTATAAAGACCTGGAGTACTAAGGAATTAGTTTGCAAACTGAAATTAATGCAAAGCAATAAAGATTTTTGTAAGACGAATGACACATTTCTTTTCTAGAAGGACATAAAGTATACTTAATAATGCTTTACATTCAAATCCAAACTGCTTTCCATTCTTTATATCTTCAGTGTCTAATGCCTCCTGTAGTTCTTCATTACCCAGTCTATCTTCCTTCTGTGGGTATATTTTTATTTTCTTGTAGTAGTCTCATCTTTTTTTGCTACTCAGGCATATTTGGAAAATAAGATGAATAATTGTGTAATTGGGAAAGGTGTGTGCGTGAAGAGAAGTTATTTTAACAGTACTTCTCAATGTCTCCTGAGATTCTTAGGCAAGATTATGTGGATTCTATGTGTAAATGGGACTGAGATGAAGAAGTTGACCTCTGAACTGATGAATGAAACTTGTGGCATTCAATGAACTTGGCTAGTAGAGATAAAAGGTCTTGGATTATTTATTTATTTATTTATTTATTTATTTATTTATTTATTTATTTATTTGTAAATCAACCCCTACTTTCCTCTTGGTGCCACAATACTGAATCCTTGCCAATTTTGAATCCTACTAAGGTTCCTCAACTCTATGCAAAGCTCTCAATGGAAAATAAATGTCATGCTTAATTCTTCTCCATCATCCTGTTTCTGTAAGAGAAGTCCTTTGATATTAACTATATCTTGAGTGAGTAGATTCTTAATACTATACTAATCTAGCAATTATCTAGACCAACTCCTTCATTATGCCGGTGGTGAAACTGAGTCTTCTCTCTAGAACTTGACCTTGGCCCACTAATTCCAGTTTAGAAAGAATTTTGCTGAGTCACTTTAGCAAATCCCCACATCATTGATCTGACCATTATGTCACCTTACTCTGCCCTAAGCAAAAATCCTGTTAGATCCCTTTAGCAAAGATTTACCCTACCTGTCAGTAATTTTCCACCCACCCACCCTCCACTGGACTCCTTGGCTATATCTATCCTCATTTTTCCTTATTGTATTCAGTATTCAAAATCTCCTTCAAAATCGCCTAAGATCTTACAAACCATTGTGTTAGCCCCTGTCTTGGGTAAAATATCGCTTTTCCTACCTAATAATAGACAAATATGCAAATTGACCATACCTTCGCTATGCCCACGATTGGCCAGGATGCACGGGGGGGCGGGACTTGGGTTAGCCGGGATGGCCGATTGGGCCGGTTGGACGCTGAGCTCGCGTCGCCAGCGGCAGCGCGAGCTCAGCGTCTGCGCCATGGCTGTGCTATGGCACAGAAGGGGCCTCTGGGGCAGCGAGCTCATGTCCCGCCGCGGACCATCAAAAGCGGGGGAGCTGGGTGCCTGTTCGCTGGTGCACCAGGCCTTTCAGAAGCCTCCAGCTCAGCAGAGGCTTCTGAAAGGCCTGATGCACCAGCGGACAGGCACCCAGCTCCCCAATGATCGAAAGTGAAAGCGTGTAGGGGACCCTACACGTGCATGATTTAATCATGCACTGGGCCTCTAGTGTCCTTAGTAAATATCTTAACATAAGACATGAAGTGAAATCTCTTGTCCACATTTTGGCCTTAAAAAAATCTTGATGTCCTTGGACAATAATTTCACATAGTTTATTGTTCTTGATTTCTATGATCTGATGCTGTTGAATTTACCCAGGAAAATCTGTTGGTTTGTGTGTTTTTTTCCTAGCTAAGAGATCTATGTTTAAGTGGTTGCTGGTGGGAAAGGAGGAACATAAGGTTTGTGGCCAGATAATTTAATCTGCAATTCCAGTTTTGCCTCTACCTAGCTTTGGACTCTAAGGAAAATTATAGAATATCTTTAAACCTCCTTGAGAGTAGTTTACAGTATGGAAAATAATGCCTACCCTAGAGAGCTCTTGTGAGCAGCAATACATATGGTGGCAAATGATAAATAAAGGAAATACTAGTTACTTAACAATTATCAATTCAAGTGTCTTCTATTTTGGATGGTTCCTCTTCCCCCTCCTTCTTCTTTTCCTCTCCTCCTCCTCCTCTTCTGCCTTCTTCAGTACTTAGTTATTCATACCAGTCGCATACTAGATGGCTAATATGGTATAAGAAGTATTCATAGTGCTGGTGTGCAGGAAACTTGAAAATAGTTCTTTTATGCCCCCAAATAACTCATTAAAGTTTTAAAGTCATTAGCTTAAAAGTATTTAACTTGCATAGTTTTGTTTACATTATCCAGCAACGAGGTTTTTGTTGTTGTTACTGCTTGTTTACTTGCTTTCTTTAATAATTTCATCTGCTCAATCTGAGCTTTTAGGGGTTATCCCTTTATTATGTATTTTTAACAAGAAAAAAATTTGAGAACTGTTTTAAAGAGAGAAAATAAAATTGCTTTAGCAGTTTCATGAGGATTTCCTTTTCTCTTAAATCTACTTAGAAAATAGCCTACTCTGTTATGGAGCTCAGTGGTTGAGCATCAACCTATGAACCAGGAGGTGAGAGCTTGATTCCTGGTCAGAGCCCATGTCTGGGTTGCAGGCTTGATCCCCAGTGTAGGGCATGCAGGAGGCAGCCATTGATGATTCTCTCTCATCATTGATGTTTCTATCTCTCTCTCCCTCCCCCTTTCTCTCTGAAATCAATTACAAATATATATATTTTAAAAAGTAGCCCACTCTGGAAGCAGGGAGGGGAAAGAAAGCCGGAGGATGTAAATAGAAAAGATGCCCCAATGTGTCTGGTGCTGATACATGTCAACTCCGGAAGTGCCGAAAAAACCACACACACTGAAGCATCACAGGCATAATTATGAAGACCCTCCTCTGGCTGGCAGCTGAGATCAAAGTCAATCACAAGGCTTTTCTTAGGGATTTATTGCTAAAGCATACACAGTGTCCTTGTCAAGAAAAGTGGCAGCTTAATATGTTAACATGAAGTGATAACAATGCAAATATTTTTACATGTTTTTGAAAGAAATAGCATAGATCATAGATAGTGGATTTTTTTAATGACACAATTAAAACAAATATGGAACCATACTCAGTATTTAAAAGGAATGAACTATTGCTGCCCATAATATCTTGGATGAATTTTAAGGATATGCAAAGTGAAAATAATCAGAGAAGAAGGGAGAGGGAGAGAGAGAAATATCAATGGTGAGAGATAATCATTGATTGGCTGCCTTCTGCAAGCCCCACACTGGGGACCAAGCCCATAACCCAGATATCTGCCCTACCCGGGAATTGAACCATTGACCTCTTGGTTCATGAATGGGCACTCAACTACTGAACCCCACTGGTCAGACCTGTTCCCTGGATTTTAACAGTGGTAAAGTAAGGACCTGGAAATTACTAGAATCACCCCTTACTACCTACTCCATCCACCTTAGAATTCACTAATTGATCTTATTATCCCTTTCTGGTAAATCCAATAAAATATTTTAGATTTTTTCTTAACATATTGCTACTGAAAATTTCTACTTAGGGATTAGAGTTGTTCTGGGAATAAAAAAAAAATGATTTATTATGTCATGAATACATTAACCCTAATAGTCAGCATTCCTTAACTCTTCATTATGGACAGTGAATGAGGATTCCCTTACAGAAGCCACCTTCTTTCTTTCATCTGGCCAGTGTGTAGCTCCCTTTTGGATCTGCACCAAAGCAGAAATCATGAAAAACACATGAAATTGTCCTTTCTGTACCCTGAAGAGCATTCAAATTTATTTGAAGGCCGTAAGTTAATTCTATAGAAAATGAAATAAAAAAGAACTCATTGAAATATGATTGACATTGCAGAGAAAAGCATAAGCCATGTAATTAGACCAAAGTAGATTTTTTTTCTACATTCTGCATGATCTTGGACAAGTACTTGAACCTAAGACTCAATTTCCTCAGATGAAGGATTATTAGAATAACACTATCCTATTGAATTTTTTTGCAGAGGTTAAGTGATATATAGGATGCACTATATTGACATTGGTTCTCTTCTGTTTTCATTTTATATGTTGAAATCACTGACACAGAGCATGTGATTTTCCTAGGAAATTCAACTTTTAGAATCCGAGAATGTTAGGGTAGGAACAGTCTTTTGATCATGCTGTACTGTCTTCCCTTGATGGCTGGGACCAGGACTCATCCATCCCTTTGTAGTCTGTAATGCTTTGCATCAAAGTAATGGTTTATCTACTCCAACAGCTGAGTATCTATTCAAATCCTAACTACTTAGGCTAAATGAAAAAAGGCCCAGTGTATCAAACATAAAATAGATCATTTGATTTCTAGAGTGTCATGACCTAGATTATGTTGACTTGGAGTGCTACATTTGTTCCTCTTTACAGAGTGTCTTTTTTAATAGAACATTTTCTTGACGTGAGTTTTTTAATTTTTCTTAAGACTCAGATAGGCACATTTAAAAAAGGCCACATTTGTTCTTAGGGGTTTGAATTACCCTTTGGATAAAGAAACTTACCTATATTATACTGTAGATCCCTATCTAGAATAATTCTGAGTAAAATGGAATTCAAAAGCACGGGGGAAAAAACAGTACTTTCAAGGGCTTAAATTTCTGTTTTACTTTTTAATGTGGCAGCAGTTCCCTATATTGGAACTTTGAAAAAATGAAGGGGCATGAGTGGTTTGTGTCAGGACAGCTTGCCACTACATGATGTGGAAAAATGGTTCCCAGATCTGCCAGCTTAGCTGACCACCTGAGCGTGTGGCCTTCAAACCTCTATTATAAGTGTCCTAAATGATGTTATTGCACAGATAGGATTGCTTTTCTATAGTCAATAATAATAATATAATTATTAATAATATATAAGAATCCTATCTAATAAAGAGGGAATATGCAAATTGACCGTCACACCATAATAAGATGGCTGCACCTACAGTGGAGGCAGGGATTCTGTAACACAAGATGGCTGCGCCCATATCGGAGGCCGAGTTCCCATTAGGAGCCTTAACGAGCAATCAGCAGGTACCTGAGGCTACGCCTCCTGCCTGGTAAGGCTTGACAGGAGACCTCAGGCCACGCATCCCACCCTGGGGCCAGGCCAGGGGACCTGAAACTGCACCCCCACCTGGCGGGGCTTGACAGGGGTGGGGCTGGCCGGGTCTGGGTCTCTCGTGATTTCGAGGTGCATGTGGGTGGGCGGGACTTGACTCTCGTTCCCATGGCGTGCCCTAGACTCTGACAGGAGGAAGATTTTCATATACATTTTACTAATTTTCTTTTATCTCAAGCCATCCAATTTACCTTGTAATGCAATCATTTCCCAACATTTCCTGCTTTCACTCTCATTTCTTCTCATTTATTCATGTCCAGACAACCATAATGATCTTCAAAATATGTAAAATGGCATGGCCAGTTGCTCAGTGGTTAATCCTCAACTTATGAGGCATGAAGTCAGGGTTGGATTTCCAGTCTGGGCACATGCCCAGATTGCAGGCTTGATCCCAGTAGGGGGCATGTAGGAGGCAGCCCATTAATGATATTCTCTCATCATGTTCCTATCTCTCTCCCTCTACCCTCCTCTCTAAAAGCAATAAATATATTTTTTAAAAATATGTAAAATATATTATACCAATATCCTCTTACAATCAAAGGAGCCCCCTTGATTAAGATCACATTTCAAATTCTTTCTGCAGTTTTTCTCAATTCTTCCAAAATTATGTCTCTCTTCCCTTTGTTGATTAATTAATCTTCCTTTTATTAATGGATTCTATTGAGACTTTCCTGACTTTGGTGATTAATGTCTATAGTTCCTTTTCCCTTTTTGGCAATTTTTTTTTCATGTGTTTCCACAAATTAATTTCTTAGGCCAATAGTCAACTGGTCTTAAGAGGGCTTTTCTGACCATTCTGTTGGTATTCCTTATCACTTTCAGTTTTTTGTGTACCTTTTAAAAGGCATGATTTTTTTTTCTATGTTTATGATTTTTTTTTTGTTTCTTATCTCTCTTTTCAGAATGTAAGTTTCCTGATAGGAAATCAGGCTTATTTGGTAAACACTGTACTACCAGTGTTTAGCATAACATTTGACAGATAGTAAGTGCTCAATAAATGTCGTCTTTCAACTGAATAGATGGCGTGGTTACACTACTTTATTGGGCAAAGAACAAATTCATTTAACAGAATCTTTAAAAGATCTGTTAAGGACCTAGGTCAGAAAAAAATTGTTATTATGTATATATGATTATTCAAATAAATGCAATATATGTTACGATTTGCATTTTAGAATAGAATATAAAGATATGTTAAAAATTGTTTGTTGCCTTATAAACTAAAAATTCAATGAAATCATTGTTAACAGTTAGATATTTCATTTATGTTTTTTTAGTGTCTCTATTTGTGAATTGCCACATGTCATTAAAATGTATGTTGTTATCCATATATAATATGTGTATGTGCATTTTTGCGTGTGTGTGACTTAAAACTATATTTGATCACTTAGATGGCTTCTTATTTCTTCTATTGCAAAATACATTGCATTGAAGTTCTTTGGGTATGATTCTTAATGGCCTTCCCTCATTATTTTTGTGTCACTTTCTGACTGATTTCCTTGACATTATCATCCAACACAAGTATAATTGTGTTTGTTTTTTTAAACTTCCCAGAATTATTTCTTATTTTCTATTACATTTAGACAGCATCTTCTTTGTGTTTCTTGTTTGAAATATATATTTTTGCTTTCTGTATAAATATTACATATTGCTCTTGGTGTCAGGTTTTGATTTTCTTCTCAAAGACTGTTTATTTCCCTGAACTTCTTTCTTTGTCTTCTTTGTCTTGAGCTCCAGCTTTATAGTAGAGACCCTCTTCAAATGTCTAAATATCTGGTGATATTTGGATTATTGTTCATATTGAAAAATAACTAAATGTTTTCTAGTTAGCTCTGGTTCAGTAATGGTTGGTATTTGTCAATTGGTACAGCTTATTGGAGGATAAAGGGAAAAAACTGAAATTTTTTTCTCTTGAAAGAATTCCATTTTTCAAAAAAACACACAGCACAACAAAAGAAAAATTTAAATCTCCAAAAGTGGGCTCAATATATATGGCTGCCAGGAATGTGGGGACTAAATAGTAGGGGATGATTCTCAGTAAGGTGACTCTCACATTTCAGTTAGGAAAAAATGCGCTTAAGCACTTGTGTTTACCTTTATGCCTCTCATAATCTTCTGCTGTGTCTGTTGTTTCTGCTGGCATGGGGAGAAACAGTACAAGCAGGAGTCTGCTATTCATTTAGCTTTCAACCATCATCTATTCCTGTCTCTAATTCCTCAGACTCCATGGGATAATTCTGGGTGCATCCATTTTTTAAAAATTATTTAAAATAACATTACATGTTAAAAAAAAGGTTTTTTTGAGGTAATGTTGGTTTGTAACATTGTGTAAGTTTCAGTTGCGCCACATTATAAGTTGACATTTGTATGTACTCTGCCATAAGTCTTGTTTCCATCCATCAACATACATATGAGCCCCTTAACCCATTTCACCCTCTCTTTCCACTCCCTTCCCCTCTGGTAATGCCTGATCTATGTTATCTGCTTTCATAAGTTGTTTTGGTTTTGTTTGTTTTACTTTTTGTTTTTACATTTCATAAATAAGTGAAATCATACAATATTTTTCTTTTTTTCATCTTACTTATTTCACTTAACATAATACCCTCAAGGTCTATCCATGTTGTCACAAGTGGCAGGATTTCACCCTTTTTTATGACCGAGTTGTATTCTATTATTACACTACTAGAGGCCCGGTGCACGAAATTCGTGCATGGGTAGGGTCCCTAGGCCTGGTTGGCAATCAGGGCTGATCTGTGGGTGACCAGTGGGGCAATTGGGGCCCCCCTGCTGGCACCCGCCTTGGCTGTCCTGGGGCTTGCAGCCTGGGGCAGCTCCTGCATTGAGCATCTTGCCCCTGGTGGTCAGTGTACATCATAGTGATCAGTCGTTCCACAGGTGGTTCTGCTGCTCAGTTGATTTGCATATTAGGCTTTTATTATATAGGATGCTTTTAAGTTCTGATTCCTTACCCTCTGTTAAGAAAATTAGCATTGATATAGCTGCAATAAATCTAAATATGTGTTGATTGTTTTCATGTGCAAGTGTCTTTTTTCTCATTCTTTTAGTACTTCCATGTTTTAATTAAAAAAAAGAAAAAGAGTTATCATATTTACTATTCCAGGTGATGAATACAAGGATTTGATCAAATTTGTTAAGGCTCTTTTTTTATTCTGTGATGATAATTGCACATGCATTAATGCACTATAGATTTATAGTCTAAGTTAAATAAGATTGTCTTATTCAAGATAAACTTCATGTCGCATCTATAATTTTCAAATATTGAGTTGCAGTCAAATAAAGGGTCATTTCTCTTCAGAGATTTATAGCTTAGCAGATGCCCCAACTATTATATCTCTCTGGTTTCCACTCTGTATTAATTAAAAGTCTCATTTCTTCTGTCCTTGGCCATAGACCACTGATCTGAACAATTACTCCAGGCAGAATCAGCTGTAGCCCAGGCTCAGGTGAATAATAAAATAGAAATATACTGCTGTTCATTTTAAAGCCTGTCAATGTCTTCCTATGAGAAAAAAACATAATATTTTTTCTACTTTAATTGTTGTAGAAAAAAAACATTATTTTCTAAAATCACCTTTATATACTGTATAACATGCTAAGGTATTTATCTATTTCTAAGGTGACTATCATAGCACTTCAAGGAAATTAGCATTACATCTGATTTGTTCTTGGAGCCATTTGATAGATGAAGTAATTGAGACCTAGAAAAGTTAAGAACTTGGTGAAAAACACCTGTAATGGTGTTAATAACAGTTAAAATATTCTAAATGTTTAAACTGAGCTGGTCATAATAATAATTGCTTTTCATTTATTAGCACATCTAATCTCCATAACATTTTATAGCTATTGGTAGTATTATATCCATTTAAGCTAATTAGAAAACTATAATTAGAAATGTTTAAAAAGCAACACGAAGCATAATAAAACATAGTTGTTTATCTGGGGTTTGAGATGATGGGAGCCTGATTCTAAAATATACGCTTGTCCCACAACCATCACATGGCTGCTATATGTATGTCCCCATCAACTATATGGACATTTTTCAAAATTTCAATATGATTTTGAACTTAAAGCGGTGATTAGAAACCTACACATTGTCTTAGACCACCTAGTCCTGCATTTCTTCTCTCAGTTGGTGATAAATCCAGTATAAAACTTAAGTCAGGACACAGACTTTTTTTAAAAACAGAATTTATTGGGGTGATATTGGTTCACAAAACCATACAGATTTCAAGTGTACAACTCAACAAAACATCATCCAATTACTGCATGTGAGCCCATCGCCCACAGCAAAGTCTCTTTCTGTCCCCAATTATTGCCCCTTTGTCTGCCTCCACCTACCCCACCCTCCTTTCCCTCTGTTGTCTGTATCTATATGTTACACGTTTTTGTGTGTTCTTGCTTAATCCTGTCTCCTTTTTTCATCCAGCCCTTCAACCCCTTTTCTGAAGTATCTAGGATTTTATGTGGCAGAGACAGTTCAATAGGAATCCCTCCCCAACTGTACTTCACACCTTAATATCGTTCAAGAACATTCATTCAGTGTTGACACCATTCACAATTGTGCAAATGACATTATCACGTTGTCAGGGAAATTGAAGCAATTATCTCACGAGTTAAGTAATGCACACATTGACATATATTTGCCTTTTGATAACAGGGAGTGATCTGTCATCTGAAAAGCAGGCCTATCATTGAAATGCTTCTTAGATATTTATTTCATTCCCAGGAGAATAACCACTTTGGCAATAAACAGTGATATTCTTTCACTTAAGGTGAGGTTTAGGATTAGAGAGCTGAGTTAGCACTGGCAGTTTGGCATATATTAGCATATGAAAACACTCAGCACTTTGTCTCTTGGGAAGAAGGGTAATTAATCATTGACAAACAGATTGTAATTCATATCATGCATAACTGTGAAGAAATAATATCTCAGCCTCACACAGTCTTGGTTTCCTTGTGGGCTGAGGATCTGAGAACTGCTCAGTGGGAAGTTCTGTAGGAGGGTCTGAAGGTAAAGATCCCTGTACCATGCATTTCTCAACAAGAACAGAGCAGAGCAAATCCGGGTGAGCTAAATAATCACAGTCAACAAACTGAGCAAGATTCCTTCCCACTACCAAGGAGATAATGGCTATTCATTTTCAATTTCTTTTTTTAAAAGTATAGTCTAGTTTAAGGAGAAAAGCAGGGATTGCCAACCTCTGGCCTGGAAAGCCAGGAGTTCATGCACTCAGGTTTAGGTACCATCATTGTGGTTGGTTCCTGCCAGTATCTCTGGCAGGGCTGCTGGCCATCCAGTGGCTGGGAGGCGTGTGAAGGAAGGCATCCTCTCAGCCTTCTGTTTAAGGAGATTCAGTGTTGTCACACAGCATTCATTATTTGCACAAAATCGCTCATCCATGAACTTGAGCTCATCATACTCTTTTTGCATCCTCCCTCTCTCTCTTTCCTGCAAATTGCTTCTATACCATAAACTGAGGCAATAATAGGCTTGACTAAATTTGTTCACTTCATTCAGGTTTGCAGTCTTTGTGACTTTCCTCTAATGTCTCAATATGTGTATTTCAATATATTTTGTTTAGTTATCCAGTTGTTTAAGGCAAAATTGTAGCAGGAATTGGTTCTTGGGTCTGAGCAGATATGCCTTTCCTATCTAAAACTACACTGGTAAAGAGAAATTATAGCTGAAAATTACGTATCTAAAAGTAAAAATTACACAATGTGACCATTTGGTTAATGTCCCTGGCTTCAGTTTGTATTCTCCTTTGCCGACAGTTGTTTGGTTCCTTACTTAATTTATCATCTGTGAATGGATTAACAAACTGTTTATTCTCAATAAACATTGAGTGAATGATAGCAGAATAAATGATGAATAATTATACCATCTTCCATAAATAATGGGAAATCAGTTGTATAACAATGGAAGTAGCAGAATACTATTTGGTGTGGAACTTTTTAAAAAAATTACTTTTTAAGATATTTTATTGATTTTTTACAGAGAGGAAGGGAGAGAGATAGAGTCAGAAATATTGATGATAGAGAAACATTGATGAGCTGCCTCCTGCACACCCCCTACTGGGGATGTGCCGGCAACCAAGGTACATGCCCTTGAGCGGACTTGAACCTGGGACCCTTCAGTCCGCAGGCCGACGCTCTACCCACTGAGCCAAACCGGTTAGGGCTAAAAAAAATTATTGAACTCTGAAATTTACTAGCTTATAGAGCTAGAGATGAATTCTGAAGTGTGAACATGTGAGAATTCTGCTTTATTTCCTCCCCTTTCTTAAAGAAATGCTCATTATACATGGAAAACTATTAGGTCCTCTCTCCTAGTTTGGCCATTAACCAGCCACTACTGTCATAGTAGAGTGGAGTAAGTTCATCTGATGACTTGAATTATAATTTTACTGTCACCATATGATTTTGGAGAGGACACTTCAGCACTTTGGGTCTAAGATCACATCATATAAAATGAAGTAGTTGGCCTATAAAGTATCTGATCACTCTTGAGAACTCGGTCAAAGCTATTAAAGACAATATTTCTTTTCTCACTTATTCATTTGTATTAGATGCACTTGCTACAGAGGGTTGCCTGATATTGTTTTTTTCATATCTCGCTTAGTGAGAACATAAAAAGAGAAATGACTCAAAGAGAGGAAGTAACAAAAAATATCAATAATACAAGATGCAATATAACTTTATTGTATTTGCTATGACTTTTCAGAGTAAAGATAAAGCTAGCAGAAAATTCTTTATCTGGTCATTAGTTCAGTGTTCCATGGAATAAAGTACTGTGGAGCTATAAAAATGGGCTGTATCATTTGATTTGAGAGAACTGAATATGAACTTACTAACATATATTACTCAATAGAAGTTTTACATCTGCTTCTAAGACTTGCATAATTAAGTATATCAGAATTACATATAATATTCTACTTGTCTCATTTGTTACTTTTTAAATGTATTTCTTAAATTGTCCCCAGAGTTGCCTTTGTATTTTGGGAAGAGTTGACATTTAATAGCGCCCTTAAGTGTGTAGTATGTAATAGCAATGAGATAAGCCATGTGTATATAATCTACTTGTTTTATAGTTAGCACTCTGATGATTTATACATTACATTTTCTTATGCAACAAGACAAAATTATTATGGAATTATAATTCTAGATATTTGAGTTCCATAGTTATAGAATAAAAGTACTACCATTTCAAAGACTACCATTTCAAGGTACTATCATTTCCCCATTGGTGGGGAAAGAATGTGCTGAGTTTATTTTCTTTCTTCTTACCACCATGGTTATAAAACAGGCAACAATCCAGTTAAACATTGTGATTTTGTTTTAAAAGTTTTTAAATAACTTTTTTACTTATTTTTTTTAAAAAAAGGATCAAGCACTATTCAAGGTGCTGAAAATATAAAAGCAAATGAACTAGACACAGTTATCAGCCCCTGCAAAACTAGTTCTCTCCTGGGGTAGATAGTAGACAAATAACATATAAATAAAAATACAAATTTGACAGCCAAGTGAGCTTTGAAGAGAACCACCAGGGCTGTATACTAGTAAAGTGATGTATGTGGACTGAAGGACAGAGCTAGTGAGTTACCATCCACAGATCATCCACAAATCTCTCAAGACTAGATGACTCCCAGGGATGTAGCTTCTCTCCATTTTTCCAGGACACACTCTGCCTACTGTACATCTCCATCTGGATGTACTATAAACACTTCGAATGCACCGTGTACACAATCACATCTATCATTTAATGCTTAAATTTTCTAAGCTTAGCTATATTCCAACTTTAATGATGTACTCCTACTGATTTACCACCAAAATATCTCTTAAGCACATTCCCTTTCTCCAGCTCCACTTCAGGGTGCTTAGTGGAGATCCAATTCCATGCCATACACTTTGCAAGTTATACATACATAATATTCACCCCAAGGCAGTTCCTGTTCATCCTTGGCTTTTGGACTCCAGAGCCTGCTTTTTCAATCACTGTTCTTTCACAATATCTTTTTTGACCTGATTGACATCCCTGAAATGTTGATCTGCCATGCACTGCCTTGCTAGTTCACCAATTTCTCCTCCAACACAGCATTCTTTGAGATTCTCTGTCACATACATCGGCAGTCCATAAACCTGGCTGACAATAGCAATCACCTTGGTCCTTGAAAAAAAAGTATGTGTACATATATGATATATATATGAGATATATGATATCTATTACATATGAGATACCCACACATTTTTGTCAAGGACCCAGGTGATCACTATTATCAGATGACCACTATATGTATATTTGGCCTCCCTAGCATCCTGCAGCATCATTGAAGACTAGAAATGTGTATTTTTATAATATTTCAGGTAATTTGATGATCAGCTGACATTGTACTATGGTTTCCAGATTGTCTGAGCTTCTTATATGAGTTATATCTATCCCAAATGCTATTATAAGCTCCACCCTTTACCTTATAACATATGTTCCAATATCACTGAACAGTGTTCCTCAAATACCATCTTCTCTATGATTCCATAATATTTCTCAAAAAATAAACTTGTCTGGAACTACACCCATTTTCCATTCTTTTATTTAATTAGCAAGTCCCTGCCCTAACTTCCAATCTAAACGTACATGCCCTCTTAGGAAGTTTCTTTTTTCTTTTCTCCTTTGTCTGGTTTCACCATTTTCCCTCCTATTCTGCCCTGTATGGAAAGGTTTGATCTAACAATTATTATCAGGCCCCTGGTCCCACTGAAGGAGGCAGTAAAAGGAAAATTACATAAGAAGAGCAGGGAATTAGTGGTTCTTGCATCTACTCTAAGATCTGTCCTTCACTTGCTGTGATGATGAGGATCACTCAACTGGAGCAGTGCTACCTACATTTAGTTGAACGCATTTAGGCAAACATGCTCACCCCTAAAGCAAGACACAAATTGCCACAGAACTACAAATAAAATACAATCGACTCCATCGAATCAAACATGGAAGAAGAGGGCTCAGAGAGGGGTTGCATGGTGAAACCAAGATTGATTTATCCGTTTATTTCTTTCTACATTTGAGGTATTGTACACAATCTGTACCAATGCAAAACGAACAGCAGTAAGTGAATCTAGGGGAGTGCAAATAGAAAGTACAGAGGACAAAAAAGTAGATTGAAGGATAAAACAAGTAGAAGTGTAAATTCCAATTTCTGATATACACTGGGTGATTTCATTTCTCATTAATATTAATCATCACAATTGTCTAAGAGATCAATTTGTATATTCATTTTCAAGACAAGAGAATTGAAACTCCAGGAGATTGAATGATTAATTCATGTTTATATAATCACTTGCTGGCATAGGCGGGCTTTAAATCTATATTTACATCATCGTCATTTTTTTTTTCCATTCCATCACAATTTTTTCACTCGAAACTTTCAGGTGAAAACTGAATCTTTGGCCAGGAATCAGACAGTAAACAATGAATGAAGTAAATAAGTAATTATCATAGTATGTAGACTGTAGCACAGATTATAGACACATCACTTTTTGAAACTGCAAAATACTTTGTTTCTAAAGGGAAAACTTCTTGGTACAAGAAGAGAAAACAGATTTGGAGGTAGAAAAACTTGGGTTGGAATTTAATTAGCTATATAAGATAATCTCTGAGCCTCTCTATGCACACACACATACATACACACATATATGTATGAGTATGTGCATATCTATAATAATAAAAGCTTAATATGCTAATTGACCAGACATCCTTCCAGATGAAGCCAGGGTTGTGAGGGAAGCCCGGGTCCCGGGTGCCTGCTGGTGGCAGGAGGGAAGCCTGGGTCCCGGGTGCTGGAGGGAAACCGGTGCCGGGAGCCGGGGGAAGGAAGGCCTACCCTTTCATGAATTTTGTGCATCAGGCCTCTAGTGTATACATAGGAGGGATAATAATACCCTTTTCATACATAAGCCATAGAGAAAATAGAAGGAAAGTAATCACAATCATGATTATGTCTATATAAAGAACTTAAGATATACTTTTTCCTGCTAATTACCTGGTGGAAACTGACTACCATAAATGGACACGAGTAAGCAGCATTCAGAGTTTCACTTGTCTTTGGGAACTGATTGGATAGTGGAATTATTTTATTTCTGTGATGGTTGTTTGTTCTGAGATCACTGTGGAGACCAGAGCATCTCAGGGTAAGCAGTGATCCCAGCCAGACCCTCACTGATCATCTAGTGCGCTCTGTCCAAGTAGATGCCGTTGCTTCTTGCTTCATAGTTTGTGGAAGCTTCCTGCTTCCTCTCCTCATGTCTTGTCAAGTACTGCTCTGTCCTCACAGATTACTCCAAAGACAAATGCTACAAGAAGAGCAGGGAATTAGTGGTTCTTGCATCTACTCTAAGATCTGTCCTTCACTTGCTGTGATGATGAGGATCACTCAACTGGAGCAGTGCTACCTACATTTAGTTGAACGCATTTAGGCAAACATGCTCACCCCTAAAGACACAAATTGCCACAGAACTACAAATAAAATACAATCGACTCCATCGAATCAAACATGGAAGAAGAGGGCTCAGAGAGGGGTTGCTTGGTGAAACCAAGATTGATTTATCCGTTTATTTTATCCACGGAGGTTGTTTTACCCACAATTTATTAGAATCCCATTTAATGCATTTCTTAAAAACAAACAAGCAAGAACAAGGAATATCAGATGTGGAGTCAGAAAAAGCAGGTTCGTGTCCCATTGCTACCACTAGGTTGCTTATTTCCATAGATGTTCTTTGAAATGCACTCACATTCCTTAGTTCTTTCCTCCCGTCTGGAAACCAAGAGATACAAAGCTAAAAGCATCATTCTTCCCCAAAACTCAACTTCTCCATTTTCAGAGGAATGTGATTAAAGAAGAAAAAAAAGCAATAACTCAGCTCCTTTTTGAGGCTCTGTCTTGGCCCTGCAGTTCTTTGTCCCAATGGCATGCTGTGTTATTATCTGTCTCACTGCAGGACACCTAACAGGAGATCTGTCAGTGTGATGTGTACTGAAAAGGACTAGTTCATCCCTAAACCAGGGTCCTCCGTGGTCTATTAAAAAATGTTTCACTTTCTGTTACTTTTTCGTTTGCTTGTTCAGATAAATAAGAAAGGGCTGGGAGAAAAAGGGGGCAGTAGAACAAGACAACAATCAAAACACAAGTGTAAGTCCGCTTGGTAAATAAGGAAATGATATTCTTACAAGTGGGAAGCCTACATTTGTTTAGTTTCAGTGCTTGTACTTGGACCTGGACTTTTGAGATTCAGAAACTGGTTTCATTATTTTTTTTAAATGTGCTATTTTAAGTTCTGCTTGATGTAATAGTCATAATACCCCCAAAGTTCTGGATTGTGTAGAGCTGTGCTGACTTAGAAAGTTTTCCTCTATGTAAATGTGCAAAAATCTAACATTTTGTGTCCAAAGTAGAGCCCCATTCTGCTTCCTGAAACATTAAGCACAGCAATGAAAAACCCTAATCAGACAAATGTAAATGTTGTTCTAGAAAATAAGATCGCCATACTTGACTATCTTATGTGGTTTATGTTCTTACTGCCAATACGACCTCAGATATTGGAATGCAGAAGCAGTAGTTGCTTTGGTATTTTTTTTCCTGCTATTGGGCCTGTTTCTCACTGCTCCCCTAAATATGTGTAAGTCTGAATGGAACGTGGACTTGAAAATGAACACAAGGGCTAAATCGCTAAAGAATGAATTATTAAATTAAACACATTGGGTAGCAGATTATTCTCCCTAATCTGAGCTAGCTTTAAAAACAAAGGAAACTGGCATATAGCCTTTGAAAACAGTGGCAAATTTTTGTCAATCCTGACCTTTATCCTTTTTTTTTTTTTGTATGTGTGTCCAACAAATCTTTGAGCTGCAGAATGATTATCTTGGAAAGACACCTTTGTTTCATAGATTAGCAAAAACTGGCAGTCTTCATATTTTCTGTTACAGAGCTTCTTAAAACATGGTTCAAAGATCATCTGCAAGAGCATTACCTGGGAAGTTAATTAAATGTACTAGATTGTAAATAAACATCTTGGGAATGCAGTGTCTGATTCTCATATACAAACATGGAAAGCTTACTCTACCATCCAGCTCAATGTCCTATAGAATCATATAGAATCATAAGTAATGTGAGGTAAGCAGTGGATTGGAAACAGGTGTTTTCACTGTGTCCTGAAGTCCAAGTGATAGTGGCTTGGTTACTTCGGTTTGCTATGTTGAATCCATGTGAGCTTCTGGTCTGAGACGGTCTTAGCACCAAGCAAACACACATGACAATATTCTTCTTCAGTGCTGGATGGTGGGAAGCCTGGGCACATCAGAATTAGATTTGCCACAATGAGCTGTACAAAGTACTTTAACTTTCTGATCTCATTTTTCTTAACTCTGTGGATGATATTGAACTTCTCTCACATTTGAAAGAGTACTTACCGGGGATATGCACAAAAGTTAGTTTATTTTTGGCAGAGGGATGCCTTAATATGATACTCCAGAATCCTGAGAAGCCTGCCTTCTAAATAATAATAATTTAAAAAAAGCATATTGTATGGCAATCACAAGGTATAGGAGATGTTGGGACTAGAATGATGTTCTTATCCAGGGTCAACATCAAAGAACACATCTCTATAATATATTTAGCAATAAACAGGGTTATGGGACCAACTATATTTTGGAGATTTGCCCAATTTATCCCTTTCTGGAAAATTAATAACATTGCTTACTTGGCTAGAAAAAGATATATAAAGCAAGATAAGATTTTAATTTTATTTGAATACACATTTTTCTCAAATCTAGCTGACTATGGAATCTTTTTGTTTTCAAGTTAACACTCAAAGACTCATTATTCTGAAGAACACAGTTTTGTAAATGGTAGAGTTTAAGTCCTTGGAGAAAATCAGCCCAATCCTTGTTCCCCCAGGTACTCTCATGCCCTTCTTTAAAAGCTAATTAAAACAGTCATTTGAGCCATTTTTGAAAGTCAAATAGTAAAGAGATCACTTCCTCCCCCCCCCCCCCACCCCCAGTGTCATGATCTTGGCACCAGTTTCCAGTGATGAAACCCCAAGAGAAAAATGTCAGCCTTCAAATGAGCTCATCACATATGATGATCCCTGGTTATTGTTGAAATCACTGCAGATATATAGTTGGGTTTTTTTTTGAGCTCCTGCAAGAATGTGAAAGTATCATTTTCAAAACATAACCTGCACTCTTAAGTCGTATTAATTGTTCCTTGCTTGACACAAAAGGTCTGGAGCAGAGGCACCCAACAAAGAAGATATTATGAGAACAGTCAGATTAGATTTGTGAAGACAATTAAGCTCAATTTTTTATAGCTTCTCCTTATTCTTAGCTTGGAAATATTTCTTGCCATTGAATCATTTGGAATCATGGTAGCAATGCTGGGGAAAAGTATATTTATTAAAGAAACAAACAAGAACAAAGTCATAAATCTAGATCTGTTCCACTACGTGAAAATAAATTGAGGAACTATAAAAGTTTGCATTGTTTGCTATAGGATTTTTACAGAAAGTATTCTTAGCCTTTCCTTTCCTGCAAATACATCTTTGCTGTCAGATTTTAATTGCCCCCAGAGGACAGGTTACAGGGTAATTAAATCAACTCTCTCCAGCAAAGAATACTTTAAAACAGTCTTGAGAGACCTCTAGTTTCTACATGACCTTTGAGAGAAGCACTTTGCAATTGACGTAGTTTGTGGTCTTGTTGGAGGTTTATCTTAGGAGCGATATATTAGCATCTGCCTCCATAAAGTTTGCATTCAGATAAACTCAGATGCACGTGGCCATTTGCTTTTCTCTTCATATTGGGTGCTTCTTGAATTGGGGATTCTGTTTAATTCTCTCTCACTTTCATCAGGAGAGCCAAATTAATGAACGTGCATAGTTTACTTCACAGAACTCAAGAATGACTGACAATAGGTTTACAAATTAGGTAAAGAAAACCATTTTCTCAAAATGCACAGTGACCCTTATGCTTGGGAGAAACAGAGAGATGACATGGAAGCGACTCTAAAAGCTTTAGCATTTCCAGCTGCAGGAGAATCTTTAGAAGGACCTGGTGCACTAGCCAGTTTTTCCCATTGGTAAGAGCATTCCCCGGGAATGAAGTGTTTTGGGTTAGACTCTGGTCCAGGGCATGCACCTTGGTTGCAGGCTTGGTCTGGGTCCCAGAGATTGAGGCGCATGCAGGAGGCAACCAATCGATGTGTCTCTCTCACATCAATGTTTCTCTTTCTCTCTCCCCCTTCCTCCCACTCTCTCTAAAAATCAATAGAAAAAATATCCTTGAGTGTAGATTAATAAAAATTAAAGAAATAAAAGGATCTAGATAAATAGAGGTAAATGGGTTAACTCTCTTCCCGCTTCCTTCCCAGTTTTCTTTTCTTTTTCCTTTCCTATACCATCGAATCTCTGGCCAACCCCAGCACATGAATTCCTGTAATGGAAAGTTCTGAAGGCTGAAGCATTTTCTTGCCTGTATATACTATCCTATGTAGGACTTTGTACACTGCAGCTTTAAGAAAATACTTATGAATTAAGCCACGTGTTTCAGGGAGAAGGGTAGACCATTGGACTTGAAGTTAGAGTAATCCATCTTTCCCACATCTAAGTCCTTGTGAAAATTAGAGCAAGTAAGTGAATCTGCCTACATTTTTATTTCCTTTTCTATAAAAGAAGGTATTTTATTTACATTTTGAAAATGTGTTAGAAACTCCACTGTTCAATTAAACAGAGAACATTAAATATTACTTTTTCTGGAAAATTCATAGGTATTTAATCATCACATATTTGTTAAGCTTGTTTGATGGTCCAGAAAAGATAAACGAGACCATCCTTCTCTAAAGAAGCTCATTGTGGGAATATAATTCTATAATTACACACTTTATTTTCTGAACATTAGGCTTTACTTGAAAGTGTTTCACATGTTTTATAGGTTTCTTGTGGCTGTCAGCTTTCATGATGCTGCCTATAATCTTTAAATTTACCCTTTTTAAATGATAAAAGTAGTACATGCTGATTGAGAGGAATTAAGCAAATGAAAATGGCATGAAAAAGAAAACAATGTCCACAATCCAACTGTTTGGAATGAATGATATTTGAATGAGCTCTTGAATTTGAAAATCTCATAATGAGTTTTGAATTCCCATACTGCCACTTGACACTTTCTCTGTATATGCACATATGATGAATGTGTGTGTTTAGGTGGGAGTGAGTTCATATACTACCATATTAGGGTCCTATTTATATATAAATATATGTTGTGGTATTTTTATATGTCATTTTCCTATGATATTAAACATATTTTAACAGTAGAATTTTATTGGTTTCAGACTACTGGACTGTACAAATGAACCATGATACAATTCTATATTTTTATACTACTTTAACTTAATATATAACATATACTAAATGAGCATCATAAAATAATACTCATAGTATATATAAATATATAGAAGAAAAATTCTAAAATATTATTTGCTGTTTTGTTTTTTTTTACAATACATATTTTTTGGAAGCATTATTCTCTCTGTGTGTAACAGTTCTCATCTTTTATATCTCAGAAACTTCTTTACCACTTACTTTTTCTCTTGAAACACTTGAACAAGGAAATGTTTATCCAGCCCATATTGCCGATAGATGGGGTTGGGTTCCCCATTTTATCTCCATTGCTATTTGTCAAGATACTCTTAGGATAATCCTAATATATAAAGACCAGGTGCCGTCATGACCAAACGGACAAAGGGCCACCATGAAGTGCATGGAGCACCTCTCGGTCCCCCGCCCCCTGATCCCCAAGCCACTCGCCCTGAGTCGGGGTGGTGGCGAGTGGGACTGGGGACTGGTGAGCAGCTGTGGGCTGCTTCACGGGGCAGCAGCAAACTTAGCGGAGCAGTCACTGGGTGGCAGCGAGTTTCACGGAGCACTCGCAGGGTGGGAGAGTTTTGCAGAGCAGTCGCGGGGTGGGGGGAGTTTCATGGAGCAGTGGCGGGGAAGGAGGAGTTTCACAGAACATCCAGTGGTGAGCTTCCTGGGGTGGCAGCAAGCTTTGCAGAGCAGTCAAGGGGTGGGGGTAGCCTCCCGGACCAGTCGTGGGGTTGGGGGAGTTACATGGAGCAGTGGCGCGCCGGGGGAACTTTTGCAGAGCAGTGGCGTGGCAGGGGCAGTTTTGTGGAGCATGGTGGGGCGGGAGGAGCCTCACAGACCAGCGGCGGAGTGTGTGTCGGGGGAGAGAGCCTCCTTGAGCAGTCAAGAGGCTGCGAGCATCACGAAGCATCCCGGGGCGGGGACCTTCACCAAGCGTTGCAGGGCAGCAGAGGCCAGCAACGGAGACCAGGCTAGGCCTAGCATGATTTTGTGAGTGCTGGGCCTCTAGTAATAATCATCATCATCATCATCCAAAGCATTCATCTAGACAGGACCTTTTTTTTCATACGCCCAGACATAAGTGTATTTGAAATGTCTCACAATTGTATGTGATTCTGGAATGGCTCCTTGAGACTGTGGAAGCAAATATGTTGCTGGATCTGGTTCCAGTGAAAGTCTGTGATTTGTTACTAGCCTGTCATGCTCTTTCATCAGATGAGAAACCTGAGCCTAGAAGGGTAGTGTATTATCTAAATGCAGCAGTAGCCAAAACCGGTTTGGCTCAGTGGATAGAGCGTCAGCCTGCGGACTGAAAGGTCCTGGGTTCGATTCCGGTCAAGGGCATGTACCTTGGTTGTGGGCACATCCTCTGAGGTGGCTAATCGATGTTTCTCACCCATCGATGTTTCTCACTCTCTATCTCTCTCCCTTCCTCTCTGTAAAAAATCAATAAAATATATTTTTAAAATAAATAAATAAATGCAGCAGCAGATTCATTATTCAATCCAACCCCTTGAATTCTAAAGTGGGATTTCTCCCCTATATTCCAGGAACTGTGTGTGTGTGTGTGTGTGTGTGTGTGTGTGTGTGTGTGTGTGACATTCATAATTCTGTAATATCCTATTGATTTCTTCATGTGCAATTCGGTAGGTACACATAATGTTAACATCAATTGTATTTACATATTACTGATAAACATATGCATACAGTAAACTGCATTTCCTATGAAGAGAAACAAACTTAATGAAATATGTGAAATACCATAGTTGCTTTTTTTGCTGACTGAAAGATAATCAATTTTAGTTTTATCTCTACAATTTTTTTTTAATCATCAAGTTCTTCGAGCGCTACCTGATGGTATTAATCATCTCTATATTTCCTTTTAGTGATTCCATCCAAGGAGTCCAAAGTCATGGAGCTTCTGAGATAATAAAACAATTTTGTGTCTTAAATTACTCCTCAGTCCTCCAGCATGTAGTGGAAATTGTCACATTCCTTCCTCTGAAACTATTTTGTTGACAAAATCCTCCAGCAGAAATAATTGGCTTGGCATTCATACACAGGATTTAGTTCAGGTATTAAAACAAGACTTACTGTACATCCTTTAGTAAGAAATTTGTCAAGAGTAGGTTCATTCATAGACAATTTTCTTCCTCTACCCAATCTTTATTTCTAATGGAGAAGCAGAATCCTGATTCACTGATGAAAATTTACTTTACCTAAAATCCATATTAGGTTTGAATGAGACTTAGTTTACATGTAATAGTGAATTAAAAAAAAAATGATTGACCAGCTGCATCATTTTCAGGAGAAATAATTGAGTGTGCTTTCATGATTCACATATATTTTTTAAAATATACTTTTATTGATTTTTTACAGAGAGGAAGGGAGAGGTATGGAGAGTTAGAAACATCCATGAGAGAGAAACATCGACCAGCTGCCTCCTGCACAACTCCCCAGTGGGGATGTGCCTGCATCCAAGGTACATGCCCTTGACCGGAATCGAACCTGGGACCCTTGAGTCCGCAGGCTGATGCTCTACCCACTGAGCCAAACCGGTTAGGGCTCATGGTTCATATTTAATGATATATCTGATTTGCCCAGATAAGAACTCATAATTAGGGCTTTGTGCAGAAATGATAGAAACTGGCATCAAAGTTCTGGAAAGTAGAAAAGTCAGATTAAAAGTTCATGATAACTATTATTTTTCTCCTTTTTAAAAAAATAATGTCCTCTATTTGCTTCCTTATTGTAGATCAGTGATCCTCAACCTTTCTAATGCTGAGACCCTTTAATACAGTTCCTCATGTTGTGGTGGCCCCAAACCATAAAATTATTTTCGTCGCTACTTCATAACTGTAATTTTGCTACTGTTATGAGTCGTAATGTAAATATCTGTGTTTTCTGATGGTCTTAGGCTCTACAGCAACCCTGACACAGATATTTACATTACGATTCATTAACAGTAGCATAATTACAGTTATGAAGTAGCAACGAAAATAATGTTATGGTTGGGGATCACCACAACATGAGGAACTGTATTAAAGGGTTGCGGCATTAGAAGGGTTGAGAACCACTGTTGTAGATGATAACCGATGAACTGACAATAGTCCAACAGAAAATAATTCCAAATTCTTTTCCTATACGCTCTGTGCACTATGAACAAAATTAGATAATGTATTATAATAAAAAATACCACATTGAGACTCATGACATTCTGTCTACCTCTCTCTAGCACTTAAACATAACCCATCCCCACTCTCATCCAACCTTGGTACCTCCAAGAAGTCAGGTTAATGGAGAATTATGCTAACACAATCCTTAGGGTTAACAATTACCCTATTCTCATTTCTGTAACTCACCTTTCTAGAATGTGCTCTTCTATAACAATAGACTCCTGATTCTGGAGCTGAACTCCCAGATTCCATGACAGGAGACCTCATCTTGCAATTCCTATTGGACATCAAATTTTTTTAATAAATATATTTTTAGTGATTTCAGACAGGAAGGGTGGAGGAAAGAGATAGAAACATTAATGATGAGAGAATCATCAATGGGCTGCCTGTTGCGTGTCTCTTACTAGGGATTGAGCCCACAACCCGGGCATGCACCCTGACTGGGAATCAAACCATGACCTCCTGATTCATAGGATGAGGCTCAACCATTGAGCCACACTGACTGGGCTGGATGTCACATATTTGATAACTCACAAATAATTTGAAATCTATCTATATACTAGTATATATCAAAACCTAAATGACTGAACGACCCAATGACTGAACAACCAGTTGACCAGTTGCTATGACATACACTGACCACCAGGGAACAGATGCTGAATGCACAGGATCAGACTTGCTGCTGTCTAGATCGGGCATGCGGGGATCAGGTTCCCTCCAGTCTGGATGGGATCTGTGGTGATCGTGCTGAAACCGGCTATCTGACATTCCCCAAGGGGTCCCGTATTGCGAGAGGGTGCAGGCCAGGCTGAAGGACCTCACTGGTGCATGAATCCTTGCACTGGGCCTCTAGTATCTAAATTTAAATCACTCTCTCCCTAATTTGCCCTACTATGCTCTTTTTATTCTTATACTTTTGACTTTCTCATTGCCTACTCTTCTTTTTTTTTTTTTTTTTTTTGTTAGATGTGAACTTCTCGGTTGTCTCAACATCTGCTAGTTTCTCAAACTAGAAATCTGAAATTTCCCCTAACTTCTCCCTCTTTATCACCTCTCCAGTAACCTGCATAAAATAAAGGACCAGGTCCTATTCATGCTAAGGATGACTAAACATCTGTCAAACCTTTGCCAAGCTTTCTTAAGCACAGATAACACTTCTTCCACTTCTGTAGAATACTACCCCCTTTCAGTATTGACACTTTCGGTCAGACTGATCTTCACACACGTTTCCAAGGGGACAACCTGTTATGGAAAGAAACATATTCTCCTGCTTTCATCATTCTCAAGGCTTCTCCTTTCTTGGGCTCATACTTTGCATATATAACTCAGATGCCTACATTATCTCAGATTAGTTGCCCTCTAAGATGGTAGCTAGGACATTTAGACTCGTAGAGGTGTTCATGTTTAGTAACATGACAATAACTTTCTCCCTAGCAAGACTGGCACCAAAAATGCTTTCCCTTCATTTACCTATGGCAACACTTTCTAACCCTCATTTCATATTACCCACTATTTTCTGAGTCAACATTTGCTTAAACAAGGCTCTGAAGCTTTTAATTACTTAGTCATATAGTCATAATTTTATTATCCAACTATTTAGTTTTTATATTGTGTTCTTGTCTTAGTCATCTCAGGTTAGTGTCCTAAATAATTTCCTCAATATCTGAGTTTAAACATATATATATATATAAATGTGTGTGTGTGTGTGTGTGTGTGTGTTATCTTCTATTTACATACACACATACAGACACACATATGCACATATCTTGCACCCTTTTTATGGAAATGTATACCAATGATATAATATTATCCTATATAATAAAAGCCTAATATGCTAAGTGTCTGATCGTCCAGTCGTCCATTCAGCCAATCAACGCGTAATAATAGCAGGTATATACATACCTGCTTGACCATTAAATAAAATACCAAGGAAAATAATACATGAAAAAATTGATGTGAAAAATATCTTTGTTTACTTCCCCCAACCTATCATATTAGAATTAGTCTCTCTCCTTCTCTTTCTCTTTCTTCTCCTCTCCTCTCCCTTTTATTTTGTGCATTTTGCAACCTTTACTATCAAGGAAGTTTCAAATGTCATCTCTAAGGAAATGTCTTCTCATATTCAGTTCAGTGATCGAACTCCAGACCTTTAATCAGGAATACAAGGTGTCCATTCCTAGGATGCTAAAAATAATGCCTTTTTCTCTCACCTCTTTTAAATATAACTCTCTTATGCCATTCATAATGGATTCTCTGGTTCTTAACTATTGTTGGTGCTGGAGTCTTGCACTTTTAGTTAAGATGGAATGCACATGTCCAGCTCCTCCTGCTCACTGATGACTAATGAAAATCCTAGAAAAGCATAATGCTGGAGGGCTCTGTTCCATAAAAAAAAAAAAAAAACAGGCAGATAGGGTAGGGAAATAAAAACTCAAACAATGGCATAAAGTGGTGAATTCCCTGTTTGTCTTTTTGCTTTTTTTGTTGTCACTATTTTGTTTTGCAGAGTTTTTGTTGTGTTTCTTTGCTCATTTGTCTTTTCCTCCCATATGTCCTTGATTAGACTGAAGTTGATATAGAGAGAAAAAATTCTAAAAAACAACAACAACACAGTTTCTTAGAAAAAAAAATATCCTAGAGTATTTTTCAAGGGGCATGGTGGAATAATTGAGGTGCCAAAGAAAAAAGAAACACACTTAAGTCTTCTAGTTGAATACCATTTAAGTCATTTTTTCCTATCTGTGAATATGCATATTTCTCCAATATTGAGTGCAGCCCCAGAGACAAAATATTCTTGCATGTAAGTTGTGTTTATAATTCAGTATTGGATTTATTTGTTAGTAACACTACCACGGCATAAAAACATCATAAATTAACTGAATAATATATTCTCTTCACCAGTTAGAGTACAGAAAGGGATAGTCCAAAGACAGAATGGGGAATCTACTCCATGAATTCTTCATGGAACCAGGACCCTTCAAGCTTGTTTTTCCTTCATACCTGCATTCTGTTTCCAATATGACCTCATAGTTTAAGATTGCATAGTTTACGGTCCAACCCAGAAGAAAGAGGAAAATAATAATAAGGGGCCATAGTGAGCAATAACTGTCTTTTAAGCTAAAGTTACAAAAATCTGCTACCAAACATTTTTGGCTTCAGTCTCCCTCATTGGGCAGTTACTGATATATAACAGCTAGCTGAAAATGATTTTACAAAAAGTCATCTTCATTTTGGGCAGCTCTGATCCTTAGGAAAACATCGGTCATATTATAATGGAAAAGGAGAGATCGAATGTTGAAATGATTTATATTCTCTGTTCCATTTGTCATATAGTAGTATTGTCTGTCCATGGATTCCTATGCAAATATTCATTTCTTTAGAGGTAACAAGATTGCTAATTTTGGCTAGTTATCTGGATAAACATCATGTATTTTGACATTTTAGATACAATTATTTGAAACCTATGGTATTCCATGACCACTGTTTATTTTGTAGGGTAAATGGAATTTTCCATAAATGCAATACATAAATATTTAAATATGAATGTTTATGTTATCTTCTATTTATATATGCACATATAGACACACATATGCACATATCTTGCACCCTTTTTATGGAAATGTATGTCAATAATATAATATTATCCTATATAATAAAAGCCTAACATGCTAAGTGTCTGGTCATCCAGTCTTCCATTCAGCCAGTCAAAGAGTAATATGCTAATGATATGCTGAGGCCGCTCAACCGCTTGCTATAATGTGCACTGACCACCAAGGGGCAGACAGTCGACTGGTCAACCAGTTGCTATGACGTGCACTGATCACCAGGGGGCAGACATTCTGACTGGTAGGTTAGCTTGCTGCTGGGGTCCAGCCGATCAGGACTGAGTGCGATAGGCTGGATATGCCCTGGAACCCTCCTGAGATCCCTCCCTTGCTGGCCAACCTCCCGTGTCCCTCCCCAGCCCCGATCGTGCACTGGTTGTGTCCTTTGGCCTGGCCTACATTATCTTGCAATCCAGGACCCATCAGGGGATGTCAGAGAGCCAGTTTCGGCCTGGTCCCACAGGCCAGGCTGAGGGTCCCCACTGGTGCATGAATTTGTGCACCGGGCCTCTAGTATAATTATAAAATATTCTTACAGATACAAAGGTAGTGAGATCATAGTGGTTCCTTTGCTGGTTCAACGAATAGAAGGAATATTATATTTCAGAGGAAACCAAAGACAGTTCTCCTCACTTCATACATTTTTCAAGAGGGAAATCGATGCTTTTTTTCAACCTAACTTCGAAGTTCAGAAGACAAAAATAGGCAGAGTCAATGATGATACTCAATACATTAGGCTGAAAAGGTCAAATTTCCAAGGTTGAAAATTTATTTGTCAGACCATCATTTAGACTAAGAAAGACCCACATTCTCAAAGTATAGTGGGTGTTCATTCAGGTGGCAGTAATAAAGTCCTTTCCAAGGAAAACTGTGTGTCAAAAATACAGTGTGCCTGGACTAATTGGCTTAAAAAAAAGAGCTCTAAACATACTGCTTTCTGTCTCCCCACTGAATTGTAAACTGATTAGGTAAGGGAGTCTCGTCTTCACCTCTCGAAACCTTGACTCTTCTGTTGAAGATAATAAATATTCAATCATTCATAAATTCATCCCATAAACACTTATTGAGTACTACTTATGTGTTAGGAATTGTAATTGGGATTTTGAATGTGTGTTTTTTTAAAGGAGAATGGTGAAAATTTATGCATATTCAAATGAAAGTCATAATGCTCAGGTTTTAGTTTTGACGAGATCATGTCTTAGCTCTGTGATTTCAAAATGCAGGCTTCACTTCTCTGTTCACCTCTGCTTACTGGAGTAGACAGGTAAGCCAGAAGGACAGATTAGGCCCTTTTGGATGCCAAAATTCTATTGTTTGATTAATACTTATTATGTAATTAAATCCCCATATACTTCTTAGGTCAGTACTTTAATTTGCACATTGGTTTCTAGATTGGGAGAATTTCACTGAGGCTAGTGCTTTCTAGAGGTCATTATTCCTTTCTGAATTATAGGTTCATTTAATTCAACACAACATTTTTATCACAAGGAGTCCGAACACCTGCATCTTTCCTCCGTAACTTCCAGTTGCCAACCCTTCTGCTCGCCTGTCTTCTGATGGCCAAATATTTGGTACCAAAAAAAGAAGAGCTTCCCCCCCGAGGCTACATTTATTTACTGTTTCACTCATTTCTGTAGGTAGCAATAATATCCTCACTGTGAATCTAGACCTCCGTCATGACTAGGGCTCTCCGGGTAATCACTTCAATGTACTTTGAAACTCTGCAAGGTGGTCTGCTACTAAATTATGGAGACATCTATATTTTTTTTTTCATTTTCTTTGGACAGCTAATTTATGTTGACTATAAATGTAAATCTTTCACAGATGTAACTACTTTCAGTCCAAGGCTGTATGGAATATTTACTGCCTCAGTAAATCCCTGTTTGTCTTCCTTTCTGGCATGGGGGCTCAGCAGGCAGGTTAATGGCCATGCTGGCCAGTCAGCATGCAATTTGGTCTCTGCCATAAGGTTCATCAAGCGGGAAGGCCATTGGTGTTCCAGGAAAGCGCAGGACCATGCCTTTTCTTGTATGTCAACAGATGAGAGTGCTATCAAAATGTGAAAGATCCTCTACTATCTTTATAAGGTCAGACTCTCTTTTGAGACATGCTGTGATTGGAAAAATAGACACCAGGCATTGGAGAGATGATACTGAAGGGAAAATGAATACAACAATGCGAGTCAACCATGGTGGTCCAGGATATATCTCAATGTGCCAAATGCCATAATTAGCACTTACAAGCATTAGAACTAAAGCTGATATTAGGAGGAAAATGCACACCTATTGCCAATTCAGGTGCCCTTTGCACACCCATATGCCAAGTGGACATCAGTCATAACTCTCAGAGATCTGCACAAACACAGAAGTGACAGCATGACTGACCGGAAAGTAAGACAAATCAGCCATTCAACTCAGGAGGAAGAGGAGTTTTCATAAGAACTGTTTCTCTAATTCTTTTATGATTCAGGACAGAGTCCCTGACATAGAAAGGGATTGGAAATATCTGATATCCTTTCGATGGCCTTTCCAGACCTCATTTCAGGAAACTTTACCCCTGCTACCCTCCCTTCATATAGTTCAGTCAGTGGAATACTGGTAGCTTTTATTAAAACAAAATTCTAATCCAACATCCTAAGTTAATTGGATTAGAGTTAGGAACATAATTCGGGATGCTCCAGTCAGAATTCTTTTACTAGTAATTTGGCAATTGAAATTGTGTGAGATTATTTCCCTCTTCAAGTGGCTAGATATTTAACATGCAAGCTAAGGACTGTGTGTGCAGTGTGGTAGCTTGATCAACAGACATTTATTTTTTGCACAGTTCTGGAAGCCAGACATCTAAAATCCAAGTGTTGGCAGAGTTTGTTCCTTCTTAGGTCTGTGCCCTTTGACTAGCTTCTCAGGCTTAGCTGGTAACATTTGGCCTGGAAGTATTACTTCATTCTCTGTCTTCATCTGCACCTGACATCTGTCCTATGTGTGTGTCCCTTTGTACATCTTTATCACCTTTTTAAAAAAAATTTTTTTTTATTGATTTCAGAGAGAAAGAGGGAGAGAATGAGAGAGAGAGAGATAGAAACATCAGTGAGAAGAGAGAATCATTGATTGGCTGCCTCCTACACACCCCCTACTGGGGATCAAACCCATAACATGTACCCTGACCAAGAATTGAACCGTGACCTCCTGTTTCATAGGTAGACACTCAACCTCTGAGCCACACTGCACGGGCTCTTTACCCCTTTTTTAAGGACATCAGTCATATTTGTTTAGGGCCCACCCTAATGACTTCATCTTAATGTAACTTATTATATCTGCAATGACACTATTTTCAAATAACTTCACATTTTGAAGTACTAAGCGGTTAGGATTTCAACATATGAATTTCTGGGGGTGCATAATAGAACTCATAACAGGGTGTTTTGTAGATGGAGAATCTCTCATCTTAACTCTTTGCTTGGGCTTAGAGGTACTGACTATGAAGAAGATAAATCTCCTCATCCACATCCCGTTCCCTTTCTATCAGTTCTCCATCCTCCACCTATCTTCTGCTTTATCTCTTTCTCCTTCACCCCAAGTTTCTGCCACCTCTTACCACAATGTCTCTGTGGTGAGATAGCTTTCACTGGGACATCTGTACTTGGGAAGGAGATTTTGCTGACTACATCACTTCCATCTCTTCTGAATGATTAAATTTCTCTTATATTCTGACCAGGCCATAAATCTAGCATTATATTCAGGCAATTGCAAAATTGGTCTGTTCACGTCTTTTGTCAATGAATAAACCAATCTGTAAATTTCACTGGGAAGAGAATTTGTCTCATAAATTTCTTTTACAAACATCATAAATAGACATGCAAGAAAGAGCCAATTTTAATTTATTAGTTGTATTCCATGTCAATTTAAAAAAAAAGATATTTAAAGCTCTCTTCTAGCTGACTTCCACATTTAATATAAAGTTTGGAACTCATATCATTTAATATGAGTCAGCATAGAGCCTATTGATTCCTTCATGGTTTCTTTCCTTTACAGATGTCATTAAGCGTGAATCTTAATGCTGGAAGGCCCAGACCACTAGCCCTATACATGAAACCAAACAGACATTAGAAATTGATAGTAAAAGGGAGATGCAGGAAACTCAGTTTAGGGTCAAAGTTAAACCTCCTTTACTGTCCCATTTCTCAACTTCTTCTTGTCTTCCCTAAAACCTGTCTTCTAGGTTTGCCTAACACTTTAGATTCTATACATTGCTCTGTGATCTAGAGATCAGTAGCATTTATTTGTCTTTGAAATTTTGATCATATCATTGACATAAAGTCATGTATTTCCATTGGTTCATATAAACCATCTTCGATTAGCACCTCCACAAATACTTCATACTGGTTTAGTGTTCAGCCAAGTGTTGCATAGATCCAATAAAGAAGACAATTGCATGCATTTAGGATTATATAAAAATATATTAGAAGTGAGGGTTATTCAGAAATAATAGAAAATTCTCTTCACAACCTTATGTGATAATTAAGAACACATTAGTTCCATAACTCTATTATTGCCTATGTAGAGCAACCATATTTCAATTTTATAACTCCATAGACATTTTAATGGGCATTTAATCTGTTAGGTTTCATTTTCTAAGTGGGACATCTCCTCAATCTTCTCTACTATATAACAATGTCTCAGTTTACTTGGTCATCTGAGAAGTAAAAATGATTTCCTCAAACTTTATGTATAGCTTTTTAATAAATGTCCAAAAATTGAATCTATGCATATATTATGAATGCCTTTATCTTGTCATTGTGGATATTCATTATTATTTGGCTTGGGATGGGCAAGAGAACAAAAGATAAGAAATGCCCTCTTTACTCAGAAATGGCCTCTTTGAGTTATTAAATCTGTTGGAAATGTTTCTAGGTAATGAGACTTCTTGCTCTGTGTCTCTGAATCAAAATTGAATTGAGTTTTGAAAGAAAGAGTTGAGGTGGTCATGTGTCAGAACCCATAGATTTTTATCATTAAAATTATTGACAACATGTATGAGTTTTAAAATACCTGTATGTGTTCTTAACATTGCAATTTATTGAGGACAATCTAAGTAAAATATTTAACTTTTTTTAAAAAATATTTTTTATTGATTTTTTACAGAGAGGAAGGGAGAGGGATAGAGAGTTAGAAACATCGATGAGAGAGAAACATCGATCAGCTGCCTCCTGCACACTCCCTACTGGGTATGTGCCCGCAACCAAGGTACATGCCCTTGACCAGAATTGAACCTGGGACCCTTCAGTCCGAAGGCCGACGCTCTATCCACTGAGCCGAACCGGTTAGGGCTATTTAACTTTTTGAAATACCAGAAATAAAGTACTTTAAACTGAGGAAGTCCTACATTATTAAGTGATATAGTTTGTTGTAGAAAAAAAAAAAGAGTAGTTGGGTAGGGGGTCAGAATTCTTGGTTTTTATGCATTTCCATGTTATAGATGAAAAAATCTAAGTTTATTGAAACCAAGCAAAAGTCCTAAGGCCATAAAATTTGATTATAGAATGATTACCAAAACCCACGGTTTCTGAGTACTCCTCAATGCATATTTAACATGGCCTTGGATGTATTTGGTCACATTTTTTTTTCAAAAAAAAATAGTTGATTTAATAATAGACAAAAAAAATAGACAAATAAGTTGTTAATCCAAGAGAATCACACAAATTGGAAAGAGTCCTGTAATTTTATAAAAATATAAATTCCAATCTATGTTGTATAAATAAGAACACTAAAGGCTGTAAGGGAATTCAGCCATAGTCATTCAGGAAAATAATGACACATAGAGGAGACACAAGTTCTTCTACTTTCTGATTTATCACCCCTTATAGGAAGCTCAATGGCATTCCTTCTATGAGAAGAGCAAAGATACTTTGGATATAAGTAACTAGATTTTAATCTACAAAATCCCTAATCATCTGTCATCTGGTCCCCATTTTGTTCTGTTTGTGCTTATTTATTTTTATTTATTTTTTATTCCTGCCATTCAACTGGCTTGTGCTTTTTAAAAATTATATGAAACTAGAGGCCCTCAGCCTGGCCTGCATCCTCTCCAATCCAGGACCCCTCGGGGGATGTCCAACTGCTGGTTTAGGCACGATCCCTGCGGGATGGAGCCTAAACCGGCAGTCAGGCATCCCTCTCGCAATCTGGGACTGCTGGCTCCTAACAGCTTGCCTGCCTGCCTGCCTAATCGCCCCTAACCACTCTACCTGCCTGCATGATTGCCCCTAACCACTCTACCTACCTGCCTGATTGCCCCTAATTGGTTCCCTGCCAGCCTGGTCGCCCTAACTGCCCCCCCTGCTGGCCTGGCCACCCTCTAACTGTCCTCCTGCTGGCCTAGTCGCCCCCTAACTGCCCCCCTGCCAGCCTGGGCGCCCCCTACTTGCCCTTCTGCCAGCCTGGTCACCCCCTAACTGTCCAGAAGGAAGTCGGATGTCTGGAAGATGTCTGGTTGACCCAGTCTAATTAGCATATTACCCTTTTATTATTATAGATTATAAAACAAAGGATTAGGCGTAAGATTAGTAAATTAATATTTCTGAAGTGCCTTGCGTATGATAGGAATTATGGTTATTTTCATATATCTTTTCCATTCATTCCTCACTGCAATACTGAATTTGGTTGCATTAGTCACAATTAATAAGAACAATTATTGAAGGTATAACCTATCTAAGCCAAATTCAGGGTAGTTGGAATTCCAAAAAATATACAGTCAGATGATTGAAAAGTGATTTAAGAAACACCAAGGATCTTTACTTACATTTTTAAGCATTTTTGGAGTCTCTCTTTATGTATTTATCCTGCAAGCATCTTGACAAATGCCTTGTGATTCTATGGTTTGATTCTATTTTAACTTCAGAATAAGTTTTGAAGATTTTTTAAATCATTAAATTGTGACAAACAAGATATTAAAATGTAATTTCACAAATAACAAAGTTAGGTAAGAAAAAAAATCCATAAACATTTAAACTTGAAAGATGCCTTGTTACTGATAATGAAATATTATATGAGGTTTCACCCACTCCATAGCTCAAGTTTACTTTAGCAGATGTTGTATAAACCCATTAGGGGCATAATCATCCTAATCATTTCGTTTATCAGGAAGGTTCCAGATGCTTGACTGTAACCATAGTAATGTTCTAAAAAAATGTGTTTTATTTATACAGAAATACAGGCAATAAAGTAGAGGAACTGAACTTTGATGCTATGTTAAGTGTAGTAACTACATGTTGGCCTTTTCTGACAAAGGGATTGTGAGTAAGGAATTCATTCAGGTTTTTCACACATTTTATGATGTCTGGGGAGCCCCACCCTATGATAAGCGGTAATGACAGAAGGGTGAATGAAGCATGAACCCTTCCTTCAGAGAACGTGCAACCATCTTCTGTCAGAGATATACCTCAGAGAAGTAGGTACACTGTGAAGAGATGATGTATAACACATTGAGATAAGCATTAAATAAAACTACATCGTACCAGAGGAGGAAATACTATTTGTAATAGAATGATCATAGTGATCCATTTTAACATTTATTGAGCTTGTACTATGCATCAGTATTTTAAACTCATTTATTCCAAATTAAATTCCCAGGATGGGTACTTTACATAGATAATCTTTTTAATTCACACATATTTATCACACTTGTACAATAACCTCATTTTACACATGAAGAGCAGTTTAGTTGTCTAAGGTCATGCAATAGATTGCATAGTGAATATAGGTATTTTGAAAGAGTTTAATAAAGGAACTGTCTAGAAAGTATGGGTAAATTCAGGAAAATGACAGGGATGGTGCTGTACCACTGGGGTACCTAAAGTAGGAGTATAGAGTTTTTACCAACCACTTGTACAAAGGGGCAGGGGAGTAGGAGGGAGTTCGGAACCTGGAGAGGTAGCTGGGTTGAGAGATGTACCTGATAGGAGATATGATCATTGGTAAAGGGTCACTGCCAAATCACAAAACCCACAGGAGAAGAGCCAGCAAAATAAAAACGCCGACATCTCTCTTCCCTGGCCTAAGATCTGCTGGCACCTCCACTTGCTAAAACCACCTGGAAGCCAGAGGTCAAAGAAGGGTAATCCTAAGTAGGGTAGAGATTGGCTGGGAGCATATATGAAGTGAGGTGATTGTATATACCCAGAAGAGTGGCAAAGAACACACATTCCTGATCCAGATAAAAAGGATAAGTACATCATGATAAGTATATTATAAAAAAAACCCAAAATGCTACAAAAAGGAGAGAGAAGGACTTAATATTTTACAAATACCATTCCAGTTAATCCTCACTATCTTACAAATGTGTTATTTGTACTGATATTTACAATTGAGTTAAATAATTTTATTGATTTCAGAGAGCGAGGGAGAGGATCAATCTCATCATTGATCAGCTGCCTCCTGCATGTTCCCTACTGGGTATGCAGCCCACAACCCGGGAACCAAACTGTGACCTCCTGGTGCATAGGTGGAGGGACCCTCAACCACACCGGCAGGGCAAACTCACCCACAGTTCCACAGCAAATAATTGTCACAGTCATAACTGATTCCAAGTCTGTGTTCGAATTCCTGGTATAAAAATACTCCTCTTTACATCAGGCAACAATGATAGATGATTTGGCAAAACCCAGGAAGCTGGGGTAAACTATGGTTGTGGATAGAGACGATGACATGGTTTTCAAATAGGTCATAATATTTTCCCCATTATGTACTTGACTGTGTTCCAAACCTGTGGTCAGTTATTGACATTTTCTAGAAAAAAAGGTATGATGTCTAATCTAATTCAAGTTTCACCAAAGATATATGTGCATATGGTCCATTCTGCGCACAGTTTCACAGCCCACCGCCTTTCTGTTATGCTCAGTCCTCATATTAGAAGTTATTTATGTTCCCGGCACATCATATATTATCCACTATGACCATATAAATGTGCATAATCCCTCTTTCTTGGCTCTCTACACTTTCATCTTTCATCTAATACCCTCCACTTTTTCTAAACCAAATAGTGAATGTAACTTTCTTAAGGATAATTTTCTGCCATCAAATGTGAATGAGTATTCCATAACTAAGAATTATGGAAAATATTCAACTGACGTTATGAAATAGAGCTTGGAAAATTGTCAGTTCTTGGTGTATCTTTGTACTCTATCATGAGATCAAATTCCTGTTGAAACCTTTTAACGTATAACAGTAGGGAGGTGCTGTCATGTAGTAGTTAACCCTCCGATAGAACACATATGCCTTATTGCTACTTGACTTTTGTTTTAATCTTACAAAGTATAAGAAACTGCAATAGAAAAATATTAGAGATTGGAAGAGATAAATTTTATTCAGCACCTACAATGTGCCAGATTATATTATTGTCATAAAATAGTGGATTGGAAATTATTATGAATAAAAGAAATGCTCTACCATTTGTTGTGTTCTATTGCATTTTTAAAAATAATTAATCCAGTTTCCTTTTCTCCATTCCAAAAGGGTAAATCCTCAGACAGGAATTGATGATTTCAAAGAGAATATGAAGTGGGTTTTTTTTTCTGTTTTGTTTTGTTTTTTCTTTTCTTGGAATATGCTTCTGCTTTTAATGCTGAATTTCTTATATCTCCTAGCATTGCTTTTTTTTTTCACATTTGAGAATTCCCCATAGTATTCTGACTGTCTCATTTTTTATACTAGATATTCAGTGTGAGTTTATTCACCAGATATTACTGATAGTTTTTAGAAATATTACCATTTGATATCAAGCCTCTCACTTTCACTGATTGACGTTTTGCCTTCAGTTTGATGTTTTATTTTATTTTATTTTTGTTTGTTTTGATGTAGTATTTTAAATAGGATTTTTATTCTTTTTTTTTTTTTAATTTTAACACTGTAATTCTGCTTTTACCCACTGATGATGGGACCAATGGGACCTAAATAACTACAGTGTTAGTAATCAATACCACCTAAGTTTTCCATACCAACTTTCATGTCAGATATTTTTCATCTTGATTTCAGTTCTTCTCCTCTAATTTGTTATCATTAATTAGTTTTCCTAATAGTGATGAGTTATTGACTCCTTAGCTCAGTAGAACAATATAATATATATGGAAGTATGGATGAATAATATCATAGAAAGCTTTATAGAAAAGCCTGGTTGGACAGAAACCAAAACAAGAAGGAAGAAATGACTCGAGAGACACTGTTCCACTGCCATTTTTCAGTTGTACAGATTATTGCAATAAGAGATCAAAGTGTTAGAATTTAATTCAAATTCTATGTGAGTAAATGAATCCCTTTTCTAATCAATGGTTTCCTTTCCATAAGCACTTATGTTTGTGGGAGGGGATATAAAATATAAAACTAATTACCACAAAAATAAACAAGTATGGCTATATTAACAAATGTGGATACACATATTTTCTGTGAGGTCCCTATAATAGTTTTTATTCATTCTTCACATCACTATATCCACAATTCACCTGGATATTCAAAATAATTATAATTCATATGTTATATCCTCAAATAATTATTTTTTACTTGGAGGTCAGGGCTTAAATAAAAGCCAAGTGAATTAAAGTTCTACAACACAATAAGATAAGCATCAAATGTCATAGAGTTTTAAAAAAGCAAGACCATTGTGAAATGACATGGTCATATAAAAATTCCTAGGGGAATTGGTGTTCTAAGGATGGGCAGAATTTAATGACAACAGGTATTTTTTTAGCATATCGTTATGTGCTAGGCAACATTTATCATACCCATTTTACAGATGAGGATGCTGAGACATAGAGAGGTAAATTAAAATAACTGGCTCATAGAGGATGAGACTAACAGTGACTTCATTTGGGAGCAAAATGATGAAGACAGTAGTGTGCAGGTCATGCTCTTCATGTGCATCGTGTTTGCATAGCTACTCTTCACCATCTCAGCAAAGACTTCATGTTGGGAGTAGTGGAATCTAAGTTTAGAAATGCACAGATGAGGATTTTGAAAGATAGGTGAGGAATAAAAATTTAAGCTGGAATCAATAATTTAGGAAAAGCAATATAGCCACATGAGTTGCAAGAGTTTGAGCGGTGGGTGACTGATTCTTCAGAAAGTGAAAGGTTAACATGGTGCACTCGGGTAGGCTACATAGCCATCTCAGATGGTGGGTAAAGAAAAACTGAATTTATTTAAGGCAAGCATGTCAAACTCAAAGGCTAACGTGGGCCAAATAAACAAGGTTTAAGTTTATGGGGGCCACAATAAAACCAAAGCTTCAGTATTCATAAAAATGTATGTTTATTTCGATAGAGAGGTGCTGAATACAAAAGGCTGAATAAATGAGTAACCGTTAACATAAAATAATGGAACATTTTAATAAAAATTAATATTTTTGAACATTAACTTACCAGACACTTAATAACTGCACAAATTAATAAGCATAACACAAATAAACCTGTTTTTCTTGTTCTCTGAAAGTGAAATATTTCTTGTTGCGCGCACCAAACAAGTCAGTACAAGACTAATGATGTAGCAATCGGCTGCTAAAATATTCGCTGCTAGTATTAGTGGAAAAAAATGGAGTGCCTGTGCGTAGGCGCATAAGGGAAATAAATGTAACATGATTATAGTAATCAGTCATTAGCGAACATTTTAGTTCGTTATTAATAATTATGTATAACAGGATATTGTAAAAATTAAGTTATGAAATTTTTATTAAAATGTTTCTTGCATACCGTTATATTGGCTGGGCCTCCAAAATATTCACTGTGGGCCGCATGCGGCCTGCAGGCCGAGAGTTTGACATGCTTGACTTAAGGAAAAGGGGCTGGGGGATGGGATATCCAAAAGGAAGGGCTGCACAGCACCAAGCCAAGGGGATATTGGGTCAATGATGGCTGCACCCAGGAGCTTGAGTTTCATCCTTAATGCAGTTACTAGTGGAAAACTTAGTGGGTTTTGGGGTCGAGGTGGTGGGCTTGGAATTCAGATGGAATGCAGGTATGTGATTAGGTGTCTTCAGGACTGTTTCAGTTCCTTATGGTCTGAATCCTGGTATCCAGCGAGTTTTTTCCTGTCTTTTGTTTTCTTGTGGCAGGAAGCTTACAAATAGCCCTTAAGGATTATATTGCCCTGTAATCCTAACAGAAAGCTTTTCCTGTTAAATTTCAAGCCTTAAGTTGTGACATTGAGGACTAAGAGGAAACCATGACAGAAAGTCTTTGAAGAAATGTACTAATTGAAAATGTAAACTGAGGAATCAAATACATAATAATGTTGAGACAAGAGTGGGGAGAGGCACATTGGATGAACATCTTTTATGAGCCAACAACTGTTACTATTCATTAAATCATAACTCCTCTAATTTACCTTTCTCACAAAGACTCCTTGAAAACTATTCATATTTCCAATCAATAAATCAAAAATAATGTGGCTCGGAGAATAAGCTGCACAAGGCTTGCAGCTTGAAGGTGGGGGTGTTGAATTTCACTGAGCCCAACCCTCTCTTACTCTGGAGTTCTCTCCAATTCCCCAGGCATCCCTTCTGAGGCATTGCAAGGTACTGGATTAATCCAAGTTGTAAGGATGTGCCCAAACTGTCATCGTAAGGCAATAAAATGTTTTTTTTTTTAATGATGTACCCTCAGCTAAACAGTTTACTTATCAGAGCATGGAATATCCTCCATATTCTATGTAATTTACATTTTATCACATCAGCCTTAATTACAACACATGTTATCATTGCATAATCGTTATTTTATATATGTTTTTCTCTTACTCCACTTTGCTCTTATTTCTATAATATTGTGTGAATAGCTTCCAGATTGGACCCGAAAGCACTCTATGCAGGAAGTTATGGCTGAAACATCCATCTTAACATTTCTTCTCCTTATGGAAATGCAGATTCTCTCTTGTGCAGCAAACTAATTAAAGTCCCTTCCCCAACACAATATATAAATAGCACATAAATATTTAATGGCCTGATTTAGCATTTTTATTAGATTCTATGACACATCAAAGTATACACTGTTTAAAAGCTGAATTTAAATGATCTAGTGTTTTCAAAAACCCCATCATGCATGATGTATTTTACCAATAAAATTTAAAGAAAACATTTTGACTGTACTGAGAATAAACTATTATTCTTTACTGATTCTGTGACTTGAACATTCACCAATAACTCATTATGCTTTTATGAGTAGTAAGTGATACTGACAGAGCCATACAGGATATTAAATTACCCAAGGAGTAGCCTATGCAATGTGGCCAGTCCTGCACCTTAAGAACTCCCTGTGCGCAAGCCTACGGAGGTGTTCACTATTTTCGGCATTACCTTTTCAAAAGCACCGCCTCATAATTTCAGCTAGCTCTACCCATTGTCTTTCTCATGGCCTGTTCTTCCTCAGTCTCCAGTTGTTGCTACAGTTAAATTCGTCCCCTTGAGGCTTTAGGTCTTGCAGGTTGTTTTTGCCATTGTTGTTGTGTTTTTCAGGGAGGAGGGGATTTTCAAATACCCCTTGCTTTTATAAACTACAGTGTGTTTGGCACAGTCTCACACTCCATTATACCTTGCTGGGGGCTCTTGCCCCTCCCTGGCAACTTTCCTGTTACCCTCATTATAGGTTCCATGATTAACGGCCTTCAGTTTCCAGTAAACCACTTCACCCAGTTTCCAGTGGACTGCCTTCACTTGGCCCACACCTGCACCTGGTCCAACCAGTTACTCTGACTGACCTTTACAAGAGACATGAATATCCTGCTCCCCCTATTCTGCCCCTCTTATGCCATTTTGGTTTCAGCCCTTCTGCTGGCAGATGTAACAATCTATACTAATAATCTATACTACTAAAAGAGTAATATGCTAATTAGGCCAGACATCTTCCGGACATCCTTCTGGACAAAGCCATGGTGGCAGGGGCCAAGGCAGAGGCAGTTAGGGGCGGTCAGGCTGGCAGAGCAGTTAGTGGGTGATCAGATCATCAAGGGACCAGTTAGGGGCGATGAGGCAGGCAGGCAGGCAGGCAAGCAATTAGGAGCCAGCGGTCCCGGATTGTGAGAGAGATGTCCGACTGCTGGTTTAGGGTTTAAGCCCCATCCCACAGGAATTGGGCCTAAACCGGCAGTCAGGCATCCCCCGAGGGGTCCCAGATTGGAGAGGGTGCAGGCCGGGCTGAGGGAGTGCCCCCCCCCCCACACCTTGTGCACGAATTTCATGCACTGGGCCTCATTAATTTATAATTCTTTACCCCTTTTGGCCTCATGTGTTCTTCCTTAGGGGACCCTAACACAGCAGACCATCTTCTCAGTAAGGTCTCACCACCATGATGGCCACCTAATCTTTGTCATTGTCTTGGATTCACCATTCTATTTTCCCTATTCTTTCAGAGAAACCCTATTTAGGAACACTTGTTCTGTGAGCAGTCCTCAGACTCCCTTGTGTTTGAAACCCGTGGCCAGTAGTTGTGTATGTCACTAGACATAATTTGTGTGGACTTTTAACAGTGAGCTTAAACCGAAATAAGCCAACATGGTACTTACTCTTTCTACCAGTTTCACCTTTAAACTCCTTGATGGGAGTATGGTGAAAGAGCCATACCTCCAAACCTAATGTAGCTGAGTTGATAAACAGATATTACAATAGTAAGTAATTCTAATACTTTGCACTATTTAAAATATTGAAACTGGACAACTAATGAGTTGGGGCTGCCTCTCACTACATAAGCCAAGTAAGCCGACAAGGTTGAATGATTTATGAGTAAATACCAATAATGCCAGCAGCATGGGAGAGCAGGTCATCCATGAAAATCTGCTCTGCACCCCTCCTCCCCCAAGCCAACTGTTTATATTGGGCAGAAGGATAAAAATTACATGGAGAAGTGGGCAAAAAGGAATTACAGGCATGGGGAAGTGGGCAAAAGGAATAAGAATGGGTATAATGGTTACAGGTTACAGGCAATGCAGGCTGGGGCAGGTGCCTCAGGGACTCCATTGTTTAGACAACCCAGTGGTTAATCCTTCCATGATAATAGACAGTTCTCTGATAAAGGGAATGGACCATATTTCTGATTAACTCCCATTCCCAGGGCATACAACTCTCAGCCAGGTTAGAATGTGCTTTCTCTAATCAGAACAGAACGATCAAGTTAACCGAGCATGATTAATATTTGTGTCCCTAACATCAGTATCCTCAAGATTATTTGCTTTCCACACTTTGACACTATTCAATACCCTAATAACAGTTGTAGAACAATTGGTAAAGTGCAGCGCTTCCTGAAATTCAGTTTTCAAGAGGAGGAGAAATAAATATGTAGATATTTATTTATTTTTTCTTTCTTTTTTATTATTATCTATGTTTTTAATTAAACTTTAGAATTTGGGGATCCCTATTTCTTCAGTTTTTGTCTGCCCCGTGCACACTTTTCTCTCTTTCTGTGGCTTCTACTGCAGATATTTTTAATTACTTGATATTGCCCCACATGTCTCTGAGACTGTGTTATTTTTCTTCATTTTTTTCTGCTTATTTATTTATGTTGAATAATTTGTATTGTTATATTTTCAAGTTAACTGACACTTCATTGTGTCATATCTATATTGCCTTGAAGCCCAGGAATTTTTTTATTTTTTTTTTTTTAGGTAGTGTAGGTTTTAGTCCAAAAAATTCTGTTTTGTTCTTTTTTGTAGTTTATTTTTCTCTGCTGATATTTCCCACTACCTCATCCATTACCAATATGGCTTTTCTTTAAGTATCAGCACATATTTATGTTAGCCATTCTAAAAATCCTTTCTGCAAATTTCAACATCAAGATCATCATGCTCATTTCTATTGGCTTTTTTGTTCTCTTTGCTATTTCTTCCATATGCATAGTAACTTTAATTATGTTGTGTGTTATTACAAATGGAATGTTTTAGAGAATTTTTTCCACCTGCCTTCAGACACTCTTGACTTTTGTTCTATCAGGGAGTTAATTTGGCTGTGGCCTCAAAACCCCCATGTCTCATTTCTGCCGTGAGCAGCAGCTGAAATCTCTACTCAGTTCTTTCATCTTTTTAGCTCTTGTTTCCAGCTGGTTCTTTGTAATTTCTCTAGTACAGGTGCAACTCAGGTGTTATGCAAGGATTTGAGCAAAATTTATATTCAGATTTTAGACTCCACATCTGTGCATCCCTAACTTTCCAGTTGCTCTGGCAACTCCAAACTTTATTCTCTTTGTCTTCAATTCGATAATGTTGTGATTTTTTGGCTTGGATTCTAGGCATCCAGAACAATGTGCATTAGCCTCAGGTAAAAATCATATAAATGGAATTATCAGCTAGTGTATTTGCTCCTTTTCTAGATTTGACAACCACCCTATCTTTTCCTTCTTATTTTTAATTTTCCAGTAACTTCAAGTAATTCTCTCTGTGTGTATTTGTATGTGTGTATAAATTCACATTTAATTTAGAGTTTATAAATGACATCTGGAAGATGAATAGTTTTTTTCATGTTGACATTTTTTAAAGAAGAATTCCAAGAGTTTTAGATTTTATGTAAGGAAAATGGAAAATCTTTGGAGGATTTTTGAGGAAGAGTGTGATATTATTGAAAATTACCTTTATAAACTGCACTCTGTGTGTTTATGTACGATGAATGTTATTTTTTGTTTTTGTTTGTTTTACGAGTGTAAGATTAGGTATAGAGGGTCTAATATAGAAATTCAGACAAAATAAGCAATAACTTGCTCCTGAAGTCACTAGTTTGTTTTGGAAGTAAAATTAAATAAAATGTGCATCACCTTAGACATAGCCTGGCATGCAGTAATGCTCTACAGAATTTAATAATTTACTAGGTATATATTACATGCCAGATATTTCATGTTGAATGTTAAAGCACCCCTCTATATTCATGGGTCTAATCATGGAGATTAGACATTAATTAGACATTGATCAAATATTAATAAATACATACAAATTCTAATGAAATTTATATTGAGTTGCTTATGATGATGTAAGAGTCAACAATAAGATGGCTTGACTTCATGCTAGGAATAATATACAAAAAAGTATAAAATTATTGCTAGTTTATCAATAATAAAACAAGAATATTCAATTGGCTAAACTCTAATTCATATCAGTGTTAATAAGAAGGCTAAGTATTGCTGAGAAACTAGAAGTGAAATGAGATCCATATAAAAATAGCAGTTATTTGAGTGAAGAAAGTAGGTAAGATTTCTTTAGAAACAGAAACTGTTAAAAGGTCCCAAAACAGAAGAGCCTGGAACAGGTGTGGACATGGAAGAAAACCATGTGGTTGGGATGGTGTGAGAGGGCCATCATGCTGAAAATACAAAAGAGGCCGTCTCTGCGGGGCCTTGTGTGCCAAGGGGTTGTGTGGTTTTCATCTTAAAATCAAAGGAAAACTCTTGAGTTTTAGACAGAAAGCTCAAGCCAACCCAGTGTGGAGATCAGATTGGAGAAAGACAAAATTGGATGAAGCAAGTCTCAATAAGTATAGACGAATAGATGATATAAATATAATGATGGTATTGCTGCTGCTGTTGCTTGTAGTTGTGCTTCCTTTATCATTGGAAAAAAGGAGGAATGGTAAGATGAAGATGGCCTAGTTTTTTTGGAGGGTTGGAATTTCTGTATGTCTGATTCTCTATGGCAGAAAAAATAACTGGCAAAAAACCCCAATAGCAACAAAAGACAAAATTAGTCTATTTCATACTTCATTAACACCAAGAATAGAAGGAGTTGCTGGGTCTTCCGAAACATTTACCGATCCTGGCAGGTAAACAAGAGATTTGTGGAGCTAATTATTAGGGTTGCAGGAGTATTTCAAAGGTCTTAACTTAGATATTTAAAAGGGGGTCAGAATCCAATTTGATTTTAACATAACATTATCTCAGCAATGGTATTATCATAGCATAAAGCACATTAGATAGAGTATTTTTTCTTCACTTTGTCAGATGGAAGTTTCTGTGTATCACTAAAGAGACAGAGCAATTGTACAGTGATGATCATACCAGCCCCCAGATGCATCTAGGAAACAATTAAGAACCAAAGAGAAGGCTAATGAAAAGATCTCCCGTGGTTAAAGAAATTACATGCTTTGGTCTTTTCCTCCAGATATTTTCTTCCTTAGTTTCTTCTGTAAAACCTGGCAAAAGCATATTTATTAAACTACCTCTATTTCCCCCATGTGCTTGATCTCTGGGAGACTAAAGATAGAACTAAGGTCTAAGGAAGCATCTCATTTAATTTTCTTTATCATGTCTTTATAAGTGTGTATATGAATAAAGGAGCTGACTAGCCCTCTAATGCCTTCTGTCTTCACATGCACAGGCACAGGCATTGCATTCATAAATAATAGGATGTCAAGATCTTGAGAAAGCAACACCATCCACAATATGTATGTTTCTGGATATTTCTAAAGTGTTTCCTTTGTCATATCAATTTTACTTCTCTTGGATCATTTATATGGAAGTTGATCAATGCTACCTGACGCATGTCAACTCCATCTAAAAGGAAAAAAAGTGTCATTGTCCTCCAGAAGAATGGATAGCACAATTAAAGTGATCAACATTTCAGACAGAAGCACCTTGTCTTTGTAGAAAAGTATTGAACAGTTCCAACTATATAAAAATCCATTAATGCTAACTACTAAAAATGTCAAAAGAACTGATGTGAACCAAAGAGAACCCAATTAACAGAGCTGGATGTTTGGACTCGTAGTATCAATCCCCATGAGTACGTTGTGGAAGTTAATGGTTAGAATGGGTTTCTTAGAGGTAGAGAAGCAACCTGCTCTTGTCCCTGGTAACTTTGACTAATACATGTGTGTGTGTGTGTGTGTGTGTGTGTGTGTGTGTGTGTGTGTGTGTGTTTAAAGAGTATGAACATACTGAATGTTGATCGTTGATAAAGCAATCACACATGTAGTTTACTGTAAGCTTGAACAGTGACTCACCAGCTACATGAAATTTGCTATAAAAGAAAAGTTAAAGCTGACATAAGATACATGTTTCTAACTGAAATATAAATAAGTCCTGCTGCATCAGGACTTATAATGCAGTTTGTTAGTTTAAAAATAGGAGCATATTCTTTTTAGCTCTTTAGAAAAATAATGAGAAATATAAGTACTTTATATATTCTCTTTTAAAAATTGAGTTATTTTAGGTGTGTGTGTGTGTGTGTGTGTGTGTGTGTGTTATGTGTACATGTGTGTAAGTTGGATCTTTTTTTATGAGACAAAGAAGACTCCTTTGAGGTAACTTCAAGATGGCCTTGTCCAGGGATGCTGATGACTAAAACTGAGAAGGCTGGCATTTATGGTACCCAAGAAGACTAGTATTTATGGTCCCCAAGAAAGATTACTGGCCTACCAAGTGTTGTTGCCTATAAAATAAATTCCAAACGAACCCACTGACTCTGCTAGATAGAGTCAGGATTTGATTCATAGCAGAATTAAATTAGAAAGGAAAGGTATAAGCATACAGTGGTGAGATGGGATGACTCCATACATAAAGGTTAGTTAGCCTGCTAAATAATGGTCTTAGATAAATAACAAGTGTTAAAGATTAAGAGGGGAATTATAAGATATCTGAGATGGTTAGGAAAGATATACAAGAAAAGTTGGGTTTTAAAATTAAAGGTAAGAAGGGCTTTATGGGGAGGACGTGTCCTGGATGAGACACTTCCTCCCCATAAAGTTTCTTGGAATGTGAGTGGTAAGTCAGTGGTCAGAATATGGTTCTTGAGGTAGCCATGAGGTCATAAGTTCAGAAAGGTAGGTCCAAACATTCAAAAATCTACCCCTAGCAAATCCTTGAAAAGCTTGCAGCAGAGACTATTCCAAAGTTCCCAAGGGAAAGAGAGTAGGCTTGATGGTTTTGAGTTCAAATTCCAACTCTTCTACCTCTAAGTTATGTGACAAGGGGGTACATTACTTCTGTGAACATCAGAACCACTAATACCAAAGGGCGATACTATTTCATACTGAAGAGTCATAGAGCTTGTGACTATACTCCAAGGAAGAGCACATATTCCAAGTAAACTTTCTGGGTTCAAATTCTGGTTCCACCCTTTACTAGATCCCGATCCTTGATAAAGCCTTCAAACTCTGACTTTTCCTCATCTCTAAATGTCTTATCATATAGAGGTGTTGTGAGTATTGAATACATAATTTTTTGTTTGTAATAGTGACTGGAAAAAAAGTGTTTAAAAACTATTCATTGTTAGTATTAATATCATTACATCATGGGTGGTTTGTAAAATGAAATAATATGTTTGTAATGTGTCAAGCATATTATGTAGGTCTATCATAAAGGTGCAACAAGGCTGTTTTATCTCACTCCTGCTTTCCAGCTAAGAAATGTCAAGGTAGACTCTTCCAAGCGCTATTTCCTGCAGGAAATCTCTTTGGTCTCCCATTATTATATTTTTAACAGTCACACTCCCCATAGGAAATCTTTCTACCAACAGTTGTAACTAGCCTTCCCCAAGAGTCAAGAATGAACTTTCTCACCCCTTAATTAATTTGACTACTCAAGTCCCATAAAGTGGAGGTGAAAACTCAATTTCTATATGCAAGCATTCGTAGCAGCAACCTATAGACACAATGATTCATATTAAGCCATTGATCTAGCAATGGACTCATCTAAATACAGTTAAATATGTTTCATAGATGCACTTATGGTACCATGCGCATCATCTATCTCATCATTTTTATTTATATCAAAACTGTACTTTTTTCTACTAGCTAAGAAAAAGTATATAATATAAGATAAAATAGCCCTCTTCTCAGTAACATACTTTTAAACAATATATTGAGAACATACCCCAAATTTCATCTCAATTCTATTCATGTAGAGATCAGTAAACACAGATAAGACAGGTTAACTAAACTGCTTAACAGCTACTGGACACAATACTAATCTATAGAAATCAATTTTCTTTTTCTTTTAAAAATCTATAACTTTATATTTAATATTACATAATTGCTTTTAAAAACACATACCATGTGCCTGAAATAGTAAGCACCATTAATAGTCTACTAAAATTAGCATATTTATTATTTACAAATCTGAAATTGCTGCAGCAGTCTTATAAACAATTACTATTTAGTTTTAAATAAATGTCACTGGGGTGCAAGAGATTGTCTCAATGGAGGCACTCTCTTGCCATCTGTGCCTGAGAAGCCATAGAGACTTTAGATTTGGTAAATGGTTCATCATCTCTGTAGCTTCAGGGACATCAATAAAAATTTCTGTAGATAACAGATTATCTGTCAGAAAACTCCATGTGTGCGCTATTTTTCTCTATCACATTTTCAGAACTAATTAAATATTTAGGCTAATCAGATGTTGAGAATTTTCTGATGAGATTTGTGAAAAATACAATATTAACCTAGGGGTTGTACAACTTTGCATTGCTCAATGTCTGAAGATGGAGTCTCTATTTCCAGAGGATATTACCCTTAAAAGTAGTCTTGCAAAGTATGCATGGCCCATCAAAAATTAACCTGCTGTGTGTCCTTGGAAAAGGCACTTTCCCTTTCAGAGAGTTAGTTTTATCCTCAATTGGCAAAAGCAACAACAACACTTTGGATAGATCAGCATTTCTTAATATTCATTTATCAGAAATCCCCCCAATCAAGACCATTCCCATACTTACCATAACATACTATTCAAGTATGGAAATTCTGGTGCTGGAAAGCTTTCTTGATTCTCTAGCAGATTAGGGACCATAGTGGAATTCAGGAGAGTGAAAACAGCAACTATGTGTTTTCATTATCTACTCTGATTAATGCAAACATATATCATACAAAATCAAGTTAAATGTAGCTCCTATCAGCTGATGATGACCAATCCATCATTCTATCATAATATATACAAAAGGCTAATATGCAAAGTATCCTCTCAGGAGGTTGACCTGAAGACCTGTTGTTTGATCACTCGCTATGATGTGCACTGACCACCAGGGGGTGGCGTGGAATGAAGGAAGGCCCAGCTGGCAGCCTGGGAAGAGAGGCCTGGCCGGCAGCCGGCAGCCTGAAGGCCCCGATTGGCCCTGATCACTGGCCAAGCCTAGGGACCCTACCCATGCATGAATTTAATGCATCAGGCCTCTAGTTCTGTCATAATAGGGCTATTGGGGACCATTGGGCAGATTGATTTTACAGGTATTTCTTATGGTGTTAAAACGTCTCTATCTCTTGTTCTCCCTCCTTCGCTCCCAATTCCCTACCCTCCCTCCCTCACCTCCCTCTCCCCTTTTCTGTTTTCCCTTTTCTCTATCTCTCCTTTCCTCCGTCTCCTTTGTTTCCTTACTCTCCCTGTCTGTCTCCCTTTTTTTCTTTTTCTCATTCTGACTTTTGCATACTTACCTTAGTTTAACCTTTTGCATTCGGATGTCGAATGTAACTCAACACGGTTAGCATTAGAATAAAGGAATCGAGAAAAAAGCAAGCGAGTGCAAAGGGTTAAGCATTATTCATTGCCATAAGTCCCTAATTAATATATTGCTAAAACTTCAAGTTACTTAGATTCTTTTTTAAAAAAATAATTTTTATTTATTTCAGAGAGGAAGGCAGAGGGAGAGAGAGAGATAGAAACATCAATGATGAGAGAATCATTGATTGGCTGCATGCCCCCTATTGGGGATGGAGCCAGCAACCCTACATGTGTGCCCTGACTGGGAATCGAACTGGTGGCCTGGTTCATAGATAATGCTCAACCACTGAGCCACGCTGGCCAGGCTAGTTACTTAGGTTCTGATCAACCATTTGCTGATTGATTCCATCCTCCTCCTTAGATGTCAGTTTCAAACAAATAGGCACCTACATGCTGATTATGCAAGTAGATTATCCAAAAGAACAGTAGGAGACAGGACAGCAGTATCAAAAAATAATGTCTTCAACAAGGTATGACTGGGTACTGATGAAAAGAAGCAATGAAGAGAGAGATATTCCCAGTCTCTTTCGTGTGGAGAGCACTGGATCGGTCTCTCACCAAGGAGTGAGGATCCAGTCTGCTGAGGTTACCTAAATCCTTAAGAAAAAAATGAAATAAAAGACAGGAATGGGACTCTTTACTAAAAAGCATTAATAATAAGCCAACAGTCTAAATATTGTAAGAATCATGCCATACCAAAGACATCAGTGACAAAGGAGGATGTCATCCTGGGTTTCTAAAGATTGGGCTGGTTCTACGTACATTCCTGCTAAAAATTGTCACAAGGGGAATGAAGCTAGACCTCTTGAATGGGTAAGAGGGCTTATTGTAAAGTATTATTTCTTCTCTCTTCTTTCCTTCCTCAGAACTGTACTGCATGTTCTCCATACTCTCTAGGTCTGTTGCTGTCTTCCAAAGAGATAACAAAACAACCTGTAAAATGCATTATCCATAGATATTTACTGAAGAAATGTATTACCCACCCCTCATTATTTTTACATATGTACTTATTTTTAAATAATTTATATTCATGCTTATGGCACACACAAAAAGTTGTGAGAGAAAATTTATAAAATACGAAGAGTTAAAAGTAGAAAAATGAAAAGAAATAACCCCAAATTAGCTTAAGAATATGACTGTTTTATGTGTTTTCACCCAATAATTTAGGCATGTTTATATTGTCATGAACATGTAGTATATAAAATTTTATTTCCTCATTTATTTTTAAAATTATATCAAGAATTTTCATGTTGGCTTATACAGTTTATGAATAGTATGATTCCATTACATTGTATTCAGTTAATGTTTCATCATTGGTTTAGCCATTTCCTTATTGTTAGATCATTTATGGTTTTAAGAAAATTTGGAAAAATCATGGCCATTATATATTTTCCAATATTTTTTCTGCTCCCTTTCCTCTCTTCTTGGAACTTCAGTTACATATATATCTGTCCAGTTAAGGTTGTCCTGCAGCTCACTGAAACCTGATGTGCTAATTCTTTTCTCTCGTTTCATTTTTTTTAATATACTTTTTATTGATTTCAGAGAGGAAGGGAGAAGGAGAGAGAGAGAGAAACATGAATGATGAGAGATAATCATTGATTAGATGCATCCTGCATGCCCCATACTGGGTATCTAGCCCACACCCTGGGCACATGCCCTGACTGGGAATGGAACTGTGATCTCCTGGTTCATGGGTTGATACTCAACCACTGAGCCACACCAGCCAGGCTGGATCTTATACATTTAATCAAAACATTGTTAAACAATATTTCAATATGCTAAAACCGACTTTTAGAGAAATTTCTCTCTGACCAAGTTCTCAATATTTCTGCTTCTCCATTGTCATTAAGTCCACCCCCCTTTAACTTTTATACTTTTTATATATAAATTTATATTTAGTGGCAGTTGTTAAAAATTTTATTACTGTTGCTTTAAATTGGAAGCTATTTACCTGTTTTTCAAGTGACGGAATTCTTTGTACATATTTTCTAACTTGTTTCAAAAAAGAAGGGGATTTCAGGATATTTTAAATACAGTGGGATGGGTTCACAGACCTGTGTCTATGAAGCAAATATTTTTATGAGGAATATGTTTATTTCTAAATGTTAAAACCTTTAAAATATATATGTACATGTCATGTTATATACATATATTTACAAAGATTCTCCTGTGTATAGGAATCCCATTGTTTATACTTGTTTTCAAATTGTTGGGAGCCGTGTTTAATTCCTCAAAATATATATACATTATTTGTATTTTCTATTTACTAGAGCCAATTTGCAACAAATGACTGCCAATCTTCTTTCAAAGAATGTACACATCAATGGCAAAGCTGGAAAATGACATATTATTGCTACTCTGAGGTGCCTACCTAATATAGGATAGATAGTTGCCAGCATTTTAAATATCCTGCATGGGAAAGTACATAGAAAGTTTTTGAGAATTCATTTCATCAAAAGAAAGTTAGCCTTAGGAGAGAAAAAAAATAAAATACCATTAACACAAAACTATTGAGAGGGGAACTCTACCAAGAAAATACATAGACTCCGAGTTCAGTTCAAAAAGGTAGCACACATTATTTCTAAATGGAATTTTTAAATCCATTCTCTCGTTTAGTGTTTGTATTACTTTGTATAATTAAAAGGTTTCCTCATGTGTAGATTTTCAATTTCATTACTTGTGGGGCTTAATAGATAGGCAGGTTTGGAAAGGAAATATATGTTTCATAATGTTTTGGAATGACCTACTGCAGACAGTTTTATAGAAAACAGGTATCTCCAGTCCAGTGTAATATGCAATTCTAATTATCTTAGCATCATGTGATACACGCAGCACAGCACATTGCACATTTAAGATACCTTTTTTTCTATTCTAATTCCATTTAGCCCACTGCTGTAATCTGTTTTATGTCTGTGTTTTAATTTTGCTTATGTGCCCTCTAACACTGTACTTAATATCTCAAAGTGCTTTGCCATAAGCTCCAGGAAAGCCATGCTTTCATTCCCACAAATGAATTACTTTTCATAGGTTTCATTCCCCATATATTTTATTAAAGTCTCTCTTTAGATCAGAGCTGTATTTCTTTCTATCTATCTATCTATCTGTCTGTCTATCTATCTGTCTATCTGTCTATCTATCTATCTATCTATCTATCTATCTATCTACCTACCTACCTACCTATCTATCTAAGATATGCCTGCGCAGGTGTGCATGCACGCGCGCACACACACACATACACACACACACACCAACCTGAGAAAAGAGAGATGCAATCAGCAACCTGGGTCTATTAGGTTGCTGTCTTTTTGTTGTTGTTAACTTTATTTTTATTGAAACTATTACAGATGTCCCCATTTCTTCTCACCATTTACCCACCTCCACCCACCCCCCACCTTTCTTTCCATCCGGCCATCACCACACTGTTGTCTGTGTATATGGGTTTTATGCATATATGTTCTTTGGCTAATCTCTACACCTTTCATCCAGGCTCCCCACCCTCTTCTAGCTGACATCGCTGGTCTGTTTCATGTATCCATGCCGCTGTTTCTATTTTGTTTGTCAGTTTATTTTGCTCATTAGAGTCTACATATGTGAGATCATATGGTACAGGCAGTCCTCAGGTAACATTGGACTTGACATACATCATTTCCATGGGTACATTGCCATCTCCCATTTATTTATATAAAAAACAAATTCCGTCATTTCGACGTATGTACATATGTGCTTTATGTTTTTTATGATTTATTTTTTTTCTTTTATTGATTTTTTACAGAGAGGAAGAGAGAGGGATAGAGAGTTAGAAACATCGATGAGAGAGATACATCGATCAGCAGCCTCTTGCACACCCCCTACTGGGGATGTGCCCGCAAACAAGGTACATGCCCTTGACCGGAATCGAACCTGGGACCTTTGAGTCGGCAGCCCGATGCTCTATCCACTGAGCCAAACCGGTTTCAGCTGTTTTTTATTATTTATTTACCACAAGTAAAGGTCAGGAATTGTTACGTCTCTTTTAATTTTTTTTTTTTTTTACTGTTTCACTTCATTACTGCTGTGTATGTGCTACATGTGAGTGATGTAGGTGCTTATGTAGGTGGGTTCCGACTTACGGTGAAAATCGTGTTATGTCACGCCAAAGGAACAGATCTCTGACGTAACCGTAACCCGAGGACTTACTGTATTTGTCTTTCTCTGACTGGCTTATTTCAATTAGCATAATAATCTCTAGGTCCATCCACACTGTCCCAAAAGATAAGTCAGTAACAGGCTATTGTCTTTTAATGCATGTATAATGCCGCCTTGACTGTGGATACACACAAATGATTGCTATGTACAACTTAAATTAGTCTTAAAATAATTATGGCAAGTGAAAGATAATAAACGAAAAAAAGGACATTCTATATAATTCCATGTAAGCAAAAATCAGGAAAATACAGTCCATAGTGACAAAAAAAGTGGTAACAATGAACATGAAGAACAAGTTTTGGGAGTAACAGATATGTTTATTATCTTGATTGTGGTGGTGACTTTATGGGTGAATACATGTTAGAGTAACCAAATTATACCCTTGACACTTGTATATTTTAATGTATCATTTATTCTTCAATTATGTTGTTATAATAATATCTGTTTAAAATACAAATTCAAGTGAGAAAATAGGAATAATGAAAATAGCATGTAGTCAAGAGCAAGATGACTCTGAACTGGGCAAGTCACTGACTCAGCTGCCTGCATTATGGTTTCTTAAGACTTTTCAAGTATAGTTTTTGTAGAGTGCTTTATTTTACAGATAAGCAAAGTAGAGTTTGGAAGAGAGGTAATGGCTGAAATTATTTTCATCCTTTCAAATAGTATTTTAAATTATTAAATGTGTTTACTAACTATTGAGTATAGCTTTCTCTAAGTTAATTAGGAATCACAGTGTATGATATATCCAGTTTTTCTACATCCTTTCCAACTCTTGGTATAGTTTGTCTTTTTCATTTTAGTGATTCTAACCCATATGTGGTAGTGTCATCTTATAGTTTTTTTTGTGTTTTTTTTATTAAGGTATTATATGTGTACATATCTTACCATTGCTCCCCCTACCCCACTCCATACATGCCCTCACCCCCCCAGAGTTTTGTGTCCATTGGTTATGCTTATATGCATGCATACAAGTCCTTCGGTTGATCTCTTATTTCCCCCACCTCTCCCTAACCTTCCCGCTGTAATTTGACAGTCTGTTTGATGCTTTACTGTCTCTGTATCTATCTTTTTGTTCATCAGTTTATAATGTTCTTTACTATCCATAAATGAGTGAGATCATGTGGTATTTTTCTTTCATTGACTGGCTGATTTCACTTAGCATAATGATCTCCAATTCCATCCAGATTGCTGCAAATGGTAAGAAGTCCTTCTTTTTATGGCAGCATAGTATTCCATTGTGTAGATGTACGATAGTTTTCTGATCCAGTCATCTGCTGACGGACACCTAGGCTGTTTCCAAATCTTAGCTATTGTAAATTGTGCTGCTATGAACATAGGGGTGTATATATCCTTTCTGATTGTTGTTTCTAGTTTCTTAGGATATATTCCTAGGAGTGGGATTACTGGGTCAAATGGGAGTTCCATTTTCAGTTTTTTGCGGAAACTCCATACTGTTCTCCACAGTGGCTGCACCAGTCTGCATTCCCACCAGCAGTGCACTAGTGTTCCTTTTTATCCGCATCCTCACCAACATTTGTCGTTTGTTGATTTGTTGATGAAAGCCATTCTGACAGGTGTGAGATGGTACCGCATTGTCCTTTTGATTTGCATCTCTCGGATAATTAGTGACTTTGTGCATGTTTTCATGTGTATCTTGGTCTTCCTTCTGTCTTCTTTTGAAAATATTCTATTTAGGTCCGTTGCCCATTTTTTTATTGGATCATTAATCTTCCTTTTATTAAGTTTTATAAGCTGCCTGTAGATGTTGGAGATTAAACCTTTATCAGTGATAACATTTTCAAATATGTTCTCCCATAGAGTGGGCTTTCTTGTTTTGTTGATGGTTTCTTTTGCTATAAAAAAGCTTTTTATTTTGATGTAGTCCCATTTGTTTATTTTCTCTTTAGCTTCCATTGCCCTAGGGGCAGTGTCAGTGAAGAAGTTCTTTTGGCGTATGTCTGAGATTTTGCTGCCTATGGATTCCTCTAGTATTTTTATGGTTTCCCATCTTATGTTTAAGTCCTGTATCCATTTTGAGTTTATTTTTGTGTGTGGTGTAAGTTGGTGATCTAGTTTCATTTTTTTGCATGTATCTGTCCAATTTTTTCCCCTAAGAACAGGAACAAGACAGGGATGCCCACTCTCACCACTCCTGTTTGACATAGTACTGGAAGTATTAGCCATTGCAATTAGACAAGAAGAAGAAATAAAAGGCATCCAAATTGGAAAAGAAGAAGTAAAGCTGTCCTTATTTGCAGATGACATGATATTGTACATAAAAAACCCTAAAGACTCCATCAAAAAACAAATAGACTTAATAAATGAATTTGGCAACGTAGCAGGATACAAAATTAATGCCAAGAAATCTATGGCATTTCTATACACCAATAGTGAACTAACAGAACGAGAGACTAAAAAAGCAATCCCATTTACCATCACACCAAAAAAATTAAGATACCTAGGAATAAACCTAACTAAGGAGGTAAAAGACCTATACATCAAAAACTACAGGACACTGAAAAAAGAGATAGAGGAAGATGTAAACAGATGGAAGAACATACCATGTTCATGGATTGGTAGAATCAACATCATTAAAATGTCCATACTACCCAAATCAATCTACAGATTCAATGCACTCCCCATTAAAATACCAACAGCATATTTCACAGACCTAGAAAGAACTCTCCAAAAATTCATCTGGAATAAAAAAAGACCCTGAATAGCCACAGCAATCCTGAGAAAGAAGAATAAAGTAGGAGGGATCTCAATACCAGATTTCAAGCTGTATTACAAAGCCACTGTTCTCAAAACAGCATGGTACTGGCATAAGAACAGACATATAGATCAATGGAACAGAATAGAGAATCCAGATTTTGACCCAAACCACTATGCTCAATTAATATTTGACAAAGGAGGCATGAACATACAATGGAGTCAAGACAGTCTCTTTATATTATAGTTTTAAGTTTTATTTTCATTCACCAGTCAGTAGGCTGTTGAAATAATTCAGAAAAGGAATGTCAGGCTTTTATAGTAGTGAAATGGTCATGAATGTTGAAATAATTAGGTAGATTTGAGAAATATTTAGGAGGTAGAATCTACATAATTAGAATTTTGTTAGATGCCAGGTAAAGATAAGGATGACCAGCTACATTTTTTATTTGGGAAATTATGAGGATGTTGAGATGAGTTTAAGGAGAAGCAGCAATTTTGGAGTAGATGATGAATTCAATTTTAAAGTTAGAGATTTGTGAGATACCTAGATGGAGAAAACAAATTATGTAGTATTTGCAGGAAATATAGAAGGGATGCATTTATTTGGAAATATTCAGCAAAGAAAGGATAATTGAAGAAATGGGGGAAAAAACATAGCCATATATAGAAAAAAGACTGAGAAAGTAGAAACAAGTCAAAACTTACAGAGCTAAGGAACCTCAATATTTAAATTTCCTACTTTGCAATTAAGGATGGAGGTGCCCTGGTCAGGAAGTTCTATGTACAAACGGATGGAGTGGAAGTCTTCACTCAAGGCTAAGGTAATGGGGTGAAGGTAAACATACTGAAGCCAAACTCGTAAGCAGAACTGACAGCTCTCAAAGAAGATAGAGGTCTAAGCACCAGGCATTGATTCTGGAATGGTGCCAAGATTTGTTTGCCATAACGTGTTTCCAGTATGGATACTCTGCTGAGCGTCTTGATTCAGAGAAGAAAAGGGAATCTGAGGCAAATGAGACAACTGGGTCAAGGTCAGGGGGAGGGAAGGTAGTTGGGATCACCTGAACTTTTACTGAGAACTATAATGGCATTTTATGTATCATAGCAAATGGACCAGCTAGAATGAAGTGTGTCAGAAGGTCAGCTCGGTCTGAAGGACCCAGAGCAAAATTGGAAGCATACCATTTTGACCTTGCTCAGGCAGTACTCACTCTCTATAATGAAGAGTCTGACTCTGCCTTGTGTCTATATCTGGACAAGCTGGTAAGAAAACCTGGGTGCTTCTCTGGTAGAAGCAGAGTATTACATCCACAAAAGTTCTGGCCCACATCCCAGCCCCACCTCCCGCCTACAATAAAAACTCAGCCAGGCTCCTCTTTTTCTCTGAAGCTTTGATCTGCTTGATAGCGCTGCCTGCTCCTTACAGAGACCTCAATTTTTTAAGGAATAAATCTTTGCGTATCCTCTGGGTGTGTTTGTGGCACTATCTGTGTTTCTGAACCAAATTTTGGGTGAGGGGCCCATCTGCATTTGTAGTGATCACAGAAGTTTCTTTGAGTATAGGCTGCCTTGTTTTGCTTGCAACACCTACTATTAGCCAGAGAAACATTTTGAAAAGTCACATTGTTTGAGTTATCTCTTCAAAGACCTAGCATTGCTTATGCCATAGCTAGATTGCATTTCTATAATTCTCTCATTCTGGCAACAAATCAATATATGTTTCACCGCAGCACTTATTTTCCAGAGTCTTAGCTATTGCATCATGCCTAAGCAAGGAGACTTGGACCCTTTGATGGAGCCATATTAAAGGAGACTTGAACCCTTTGATGGAGCCATATTACACTATATGCAGTGAAAAATCCTGTTCTTGTCACGTTTGTGTGGTTGATGGCAACACAGGGATATTTTGCCATGTCCTATTAACCAAGAGAAAGTAAGTCCATTGCAAAGTAGGGACTTACCACTTCTTCAATTCTAGTTGCCTCAACATTTGCCAAAGTACTCAATTTTTAGGTCAGTGTAGGGTCCCACATAGACTTTTATAGATGTGTATGAAGGAAAATTGCATTCCAAGAAACATGATTCCATGGTCCCATTAATGTACGTGACTTTCCAAGCTGAAAATGTTCCATGTTTATTTTCTCCTTCACTTGTCCACAATTTCTCCCATTTAATTTAGATTGTTCAATTACCATTAATTCCAGGCAATCTATTGTTTAATTGGATGGATTTCAATTGCAAATTAAGACTGCTGATTTCAACCGAGGAAGCTAATTTAAACCTGACAACAGGTTTGTTTTAAAAAAAAAAATTTTTGGGAAAATGGTATGAGAGAATAGAGACTAACACAGACATTTGTTTGTATATTAAGGTGTGACTTGTTTGTTTAATTATAGCAATACCATAGTTTTTTTACAAACTAACTTTCTAAATTGCAGAAATAACTAGCACCATGGCTCCTCTGTGGAGAATATATATATATATAAAAGCCGAAGTGACCAACCATTTGACCGTAAGCTATGACATGCACTGACCACCAGGGGGCAGATGCTCAATGCACAGGCATGGAAACATAGAACAGACTGATGAATTTCAGAGGGAAGGGAGATAGAGGGAGGGTGGGAAGAGATTAACCAAAGATCTTATATGCATACTAGAGGCCTGGTTCACAGATTCATGCACCAGTGGGAACCCTCAGCCTGGCCTGCGGGGATCGGGCCGAAACCAGCAGTTCGACATCCCCCGAGGGGTCCTGGATTGTGAGTGGGTGTATTTGTCATAAGAGGCTTACCTATCCATTTAACAATTCCAGAACAGTTTCTTTCTACTTACCCAGAGTCTGGCCTTTTAACAATCTCTATCCTATAATCATTCTAAACAAAAATAAAGGTGAAGATGAGCTTATATGATTAAATAGGTGGCACTGTGTATAGCATAAGATGAAAAAAGAGTGAAGAAGGTACTTTCTCAGCCATCCTAAAGGAAGCTCTATTAAGTGTTGAGTTATGCAATAGCTCTCAGGAAATATGAAGGGCAATTCCAAGGCTAGTATGAGCCTATCATCAGATTCTGGCATGTAATTTTTAGGAGGTAAAGAGAGAAAACTCTTCCATTTGAATAATATATAATATTTTACCCATGATCCTTTTAGCATAATGGATAATTGTATTTTAAAACCAGCATGTTAAACCAATTCTCCCGGAAGCATCCTAATAAGGAGATGACAGTAAAAAAAAAAAGATTATAAATTAAGACATTATTTTAATAAAAAAATGACACTGATCTGGCTGGTGTGGCTCAATAGTTGAGCATCAACCCATGAACCAAGAGGTCATGATTTGATTCCTGATCATGGCACATGCCTGGGTTGTGGGCTCCATCCCTAGTAGGGTGCATGCAGGAGGCAGCCAATCAATGTTTATCTCTAATCAATGTTTCCTTCTCTCTATCCCTCTCCCTTTCTCTCTCTAAAAATCAATAAAAACATTTTTTTTTAAAAAATGACAGTGACCAAAACTTACTGAGGCATTTAACATTTGCTGGTTGCTATATCAGTGTTTAGAAAATGTGCATATGCACAGTAGAATATGAAAGAAAATATTAATGAAGATTCAGAATTTTTAAAGCACCACCTGGTGATAAGAAAGGAGGATATAAAAGAATCTCAAGGTCTGAGCATTTTCAAAAGCAGGAATAGAATGCCTAGGGAGGAAAGCTTTATGTAGATAAATCTGTGGACTCAACGTGAGTAATTCATGGTTGTTTTATTTCTCACGTACTGGTGACAGCCATTGTCTATGCCGTGGCTTTTGGGAGGTTTATTTATAATGTAGTAACCATAATGAATGGTTTCCAAAAGGAGTGATGGCAAAATGGAGCATTATTATATTCCAAGTAAACATTGTTAATGTATGATGACAAATGGACACAAAAGATAGTCAGTTTTCATAATGCTTATTATCACCAAATAGGAATACTAGACATCATAACGGAGATTACTTAAGGATGAATGGCATTGCAATTACATTCCTTATTCTGCCCAATCTGGGTATTAGAATCTCTATTACATTACTTAGAAAGGATGAGCCTACTAGCTAGTTATCAATTTCTTACAATTCTTGAATAACATTTTATAAGGATAATAATTGATTGGGTAAATTGGCTACCTTATGCTATAAAATGGAAATTATAAATATTTTATTCTATAATACACTTTAAAGACTTTAGAAAAAAGTAGAAATATTATGTATTATTGTGATATAAGATTTTAATTTATTTATACAAAATGATTGGTGAGAATTAACATGGATGACTAAGGGAAAACGCAATTTTTCTTATGCTGTGAAATTTCTGTTATTCATTCACTTTATCATTACTATTCTTCATAATAATAGATAATACCAAATATATTTTTTGAAGTTTTAAATTTTATAGGTAGTTTCTTTTTTAAAAATTTGTATTGAATTTATTGGGTTGTCATTGGTTAATAAAATTATATAGTTTTCAGGTATACAGTTCTATAATACATCATATATATATTGTTCTATGCTATTCCTTTCTTGTTTCAGAGTTATTCTTATTATATACAGGAAACATTTAATGTTGGGCTTTTGAACCTGCTCAGACTCACCTCAAATGCAAACATTGTGTTAGAAATTTTAGAGATATTATTCCAAATCTAAGAGGTCTACCTTTTTCAAAAGACTGTGACACATCTGATTTTCTAGGAATTTTTTTTTAATTTGTGGGTGCAGTCTCTGTGTTTTCTGAGCCATTCCTGATCTGCAATATCATCATTCTCCCACGCAGGGTGGAGGGTGGTTTCTATTGCTCTCATATACAAGGATTTACCTCCTATGGTCAGAGAGGAAGAGGGTTCCCATATTATACCTTCACTTGAAACCATGGGTACTTTCTGTATAACACTATCAAAAATCATTTTTTAACTTAACCATTTACATACTTTCATATAGACTGCATTTAGTATATACCTGAGAATTTCCAAAAGAAAATTCTTATAAAATTACAGTCCTACAGCTGAATCCAGTGCTTTAAAAGTACACAAGTGCAGTGTACTTATAAAATTACAGTCTTACAGCTGAATCCAATGCTTTAAAAGTACACAAATGCAGAGTGAGCATGAAACCTGGGAGTTTTCCCTACTACTCAACCACACCAAGATAGAGACCTCAAGACTACACATTCTTCATAAAAGCTGGATTTGGATTAATAGCCATTTCTCCAGCAAAATGGGTTTATTTGGAAACGACAAAGAATTGCAATTCAGGACATGAGGTCTAATGGGTCCCATGCAAGTCCACAGAAACAAAGGAGAGCAATGATCTTTTTTATAAGGACTTGAGAGGGGTGATTGTAAACAAAGAGTCCATTGGAGAAAATTGAAAGTTTAAACTGTAGTGAGTTTTTATTGGCTGTGTTATGGCAGTCTCCCATTGGCTCAGCTGTTACTGAGTGAGGAGGAATCTGTTCTTCCTTCTGCCAAGTGGTAAAGTGTATCACTTCCTGTGGGAGATGCAAGGTATGTCAGTTTCTGTTGGCGTCAGTAGCGTGCTTTGAATGACACATGTGTGAGCGTTCCTTCTTGTAGCCTCCCACCTCCTTTTTTCAATGAGATTGCTGTTTATTAAATTTCATAGAAAGAGTAAGAGAAATCATGCGCTTAATTTACATGTGGCTTGGCTGGGTATACTGGTGTGACCTGAAAATTGATGGATACTGAACTACTGTCCCACAGGTGGAAGATGAGAAGAAATCCTCATAGTGGGCAGAGTTGTGGGTGGATCATAGAGTCCAACACAATAACTATTCGCAATGTGAATTAGTTTTTTTCTGCCTTTCAGACGGGAAACAGAATCCTGAGTTATTTGCCCATTAACAGCTACCCATATACCCATCAAGTCTACAGAGGTAACTGGGAAGAAAATGTTCTGGTGAACTCTGTGATTATCTGTATTTTATGGTTACTAAACACTTTACAGATTAATTTGAATTTCATTTTTCTGAGATTGCTAATTAAAGATCCCATGCTTTAATTCTTAAATCAAATCACTAATTCTAATCTTGGAAAGGGAGGAATTTAAAAAATTATTTTTAAACAGAATGCTTTTTTTTTTTTTTTTTTAATTAAAGCTGCATACGTAAACCTAAGTTTCCTGTTGGGTTTTAGAAAGTCATGATTCTGGTGCAGCTATTGGATGGATCTCTATGTTGATAAATGATACTATGCCATTGTTCAAACCTCTATCAAACCTTACTTGAATATCTAATGTAAAAAAAGGACAGATTCTCCACATGAATGTGGTAGAGCATGGTACCTTGGTTAACTGAGTTTATACTCTGGGGAGACAGACCTGGTTGACTAGAAACACTAATAGATAGAAGCATAATTATCACAGAAAACATATAAAATTCGAAATTAGTTGATCTTTATAGTGCTGTCCCTGCATAGCCAGTAAGAAACACTCCATTTTATCAGAGGAATATAAAATAGAGCCATCTGGGTTATTGGAGAAAAGAGCATTCAAGTGACTTAGATGAACTGACCCTTATTTTCCAAGGGAATAACTCCAACCATCCAGCTAGAAAGGATGTCAATTTAGAACTCAGTTTGATGTAAAGGGCAAGAGAAGACTAAGATAATTAATTGGCATCTGACCATGTTTAAAGAGTGGGAAGGTTTGGGTTGGAAAACAACCTCAGAAAATTATATTTTAATTATGAGAAGAAAACAGGGTCTATCTCATTGCCTGCAGGGAGTAAGAAATAAAGAGTCAGTGTAATTTTATGAGGTGCTCAGAGTCTGCAAAGCATTGGTTGGGGAAAAAGTGAGGTATCTCATGCAATTTGTTGTATGAGATACCTATAATAGGTGTAAAGCCATATATTTATTTCCAAAAAAATAAAACAAAATCTCTCTGATAGATTGTTTGCAAAAATAGCCACTTATTTTACCTCTATGTCAAAGCCTTTTTACAATGTAAGTGTTCTCTCATCAGGAATGAGCACCTATTCTCTGCCATTTGAGTCTGAGATGGTTATGTCTTGATTTGTTTAAAACAAGGTGGTAGATGTGTCATCATGCTAGTTAACCTCATGAGGCCTTGCAAACCACTGCTTGCTCTCCTTGGTTCCTCACTATGCCGTAAGAACCAGGTCTTGACGAAATGTTCTAGTCTAGAGAATTAAAGACTTTCAGATTCCAGTTTTCACTTTTGCATGAGTGAGCATGCTCAGACAATATCAAAATAGTGAGCCAATCCTACCTAATAATAGACAAATATGCAAATTGACCGTACCTTCGCTATGCCCACGATTGGCCAGGAGGCACGGGGGGGCGGGACTTAGGGTGGCCGGGGTGGCTGATTGGGCCGGCAGGACGCTGAGCTTGCGTCGCCAGCGGCGGCGCGAGCTCAGCGTCTGCGCCATGGCTGTGCTGCGGCACAGAAGGGGCCTCTGGGGCAGCGAGCCCACATCCCACCGTGGACCATCAAAAGCGGGGGAGCTGGGTGCCTGTTTGCTCCGGCACCAGGATGGCACCTCCCCATGCCGGAGGCTTCTGAAAGGCCTGGTGCCGGAGCAAACAGGCACCCAGCTCCCCCGCGATCGAAAGCGAAAGCATGGGAGCTGGGTGCCTGTCCTCTCCGGCACCAGGATGGCAGGTTAGACCTAGGGGACCATCCACGTGCATGATTTAATCATGCACTGGGCCTCTAGTTCCCAGATAACCATGTATACACTAGAGGCCCAATGCACGAAGATTCTTGCAAGAATGGGCCTTCCTTCCCCTGGCTGTCGGCACCGCCTTCACTCCAGCCGGAGCTGCCTTTCCGCCTTCCCACACTGCCCAGAGGCCCAGAGTGGCTGGGGTGGTGCATCCCGCCCCCGGCCACTCAGCACCTGTGTATGCAAATAAACCCACCATATTTGTTGGGTTAATTTGCATACGTACTCCTGATTGGCTGGTGGGCGTCACAAAGGTACGGTCAATTTGCATCTTTCTTTTTTATTAGTGTAGACTAGTAGCCCATTTGCAGGAAGAATCCTGCAAGCGGCCATAGGGGCCGCGTGCGCTGCCGCTGCCGCAGCCTTTGCAGCCACCGCGCCTGCACCCGCTCGCCACTGCTGCCCGCCCAGCTCCGCCCCGCTCCACCCCGTTCTGCCCTGCTGCGCTCCGCCCCGCCCGGGCTTTCTCTTTGGCAGCCACCTTGCTTTCAGCTTTTCCTCCCTCTTCCTTCTAAGTTGTCTTCAGTCTTCACTCCTCCCTCCCTCAGCGTATGCAAATTAGCTGCCATCTTTGTTGGGTAATTTGCATACTCGCCCTGATTGGCTGGTGGGCGTGGCTTTGGCTGGTGGGCGTGGTTTGGCGTAGCAAAGGTACGGTCAATTTGCATATTACTATTTTATTAGGTAGGATGAGTGCATTGAGACAAGCTGGTTCTTCCTACTGCCTTAGACCAAAAGAACTGCCTCATTGACCTGCAAACAGTGAGCTAATAAATAGTTAGTGTAATAACCTATTAAATAGTTTTTTGACGTATTATACCACAAAAACTACTAATCAGACATTGAACATGAGAAATTATAAAGTATAACCCAAAATTTTAACAAAAGGCATTAAATATTTAAAATTAATTTTTTTGAGTTCAGAAAGGAAGTGTTGCAGAAATTACCAGGAGGCAGGAGGACAAACAACCAGGCACTAGGAAGATTCAGAAAAGGCACTTTATTTCAGGAGCACCGGTGCTGGCTGGCTCAGGGGAATTGGTTCCGAAAGCTGAGCAGTCTAATGCAGTGGGGGTATGCTTATATAACCTTAAGTTCTTTGTCTCTTAGCCTCCTGGCTTTTTCGCAGCTTTTGCAGTCCTTATGATGGTTGGAAGGGGAAAGTGAGATTACAACTAATGGCCCTGGATTGAGCCAGCAGTTCAACCCCCTGTGGGGGCTGTGCATGATTTATGGCCTCTGTAAGTTAAGTATTTAGGGAAACAGGTTTTTTTCAAGGCTAGGGCACAAGCAGGAAGGGGATTGGGGCTTAATTATAAGTTGGAATATGCTTCAGAATGCACACTCAGGCTGCTAGTCCAAGTTGCCTTCACAGAAGGGAGAAGGAGAGAGAGATAGAAACATCAATGATGAGAGAAAATCATTGATTGGCTGCCTCCTGCATGCTCCACACTGGGGATAAAGCCCACAACCTGGGCATATGCCCTGACCAGGAATCAAACCGTGACCTCCTGTTCATAGGTCCATGCTCAACCACTGAGCCAAGCCTGCCAGGCCAAATATTTTAATTAATTTCAAAGAGCTCTCACAAAGGTGATAAAGAATCTAGAAATGGGGAAATTACATGGATTACCCATGTGGGTCCAATTTAAGCACCTAGGTCCCTATAAGAGGAGGGCAAGAAGGTCGAAGAGAAGAGGCAGAGGGGCGGTGAAGCAGAACTTGATGGAATGTGCTTCAACTATAAAGGGGTTGTGAGTCACGGAATGCAGGCTACTACTGAAAGTTGAACAGGCAAGGAAATGAATTTTATCCTAGAACCTGAATAAGGGACACAACTTTACAGGCACCTTGATTTTACACACTAAGGCCCATTTCACATGTCTGACCTTTAGAAGGGTAAAATAATATGTGGTGTCTTAAGTCACTGAGTTTGTGGTAATTTGTTACAGCAGCAACAGGAAACTAATACCATCACAGACATGAAAAGATAACCCAAGCAGAAGAAAAAAAGAAAAAGATAACCATACAAAGGTACATCATAATTAAATTGTGGATAACCTGCTTGAAGACACAAAACAAACAACCAAATAAAAATATTAGGAATACTTAGAGGAAAAAGCATATTATGTACAAGGGAACACATATAATATTTACAGTATATTTATTTTCATAAAGTAAGAAAGCCAGAATACATATAATAAAATGACAGCTTTATTTTTTTTAAATATATTTTATTGATTTTTTTTTTTTTTTTTTTTTACAGAGAGGAAGAGAGAGGAATAGAGAGTTAGAAACATCGATGAGAGAGAAACATTGATCAGTTGCCTCTTGCACACCCCCTACTGGGGATGTGCCCGCAACCCAGGTACATGCCCTTGACCAGAATCGAACCTGGGACCCTTCAGTCCGCAGGCCGATGCTCTATCCACTGAGCCAAACCGGTTTCGGCTAAAATGACAGCTTTAAAGTGCTTATAAAAGATTTCTAAAAAGCTCAACCTAGAATTTTATAACCAGTGAAAATAAAAAAAATATAAAAATTTTAGAAAAACTAATGCTGAATTTATTGCTACAAAATTACTATAAATTAAATGTTAATCTAAGTTCTAAAGGCAGATAGAAAATGCTAATTAAAAATTTGAATCTACATAAGAATAAAGAACAATAGAAATAATTTATATATGAGTGAATGTCATTTTTCATTTTAAATATTTCTTAACCTTTTCAAATAAAAATAAACAATTACCTATCATTCCTTAAAAGAGCCTTGATTTCTTTCATTTCTAATTGTAGTGTTTAGACTTTCCATGACTTCATTTCACTGAACCTTCTTGCTATTTTTCTATTTGCCCCATTGGGTTTTTTGCTTTCGCTTTTCTCCTCCTTTATTTACCTCCCCTCCCTCATTTAATAGTGTAGCTTTTGTATTCCATTTTATTTCCAGTAGTGGTAAAAGCTATAGCTCTTGATTGCTCTAGGGTTTAAGCTACATATCTTTAACTAGCCTCAATTTACCTTCCAATAACATCTTATCCCTTCAAAGTAGCTGCTGTCAGTATACTTGCATTTCACCCTCCAGTATAATGTATAACAATGACATCTTCTGCGAAGTCATTGTTATACATTAAATACATAAAGAAGTTGTTTGGATTTTGTTTTTGGACTCCATACTCTGCAAAATCAGTAAGTGTATCAGTCACCTCTAACTGATCACTTGTCAAGTTTTACTCTGGCCAATGCATGTATGTAAGAATAATAAATCATAATTGTAAAAATTTAGAGAAAGAAATATTAATATTGCTTGGTTAGGTAAAATTATTTCATCAGAACACATCTAAAATATCAAATAGACATAAAATTATTTTTCAGTGTTTCCCCATAAGCAGTTATTAAATTCCCTTCAGTAATAGTTTCCATATTAAATCTCAAAATACTAACTTTAAGAATGTAAGGGTTGTGCTAATAATGATTAAAGATGCAGTTAAAATTGTGATAAATGCTTCGAGACAATAAAACTAAAAAGAGAATCTAAACAGCACTGAATTGCACAAATGTTTGGGAAATCTCAGAATTTAGTATAGATCATCATCTCATAGTAACCTTTGATAGTTCTCATTAAAACTGAAGCAATTGAATCTGTTAGAGGTCTCCAGAGAGAGATTATGTGCAAATGCAGAAATTAAAAAATGAATATTGAATGATCCTATTGTGAAATTAAGGCCATTCAATTCTGTTAATGGTGGTAGAGTATCAGATCTATGTTTTTCATCTGTTCCTCTAAAAAGAAAATGAAAGTTTACATCTAATTTACAGATTTAATAAAATATAATTCAAGTAACTCCTACTTTGCATCATAATTAGCATTAGGATTTTTATAGACTATTATATATAATGTAAATATAAACATATACTACTATCCTATATAATAAAGAGCTAATATGGAAATGGTCCTCGCTCCCTAGCCCCCTCTCGCCAGGGCCAGGGACCTGAGGCTGTGCCCTCTCCTCTTCCCCCTCCCCTACCCTGGGGCCAGGGGACCTGAGGTTGCGCCCCCCGCCAGGCAGGGCTTGATGGGGGACCTGAGGCTGCGCCTCCTGCCCTGCGGGGCTTGATGGGGATGGGGCGCAGAGTCTGGGTCTGGCATGATTTCGAGGTGCACACAGGTGGGTGGGGACTTAACTCTCGGTTCCACAACACGCCCCAGACTCTGACAGGAGGGATATTTTCATATACATTTTACTAATTTTCTTTCATCTCTGACACTTCTATTATAGAGAAAGGGCAAATAGCAATATTAAAATATTTTCTCCAATTAATTCCCTTTTAATGTGCATGAATTTCATGCACTGGGCCACTAGTATTACATATATATGTATATATATTCTCACATATACATACACACATATAAAAATGTCACATTTTGGGGTACTACACTTATCAACTTATAAACTTAAGTTTATAAGGTAGTTACATTCAACTTACTAACCTTTCTCTTAGAATAACCTGGGGAAGATATGATTTCTCATTTTAGGTCACAGATGTACACACTATCAAAATAAATATGCCACTCTACTTGAAAAAAAACTTATTTCTAGAATAAGGAGAAGAAAATCTGTTTTTCTCACAATACACTTTTAGAGTTTCAGAGAAAATTAAATATAAGAAGGCATCTTATTATCCAATTCTATCCAATTTTTCTTTTTTCTTTTTTTCTTTTTTTAGCTACGAATGACAATAATAACACGAGAGGTTGAATGTTTTATACCAAATAATTGTGCTAGTTAGTGAGAGACCTCAAATTACAACCCAGACTAATCAAGATCATATTCATCAAAGCCACACAACTACACTTATTACTTTGCTTTAAAGGCAGGTCAGGAATCCCATTTCATCCCAGAAATAGAAAAATTGGTCCTGCATTGAGGGAAACAGCTTCTCATGACATCCCTTTGGTGCTCTGTATTACTTTGTTAATAGGCAGCCTCAGGCATTGCATTAAACACTGGGGTTAAAGAGAAGGAAGGAAGTTGCCCCCTCATCACAGGAGAGACGGAAGCATCACCAACGGTGTACGTACCAGTGGGGCAGGACACAGCACTGAGGAAGTGCATTGGTTTGGGATTCATTGGGACTAGGAGGTCAGGGAAAAAAGCCTCGCTCAAGGAGTTAGTACCTGAACTGTGTCTTATACTGTCTGTGGGCATTATCCAGAACACAAGAGAAGCAGGAAGTCAAGACAGAAGAAATCCGCAAGAACATTTTGTAAAGATCATCCTATATTTGAAAGTTTTATCCTAAAACTAAAACTCTTACTAGGATCTTTTTTTTTTAATGTATTTTTATTGATTTCTGAGAGGAAATTCCCTGACTAGGAATCCAACTCTAACCTCAATCACTGAGCCACACAGGCCGGGCCTTTTTTGTGTGTGTGTGTGTGTGTGCCATAGTATTTTAATTACTGGGCTTACTAATAAAGGATGGTGCAAGTTAGGTGAGGATTCTACTTTTGCAGGTTGTAATTAGTAAAGAGCCATGGTTTGGACACTGGCCGCAATGTTGTCTCCTGGCTCACACATCTCAGGGTGAAATTTCAGCCATGAGGCATCCTGCACTAGACTTCCTACTTCTTGGCAACACTATCAGCATGAGCTGCAAGATAGCAGAGAACACCTTCAATACTGCCAGGCAATTACCATACGAATAAAAGCAGCTCATATTTTAGGGCCAAATTATTCCTATTATAACAAAGTCTCCTTATGAATTCATTATGTGAATTTCAGCTTTCAAAGCAAGTTTTATGAAAATGAAATGTTTGTTTTTCTTTCTACGTGGAGGCATTTGGATTGTCATGAGCCATCTCTTCCTTTGTTGCATTTTTGATGATGCTTAGTTTGGGGAATGCAATTTCAGATCCACAGTATGTGTAATCGTATTGATGGGTAATGGTAAAACATCAGTCAGGCTTCCGCCCAAAAGCAATCTAATAATAAAAGCGTAATATGCTAATTAGACTGGACAGCTGAACAACCTTCTGGACGTCATTCCGGACATCCTTCCAGATGAAGCCAAGGTGGCGGAGGCCGAGGCAGAGGCTGTTAGGGATGATCAGGCAGGCAGGCAAGTGGTTAGGGGCAATCAGGCAGGCAGGTAGAGGGGTTAGGGGTGATCAAGCAGGCAGGCAGAGGGGTTAGGGGTGATGAGGCAGGTAGGTAGAGTGCTTAGGGGTGATCAGACAGGCAGGTGAGCGGTTAGAAGCCAGCAGTCCTGGATTGCGAGAGGGATGTCCAAGGGGTTCCAGATTGCAAGGGGGTGCAGGCCAGGCTGAGTGGACCCCCCCCATACACAAATTTCATGCACCGGGCCTCTAGTCCCTGAGATAAAATAGAAATCCAAAGCTTTGTATGTCAGCCCCACTGTCGCCCCTTATCCCCACCTCAGCACCCAAAGCCCACACCTCCCTCTCCACCACACCCTGAGCTGTTCTGCCTATGCACTAAGTTATTTAGGCTGCCTGCCTAAATACCAGGGCCAGTGGGCTGTCAGATGATCAGCATATCAAAAGTTCCCGCTGTAACATGCTAGTAGGGATATAAGTGTGTCTGTTCTTTTATTCAATTATGCAAACACAATTATTTACTGTAGTGTTAGTCACTGGCATAGATACAAAGTGTTTTTTGTGATGTTCTAAGGTGGCAGTTATTCCTTTTCCCCACTCAAATGTCTCCAGAGGGATGTTTAGTTTTTTTTGTTGTTGTTCATTTCTTTCCACTTCTCCTATTTTTTGTGTGTCTAAGGATTCTCTGTGTCTCCACACTATGAACTCCTTATAGGACGCTCAGTCCCAAGGGTTGGGAAACTTTCCTATAAGGGGCCATAAAGCAAATACTATTTTAGAGTTTGTGTCTCTGCAATTGAAATATGTAATACATAAGCAAGTGGGTATGTCTGTGTTCTAATAAAACTTTATTTAAAAAATAGGCAGCAGGCTAGATTTTTCTGATGGTTTGCTGATTCTAGCCATATCCGGGTTTTCTGGGGCTAGACTTTGGTGTTGTGTCCACTTGCTTTGGTTTATACCAAATTACTGGAACCAGTTCAGTTTTGTGTAATAATATTGTGGCATGTGCTACTTATGACTACTCCTTTGGTCTGATCTTCTCATGAACTTCCACCTAGCCTGAGCCAGCATTGAGTCTATTGTACTTCTATTCTAACTTGTTTATAATTGTGGCACAAGGAGGACGTCAGTTCTACTCTATTTGCCCTTCAATATATAGACTTAAGTGACCCTCCCTGCCCACTCAAGTCTTAGTTACTGCTTATTACACCATCCCACCAGCCCCATTTTCTTTTTATTATTACTATTATTATTTCAATCTTCATTGTTGAACATATTACATATGTCCCCTTTGTTCCCCATTGACCCCTTTCTAGCCCCCCCCCACACCTTAGGCCTTTACCACCCTATTGTCTGTGTCCTTGGGTTATGCATATATGCATACAATTCTGTAGTTGATCTCTTAGCATCCACCCACCCTTTTCCACCTTCTCTCTGAGGTTCCAAAGTCTGATCTATGCTTCTATGTCTCTGGACCTATTTTGTTGGTCAGTTTATTTTGTTTATTAGATTCCACATATAAGTGAGAGCATGTGATACTTAACCCCATTTTCTATGCAAGAGTACAAGGCAGTCTACTTGTGATATGTTCTCTGAGCTCATCTATTAGTGATGCTTTCAACTGCAAAAAAAAAAAAAAAGAATAATACAGTGTCTTTAGCTACAAAGACTGTTCGTTAACTCATTCAACAATAAGTCTGGAGACGGGTGGCTCCAGGTTTGTTATACTGTCTCATAAATATACCCCAGGACCACAGGCCATTTTCATGTTTCTTTTGGTCACCTCATGGACAAAAGCAGTTGCCATAGCTCCAAGCATCTTTATACTACATACAACAGTAGATGTAAAGACTCAACAGTTTATGTCAGGAGAGAAGCCCTCCAACATATTTATATTGAATACTCATTATCCAGAACTGGGTTATATGCTTACCCCTGAAGCACCCATTATTAACTAGGGACCGAACTTATCAATGCTTGTTCAGATCACTTAGTATTTATTTCCTATGCTAGGAAAGAGGCTTGCCTGTCCCTCGAGTAAGAGTACTTCTTTGACCAACCAAAGTCAGTGTAGTTGTTACCCGGTAAGAATGAGTGTGTGAGGCCCTGCCGATGTATGGCTCAGTCACTGAGCATTGACCTATGAACCAGGAAGTCAAGATTCAATTCCTGGTCAGGGCACATGCCTGGGTTGCGGGCTTGATCCTCAGGAGGGATTGTACAGGAGGCAGCCGATCAATGACTTTTCTGTCATCATTGATGTTTCTATCTCTCCCTCTCTCTGTCTCTCTGAAACCAATAAAAATATATTTAAAAAAAGAAAAGAATGTGTGAGTAGCTTGGTGAAAAAATGGTATTATTCATATCATTGTTTGTAAGCAACAGGAACACTGAGTCCGAAGGAAAGGATAAGAAAAAATACTTCTGCCGTTCATTTTCAGCATGACCTTGGATGTACTGCTTAACCTTTCTCTCTGCTTGAGCTCCCTGCTGTGAAAAATGAGCTGGATAAAGCAGCATCTTACATCTCATGGAAATAGGAGGCATTGGAATATATCACTCAGCCCCAAGTACTTAATTCTGCATAGAACAGGTATAGATTGTAAAAAGTTTGATTAAAGAGTGTACTCAAATGACACTTCTGTTGTTGCTGAAAGCTCAATAGAGGATGCTGTGTCTCGCCTGCAACCCACTGATTTTCTAAATTACCAATTTATAAGTTCTCTTTCAGAAACACTTTGCATAATGTACCTATTGTTCTACCTTTCTTTCCCATTTTTGAACTATCAGCAGCAAAGAGACATATTTCATTTACTTCCAAAGAAGGTTAGTTGCTTCAGAGATACAAGACTGAATGACCTTTTAGGTGTTATGTGTGGAGATAATGTACAATGACAAGCCTGTTTTTTAAGTAACTTCTCTTCAAAAGAACCAAGAGGACCTTGGAAAATTCATGAGGGTAAGAGAGTGGAGAACAGGAATGGGGTGAGATTTAAGGATCAATAGTTTCATAAGTCTGGGACTCTTCAGTATCTATTGAGGTCTGCAGTGTGACAAAAGATGAATTCTTCTCACTCTTCTGTAACTCTGCAACACTGAATTAAATGTACCACTCCAAAAACAATGTAGAATTGATGGCACTCAAGTGCAAATGACCACTTTTATGATTAGAGAGGCTGGGAGAAAGTCCTACACTCAAAGGAGGCACTTAAGCTTTCATTGACACTGGGCTTAATGAAGCCACAACAATCACTTCTGATCTTGGGATCAGTGGTTAAAAATGATGAGATGCTGTTAGGATCATTTTGGCATATTTTCTGAACTAACGTGCTAGCATATGCTGCAGGATTCTGTCAGGTTGTTAAGTAGATAGAGGATTTCTTCCTGATAAAGCCATTCCTGTTTGGTATCACCTCAAAGGAATAGGAGCAAATTCTCATCCTTGTGGACAGTCCCTAATCATGGATTGAATGACCACTCATCTCAACCTTGGGCTAGGATCCTACCTAATAATAGACAAATATGCAAATGGACCGCACCTTCGCTACGCCCAAACCACGCCCACCAACCAAGCCATTCCCACCAACCAATCAGGACGAGTATGCAAATTACCCCAACAAAGATGGCGGCTAATTTGCATATCAAGACAGCATAGAAAGAAGCCAAGACCTGCAGAAGGGAGCAAAGCTGCGGAGAAGCAAGTAAGCTAGGGGGAGGAGAAGGGAGGAGTGGAGGCGGGGCCGGGGGAGAAGGGAGAAAAGCAGGCAGGCTGGCGGAGAAGGCAGGGTGGGGGAGAAGGGAGGAGAGCAGGCAGGCTGGCGGAGAAGGAGGGGCGGGGGAGAAGGGAGAAAAACAGGCAGGCTGGCGGAGAAGGCGGGGCGGGGGAGAAGGGAGGAGTGGAGGCGGGGCCGGGGGAGAAGGGAAAAGCAGGCAGGGCAGGGGAGAAGGGAGGAGCGGAGGCGGGGCCAGGGGAGAAGGGAGAAGGAGGGGCGGGGGAGAAGGGAGAAAATCAGGCAGGCTGGCGGAGAAGGTGGGGCGGGGGAGAAGGGAGGAGCGGAGGCGGGGCCGGGGGAGAAGGGAAAAGCAGGCGGGGTGGGGGAGAAGGGAGGAGTGGAGGCGGGGCCGGGGGAGAAGGGAAAAGCAGGCGGGATGGGGGAGAAGGGAGGAGCGCAGGCGGGGCCAGGGGAGAAGGGAAAAGCAGGCGGGCTGGCTGAGAAGGCAGGGCGGGGGACAAGGGAGGAGCGGAGGCGGGGCCAGGGGAGAAGGAAGAAGAGCAGGCGGGCTGGCGCAGAAGGGAGAAAAGCAGGGGGGCTGGCGGAGAAGGCAGGTCGGGGGACAAGGGAGGAGAGCAGGCAGGGCGGGGTAGAGTGCAGCAGGAAAGCCTATTGCAGGATTTTTCCTGCAACGGGAATGCTAGTATAGAGATAAAAGCATATATCTGAACAATCTTTGCCTTCAATTAGCTTAATATGTTCTCTTTTCTGTCTCCCAAATAAATACTTTTAAAGTGATAAGGAACACTTATCTAACCAGTATGTTGTTGAGCTGGTTCTTGGAGGATGAAAAGTTGGAAAAGATGCTTAGGGAAGAAGGAACTTAACATGTCTTACATTGGACCTGGAGTTGTGATGGATTTCGGAATCAAGTATAGCAGTTTGATTGGGTTTGAAATGACGATAAGGTGGAAGAACTGGGGAGAGGCATATCTTGAATCATATTATCAAAAACAGGATATTTTTTTCTTGAAAGTAGTAGAAAATCAAATAACCTTTAATTACTTTTCATCAATGTTAGGGGATAATTTTCATTTATCTTCCTATCCATATGCACAGGGAGCATATAGTAAACTAAATTACTGAGGAGAAAACATTCATTAACAACATATACTATTTACTGGACATTCTAGATTGAGTTACCATCAATTCTGTTGAAAAACATGGCTCTAAATATACACAAAATTCTTAGAAGCTAGGTTGTCTTCATATGGCTACTTTTAGAACATGTGGAGGACTAAAGTGTTAGATTGATGCAAGACAAAATACCTGTTTTTATTTGCCATTCCTTTTTAAAAATATATATTTTTTTATTGATTTCAGAGAGGGGAGACAGAGAGAGAGAGAGACATCAATGATGAGAAAGAATCATTGATCGACTGCGTCCTACACCCTCCCTACTGGTGATTGAGCCTACAACCTGGGCATGTGCCTGACCAGGAATTGAACATATAGACAAACAGGCAAAATATGATGCACATACTTTATGGCATTTTGCTTACAGGTTTAGCATCACAATCTGAAAAAGAACTAAGAGTAAGGTAAAACAATGCATTCAGTCTTAATAATATTGTCAGAATAGAGGATCGAACTTTCTCTCATTTCTTTCTCATAATCTGAGCTTCCTCCAAATCAAGGAAAAGAGAGCAGTCTGTAAATTCACTTTGATTGTTTTTTTATAATACATTTTTATTGACTTCAGAGAGGAAGGGAGAGGGAGAGAGATATACAAACATCGATGATGAGAGAGAATCATTGGTCGCTGACTACTGCATGCCCCACACTGGGGATTGAGCCTGCAACCTGGGCATGTGCCCTGACTGGGAATCAAACCTCCTAAGTCATAGGTTGATGCTCAGCCACTGAGCCATACAGGCCAGGCTCAGCTCACTGCAGTTTAATGCATATTTTATTGACCACATCTCTGAGTTAGTCACAAGTCTAGCTGTTTCAAATGATAAGAGCTTCACACTGTGAATCAACTATAAGAGTTTTCTTTCTCTTGAAGATTTTTTCTTCCCCCTGCACTCCATAATACCTTTTCTTATCTTTAATACATTCCTCAGATGCCCTTTCTCTATGAAGGATTCCTAGAGACCTCAGAGGAGGTTCCTCGGGTTCTTTGCATTGAACCCAAACCATACCTTTCTATTCTCCCACACACAGGTCACTCACTACTGTGGTTTATTCCTTATGCATCTTTTAGGAGACCTGGAGCTTCTTGAACACACACTCAAGAAATGCTTGCAAGTGTACTACTACATGTTGTAAATTATGCAGGGTCAAATATTGGGAAAAGAAATAATGAGGAATTGTCAGGTTCAAAGCACATAAATAAGGTCAGAAGTAGGTGCTGCTTGGAGCCTCCAGACCCTCTGGTACCACTACTTTGGACAGAATCCCTCGCTGTAGCCTTGACTTTGGCTCCCATATTTTACCACTAGGAAGCTTGGATAAGCTTTCCTCCTAGTCCTTAGTGTCTCTGAATGAAAAGGGTTGGAGAGAGGGGAGGGAAGTTACACTTACTAGTAAGGTTTTGAATCTCAATGACTTTGGAAATAATTTACTTTGCCTCTCACCATGGTACAAATGAGAAAACGGAGAACCATGTAGTTAAGTTACTTTTATAATAGAAGTAATATCTGAGACATTATATCCGATTCGTTACTACTGTTGTCTTAATTCCTCATCCTGGATCGCTGCCAAAGCTCTGCCAACCCAACCCTTCTTTGGATGACTCAGCCACAACACAGACTTCCCTAGGGCCCTCCATATATGCCTGGCTCCTCTGTACTCTAATTTACTTTTGAGCAGAGTATAGATGAAAGCCGTTTCCTCCCCTTCCCATTATGTGGCATAGCACCTGTACTTGGAGCAGGATTAATGCCTTCAGTCCAAATCAGACAGAAATTAAGGCTTAGTCTACTCTTTGATATATTTCAATACATGAATGCAAAAAAAATTAGATTCTCCACAAAGAGTTAGCTGGTACAAATTACAGCATTATTAGTATAAACCTATCTAGGGGAAAAAAGTGATCATGAGGTTGGGACAATGCCTTTGACTTCTTACTTTGCTTTAAAAGGTATAATATATAATTTCTGACAGTGCTATTTTTTCTTTAAACTAATGATTCTGCTTTGTTATTTTTACAAAGCACTTAGCTACTACTTTCTCTAAGAAAAGGCTCTTTTATCTTTATCTCAATAGAAAATGCTCCCTGGCTTTCCCCAAACCACTGTGACTCCTTATATGGCATTGTTCTTCAATCAATCCCACAGGTACCTATTACAGAGTCAGAAGAATCTATTTTGAAAGAACCCATAGGAATTTTCTTGTTCTCCATTGTAGAGAAGTGGAGAAAAACCTCACAATTACCCTAACTAACTCCATAACATTTATAATGCAATATTTGGAAATAATTATTTGAATGCTAACCATTTATCCATTCATTTAAAATATTTATTGGAATCCTATGCTCTATATGTTTTAAATGTGAATCTACTAATACGAATCCAACAGGAAGTTGATTTTATCCACAAATTATAGATAGAAAGAATGAAGCCATGAGAGGAGGACCAGAGTTGGAAAATTTATTCAAAATGATAGAACATTTTTATAGAAGCCATATAAGAAGGTATTATGATCTTAGTAAATTATTTAGATATACTTTGGTTCCATGCAGGCATTTCCTAGAGAGAAATAATGCCTCCTGAAGATCTATCTATCTATCTATCTATCTATCTATCTATCTATCTATCTTTCAACTATCCATCTATCTCACAGTTTATAAATCATAGAACTTTAATCACAGTGCTGTCATTACCACTTGCCTATAGAAAATTTGAGTAATTTATATGTAAAACACAGTTTCTTCATGTAAAAGAATAATAATAATAATAATAGATCAAATCTACTCACAAAATTCTGAGGATTGACTGTAATTAGACACATACACACACACACACACACACACACATTCACACACACATTCACACACACAAGTACAGTGGTCACTTCAGTGCCTGCCAGTTGATAAATACATGCTGCCTTAGCTATCACCATCTCTGTTTTCTTTCAGTTGATGACCAAAAAATGGGATTGGTCTTAGAAGTTTTAGAATACCAAAATCAAAGAGGTTTATAGCATTGACTTAGTAAAAGACTTTAGAACATAAGCTATATAAGAGATGGTCATTGTTATGACTCTGATGGGCTGATGGAATAGTATGCAATAAAAAAGGCTACAAATGTCATGAGAATACAAACCGTCTGGAAAAATGGTTAAATAACCTTATTTTGTAAAACTGTACATGCAATCTATAGATACGTTGCAGAATAAACTTACATTTGTTCAACTGTCTGTGTCTTTTGAAGATTCTCATCTCAGTCTTAGAGAGGGACTCATGATAGGTTTCTTCATCAGGAAATTAATTTTTTAAAATAAATCTTTATTGTTCAGATTATTACAGTTGTTCCTCTCCCCCCCGCCATAGCTCCCTTCACCCGGTTCCCATCCCACCCTCTGCCCTTAACCCCCCCCCCCCACTGCCCTCATCCATAGGTGTATGATTTTTGTCCAGTCTCATCCTGCACCCGCCACACACCTTTCCCCCTGAGGATTGTCAGTCCAATCCCTTTCTATGCCCCTGATTCTATTATATTCACCAGATTATTCTGTTCATCAGATTTTGTATTCACTTGATTTTTAAATTCACTTGTTGATAGACATGTATTTGTTGTTCATAATGATTATCTTCACCAATTTCTTCTTCTGCCTTTTCTTAAAGAATACCTTTCAGCATTTCATATAATACTGCTTTGGTGGTGATGAACTACTTTAGCTTTTTCTTATCTGTGAAGCTCTTTATCTGACCTTCGATTCTGAATGATAGCTTTGCTGGGTAGAGTAATCTTGGTTGTAGGTTCTTGCTATTCATCACTTTGAATATTTCTTGCCACTCTCTTTTGGCCTCCATAGTTTCTGTTGAGAAATCAGCTGACAGTCATATGGGTACTCCCTTGTAGATAACTAACGGTTTTTCTCTTGCTGCTTTTAATATTCTCTCTTTGTCTTTTGCTCTTGGCATTTTAATTATGATGTATCTTGGTGTGGTTCTCTTTGGATTCCTTTTGTTTGGGGTTCTCTGCGCTTCCTGGACTTATAAGTCTATTTCTTTCACCAGGTGGGGGAAGTTTTCTGTCATTATTTCTTCAAATAGGTTTTCAATATCTTGCTCTCTCTCTTCTTCCGGCACCCCCATAATTCGGATGTTGGTACGCTTGAAGTTGTCCCAGAGGCTCCTTACACTATCTTCATATTTTTGGATTCTTCTTGCTTTCTGCTTTTCTGGTTGGGTGTTTTTTGCTTCTTTATATTTCAAATCTTTGACTTGATTCTTGCGATCCTCTACTCTGCTGTTGGATCTCTGTATATTATTCTTTATTTCAGTCAGTATATGCTTAATTACTAGTTGGTCCTTTTTCATATCCTTGAGGGTCTCACTAAATTTATTAGCATTTTCTAGAAAATTCTTGAAAAACCTTATAACTGTGGTTTTGAACTCTATATCCTCCATTTCTTTCATTTGTGACCTGTTTCTTTGTCTCCACATTTTTGGCTGCTTCCCTGTGTTGATAGAGTGGCTTAGAGTGCTAGGTGTCCTATAGGGCCCAGTGGCTCAGCCTCCCCAGTTACCTGAGGTGCACACTCTTGGTGCACCCCTTTGTGGGCTGTGTGCATAGTCTTGTTGTAGTTAAGCCTTGATTGTTGTTGGTACAACTGGGAGGAGTTGACCTCCAGGCCAATTGGCTGTGAGGATCAGCTGTGTCTACAATGGGAGAACTGCTGTGCTGGAGACACCCTTATGAGGCAAGAGTTGCTTCAGTGGGGCTTTGGTGCTCACTGAGTCTGCCCCCTGAGTGTGTCCCTTATGGATCTGAGGAGTTGTAATCTGGATGGTCCCACTCTTACCCTTGGGTACACTGGCTCTTGGATCTCCAAGGAGGTGCTAATTTAGCCTCTGCCTGAGGCCACCCAGCAGGTGATATGGAGAGATCTTCAGATTCCTCTTCTTTGTTTGGGTTTTGGGGGTGCCCAGATGAGGCCCAGCTGTGAAGTAATGCAAGCTGCTGTGGGGCCTTGGGTCTTCTTTTGGATGTTCTGTGTCTCTCTGACTCAGCTGCAGTTTGTTAGGTAATTTTAGATTTCAAAGGACCAGGCCATTTATATGCAAAAGCCTCTGCACACAGCTTGGGTGGGGTGGGGTCTCAGGGTGGATCAAACAGCACTGGCTTCCCATCAGCCCTGTCCCAAGAGGCCCCCGGGTCTCAGTATCCCATGGTAATCGCTGCAAGCACCTCTGAGAGAAAGCCACCCTGGAGTTCTGCCTAATGCTAGACAGTCCAGTTTCTCCCCGTATGAGCCTGTGTCCCCAGAGTCTCTCCCAGAACTGGAGTTCTGAGCAGTCGGGAGCTTGTGTCTCCCTCCTGATTGAAAAAGACAGTTGCGTACTCAGTTGCCAGCTCTTTCTGTGGGCGCATGCCTCTATACCTCTGCACTTTACTTCCGCAGCTCCTCTGAGTCTCAGTGTGCTTTTCTCTTTCCTTCTAGTTGTAGAATTTCCACTCCGCCAGCCTTCCTGTGGTTCTGGATGATGTCTGTTTTGTCTTTTGTATTTTTGAAGTGGTTGTGCGAGGAAGCAAGTTCAGGTGTTTACTTATGCCGCCATCTTGGTTTCTCCTTCATCAGGAAATTTAAATGAAAGTGAGAGAGTATGAGGTGGGATATGGAAGCTGGAAGCTCCAGATGCAGCTTTGTGTAATGAATCAAGGTTTGTGCACTAAAAGATGAATAGCCAGTGTGGGTGAGTATTGGATTTCTCACTATGCTCTTTGCCAAGTTGTTAAATCTCCCTTAATTTCTAGTTCCTCATCAGAGAAATTAGAATGATGATAAGATTTTTCTCTCAATGTGTGTGGGTGAGTGTGTGTGTGTGTGTGTGTGTGTGTGTGTGTGTGCATGTGTGTGCGCGCACGTGCACAAGCATGCACATGCACTTAAGTCATCGTCTGGCAAGTAATGCTCAATAAATGCCCGTGAGCCCTGGCCAAGGTGATTCATTGGTTGGAATATTAGCACTTGCACCAAAGGGTTGATGGTTCAAGTCCCAGTCAAGTGCATGTATCTGGGTTGTGGTTCACTTCCTGCCCTAGGTCAGGGCACGTAAGGGAGGCAACCAGTCAATGTAAGACACATAAATATTCCTCTCTCTCTCTCTCTCTCTCTCCCTCTCCTTCTCCCTCCCTCGATCCTTCCCTTCTTCCCTCCTTTCCTTTCTCCCTCCCTCCTCACATCCACTCCCTCTCTTCCACTCTCTCTGAAAAGTAATGGACAAATTAACTCCTGGTGGAAATTATCAAAAATAAATAAATGTCCATCATGTGAATCATGCTGTAGCTTTTGGTAAGTGGAATTTTGACCCCCAGAGCTCACAAAACCCTTCTCCAACATAATTTACCTCTAGCAGTGACCTATGCAGATGCACCTCAGCCCCAAGGCCCTTGTTCCGATGACCTACCATGGTGGACTTCTGTAGCTGACTTCAATGCACAGATCCTCAAGCAGCAGTCGTGCTTGGTTTTCCAGTCCATCACAGTTCACCTAAGAGTCCAGCTTCCAATTTGGCAAGATATTCTGTCCATGCCTCAGTTTCCTCATCTTTAAGATGTGGCTAAACTAGCATCCACCTGTAAGACATAGATGAGCTCTATCCCTCTGCTTGAATGATGGTATGGACTGAAATATGTCCCCTTAGAATTCACATGTGACTATATTTGGAAATTGGGCCTTTGAATTGGTAATTAAGGTGAAATAAGGTCTTAAGGATTTGGTATTACTCCAGTAGGACTTGGTGTCTTTATCAGAAGAGAAGGGGACACCAGATACACACACACAGGAAAGGCCATTTGAGGACACAACAAAATGTGGCCATTTGCAAGTCAAGGAGAGGTCTCAAGAGAAATCAAATCTGCCAACACCTTAATCTTGGACTTTCAGCCTCCAGAGCTGTGAGAAAGTACATTTCTGTTGTTAAAGCCACTCATTTTTATGGTTTGATATTTTATATGGCAGCCCTGGGAGTCTATTGCAGGTGATTATGAGAATCAAAGAGGTGATCCATATATAGCACTGTGCCTGACACAATGCAATTGATGTGTCCTACATAGGAATCTTCCACTCGTACATGGTGAAAAATAAACCAGAAATTAATGCTCCACATAGAGATTTTGTAGAAAAAGTGGACACATTGTGAAAAAAGGAGGCAAAGATCCAAGAACTATATTCAAGGAGATAGTTTACATCAGCCAGAGAGGAGAATCCAGGATGATAACTGAGAATCTCAGGAATCTTGGGTATTTAAGTATGAAAATTGGATGAATGGAAAGGGTATGTCCATGGCCTTTCCTGCTTATATGAAGAATAAATATTTGAGGTGCTTCTTCATCTTTCAGTGTAAAATAAATATTTTAGTAACACTTCTGAATGCTATTTTCCCACTCACTGGGATTGAAAAGGCATTTCCTTCAGGATATCTAAGGAGACTATGAGTATTTATAATCTTGGAGGTATTCCCAACTCTCCACAGGGGAAAGATATGCTCTCACAGTGTCATATCTAAGAATCAGCTCAGTGTGAAACTGAGGACAATATCCAGCTCCAAAAGGACCCTATCGGATGCCAGTGGAGATTGAAAAGAGGGCCAGAACACCCAGCCACAGCTGGTAAGAACAGAGTCACCACAGGCCAACTCTTCATCTGTGCTGGTTGTAATTATAGCACATTTAGCAGGCCAGATAGCAGACTAAAAATATAATGTGAAGATGGAGCCAGTATCATTGACCTCCATGGGAAGGGAAATGCAACTGGCCTCCCAATGCATGTGATGAAGCCAGCCTTGCACTTAGCACCCTGGGGGCGCCAGCAAGGCAGTGTTTAAGCGATTTCCTATGCACCATTTCAGAAGTTCCATCACCATCCCTTCTGCCACCCTTTATCACCACACATGTTCCAATCTTAGGGGCTCTAGGGAGATAATGTGGTAGTAAAAAAGACCAGCACTTCTGAAAGTTGTGTTCAAGTCTTAGATCTTTTACCAACTAAATGCAAAATATCTTGGGTAAGTTAAACTACCTGATCTCAATTTCCACATCTTCTTTCCCCCCATAAGTTTACTCTGAGATCCAATGAAGAAATACTTAATTTCATTTTTCAAAGATTTAATATATATATTTAATCCTCACCTGAGGATGTTGGTTGATTTGAGATAGAGAAATGTCTATCAATTGCCTCCCTTACATGCCTTGCCCGGGCATAGAACCCACAATCTTTCAGTGTATGGGGATGATGTTCCAACCCACCAAGCCACACTGGCCAGGGCTAAGATTTAATATTTTAAAAGTAAGTTATTTTTAATAGCTACAGTATTAAGATTGTTTTAGATTTTATTTAACAAATTTAGGAAAGTTCAGATTAACAGCTCAAAATATTTCCTTTATAAGAGAGCTCTATTGGCATGTGTCAATAATCATTGTGTGGGCACAGTCTCCTCTCACATTTCTTCTCTCAGACATGTGCATATATCTCTCCCTCAACCTACATCTCAAAAAACTTTTTAAAAGGTTCTTCTATCTCACACCATTAACCATCACAATATGCATTTTAATGTGGCCTGGTTGCACTCTCCAAAATTAATGTCTGACACCAGCAATAACCAAAGTGTCAATCCCTGTTAACAGTCTATGCCTTGGCAGATTTTTGTCAATCCATTTATAATGTGTGTAATTGATAGCAACAGAGAGAGGCCACTGCCATTAATTCACTGCAGATCACTGACAATTATTAAGGATGATGGTTGTGGCTTTTTATCTCTTGTCAATCATACTTTTAGTAATTCAAAATTAGTTGTATTAGATAAGAAAAACAACACAATATAAAGTTCTAGAGGTTGATTCATATTTAGCTCAAAGGAACTTTGATTATTTGCTCTGTGCTAGTTGCTAGACTATGTACTTTGTGTGTATTCTCTACCTTAATCTTTGCAGCAACAATTTGAGACATATTTTACTCTACTGCATTGCAATGACTTCTGTGAATCAAAGTGTGAATAACATGTGTGATTCAAAGGCCTTTGAGAAACATAGGCCTCATTTTAATTTATTGCCCAGGGTTATATAGATACACTATAAATAAGGCATTGCCTACTCAACAGTTCTTAACCCACAACCTCTGAAACTTTGTCCTTGCTGGCAAATAGAACTTCACACAGTCAAGGTGAAAAAAATATATAAAAAAAACACACCAAAAAAAACAAAACAAAACAGTCTCAGCCTCCCTTGAAGTTAGGCATATTCAAATTAAGTATTAAAGGCTTTTAGAAATTCTGCTCTAGGGAAAACTTGCTCATGTTGTTTAACCCAAGTTTTGCCAAACTTAATGAACCAAGAAACACAATTGTCATGGAATACCCATAAAATATCCATGAGAGGGAGATTCGACATTCTTTGTAAAATAATGGTCTTAACCTATAAGACGACAAGAAGTAAAATCACATTGGTATGCAAGAATCAAATAAACATCCAAGTACAAATAAGTAAAACATTCAAGGTTGTCACTGTGACAAGTTTTGTATATCATGAGGCTTGGTATGTTTTTGTAATAATAAAATTCTATTGTTTAGGGAATTCTCAGCGCACAGAATTACTTTCCAGACATTAGGCCTTTTTTGTTTGTTTGTTGTGGAAGATGGTAAAGCAAAGTGGCTAAGAAAATGGGGTTTTCCAGTCAGAGAGGCTAGAATTTAAGCCCTGGCCATAGCACTTACTGAATGGAGTTTAGTAGAGTTACAGGACATTTCTAAGACTTACTATTTTTTATTTCTATTATTTTAATTTTTAATCTGAAAATAAAAATTTTAATAGTTCCAATTTATTGAATTGGTGAGAAAAATCAAATGAGGATAAAAGTTCTTTGTAAATACCAAGCTTCCAAGAAGGGTTCGTTCCAATTACAATCTATCCACCATCGTCAGCAATCCCATGAAAACCATGGGGAAGAGTCTAGACACAGCGAAATAGGGAATAGAAAACCTTATTTCTTAATTAAGGTATTCCCATGAGTAAAAACCAAATAAACAAATAAAATAGTATATTATAAAGATGAAACTGGGTAGTTTAAGGAAAAATAGAAGGAGAAAAGTAAGGTTTTTATTTGGGAAATAGAGGCAGACCAGACAGAAACAAGAGCTCAGATTACACTTCTCATAGCCTAAAAATGGAAAGGGAAGGTTGACACTGGCATATTGCAGTCCTATTTCTTCTTCATGAAAAAAATTTTAAAAAAATCCCTAAGATTCCAAGATGCCAAGCTAGACAGTCAAATTCATTTAGACATACACAGTTTATTCTCTAAAAAGCAATCTCACCGCTATGCCTATAAAAGCAGCTCTGCACTATAGTGACTGTTATGAAGCCACCAGGCTGTCATGGCCTGGAGGAGTTCCATTTGCATGCTAATGAAACCAGAGGCCAGATGCCACTAATTATTGCCCAGTCTCTCTGTCCAACACCCACAACCAACTGCTAGTGAAGGGACCTCATTCCATTATGCAAATGACACTTAGGCAGAACAGAAATAAATTCTAAATAGTGGCAACCAGAGCCACATATTGGCAGGAGGTAAATTAATAAATATATTTTTAAAATGGAAATTAAAAATTATTATTCAACACTATATTAATCATAGCTAAATAAATATGGAACAGTACAACTCCTCCCCTCACCCCCCAGTGTCCTGTGTAATATAGTAAAAATTCCAGTAACTTGCTAAGGTAGAGTCAACTGTGTTTTCGGAAATCATCAATCAGGTTGCTGAAGTATGAGTTAAATGTTCTTAATACATTCAAGTTGTTTCTTCTTCATTAAGGAAACAAAGCCTCCAAAATGCCTGTAGGGTGTTTTCCTTCTTGTGAGTTATAAAGTTGTTATATCTAGATTGCATGTCTATATCAAAATAACTAGTTAATAAAAAGGAAAAAATAAATCAATGCATCTGCTACTACTGGCGATTTTTGACATAGAACTTCTGTTGTACTCATGGCTTGGAGTTTTTTCTTTCTTACATTTTTAAATATAAATGTATAGGGAGGCAGGCTATAGAACTCAAAGAAGATTGGTTCGGAGGTCAAACGTCTATGTTAAGACTAGAGATAAATGACCAGTTAAAAAGTGAAGGTCACTTCAATTCTCCAATTCCCTTCTGTCCTAAATAAAACTAGCAATATCCACTCATAGGCTCAATGTGTTTCACAAAGGAGACAATGTGTTTACAACACCTTGGTCTGTGCTTGCAGCATAATAGGCTTTCACGAAATAGTAGCTACCCTTTCCCATTACGTATTCACAGCTTTCCTAGACTCTCCTCCTGGACAAGCTGTGTGTCACTTAGCATACTTGAGCCTGTATTTCTTTTTCTTTTTTTTAAAATATATTTTATTGATTTTTTACAGAGAGGAAGGGAGAGGGACAGAGAGCTAGAAACATCGATGAGAGAGAAACGTCGATCAGCTGCCTCCTGCACACCCCCTACTGGGGATGTGCCTGCAACCAAGGTACATGCCCTTGACCGGAATCGAACCTGGGACCTTTCAGTCCTCAGGCCGACCCTCTATCCACTGAGCCAAACCGGTTTTGGCGAGCCTCTATTTCTTTAGAGTCAAACAAAATCTTTGGACTCAGTGGTGTCAAAGAGCCCCTCTTGCTCTGAGTTTTAGAATAACATGGAGTAAGTAAGGAGGAAGTTTAGATGTACTTGGAATCAGAATCATTTAAAAGGCGAGTTTCCTCTGGTTTGAAAGCAGCTTACCTGGAAGTGCACTGAACCTGGCAGCCAGGTAGGTGTTCAGGCTGGGAAATCAGCCTCCCCAAGATTGCCTTAAAGGGATACTTGAGCAGAGATCAGTTCTCCCTCAGGCAGTGTCAGCATCATGGCATCATTTGCATGAAAATTACAATGAGAGTTTAAAATACATCTTCCACATCTCTATTAGCTGCCTGTTCTCTGGGAACATTTCACGAATTCCCAGCTGATTGAACTCCTTATTTTCTGAACATATACTTTATATTTTTCTAGCAGTTTCTGATTGTTTGCATTCTAATCCATAATTAAGGTATTTTGTTGCATGTTTAACTAGCTGTGATGAATATACTATGCCTTATGGCATTTAACTTTTACATTTACTCTTTATCAGACTAGATATTGTAATTATATTCCCAGAAAACCTTTTTGCTCCCTGACCTCTCTTATCTCTAAAAGAGTCTGAGTATTCTACTCAGAGAGGTTCCTTCAAAACAAATGGGATTAATGATAGAAGGTCTAATGGAATTCCCCAGTTTCTCACAAGATTGGCAGATGGCATTTAGCTTCTGTGTTGGTTTAGGTCAGTGGTCGGCAAACTGCGGCTCGCGAGCCACTTGCGGCTCTTTGGCCCCTTGAGTTTTTAGCAAAGGCCAGCTTAGGAGTACCCTAATTAAGTTAATAACAATGTACCTACCTATATAGTTTAAGTTTAAAAAATTTGGCTCTCAAAAGAAATTTCAGTCGTTGTACTGTTGATATTTGGCTCTGTTGACTAATGAGTTTGCCGACCCCTGGTTTAGGTGATGCATGTGTTAAACCCCAACCACATGCCTTGCCTTATACCAGTTGTCCCAATCAATCTTCACAAGGACTGTGGCACATAGGCATTCGACAAGTACAGACTGGCTAAACAACTCAGTGTAGTGTGCACATGATCTATCTGAGATAGGAGAAGTGGGTCTTAGTAATGGTGAATAATTCTCCAACACCACGTGGTCCCTAAATAAGAGAGTCAGCATCCAAATTTGTCTTCTTTTCATTCTAATCCCTATGTCCAGAACGAGGATGTTAAACCAATTCTGCCATCACCGAGCTGCTTCTGTTCATTATTCTTCACTTTCAAGCAGTCCTTGACATGCAGTGGTGGCCTACCAAGTTCAAGTGTCAAGTGTCGATCCGTCCTTCCTTCCTCTGGGGAGAACTTAACTTACAGAATCACTGGACACAAGGAAAGTTAAAATGAAAACTTCTTACCTGAAAGTAGTTAGGATGGACAGTAAATGGTGTTTCCCAGGAAGTATTTATTTCAGTCTGGTAAAGGAGGTTTTTTTAAATATAGATATACTGGGGAAGTTAGTATTTCCACCTCCCAAGGGTGCTAAATAAAAAGACTCCAGTTTACTCTACCTGGGCAGCATGATGCATAGCAATGAAGAGGGCTAGCTATAGATGGCAGCGGGCTCAGAATGAAGGCAGAGAAAAAATGGAAGGACACACAGATAGAGGTGAGACATTCTCTTAGAAATAAGTGATGAGCAGCATTTTTCAGGAGTATCTTTAAGTAACATTAAAAATATTCTATTAAAGTGAAGTACACATACTTGTTTAAAAGAATACAGGTGTTGAAAGTACATGGAGTGGTATGAATTTGATCACATTACTTACTCTCTCTGAGTCTCTTTCTTTGCATGGAAAATACATGCGATAATATCTCACAGGATTGTCATGCAGGTTAAGTAAGATGTCACATGTAACACATTTTGCCATGTTCCCCAAACATAAATAATGTACAATAAGTACTAGCTGTTATTTATATACTTATAATAACCTGAGCAAACACTGGGAATTTTATGCAAATAAAGGTTTTGGAAAAAAATATTTTATTAGCACAGATGATGATTAATGGAAAGAAGGAACAACTAAACAGAAGATAACCTCAACAGAAAGTGTTTATTGTTTATTTTTTGTTTGTTTGTAGTCCTGAGTAAATCTGTGTCCACTTACTTAAAGTAGGTGAGAGAGTCATTGTGACAATGTCAGTAGATCTTCGGATGGAAGTAAGAGTGAATTAAACTTCTTCGTGTTATCAGAGAAGGCTTCTGTAGAGGAAGCCTAAACAGGCACAAGTGTTATGGCAGAAATCAGGCAGGCGGGAAGCAACAAACCAAACGCACTCAGAGGTTCAGAAAAGGACTGTTTATTTGCACAGATGCTGGCTCAGAGAAGTCAGCTCCCAAGGCTGAGCCCCAAATAAAGTGGGGTTTGGCCTTTTATATTTCCCCAGGCTCTTTGTCTCCCATATATGACATACAACACATTCTAGACATTCTTTCTATATTACATGTTAAGTTTTTGGGTATTTATCGCAGTTTGGGGAGGAGGGCCATAACCTGGGACAGCAGAAGCAGAAGAGGCAATCCTCTACACACTAGGGAACCCCTGAAGGATTTAACTTCATGATTTGTAATATAAAGTTAATGCCATGCCCTAGCTGCTTTGGCTCAGTGCATAGAGCTTTGCCTATGGACTGAAGGGTCCAGGGTTCAATTCTGATCAAGGGCACATACCTCCGTTGCAGGCTCAATAACTGGCCCCTGTTGGGGCAAGTCGGGGAGGCAATCAATTGATGTGTTTCTCACATTGATATTTCTCTCTCTCTGTCTCTCCCCCTTCCTTTAACTCTCTCTAAAAACCAATGGAAAAAATATCCTCCGGTGAGGATAAAACACACACACACACACACACACACACACACACACACACACACACAGTCAATGCCAGTATCTTAAGATGACTGAGAGTATTAAATAGGATAAAGTTAATAAAATCCCTGGCATAGACCTTGGTACATAGAATGCATTGGACAAGTATTAGCTCATTTGATTATGATAAGTAAGATAGAATTGCACCAAATTCTAGCAGTCTTTGCACTTGCTTCTTTCACTTTTCACATTACAAATGGCTTTATGAGTCCCAAGGAGAATTTCCAAATACTTTTTTGGAATCTGCTCATATTTCATGGGTGCTAAGAGCCAGTCTGTCTTGAAACTTTTCATGGCCTCTGTGCCGGTTTAACAATTGCACTATAAATTGGAATTTAGTCCCTTGAGTCCATGGAATAGTTTTAGGACACTGCTGACTTCAGAGTCAAACACAAACACATATTTAATGAATCAATCAAGTTCTGTGCTTCTAAGATTACATCTGAGGGACCGGGGATGCTTCAGTTCCAGCAGCCTTCTCAAGGGTAGCGTTGTCCACTTAATGGGAATGTAATTTCTCCTCATTTATCTTTTCTCATTAAGTCAATCCCAGGATGTGGAAGTCTCATAGCAGTGATCCACAGATTTATAAGAAAAGATGTCTCTAGCTGAGCTGAGAGGCCACTAAAGCCCAGAATCATTGCTTACTCCTGAGTGCCTTATGTAACACTCACATGAACTCATAAACTCAACACCAAAACACAACCAATCCAATTAAATAAATGGGCAAAAGATGGCCAATAGACATATGGGAAGATGCTCAACATCAATAATCATCAGAGAAATGCAAATTAAAACCACAATGAGATATCACCACATACCTATCGGAATGGCTTTCATCAATAAATGAACAAACAAGTGTTGGTGATGCTGTGGAGAAAAAGGAACCCTAGTACACTGTTGGTGGTAATGCAGATTGGTTCAATCACTGTGTTAAAGCTATATGGAGTTACCTCCAAAAATTAAAAAATGGAACTGCCTTTCAATGCAGTGCTTATACTTCTGGGAATATATCTGAATAAACCAGCAATACTAACGCAGTGCTTATACTTCTGGGAATATATCTGAATAAATCAGCAATACTAATGCAGTGCTTATACTTCTGGGAATATATCTGAATAAACCAGCAATACTAATTCAAAAGAATATATGCACCCCTATGTTCCTTGCAGCATTATTTACAATAGCCAAGATTTGGAAGCAGCCCAAGTGTGCATTAGTAGATGAGTGGGTTAAAAAAAGCTGTGGTACATTTATCCAATGGAATACTACTTGGCTGTAAACAAAGAAGGAAACTTTACTTTTTGTAACAATATGAATGGACCTGGAGAGTATTATGCTAAGTGAAATAAGCCAGTCAGAGAAAGACAAATACTATATAATTCCATTTGTGTGTGAAATCCAAAGAACAAAGTAAACTAACAAACAAAATAGAAATAGACTCATAGAGACAGAAAGCCTGATACCTGACAGAGGGGCTGTGTTGGGGGCTGGGTGAGAAAGTAAAAGATTTAAGCAATAAACAAAAACAAAAAAATGCCAGTATCTTAAAATGACTGAGAGTATTTAATAGGATAAAGTTGATAAAGCCCTTGGCATAGAACTTTGGTTCATAGAATGCATTGTATAAGGATTAACTGATTTGATTATTATAATAATTAAGATGGAATTGCACCAAATAGACAGATATTGTATGTTGATTACCAAAGGGAAAAGCTGGTGGGAGGAGTTAGAAAAGGGTAAAAGGGAATAACTAGTGATGGAAGGATACTAGACATGGATGGTGAACACAGAATGCAATATATAGATGATGTATTATAGAATTGTCCACCTGAAACTTACACAATTTTAGTAACCAATGTCACACCAATAACTTCAGTTTAAAAAAAAGCAATAATTAAAAAAAAAAATACCAACAACTTCCAGTAATCCATTGGTTGAAAAGGCACAGGAACAAGAGGAACAAAATATACCTTCACCTTCCAACAAGAGCTCATGGAATAGTTATTCAGCTCAAACGTTAATAACTACTTTCTCTTGTTTGAACAGTTCTGTGTTTTACATATAACAGCTAATTTAATTCTCACTGCTAACCATGCACTAACTATTACCTCTGTCTTACAGATAAGGGAATTGAAGCTAGAGAGGTAATTGACTCCCCAGAGCGAAAGATCTTTTTCCAGGTTAGACTGATAGTCCTCTAAGGTTAAGTACCACCCCCTGCACCATTTTGACTTTATCATGCATGTCCTTTTCTCCCCCTGCTCCCCACTCCACACACACACACACACACACACACACACACACACACACACACACACAATCAGCTACTAGAGAGGGGCAGGGAGGGTTGTTAATGCCCTTGCAGGGATAATGCTGCGATTCCCTGGGATGTGATGCTGTAGCTTCCTGGTGAAGCAAACAGGCCTCTGCCTCCCAGCTGAATATGCTCAACCATGTCTGACTCCCCTGCTCTCTTGCCCTGATCGATATCTAGCTAGCTATGGTAACATTTAGGCTTTGCACGCCATACGGTGTCTGCTGCACCTACTCAACTCTGCTGGTGTTGGGAGACAGCAGCTGTGGGCCATATAGGAATGGACGCGCTTGGCCGTATTCCAAAAAACTGTATTTACAAAAGCAGGCAATGGGCAGATGTGTCCCATAGACTGCAGTTTGCTGACCCCTGCTATAGATAATGAAGGTGTTTGTCAGGCAACTGGGATTCTGATTATGGATTTACCACTGAGCTCAGAGGCTTTGGGCAAGTCACTATGTTTGGAGGCCTTGCTTAGTCATCTATAACATAAATCATTTAACCTTTCCCAAAATGTGGACCAATAACGCTGACTGGTAGGTTTCATGACAGCAGAGATCAGTCTGGTTTATTTGATGCCATATCACATAGAGCCTAGAACTGTGTCTGACTTGTGAAAAATGCTCAGATATTGGCCGAATTAATGAATTAAATGAAGCAAGAGGTTTACTGGATTTCATAATGTAAGGCCTGACACAAAGTTGCTCTGAGCAAAGACATTTTGGGAGTAAAAGGGTCACTATGAATAATACCCCTGGGCAAAGGACTGTCCCAGCCAAAGCCAGCCAGAGTCAGGTTAATCTCTACATTGCCAGCAAATACCCTTTAAACTCCACTGAAGTGCTCTGGCCTTTACACACTCAGAGGTTAGCTTCAGAAGGAGGAAAAAAGTGAGAACTTTAGCATTTACCTATCAGAAAGTGAGTTACTTGAAAATACATTTTAAAATCAGAAATTCCTACAGTGCTTTCAAGTAGCAAGTTAAAATCCCATTTTCCATAACTGACAACATAGCAGGGTGGAGGCGCGCGCGCGCGCGCGCACACACACACACACACACACACACACCCACCCCGCTATTAGTTACAAAAGGTAAAGAGGATGCATTTACTCTGCTCATTTATGCACTAATGTGCAAATCTCTACCCCTCTACATTTCCTCCTGGATCTAATGTTCTATCATCTCTGTGTGTGACAGACCCCTATGGCCAATAAATCCTAATATAAATGAGTAAGAAATTCTTAGCTGGCGTCTGCAAGGGAACTCAGTCAGAGGCACTTAAGTCCTGGGTGAACTTAATCTATTGTCCTTAATGAATAAGCCTGGGTGTGCATTTCCATCACAAAAGTAGCAGCCCTTTCTTTTCCTAGTGCCAGGCCAATACCTGGGAATGGGAATAAAGGCTGTTTAAAGACACAGGGTCTGAAAGCTTCGGAAAGCCACCTAGTGAGATATGAAAGGCAACTTGAGAGAATTCTATTTCAAAGGCAGGTTCATGTCTGAGCATTTTTAAAAATATGATTTTAAATGTGACAACAAAGGAAAACAGAACATCTTGGAAAAGTTTTTTTTTTTTTCTCAAATCCAAAGACACAGTCCTTTAGCAAAGATTTCTGTTACCAGAAAGGGGTCCTGGCCCTGAACGGGTCTGCCTAGGGCCAGCTGGCAGTGTGTGAGTTCTTGACTTTGTGCAGAAAAAATTTCACAACGTGAGTCCAGGTGACTTTTAGAGGACATTTATTAAAGCTGGGGACAGTGAAACAAGGAAGGGCTGGGGAAATGAGCCTAGGCTAGTCTGCTTTGGCTCAGTAAGAAGTCAGAGAAAAGGGGCCCTTGAGGGCATGTTGGCGGGGAGGGCGGGGGGGGGGATGTTGTCTGAGATGATCTGCTGCTGCCCATTGCTGCCCTGGTTGCAAGCCTTGTGGGGTCCCTTAAGAGTTTAGGTGATGCATGCCTATGGGGAAAGGAGGAGGTGGTGGGAGGTGCGGGGATGCTCCTGGGAAGGAGAGCATGTGCCAGACCTTTGTTTAGAGGGATTTTAAAGGCTGGGCATTTAGGGGAGGTCTTAGGGGATGATTTCAATAGAATATTCATCAACTTTATGCTGATATACTAAAATGAGATTTATTCGTTTAATTATATCTGTCCTTGGGTGTGGTTGGCAAATGGCACTAATTGGATTTCTGCTGTCTTCCTGAGTAGGGTGATTTAAGCTATTTACCCTCAGGTTGGGGAGAAGTGCAAATCATTTACTTTTAAGTGTCCCCGGTTCAGGGAAGATAGGATTTACTAGAATGCTGCAAACAGCTTGGCATCTAGGTTTTCTAGATGGCTGCAAACTGCTGTTTAACTCTGTCTCAGCTTCCCTCTTCTGCTTGTCCTGGCTTACTGGCCTGTCTCGTTCCCATAGTAATCAAAGAGCCCCTAACAAGGGCTGTGAGTGTTTTCAGTGGAAGTGGACTTCTTGTGGTGCCTGGAGGAAAAGAATTTCCTGAGGCCCCATGGGAGGATGGGGTTCCATGGAAAGCTTTATCGATGATGTAAAATTAAGGGGGTTCTCCTGCAAGTCTTCTCTGTCTCGCTGTGGAGGAAGTCCTGTCTTGTCCTCAGCAGAGGACAAGCCATTGCCCGTAGTTTCTTCTCCATATTGAAGTCCAGTCTAGCATCAGGCCAGCTTAGCTGGTGTTCCCAGCTGCAGTCCATTGCTTAAGGCCATATGGCTATGGAGAGAGAACAGGCTAGTGCAGGACACAGAGCGAGAGCTCACAAGGAGAGAACAAGAGTGGGGAGGAGGCTCCTTTGTCTGGGGATTTTAACCAGGAGTTTCTTCAAACTAACAGTTTAACTCTCCAAGATTTCTCACGTGTCTGATGGAGTCCACCCCTTAGTCAATCCATTGTTCCCAGGGTAGACTGACAGGCAAGCATTTGCCCTGTGCCACCCCAACTTCTACTATGTGATGTCTATCTCCTCTTTCTCCCCCAACAATCCAGCACCTGATGGGAGTAGGGGGAGGGGTGTTAATCCCCTTGGAAGAATAAGGCTGTGTGAAGCTGTAGCTTCCTGGTGAAGTTTCCCACCTGACCATGCTTCCAAAGTCTGCCTTCCCTTTGCTTTCATTCTTTTATTAATATGAACTAGCTAATTATGATGATAACATAAGGACTGGGGCAGTGGAGGAACTGGACTGCTTGCTCTGATTCTGATTCTGACTCTGAATAGCCACAGCAACCTTGAGGAAGAAGAACACAGTTGGAAGAGTCATAACTGATATCAAACTATACTACAAGGCCATAGTAACCAAAATGGCCTGGTACTGGAATAAAAACAGACATATGAATCAGTGGAACAGAATAGAGTGCCCAGAAATAAACCCACACCTTTATGGTCAATTAATATGCTACAAGGAACGTACAATGGGATACAGACAATGTATTTAACAAATGGTGTTGGGGAAATAGAACAGATATGTGCAAAAAACGAAACTAGACCACCTTCTTACACAATGTACAAGAATAAACTCAAAATGGATTAAAGACTTAAAAATGTCAGACTTGAAATGATAAAAATACTAGAAAAAAACATAGGCAGTAAAATCTCAGACATTTTTTGTAGCAGTATTTTATTAGTGTATATTTAGTAAAATTATTCTGATTTGGTATTCCAAAGTTTTCCAGTTATCTCTATCAAACTTGAGCAAGTTAATGGGATCTGATATGAATAAGTTTTTAAATTAGGCAGAATTAAAATACTTAGACTAAAACTCTTTAAATGAGCTTGTCATAGTTCTATAAATTGATCCTATTTGCATTCTATTTTTTAAATCAATGAATACTGCATGATATAAGCTGTCAATAATAGGCACACATTTCTATTTTATTTAAATTGCAATTTGACTCAGTAGTAGTAAAAATGGTGGACACAGATTGATTTTGTTCAAAGAAGTTTAGAAAACAAGTTCTTTTGTGTAAAAAAAAAAAGGTAGGGCATTAAATTATTTCTTTGTTTCACTCTTTTAACCACGATAAAGCAGGGCCACAAACATCTGTGGACATTGTGGAATGTCTCTGTGGCTATTCCTTCCCCTCTACCCACTTTTCCCTGCTGTACTCACAGATAACCCTCTACATATTTACAGAATTAGAGGGGAAAATAACTCTCTAAGAGCTAATTGCAATTACACATTGATGGGCAGTAACTCTGAGTGCCAGTCAGAAATATATGACAAAATTGAGACCTTCTGTCTTATTAAAGCTGACTTAGCAGAAAGAGATGAGATTTAGGGCAAGTCAGAATTCTTGTTTCATTGTCCTATTTTCAGTAAGAGATAGAATTTAGGACAACTCAAAATGCTCTTTTCTGCCCTATTTTATTGTACCTATGTTTATTCATATCCAGCAAAAAAAATCCCAATTTTAGCCTTGCAGTTTCTTCATTTTGGACAAGAAGTAATTTTCCCAAATAAATTTATTTTTCATTTTAAAATTAATATAGATGATTAAAGAATATAGAAAAAATTATATAAATGAGAGCAAAATTTAAAAATGTCCAAGTGTTCCACTGGAGAGTAATAAACTCTGCTTTCAATGAACTCTTGAAAAGTTCCTTTGTAATATGCTTATGTTCTTACATTCATTTGATTTGTTGACGTCATAATGCTTCCATAGGTTCGCTTTTATCATTTATTTTACATGACAATCATTTTATTCATTATTGAAATTTACATGGCTGTATATATTAGATAGTTCCCAATCTATTGTAAGGATATCCCATGTTTACTTAATATTTCTTCTATGTGTTAGACATTTTATCTATTTTAAGGCTTTATATATTTTGATGAATGTGCTATATCTATTTATTACCTCCTCCAAGTTTCTAATTTATCAGGATAAATTTCCAGAAATAAAATCAATACATCTAACCTTAGGATTTATTCTAGTCTTATTCTGTGGCATATATATGGCAAAACATATATATATGTTTTGTACACATACATTCTTACCTACCTCTTTCACTCATTTTACTCATACTGTGCTGATCCTATAGAGTTTTCTCAAAATGTAATACATATACAAATCTTGTGAAAATACAGATTCTGATGAGATAGCTCTTGGGTGGGGTCAGAGAGTCTGCATTTCTTACAAGCTCCTCAAGTAAGACTGCAATAAAACCCTTACCCCCATAGTCCCAACGTTATCCATGATATGAATGAGTCTGCCATCAGATGTGAATAAAGAGTGTATCAATATGCTTTCTTATTTAATCAAACTTTTAGTAGTCCTTCCAACCCGTCCACGCTCTTAAATCTATCTTTTATTTTTTGTACTATCACTTTAAATGATATTCCTTGGAATTAGTAGCCATTAGATTTACATATAAACTGTCTTGACTGGATGTGTTGTGTGCAGATATATGTAATTTTAATAATGCTTCAATGCAGGCAAGGAATCAGGTTTTAATCATCTGCATCAGTCCACATTTACTTAAAATGGAATAGCATAGGTTATGTTAATTTTTACAATAAACACATTTATTAAGTTTAAAAATGGCCCAATATCACTATAAACTCTGAAATTGACTTTTAAGTCATGCAAATTATAGATTTTATACATTCACCAATTCTTTAAAAAATATTTGATTCTCTTCCATCATTTAGATACTTTGTTAGACCATTTCTCTTTTCTGCCTTCCTGTTCTACTTGGTAATTATTCTGCTTCCTAGTATTATTCTGCTTCCTGCAGTCATAACTTATTACCCTTTTCTATGACTTGTTAATAATTTTAAGGATATGTGTTTCTAATCATTTTCTATAATTTAATTTCCATGCACTATCTTCTGTCAGGCTTTAATTTAAGGGTAATTCTCACTTCATGAAACAAGTTTGGTAGTATTCTACGTCCTGAATCCTTCTCAAGATCAACTTTGTTTATGTTTGGCATTTTTTCATCCTTAAATGCTGTATGTAATTTCATAATTTCCAGTGAAACCATTCTTCACTGAATTGTGTGTCTGTGTGTGTGCATCTAATTAATTTAAAATGTTGATTTAATAGAGAGCTATTCAAATATTTTTCTTTCTTTTTGAGTCACTTTTGGTAAGTTTTGCTATGTAAGGAATTTTTCCATTTAATCAAGCTTTTCAATTATTATATAAAATATGTATTATATTGCTTTCTTATTATCTTCATACTCTCAGCAGGATCTGTAGTAATATCACCTTTTTAAAACCTGCTATCTGCGGTCTCTTTTTAGCTTTATTTTTGTTTTTCATCAGTCTTGATAGGGGTTTATTCATTTTATTGAGCATTGTAAATAACCAATATGTGGATTGGTACTGCTTTTTATTGTTGCTTCTCTGTTTCATTGATTCATGTTCACATATATTAACTTAATTCTTCTTTCCTCATAGAAACATTGAAAGTTCTGAAAATCCCTACTTATAGCTTGCCTTTAGCTTCACTCCACAAGTAGTTAAGTTGGGTTTTCATTGTCATCATCTTGAAATATTTTCTGATTTCCCTTGTATTTCTTCTTTCACTTTCAGGATATTTAGAAATATTTTCTTGATTTTGAAATAAATGGGAGCTTTTATAGATATTTATCTTATTTCTAAAGTTATTAAATTTTTGTCAGAAAAAGACACTTAATAATTCATTGAGAATTCTTTATGGCCCAACTCACTGTGGTGAACATTTCATGTCACACTTGAAAATATTGTGCATTCTACAGTTTTGAATGTAATTTTCCATATCAATTCCTTGAAGAAAGAACAGATGAATATCTTACTCCAATACCTTCCAAGTTTATTTTTAGTATAAGATAATAGTTTTGCCCTTAGAGTTCCAATAAACTTCCCACAGTATGAGTTTCTCAGGATTCACTCTGAGAAGCACTATCCTATTCAAAATAGAAATCCTTTTTCTTTGAACTGTCATTCTCATCACTTGATTGTTCGACTATGGGGGCTCCTCCACTGGTGAGGTAGGAAAAGGACACCCATCTCGCACACAGGTCAATGAATCCATCTGCACACATCAAGATCTACTAAACATAAATGACTTACTTTTTTACATTCCAAATAACAGATAATAAAAATTACTAAAACAAAACATCATATAACCAAAGCATGCATATTTTAAGATGTAGTAAATTATGCAAGTGTATGTACGTGTAATGGGTAGTTAAGAGTATATTTATATATTTTATTTAAAACTATATATTATTTAAGGCAATTCTTAACATACGAAGCTACTTCAAGCTCTGATAAGTGGACATTAGCCTCCTACCTCAATATTCAGATTTAAATGCCATCAGATAAATAAAAGTGAAAACAACTGTGAAATTAGATGAGATTTAAAAAAGAAAAAGTAGGTTTGACATTAGAGAATCTTTAGAGAATTAAAGTAAGATTAAAATAGACTCATGAATTTTGCCCCAGATATCATGTATCAATACTCTTTTTTCTGGTTTTTAGTTAGTATCATAGACAAAAATAATAATTATTATATTAAACTAGAGGCCTGGTGCACAGATTCCTGCACCGGTGGGGTCCCTCAGCCTGGCCTGCACCGTCTTGCAATCTGAGACCCCTCGAGGGATGTCGGATAGCCGGTTTCAGCCTGATCCCCACAGGCCTGATCCAGACAGGAGGGAGCCCGATCCCATTTATGTCTAAATGACCAAGTCTCTTCGTAACACCTTGTCCAATGTACCTATTGCAGAGATTGATAATGAAAATCTAAAACTATAAATCACTTATAGACAACTCTTTAAATTATTACTAATATGTATATTCAGTTACTATTACAATTATTAGATTTTGTTTTGTTTTTTTTTAATTCTAACGTAAAGATATTTTTCTATTGATTTTTTTTTTTTAGAGAGAGTGGAAGAGAGAGGGAAAGAGAAATATCAATGTGAGAGAAACACATCGATTGGTTGCACCCCGACCAGGGCCCGGGCCAATGTTCTATCCCCTGAGCCAAATCAACTAGGGCTAAAATTATTACCATTTTTGATAATGATTGGAAGCTTAAGCTTTTTTGTATCTCTGATTTGGCTTTGTCTCATAATAAAACAAATGGATATGAATGAATGGTTAAGTGATTTCTAAAAGGGTTGAGTAATTCTCTTCATTTGTTGTTATCATACTGAGTTCTCCAAAGCATATGAGTAAATCTTCTCAGTTAATGTTCTTAACTATAAGTAAATTTTGTAAAAGTTGTATACAAATATCAATTCTCTATTCATTTAGTAACCATCTGCTGAGTTCCTACTACATAAGTCCTGTAACACCTACAAGGACTCAAAATGCATTAAATTTTAGTTTTTAAAAAATTAAACTCATTTATACCTGATGGATCACATTAAAGATCTAAATAACACAGGGTAGTCGTATTGAAGGGAGAGGTTTTGTTGATATCTTTCTCTCTCTCTCTCTCTCTCTCTCTCATTCATGTCCCCCACCTTTTTAAAATGTATCTTTATTGTTTAAACTATTACAAATGTCCCCATTTGTCTTACTTATTGTACAATGTAGGTAATAGTAGGTTTTGTATAAAGGGATACAATGTATGTTCTTCTGATTTTAGGAGTGCGTGTACTATAACGGAACTTGATTGAATCAGAGGCAAACTCAAATCTGTTTGGTTCTAATTCATATGATTTTCTGTAACAGATGCCAGTGCGGGACGAGTCTTCATGAAAACCCTCAGCTGTCAATTCAGCCTTCTTTTATGCTCTACTGAAGAAGGAAGAAATTGGAAAGCAGCCTATCAGTACAGGTAGTCAATTGGGTCATTGTCATTGTGCAAAGAAAAAAGTATATAATTGGTAGTAAGATTGGAGGGAAGAAGAGGGTTACCTTCCTTGTTTTACCTAAGCTGCTTTTTCATCAGTTTCATGGCTGCAGATGTTGTTGTTATTGGTGTTACCATCATCATGATCGTGATTTTACCGCCTTTGCTTCCATATACTTTTTAATAAAATGATAATGATAGGCCTTGTTTACATTTTGGTGTGTGTGTGTGTGTGTGTGTGTGTGTGCTTGTCAATATAATACTGAATATAGATTTTACATGTAATGTGTTCAATTATTGTTTGTATTCAGTCATAAGTAAAGTACTTATTAATTTGCTCATTTGGGGAGGGAAAGCAATTCCCCTTTCATGCAGATAAAGAAATAGTGTAAGAACTGGGCATCCTGAGAAGAAGTATCTATGTTACTGGGAAATCCCTATTCTTCCCTGGACCTAGAGAGATTAGGAAGAATAGAATGAATTGGGGAAAAGAAAAAGCATGCATACAGAATTATGGGAAAATAATTCCAGATGAGAATATGCTATGAATAACTTTCTCTTCTATAAGTTAGGTTAAGGTGTTTTGTGTATTTTAAATGAGTTAATGGAAGATAAATGGCTTGCGTACTCTCTATATGGATGGCTATAAGTGTGGATTCTATATTATAAAGTCAGAGGTGAATTAAATTCACAGTGTACTACTTGCTAGCTTGTGATATTTGGAAAAATGTTCAGCTTATGTGAGATTTATATTTTACCAATTCAAAGTAGATTGCTAATAGATATTAATAGAATTTTCCACATCTGTTAACTTGAAGATTCAGTGAGAAAATATGTGAGTTGCTTTTCATAGACTTGGAATATAGCAAGTGCTTAAATATGTTAACCATTAGTAGTAGAAATGATGGTGTATAAGGGGTTAGTGCCATCGAAGCTCATTAAACCATTTGTTTGTGCTTGGTTCTTCCATTTGAACGAGTATCAGCTAGAAGGAGAAAATGGTTACTTTTTTCCTTCTCATGTAAAGCTTTCAAAAAAAAATAATTTCCAAAGTCCCAAAAATGACAGACAATGGGTATTAGCAGGAAGAAGGTAAGTTAAAAAAAATCAGTGTGACTTTATTCTTTATTGTGGCTCAATTTTAAAGATAGTTGATTTGTGAAGTAAAATATTTCTAAGCATCTCTGGAGCTTAATTTTCTTAAATACAATATGGGAATAGTGATTATGTGGCTCAATGTTTTCACAGGTAAAACTTATACAAAACCTAAATTCATACTGTTTCATTAAAAAGAGAAAAGAGATAAATGAACCATTCAGAACTCCCCACCTGTTGCACCCTTTTCACTTATTTACACTTTCCTCTCCAGTCAGGCTCTCAAATGGGATGGCAAAGTGGTAACCAGTTCTTCCCTCTTCATATCATCAGGCCCAGTGAAAAATAAGTTTCCTTTCTCCCCAATGTCAAGAAAATTCCCCGAAATATATCTCACTGGCCATTTTGGAACATTTGCCCATTCATGATCAAAGCAACTTGATTGGTAGCCATGAGAATATCCCTTATGGTATCCCTAGAGCATACTTAAAGTAAGCCTAGCCAAGATATGACATTCAAAAATGTATAAAAATTAATATTTTAAGCAAATGAGCTCTTAATTCATTTCTAAATGCAAGTGAAATTTGGGAAAGCTGAAGGCACTCATATCCTATAATCACCAATCATTAATGCGTAGAAATGAGCTGAATCAGATGCCTGGCTTCCAGCTCTTCACAGTGCACCTCAGCAGGGCAAGGTCCATGAGGAGCTGACCATCCACCTAGGTCTGAAGCTTAGTCTATGTCACCTATATTGTCCATGCATGATTATTTTTAACTTCCGCTCAGCTATAGAGAGGTGGGATACAACAGGAAGTGAGGACAGCCCAGATGCAATGTACTTCCATAAGTTGCAATGCCTAACATGAAGTGTGGGGGTGGGAGAGGTGGAAGAATGTGGTATTCAAACAATCTGAGGCCTGTTATTTCCTATTGGGAGAACCCTGACTAATAAACACGCGCACACACACACACACACACACACACACAAAAGTAAAAAGAAAAAAAGAAAAACAAAAGCTAGTGTTCAGCAGGTAATCTGAAATGAAATAAACCCTCAATGAGCCAATGGGCAGAGTAACAGCAATAGTACATATAGCTGTTGCGCCATCGATATTAAATCTAACCACCTCTACCACTACCCTAATTCTTTTCCAGTTGACAAAGTTCTACCAGAAGTCAGCTTTTAGGTGACCTGCTTATTTTTATGAGTTAACACGCATTGTGACATGTAGCGTTTGAAGACTATTTTTTGGCACGTGAATGTGGTTCTCAGTGATGCTGTTCTCTCCCTGTGCAGAAGGTGAAGGAGTAACTGGGGCTGTGTGCAATTTTAGTTGAATCGAAAGGGTTCAAGCTCAGAGACAGGCTTTGTTGATAGCCCCATATCTGCTCTCCAGAAATGTAAAAATATTAATTTTAGGAAAACCTCTGTTGTTCTCAGACTTCTGATCTATACTCAGGAGGTCAAACCACAAGAACTCTAGGATTCTTTTCTAATGCAAAAGACAGAACATTGAATGATGAAGCAAAAAAGTTCCCCCCAGAGACCCCTGTTATAGGATGCTTGGCTTTTAAACATGCCTCGCTGCTCAACTTGCATGACGGAGAGGATAAAAGCCAGGCTGATAGGAAATGAATCCATACATCTCTCCTTAGCCACTGAAGCTTCGAAAAGACTCCGACTCCCTGGTAAATGTTAGTTAAATATTCCTGAATAGCTGGCTGTCATCTCTTTATTGATAATCCCAGTGACATAGATTGTATTCATTCTCCTCATTATTCGAATCCCTCCTTCCCAGCCACCAAAGCAATAAAGGGAGCCAGGAGCCAGAGGGATATTTTCTTTTCCTTTCAACTCCTGCTAATTTCCCTCTGATAATTGACTTCAAAAGAGAGCATGGGAAACAGAATTTTTTTTAAAGAAAAATCAGTTGACTTTCTAATGATTTCACATTGCAGAGGGTCCCATTAGGTTTAGAACACACTTGGCATCCCCTATCCAGCAACCTATCTTGAGATTTGTAGTAAAACTTGAAACAGGATCAGGTGCACCTGTCTTCTACCCACTGAAGGGAATTGGACACAGAGCCAGGTGATCTATGGAAGTACTGGTGGGAGGGCATGAGAGCAGTGGGCTGTGGATGTACAATCACCCCTCTCCCCCACCCCCCTATCCCCACCCCCCGAAATGCATCTGTCTCCTGAAATTATCTGATCAAGGGGAAATTGGTGACATTTAGTGTTCATAAATAATGTAAGCATCCCGTTTGGGGTTGGCAGCTTTGTCGCTGGCTGTCAGCATCATTTCAGCATCACCCATCTCATCTCAAGACTTGGTTCCCATTGTTTCCTTTTTAAAAGAGAATGGCAAAATGAAAGAGATAACCAGCCATGCGGCTTTTGTTGGGAAAATCCAGGGGGAGATAGAAAAGATGAAGGGGGGGGGGGTTGCTGGAAAAAGCTAGATTCTCTGGAGGCCTCTGCTTATTAATGGAATGGTAATGAGTCCACTGGTGCCCAGCCGGAGCTATCGGATCTAATAAAAGGGATATTTGTCACTCTTGTAAAGAATGAAAAGGGGACAGAAATGCATAATAATGTTATCACTTGTTTGTAGACAGTGAATGATTGTATCTCAAACTGAACACAGGTGGCAGAGATTGTTTAAAAAAAAAACAAAAACAACCTCCTGGCATTAAAACGACAAAGAAGTACCTCCCATAGTATTCCACATTAGCACCAAGTAGAATAAACATAGCATTATTGCGTTTTTCTTATTCATTAGTGTTTTAAAATTGGAAACCTACTTTCTCTGTTTAAATGGAGGCTCATTCAAATTGAATGTAAATAGAGATCAGCATGTTAAAAGTCCTACTTCTGCCCTGCTTTTCCTGGAATATTCATAAATGCAAAGGAGAGCAGTTAGTGCAATGATGAAATGCAAGCATGATTCAAAGCCGCAGACCATAAGACAGTGAGATTTTTTATTGTTATGAAAAAGTCACTAAAAGGAATGGCCTCACCCAATGTGCTAATTTGCTAGTTCTAAACGTGTTTTGAAACAGATATTCAAATCCTAGCAGTGGCTATCAAATAAATGAAATCCAACTTACAGTATATGGTTCTTTCGATACACTGATGATTTTCAAAATGAAATGTGGAATTTCTACCACCACCATCTGGGAAGCTTTGGAAATGGGGACTCCTCTTGGGCTAACAGAAGCTGAGGAAAACAATTTCCTAGTTAATGATCACTTTATCCGCAAGAAAAATATATTTGTTATAAACTCAAACTTTTTGTATTGCAACTTTATTATTATTATTACTAGAGGGCCCGGTGCATGGATTCGGATTTGAGCATCAGTGGGGTCCCTCAGCCTGGCCTGTGCTTCCTCACAATCCAGGACACCTCGGGGGATGTTGGACTTCCAGTTTCAACTGATCCCCGCAGGCCTGGTGGGGATCAGGCCGAAATCAGCAGTCCAAAGATGCCTGCTGCTCCCGCTCATCCCCATCCTTCTGTGCCTGCCACGGGCTTGCACCCAGTCAGTCCTGATTGGGAGAGGCTGGTGCAGCCACAGCAGCGCTCGCCAGCTGTGAGCCCTGCGTCTGGCACTCCCACTTTGGAAGCGCACTGATCCCCAGGGGGCAGCTCCTATGTGGAGCGTCTGCCCCCTGGTGGTCAGTGCACGTCATAACGACTGGTTGTTTGGTTGTTTACACTTTTATATATATATAGAGAGAGAGATTATTATTATTAATTATTATTATTTTATTAATCCTCACCTGAGGATATTTTTCCATTGATTTTCAGAGAGAACAGAAGGGAGAGAAAGAGACACACAGAGAGAGAAATATCAATGTGAGAGAGAAACATCAATTGGTTGCCTCCCACAGGAGCTCTGACTAGGGCCAGGGATTGAGCCTGCAACTAAGCTACATGCCCTTAACAAGAATCAAACCTGGGACCCTCAGTCCTCGGGCCGATGCTCTGTCTACTGAGCCCAACTGGCTAGAGCTGTATTGTAACTTTAAGTTGATGAAGGGGACCTGAAAACTTAGAGTTCCAAATATTCTTTGGGGGGAAAAAAAGAGTAAGATATCCACTATGAACCCTCCTCATAGAAGTTCAGAATTTCTGGATTAATTTTATTTTTTATTTTTTTTTATTATTTTTTATATTTTTATTGATTTTTCACAGAGAGGAAAGGAGAGTGATAGAGAGCCAGAAACATCGATCAGCTGCCTCCTGCACACCCCCCACTGGGGATGTGCCTGCAACCAAGGCACATGCCCTTGACCGGAATCGAACCTGGGACCTTTCAGTCCGCAGGCCCACGCTCTATCCACTGAGCCAAACCGGTTTCGGCTGGATTAATTTTAAATTAATGAAAAGCTTCCATCTTGGGGCAAGCCATTCATCCCAGTGTCCTTGGTGATTGGTTGACAGGGCAGATGGAAGGAGAAAAAGATCTCTTTACAAAGGAGTTATAGTGAACGTTACAAATAGTGCTTAGGAAATGGAGATGTACTCTCTCTGCAAAAGCACAAACAGCTCATCCATTAAACACAAGGCTCAGATAGGGAACATGTCATGCTTGGACTTCATGGTATTGCAGGAATCTCTCTCCTCGAAGAGTGTGCCATGGCCCAAATACAGAGAGGTATGCTATGTCTCCAGTTTTCATTAGGAGGTGGTGCCCACTGTGTGGGTGGCATAGAGATGGGTGTGTGTTAGCAAGAACACGGTCCGGGGAGGGAACATGTGGCCTACACAACCATTAAGATTGTAGGCAACTTGGATAATACTAAATAACTACTATCTAACTGATATTGTGCCAAGTGGAAAATAAAACTCATCTTCCAAATGTCAGAAACTCTCCACTTTTGCAAAGAGGTCAAAGTGAAGGGATTAAGCAAAAAGAAATAAATGAAGAAAACAATCCTAGACACAGAAGACAGTATGGTGATGGAAGGAGACTTGACTTGGGATGGTGAACACAATGTAACATATAAATGATGGATTATAGAATTGTACACCTGAAACTATACAATTACATTAACCAGTGTCACCAAAATAAACTCAAAAATAAGAAAAGACATGCTGGAAAGTAATTCACTGTACAAGCAAATGAAATGAAAGTTCCTCTTGGTTTTGAGACAGCATCGGAGTCTGGTACTGAGGCAGAGCAGTCACTGCAGACTGCAGCTGGGAGCCCCTGTGGCGGGAAGGCCCCTGGGTCTGCGGGCTCCTCCTCTGCCTCCCCTGTGCAGTTCTGTTTGTTGATTTCAGTGACCATTTGTGTATATACATTGCCGATTAGGTTATGACTTTGTGGCTAGAAACATAAAAGCATTTTAAAGTTACCGAACTAAGTGCTGTCGGGTTGTGTCACTTGGTCTTCTATCCTGGGTTGTAGGTGCTGTGAGGCCCAAAACAGCATTAGCATAATGTAAACCATACCTGTATTCATCACGGCTCTCCCCAGAAACAGAACCAATGGGAGATATTCCCTAGAAAAATGATTATTACATATAACACCATTTATTTTATCAGAGTTTCTGTGGTTCAGACACCGTTGAACTGGGTCCTTTGTGTCCGGCTTTCACAATGATGCCGTCAATGTTTCAAACCAAGGCTCAACTGAAGAAGGAATCTCCCACCTTCACCCAAGTGCCTGTTGGCAGGATTAGTGTCCTTGTGGATTGTGAGTCTGAGGTCTCAGTTCCTCACAATCTGTTGGTCACAGGGTTCCTTCAGTTCCTTGCCATGAGGGTCACTACATTATTCATCCCATCAGAACAAGAAGAGCCAGAGAGAGAGAGAGTTCTAGCAACACACAATTCAGTCTTTTTTTACCTGGGCACAAAAGAGACAGCTCATTACTCTTGTCTTATTCTATTAGATTGAAACCGTTTGCTGAGTCCAAAATCTACTTGGCAGGTGGGAAGGGATTAGGCAAAGTGAATGCCAAGAGACAGGCTTTACTGGGAGCCCTGTCAGAAGTTTTCTATCATATCCTCAATGTCTAAAAAAGAGCTTGAATCAGAATTTTTACTCACAAAATATAAGCTAAACAGGAAGGGCAGTGGTTCCTACAAAAAGAAATGGTATGCCTATGAAGCCCAAATCTAATATTCCCAGTGAGCTGGTGTGAGGTCCATATATCTTTTTTAAAAGTCCTGTGTACTGTTAAGTTGACACTGAGGAAGTCCTATCTATACTCCTGTAAGTCAGACGTGTTTGTTATCTGTACATTTACCACTGAGACAGCCAGGAGGCATCTTCACTATGACTAATTCATCACAGGTACGGTCATTTCTGTGAAGCATAACACTTATTCAACAATTGTTTGCAAGCTTGTTGCATTCCAGAAGATGTATTATATTTGGTACCCAAACAATGCATAATTCAAGTTCTATATCTGGTGTCCAAAGCAGGTATTATTCCCAAGTTATAAAGACACAGAGACTGAAATAGTTTAGTCAAGTCACAGAGCTAAAATGTGCTGAAGCCAAAACTCTCCACATGTTGCTCGATGTGAATTTTCCTTTATTGACATTTGGCTATGGTCATACAAAAGGTTAGCATAGGGGGGAAATGGGTAAAGGGTATATAGAAAATGTTTGTACTATTTCTGCAACATTTTGGAAGTCTGAGATCATTTCAATATGAAAAGTTAAAAAATACAAATAAAATAAAATATACCCTTCTCCCTCCTCACAACGATGCCTCTCTGTGGTCTCCCTATAGAATCCTATATAATAAAACCCTAATATGCAAATCAACTGAACAGTGGAACAACCAGTTGCTATGATGTGCACAGACCACCAGGGGGCAGATGTTCAATGCAGGCACTGCCCCCTGGTGGTCAGTGCACTCCCACAGGAGGAGCGCCACTCTGCCAGAAGCCAGGCTCACTGCTGGCAAGCGCAGTGGTGGTGGTGGGAGCCTCTCCTGCCTCCGCAGCAGTGCTGAGGACCCCTTGGGGGACATCCCCTGAGGGGGTCCCAGACTGCGAGAGGGCGTAGGCCGGGCTGAGGGCTCCCCCTCCGAGTGCACTAATGTCGTGCACTGGGCCTCTAGTAAAGGATAAGGATTCGAACCTGGCTCAGAGACCCAGTGTGAAAGGCTCTGCAGACTTTCTGTCCCATCCTCACAAAGGCCACTCTCCACCCCTGCCCCGTTACTTGCGGCTGCTATAATATGCCAGGCATCTTTGCTACCATGCTTTTTCTTTCTGGCCAACATTTCTTTTCCACCATGACAATGGTACAAACTCCTACTCATCTGTCAAACCACAGAGCTTATTCCTTGCACCCCAGAAAATTCTTTCTGAACATTCCAGGAGTGATTAAGCACTTGCTATGGGATTTCTCTTACAACTTGCACTTCCTTTTATTTAGAGTCTATATCTGACATAAGTCTTTGTAACCATGCTTGACTTCCAAACTTTATAATTATAACTAAGTCAAAGACCATTTTCTGATTTTCCCCCCTCAGGCACACAATACCTGAAGCACATGCCATGCTTCATAAATGTCCTAATGAATGGGCTTCAAGGTGCCAATTAGTAAAAAGAAGTTTGAACTTAGTAGGGATGTTTATTATTTACTCTATATCTAGGCTTTATACCCATTATTAACTCACCAAATGACCCAGCGAGGTACATGCCATCGCAATCTCCTTTTTACAGATGAAATCACATAATTAAAAAAGAGTGAATTGGGAATTTGAACCTAGATTGTCTGATAAGAGATGGTCACCCTAATCATACTTCCATCTATGAACTCATCTGTAATTAAACCCTTAATTTTCCTGCTCCTGCCATTTGTTAGAGCCACACAACAGTCACATATCATGCCTTCACCTGATCACATTTTTTAGAAAGAAAGAAACAATTCTGTCTTGTCTGTTGTTTTTCAAGCTGGCCACATAAAGACCTATTTAGAATTATATCAAGAAAAAGAAGGTCTTAGGTTTAAAACATGCATTCTTATTCTTCATATTGATAAAAACGGTTGTTTTGCTTGTTCTTTTCCGTCACCAGATCTGCCCATTAATTTTTTTCTAAGCTCTTAGCATCAGCGGGTAACCTTAAATGAATGACATTTTCAAGTGCTATATATTCTAGGCCTCAGGATCAGATGTTGCCATTTTCAGAGACAGCTGTAGCTCCACTCACAAAAGGCCAAGTATCTTATAAAAGAAGGAGTCGTGGTGAAGTAAGCTGTTCAAAGCCATATGCCTGATACTTTTCAGGTGCAATAGGAACAGGCCCTATCAGGCACCTGTCTGGGTTGTGGGCTGCTTATGTGCCGGTCCTCCTCTAAAAATCATTTTGCTTCCGTTCCTTTATTGAGCATTTCCTGGGCATCAGGTAACGTGTTGAGAACTGGGCTTATAAGCATAACGTGACAGCTTGCTCTTTGTCCCCAGGACATTTACACTCCTGTGGCAGAGCTTAAATTCTACCCATTTTGTTCATTCCAGAAACTTCTCTTTTTGCTCTAATTGCACAAAAGTTAGTATTACATTTTTGTTGTTGTTGATTTTTCTCTTTTGTCTCTTCCATTAGTTCCGTATCGATGGGAGCACCTGTTCTAGTTGTTCAGCTTAATCTCCCCATCACATCTTAAGCATAGGGTTCTGCACCATTTCTTGATCCTATTCTGTGCCCCTCAGTGGTAGGCGGGAGCAGGCTGTGAGGTTTATTTCCAGTGTTCAACTGTTCCACATGTGCACAACACCACACACACACACACACAAATGGTTCTAGCTTTATAAACACAAGAGGATGAAGCTGGTTTTTATTATCAGGGCATAACTTTGATTTTTAGCTGAAGATTTTGGGGAGATGCTTTAGAAACACAGAAACAGAACAAATACGCATTTTCCTTATTAACCCTATGTTGCTTGACAATATTATCTCACCATCTTATGTCCTATGAACTTGAATATCAAATGATGTTGCAATGAGGAAAGTTGTTCCTACCACTTGTACTTGCAAAGAGACAACATACTGAGTGGCAGGTTTCCGGGTCTGGAGCGATCAATCACATAATCAATTCAATGGTAACTCTTCAGTCCTGTTGGACTTGTCATAATTAGAGACCCATCTCCTCAGACCCCTTTCCCTGTGTACATGGAAAGCATGCATGGAATGCCATTGGCCATTGTGCAGCAATGTCAGTGGAGGGGATGTGTCCACCAAGGGTTCATGTACAGAGATGAAGTCAAGTCCTATTACAGGCCACAGTCTTAAGGCCATTTGATAGGAATTAATTAAGGATGCAGTACCACCAAAGAGAAATCTTCTGGGAGCAAGGATGGTTATTACTATATCCCATGCTGATCTTCCCCGTGAATTTCTAAATACTATTAGAAAAGAACCATGTGCTGGGATTCGATGTAAATATGCATGAAATAACTGCAAATATAAGTTTACTTGTACCATGGAGCTTAAGGGGTAGTGTAAGAGACGATGATAGATAAGTAAACAAGAAGACTATGACATTTACTGTGAATGGAAGAACTAAGGGACTAACCGAATTTTCAGAAGATCTACTATAGATGGGGTGATATGTGGTGGAAAGAACATTTAAACTGACACATCATTGGTGAGATCCAGTTGGATAATATCACGCCATGCAAAGAGTAAAGTGTGTGCGAAGGTCCTGTGGTAAGAAAGAAAGATTGTGACCTGCCCTTGAAAGTGGAAGGAGGGGAGTGTATATATGTTTAGTGAGCAAGTCAGTGGATGGGTGTGATGTGAGGTCAGAGAGCCTAAAAAGAGCCATTTCTTCAGGGCCATACCTTTGACCCGATGAAGATCTTATTCCTGCTCTAGAACCATTTCAAGTTTATTAGCCTCTCCTGTCACCCAGTATGTAGTTTGAAGTAGTTTTCCCAGGTAACAGTAAGGTACTTCCAGAACCTTAAGAGGCTCTCAACAGTTGGGCTTCCTTATTCATGAAGGGAGAAGCAAAATTCAGTATATACATTATTTTGGAGAGGATGTCCAGGCATCTTCCAGACCATTAAACACCTAATTTTCTTACTAATGTAGTAGAACCCTGAATTTTAATAGGATTTATATCTTTTTCACTAGACAGACCATGTCTTTCTAAGCCCTTCAATGTGCTATCCATTTCTTGATCTCTGGTTTTATTAGCATGACATGATCAATATATTGGTTTAGTATATTGCAGGATGCTTGTTTCACATATGTGGCCTCCTTTTAAATAAGTTTTGTGTATAAAAATTGACTCAGCTATGGAAACTGGACAAAGAATCATGCCTCTTATTGGAGCAACTGCGCTCCTATTGTTTAATCCTCCATTCCTTGACTTTTTTGTTTTGTTTTGTTTGTTTGGTAAAGTTTTCCTTTGGTTATATAGACATGGTAACTACCATCAATGTTGCTCCTAGGAACACCGTGTTCTGTCACCCTGGTCTGTGACTCACTGTCAATCACCTAAGCTCCTCTAGATGCCACATCAACCTTGCTTCTCATTACAGTTATTGAGTCTGGGCTTTTTCTGGTTCCCTACCTTCCTATCCGTTGTTACCATGGAACCAGTTCTGCAATCGAGTTTCTTACTATGTCTTGGCCTATAGAGGGTAAATGCTTAGTGATGATGGTTAAACATTTGCTTTGTTAAATGGTGTGTCCTTCAAGCCCCAATTAGAGCCTTTTTTTTTTCCAAAGACAAGTCACTCAAAATTTAATTATTGCTAATTAGTATTTAAATATATCTCAAAAACATATGTCCACATGCATGCACACATACATACACACATTCACAAGCAGAAGCCCTCCTCCCTTGCCCACTACAGTCTAGGAAGATTCTACTTAATTATGTTAAGCCCTGTAGAAAGTGATCATTACACATTTTAAGAACTGGTGTTGAAATACATATTTATGATAATATAGACATGGATATCTGGGAATTGGTAGCTTTATATAAATCTAATATAATATTTGATAGATAGATAGATAGATGATATAGATATAGTTGTAATGCCAAGTATGAGGAGAAAATAGCAGATAAAGTTGGGAGATGGATTGGAGCCATATTGGATTTTATCCTGTAAGTGACAGGAGCCCTTGAAAGATTTTAAGCAGGGAACAGATACAGTTGATTTGTACTCCAAAATAAAATAGGATGGAGTGAGGGAGTGACAGGTATTCTGATTGAGCAATAGTAAGACTTTGGAACACTGCTCCAACTCCAGGAATTATTCTTCACTGGTAAGTGAGGCACAGCATACAGACAAGTTCAGAGCATTAGAAAGGTATCAGCCACCACTGGACCCCATTCGAGAACTTAGAAATCTGAAGGTGGGCTGGCAGCCGCTGTCCAGAAGGAGAATCCTGGTGGAGCTTCATTTACCAGGAACTTCATGATCACGACAGGGTAGGTGTGGCGAGAGCACACCCGCAAAGCTAACGGTGCACGTGGAGAACTTCAGGGGGCGGTTTCACATGCGCTTATCCCCACTTCAAAGTCGCTGTCCGCTACATGGACACAGTGTATGCCAGCACTTCCCATGGAGGCATGGGGCTTGGCTCCTAAAAATTGAGCAGGCTAATCTAAGAAATAACTGCAAATTCATAAATAAGTGCTGATATTATGTAGATTGATATGCTTATTTCAGACGCTTTGAGGATATGCACTAATTTTTTTTTTGGGGGGGGGAATAATTTTTAAAGAACAGTTTCAGCCGCTTGATTTAATGATCTAGTTTTTGAGTTTAAAATGAAGAACAGCTTCAGAGACCCATTTCCCTTTCAAGAGAAAGATTAAATAATCTTAAAGTCGTTTGCTGTGCAGTTTATGTTTGCATTTTTTATCTAATCAGCCAAACAAATATAATTAATTCAGACACTTGCCTCTGTGGTTTTGGTGCCTGGTAGGAGCTATATCAAATGCAAATGCAAATGCATTCCTAAAATAATGAGAATGTCATTATCACCCCTTATTCACTTATGTGGCCACATAGGAAACTGAAATACCATGTATTAGGGAAGTTACTTTTATAAACTGTGCAGGGAACATTATGTACTTTGCTGTGACTTTCTCTAGCATCCCTTTGTCCCTGTCGGACATGCGGGTGGGTGTGTATTGTAGACAGGGGTGCTGGCCCTGGAGTTTTCCCTGAGCTGCAGATTTTATTCTCCTTCTGGCTCCGAGTCCTTTAGACACATTCTTTAACACCTCTGAGCCTTAGTTCTTCAGCAGTTGCACGGACCCTGATTATCTCTGCCCTGCTCACCTCAAAGGGCAATTATAAGGATCAAGTAAAATGATAGCAATATGTAAGGTGATTGTGATTCATTACCTGTGTGCTTATGCCTATGTGTGCTTCGTCTGTGATCTCTCACTTTGGACTTGGTCCAGTTCTCACAGGCAGCTTTTCTGCTGTTCTCACAGCAAAGATTAGGGTGTCTTTCTCCATTTTTTTCATAGCTTCTAAGCTATGCCCAATTTTCCTCTTTGGAATCCCCTTCTGGATACTTTTTTTGCTGCTGTTTTTTCTCCGCGTATTTGGATTTAGCTTGCTCCTGTGGAACACGCCCCCTTGCTTGTGTGACTTCCCTGATACCACAGTCACTTGCCTGTGATCATAAGCCTCTACAAATCACCCCCCTTCTTCCTTCAGGGTCAAATGGAAATCAATATTGGCACCACCTCTCCAGTTCTAGTCACTCATCATTCCGGAATCTGCCCTCGTGTCTTTGTAAAAATTGTTCTGTGTCTTAGTAGTCAGAAGCCTATGGTATGTGTCATCCTAGCTCATCTTTCCTCTGCATGCAATACAGCTGACCAGTTCTCACCTGCAGAAAGCTATAGGTAAAAAGTCTTTGTAGTAAACACTGGTGTAAACAGTATTGTTTTAAGCAGGCAGCATATAATTTAGGACACTAGGTGGAATTAAAAATAAATAGTCATTATTATTTTATCTTTTAATATTTAAAACATAATTTACTGATAAACTTTACAGTTGCTATATTCTCATTTTGTTTTTATATTTCACTTGAAACACCTAAGAGGCTTTAGAATAAGTATTTCAATGTGAAAAATTAAAGATATTTCTAAAATACATTTCTTTTTGTTTCAAATGCAATATTTGGGGGAAAGGCCTATATAACTTCCAACTGTAAAATAAACTCTTATTTAGTAAGAAGAAACATGAAAAACTACTGAGAGATTAATGTAAATTAATAAATTATACTTTAGAATTTGAGAAACCTCTATTTGATTCCTCATTTTTCTACTTCAAAGCTCAAAGACTTTGAGTGAGTTACATAATCTTTCTAAGCTTCATTTCTGTTTTCTATTAAGGGGAAATGATTATCATTATCATGCATTAATATGAAAATTCAATCAGAGAATGCTTAACTAGTCTTTAGTATAGCTCAGTAGAGAAGGCTAACATTAATGAAATTATACTTTAAAAAATAAGAATAATATTGCAACTATTCAAGCTCTCCCGATGGTAAGGTGGACTATACCTCCGATGATCTGAATGGTGGACACTGCTCCCTTAGGCAACATGTTTTTAAATATCTCACCTGTTATTTTTTTGAAGAAATATATGCCACAAAAAGACTTTTAACAAATAAAACAGAACCTTTATATTTCACATAAATATGTGCATTGCTATTTGGCATTCTCATGACTAAGAGTAGGTTCAGTCTTTAAAAAACACTTTGTCATATATAACACTGACAAGAACTTTTCCTCAGAAAATCAAATAATAGCATTTGGTGTATTTTATTTCTGTCTGGTTCTGCTACAAGAAGCACAATTCAAAGGAAGTATGCTCTGGATGGCCATATCAGCATAGAACTGAGAGGGAGCACACAAGAAGCAAAGATACAAGTTAGAAGATGCTTTTAGGAGATGCAGAAATAGCTGAAGAGGTCCATGGCACCCACTGGCAGCCATAATGATGAAGAGTTGAGGGCAGGTTTGCAAAGGCTGATGAAGTGGACTCAATATAATTTGTTCACCTATTTATTTTCTGTCTGCGGTTGGAACAACATGACCATTTTGGTGTGGGTGAATGGGTAAATGGTGGTTCAATTAAATACAGGGGATCCAGGAGGAGGCATGCATGTGGGAGAAAGATTACAAGTAAGTCCTGGATCGGGTTATTTTAAAGTTCATGTGATTGATCCAGATTGAACATTGGGGAGTAATTATTTCAATGGCTCTAGAACTAAGGAGAAAGATCTGAGCTAGAATAAAATGTGAATGATTAGACTATGCATAATCATACATGTGCTGTATATTGATACTTTGGTTTAGAGTTTGCCTTAATTTATATACAGTGTGTTCTAATACAGATGATCAACTCTCAATCTGACCACTAGATTAGACCTTACACTTTATGAAGTAGGAGTAGGACTTTTTAAAATATATCCAGAATAGCAGAGGGGCATGAAGGGATGCTTGAGGGAGTCTGGGAGAGTAAACTAAATTGGTAGGCAGCAAATCGAAATCTCTGTCATATTAAAACTAATGGCCTGATGCATGAAGATTTGTGCAAAAATGGGCCTTCCTTCCCCTGACTGCCAGCACAGCCTTCTCTCCGGCCCAGAGCCACCATTCCACCTTCCCATGCTGCCCAGAGGCCCGGAGCAGTTGGCATGGTGCGGAATGCCTGTGTCGTCGCCATGGTGATGACGCAAGTGTCCCACCCCGCCCCCGGCCCTCAGAGCCTGCATATGCAAATTAACCTGCCATCTTTTTTGGGTTAATTTGAATACTCACTCCTGATTGGCTGGTGGGCATCGTGAAGGTACGGTCAATTAGCATGTTGCTCTTTTATTAGCCTGGATTATGTAAGAACTACATTTGTCATCATAACATAAAAAGTGATTTAAATTACTTACTGTCAGAATTATTTAAGCCCATAACTGTTTTTTAATTAAAACTAACATAGAAATATATGCCATATTTTAAAAAATTGTGGACATAGGTCAGAAAACTTTTTGAGTACCACTAGCTCATAGAAGGACTAGAGACTTGCTGATTTCACTTTGTCACATGCACATATTTTGAAAACAACACAAATGCATGCACTGGATACTTACTCATACAACCCTATTTTGATGAAATAATTACTTCAGCATATCCTCTTCTAAGATTCATATTATTATTCATTTCAATATAATGTTCCCACAATTTGAAATTTTGGATTTAGAATTTTTCTCATATAAAATTGCATGGTAACTTTTATTTTCCTTGATGTCAAGCCATTATGTTGATTTGTGGTTATATACTTTTTCAATCATTTGCCTTATGTTGGACATTTAATTTGTCTTTTGTTTTTCACACCCATGAGCAAAACTGGGATTTAGACTTCATCAAACCAGTGCCAGGCTAAATGTAACTGAGATATTTATGAATCTTCTATGTATTGTAATACAGCTCTCACAATGAAGCCCTAAGCAAGAGTTTCTGAATCATGGTAGTAAAGAAAAAATATAAGCTTTGGGAGAGTTTTCCCAATATTTATGATAATGAAAGACAGGAAGGAGTTTGTTTGCCCTAGCCAAACAGCAACCAAGCAGATTGTGTGGGTGGACTAGTACAATAACGCTAGATGTACTGAAAAAACAGTATTCCAACAAAATGAACTTCTACTTATAAGTACTACCCACATGCACTTGGCAGTGGTTTGGTTAATGTGTGCTCTTTCTTGTACATGGGGAAATGATATATATTAACTGCACAAATATATCTGGGAACTGCCTTTCTACCCAGATATAGTTGCATATATTTTATCTCTTTATTGAATAACTTGAGTTTACAGCTCAGGAGACAAAAAAGGACTTTTAAAAAATATATATTTTTTATTGATTTCAGGGAAGAAGGGAGAGGGAGAGAGATAGAAACATCAATGATGAGAATCATTGACCTGCTGTCTCCTACACACCCACCACTGGGGATCAAGCCTGCAACCCCAGCATGTGCTCTGAGCAGGAAACAATCTGTGACCTCTGGTTCATAGGTTGACGCTTAACCTCTGAGCCAGGAAGGCCAGGCAGGAGTTTGTTTTTTAAAGCTGTGATGTACTGAGTGTCAATTTTGTACCAGTGAGGTCTTATATACAGAAACTCATTGTGGAGAAAATTATCATCATGTTGCAATTAGAACAATAATACCTCACCCAAGTTCACATCCTGAGTATTAGCAGAAGAATTGGAAAACAGGCCCATGAACCAAACCTAGGCTTTGCCAAGTACATCTATAAACATGAGCATCTTGATGAAATCAAATTAAAAGAACACTCTACTTATATGAATATTTGAGCTATCTTTACTGAAGCTTTTAAAGTTTACTGGAATCCGTGAAGGACTAATTAGTGCAAAGTATAAGTGCAGCCCTTTAAGAGAGTAAGCTTGATCCCATTACCATGTCAAGTGGGTTAGACTTAGAAGTACTCCCCTGAGAGGCGAGCTCACTATCTCATTAGTTCTCTCCTATATGCATATGTTTACTTGTGGGGAGCTTGGAGGCAGATCAGGAAGAGGCGATGCATAATTAGGCTCATGACTCCCAAATTGCTGTTTCTGGGAGGCCCTTCCTGATGAGCTTTCTCCCTCTCTGCTTCTGTGTTTGTCTTTTGTCATCTGAGCAGTCGGGCAAACTAAGCCCTCTTTGGTACTTGGCTCCAAGGATGGCATGTGAAGTGAGATGTTTCCATACCTTTCAAGAACCCTGCTTCCTCAAGAAATGCATAAATATTCACCCAGTTAGATGACAAGCTAGGATGGACTCCTGCCTCCCCTTCCTCACCTCCCATGGCAGTACCACACTAGATATTAGTCAGAAGCAAGAAGCTTAAATATTCCACAACCTTATGAAACGTTTAAGAAATGCAATAGCCTGGCTGGCATGGCTCAGTGGTTGAGCTTTGGACTATGAACCTGGAGGTCATGCTTCGATTACAGGTCAGGGCACATGCCAAGGTTGTGGGCTTGATCCCTGGTGTGGGGCATGTAAGAGGCAGCCAATCAATGATTCTTTCTCATCATAGATGTTTCTTTTTTTAATTATTGATTTTTAGAGAGAGAGGAAGTGAGAGGGATAGAAATAGAAACATCGATGAGAGAAAAACATCATCCATCAGCTGCCTCCTGCATGCCCCATACTGGAGATCAAGCCCACAACCCAGGCATGTACCCTAACCAGAATCAAACAAGTGACCTCTTGGTTAAGGGGTTGATGCTCAACCACTGAGCCACAAGGGCCAAGCACATCATTTATGTCTGTATCTCCCTCCCTCTTCCTCTGAAATCAATAAAAACATACTTTAAAAAAAGTGAAATATATTAAGGACACAAAGAACACTCTCAGTGTGTGTATGAGTGTGTCTAGTAGAGAGTTGCCCAGAGGACAAGTGAGAAAGATGAGTCCCAATGTGACTGAGCAAGGGCACAGTAGTTGCAGGCATTACATTAGGATATCAGGTATTCATCCCAGAGCAGTTATGGAACCCAGCTGAGAAAGAGTTGTTCACGGTATGTGAAGGCAAGCATTTTACCTATCAACTTTTCACATTCCAGAATATATATAAAATTGAGAAAATAGATGAGAAAAGTGACTAGTGAAACATAACAATGCAGGGAAGTTTCCTTGGGGTAGCAATCCTTGGTGAGAGGGGAAAGCAAATGTGAATTGGTTGAACTTTGGGCTGAGCTCCAGCGTCAAATTCAAAAGAAGGGACTTAGACACTTAATGCCAAGATAGAGAATAACTCCAAGGTAATATAAGCAGCTGGGGGAAATAGAGAGGTTTCTGAAGACTATAAAAATATAAAATATTTTCTACGAGTTTATAGTACAATGCATACATAGAATTTATATGGACCCAATTATAAGATAAATCAATGAGAGATGAATCAAATATATGGAGAAATATGTCATGTTCACGGATGGTTCACCTTAATAAAAAGTTTTAGTTTATCCAAAGTAAACTATAAATGCTATTCCAGTAAAAGGTACTAGCACACATTTTCAGACAGCTTGAATACATTGATTCTAAATTTTATGTAAAAGAAAATACATTAATAAGTGGGTAAGACAAATTTAGAAAATAATATTTTGGAGGAATTTACAGTGCTGGATAGTCTCCATTGATCTCCTAAGATTGATGCCCCAACCTTCCCAGCTTTTTTTGCCTGGGGATGCTGGACTGGATGGAACAGACCAACCAGACTTCCTGGTTATCTGGCTGCTTCCACTTTGTCCATGAGAAGCACTGGTAGGCAGACCTACTTTCTCTCTACGGAAGGCCCAAGCGCCTTGTTTGCAACTCTTGCTAACAAATAGAGCTAAATGAACCCTCTACATGGCTCCATATTATAACTGTGTTCCTGTATTGTAAGGTTTATCTCATCTGGTTATGATTGTTCTGTCTTCTTTGCTACAATGCTCTCCTTAAGGGTACTCTTATATTTTATTAATCTGTATCTCAGGACACATTAATCAATTAATACAGTTTTTAAACCTGCAAGAATATAACCTGTTTACTCAACTGTAGCACATAGTTTGTATTCCGAATCATCGTATTTCCACAAAAAAGGTTTATAGGTTTTAATCTAAATAAAGTTTATTATTTAAACATGAAGCCCGTAGTTGGCGGAAATGCTGTGTGGTTTTTTTTTAAAATGTAATAATCAAACAGTGAAATGTAAGAAAGTTCTATTTCAAAAACAGATGAAAACATTACTATCTATAGTTATTGTTTAATGGAGACACAATCCAATCTCAAGACAATTTTTAAAATCCCAAAGAAAATAATGCAATTGCTCTGAAAGCAATCAGCCATCTTTAATACTTTGATATTTAATAAAGGTAGCTTTATCTCTGCAAGCACAATTTGATAACCAATATTGTATTCAGATAAATAAAAAAGCACTCAGAACAATGCGCTAAGATTTAATTTGAATATAGAACTTTTTATATCTTCCCTACAACAAAAGAAAACTAGTACATAATTTTTTAAAAATTGCTTTATTTCCCTCAAATCTTATTAATTGAGTACCCAGAGAATATAAAACACATTTGGAGAAATGAAAAAATATATTTTGCAAGTATTCTTAAATAAAAAATTGACAAGTCATGGGGAATATATTTTGAAAAATATGAAACATTTTTAAAAATTTAAAATACTTAAATATTACCTAATTAGTATTTCAGAAATAATATCTGAAATTTGAAAATTTAAAGCATAGAAATGAATTGTGCCTTGATAGCATATAAGATATAAAATAGTAAATTATTATGTATGTAAATGGAATAATGTCAAGTATTATGTTTCTGATTTATTCATTTTAAAAGTAAGCTATTTACTTCCCAGGCATATTCCATTTGCTGATTAAACTTCTTGGGAAGTTTTTTAATATTAAGGATTACCTGCAGAGAATATTTCACATGGTGAAAGCAGACACATTTAATTTGGGGCCATCTGGAGAGTATAATAGAAGTAGAAACCAAACACACTTTCATATTTATACTAAATTTCTTACTAAAATAACACACATAGGCTCAACTTAGGGAAAATACATGATATATAACAAACTAAATCACATCATGTTTTATTTCTCATACATTGATAAATTCAATGTAGGGCTTACTTACTAGGAATAAACATATTTTGAGTTAAGACAACACCAAAGAAATATGAGAGCCCTAGACTTAATTTTAATAGTGTAATATGATGGTCTTTGAAGTATCACTTCTCCCTGAAACCTCTCACCTGCAAAAGAAAGTAATCATGGTCTCTAGACCTGAATGTAAAACAAAAATATAGAACCCCTAGAAGATGACATGGGAGAAAATCTGGATTATCTTGGGTATGGGAATAACATTTTAGATACAATACCAAAGGCACAATCCATGAAAGAAATGCTTGCTAAGATAAATTTAATCAATATTAAAAATGTCTGCTCTACAACAGATACTGGCTGACAAGACATTGAAAAGACAAGCTACAGACTGGAGAAAAAACTTGCAAAATATATATCTGATAAAAGACTGTTATTCGAAATATATAAAGAACTAAAATTTCAGTAGTAAGAAAATGAACAACTCGATTTGAAAAGGGACAAAAGACATCTCACTAAAGAAAAGATACAGATAACAAACAGGCATAAGAAAAGATGCTTCCGGTCATATGTAATTATGGAAATTCAAATAAAAAACAGTGAGATGCCACTCTGCAACTATTAGAATGGCAACACCCAGAACACTGACAGCATCAATGCTGGTGAGGATTTGGAGCAACAGGAATTCTCATTCATTGTGGATAGGAATGTAAAGTGGTACAGCTATTTGGAAGACAGTTTAGTGGTATTTTTGATAAGTATTATACTAATAGTTTTACAGTTCTTCTTTTTAATTTATCTTTTAATTACAGTTTATATAATATTATATTAATTTCAGGTTTATAGCGTAGTCATTAGACATTTATAAGCCTAATCAAGTACCTATCTAACACCATGCATACTTATTACAGTATCATTGCCTATAATCCCTGTGCTTTACTTTACATCCCCTTGACTTTTTTTTAAAATATATTTTTGTATTGACTCCATAGGGGAAGGGAGAGGGAGAGAGAGACACATCAATGATGAGAGACAATCACTGATTGGCTGCCTCCCACACACTCCCTACTCGGGGTTGAGCCCACAACCCAGGCATGTGCCCTGACTGAGAATCCAACCATGACCTCCTAGTTCATAGGTTGATGCTCAACTGAGCCATACCAGCCGGGCATCCCCTTCACTATTTTTACTATTTTTATAACTGATAATTTGTACTTCTTAATCCCTTTCACCTTTTTACCCATCCCTCCAAAACCCCCTCCCATCTGGCAACCTTCAATTTTTTCTCTGTATCTACAAGTATGTATCTTTTTTAAATTTTTGCATCTAAGTGAAATCATATGGTATTTATTTTTTTCTGTCAGACTAGTTTTACAATGTCATCCATATTGTCACAAATGTTAAGATTTCATTATTTTTTCTAGAGGCTCGATGCATGAAGATTTGTGCAAGAATGGGCCTTCCTTCCCGTGGCTGCTGGGACCGCCTTTGCCCTGGCCCAGAGCCTCCTTTCTGTCTTTGCTCCACCTGGAGCCACCTTTCTGCCTTCCCATGCTGCCCAGAGGTCCAGAGCGGTTGGGGCAGTGCAGAACGCCCGTGACCGGGCCCCCTGCCACTTTGTGCCTATGTATACAAATTAACCCACCATCTTTATTGGGTTAATTTGCATTCTCACTCCTGATTGGCTGGTGGGTGTCACGAAGGTACGGTCAATTTGCATCTTTCCCTTTTATTAGTGTAGATGGCTGAGTAGTGTTCCATTGTATAGGGTATCCCACCAAAATGTATACACACACTTTGAATTATTATAAAGGAAATGTTTATTAAAAGACATTTCATTTTCAAAGTTGAGATATCAACTGTTACAATGTGAATACATTTTGGGGGGACACCTTGTATGTAGCACTTCTTTATTTTCATCTGTTGATGGACACTTATGTTGTTTCCATATCTTGGCTATTGTAAATAATGCTTCAGAGAAGATAGGGGTCCATATATCTCTTTAGATTAGTGTTTTGAATTTTTTAAAATTAATACCCACACATAGAATTGCTGGGTCATATGGTTGTTCTATTTTTAATTTTTTTGAGGAACCTTCAAACTGTGTTCCATAATTGCTCCACCAATTTGCAATCCCACCAATAAGGCATGAGAGATCCCTTTCTCCGCATCCTCACCAACACTTGTTGTTTGTTGACTTATTAATGATAGCCATTCTGACAGGTATGAAGTGATATCTCATTTTGGTTTTAAATTGCAATTCTCTGATAATTACTGATGTTGAGCATCTTTTCATATGTCTATTGACTATCTGTTTGTGCTCTTTAGAGAAATATCTGTTCAGGTCCTCTGCACATATTTTATTTGATTGATTGTTTTATTAATGCTAAGTTGTATTATCAACTTCCTACAAATTTTGGACATTAATCCCTTAGCAGATGTATCATTGGCAAATACCTTCTTTCATTTAGTTGATTGTATTTTCATTTTGTTGATGGTTTCCTTTGCTATGCAAAAACTTTTTAGTTTGATATAGTCCCATATGTTCATTTTGCTTTTGTTGTCTTTTCCCTAGAAGACATATCCATTGCTCTATTTTCTTATAGTTTTCTGGTTTCAGGTCGTACCATTAAGTCTCTAATTTACTTTGAGTTTATTTGTTGTATATGATGTAGGAAAGTGGTACAATTGTTGTGTTTTCATTAAAAATACCTTATAGGTACATTTTCAAAAGTAAATGTATTCATCATCAGCTTTAACATAAAAATTCCTTTGCAAATTCTATCTAAAATTTGTATCTTTCTGGACAATTCAAATTAAGCATGAATTAAAGTAGTGTTTGAAAAAAGCTCCTGAATAATCTTACACCAGGCTAATTAATAAACTAATAAATAAATTAAGAGCATGTGGGTCCTTTGGGCTTCCTCACACTAACTTAATTCATGCAGCATTTTCACTGTTGGAGAGCTTTTCAATGGGAACTGCACATTTATTTTAGAAGAAACTTGAAGACCATAATGAAATAAGTATTGACGCACTTTCTCTCTGAATACTTGAAGCATAACAGATTGTCCTGTGAAGTAAAAGAAGTTATAATGATTATGAAATATAGACTATAATTTCTGACTCTAAATTGCTTAGAAACTTCATTTTTCATGCCATTGATCCACTGGTACATTATAAAGCTGAAAAAGTATGTGCAAAAAGGGTAAAAAAATTAATGCTAACGCATCTACCTAACTGCACTGACAATTTGTTTTGTGCTTCTAGAAATTTGGGGTTATACAGTTTTTGAGAGCTGTAGGAGATTCGGTACCTAGACTCTTATCACCACTTCTCTCTGGTGATTAAACTTACATTGTGTGTAAAACTGAACTATGTCTTCCACTGGAAAAAGAAACTAGCATTAATTAAGCCATATTGAACCCTTGCTACCAATTGGGCACATTCTTATGATAATTGATCCTTTTTTAAAAGAAGTGTAATTAGCCTGGTCAGTGTGGTTCAGTTGTTGACCTATGAAACTGGAGGTCTCTGTTCGATTCCCGGTCAACATGCACAGGTTGCAGGTTCATTCCCCAGTACAGGGCATGCAGGAGGCAGCCAATCAATGATTCTCCCTCATCATTGATGTTTCTATCTCATTCCCTTCCTCTCTGAAATCAATAAAATATTTATATATATTTAAAAAGTATAATCAACTTAAGAACATAGTATATTAAATTTTAAAAAGTCATTTTACATTTATAATATCTTTATTATTATTATATTGTCTGTATGTTCATTCTTTATAAAGAGAGGTTTCCTAAAAAAAATGCTACTAATAATAAATGATAAAATCAATAAATATTCTGTCAATTTAGTAAAATATTTTAGTTACTCAAAAAGTGAACAGTCACATCCATTACTTGCTGTCTCTGTGTATTTTCTGTTTCACTGTTCAGTGTCTTTACCTAAAGAACATAGAGTCTGTAAGCCTCCAGTGACCAATAAGCTGCTGAGCTTTCTAATGTGACTATATAAGCCAAACGAGATTTGGTATAGGATAAACACCGTATTCTTTTTAAAGCACATTTCCACAGTGGAAAATATCGATTACAGTACATGGCTTTCAAGATGCATATAATATGCCATTTTAAAAGATGGAGGTCTTTAGAGCAGAGATAAGTGGAAGTTTCAAGAATATAGCACGAGTACAGAGAAAATGCCAGCTGTTTCTAAAACTTAAAAAAAAATACATGTTTTCATTGATTTCAGAGAGGAAGGGAGAGGGAGAGAGAAATAGAAATATCAATGATAAGGATCATTGATAGACTGCCTCCTGCACCTTCCCTACTGGGGATTGAGCCCACAACCCAGGCATGTGCCCTGACTGGGAATTGAATTATGACCACCTCGTTTATAGGTCGATATTCAACTACTGAGCCACACCAGCTGGGCTAAAACTTCTTTTTTAAAGAAACAAGGTAATCATAGATTTGTATATAGGAACGATTAGGTTGGACTCCTTGAGGCATCCAATCAGGGTATATTTAGGCCACAATTACCCACGTGCCCTTCTTTTCCCAAACGCTTTGAAAGAAAAGATGATGTCCAGCTAGGCCCTTGGGAGTAGTTTCCTAAATGACCTTTTTCAACTACCTTGAGGACCTAAGCTATAGGAATAACTAATAGCAACTTTTATCTAGGGACCTGGGATTCTGCCAGAGGAAAGAGATGCATGTGAACATTCATCTCAAAAGTGTATGAAGAGCAGTTGTTAATATCAAGAGACTGGGCTAGCATAGTGAAAGAGAGGAATTGGCAGATTGGGCAGGCTCCCCACTTCTTCCATCCAGTCCCTGCCATTAGTTTGCTTCCCATCACCACTACCATCACCAGGAAAACTCTTGCCTGTGATTGGGGAATGTAGATGATCCAAAAGAAACTATTGTTTACAAAAATCTTTGTTCCTGTCTCGTGTTCCCAAATCGATGGTAAGGTCCTTAAAGCATACTGTTTGCCAGGTCCATTAGTAAATATCTAATATGAATTTATCTCATTAAATTACAGGACAACCATAAGGAATTAAATACAGTTATCCACCTCACTTTTCTAATGAGAGGTGAATAACAGTATTCTAATTCCATATGGTTGATCATAATAATGGGTTAATTCACTTGCCATCCATCTTAGAGTATGTAAGAGGTGGGGTAGGTCTGTGTAGTTCCACAGCTCATGCTCCTTATATGCACTCTGTGTGGGTTCACTCTGCTCCCAGCATAGTCGTCTGTACACAGCAGTGGCTCAACAAATCTCTGTTGCTCTAATGGAAAACAAATAGTATATTTTTATGCATTCACTAAAAATATATTCAGACATTGAATGAGGCACTGTTCTAGGCACAAATTAGTTGTTAATAGCATAGTTATAGCCCTGTGTGAGCATGCACAGCAGCGTGTGGAATAGCATTCTTCTAGAGGAGAGGAGATGATAAACAAATGTCGCAAGTGAGTTTTTTGTACTGTTCAGTATGGTCACCGTGGGGAGATGCCTAGCTCTGCCTAGAGAGTGGGCATGTTCCAGAGAAAAGGCAGTGAGGACCTGGATCCTGGAGAATGACCAAGAGATGATGAGGAGGGTGGCCAGGTTGCAGCATGCTAGGTACAAGCAACCTCACAGAGAGAGGCAAACAGGTGTGTTAGAGACAAGAGAAATCAAGCAATTGCACTGATCATTTAACGTATCTTTAAAAATCTTACCAGAGAGAGATGTATGTTAGGATTCTGGACTTTCTAAAATGGAGACACATGCTTATAAATGCAGTAACCCCCTGGCTGTGGGGAAAGGAAACACTGGAGAGAGGCTGACAAGCCTCAGAAAGCTGCGGCCGATCAGGGGACAGAGGCCAGGAATGTGCAGGAGGACTGCCATTCTCCCTCTTTGTATGGGGTTGGCAACTGGAAACTGGACTTTTTAAGGTAGAATCATCTCAAAGGAGGGGGCATAGGGCCTTTGATGAGTCAACATGAAATGTGTCTTCATTTCAGGGAACTACATAGAAAGTTATTGGAGAGGGTGAGCATGATATTTTAAAGTAATTTCCCTGAAGTGCTCAATTATATGTTTCTTACTAACAACATCTGTTAGTGGGAAAATAAAGATCAAGTGGCCGGTCTCTCTAGTGTATGCTTAAGTGATGAGTAAACAGATTAAGGCATTTCATAAAATCATGTTGCATTTGGCGGTGACATTTTGTGCGTAGGATTAATCAAGTAGGGCAGAAACAAAGACATTGTGCTTTTCAGGTTTTACTATTTTTACACCATTTTCTGTAGTTCTACAGGTGTTTGGAAAAAGGAGCTTTAGAGTCAGAGGGATTGCATGCATGAATCATTCTTTAATACCTCCTGTTTTCTCAATTATAAAACAAGAATAACAAAAAATATCTCTCACAGGCTTTTGAGGGGATTAAATAAACTAGTACAGGGAGGCACGGATTCCATCCTCACATACAGTGGTGGTTTAACAAATGCCCGTTTTCTGCTTTCTATCTACTATTGACCTGTTTTCAAGGTAAGTAAAATATAACTCCCATCATAATGTAAATTATTCAGCCATGCCCAGTAGGCACTCAATATATATTTGATGCTTCGTGAAATCAATTGTACGGTTTTCTTTCTTTTTTTTTCACCCCCTGTTGTCAGAAGGGCTTAAATTTTCGGAAGGAAATCTTTACCTAATTGGCCTCTCCAAAGTTCTGGCTAAGATGTGAGGAAGTGCTGATGTTTTGATTACACCAGGATTAGTATGGGGAAAGGTGTCTGATGAAAACAACCCCAAATGCAGCAGGCATCATATGAGTCCATGGAGGACTAATCAATAGGTGAGAGGAATTCACTGATGGCATCTGAATGGAAGAAGAAGGGGGTATGCAAGGCCCCGGGGGAGAGGTAACTGCCCCGGCTGCTTTGAAAAGGAGGACCACACTCCCAAATGACAGGACTCAGTCTTTTAGCTACACTCATTTTTATTTTACTGTAGAATGAGTAACAGATATATCATTATGGATCAAAATTCACAAAGCACAAAAGTTTACACAGGGAAAAATTTGCCTCCTAACTCTCCACCAGCTAACCAGTTTCCCTGCCTGGAGGCGACCACTGCTATTGATTTCTTGAGTATCCTTCAGAGGAAATTAAACCCCTACAAGCAAACATAATTCTTCTTTTTCTCTGGTTTTGTTTTATTTTTTACAAATGGTAGTATGCTAGCACACACTCTGCACCTTTAATTCTTTATTGAAAAGTTTAACTTGAAGATCAATGTATATTGATGCAGAAATGACTTCCGGATTTGTAACTGGGGAAGGATGCTGACTCTAACACCTGTGCCGCTACCGGGGCACCTCTGGCTTCCTGTTTCAGTAGTGTGGCATCATCGAATCCTCACAGGTTCCTCTTCACATTGCTAAGAGCACGCATGCATTCATTGGGTCATTTATTCATTGGTTTGATCTACCCCCAGGAGAAGTAATAAGAAAGGCGTGTAGCCTGCCCTGTGTGCTTCAGCGGTTGAGCATTGACCTTTGAACCAGGAGGTCACAGTTAGATTCCTAGTCATGGCACATGCCCGGGTTGCGGGCTGGATCCCCAGAAGGGTGCTTGCAGGAGGCAGCCAATAAATGATTCACTCTCATCATTGATCTTTCTATCTCTCTTTCTCCCTTCCTCTCTGACATCAATAAAAAAATGTATATTTTTAAAAAGAAAGGAGTAGAAGCCATCTTAACGCTCCAACACTTTTTTGAATACATGATGTAAAGGACATCATGTATTCAAATATTTGTAGAAGAAATTTTGTGGTTACAGTCCTCTGTTAAGCCATCGAGTCACTGGGGAACAAGAAAACTTACCCTCATGGACACAGCACAGTTCCAGATGCTGATGGATTCTGCTCTTCACATGGTCATGGAGAGGCCGGGCCCTATCAGCTTGCATTCTTAGGGAAGAGGAAGTCTCAGGTGGACACCTGGCCATGCAGTGTTGTCATGGGGAGTTTGAGGTCTGCAGCTGTCACAGCAAGCAAACCCTGGAAGAAGAGCTTCGGAGATTTTATTAAATGTTTAAGGAACCATCCTTCTAAGTGGAATGTTGAAAACAGGCATATTTCAAATATATATGCAGATAAAAATAAACCTAATTGGTCAAAGACATAGGGCATGTCGACCCTGATAATCAGTCTAGACAACATTCATTAAATGTCTACTGTGCACCAGTTTCGGTGCAAGGTTCTGGGAATATAGAACTCTCATACTGAGAATCAATAAGGAAAAGCATGAAAAAAAGCAGTCTCCATCAGAGTATAACAAGCTGCGTGTAGGGGTCTATGGGAGATTAAGGGGCTAATACTTTACTCATCCTGAAAAGACAGGAGGGCAAAGGAGAAGTCCCTAAGGAAAATGAACGATGCCTTTAATAAAGAGTAGGGGTTTAAGTTAAAAAAATAATAAGATGAATTCTAGAAAGATAATGCAAAAGAACAAAGCTTCTGAGACATGACAGAGCATTTGGTTTTTGGATAACTCCAAGTAGTTCTTAATGAATGAGTTTCAGGGTGAGCAATATTGGGGAAAATAAAGAGATTAGAGTTATTTGGGTTGCCAGGAGCCTTGCACAAACCACGAAGAGTGGAAGGCCACCTTGATGGGAACACTATGGTGGAAAGCTACAGTAATTCTCCTTCAAATTGTTGATGTGCAAAAACATTAAAAGTGAGTTACTGACTTTAAACTAGAGGAACAACAACAATGACAGCGCCAACAATTAATCATGATAAGTGCTGGAAAGGAGTGACCCCAGGGAAACCTGGGGTCAGGGTGTCCCAAATCATGCTTGCCAGTAAAATTCAATTTATTTAAACTAAAATATACAACAAAAAACACTTTCCTGGCAACCATTGGTCTGTTGTTCTTCTAAGAGTCTGGAGTGTGTGTGATTGTGTGTGTGCATTCTAAATTCTACATGTAAGAGAGATTATATGGCACTTGTTCTCTGATTTATGTCACATAGAATAATGCCCTGAAGGTCCATTCCATGTTGTCAGAAATAGCAAGATTTCATTCCTTTTATGGCATAGTAATATTCTCTTGTATACTTGTCTCATTTTTTCTTAATCTATTTGTGTATTGATGGAAATTAGTCTTTTTATGGGAGCCCTTAAACCATTGACATTTAAAGGAATTACTGATAAGGATGTAAGCTGGGTGGGGGGAAAGTCAATGAAAAAACAATGGCTTCTGCCCGCACTTCTGTCTGGGAGAAAGCTGCTCCTCCAGCCCTCACTCTGAAGCCAGACAAAGCAGTTCCTCCCTGTACATCCCTGGTGCTTGTCTAGCTGCTGCCCCAATGCTGGAGCTCAGAGCAAGTGAGTCTGTCAGTGAGTAAATCCAGGCACCTGCCCCTTAAGGGGAACCTGCCCACAATCCCTGCCTATTTTCACAGCCAGAAGTTATGAGGATTTCTTTTCCTGGCACTGAGACCCTGGGCTAAGAGTGTCAGCCTGGATATCCTCCCACCCCCACTTTTTAACTGACACATGTGAGTGTGGGGCCTGCCCTTCCCCATCGCCAACCCTCCTACCAGTATCAGTGTGGCTTCTTCGGCATATCCTTAACTATGTAGGACTTCTGTTCAGCTAGTCTTCAGGCTGTTCTCAGGGGGCTTGTTCTGTAGTTTAACTGTAACTTTGATGTAGTGCTAGGGGGAAGTGAGCACAGCATTTCCCTACTCTGCCATCTTGATGAAAAGTTCTTCCTTGCAATTTATTTGTGAAAAAATCACATCCTTTATCCTTTAGTTTTATTTTGGAATTTTCTGATTGCATCCTGTGGTATCATTTCACATGTTCATCTGTCCCTTGTTTTTTCCTATAAATTGAACCTTTTTTTAAAAAGCGCACTGTCCAGACCCTTCCCTAAAAAGTATATATTATGTAAGAGTGGGACTTCCTTACTTAGGTCTTAATCCTTTTACCTTTTTAACCCATCTCCCAAATCCCCTCGATGTGGCAGTCATCAAGTAGTTCTCTGTATCTAGGAGTTTGTTTCTATTTTGTATTCATTTATTTTGTTTATTAAATTCCACATATAAGTGAATTACATGGTACTTGTCTTGCTCTGTCTGTATTGTCACTTAGCATAATATCTTCTGGGTTCATCCAGGTTGTGATAAATGGTAAGATTTCATTCTTTTTTATGGCTGAATAGTATTCCATTGTATATATATCACATTTTCTTTATCCATTCATCCACTGATGGATACTCAAGTTGCTTCCATATCTTGGCTATTGTAAATAATGCCACAGTAAACATGGGAGTGCATATTATTTTTGAGTTATTTCTTTATGTTCTTCTGATAAATATCCACATGTGAAATTGCTGGGTCTTATGGTAGTTTTATTTTTAAATGCTTGGCAAAATTCCAGACTGCCCCAATTTACAGTCCCACCAACAGTACAGAAGGGTTCCAACATTATTTCCTGTCTTTTTTATAATTCCAACAGGTGTGAAGTGATATCTCATGGTGGTTTTGAGTTACAGTTCCCTCATGATTACTGATGTTGGACTTCTATGCATGCACCTATTGGCCATCTGCATGTCTTTGGGAAAACGTCTATTCAGATTTTCTGACAATTTTTTAATCAGTTTGTTTGGAATATTTTGCCATCCTATGTAATAAAGAGTTGACCATCACTCCAACACACAAGATGGCCACCCCCATGTGGTCAAAGATGGCTACCCCTATGTGGACACAAGATGGCCACCACAAGATGGCCAGTAGAGGAGAGCAGTTAGGGGCGGCCAGACTGGCAGGGGAGGGCAGTTAGGCGAAACCAGGCCAGCAGGGGAGGGCAGTTAGGGGTGACCAGGCCTGCAGGGGAAGGCAGTTGGGGGCAACCAGGCTGGCAGGGGAGGGCAATTAGGGGTGACCAGGCTGGCAGGGGAGGGCAGTTAGGGGCAATCGTGCCGGCAGGCAGGTGAGCAGTTAGGAGCCAGCAGTCCTGGATTGTGAATGGGATGTCTGACTGCCCGTTTAGGCCCAATCCTGGGGGTCCCAGATTGGAGAGGGTGTAGGCTGGGCCGAGGGATACACACTCCCCCCCACTCATGCATTAATTTTGTGCACTGGGCCTCTACTTAAGTTATATTAGTTCTTATATATTTTAGATATTCGTCTCTTACCAGATAGATGATTTGCAAATTTTTTCTCCCATTCAGTAGATTATCTTTTCATTTTTTAATTTAAATTCTTCATTGTTTAAAGTATTACATAAGTTTCCTTTTTCCCCCATTGACCTCTCCCCAGCCACTCCCACCTCCCAGCACATGCCCTCACCCCCATACTATCTGTGTCCATTGGTTATACTCATATGCATGCATACAAGATCTTTGGTTAATTTCTTACACATGCCATCCCCTCCCCTGCCTTCCCACTTAGGTTGGACAGTCTGTTCAATGCTTCTATGACTTTGGCTCTATTTTTGTTCATCAGTTTATCTTGTTCATTATATTCCACAAATGAGTGAGATCATATATTTTTCTTTCTCTGACTGGCTTATTTTGCTTAGAATAATGCTCCCCAGGTCCACCCATGATGTTGCAAACAGTAAGAGTGCCTTCTTTTTTATAGCAGCATAGAATTGCATTGTGTTGATGTACCATAGTTTTTTAATCCACTCATCTGTTTCTAGATCTTAGCTATTGTAAAGTGAGCTGCTATGAACATAGAGGTGCATATATCCTTTCTGATTGGTGTTTCTGGTTTCTTGGGGTATATTCCTAGAAGTGGGATCACTGGGTCAAATGGAAGGTCCATTTTTAACTTTTTGAGGAAACTCCATACTGTTCTCCACAGTGGCTGCACCAGTCTGCATTCCCACCAGCAGTGCACCAGGGTTCCTTTTTCTCCACATCCTCCCCAGCACTTGTCCTTTGTTGATTTGTTGTTGATAGCCATTCTAACAGGTGTGAGATGGTACCTCATTGTCGTTTTTATTTGCATCAATTATCTTTTCATTTTGTATATATATTTTTTTGCCGTGTAGAAGGTTTTTGGTTTGATATAGTTTCACTTGTTTATTTTTGGTGGTGGTGTCACATTCAAGAAAATTATTACCACAACCCACTTCAAAGAATTTACCCCTATGTTTTCCTCTAGGAACTTTATGGTTCAGGTTTACATTCAGCTATTTCATCCATTTTGAGTTAATTTTTGTGTCTGGTGTATGATATTGGTTCATTTTCATTCTTTTGCATGTAGATACTCCAATTTTGTTCAACACTATTAATTAAAGACATAGCCCTTTCCTCATTGTGTTTTTTTTTTTGGCTTCTTTGTCATTAATTAATTAACCATATTCTCTTCTGTTTCATGTTAATACCACACTGCTTTAATTACTATGGCTTTGAAATATAGGCTGACATCAGGAAGTGTAATGAGACTTGAAATCAGGGGACGCTGACGTCCTCCAGACTTGTTCTTCCTTCTCAAAATTGCTTTGGCTATTTGTTGTCTTTTAGAGTTCCATGTACATTTTCAGATTATCTGTTCTATTTCTGTGAAAAAAAATGCCATTGGGATGGAATGCCATTGAACGTGTGTATATTACTTTGGGTAGTATGGACATTTTAAGAGTAATAATTTTTCCAGTCTATACAGTGAAATCTTTCCAAAGTAAAGTCTAATTTCCTGAATATGCTGCTTAATATGAATTTATCCCTAGGATTTTACACTGTTATCTCCTCTTCTGGGATCACTTCTTTCAAATGTTTCTTCCTATATTGAGGACAGGGGCTATGACTGATTTATTTTTCTATATTCTCATCTCAAGGTATATTGGGCTGTTCCATGAATGCAGGATATATAAAGGTATAGATAGATAGGTAGGTTGATAGATAGCTACGTATTTAGATTTTGTTTTTAAATGGGTATGAGAAAGGATAAGTCCACTTGGGGGCGGGGTGTGGAGCTCATTATGAGAAAGAAAAAAAAGGAATATATACGTAGTCAGATCCAAAGGAAAACATTGGAACAGACCATGGACAAGAGGAATTGGGCATTTGGATTTGCCTTTAATCATCAGGAAACAAATAAGTTCTGGTGTTAAAATTGCTCATTACTCAGCAAACATTCATTCTATGACTCTATGATAGTCACTGCTTCAAAAGGGTGGCCTTTTCTCCCTCATAGGCTGCTTCCTCTTGTTGTTCCAATACGTGCCAGTTACTTTTTTGCAAGGAGCTCAATAAACTTTCTAGATTATAAGTGTGCACTGTGAGACAGAACAGGTGCATGGTATTAGGGGAGGATACGAAGATGAAACTTAGTTTCTTTTCTCAATAAGCTTTTGATGAAATGATAGAGTTTACAATAGGGATGATATTTTCTATTTCAGATTTGCTTTGTATATCATTTTATAAAGCAAGAAAAATAATACTTCTGTTTTTAAAAATGTCTATCTGGAGCTCCAATGCATAAAAAGTTTTAGTTTTCTATCAGTTTTAGGAACACATCATTTCAAAAATACTGAAATAAAGGAGTTTGATGGACAGAGTGAGTAGGAACATTGGGGAAGATGATATTCTTTTCACAAAAGACTGATGATCACAGTCTCGGAGGAAATTAATTGAGAAGGTCTACCTTAACTTTTTTTTTTTTTCCTAAAGAGAGTCAAGCCTGAATAAGCCACAGATTGCTTACAAAGCTCTTCAAAGTAATACGTAGGCCTGGCACCCAGATTGTTCACGCTGTTCCAAGTGCTATCATAGTTCATTCTTCCCTATGGCTGGTATGCATGTTTCAGCTCATTTCTTACCATTATAAATAATTCATTCGATACTATATGTAATTCACAGTCTTCTCTGAAGATTGGAAGGTACAGGCATGCCCATGCAACATGGTTCCAGCTATTTGTGAATGTTGATTTTTAAGTGCCAAGGATATGGTGTAGTTAATTATCAGAAGCATATTAATTAGCTGTTTTTCATTAGGCAGTACTGCAAGCAAGATTAGCAACAAAATGTTAACTGGTAGAAGATCTTTTTTATTGCATATCTCATAAAGTAAAACCAAACAAAATTTGGTACACGTTCATAATCTCTGTGGCATTAATTCTGTTATTCACTAATGAACTCTACTATTAATAAATTAACTTATGCATAACGGATATTGGATCATGAAGAGATGTTTATTATGTTTAACTTTTTGCCTGGTCCCTGGAATTTGGAGCTGGAGCAAACATTGACTGTTACCTTGTCCAATCTGTGCACTTAAGAATGACATAGCTGAAGCCCAGATTTGAGATGGAATATCACTTGCTCAAGGTTCTATTTGTAAATATTTGGGAGGGCAGATAAATAAAACAAAATAAAAACAAAGAAACACTTAGCTGTGGCCCTCTTTCCTAGGTTCACATAGGGTTATGCTGCTGTAATGGTAGAGGGAATGTCCATTATGAAGGAAACCCATACCACATGGATTGGAGTGCCCACTGGGGAACATGATTGCAATCCATGCTTAGGTCAGCAGTGCCTTGCATTCACTCAGGCTTTCCTGGAACCTGAGACAAAGGCTTCTGTGAGAGTTCTCTGCTGGTTAATGTGGTAACCAGGAGAGAGACAGCCTTTGCTCTATTTTACAATCCACACAAAGGCAAGGAGTGGACAGTTGGTGCTAATGGGGTCAAAAACTGGCAGGAGGTCAAGGTCTTTGTTTCCACTCCTGAAACTAATATTGAATTTATCTTGAGTTGGGCCTTTCATTTGTCTTGTCTCATTTGCTCCTTATAATTAATCTGCCAGGTGTGTAAGATCATTCCCATCATTCTCCTGAGAATAAAACTGACAGACAAAATGTCTATCAATGGACACACGACTGGCAACACATGGGGCCAGGATGTGACGTTAGTTCTCCTGACTCAAGGGCCATCATGCCATTTTATAGGTTATTTGGCCTGAGTCCCTGGTAGGATTATTTCTTAATATAGGGCTGAGAACATTTTCCTGGATTATGGAGTCATTTTCTACCACTCTTTTTCCCTCTATAGTTTTGAAAGGATTTTCAACCCTTTCCTACAAGTCCATTTCCTCATTATTCCTTCCCCAACTCCTGGCCAAGCTGAATTATTCATTTTTCCTACAAATTTGGGGCCCGAGCAAAAAATGAGAGCAGAAAAGAAATCAACAACTTTAAAATATCTACTGTTTTATCCAGTGTAAATATTTATTTTCACTCACCACTCACAGTTGTATTTCAAAGAAGACACTAAAGTCTACACATTATAGATGAGGAAACAGACTTCATATGGTGACTTCACAGGTGACCCACAGCTGCCCGAAAAGGCCAGATAGGATATATGAACAGGGTTCCTGGCTACACAGGCAATGCTGTTCCTCTATGCCAGGTTATCAGCAGCATTAGAAACAAAGTCTTTCTCTTGCCTGATTGTTAGCTGGAAGATGATTTGAAAAGAATGTGTGTGTGTGTGTGTGTGTGTGTGTGTGTGTGTGAGTGTGAGTGAGAGAGAGAGAGAGAGAGAGAGAGAGAGAGAGAGAGAGAGAGAGAGAGAGAGAAGAAAGAAAAGGAAGGAGAGAGAGGAAGAGACTTTAATGCTTTCAGAGGGGAATAGTAATTCATGGAAATAAATGGAAGGAAACTAAAATATAATTTTCTATCTTGAAGAAAAGGCCTTACCTGGAATAGGGTTTCGGTTTCATTCTAGTTTCTAAGCTGTTTTAGCTGCAGTATTTTAAAAAGGGAATGGCAAATTTAAAATTACGGACTTTCAACATTGGTTTGATGGAGTAATATTACAGGACTGCCCATTTAAAATACATTTCTGTTGTTGAGGCATAAAAGCTGACGAGTGACTCTATCTGAAGGTTTTACATTTATAAAGACATAAAGCATTTCATCCTACTCAGAGGAGGGCTGGGCTGTCTCTGGGTCAGGCCCATCTTTGCTTGGCCCTCCCTGCTGGATCACTGACCAAGGTCAGGGTGTGCTTGAATTCCCGTTGTATGACTCTTTGACTGGCATACTTAAAAGTATCATTATCACTAATGTCCTGTGATGTTTAACTAGCTTGAACCATACTAACAGCTAGCTTGAAACATGATATAGTTCCTATTTATTATAAAAACAGTCCCTTAGTTTGTAAAATCTGTTCAACTCGAATAGCACGTTTATATGCCTTATCTCATTTACTATTTTAAGAATCCTGTGAAGTGGGCACCTGCCGTCCAGTGGCTCTCTACTGTGGGCAATTTTGCTTAAACTTTCCCCATCCCAGGTGACATTTGGCAATGCTAGGCGACATTATTACATACTGCAACTTTTTATAATAAACAGGATAGTTTCCATCCCCCCCCCCCAAATTCCAATGGGTAGTGTCAAAGTCCTTCTGTTTTAATCCATTTCTTAAAATGATTGAACCGAGTACCAGAGAATCTAAATTAATTGGCTAAGGTTACACAGGGGGTCATTGTGTGCTTTCTGTCTTGAGACAAGAAGCCAGATATTTCCATTTATTTATGTGTTACGTCCATAGTCATGACGGCACCATGTGTTATGGGTGCTTGAGTACTCAGTCACACTATAAACATTTTGTATTAGAGGAGAATGTCCCTGTTGATTCACAAAAGCAAGGAGGAACTAACTACCTAGGGAATATTAGGGGGCCGGTCTCTGCATTGAGCTATCCCGGGACCCAGGACAAGGGTTGCCAGGTGACAATGAAGGCAGCGGTAGAAGGTCTACTCACCAAATTAAAACTGAGTTAGATGAGGGACGAAAAGGAGAAAAAAGAGATGTGTCTGTGGAGGTAGCAGAGAGGATTCCTGAGGACATTCATGAGGATAAAGAAAGAACAGCCTGGAGCGATTCTTTGATTCAGGTTCAAGTGCCCTGTGGGTGTTAAGTGATGCCTGCAGGTGATGTTTGGGGTGAGCAAAGAGCAGCCTCACTGATTAGACTCTCCAGTGAGTTTAAGGCTCTCAGTAGACGCTCCTGGACATCTGGGATCTCTGACCCATTGCCAGAAATGCTGACTCGTTAGCTATGAGTTGGGGGGGGGGGACTGGAAACTGTACCGTAGCACACCTTTCTTACAGATTCTGATTCTAAGGGTCAGAATAAGTCAAACACCAAAGATGGTCAAACTTGAAACACACAGAGGGTATGCCTTGATGTCCCCCCCTCTAAAGTCTGGCCCAGGGTTCTGAAACATGGGCAATTCACTATTTGGCTTTCTAACCTTAGTCATCTGAAAATCCTTTAACGGACATTGCATAAGTCAGGTATATAGAAATAGTTTTATTATTTTTAGTTAGTTGGAAACAATATCCCCCCTTTTCTGTCAGGAAGCAGGCACTTAAAGTGGAGAATGTCAGTTTGGAATGTTCTTAGTGCATATTGTTTTATTCCCTCAAACATTTAAGAGTAGCTGGATATACATTCTGGGTGTGGGATGGGGGATGAAGATGGCCTAACAGTGGTCGGCAAACTTATTAGTCAACAGAGCCAAATATCAACAGTACAACGATTGAAATTTCTTTTGAGAGCCAAATTTTTTAAACTTAAACTTCTTCTAACGCCACTTCTTCAAAATAGACTCGCCCAGGCCGTGGTATTTTGTGGAAGAGCCACACTCAAGGGGCCAAAGAGCCACATGTGGCTCGCGAGCCGCAGTTTGCCGACCACGGGCCTACGAGGATCAAGGTAAGCTCTCTGGCCGTTAGGTACCATCTTCAGCCTGTGTGAACAAATTTGTAGCCTCTGTATTTATTTACTACTTACACTCAAGCTTTGTTTAGATTCCTCATTAATACCTACCCAAATCTTGCTTAGATTTCTTTCTAATGAAACTAACTCTTTCTTTGACCTGTCATTTCTTCACACAGTTATTGTTTCTTTGTCTAAAAAGTATAACACATTGGCTATTCATCATTTCTTTGACTATCATTTATGATTTTCCCATGTGCACATATTAATTACCCTTTCTCCTGTTGATCTTGTGTCAATTTTATTATTAGTCCAGCCTATAAGAACTTAAAAAAAAATTAGGAGGGAGGAAACAAAGTTTCCCAACCTTACCCAAAGTTGATTCAACTTGCTAATGAACATAAGAACTAATGGGGAAAAAAGTGACATGGTGTATAACGTATTTGTTTTTAAATAAATGATTGAAAACTAGTATTTGGTAAGCCTAAAAAATAGAAAAGAAAAATTGGGTGAGGATACAGGATTTCTATTTTTTTGCCTGAATTGTCAATCCAAAAGTGGTGACTGGCCAATTGACTCCATTCATTGAGTCTCAGTTTATGAATATATAAACGTGTGTCCTGAGGTTTATCACAGTGTCAGACATGTGCTTTTTCATGTGTAATCCTTCACTGTCTGCTTGGAATGCCTGCTTCCCTTTCTCTCCATGTCCCATTTAGAAAAACCTTTCTTTGGCCCTAACCGGTTTGACTCAGTGGATAGAGCGTTGGCCTGTGGACTGAAAGGTCCCAGGTTCGATTCTGGTCAGGGACATGTGCCCTGGTTGCAGGCACATCCCCAGTAGGGAGTGTGCAGGAGGCAGCTGATCGATGGTTCTCTCTCATCGATGTTTCTAACTCTCCATCCCTCTCTCTTCCTCTCTGTAAAAAATCAATAAAATATATTTTTAAAAGAAAAAAAAAAGAAAACCTTTCTTTGATTAAGATTTAGAAACCTTTCTTTGATTAAGATTTAGTCAGTCATCAACCTTTCATAAAGGGTTCTCTAGTCATGCATTGTTTTCCTTGGTACACTTGTTTTCCACCTCTCCTATTCATCAATAGCATAGTGTATTCCTCTCTCATGCCACTTATTTTATTGTGTTGTGATGATCTGCTTGTTTGGAGCTTTATCACACCAGGGTCCACAAAGGGTCTACTATTGTATATTTTTACCTCTGTGTCCCAGCAGGCAGGACAGAATCCAGCACACAGTAAGTGCTCAGTATCGATTCTTTTTGGAGTAAATGAATGTGCTTCATACAATTCTCAGACAGCACTAGAAATGATCTCAGCCTTACCTCTTTCTCTGAGCAGTCTTCTACTAGCTCAGTCTGAGGGTAGCACAGAGGGCATCCCCAAGCACCACTTCACCTACCTCTTACTTTCCCCTTTGGCATTTCCCTGCATGTCCTTTGCAGGTTAACTGTGGAATGCATTAGGTGCTCCTACATGAGCAAGCTGGAAATGCAGGAGAATTAATGACCCTGTGGCCATGTTTAACCAAACCAAGAATATTTGTTCCATTCTTTAGTCCTCTAAATGCCTGGCTCTGAGATGGAGTTCATAAGTCTTCTCAGAATGTCCAGGCAAGTTTAAAAACACAAGTTACCTACCACTGTGGCCATGCATCTTCACACTGATTTTTCCTTTTTTTCTTCAGTTCTCTTCTTCTGTTTTCCAAGATTATTTCCCAAATAAGATATTTGTATTCAAGCTCTCCCTGGGGCTCTTTTGTTGATTGAAGCAGAAATAAACCAAGGTTCACAAAACAAATGTCAATGATAACCTTGGAATTCTCAAAGAAATATGGAACTATGCGATAATATAACCAGAACTTTGTCCAAGAAAATGAGAAGGATAATACCAAAGATCTATGTCACAAAGTTTAATGTTTACCAACATATAGCAGATTATACTTCCCTAAAATTGACCAAAAGTTATTTTCAGTTGTACTTGCCCTTATTGAACCTTGTTTCTCCCCCATCAAGAGGTGGGTCTGTGTTGTTGACTCTGGTTGCACCTTTGTGGCGACCTTGATGAATAGAGCATACAGGAAGTGATTCTGTGACAATGTGGAGGTTAGATTAGGAGAGGGGATGCACATTCCATCTGTCTCCCTGTTGGGACACATACCTTTGGAGACTTCATATCTCTCTCTATAAAAGCCTAATATGCAAAGTGTCCCCTCGGGAGTTCGACTGGGAGACCGGGAGTTCAATCACTTGCTATGACATGAGCTGATCACCAGGGGGTGGCGTGGAATGAAGGAAGGCCCTGGCCAGCTGCTGGGGAAGGGAGGCCCCGGCTGGCAACTGGCAGCCTCTAGGGACCCTACTCGTGCATGAATTTCGTGCACTGGGCCTCTAGTGTTTATATAAGAAATCTAGCCACTCTAAGGCTTCCATGCTAGAGATATTCTGCAAAGAAATGAAAGAGAGAGAGGGAGAGGAAGAGAAGGAGAGAGAGAGAGAGAGAGAGAGAGAGAGAGAGAGAGAGAGAGAGAGAGAGAGAGAGATATATGCTGGAGGAGCCACAGTTGTTTGAGCTCCCAGCTGCTGACATCTCCAAGCACAGGTCCCAGACATGGAATGTAAAATAAGATTTTGAAATGACACCAGCCCCAGTTACATTCTAAATACAAACTTATCAAAGACTCTGTCCCAGCATCTTATAGTTGAGTCACTTGCAAATGCTGAGAGAGAATGAATGATTATTGTTTTAATCTATGAATTTAGGGTAATTTTTAAATACAGAATTATGACTTGAACACTGTATGATTTTTAAAAAAAAATCTTCAACTTCCTTATACATGGTCTTATTTCTCTCATGAATATAGTAAGGAACTATTGGTTGATTATCTCAAATTATGGCAAGAAAACAAATATTCCATCCTCTGTCCTTTCTGAACATATTGAATATCCTTCCCTGTTAGCCATTGTGGTAGATGACATCACCACAGAATGATTTTATGTCATGTGGAAGAATAAACCAAAATAAAATGAAGATAACCCCAACTAATCCTACTTACTCAGGTATTTAATTTTCAAATCATGCAATTTAGATTTTGTAGAAGCAGCTATAATTATGTGTTTAACCTTGATGAACTCACTGCTACTGTTTCTACCTTGAAATGTATTTGGAAACATTCCCTTTCTTTATAAGAAAAAAAGCATATGGAAATCTATAATCCTGTAATCCTCAAGTACAGTGAGAATGCTGAAGTACATTTAAAAAAATGCCCCACATTCTTTGCTGTCCCTCTCATCAAGAGGTTGTCTATTTCAGCGGTTGCCAACCCTTGTCCGGGGACCATTGGTGGTCCCTGAGGTTTGAAAGGTTGGCGACAGCTGGTCTATTTTACTTCTCCATCCTTTGAATTTTGACTTGGTGATATGACTGGAATCTGCCAATGTAACATTAGTAAACGTGATTTGGGGAGAAGTTGGGAATCCTCTGCATTGGAGTTTGCCCATTATTAATTCTGGGAACCCTTCAAAGACCAAATGGAGAAGCTCCAGTTCCCCTCCTGCTGGGTGAGAAACCACAGAAAGGCCTGATCATCCATGGAGGCCACTCCCATAGTCCCATCAGAAGCCTATGTATTTAAGGACGACCGTCCTGGGCCATCCAGCCCCGATGAGCTTGGCCAGAGTTAGAAAAACTGCCCGGTCAAGCCACAGCATTTGAACCAATAATTAATGTTTATGGTGTCAACCCATTAAGTTTGGGGTGGTTTATTATGTAAAAATAGCTGATTGATACAAACTGTGTTTTCAGTACGAATCACATGAAAATACGTGCTTCCTGTTCACCTTGCCCACTCTCCAGTTCTGAAGTATAACACTGCCAGGGAAAGTCTGTTTCCTTTTTGATGTTCTTTCCTGGAAACCACTTTCATGCTGTAATTACAGGCATGATGGCAGTGCTCGATTCTCAAGTGAGCCAAGCTGCTGAACCTAAATTCACTTGACCAGCTGGGTCAGTGGAAATAAATGGCTTTCTTTGACCAGACTTGGCTTGGCTCCCTTAATAGTATCATTTTATATCCCTGGTTCAAGGACACAATTTTGCTGGGCTGGGGCACATTACTGATAAACATGCCATGAAGAAATAGCCGGCTGGTACAGCAGATGCAATTTTCTTTTCCACACAAGAGATTCCAAAAAGTGTTCTTCTTCTGTGTTTGCCTGAAGGTCAAACCTCATTAAAGGTTAACATAACGGTTTGGCGAAGTTTGACTGGGAAGAAACTGCTAAAATTCTACGTTTTACAAAGCAGCGCATTTGGAACAGAATAACTTATTCATAGTCAGTGTGATCACTCATCTTCTGGGAGTGAAATTGCTTTCTCCCATTCTTAAACCGATGCCCAGAAAACTAGGCATATGTTCCATTCTGATTGGCATGCTAGGGGAAACACCTCATTTTTTAATGGAATTTTCAGTTTCAATCAGTCGAGCTGCAGGATAATGTTAAAAAATCATACACCTTCAAAGTTTTCAGGTGTCACATTTTATCAAACACCCCATGATAGATCATTTACAACCACCACCTTCACGATAAACTGTCATGTTGCTCACAGACATGATACAGTTAACATCGCACTTCCGGCTGAGTAACCTGGCACCTTTTTACTTAAAAATAATAAAGGGCTCACCAGGTGTATTTTCCCACACATATTTTATTTCATAGCCCTTCCCTGCTTCCACTCGGCATTATTTTCTCGCTGACATTTCGCATGTCATATGGTGACTTTCCTCGGGGAAAGTAAATCAGATTTCTGCCCGGAGTGCAAACTGACTAATAATAATCATCACCATAAAAGAGTGTGTTGTGTTTGGGACCAAAAGTGCTATCTGGTTGTTATGGCAACTGGGATTTGCAAAGGGATGCCTGGTTGTGAGGGGCAGGCGCCAGCGTCCCTAAACCTATTCTTCATGCAAGCTTCTCCCAACAGAATAATTTGCAGTCCTTCCTAAAAATGGATGGAGAATGACAGATTGTCAGCTCCTATAACTAATCACACTCAGGAAAGGAACCACCTATTCATCAGAGAATTTGCCCTTTTCCCTTTTCTCTGGACTAATTTTGACAAAGAGAGAGAGAGGCTGAGCGCATGGCCCTGTATTGTTAAGGCCACTTCTGAGCGATGGTAATTAATATCAGAGAGATGGCGGGTGCACCTGGTATCATATCATTTCCTCTACCTCCTGCCTTGTACTTCTCTCCATCCTTTCATATGACTTTCTCACCTGGACAACATCTGTTCATCATAAATATTCATATCAAATCTTGTGTGACATTTTACTACAGCTATGCTCATCAAGATATTTCAGCCATTTGTTTACATACCAGTCACCCCAGGAGACCAAAAAGTCTACAAGCATGAGTTCTGATTCATCTCCTTTTCACCCGATTCTGGAGCTTGCCAGACACCTCGTGGTAGTCTATGTAATGAACTGGGTTGCATGTGCATCTCCTGTGACAGCATCATTAATGTACTCTTGCTATCCATGGCACATGTGCACTAGTGTGTTCTGTGTAGGTTAAGGAGATTATAACACAGTGCAGAATATACCATCAGTGATAAATTGGGAGGAGCTGAATTTGAAACAATATATATATTGTTGTATTTATATATAAATATATTTATATATATAAACATATATATATATATATATATATATATATATATATATATATATATATAATATTGGTTATGCTAATTGACCACTCTAAAATCCAGTTTTCATTCATGGAAAATGAGAATTAAAAACTCGTTCTGGTTGTTGTTTGAAGATGATATAATGCAGTTAATTACAATAATGTTGATTTAATTCATTGATGATAAAGTCTCTACTTATATTTGGTATTCAATGTTATTTTAGCTCTTTGACTCAGTGTGGCAAAGCTCAGACCATTTCTCTTTGAGTCCATAATGTTCTATCCTTATCAATTGATACTAACAAATAGTCATTACTGAATTTTTAAATGATTAGCTCATGTAACTTGCATCCAAAAGACAGATATTAAACATAAATTGAAGTCTATTGGAGATATGTTACTCCCTTCCCTTTCCATTAAGAAGAAAACACTGCCTCTATAAACCACAATTAGGTTTAAAACATTAAAAATATAATATTTCAAAAGAAGTGGTGGAAATATTCTTTTTGTTGAAAAATAAGTGCCAGCATCACAAGAGTCTTAGGTACCGAGTAAGTGATAAGTGATGCGGGCATACAGAGGAATCTATCTGAGAACAAGATCAAGTTCTTCTACCTAGAAACTCAGATCCATTGTTTATTGATAAGTTAGAATATGTGTTCTTTTTTTCTCCTTTAATATTTCAGTCTGTTTTATTTAAACACACACACACACACACACACACACACACACATATATATATATATATATATATATATATATATATATATCCTATCTAATAAAACAGTAATATGCAAATTGACCGTACCTTCGCTATGCCCATAGCCAATCAGAGCAAACAAGTTGGCAGTTAATTTGCATATGCTGAGGGATGGAGGAGTGAAGAAAGCAGAAAGCATGGTTGTTGCGTGTGTGGGCGGCGGCGCAGCCGTGGAGCACGCGGCCATGGTGGCCTCTGAGGTGGTGGCGGGCAGTGTGAGCGGTGGCGACGTGGCTGCAGCGGTGGCAGCGGTGGCGGTGGGCAGGGCGCGCAGTGGAGGCGGCAGGCGGGGCGTGGCGGGCGGTGTGCGAGGCCGTGGTGGCCTTGGAGGCGGTGGTGGCTGCGGGTGGGGCGTGGTGAAGCAGGTGGGGCACGCAGCAGCAGCAGCGCGCGGGGCCGAGGAGGCAGCAGCCGCAGCAGGGTGCGTGGTGGGTTGGGGTGATCAGAGGTGGCAGCAGCACAAGGCCACAGAGGCAGCTGCGTCAGCGGGCACAGAGGGTCGGGAGTTTGGGGCGAGGCAGGCTGGGTTGGGTGGGCGGGATGGGCAGGAGGCACCCCGCCCGTTCGGCCCGCCCCGCCCCGCCCGCCGCAGTGGGAGAGGTGGGGGGGGGGGGGGTGGAGGGAAGCCCGCCAGAAGTCTTGCAGGAAATATTCCTGCAACGGGTCCCTAGTGTGTGTGTGTGTGTGTGTGTGTGTGTGTGTGTGTATATTTGTATATATATATACAAATATATATATATTTATATATATATATATTTATATATTTATATATATAAAATTTTGCGTGTATTATGATGCTTTACCAAATCTTTCTGGCTCCCGAGAGACTGTCATTCTCAGAGGTAGGAAAGGACCAGCCTAGGGCATCTTTGATGAGCAAACTAACCAAGGCAGAGCCCTACCTCTTCCTTTTGCTCTACACACCCAGGGGCCAATGTCCCTGTGCCTTCATAACCCCAGGGCCAGGTACCAGGCAACCAGAGACCACCTACAGACCAGAGCCCACTGAAATAGTTCCAACTAGCCAACCTAAACTGTTCGCCCCACCCTCTCTTTTCTTTCCTATAGAAACCCCAGGAGAGGCTCTGGTCTAAAGCTTTCTCCTCACTGTAAAGCTGTCTGCTTGCTGACCACCCATGTGTCTTTCCCATGTGGTCCTGCACGATGTAGTTCCCCTCCTGTTCATGGGACCTGTGAGTCGAATAAACGTTTTCTCCCGAGCCTCTCCTGTTTCCTTATTGCCACACCTGAATGACCATCTCATAAAAGAATACAGAACATTCCCCTTCGCAGTGAGCCCTCTGACTTCCTGTCTTCTCTATGGTTAACTCCACAACTTAAGATTTCTACCTATCCCCTCTGCCATAGCATCTTCCCTCCTCTGCTTGAATTCACTGTTATATTTCTGCCTCCAAACTTTATCCCTCTGCCTTTAACACAGCCTCTTACTTTGGTCTGCTTGAAATTAGGAAAAAAAGTAGTTTAGAGTAGACAGTGTATTTGCTGTCTGTTTGTTTATTTCATCCTATTTAATAAATGCACCTCTACCCCACCCAACCCTTTCTTCCTCCAGTTCTCCCACCTACATACAATACCCTCCCAAGCTGCCCCTGTGCAGAATTCTAATACTCAGCAATTAGCTAATATAGTGTAATATGTTTGATATACCTAAATCCCTATTGTACAATAAAATCCTCCATAGCAGAAGCACCAGAGTAGCACAGTACTTTGTACTCCATGGAAAATACTGAGTATATTGCACATTAATTTATATTCAATTACTTGGATCATAGTGAAACTGTAGGGTTTTATTAAATTTGGAAAGCATAGTAAAATTTTCCCAGTAAAATAGTTCCTCTCACCATTATTTTATCTGTAACACATTGCCTCCAGTCATTATGTATTTATTTCACAAGTTTCCATAATTAGAAATCTTGCGAGCATACTAGTTTACTTACTTCTTTCACTTAATGTCATAATTCCAACATTTGCCTTGGTTTTTACATTTTTCACAATTTTCTGCAATGCTTCTTACCCTCCCTGATAAAAGTAATATAATTCAATTCTTACTTTCCTTATTTTGGAAAGTATATTTTGTTGATACTTCTCTGCAAAAACTTATTTTCTTCCTTGGATGATATCCTTAGGAGGAGTTCCAAAAAGCAATATTACTAGTCTAATGGATCTGCATATTTTCATATGTCATAATAAACATTTCTAATCTTTCCAAAGGAGATGAAACCAATTTATATAGATACCAATAACAAACATGAACTTCTTTCTTCCCATCCAAGCTCATGTTGGCTGCCACAACTATTTTTTTCTAATATGATAGTGATTTAAATTCTGATTAATTTCACTAAGTACTAATAGGACACACTCTCTTCAAATCCACTAGTATGCATAGAGTACCTACAGTATACTAGTAGCAAGGCATTATGCTAATCATTGAGAAGACAGAGAACAATACAATATTACTCCCACCCTGTAAGTTATCTGATTCTAGTGATCAAGAGAGATCTCCAGCAAAATTCTAATTCAGCACAAAGATGCCCTGAAGGAGGCAGACAATACCAGGAGAAGAGTGAAAAAGTTTCCACAATGACACACCTGGAGCTATGGGAAACGTTTATTGCTTAATGTAGTCTTTATTTAAACTGTCTGTTGCGGGTTTTCCTGAATTCCTAGCAAATATTTATATTTTAGGACATAGCACCTGCCTCACACCCCCTGTCTTCCTCATCTACTGGGCTGCTTTGCCCTCACTTCACTGAACTTAGGAACTCACCTGGCAGCTCCCTTACCCTCACACTCAAGGATTTAAATGAGTTACCCTTTCTCAACAGCCCCCATGCCACCATCTCATGTCATAAGCAATGGAAAGGAATTATTCTTTACCAAGTGTTTACTATTTTTGCTACCTTGTCAACTTATAGAAATAATTTTCTAAAATTTGGGGTGTGGTAAGTTGTAGTATTATTAGCTACTGTCTAGCAACTACTTACTATAATTTATTATCCATCCCACTGTATGCAGTCTACTCGGCCACTATAGTATATCCCACTCCTGGGCTATTTAGGAGACACAAATGTTTCCTTTTAGGCCAATAACCATTGTTCTAAGCAGATTATTAGACTGACATGAACCCAAAACAGGACAAAATAAGAACTTCCAAAGGGAAATGCTTCAAATACGAACCCTCACACAAGGTGGTCCTGGAACCAATTTTTGTCTTCTTGATTTTTTGTTGTTGCTGTTGTTGTTCATTCCGATGTCTGCCTCCTTTTTAAAATCATTCAATGTGTTCTAGTAACCCACGTTGTTTCAGAATGCATGGAGCCCAGTTGCCAAAGAGGGCATCATTAATCAGCAGGATGCTTATGCTTAGCTATATTTTTTTTTTTTACCAATTTAAACACTTAGCAACAAAACCCGGGCAATCCAGGCATTTCAATAAAGTGTCATTCTTAGCAATCCAGGTTGCGGCGGAAAAAGGAGTCAGCATGCTGTAATAAGCTCTGCAGAAACATGCCTCTTCTGGTGCAAGCCCCATGCTGTTTCTTTTGGCTCAAGGAAGCTCTAATAATACCTTCCCGCTTCTCGGGGCTTGCTGAGGGGCCACTTCACGTGGTTCCCAGACATGACAACTGCCAGAGCCTCCAAGACACAACTGCACCCCACCCCGTTGGAAAACATATTGCCGACATCTTCCCACACCTGTGATGGCTTGCAGGCGTGGGGACTTGTTCACTCACAGCTGCATCTCGAAATTAAAGTTCGTTCCATTTACTTGACCCTGGAGCCTTGTCCAAACAAGCTCACTTGAGCTTTACCCAGATGGTGGCCATTACTTCTGCCTCATTCATTACTATTCCTTTCAATCAGGGCCCTGAGCCAGCTGGCACATTGACATAGTTTTTTCACGGGAAGATGGCACATCTTCATCCCTCACTCGGCAAGTCCAAAAAGTGGCTGCAAGAAATGCAATGATGTCCATGTTGTCTTGTTGAGCCTGCGTCGTACATCTGTGATGATTACTTAATCAACTTGGATTAATAGGGGGAAAAAGCAACTGTGGGCAATGACAAAAATTATATACAGGTCTGGTTCTTATATGAAGTGACTATTGAAATAATAGAGCCTCGTAACAAAGCACCCCACTCAGGGGCCTATAAAAACACATTTGCTTACCACTCATTCAGCTGCAGGTTGAGGATGTTTTGTTTTTTCTAGGAAGGACTCAGCGAGGAAGTACTGCTTCCGACTGCAGGTTGGATTTGGGTCAGCACCGTGTGTGTTCATTCTTGGGCCAGGCTGAAGGGACTGTGATTGCCTAAGACATGGACCTCTTAGGGTCAGTGTTACTGTCATCGCCAATGCTAAGCCAAACTGTGCTTGAGTCATGTCCATTGGTCAAAGCAAGTTACTTTACTATGCTTGAAATTAATGAGCAAAGGTAGCAAACTCTGTCCAATGTAGAAGAGAAGGGGAGTGAATAGCCACTGAATAATAATTCAAATCATCATAGTTTTATACCAATAAAAAGGCATAGACTAATATTGAATGATATTAGAAGATGTATAACACTGGGTTATTAATACTTTTAGTATAGATTATAGGGGTTTTTTTCCATAAGATTCAAAATAATAATCTACCGTTGTGGTAAACTGGTGCCTAGTGATATTTTGAGTTTTCCTGTTTCTGAATAACTTGACGGGCATTGGGAAGGGCCCATGTGACAAAATCAAGCTAGCAAGGGTCATTTTTATGCAAAACCACTTAAGAGACAGTTGCTGTTTGGTATCTAAACTATTGTGTATCCTCTTCTGATGGATTCAAGGACCATTAGGGACAAAATTAAAACAATACCATATGCCCCCTTGCTCTCCTGGGTTCTTTCCACTCTCTCATCAAGAAGTAGAGTCTATTTCTCCTGTCATAGGATTGGGCTTGCGACTCTTTTGTAAGGGTGGAATGTGCACACCACCTCATGTGACTTTTGTGTGTGTTCACTGCTTGCTGGGATACTCCGTTTTGGAGCCTGTAGCTGGGCTGGAAGCAGGCTGATGCCTTGAGGCCGCCATGCTGTGAGGAAGCCCACACTGTCAGGATTCCCACGAAGAAAGGGGTGCTCAGTCAGGCCCAGCTACTTCCGCTTCTTGCTGGTTCAGCTCTGGCCACCAGGTGACTCAGGTGTAGAAGAAAGTTGAGCCAAAACCTTATGGTCAAGCTCTTTGCAGAATTCTCGCTCACAGAAACCTTGAGAAATGATAGAATTGTTATTCTTTTAAACCTCTAAGTTAGTGATTGTACCACTCTTGTAACCTGAAGTGATATTTGTAAATATTTCTGGCAAATTATAAGTTCCTTTCTTCAATCTGGAATGAAACTTTAAAATGATTGCTCAAGAGCCATATAAATGTGGATTCCCTTTGATCTATTATTGTATTTTCTAAGATTCTAGGTTATGTTTTATATGTGATGAGCACATGTATATTTAAATTCCTTTTAAAAGCGAGCAGCAACAATAGAGTGAGAGAAGAGAAAATGGGTTATGCAAACTAAAGAACATCTATTAAATGATTTATTGTATAAATTCTAAAAGAAAGATCAGAGTGAAGAAAGACCATCTAACTACATGGAATAATGCAAGAGACATTGCATTAAATGGAAAACCCATATAAGATTGTATGTACATTTTAGTTAACTACAGGAAACTTGTATAGAAACATAAGGAAGAATGCAAACAAAACTGATTATATAATTGAGATAATAATTATAATTTAGTGTCAAAATAATAGTACCCAGACTTTTAAATACTTCATCGAAGCACATAATATCTAATTCCATTAAAAAAAATACAAAATGCTCAACCTTCACTTCGCATGCCTATTTAAAACATGAAGATTTTACTTATTAGAAGTGTGGGCCAGAATATTGCTGTCAAATTCTTTCCATGACATAATCTTGCATTTTCCCTCTGTAAAATAGGGATAAAAACACAGAAAGCTATAGCTCCATTAATACAGTCAGTGGAGGAAGACAAAGCAGGGGTTTGTTCAGCAGTTGTCGAGCGTGAGATTACCCGTCTGAAAATGAAGGGCTGCAAGCATGTGGTCAGCTTTTCCAACAGCATATGGGCTGAGTCCTGGGATCGTACAGCAGGCTGGAGGGGACCTGTATGCATCCAGAGGACAGAGTGAAACCTGACCACTCATGATGCTTAGCAAGCAAAGACCCATTCTGGGAAAGGACCTGTCTCTAGCATGTGACTTTTCTTCCCTTCAAAACATGTGCTGGGTATTGAGGCTGCATGGAGCACGGGGCCAGAGAGCTGGACGTTAACCTCTGAAGGGCAGAGCTGGACCCCCTGACCATGTTAACGGCTGAGGCAACAGAATCAACAGGCGCTCAGTTCAAAGCCACAAGGGTAGGCTGAGTTCTACTAAAACTGGGAGGAAGTCATAAAACTCTCATATGCGAGGTAAGAGCGGCCCTCCCTGAAGTAGGAGGAAAGGGGCATCCTTTCTCAGAAGACAAAGAGATATAGACAGGAATCTAAGTTCTAAATCTCAGTCTTGCTGAGTTTTCCCCATTTTATTTATTCATATACTCAAACGTTTGTTCTATCATATCTTTCATCACTTCTCATTCTACACCGCACCTACCATGAATACACTCGGGGTTCCATTTCTCCAGGTCCTCACTTCCTTACAAAGGTTCTCATATGACATAAAACGTATATTACAGAAATATGTTTATTGTTGATTATAAATCTGTCTTTTGTTGTAGGGATCCCAATAAAGAGCTTAGAAGGATAGCAGAAAAAGATATTTTTCTCCCTTATTATAGAAAATAACATCTCACTTTTTTTGGTTTTCTGTTGCCATGAACAACTTCTTTATCTTTGAGGTTGCACTTTAAACATTGCTTTCATCAATGAGTCTTTTCACACACACCCATCCTGTGTTAGGCAATTCATTTCTGTGTTCCTCAACCTCCTAAGCTTCCTCAGTTATTGCAGTTTCTTTTTATGTTATACATTAGTATATATATATATATATATATATATATATATATTGCAATACAATGTGAAGTCATTTTCTTTAAGTTGTGATCATTAGTTGACATAAAACAATATAAAATCTTAACAGAGAGAAACTCTAGGAAGCAATATATATATAAAAGCATAATATGCAAATTGACCTGACAGTGGAACGACCAGTTGCTATGATACACACTGACCACCAGGGGGCAGACACTCAATTCAGGAGTTGCCTTCAGCCCACAGGCCCCGATTGCCTGATTGGGGCCTGCCGGCCAACCTCTCCATCCCTCCCCCTGGCCAGCAGGCTCCCATTGCCTGATGGGGAATGGGGAACCAGGGGTGGGTGGCAGGGGATGCAGGTGGTGCCAGGCCAAGGAGGGTGTAAGCAAGTGGGTCCCTGATCACCCTTCTGGTTGCCCCACACACAGAGGGTGACTGGCAGCAGGGGGGGCCAGCAAGTGGGCAGGAATGGCCAACCTTTTGGTTTCTATCCCTGGCCGTCAGGCTCCTTTGCCCAATGGGGAACAGGGAACTGGGGGTGGGGGTGGTGGACATGGGCTGTGCCAGGCCAAGGTGGGTGCAAGGCGGAGCCCACACAAAGAGGGTGACCAGCGGCGGAGGGCAGGGCCAGCGAGCAGGCAGGAACAGCCAGCCTCTCAGTTCCTCCCCACAGCTGGCAGGCTCTGATTGCCTGCCCAACAGGGAGTGGGAAAACGGGGGTGGGTCTGGCTGCCATCAGCTGGGGAATATCAGCCCTGATTGCAGGCTAGGCCTAGGGACCTTACCTGTGCAAGAATTTTGTGTTCCAGGCTTCTAGTCCTATATAATAAAAGGGTAATATGCAAATTGACTGAATGGCAGAACAACCGGTCACTATGATGTGCACTGACCGCCAGGGGCAGACACTCAATGCAGGAGCTGCCCCCTTGTGGTCAGTGCACTCCCACAGGAGGAGCGTTGCTCAGCCAGAAGCCAGACTGACAGCTGGCAAGTGCAGTGGTGGTGGTGGGAGCCTCTCCTGTCTCTGCAGCAGTGCTAAGGATGTCCCACTGCTGTCAGTTCGACATACCCTTAGGGCAGTGGTCGGCAAACTCATTAGTCAACAGAGCCAAATATCAACAGTACAATGATTGAAATTTCTTTTAAGAGCCAAATTTTTTAAACTTAAACTTCTTCTAATGCCACTTCTTCAAAATAGACTCTCCCAGGCCGTGGTATTTTGTGGAAGAGCCACATTCAAGGGACCAAAGAGCCTCATGTGGTTTGTGAGCCGCAGTTTGCGGATCACGGCCTTATGGCTCCCAGACTGCGAAAGGGTGCAGGCTGGGCTGAGGGACCCCCCGCCCTCGCTCCGACTGCAGGAATGTCATTCATGCAAAAGCCGAAGAGGCATCAAAATCACTATGAGACATTTGGATTCATATAATGAATCTAGTTTTAAATAATATGTATTGATGCTGTTTTATTTTGTTTTGTTCATTAATTTTTTTTTAAAAAATTGATTTTTGAGAGTGGAAGAGAGAGAAACATTGATGTGAAAAACATTGATCAGTTGTCTCCTGTATGTGCCCCAACTAGGGATTGAACCTGCAACCTGGGTATGTGCCCTGACTGGGAATTAAACCCATCACCTTCTGTGTAGGACATGATGCTCCAACCAACTGAGTCACACCAGCCAGGGCTATTTGGGTTTTACTTAAAATTGATTAAGAAGCCAAGGCTGTAACTGCAAGCTAAGTGTTGTAAACTCTTTATGCTGTGGTCCCAGGATGGCACTGCTTAAGGTGGTAACTTGATAAACTTAGCATACTTGCTCAGTAATATTTGAGTTTTGCTCATTATCTGAATCCAAATGTCTCATAGTGATTTTGATGCCTCTTCAGCTTTTAATTTTATTCTCCATAACATATTTATTCTCTATAATAAGTTTTCACTAATTAAAGGAGTCATTGCAAGTATTGAAAAATAGGCTTAAATAACAATAATTTAAGAAAGGAAGTTAGATATGCTAAAATGTATTGAAATAATTGAAATACCAAACAAATGATATAATACACATTGGAAATCATTAAACTTAATGCAATGAAATAAAAAGAGTACTAATATAAAAGCAGATTATAGTCATGAAGTTACTTATTTAATCAGGCAAGATTTGAATTCTATTTATGACTTCATGAATGTATCTCTTGCACAAAACCTTTGTAATTATTTACATTTTACAACAGGTGGCTATCTTTGATGACAATCACATATTTATTTCTTCATTGGACTATTGGTACCTATAATTATATTCAGCACATAGTAGGCACTAGCCAGTATTTTTATATAAATAAGTAAAGTTAAACATTTTTTTTCAGTTGTGAACTAGCCATGCTTATTTCACATTTGTATTCTTTGTGTCCCCGCTTTTTTTTTTTAATTTAGGGATTCTGCTCATTTGTTTTACTTTTATAAATGTTTTTCTCCTAAGGACATTTCCTTTTATATTTGGTACAAATATCTGTTTTCATGGATACCATTGTAAGGGAGGACTCTACTGTCTTTGTAATTAAATCAGCACAGATGGCAGATCACCAGCCTCCCTGCGGCCGATCTGTCGCCTTCATCTCCCTCTGGGACATCCAAACCCAAGGAGTGAAATGAACACAGGTCATAGGTGGGGCCTGTGGCATACTAAACAAACAAACACACAGACAAACACAAAACTGTAAGCACCTGCCATAGTTAATCATTTAAACACAATATATCTAATAACACTACCACATCATATTTTTGTGTTGTGACTCCCATTTTACCAACTAAGAAACTGAGGCTCACAAAGTTCATTTCCCAAGGCTATCTGCTTAACAAGAGCAAAGCAACTGTTCAGATTCACATTTGTTTGAATGCCCACTATTCTGCAGTGCCTTTCAAAGGAAGCATCATTGTGGGAAGCACAGTGTGTACTTAAAGATTAAAAACAAACAAACAAAAATGTATGTCTTATGGGTGCCACTAAGGGGCTTCAAATTATTGGGCTAAAATATTTTAGAGGAAGTCCTTAGTCTACATTCCAGTTACCCTTCATGAAAACCCCACATTGCACTCCCAGAGAGTTCTTGTTAGGTCTTTTGATTCGTATGCCTATGTTATCTGAAGAAAATCCATGCAGAGCTGACCACCACATGCCTGGTAGCTAGACTTGGACAGCCCTGCAATATGTCTAATCAATAAATGAATGTGTTTGTACATTTCACGTGGAAAAGCATGCTAAACTTTGGATAGAAAATTCTTGAGGACAATGAATCAACTCTATATCTGTAATTTTAAACAAATATATATTTATGTATTACTGCATTAAAGGAATCCAGTATACATTGTAATCATGCTTTATTTCAAAAGCAAATCTTGCATGGTATTTTATTTCAACTTGCTCTGATAACGTAGAAAATAAAATAAGTCCTGCTTTGTTTAACAAACATAAATTAGTCTATCATTTTCCCAACAACCACTCAGCTGTAAATAATGGAAATTATTACATGATGATTTCACCAAACTGCCTGTCAAAGGCTGTAATTGTTATAATTTAGGTGGTAAATATATGTTGCTTTGAACTGCAGATACTAATTCGTATCAACATCTGGAACCTTCTACTTATTTACATATAGTCACTCTTCTGAAAGAGAATTCCGGAGATCCGGGTGACCTCTGCTTCCCAGGTAGATATAAATGATCAGTAGGGGCAAAGTAGTAGGCACAATTTTTGTTGAGCACTTTTTTGCCAAGTAATATACTTGTCACTTTCCGTGATAGTTTATTCTTAACGTGAGCATCATGGGTTAGAATTAGCACTGTCCATGTTCAAATGCAAGAATGAATGCTCTCGTATGCGTAACATAGTCTGAGCACCAGAACCATACATTTGGGCTACAAGTCTCTAAATACACAATCATATATATATATTATCGATTTAAGAGAGGAAGGGAGAGGGATGAGAGAGATAGAAACATCAATGGTGAGAGGGAATCATCGATCGGCTGCCTCCTGCATACCCCCCACTGAGGATCAAGCCTGCAACCCGGGCATGTGCCCTGACCGGAATCGAACTGTGATCTCCTGATTCATAGGTCAGTGCTCAACCACTGAGCCACACCGGCAGGGCTAAATACACAATCTTACCCCTGCCTCCTTCTGTTGCCCAGGAGGCTAGAAGCAAATACTACATGGGAGGGAATCCTTTCACTTAACAATGCTGAGAACTTCCCCTTTAGGATTTTTGGAAGTGAAACAAAGATCTCCTTGAAAACTATGAATTCAATCCTTATGTTTTCTAGTCACAACTGCCTGCTTTCAAATTTATGTTTCCTGCTGTCTTCAACTGTAGCAGAGTATCAGATCCCATCCGGAGTTCATGAACCAATGTCCTCGGGTAATTGGTACCATATTAAATTTGAGATTCACTGTTTAGTGTTTCTATTATCGCCATTATGACCTCATTGAGACCTTCACAAGTCTTCCATTTTATGGAAGATTCTATATCTATTTTCTCCCAACTCATCACCCTTTTGTTTTACTTTTCTCTTCCTCATCCAAATTTGACTCTCAGCCCCATTTTTATTGAAAAACAAACAAAATATAAGTGTATTTCTAGTATCACATGATCTCACTCATCTAGGGGAAATAATGAACAACATAAACTGATGAACAAAAACAGACCCAGAGACAGGGAAGCATTGATCAGACTGTCAAACCTCAGAGGGAAGGTAGAGGAGGGTGGGGGTACGGGTGAGAGATCAACCAAAGGACTTGTATGCAGGCATATAAGCCTAATCAGTGGTCACAGACAACAGGGGGGTGGGGGCATGCATGTGGAGGGGTTTGGGATGGGAATGGGGGGATGAGGACAAATATGTGATACCTTAATCAATAAAGAAATTAAAAAAAAATAGACCTGGCCCAACCCTAGACCAAGTAAATCAAAATATCGAAAGGGAGGACTTAGGCACCAACACTTAAAAAAATTTCACCAGATGATTCCAATATGTAAACATGTCTGAGAACAAAAAACTAACCCTCTCTTCTCTTTTTTGATTGCACAATTACATGTTAGGGAAATCTTTAATCCTGTGTCAATGCAATTAGTGTGCCTTTCTACCTAACATTTAGATATTAACAAAGTTTAGCTGATGGATAGACAGTAGGCAACTTTATTTTTCTTATTAATTTTCATTACACCTTAAAGTCTCTATAATTAACATATATGTCATTAAAATAAAAATTAAATGATCTGCTATAAATTATTAACACAAATTATCTTAGATTTTTGTCTTCCTTACCATCTTTGCTGTCTTCCACAATGTATGAATTATTATTTTATACAAGGGAAATCAGCCTTTAAAATCAAAATACAAAATATTTTGAAGTATGATTTACTGACACTTGTTAATTATAAAGTATACATGATTATATATTTGCTGGTTTCAATCATTTAAAAAATTTCCAGACATATAATTTTGTTAAACATATAATTTTGTTATTGTCACCCCAATAAATTCAATAAAAAGGGGAGAAAAGTGAAATTAAGAATTGAGAGGAAATGCTTCAAATCCTAATTATAGGTAATATTTAAACTTTTAAACTTTATTAGGTTTCTGTTGTGTAACAAGTTACCACAAACTTAACTAAAAATATCACCTTTAATGATCTCACAGTTTCTGGGGGTCTAACGTCAGGTCACAGTAAGACTGGTATGTCTTAGTGGTTGAGTGTTGACCTATGGTTTGATTCCCCATGCCCAATTGTGGGCTCAGGTCCTAGTGGGGGGCTGCAGGAGGCAGCTGATCAGTGATTCTCTCTCATCATTGGTGTTTTTATCTCTCTCTCTTCCTTCCTCTCTGAAATCATTAAAAACATATTTAAAAAATAAAATAAAGTCAGAGCGCGGCTTACTTTGGTCCTCTGGGACAGGTTCTCACAAGGCTACAGTCCAGGTGAGCTTGATTGATCTGGAATATTTCCCCTAAGCCAGCGGTCGGACATCCCCCAAAGGGTCCCAGACTGCAAGAGGGTGCAGGCTGCGCTGAGGGACACACACACACCCAGTGCACAAATTTTGTGCACCGGGCCTCTAGTCAACAAATAACAAGATATAGTATATATTTAATCAATATAATTTATAAGTGAGGTCAAAAGTACAGCACAAATGTTTATATGTATGTGTGTGTTTTGCATGGGTATGCCTAAAGTATGAGTGCAAGTTCTGCTGCAGTGTCCAGGTAAGCACCAGTCCACTGACATCGCCATAGCAACAGCACTGGAGGTGCACTTACTACTCTTTGCAAGTCCGGAGCTGTTAGGGATGTCAATGAAGTGTCTAATAGACTTCCATAGACATAGCAACAGCCCCACAGGAGTCATTTCCCTGCCAGTGCAAGTGTCTATGCTGCTACAGTGTCAATAGAAATGCTATTTTAACGTCAATGGAATGGCCCCACGCAAGTTCTACTGCTGTCATAAAAATAAAGGAAATAAAACCCATACACAAAAACCAGGTTGTTGTCTGAAAAGAAATCTAAATTAAACTCTCCGAAGCTGAGCAGGGCTCACCAGTGACTCACCGTGTGTGTTTCACCATTCTTCATGCAGTCCTCTTAGAAGACGGTAAGCCCAGCTATTTCCAGTCCAGAAGGCCCCTACCTGGCTACTTTCAAACATTGCAAGGCTTAAGAGTCATGCTTTGGAGTTAACAACCACCACAATCAAGTCCCACTCTAACCAACTAGCCCATCTTCTATCATCACAGGCCCTGCCATAAAGAAAGTTTATGTTGCTCGTCCATGCAGACACTTTGCTAATGTGTGGTGTAAGGCTTGAAACGTGCTGCTTTGATAGCTGATGAGATCAGACAACTTCAAAAGCCCTAACCACAAGCCCTGCTACAGACTGTGCTCTTTCAAATAAGGTCACATAGCCAAACAGCCCCTCCTATCATGGGACCATCCCTGCTTATCCCTGAGAAGTGAACTGCAGTTCCCTGCCAGCCTGTGGAATTATTTAAACAAGCCAATGACTTCCTCTCTCAAAAACCAGAGTTCACCTCACACCTTTTTCACTACAAAGCTGCCTCTCACAGCTCCGGCTTGCTCACATTATTCCTGAGTGCTTCCTCCATAAGGCCAAGCACTGCTCAGTGTCCTCCTCCCCTGGCACCTGACAGTGGCAGGGGCCATATGATCATCCATCTCCATAACTCTAAGGTGGGAATCCCTCCCCTGACACGAGGTCGAAGGGGAGGTGACCAAAACAATCTGTTACTCTGGCAATGTTTAATTATGCCTTATCCCACCACTGCTCCCTTATTATTTTCCTATTGATTCTCAGCCAATTTCATTCTAGATCTTTGCTAAACCTTTGGAGATCAAAAGAGATCCTTGGCCATAGACCCTATGATCTCACTATTTTCGTCCCTAATAATGGCTCAGCTCGTGGACTGGAGCATGTTACTCGCTATGACAATTTGCTTTGTTTAATTATAGGGAATATTTCTAATGCTGTGCCGTGATTCTACATGCGTGTTTCATAGAGTCCTGCTCTCCATCACCTTTATCCCTCTTCACCCTCCCTTCTGGCTATGAGAGCATGTTTTAGCCCAACACCACATCAAGGTCGTGCTATGGGAGACAGTCAAGCATGTGCAAGAAAGAAAGAGGTTTGCTGTTCATGTGCTGCATGATGCAGAATATGGAGGTGGCACAGTCCAATGCAATTGGACACCTCTCTCACTGGGTGGTAGAAAGGGAAAGGAGAAATCCTGTGTCAAAGTGGGAGAAAATGAAGCAATTAGGAAGCCCAAAGATGGGACATTTTTTTGCCAGCCTTGTAAGGTTGTGTCAGCATGATCTGGAAGGCAGCCGCAGGGAAGTAACTTTTCTTCAGGCTCAGAGTGTATCCACAACCATTCCTCAGTAGACTTCTACAGAACAAGGTGTGCTGAGGCCATGCGGCAGTCATTCAAGGTTAGGGTTGTGAGATGCAGTGAGTGTGAGGAACTGAAGACCTTCTTCATTTATATTTGAGAAAAGATTGCAAGGATTGATCTGACATTCTTCTAGGTGAATGAGAATTTCTGTTTACTTCAAGATTTCATGGTGATTCTCACTCAGACTATTTTTCTAATATACTAGGTGGGCAAAAGTAGGTCTACAGTTGTGAGTACATGAAACAAATAGTATATTCTTGTATTATTATTTATTAATTATTATATTGTTTTCCATACAAGCATCTGTAAATCTCCTTTTACTCACCCCTGTACATATCATCCCATTGCTAATGTTTACAAATTACATCACCTGGTTACAATGTTTTCTATATATTAATTTAGAAATTATTTCTCTTGGGGTCTTCTTTAAATTTTCTTACATTTCCTTTAAATTTACTCTTTTAATCTTTTAAGGTAACGCCGTTTTTTGCCTGACTTCATTTAGGGTCTTAATTAATTGTTATATCAGGTCTCTAAGTGCTAAAGTACTTAGTGTGCTATGCATCAAATATTAACAAACTGTTGACTAACCAGCTGGGTTGCACCTGCACTTATGCACTGTAGCTATAACTAAATACCAAAACTTTACCCACGGAGAGGCCAGCATTTAATCAATGATAAAGGGTTCTGGTGCTTAAAGAGTCACTATGTCACAGAAACTACACTTTCCCTTATAGGATATTAACCTTCCTCATACTCAAATTTCTATTTAATTGCTTGAAACATATGAATATATCATAGTTGTTTTGTAAACATCATATGTTGAAATCAGTGCACAGTATTCTTTCTAAGCACAGTCTCCTCAGTGCATTGCCAGGTGCAAATGGCCAAAGCACATCTCACCTGCCTCATGATGAAATACAACAGCAGGGCGGCGAGGTGTAAATCCTCAAACTTCCTGAAAAGTGCCTAGCAGCAGCATCCAACTCTCAAACCGCTGAAACCATCTAAAGAGAAAATTGACAAGTGGGGCAAAATGTCACATAGAGGCCATTTTTAAAACATTTAAGTCTTACCAAGAACGTAATGTTGGGGACATATTTAGGTTTATACAGCTTTTATTATAAATTACCGTTTTCAGGTTAAAAAAGAAAAAGTGCATTTAACAGAAAATCATCCCATTTCAACAAGCTCAGCACTTTTGCTTGCTTTTAGCAGGTTGTTTTTTTATTTCAAAGCTGACCATTTTTTCTGCTAGATTGAAGAAAAAGAAAGAAAACTTTATATAAAGATTTGAATGTATACAGACACTCATGCACATGAGTTACATAATTGCATATTTTTTCATTTAAAAGAAAAAGTAGAATTTATTGTAAAAAATGTTCATAAATCAGGATCTTTGACGTTTTTATTCTAATTTGTGGCTGAACATTTGATGTTTGAAAATTAACTCTCATCATTTATTATTATTTTCTGAGGATTGCTTTAGTAGAAACAAAAGAATTTTATTCTTGTGCCTGAAAACGTACCTAACATGTCCTTACTTCCAGGTATTCTATTCAAATGGAAAAATATACAAATCATCAAACAACTGATGAAAATAGGGTATCCGAAGGGATTCGTCCATCAGCAGCTTAATATGTAACAGAGAATGGGGAGGGGAGGTGGATAAGAGATCAACCAAAGGACTTGTATGCATATATATAAGCATAACCCATGGACACAGACAGTAGTGGGGTGAGGTCATGTGCTGGGAGGGGGGATGGGAAAGGCTGGGGAGAGGTCAATGGGGGGAAAAGGAGATATATGTAATACTTTGAACAATAAAGAATTAAAAAAAAAAACAACTCTAACATCTTGGCCATTGAAACTGGCAAACACTTTCAGGATGGCCATACTGTGAGCATCAGCTAAATATCCTTATCTCTTTCCCTCTCTCTAAAAGCCTTTGGACTTTAAAAAATAATTATTTCAATCTTAACTGTGCATTAAAATGTTTGTTTTATGCAGTTGTTTTTGGTGTGGCTAGTGAAAGATTTTTCAACATAGCATATAGATAATATTGTTAAAAATAAAAGTTTTTTTTTTTTTTCCCTCCTTTAAGAAAAAAAGAATGAATGGAAATCTAGAGGTAGAATTAGTCTAAAATCCATACAAATTTATTCAGGAGTATTGATTTTGAAATGAGGGCTATAATATTAAAAAAAGATAACCAAGTGATATACAAAGAATGAAAAGGAAAAATATCATTGAGTATTTAGTGTGTTTCAGGTACTGTGCTAAGCAGTTTACCAACATTTTTTTCATTTGATTAGCCTACCAAACCTATAAAGGAGACTCCATACTCATAATTCATTTGGTCTTTTTTTACATTTGTTATGAATGGACATAATGATACCTATCCTGTCTATATTTTAGAGTTGCTATAAATACTAAATGAGAGAATATATATTAGTGTGTGTATATAGGTATTTCCATATCTTTATTTATTTGTATTTCTCTATTTTTCAGGTTCAGAAAGAATAAGTAGTTCCCTAAATTAAAGAGCTAGCTAGTGATCTATTTGGGAGCCAACACAGAAATTTTCTTTTTAGGACACATATTACACATACTACAACATGCTAGAATAAAGAGCAGGTGTTGACAATCACACACAAAGATTAAAATCCCAATTTCATTACTTCCTTGCTCTGTGACATGGATATAATTATCTAAACTCCCTGATCCTCAGTTTCTTCAAAGTGAATATAATTTATTCATTCAATAAACATTTATTTGGCATCTATTATATGATAATGTCCTAGATGCATGGGACACTTTATTGATCAAAATTTAGAAAAATACCTTCTCTTGTGTAATTTGCATACAAGTTGGAGAAACAGGCAATAAAAAAGCCCAATAGATAAGTATATAATTTACTCTCTTATAAGGTGATAAGTGACATGGGGGAAAACATATTTATTCATCTTATTTTGAGAGGGAATTTAGATTAATTATACAATATACCTAGAATAGGGTTAAGCATGTAGTATTCATCTACTCACGTGATTAGATTAATTTCTTCCTACTCAACATACTCTCAGTCTCTTTCCATTTGCTATGCTTTCCCTAATGGCTAGATATAAGGTAACTACTCATCAGGAACAATCAGTTCCATCATGACCTCAAATCCCCAAATCCTCAAGAACTGGTAATATTTTCCTTTTAAAAACTTTAGTTGCCATAAGAAATAACTGAGTCAAGCACCTCAAGTTTAGTTTTTCAGATGTGGATGGTAATGAAAGAGGCAAAAGAACAGCAGTCTAACAAGTAATCCCTGCTGAAGCCTTTGTGTGGGAAATAAAAATAAAACTTTGAGAGAGGCAAAGCTCAACACAAGGAAATTCATGATAGCTGCAACGTGGGGTAATATACCATATGCCCTTCTACAACCGGGCACAACAGGACGCTGCCAAAATGACTTTCTTAACTCACCCTGTTGAGTTTAGGTACAAAATAAGAAGCCATATGGTGCAATTCAGCCCTCCACGTGAATTTCTGAGTGTTTTTTTTTTTATTGTGTCTGTCACATTATTTCACTATCATTTTTGATGTCAATGTGCAAACTGGTTTTGCAAGAACAATGAGGACCTCGCTGAGAATGCTGCGAAGTGAGGTAACTTCTGTTTGCCTGGACAAAAGGCCATGTGGATGCTGGCTTTGGATTCAGAAGGTCCACATCATCTAGAGATTGATGTGTCAACTGCTGTGCAGAAACAGGCCTTAAATGCAAGGCAGTGGTTTCCTGTAAAAAAGAGCAAATCAAAACAAACACTAGTTCAAGTTCTGGCTCAGGGACCCAAATGCACTTTGGGTTATGGAGATAAGTCCCATTATAGTGTAGACCACCTTGACTAGGAACTCATCCATCTACATGTTCATTCAACAACCTTTTGCTGAATATCTGCTAATAAGTGTATCAAATGTAGAACTAGGCTCCAGGGATATAAAGGTGTAATACAGTACCCCAGAGACTTGTATGCTTAAAGTATGGTAAGCAGCACAAATGTGTTGAGAAGTAATTAAATATGGTGGAATGTTGATAAAACTTTGGGGGCAAAGTGCTGTGACGAAAAAAGGTAATAATAACCATTGAGATCTGAATGGAATTGAAATGTTTTAAATTGGGAATAACAACAAAACATGTGATAACACTAAATAGAAGTTAAGTGGTAAAATTAAATTCCCATTCAAGGTAGATGAAACATAGCCATGAGGTCACAGAGGCATGGGAGTGTGTACTCTGTTTAGTCCTGGGTAAATTATTTAGTTGCTGGATAGGTAGAGAGTAGCTGAAGCATAAGTTGTGGTGGAGATGGCTCTGAAGGCTTGCCTCGTAAGTTGGAGATACCTTCATGAAAATTTAGACTAAAGTCCTCTAGAAATAAGTGCACTTCTAATGAAATTAACTTTTTTAAAAAACTTTACCTGGATAAAAATACCAGTTTTCCTTTGAACTTCTTACACTCCTTTGCATAATTCAAATTCCTTTAGACCTTGAGGGGAAGTGTGTGGGCATTCAGAGATGAAAGACAGAGTTTCATAGGTAAAATTACTCCAAAGAAAGCTGTATTAATGCCAGTGAAACAGCTGTGCTGGATGTCTGCCCCAGTGTACCTGCCACACCTCCTTTGCAGTTAGCTGAAAATCAGGTCATAGAGTTGAAACATCTGCATAGATCTTGAATGAGATTCAGATTTTTTTAAAACTCATGCTTAATATATTTATGGACACACTAGGAAAACAAGAAGCATTGACTTTGGTGTCTTAGACTCATTCTCATTCCATTGCTGCTAGTTGGTTATCCCTGTGCAAAATGCTTCATCTTTGAAAGTCTGAATTTTTTCTTCTATAAAAGTGTGAGTTGTTGAGAAAATTAGTGATGTAGAATTTGTGTGTGTTATATAATCCTTACCCTGTCCCTAGCATGAGTATCTGTAATGATTTCAGGGTGACCCTAATGAGTATGATAACAGTAAAATGAGGGTAGGACATTGTGGACATCATTCATTCTTAGGGTTGCCAGGATTTGAAGCCAACTCAACAGCACCAGAACACACAACAGCAGGATGGGTTTTGAGTTGGCCAATTTGTTGGACACTGGCAAGGGTGATAACCACCTTTGGGTCTCACATTGGGTGGTGCAGCATTTCTTTCAAAGCATGTTCTTTTGGACATGCTGAGGCCTCTTCTATGTCTTTGCTCATAGAAAATCAAAGCATGAAGGCAAACAGTCATCTGGAAACCACATCATTTGACTTTCCAGAACTGGGAGTGAAGGAATAAATAGGAAGTTCTCAGGAAGTTCTCTTGTCCTCTCTAGCCATTTGTCCAAATATATCTCCACTTCATTGGGAAGGGCAGCATCAGATTGCAACCTAACAATTTTCTGGAATAAACATTCACGTCTAGAAACCTTGACATTGGCATCAACCCTCAGTTTTCAAGAAAGTGATATTTCTTTCACCTTTATTTTTTAAATTAAATTTATTGGGGTGACATCACTTAATAAAACTATACAGGCTACAAGTGTACAACTCAATAAAATATTCACCTAGGACTGCAAGGACTGTTTTCTAACTCACATTGGGATTTTCAAAACAATAGGCACCCTTAACTGCTGTGATTTGTTCTCTGCAGATGTATATTCATTAACCCCTCATGGAATGGTTCTCCTTATCTTATTCTGGCCTGATTCTGGCTTGGAGCAACCTTAGCCTAAAAATCATAAGGACATAAATGCAGATCATGCCTGCTCTGAAAATATTTTATAGGTTGGGTTTATCCTACATCTGACACAGACACTGAGAGCCTTTTATTTTTAAACTAGTGGCCCAGTGCATGAAATTCGTGCACAGAGGGGGGGTTCCCTCAGCCCAGTCTGCACCCTCTCCAATAGGGGACACCTTGGGGGATGTCTAACTGCCAGTTTAGGCCAGATCCCACAGAGATTGGACCTAAACTGGCAGTCGGACATCCCTCTCACAATCTGGGACCACTGGCTCCTAACCGCTCACCTGCCTGCCTGCCTGATTGCCCCTAACCTCTCTGCCTGCCTGATCGCCCCTAACTGTTCTCCCCTGCTGGCCGGGTTGCCCCCAACTTCCCTCCCCTACTGGCCTGATCTCACCCCCAATGGCCCTCCCCTGCCAGCCTGATCTCACCCAGAACTACCCTCCCCTGCTGGCCAATTTTGTTCTGATTGGTCAGTTTCTATGCTAGTCAGCATCAAAAGCTCTGCCTCCTAGGCAGCCATTGGCTCCTCACAGTTTTCCCAGATTTGGTTCTGATTGGTCAGTTTCTATGCCAGTAAGCATCTCTGGGCCTATCTTTGGGCCTGATCAGAGAGATGGGGCTGATCAGCAGCCCCCACAGAGGCCCAGAGAGAAACAGGTGCGGCTGCTGGTGAAGCCTGGAGAGAAAGAGAGAGGCTATGGTTGATCAACAGCTGCCACAGAGACTGTGGATCAGACCCTGCCTCTCTCTTCGGGCCTCTCTCTGGGCCTGATTCACAGCCCCCTTGGCAGTCAGTGCTGGGTCACCGCACCTGCACCTGCAGCAGTCCCTAGGCAGGTCTGGCCACTCCGCGCGCCTGCCTCCAGAGTCCCCCAGTCCCCTGAGCTCCCCAGCCACCCAGGGCTGGCCCGAGGCACAGGCAAGTCTCGGACAGAAGCTGCCCAGCTGCCCAGGGCCTCCCAAGGCTCAGGTACCAGGGCCGGCCATGGCTTGCACTGCCAGCAGATGCAGCAGCAGAGGTATGATGGGGGTGTCGCCTTCCCCTGATCACTGGGTTGCCTCCCACCCATGAGGGCTCCCGAACTGTGAGAGGGGGCAGGCTGGTCTGAGGGACCCCCTCCACTGCATGAATTTCTGGGCCTCTAATATATATATATATATATATATATACACACACACACACACACACACACACACACACACACACACACACACATAATTATAGGTGGGAGAAGTATATTCCTAGTGAGGGCATGGCCTCAGTCACTGTACAGAGTGTATGAGAAATGTTGATAATGATGACTTCCCCTCCTATGGACTGAATTGGCAAGGCCTGGGAATGGATGATGTCCCTGAGATAGGATAAAATTTATTACATGCAGCCTGGTTCTTTTCTACACCCTCTCCTCAAAATCTTAACCCTAATTGTTACACCCTAAGCCAATTTTTCAGTTTTCCTTTAAATATGACATCATGACTCCTACACTTTTGGAAACCTAATGGTGACTGGTGCCATTTCCATGAAATTTATTATAATCCTTCAGATATTAGTAAATTGTTTTGACAGCCCCGCCCCACACATTCTTTTCATCTCACTTTTCTTATTATCTAGTAATGCTATATTTCCAACACCCATAAAGCCTAGCCATCTTAAGTGTTTCTTTTATATCATCTACCTACATGCACAATACTCTTCCCATTTTTTTTTTACCATTCCAGTGACTTGTAGAAAGGCCACAACGTGAAGAATCATGGTGTCTGTAAGATTGATCTAGAGGCACAGTGGGGTCTATTGGCCGTACTTCCTGGAACGCTGCATTGAGAAGGGCCAAGAAGCTGCATTGGGGCCGAGGTAGCCTGCGATGTTCTGTGTCTGACATGCATGTGGCAGTGCGGCATGATGGCCTCACTGACTGTAACAGGCACCCTTTACATTCCCAATTTCTTCCAGTTGGCCAGTCTCTTCTGATTTTTGCTTATTTTCGCTATCCAGCCATACTCTATTATTTCAAGCTAATACTTCACCAAACTCTTAATTATCTCAAGTGAGATTTTCCTTATATTATGACACCTTGTGGCAGAAAAGCCAAGACAACCCCAAATTTGATTTTAAATACATGACTTACTTAGGAAAACTTACAGTAAGTTTAACTTACCTTGGCTTTGCTACAGTATTGTTAGCAGCCTCTGTTAGGTAACATCAGAAAGACTTTTGGCATTCCAGGTAGCTGTAATTGGGCTGTGCATAAAAGCAACAGTAAACGGTAAATACATGAGTAACAAGATGGACTGCTGAGTGACCTTGGAGAAGACAGCCCTCAGCGCCAGGCTTGCGACAGTCACATCATTATCACGGACTTGGGATTTGCAGAGTTTGGAGGACATTCTCACACGGGGTAACTCCTGGGTGCCAATCTCTCATGCACTAAGGCACCAGGTGCTTTTGATTATGTGAGATCTACTTTGAGGTGTATCAGTATTTTAGCCCGTGGTATTAAAATTCTTGACAAGGTAAAGCAGTGTATTAAGAGCTTTGCCTCTTAACAGCTAAAAATACATACCTACTCTTGCCCCCTCTTATTCCATCTGAGACATTAAATGACACAGCTCTTATCAGTTTGGCTGCAAAGTCATTAGTTTTGTGTTTGAAATGAAGAAGGGAAAAATCAAATCTTCTTAGCTTCTGAGATGTCATGTGAATTTCACAGAAACCTGAAGGGAAAAGTTCACTTTTTTAATTTTAAGATTTGGGATGGCATGGGAAGGATGACTGACTGGTATTGTGGGCTGGCTGTAACAATTACAGAAATGCTTCTATGTGTTGTAGTCTTGAATCAGTCAAAATAATCAAGAGATTTGTTAAATCTCTTGATTATTATTTTCACAGTCCCCTCTGTAGTCAAAGTCAAAAAGTAACTCAATAATACCATGGACAGAAATATAATTCATATAAAAAGAAAGCAATCAGATTGATAAAATCCCATATCAATCCAACGTTAGCCAAATCTGAATGCAATAATAATAACTATAAGGGAAATTTTTGTTGAGATATTATGCTAAATTCTTTGTATGCCTTAGCTTATTTAATACTTCTGTTCCTTTTCTGGTAGGTGCTATCATACCTATCGCCTATATGATGCAATGAGGATTAGAGAAGTTAAATAATTTTCCTATGATTGCATGGCCCAGCTTCTTCAGGAGAGCAGAAGGGAAGGGATGAGACAGAGACAGAGAAAAACATCAATATGAGAGACACACATTGATTCGTTGCCTCCTATATGCACCTCGACCTGGGCCTGGGATTTAGCCTACACCTGAGATACTTGGCCAGAATCAAACCCAGGACACTTCAGTCCGAAGGCTGATGCTCTATCCATTGAGCAAAACTGGCTAGGGCTGGCAGACCTCTTTTTAAGCACGGGTTCTTTTTATTTCATAACTTTTTTTTGTGACAGCATACATATCTTTTCCTAAAACACAACGTTAACTCTAATTTTTTTGTCATATGAAATATTACTATTGTTTAACTTTATGACATCCTTTTCTTATGACCTACATAAAATCTTATTTCAAATAGGTGGGCTTTCAAAATTTCTGTGCTGTGCTTATTGTGTCCCTTCACTTGGCTCTAATCAAAGATTTGAAATTGAAATTCAGGAGTTGAAAGAGAGAGGATAGACACTATGTCTCAGAGTTTGTGTGTTTTTAATATAGTAGTTACATTTTTCAACAGGAGTATATTTATCCCAGTTACAGATGAAACAGACCAGATATGATTCAAGTATTTCCTCTATAACCATTCTGTACTCAAAACACAAGAGTAGGTGCTAGAGATTGCATGCTGGTTTTCAATAACTGATTCAAGTTGTAATTTAGTAGCTGGATAAAGGGAGGAAAGGGATTTTCTACAGCAGATTGCGAATCCCAAACTCCTACTTTACAGCTTTCAAGTAATCCGGGAATGAGGCTGCGGATCTATTAAGTGTTCACCATCTTACAAGCAATCTGTATATGCTAACCCACCACGGAAACTCAATAACTGCCGTATAGAATGAGAAGTATGTTGTGCCAATTTAGAAGAACAGGAAAACTACAGTAGAGAAGTAGTGTGAAATAATATAAGAAAATCTCTACAAGGCTACATACTGGCATTAAAAAACAACAACAGCTAGGCCGGCCTGGCTCAGTGGCTCAGTGTTCAACCTATGAACCAAAAGATTATGGTTTGATTCCTGGTCAGGACACATACCCAGGTTGTGGGCTCAATCCCCAATGTAGGGCGTGTAGGAGGCAGCCGATCAATGCCTCTCATCATTGATATTTCTATCACACTCTCCTTCTCCCTTCCTCTCTGAAACCAATAAAAATATATTTAAAAAAAAAGAACAACAAAACAAAGAAGCTCATTGCTCCCTGGACCATATATTGCTGCAGTCTGTGGACTTTGTTGGGGATCTCTGGTTCTGATGGAGAATGCAATGAGTCTGCTTTGTTGAGTGATCGGCTCTGCACACAGATGCTTTCAGACTGCTGTCTAGGGCCCAGATGTCCAAAAGGGGCTACTGATCAGAGGCTGCTGTTTGTTTTACTGTAAGTTATGTCTCCTATTCATGAAAAGGAAAACATTATCTCTCTGTGCTAGATATAGGGGGGATTTCAAAAAGTAAATGAGATTGTAACATCACTGTCCCATTGTGTTTGAAGCACAGCAGCGATTGTCAATGAGGAAAAGTCAGCCAGACATATCATAAAGCTAATTAAAACGGTGTCAGGAGATAAACTAATTAGGACACAGTGTACAGAGATATGTCATGATGTCATTCTAGGAGAAAAAGAGGGAAGAAAGCACTGAAATCTTCAAAAATGTAAATGAAATAAGAGAATTGCATACAATCATGGGAAAGCAAATTAATTACTGCTTCACTCAACACTGACAGGGAGCATAATAGAAATAAAAGCTCTAGAGGTGAGTTTAAAGATAAAAAAATAACTTGTTTTTCATAGCTGTGGTTCTCATCCTGATGTCCTATTACTTTGTCCAAGCGACTCATTGTCTCTGAGCACCTGAAGGGAGTCACTTAAAGTCTCATGACTATAGAAGCAGGGGGAAGTCCCACCAAGGCAAATGGAATCCTATCCCTTGAAAGGACTGAGTCTGTAGAATCATGAAATTCATTTGCATGAACTGCTGACAAGCTGCACTGTGTGGAGAGAAAACACAAGAAGCATTACGGCCCATCAATTTCTGAAATCTACTTTTGTACAGGAGCTACTGGTCATGTCTGTGCAAATTTCTCAAGCTGCATCCCCATAAAACAACAAAATCAGGCACTGTCAGCAGAAACGGGGGCGTTTTGAATACATCAGTCAGAGAACAAGCCCATTTGAAAAACAGACTTAAGAAAAGGTCAAACGGGAGGTTCTGGAAACACACTAAAAGCTCTCACGTGGATGCCTGTTATTTATCTCTTTGGAAACGGATAGACTGCTGACTACAACAAACTTGCATGTCACGTGATTCATGCTCCTTCCACCTCCCAGCTCAAAACTTAATTAAATGTATCTACATCTGGCTTCCTGATATACATTTGAAACTTTCAAAATAATTCCCTTAAGCCCTGAGACCTCCTGTAAAATACGTTTGTGTGTGTAAAGAACTCTGCCGGAAGTCACCATGTGTAATTATAGTAAGACCATCTTTGTGATTGGTTTCATGTATAAAGTTAATTGTCTCATTAACCTTAGGCATTATCATCTAAGACCCATTATAAATGAGAATCACACTTAAGAATGGAAATGAAATAAAAATAATGACATCAACACAGTGTATATCCCTCCATTGTGATCTTTCAGATTTAAATACATGTCTCCTCAGGTTAATAACTAATAAGAGCTGTGATGTCAACATGATCAATTAGTAGAAAACTGGCCTTGCTGTGTTAGCAGCCTCTTAGTATGTCTTAGCACCTTTCAGATTCACTATCTGTATTGCTCGATGCCATTTCTATCTCTAGACAACAGAACATTAAATAATGACTTAAAATGGAAGAAAATGTCTCTTCCATATCCAATAAATCTTTTGAAGTACATGATTGAGAATGACAACTTCTAGTGGCCCTAGTGTCCATAGAACCAGAGCACAGAAGAATCCTATATAATAAAAACCTAATATTGTGTCCAACTGTTCTACCAGTTGCTATGACACGCACTGACCACCAGGTGGCAGACACTCCGACTGGTAGGTTAGCTTGCTACTGTTGACTGGTCAATCAGGACTGGGCAAGATGGGCTGGACATGCCCTCGAGCCCTCCCGCAGTCCCTTCCCAGACCCCATTTTGCACCGGTGGGATCCCTCAGCCTGGCCTGACCCCTCTGGGGATGTTGGAGAGCCTGTTTTGGCCCCATCCTGTAGGCCAGGCCGAGGGACCCTACTGGTTCATGAATTCGTGCACCAGGCCTCTAGTGGACTATAAAAATGACCAGAATTACCATTAATTGAATATTTACTATTTCAATAAACAGTAGTTGAATACTTACCTATACTTAGTAAGTAGTTAATTTACTCTTTTATTTATTTTTTTTTTAATTTTTAGAGCATATTATGTGGTAATTAATTGTCCCCATTTTAGAGAAGATATTTAGAGGAAGTGCCCCCATATGGCTTGGTCTGTTCTTAGATAGGGGAACATACCAACCATTGGTGTCACTCAAACTGCTTGGAAAAAGAATACAGATTATCATATGATGCCCACGTGTGAAACCTTTTAGCCCTGCAAACTTCAAATATGTGATCTGCCACACGAATAAACATGGGCAATGTAGGCACTGGTTTCTCACCCATAAAATGTGTAGACCAATGGATGCTAATTTTGTTTAGGTTTTGGTTCGATTTTATTAAATTTGGTGGCCCTTCAGTCATATGACCTACCTAAAGAGAATAGTATGCAAGAGCTCAATGTAAGGGCCTTTTATCAATAATCATAATCTTACAGTATATCTCATAAAAGGCAATTCCACACACTTTACACAATGATATAAAAATACTTTTGGAAGTCATAATAAAAAGTAAACTATAATCATTTCACAGTTATAACAGGATTTTTTTTCTCAATAACAGAAACTCTATTGTTTTCTTAGAGAAGCAAGAAAAATGATATAAGGACTCTGAGCTGGTGAAAAGGTTTTAAAGGAAAAGAGAAAAAAATAAAGAGCCCACATAAGGGAATGAATTCTCCAGGGAATGGGGGTTGGGGAAATCTAAAGGGTTACTTTTTCTCTCTCCCTTTAGAGCTCATATCACATTGGGGGTCATGGTGGCTGGGAATAGAGTCTCCTAAAATGAAGGTATTTGATGAACCAAGGGTCCCATTGCTGTGGAGATTGTAAATTATGGCAATTACTCTTAGGGTTGGAAAGGAAGTGTACTGGAAAAGACTACTGTTCCCTTGCTATGTTTGATATTCTACTCTTTTTCTCAGCTCTTGTCTAATTCTCTCCCTCCCTCTCTCCCTTCTTCCCTTCCTCCCTTCTTTGTTTGTTTTTTGTTTGTTTTTTTGTTGTTAATCCTCATATGAGGATATTTTCCCATTGGTTTTTAGAGAGTGGAAGGGATGGGGAGAAACAAAGAGAGAGAAACATCAATATGAGAGACTCCTCAATTGGTTTCCTCCCATAGGGTCCCCTTGCACCTGAGGGAAGTGCTCTTGACTAGAATCAAACCCAGGACCCTTCAGTCTGCAGGCCAATGCTCTATCCACTGAGCAAAAATGGCTAGGGTGGAGTCTTAGCCACTCTTGATCCCTATCATCCTGTCTCACATTCATTACTCTGTTTCTTGTTTCTGCTAATTTTCCTTCCTTAATATATAATTATTAGGCTAGGAATCTCTCCATGTATTTTAGCTGAACTGTGAGTGCTGAATACTAGGGGACATAATCTACAAATAAATCTTGGAAGACAAAATGAATTGCCTACAGGGGTGTCCCACATCTCATCAGATATGCTAAAAAAGGGTTCCCAAGAGTGAATGCTTTGTGAAGAATTATTGACTCCTCTCAGGGACCTGGACCATGAGCATGGAGAACTCTGAGCATTTTTCAGGGAAGCCAGTATTCAGAATTTCCAACCACAGGCTTTTTTGCCTGGGTTTGTTTTTTTTTTTTTTGAAACTTTTTTAAAATTTCAAATTATTTAAAAGCAACCTTAGAAAGAATTCTATAATTTTGTTTTTTCTTTTTCTTTTTTTGGGGGGGAGTCTTTTTTACTATGTCATGGGCTTGCGATTGCAGCTTAAATAAACTTATTGAAAATAGCTTATAGTAAAAGGGTAGTAACCGAGAATGCAAAATTCAATTCCTTAGCTATCCCTTAGCAAATGAACAAAAAGAAAAACCTTACCACTTGCAGGCTGAAAATAATACACAAAAACTGAAGTGCTTTCTGAATTCTCACTTATAGTGATTGCATGGTATTATTTTTCTTTATGTGTGGGTGTGTGTTTGAGCACAGTTCCTGTGTGCTTATGTCTGCTTCCTAAATAAAGTTTTAATTTCTTACGAATAGTTTTTCCTCTTAACATTATGTTGGTTAGCATGTGTCTTTTGTTTTCCAAGGCTCTGACTCTTATCTCATCCCATTAGATATTTCAGTTTAGAGATTATAGCACCTTAATGCATTTCTCTTATTTTCATCATTAACTGAAATAAATTATCTCACTAACCAGATGGTTATTTGGTCAAGTGTTTATCTTCAAGCTAATTAGTGTTTGCCAGTGGGTCAAGTTTACAAAAAATATGATAAGTAGGCTGACCATTTAGCAATTTCTATGGGTATGGTATATATCAGAGAAGTTGGTAACTCATGGGCAAGGCAGGCAATTATATGTCTACTAGAGGCCCGGTGCATGAAATTCATGCGGGGGTGGAGGGGTGTCCCTCAGCCCAGCCTGCACCCTCTCCAATCTGGGACATCCCTCTCACAATCTAGGACTGCTGGGTCCCAACTGCTTGCCTGCCTGCCCACCTGATTGCCCCTAACTGCTTCTGCCTGCCAGCCTGATCACCCCCTAACCACTCCCCTTCCAGCCTGATCAACACCTAACCACTCCCCTGCTGGCCCGATTGCCCCCAACTGCCCTCCCCTGCAGGCCTGGTCACCCCCAACTGTCCTTTCTTGCAGGCCTGGTCACCCTTAACTGCCCTCCCCTGCTGGCCTGGTCACCCCCAACTTCCCTCCCCTGCAGGCCTGCTTCCCCTCAACTGCCCTCCCCTGCTGGCCTGGTCTCCCCCAACTGCCCTCCTCTGCCGGCCTGGTCACCCTTAACTGCCCTTCCCTGCTGGCCTGATCGCCCACAACTGCCCTCTTCTGCAGGCCTGGTCCCCCACAACGGCCCTCCCCTGCAGGCCTCGGTCCCCGCTACTGTCCTCCCTTGCAGGCCTGGTCTCCCCCAACTGCCCTCCTCTGCTGGCCATCTTGTGGTGGCCATCTTGTGTCCACATGGGGGCAGCCATCTTGTGTGTTGGAATGATGGTCAATTTGCATATTACTCTTTTAATAGATAGGACTAGTGGCCCTGTGCATGAATCTGTGCCCGAGTAGCTTGCTGCTACTTGCCTCAGCTGGGCACCCTACCCACCGCCACTAGTAGCTCTCTGCTGCACGTAGCTTGCTGCCCCGCCCTCCTGTAGCTCTCTGCTGCTCATAGCTTGCTGCCTTGCCCTCCTGTAGCTCTCTGCCACTTGTAGCTCGCTGCTCCACCCTCCTGCTGATCGGTCGTTATGTGACGGTGTCCCGACCAATTTGCATATTACCCTATTATAAGTATAGATTATAAGTATAGATGGTATATTTTTCCATTGCATTCATACATGCATATAATCAACAAAAACATTTAGAAAGATTCACTGCAAAGAGATAGTAATGTACCTGTGCTGAAAGATTATTAAATAAACCAATAACTAGCCAAAATATCTCATGATTTACTACAAATCATCCCAAATAATCTATAGGAATAAATGGAAAGAGAAAATATATTTTAAAAAAAGACTAGTGGGGAAACAAGCATATTAAATATTGAACAGATTGCACATATACAATTTATAATTAAAATTCATAATAGCCAAGTTAATTGGTTTATTAATACTATTACATTTATCCAAAATAAGTAGGTAAAATTAAATGACAATTAAACACAAATATTTCTTAAATTACCAAATTGGTATTACATAAGTTTAGGAAATAGTTTTAATAAAAAGATAACATCAGTCATTATTTATGGTGTATAACTAATTAAATTAAAATGCAGATATATTCTTGATTGCATATTGCTTTTTGTATGTTATGGTTTAATAAAAGCACACATAGGAAAACAATCATTGAGGTAATTTTATACACTAAATTTGGTAGTTACTATGTACCAAAGTCCAGTCATTTAGTAGGTTTCAAAGCATATGAAACTATCATGAGTAAAATGCTCAAAGTTAGAATGTCTTCAATACTTAGGTACTTAGTCAAAAAGAGTGAACAGTCAATTTACAATTTTCTTGCTAAGGTAATTAAACACACATACAATGTTTCTATGAAGCATGGCACTAATTCTCTATTGGATTAAATGAGATGGAACAGAAAATGTGTTTTTTCATACCAGAACTCCATTAAAAATTCTTACTCAAAAATTTATTTGAAGCCTACCCCTCTAAGTAATCAACATGATAACTATTTCAGGAATCCAGCTTTTTTTGGTAATTATCTTTAGAAAGACTGACACTTAAAATAAATGGATAGTATCAGCTGGATAAATGCTTACACTATATTATTATACTTTAAAATTTTATTCACAGCAGTTTTGTACAACCCAGTTGCTTATAATTTGCTGTAATTGCTCCTCAAATAGAGCATTAAGTTTTATGGCTTTATATTTTCCTTGACTAAAAGGCTTTATTACCATAACAATGTACCGAAAATGGAAATATTGATACCATAACCTCTAAGTAATGTTTGCTTATTACTTAATGTAGGAATATGCAATTTAATTCTAAATGAATCAGGAAGTGCCAAGGAGGTTTTTTTTCCCCTCTCCTTTTCCTAACGTATTATTTCTGTTCTAATAGTCCTAGATTGGAAACATTCTATTTTATTATTTATTTTTGTGTATAACAAGGCAGAGGTCTCTGTTAATATCTAAAATAAAAGAGAAGTGTTCTAATTTAAACCTTGGTTCCTTATTTTTCTACAGACCAGTGCCCTTTGCGGGAGCATGGAAATTTATAGCCAAGCCCAGATCTATTAGGATCAAGACATAAAAGAAAAAAAAAATGGTTTTTAGTGCAGAGGGAAATAACCTTTTACAATATTAATAAAGGCTCTCTATACTTACTATATTTCTTTGACCTATAATGTCAGAAATATAGATTACACCCTTAAATCATGTTCTTCTAGCTTCATACCAAATTTGCACCATTCGGCTTTATCACAAATGTGTCCAGATTTTTACAACATCTGGCACATTTATAGCAATTAGTTCTGGGCAGGCTGCAGTACCGCCAGTCTCAATTTCTCAGTCCAAGAACATACACAAATTATGATTAGTAATGATTTATTCAATGATGAAGCAATTCATCTTAGTCCGTTAAAGCCTAAAACTATGAGTTGACAGTTGTGATTTGTGCTCTGGTTTTCTTTGATGCCATCAAGTTCTTCCTAAGTGTTAAACCGAATGGATACAGAAAGTGAAAAGCAGTTGAAATAAATACTATGCCACAGTAAAATATTCTTTTTCCCCTTGGGATAAAATGATAAAATTGTAGCAATTATACCAATCTTTTTTAACATAGGTGAATAAAGCACAGTGTTTGGAACATTGCGAGAGATCTTAATAAATTTTCATTAATTCAATTTTATCACCAATTGGCTGAAAGCCTTCATTTATAAAGAGTGTCATGTAGGAAAACCTCATAAAAGATTTGAATTATGATTAACAACAGTGATTTTTGGAAGCACTGAACTATGATTCATGATTTTCCTCTATCCCCTGTATATTGTAATTCCTTTCTCCTTCTTTGCCTTCGATTTATGCTCCGTCACGGTGCCTTCATTAGTAATTTACTTGGGGAATTTTTGCCTGAATCACAGAATTTGGAATTATTTATCTTGGTCTCATGGTTACCTTTTCACTTGAAATAAGGCAACATTCCAGTTAAGTGTCCATATCTTGAATACTCTGTGTTCCTTACAGTGTTGAGTACAGTATTAGGTACATAGTAGGTATTTTAAAAATTCTCACTGCTTTATTCTGGAAATATTTTAGTTTCTACATGTAAGTGAAATCATACAGTATTGGTCCTTCTGTTTCTGGGTTATTTCACTTAGCTTAATGTCCTCCATGTTTATCCATGTTATTGCAGATGGCAGAATTTCTGTCTTTTTTATGGCAGAATACTATTACATTAGACCATATATATTACACTTTCTTTCTCCATAAATACAATGATGAACACTTAGGTTGTTTCCATATCTTGAGTATTATGAATAATACTACAATGAATATCAGAATGCACACAACTTTCAAGGTACTGATTTCAGTTCCTTTAGATATGTACCTATAAGTGGGATTGCTGGATCTTATAGTAGTTCTAATTTTAATTTCTTGAGAAAACTCCATACTGCTTTCCATAATAGCAGGATCAATTTACTTCCAACCAGTGCAATTTACTTCCAACCAGTACTTCCAACAGTGTACAAGGATTCCCTTCTTTTCAGACCCTTGCCAATGCTTATGCTTTGTCTTTTTAAAAATATTTTTATTGCTTTTTAGAGAGAGAGAAAGCGAGGAGGAGAGATAGAAACATAGATGATGAGAGAGAATCATTGATCGGCTGCCTTCTGCACATCTCCAACTGGGGATCAAGTCTGGATCCTGGACATGTGCCCTGACTGGGAATTGAATTGGTGACCTCCTGGTACATAGGTGGACACTCAGCCACTGAGCCACACCAATGTGGCTAGTTTATCTTTTTTATAAAATCATACTAAAAGGCTTGAGATGATATCTTATTTTGATATTGATTTGCATTTTTGTCAGTTTAGTGAAATTTAGCATATTTTCACACATTTATTGGTCTTTTGTATGTCTTCTTTGGAAAAAAAGTCTATTCAGGTTTTCAGACCATTTTCTAAAAAAAAAAGTGAGTCTTTATTTTTTTAGAGCGATTTTAGGTTCACAGCAAAAGTGAAGGGAAGGTACATATATTTCCCATATCCATTTTGCCTAATGCACATGGCCTCTTTCATTATTCATGTCCTCCAGCAAAGTGGTGAGTTTGTTGCAATAGGTGAACCTACATTGACACAATAATAACCCAAAGTTTATATTAATTTTTGATTTATTATTTCTGTATATGAATACAGGATTTTTTCAATTTATTTGTGTTTTCTTCAATTCTTTGTATCAGTGTCTTTTAGTTTTCAGTGTACAGATCTTTCCCTTCTTTGATTAAATTTATTCCTAGGTATTCTAGTTCTTTGATGCTATTTAAATTGAATTCGTTGTTAATTTCTTTTTTGATAGCTTATTGTTAATGTATATGTCTTTATGAGCTTTAAACTTTCATATGTTTTCATGTTTTTACTTAGAGTTCTTTCAGTTCAACTTGAAGAATACTTTAGCATTTCTTACAAGGCAGGTCTAGGGGTGATGAATTCCCTCAGCTTTTATTTGTCTGGGAACATCTTTATCTCTTCTTCATTTCTGAAGAGCAGCTTGTTTGGCAATTTTTTCCCAGTATTGTAAGAAAAAAAATGTTCCCACAAAGGCACTTTTGATCATGGATGTGTGCCAAATTATTGTTCTGTGGAGGGATGTGAATGGAGGACTACCTAGTTCGCCACCTCGCATGTCACTCAAATTATTTTTGTATTCAGAGAAAGGCAGACTCATCACCAGGTGAGAACTAGTAATGAACTAAACTAATTTCTTGGAAATCTTATATTTTATTTATTAATCCTTTATTAATCACCATTCTTTTTTTAAAATATATTTTATTGATTTTTTACAGAGAGGAAGGGTGAGGGATAGAGAGTTAGAAACATCAATGAGAGAGAAACATCAATCAGCTGCCTCCTGCACACTCCCTACTGGGGATGTGCCCGCAACCAAGGTACATGCCCCCGACCGGAATCGAACCTGGGACCCTTCAATCCACAGGCCGACACTCTATCCACAGGCCGACACTCTATCCACTGAGCCAAACCGGTTTTGGCTAATCACCATTCTTATTTACTCTTTCAAAAATGTCCCAGATTCTGGAGTAATGTAAAAAAGGAATCAAGGCATAAGATTTCCCCACCATTGAGAAGCACACACTGTGTAGCAAAAAGAAAGGACTTTGCTTTCTGAGACCATTAATCTCTAGGTTAGTTTTCCAACCCTACCATGTAATACCTTTGTCACTTTGGCTAGTGTTTCCTTGTTGTCTCAAGTTTTAATCTTTAAAGTGGGGATAGTAAAAGTCCCTACCTCAAAAGGCTGATGTTATGATTGCATATGTTTTACAAGTTTAGGATAGTGTTGAATGCATTGGACACAGCATCCTATATAATAAAAGGCTAATATGCAAATCGACCAAATGGCAGAACAACCGGTCGCTATGATGTGCACTGACCACCAGGGGGCAGACGCTCAATACAGGAGCTGCCCCCTGGTGGTCAGTGCCCTCCCACAGGGGGAGCACTGCTCTGCCAGAAGTGGGGCTCACTACTCCTTAGCGCTGCCTTGGAGCACTCATGGGAGCGCCGCTCAGTCAGAAGCCAGGGTTATGGTTGGCGAGTTCAGCAGTGGCGGTGGGAGCATCTCCCACCACCGTAGCAGCACGAGGGACCCCTCGGGGGATGTCCGCCTGCCAGCTTAGGAGTGGGCCTAAGCCGGCAGGCGGACATCCCCCAAGGGGTCCCGGACTGGGAGAGGGCGCAGGCCAGGCTGAGGGACCCCCTCCCCACAGTGCACGAATGTTGTGCACCAGGCCTCTAGTGGCTCTATAAGTTCTGTACTAAATCTGTTTATTTTATTTTCTAGATGAGAAAATTAGATCTTATTGAAATTGAATAATATCATGAATAGTGATCTGTTAGTAAGTGGAAGATGCAAGATATAAACCTAGTTCTTTTGGATGCTACATCTCTTTGTACTTTATCTCTAACACTGATTCTTGGAGACACAGTCAAATAACATTAAGGCAATGGAATCTTCAATTATCCTAATAATCTAACCAGTATTCATTATGAATAGCATATATCTGGATAATTGTGGCCTTTAGTTTATCTCACATACACAGATATGATCATAAACTACTCTTGTAAAAATAAGAAAAAGAAGTTACTTCTCCCTTTGAAAGTACTAATTTTTAAAAAATCATTATCAGAGTATTCTGCCCACAGATGAATAAATTTCTGTGTTTTTTCCTTGTTTGGTAATTTTGTTGTTATTGTTAATCCTCACCCAAGTTTTCCATTGATTTTTTTTTTTTTTAGAGAGAGTGGAAGGGAGGGGTAGAGAGAGAAAGATTGATGTGAGAGAGATACATCAACTAGTTGCCTCCTGCACATGTCTTGAGCAGGGCTGGGACCAAGCCTGCAACTGAGGTACATGCCCTTGACAAAATTGAACCAAGGGCCCTTCAGTCTGCTGGCCGATGTTCTATCCACTGAGCCAAGCTGGCGAGGGCTGTTTGGTATTTTTTCTAGCTCCATTTTTGTAAGGCCAATAAAGGAAAATTCATGAATTGATTTTCATGAACAAATGGAGGGATTTTTTTCAGCCTGCGTTGTTCTGCTAACCACATGGACCAAACATGATTGACGTATCCATCTTCCTGAAAATTACATAAAGACAGCATGTAATTGAGTCATTAGAAACTTCAGCTGCTCAGAACGGATCCCCCTCCTGTCTGACACAAAAGAAAGCACCCCTTTGTTTTGTCCCTTATTTCAGGTAATACTGTTAGACATTTTTAGATGCCAAGAACATGGTCTAATTCCTTTTTCCTCTATCTTGTCAATTTAATCCTATAATGGTTTCAAATGTCACACATGAGCACACATGTGCATACATGCACGTACAAACACACACACATACATACACACAAATCTAGCATTTCTTAATTTAAAACCTTATTAGTTATTGCCAATACTATTATTGCTGCCTTTTCCACTCAGATATATTACAAATACATCCCCTATACCTTCTTAGGAATGTTCTTAAATTTAAAATGTGATAAAACATATCTTACTAATGATAAATTACTCCTGTTTGACTGTTAGCTCCTCTATTTTAGGACCTCTTTCTTAATTAACTTTGATGCTTTTGTGCTCAGTATAGTGCTATTACTTAGTAGCATCGATGAATAAAGGGTCTTATCAAAAGAAAGTCTGCAAGTCTTTTTCTTAGTGTTTGACTTTAGCTCTATGTCCATACTATCCTCTCTAATTCTATTAATGAATATACCACCTCCCTAGTAGAATTTAACTACCTCTACTGGCAAGCTCTGACATTGGCTTCCGTCAACTAGAATCTCTGTAAGTGTCTTTCTGGCAATGACAGATCTTGATTGCTTTTAAGGTCATAATGCTGCCAATGCTTTCCTATTTAGCCATTTTTATAGTCCACTTGGCTTTTGAAATACTACATTGCTTTCTAATCGAACAGCTCTTACTACTTACTGTGTTTGTTTCCTCAACTTGTCTTAGGCTGTTCCTAGAATACCTGTTTTCAGATGCTTCCCAAAATTTTGACCCAGGGAAAGTCTATATCTCTAGCTTTGCTTCTCAGACTCTCTCACTCCTCAGTTGCTATAATGGCCCTATCATTAGCTGCTATTCCCTGATGCCATCTCTAGGTTTTGATATGATGGTATATGACTTGTGAAAGGATCACACACTTGATGTCACCTGGCACTAGGAGGTAGGAATAATGGCTGATTCTTACCTTGGGAATATCAGGTGAAGTTTTAAAAGTTAGCAGCAGCCAGTTACAATTTCAGAAGTTGCCAGTACTAGGGGATATTTAAAATAGTGCTTGAATACAAGATATTCAAGGTGGCACTACCGAGTTGAAACTGGAACAATTTAAATTGGAGTCACTGAATTAACGTTTACTATTGAGGTTGGGCAAGCTCGAGGTCATAAGCCAATTTAAGATAAAATCAGACTCATATTCAAGAGTCATATTTGAAAGAGGACATTCATGGCCTAGTTCAAGGTCATAGATATGGGACACTACGAATTCCTTGAGTTAACTTAGTAGAGAAGAGTCAGGGATTCCATGATATGGGAAGAAGCTGAAAGATGGTTTACTTTTTCCTTTGTCTTTCACAGGATCTTGTAAGTGATTATCAAGCACTGAAAGATAATTCGTATTCAGGGCAATAAGTACACTAGGAACAAGAAAGTCCAGCATATTAACTGGAACTGCAAGTTCAGTCAGTAAAAACCACAAATATCCCTAGAGAAGCATTCTCCTCTCCAGGAATATGTTCCTCTTACCTTTTTTTTTTTAAGTTGGTATTTCATATTTTAGCAGATCACCACCCTCTGTAGCATCTTAAATCCAATCCCAGTCACTTATAACATAAGTTTTGGCTCTCATATACATGGACAGTGAGAACGGTAGTTGTTTTATTATGACAATCAAGCAGCCTGGCGTGTTTCTGCCATATGAAGGGCCATTCTCTCTTTATGTGATGGTCCCCAGAGAGCTTTTCTTTTCCCAGGAAGAGAATCTTATGTACATCTTTGGATAATCAGTTTCAAAAAGAGCACAATAGTCCAAACATATTCTATTCTTTCATGATCACAGTTCTGAGTCGCAGTTGAAAAAACCTTTTTTCCTGTGCTTTTTTTTTTATAGCACTTGAATATACTGTCAATAAGTCATAAAAATGTCTACAACCTTCTTTTCTTTCTATTCTTCTGCGGTGCATTACATGTCAACATAGTCAGTGAATGAGACAAGTTAGACATATTACATCAGGAGACTAAATCTCTAGGGTTGATGATATCCTTAGGGCAAAGAGCTCTATATCTGACAGGTGTGTTTCTTAAATTAGACTTTTCCTGTGTGTCACGTTTTCTATGGCCACCCCACAGCAGAGGCAGTGGGATCAGATTGATTTTTGGACCACTATCAAATATAAATAACAATTAACTCTCATGTCAGCCTCTAGCAGGCAAGCACAATTACAGAATGTCTGCACTTCAAGAAAGAATAAAGTCATCCTCCTTTGGGCTGAATAATGGGGGGGGAAAGCCATATTTCAGGATCAGAAGGAGATTACTACAACCTCACTGAAATCCTCTACCATTATACAAGAAAGAATTCCAATTCTAATTGCAGGTTAGAGTCTACTTATGACAGAGAATTATGTTATGGTCTAAACTCCTTAGCATGACTTGAAAGGAAATGTCTTTCAAGCCAAAGCTACCTTTGTAGCCTCCCCTATAGATAGGGCTCCAAGATGCCATATGTTCTGAAACAATGAATCATTGTTTTCTGATATTACTGCACAATTCCTACCCATAACTATTTGCAATACTTTCCTTAGGCATGCTCTGGTCTTATCATCACACACATAAAAATTAACTATTTTATCATTGGAAGGTAGAGCCTAGGACCAGTGAAACGTACCCAAGGATATCAAAGACCTAGGTTGCTTCTCACTTGTGGTCTTGTCATCTTCAGTACATCTTCTTGCCAGAAGGCTCAATACAGCTGCTCAAGCTCCACCCACCAGAATTGGAAAAGAGGAAGGCACTTTCTAGAACTTACACATTTGAAGGCACTTTCTAGAACTTACACATTTCACTTAGGTTCCATTTAATTATAACTTACTTATATTACCGCATCTAAGGTATAACACAAATATAATCATCATTTTGGAGGCCTTGTGAACCAATCACTTGGTGGTTGTATTACTGAGAAAGTAGCAAAGGCTATGAATAGAGGAACAGCTAGTAGGTTGTGCTCCAATCAGTTGGTGAACTTTCTTCAGCTTTTTCTGGACCCTGGAGAAAAGCAAGTTAACCTCATTACCCATGTTTAAAATAGAAATGTGTTAAAAATATTATCTTAGCATAATAAATATTCATGCTCAGTTAAATTTTAATTACTCATAAAAAAAGAAGTTTGAACTATCAAAAAGATAAAGATTTTGGTTGGCAGATATGTGACCTTGTTCTAGAAAACATAATTTCATAATCTCTCTCTCTCTCTTCTCTCTTCTCTCTTATCTCTTCTTCTCTCTTTCTCTCCCTCTCTCACACACAAATAGACATCACACACATAAATATTCGGAAGTTCTGAGGATCAGTTTTCTCATAAAAAAAAGTAACAGTTACTTTTTTGTATCTTTCTTGGTGTGTAAGAGAATTTTTAAAATGAGATAATGTAGGACATTTTGTTTTTCCAGATGGTATGGTGCATTAGTTATCTTTCTTACTAGTAAATGATGGCCAGGTAAAGAACATACTCCAGCATTATGATTCTCTTAGGGTCTAAATGGAAAAACAATCAAGTTCTATTAATGCACGTATAGATGAAAGACTAGTATGATGTGATTGTAAGTTTCCTTATTTATGCAGCAAATACTTTCTGAGCATCTGTTATGTTCTGAATGCTGATTTGGGTCTGGGCTATAGCAGATTTCAAGACCTGGGATTCTTTAACTCATGAAGCTTATCATGCAAAGGAGAATACAGATCCAAATAATGATGGAATGAGATGGCTTAATTACACTTTGAAGAAAAACTATTGTATGCTCCTATGAAATGGAAGATTTAAAATTGTATGGCTATGTAGGTAACAATGCCTTTCTGAGGCTTTGGAGTTTAAATATAAATCTGAAGGCTAAGAAGGCAGTAGCTCTGTAAAGAGGAATATTCCTAGGAGCTAGAGAATGACAGAAAATTCCAGGTACAGGAAAGAGCACCTTGAAATGAGAAGGAACAGGGGGCATTTAAGGAAATTAACTGTCCCAGCCCTGGTTTTCCAGTATACAAAATAGAATAATAATGAGTCTTAATTTCAGAGAATGATATATAAGAAGTCATTTGTAAACTATGGAATGCTACACAAACAATAATTTTTCTGTTTACCTAATATAAGTGATAAAGCTCTAGGTATTTTGTGCTTACTATTTGGTTTCCAATCCCTCTTGCATTCTAAAAGTAGAGTTAGAGCTTTACTAGGACTGTGGTGAATGTTTGTTGTTATTTTGGTTTTTTTAATCTTTTTGTATTTAATAGGAAGGGAAAAAAATAAATGTTCAAGTTTGGGAGGAAAATGAATAAAACCTACCAAATCTAGAAATATGCATGGATTCCCCTTTATTGGTGCCATCTGGAAGAGAGAGACCCTAAGCTGTAGATAAACCTGAATATTTTATTTATTTGGAAATGTTAGTGGAACAAAGGGAGGTCCAGAAACTTTAGCTCCAAACTGCATTATGACCAAATGCCTGGCTTCTGTATTCCCAGCTAGTGTAGTGACTTTCATGTTTGACACAATACAATCAGGTACTGCTGTGACCTCTGCCGCAAAACCACACCTCACTGACATCCATGCAGCACTAGAGACTTCAGGACACTCTGAGGAATGCATTTGCTCCCCTGGATATTAACATTGTTTGTTGACCACACAAACACAGGATACTGTGCCCCCTAAACCTTTATCTCTCCTATTATAATCTGCTTCTAAATGTAACAGAAGTTGGCAGAAAACACAAGGTGCTACAACATCCAATTCACAATAAAACTCAGTCTTTCTACACACTTTCTAAAATTTTTTTTAAAAAATTCTTTATTGATTAAGGTATTACATATGTGTCCTTAACCCCCATAACCCCCAACCCCCCCCACTCATGCCCTCACCCCCTGTTGTCTGTGTCCATTGGTTAGGCTTAGATGCATGAATACAAGTCCTTTGGTTGATCTCTCCCCCTTACCCCCACCCTCCCCTACCTTCCCTCTGAGATTTGACATTCTGATCGATGTTTCTCTGCCTCTGGATCTGTTTTTGTTCATCAGTTTATGTTTTTCATTATATTCCATAAATGAGTGAGAGCATGTGATATTTATCTTTCTCTGACTGGCTTATTTCACTTAGCATAATGCTCTCCAGTTCCATCCATGCTGTTGCAAATGGTAAGAATTCCTTCTTTTTATAGCACCGTAGTATTCCATTGTGTAGATGTACCACAATCTTTCTACACACATTTAAAATGCGACATGTTATTCAGAATCAACCATCATGAGTGCCTACAATGCAGAAAATGAACTTCCACTGCATTCACCCAGTTTGCTTGATTTAAATATTTCTAACAAGCCCTGTGGTAGATCTGATACAGCACTGCTTTCTCTAAGTCGAAGCCAAGGAAACATACATTGAGAAATATTAAGTTGCATAATCATAGAGTTCTGAAGAAGCAGAGCCAGAATTTCAATTAAAGTCTACCTTTCTCCACATCCAGTGTTTGTTCTCTATAATTAATTACTCCTTCCTTTGCATCTGCCTCCTCTACCCCCACACACATTTAGAGTATGCTACATAGAGATCGTTGAGAAGATGTTATGTCCTTGATCACTTTTGACATAACTGTCCTCATTAGAGTGATGACCTTAGGTCAGTGTAAGAGAAGCAACAACCTGTTTGACTTGCAGAATAATGGACTTTTTAAAAATTGACATTCTGATACTCAAAGTGTATCTCCAAACTAAGTCTCAGAATAAAAGTTTTACATACTTACTATTTTTTCCTCCTAATTGAAGCCTCATTCATAAACCATAATAATTCCCAAATTATATTAAACTCTGAGAGCCTTGAGCAATAGAACCAGGAGGGGAGGTCTTTTTATTTTATTTTATTTCTGCTTCCTGGGAATTACTTTTTAAATATGTACTTTCCCAGGAATTCTAAACATCTGAAGATCTACAACATCACCAGTTAAGTCACTCAAATATCAGACAGCTCTAGCCACTGGAAATCATTTTAATTCTCGGGTTCCTCTCCGTAGTATATATGTCAAATGTCTAAAGTAAGACAGACTTTATGGATCCGATAGAGAGTTATCATTTCTATTAATGTGGACTACAAAAAAATAAACAAAAGAGATGTAAGACATGTGATCTTAAAACTTTCCACAATCCATATTTGGCATAATTCAAGATATATCCAGAAAAAAAAATGTGGCTGGAATTTTCTTTTTCCAACTAATTATCCTGTGACAGTGCCATGTGGCAGTTGTGGTAACATGACATGTATTTTGCATATTGGTCTGCTTGAAAAAAAATATTTTAAGTCTTTGTATTTGAACAGATATGCTGATTATTTTATTTTACATTCTTCCTCTAAATCGGCCATTTATTGATACAGTACTTTTTTCTCTTTAAATTCATGTAACGCAAATGTACATATAATGCAATTATATTCTATTTGTATTTCTCAGTGAGGAACAAACACATGGTATTATGGATGGGGCCACTGCATACATTGCAGAATACTTAACTTCCCTAAATTTCACCTCTAAATGTCATTGGCATCCCCCATGCCAGTCACTGTGGCAACATTTACCCTCTCCACATATATTATCAAATATTTCCTGGGTAAGGATATTTCTCCCAGTTGAGAGCCATTGTATCAAACTTGCAGAAAGACATTACAATGTTCTTAAATATGGAAGCAAAAGAACCCAAAGATGGGATTATATTATGCAGAACTGGAAAAGGCTCATGTTTTTCCTCAGGAGAAATGAATCTCATTGTACCTATCCCTGTTTAATGAGCACAGCACATGAGAGAGGGATAGAGGTGAAATTGCTGTGATTTTAAGCCACCCTTGGTGGTACTTCGTAATGCAGCCCTAGGGACCCCATATAAAAACTATGAGTTATGAAGCGTATCAAAACTCAGTAGTGATTATTCAATTATAAAGATTCCCTGGAATTAGAAAGAACTAGGTTGTATTTTAGAACATCCAGTCCATTGTTCAACCTTCTCATTTTACACATGGGGAGTTTTTAGCTCAGAGAAAGTGATCCATTTACCAGAGAACACACAGCTAGTCAGTAGCAGAGCCTGGATTAGAGCTGGGAACCTTGATTCTCAGTCCAAAGCACTTTCTACTCTGGTACAGGGTTTCTTTATACCTGAGCAATGCTTGCCATCCCTGGTTCTACTTCATTTCAATATGCTTACCCTATTCCGGGGGAGATTAACCTGAACACCTGCAGTTTGTAATTGTCACAGGATAAGAATACCCCTTTCCCTCCCAAAATGCTAGAGCACGGGGTCTAAGCATATTCAATGCTGTGGTTACCATGGTACCCATGTAATTTAATTACCACTCTTCTGTGAATATTTTAAAATGAAATTGTTAAAAGATCAAACAGCACTTTCAACATTGTGTGGCTATAGTAACGATAAGTAGTTTTTTAACTGAAAATGTTCTGTCCCTGTAGGGAGTTGATTATTTTTTATGCGTTAAAATTTAATTACAGTATTGGATATATATGTATGTTTCTTTAATATATCGCTATGCCTCAAAAGTTAAATATGCCAGAAACATTTTACCTTTTAATTTTACAACACTGACCAGTTCTTGCAAATCTCAGCTACGATTTCCTCACCGTGTTTTAGATATGTCAAATGAGAGAAAGCCCTACGTGCATACAAAATTCAAGGAAGTCTTGCAAAGAAAACAAAGAAGTCCAAGGAGTTTTGCCATTTGGTATTGGAGCCATCTGAAAGGATAACAGCATGTGGATCAAACCATTTAGATATAAACACTGATGTACCCATGAAGTGCCAAATTTCACGCTAGAAAGTTAAGATTCAAAGAGGAACAAATAGCCTTTAAAGCCTCATTTCACAAAGTGTGGTTCGGGAACAGGTGGTACCAAATATCAGCATCCCCCAGGAGCTTGCTAGGGATACAGAAATACAGACCCCATCCTAGACTCATTGAAGTAGAATTTGTATTTTAACAAGATCTCCTGGTACTTCCATACACACACTAAAGTTTGAGAAATCTTGCTCAAAAGAATTAACAGTCCAACAATGAACAAAATATTGTTAAAAAATTGCAAACAAACATTGCATATGCTGCAGTGAGATATGCAATGAGTAGTGTGATTAAGTTAGGGATGTGTAAAGTGCTTCGAGGTCAAAAGAAATGGAATTGTATGTCTGGAACTATCATTGATAGATAATCAAATCAGTAATGTTTGTTCAGTGTCCTGTGTCTTGAAGGTTGAATAGTAGTTTTCCAGGAAGACAACAGCCAAAGGGGCATCACTGAATTTAAAAAGGAAGAATAACTATGACCAAGTAGAGGGGCATAAAAGAGAGATTGCTATAGAACTTGGGTTGGTTCAGATTGCTTGAGTATACAGTTTAAGGGCATCATGGCAGATCAAGTTCCTTAACAGGAGCTAAGCCATGATCTGCATATCCGAATAAAGTATTTAGATACTGAGTTAATCTTAAACTAATAAATGTATTAATTTAAAATTATATTATTTAGATGGTTTCTATTTATTCAGAGGGATAAGTATAATAGACCTAGAAGAAATGTTCTTTGTTTTAATTTCTGGTTATTTTATATCCTTTTTATTTTTGTCTAAACTGTGTTTAATAGTAAGTATGCGTTATGCTTTACACAACTGGACTATATGCACTCTAAACTGAGGGACCTTGTCTACTTTCATGGCTGTATTTCTCAGGCATAGATCAGTGACTAACCCTTAGTAACTAATCAATAAATATTTGATATAAATAGCTGAAAATTACTTCAGATAGGGGTTGACTACCAATTTTGGAACGGTGAATAAATATGTGTGTCCCTATACATATTTTAATATAAATGAAAGAAGTTATATTAAATGCAAAGTACCAGGGGAATAAAGGAGGAGAGGTATAGTAAAGGTAAATGGCTTGGTTTCACCAGACTATGCAGACATAAGGTTGCATAGAAAGACTATGTTGAAACCAGATTTCCTGTGCACATACCATTTAGTCTCAATCCACAAAGAGCTCATAATAGTGAGAAGTTCCAAATTTTGTTATTTTTGCCTACTTCCATCACACATACAGACATGCTTGAGCTCTCTTCCAGGGCATTTAAGTGGAAACCCACCTGTTAAGTCCTCTCTTGGCATCATGTGTATGAGAGTATATACTCTCCTTGATAAGTCTATTGTAAGAAACAAAAGCGTGGAGAATTGTTTCAATACCAGGTCATCCGCAGGTGCTAAGTTAACCTTTTCCAGGGTAGAAGCCTCTCTGTGTGATGTACTTAGTACCTGATCCTCTACTGTTAGTCTTATTAAAAGCAGTCACAAGCCAGATTGGTCTAGGCTGTTTGATGAGAGTGTGGATGTTTAGAAGTTTGTCCAGTTCATGGAATTGAGGTTGAATCCCTGGCTGCTCTCCATGGTGCAGAAAAGAACCTGTTCCCAAGGTATTTTACTTTCCTATTCTAAGTTTCAATTAAGGGGATTTTACACCTTGTTATGTCTGGTTTATGTGTATGAACAGCATTACTCACCAGTAACTATTATATCAGGATATAAAACAGAACCATTTGTCAGGATGCTTTCTGAACCCAGATAACAAGAGCTTCTTCAAAAATTCTAGACTCATGGTGTTTCCTCTTTCTCCCTGGTGAATAAGAACCCAAGATCCTTTAAAAAATGATTATGAGGCATTTTAACCTGATTTAGTTGGAATTGCCTCACAAAAGGACCCCACCTAAAAAAAGGAACTGAATATCAGTAGTATGTTAAAAAATATTCCAAGAAATATTGGTAGGAATGTAGGGAATTGTGGCAGAAAGTGGTGGACAGCTAAAACCTGATGAGTTATCAAGCAAATATCCATTCTAGATAACTAGAGCTTCATCCCGTTGCAGAACTCAGGTAAAGAGCACACATCCTTGCCTAAGAATTATCTCATTTAAGGGCCAAAGGAGCTACTGATACACCAACTCTTCTTGTCAGTCATTGGTGAAAGGCTATTCCTGGGTGGTGATAGTACCCTCGCACATCCATTCAGCCAGGAGAGCAGCTCCCATCGCCAAAGGAAGCCCTTAGGAAAGAAATTGCAGGTGCTGACAGTTGCAAGTTGGTAGCATGAAATTAAATGAAAGTTTGACAGTGGGATATCAACTCTTCCTTAAGTACTGGGGTTGCTTTCTTTTCTTTTTTACCTAAATGAAGATATTATTTGATTTATTCTTGCACAAAGAGGGATATTTCCATCAACTAATTTTACATATATCCTAGAAGGCAACAAGAAGCTAGTTAGAGTGACTAAAACAGTCTGTATCTTATTCTGGGTGGTGGCTGTGAATGAAAATATACATAAATATTGATTTAGGTGTACACTTAAGGTTTGTGCAATTTACTGTATATAATTCTTCAATTTAAAAGAATAGTCCTCTATATTTTTAGAAACATTGATTAACTTACTCATTTAGGCATTCAAAATTCTGAAAACAAAGCTATCCACTTAAGGGTATGAGCAAAAGAGATGCTTTCATGGGGAAATTCATGGGGTTGGAAAATATTAGAGTTAAGGACAATTTAATGCTGAAATGCTGTGTTTCTGCATGGAATACCAAACCCACTTCCGCTTTCCATTCAAAATACAAGCACACACTGAATCCATGGGGGTACCACAGTGGGTACTGAGCACTCAGAGGTGGAGAGTAATGATCTACCCCCTTATTTTATTCACACTGACACTGCTGCCACAACGCCCACCTTATATCCCCACTGACTAGGGAGTGAAGGTACCAGGCTTATCTGTTCTGTTGAAATTGCTATAGAAACAAGATATCCACTAAATTCCATTTTTAATGTCAATTATTTGTTATAAATCTATTTCTCCCCCCCCCCCAAGCATATATGCCACCATCATTGAATGTTTACAGGAAATACATGTCTTCGAAGTCAAAGGAGATTGGTTCTTAAAACTAAAACTGGCTGGATGAACAAATCCCAAAGAAAGCTACTGAACATTAAACAAATATCTTTTTGTTCTGAGTTTTAAAATTATTTAAAATTTTTAAGAACATATATAAATTAATGGAGCCAAAAATTTGTAATTGGACTCCAAGAAATACTTCAGTAAAAATTTGATAGCTCTACATTTTTCTCTAAAGGATGCATTTCAATATTGCATTTATAATTTTATCTCTCTCTCTCTCTCTCTCTCTACTCTCTCTCCTCTCTCTCTCTCTATCTCTACTCTCTCTCTCTCTCTCTCTCTCTCTCTCTCTCTCTCTCTCTCTCTCTCTCTCTCTCTCTCTCTCTCAGGAGAAGGATTTCCAAAGAGTTATACTATGCCTTTAAAAGATCTAGGTAGTAGGAAAGAAACTATAAATTTCTTTCCCTACTGTACTGTGTGCCAGGAACACCTAGAAAACCCTCTAAGCTGTCAAGACCTGCCAAGTGATAAAAGGAAAAGTGATGAAAAGAAATGGAACCTTGGAGCTGACCGCCTAAAAGCAAAAATTTCTCTGGGGATTTCTGGATACAAAAGAGGTTTCTGTATTTCCCAAAGAACACCAGATCACATTAACTTATTCAAATGGGAGGTCAGATCTCAGTGTTTAGGTTTAAAGCTGTCCCATGTGCTCCTTGATAAGAGCACAAAATTGACAAATCACACCTTTGAATAAATTCATTTTAATCCTTTTCTTCCTTTTGATGTAGTAAAAATAGTCTTGTCATGTAGCTACGATTGCATTTAATGGTTGTCATTCACAGAAATGGAAAAATAATATCTGAGTATAATGCCTTCAAATATGTCTAATAGCATTTTTACATATGGAGAAAAATACTTTCATTTTACATGAATAAGACCATTGCTTCCTGATGATGATTGAAAATTCAGCAGCTTCTCTTATTACAGGATAATGATAAGAGCAGCTCCATCTCTTCTCTGTCATTTATGTTAAAAAATGATAATCCAAGCAAATCTATATTCCTAATGTTTGCTGTAACCCCATTAGTTCTCAGATTCTTATCAAAATCTCCCCTAATTATCACCACTTTACGTGATTTTAATCTCCTCTTTTAAATAATAAAGACATCTCAATCTGTTATATTTTAAGATGACCTAGTAAATGCTGTTTTTTTCCCCTTGTTAAGCATTTCTTAAGCACATAAGTTGTCACTCCTGTACTAATTTGCTGTAACACTCATTGATAAGTGGACATTAATTAATGCGAAATTACAATGGAATTTTTATGGAAGTGCAGGTGACATCCGCATCAGCACCAAATGAGTTCATCGTGATTAAACTTATTACCATTTCCAATTAACCTTGAGTGCCCCTGGATGTTAACGGCACACAAGGCAAGTGTTCATGCAGCCTACAGCTCCTATTGCAAACAAACCCTGCACGTCACACACGGTGAAAAGAGTTGAAGGGAGAGTGGCACAGGCTGTTTGTACTCATTGTGTATGCGAAGGATCAGAAAATGAAAATAGCAACAATGGTCTGAAGACTTCCAGCAACCAAACTGTAGCTCTCAAAACACAGTCAGAAAGAAGCCTTCCACAAACTGAATTTGCTTTAAATATCATGAGCAGGTAGATGGAGAAGGCTCATGTTAGTCCCTGTCATCAAATTAAGACTTGTTCCTTACCTACCCTTTCCCCCATTCACCATAGCAACGTTCTCTTTGATGAGTGTTGCTAGATCACAAGCCTCACCCTGGAATCTGTTTATAACTTCCCCTGAGACCCCAAGAGTCCCAAGGACACAGAGCAGAACTGCTCTGCCATACATACTGGTTTTAGATGGAGCTATTGAAGCAGATCCCAGTGAATGAGGGTCCTTGCAAACAGCTCCCGTGCCTGCAAGCCATTTCCTGACCATGACCAGGTGCCCTGCCCAGTGCCCACGGCAGAGAGCAGAACTGACTGCCAGTTCCAGCTGCTGTCTCAGTGGGTCCTCCCCTGCATTTGTTCCAGAACCCAGCTGATGCCTGAGCATGACTGTGGGTCCAGCGCAGGATCAGTCCAGCAAAACGTGGGACTCCTCCATCAGGCCTCCTCCACCCGAAGAGTGCCCAGTGTGTTAGCCAAAACTTAGATGGGATTGCACTGCAGTTTGAGACTATTTCTATACCATCCTCCTTCCTATCTCGTCTCTTTCACAGGGGTCACAACTTCGTCCCAGTATAGTCTGTTTCTACTTTTTTCAGCATATTCATTGTCATCTTGGCAAGTTGTTCTCTGGAGACCAAGCTAACTCATTAGTAAACAGGACTCAGAAAACATCTTAACTTATGATAAATGTGTATAAAAATGTCTGTTTTGAGTGAGTACCTAGTGATAGAGGAATAGAAAATGAGTTGCAAATATGGTTGGAAAAAAGGCAAAATCTCTTCAAAATATATTTAGTGGTTTACAAAAAAATAGGACCAGGCAAGTAACAATTGGATCTTGCTGGCAACTATTGAAATGGTCTACAGTGTATTGCTCAGCATTACCTGGGACTTGTCAATATCAAAACCCAGTTGTCAACTCAGTTTAGGAGCAAATATTTGACTCTTCATTATATCAGATTTATATCCATATGCCAATCAAAAAGCAGCAGAGTTTAGACATTTTCCTTGTGTATCCAATGTTATTAAAACCCAGTGACTCCATAAATTGAGTAATACCGATATTTAAAAGGATGAACATTTTTAATTAAAATGTAAAGGTGCTTAACTCACAGTAAAGTTTTGACATCACTGTTGGTGTGGATTTTTGGATCTGACTCCAAAGACAGTGTTAAAAGGACAAATAAACAAATGGGACTACATTAAACCAAAAAGCTCTGCACAACAAAGAAAGCCATCAACAATCTCTGGCTGGTTTTGCTTAGTGGATAGAGCGTCAGCCTGCACACTGAAAGGTCCCAGGTTCGATACCAGTCAAGGGCATGTGCTTTGGTTGCAGGCACATCCTCAGTAGGAGGTGTGCAGGAGGCAGCTGATAGATGTTTCTCTCTATCTCTCTCCCCTCCTCTCTGTAAAAAATCAATAAAATATATTTTTTTAAAAAGAAAGCCATCAACAAAATAAAAAGGCAACCTACTGAATGGGGGAAGTCATCTGTATATCATATATCTGATAAGGGTTTAATATCCATAAGGAACTCAATAACAAAATCAAATAATTATAAAATGGGCAGAAAATCTGATTCACAATATTTTGCTCCAAAGATGACATACACATGCCCAACAGGCGTATGAAAAGATGCTTAACATCACTAGTCATCAGATAAATGCAAATCAAAATCACAATGAAGTACCACCTCACACCTGTCAGGATGGCTATTATCAAAAAGACAAGAAATAGCAAGTGTTGGTGAGGACACGGAGGAAAAAGGTACCTGGAGCATGGGAATGTAAATTAGTACAGCCGCTATAGAAAACAGTAGGAAATATCCCTAAAAAAATAAGAATAGGGCTGCCATATGATCCAGCAATTCTACTGCTGGGTATTTATCCAAAGAAATTGAAAACACTAATTCAAAACTATTTATCTGTCCTGTGATCATTGCAACATTATTTATAGTAGCCAATATATGGAAACAGCCTAAATTTCCATCAATACATACACACACACACATACACTCAAGACACACACAATGTAATACTAGTCAGCTATAAAAATAATTAAATCTTGCCATTTGCAACAGCATGGATAAACTTTGAGGATATTATGCTAAGTGAAATAAGTCTGAGAAAGACACCATATAATTTCACTTACATGTAGACTATTAAAAAAAAGTAAATGAACAAACAAAACAAAACTCATAGATACAGAGAACAGAATGATGGTTGCCTAAGGAGAAGAGGGTTGGGGTTGGGTGAAATAGGTGAAGGGGAAGAAGAGATGAATGACTTATCCTTGGTTGATTACTTGTATCACTTCTAAAGTATACAAAATTCTAAAGAGTCTAAAAGAAGCCAATACAGAAATGGGTGAAGAGGATGAAGAGGTATAAACTTCCAGATATAAATAAATGATGTATGCATGATGGCCGGAGCAGTAGATTGAAGCCATTACACAAATCTTGTAGATTTTCAACTATCCAAATGTTATTTAGATACATTTTATCAACTCAGCTTATGGTAAAGTTTCTTCCCCACCCTTTCTATCCTTTACCCCTTCTTTCCGCATTTACTCTAATTTCATTTCTCTCATTTCTCTCCTCAGGGTGAGAGTCTAGAGACATCCCATCTGGTTTTGTGCTGTAACCCTATTCCAGCAGAATCTCCAAATAAGCATTTGCAACAAACCAATAGTATGTTATCATGACTCTAGTTATTGCAAAAATACAAAGAAACCTTTCATCTGGAATGTCTCATGTAGAGCATGACCAACAGCCCTTTTTCTTGGACATTGTTTTTCCTCCCATAGTCATTTATATGCAGACGTATTTTTATGTGGATCATCTGATAGGCTTATCATCAGTTTCACACCACAGGGTCATAAGAGCACAAGAAACCTTCAGCCATAGTCTCATTTTGTAATTGAGTCTGTACCTCTTCAGACTGCTGAAATAGAAAAGGATTTGATTTTCATCATAAGACAAATTAAATTTTAATAACCTGTTAAAACACAAATGTCAAAAGCAAATCTAAAGGCAGGGTTGCAGTCCTCCAGTAGGTTATGTTTTAGTCCCATTTTCATGCAAATTATTTCCTTCACTATAAATATCTCTTTTCACAGAATATATTAAAATTTTATGTCAAGAGGAGAAACCAAGATGGTGGCATAGGTAAACACCTGAACTGCTGCCTCACACAACAATTTCAAAACTACAACTAAAATACAAAACGGACATCATCCAGAACCACAGGAAGGCTGGCTGAGTCGAAATTCTACAACTGGAAGGAAAGAGAAAAGCACACTGAGACTCAGAGGAGCTGCGGAAGACAGAGGTACGGAGGCATGCACGCATGTGCGCAGAGAGGGATGGCAACTGAGTACGTGGTTGGCTTTCTCAATTGGGAGGGAGACAAAATCTCCTGACTACTCTGAACTCCAGTTCTGGGCGAGACTCTGGGGACCCAGACTCATACGGGGAGAAACTGGACTGTCTGGCAGCAGGTGAAACTTGAGGGTAGCTTTCTCTCAGAGGTGCTTGCAGCAATTACCACTGGACACTGAGACCCAGGGACCTCTTAGGGCAGGGCTGACAGGAAGTCATTGCTGTTTGCTCTGCCCTGATATTCCACCCCATGAAGCCATTGCTGTTTGCTCTGCCCTGAGACTCCACCCCATTCAAGGTGAGTGCAGAGGCTTTTGCATATGAATGGCCTGGTCCTTTGAATTCTAAACTTAACTAACAAACTGCAGCTGAGTCAGTAAGACCCAGAACATCCAAAAGAAGGCCCAAGGCCCCACAGCAGCTTGCATTGCTTCACAGCTGGGCCTATCTGGGCACCTCCAAAACCCAAACAAAGAAGAGGAATCTGCAGATCTCCCCATAGCTCCTGCTGGGTGGCCTCAGGCAAAGGCTAAATTAGCACATCCTTGGTGATCCAAGAGCCAGGGTACCCAGGGGTCAGAGTAGGACCATCCAGAATACAACTCCTCAGATCCATAAGGGACACACTCAGGGGGCAGACTCAGTGAGCACCAAAGCCCCACTGAAGCAAGTCTTGTCTCATAAGGGTGTCTCCAGCACAGAAGTTCTCCCATTGTAGTCACAGCTGATCCTCACAGCCAATTGGCCTGGAGGTCAATTCCTCCCAGTGATACCAACAACAATCAAAACTTAACTACAACAAGACTGCACACAGCCCACAAAGGGGTGCACCAAGAGTGTCCACCTCAGGTAACTGGGGAGGCTGAGCCACTGGGCCCTATAGGACACCTAGCACACAAAGCCACTCTGTCAACTCAGGGAATCAGCCAAAATGCAGAGAAAAAGAAATAGGTCACAAATGAAAGAAATGGAGGAAAGCAAATGACTGGATATAGAGTTCAAAACCACAGTTATAAGGTTTTTCAAGAATTTTCTAGAAAAGGCTGATAAATTTAGTGATACCCTCTAGGATATGAAAAAGGGACAACTAGAAGTTAAGCATACACTGACTGAAATAAAAAAATATTATACGGAGACCCAACAGCAGACTAGAGGAACGCAAGAATCAAGTCAAATATTTGAAATACAAAGAAGCAAAAAACACTCAACTGGGAAAGAAAAAAGAAAAAAGAATCCAAAAAGTTGAAGCTAGTGTAAGAAACCTCTGGGCAACTTCAAGCATACCAACATCAGAATTATGGGGGTGCCAGAAGAAGAGAGAGAGCAAGATACTGAAAAGCTATTTGAAGAAATAATGACCGAAATCTTCCCCCACCTGGTGAAAGAAATAGACTTACAAGTCCAGGAAGTGCAGAGAACCCCAAACAATAGGAATCCAAAACGGACCACATCAAGACACATCTTAATTAAAATGCCAAGAGCAGGAAAAAAACCAAGATGGCAGCATAGGTTAAACACCTAACCTGCAGCCTTGCACAACAATTTCAAAAATACAACTAAAAGTCAAAATGGACATCATCCAGAACCACAGGAAAGCTGGCTGACTAAAACGCCCACAACTAGAAGGAAAGAGAAAACCACAAGGAAAATCACAGGAGCCGTAAAAGCCTGAGGTACGGAGAAACGGTCAAGCGCGTGTGCGGGGAGGACGGAGCCAGAGAGGACTGGGCGGATGACTGCCTGGCCGGCGTCTCTAGCAGGAAGGAGATAAAAGCTCCAGATTGCGCTGAACCCCAGCTCCGACTGCACTGAACCCCAGTTCCGGGCGAGACCCTGGGAAGCCAGGCTCATACTGGGGGAATCTGGGCTGTAACGCAGAAACGCAGAGGAGCGGCGAAAGGCAGAGCTCCGGAGGCGCGCACGTGAATGCGCGCAGAGGACGGACTGTTGCCTGTGCCGCTGAATTACCTTAGTGGGAAGGAGACAAAAGCTCCGGACTGAGCTGAGCCCCAGTTCCAACTACACTGAAACCCAGTTCCGGGCGAGAATCTGGGAATCCAGATTCATTGGGGGAGAGACTAGACAGTTTGGCAGCAGGCGAAACTTCAGGGCGCCTTTCTCTCAGAGGTGTTTGCAGGGAGTACAGAGGGACACTGAGACCCGGGAACCTCATAGGGCGGGGCTGAAAAGTCAGTGCTGACATGTACACATAAGGAACTGGTAGACATTGAAATTGGGCCTCAAAAGAACTGTTGGTCCAGAAAGAAACTCACTACAGACTGATTCATTTGCCTGTCAGCATAACTATTATTGCTCATCTCACATTCGGTTCTTATAAGTATATTTCTAGTAACACATGATCTCACTCATCTAGGGGAAATGATGAACAACATAGACTGATGAACAAGATCAGACCCAGAAACAAGGAGGCATCGATCGGACTGTCGGGCCTCAGAGGGAGGGTAGGGGAGGATGGGGGTAGCAGGGAGAGATCAACCAAAGGACTTGTGTGCATGCATACGAGCCTAACCAATGATTAAGGACAACAGGGGGTGGGGGCATTTGTGGGGAGGGGTGTGGGATGGGAATGGGGGGATGAGGACAAATATGTGACACCTTAATCAATAAAGAAATTAAAAAAAAAACATAAAAAAAGAAGAGAAACTGGTAGATAGTATGTGCAACTTGGTCTTTTGATACTATTTGAATTCCAAGATGCAACATTAAATACTTGTGCTAACTGAAAATAAATAAATAAATAAATAAATAAATAAATAAATAAAAAAATAAAATAAAATAAAATGCCAAGAGCAAAAGACAAAGAGAGAATATTAAAAGCAGCAAGAGAAAAACCGTTAGTTACCTACAAGGGAGCACCCATACGATTGTCAGCTGATTTCTCAACAGAAACTATGCAGGCCAGACAGGAGTGGCAAGAAATATTCAAAGTGATGAATAGCAAGAACCTACAATCAAGATTACTCTACCCAGCAAAGCTATCATTCAGAATTGAAGGTCAGATAAAGAGCTTCACAGATAAGAAAAAGCTAAAGGAGTTCATCACTGCCAAACCAGTATTATATGAAATGCTGAAAGGTATTCTTTAAGAAGAAGAAGGAAAAGGTAAAGATAAAAATTATGAATAACAAATACATATCTATCAACAAGTTAATCTAAAAATCAAGTGAATAAAAAATCTGATGAACAGAATAAACTAGTGAATATAATAGAATCAGGGGCATAGAAAGGGAGTGGACTGACAATTTTCAGGCAGTGCGCAAAGAGACTGGACAAAAATCATACACCTATGTATGAGGACAGTGGGGGGAGTAAGGGCAGAGGGTGGGGTGGCAACAAGGTGGAGGGGAGCTATGGGGGAAAAAAGAGGAACAATTGTAATAATCTGAACAATAAAGATTTGTTTTAAAAATTTTTGTCAAAAAATTATATGGTGATACAACCTGTATGTGTGTGTGTGTGTGTGTGTGTGTGTGTGTGTGTGTGTGTGTTTGAAGACAAGTAATCAAATTTTGTATTTTGAAAAGTAAAACTTCTTTCATATATGTGTTGAGTCTAACAGCAGATAATTATCTCACTTAAATCTGTTCTTTTAAACTGAAGAGTCTGCAAAAATTTTCACTGTGAATTAATCAGATTTTATAATTATTTTGGCCTTTAGTTATTGCCCTGTTTTGCAATGTATTTGTACATTTGTGATGTACCATATCTCCTTTGAAGTTTCTGTCAAATTGTCCTTACTTTGGAAATGACAATAAGGTTTTATTGGCAACAAGATGTGTTCTGCTGGGTCCTCTTTGGGATGACATGAGAGTGAAAAATAAAGGATATATTCTTAAAACCAAAGCAATGCTAATGTGAACATAATTATTTAGTTTCATTCAATTATCATTCAAATATGGCATATAATTGTGAAACTTATGGAGCTATGAAAGTGGAAATTTATAATGATGCAGGCTTAATTTCATTAATTTAATGCATAAAGCACATATTACACAGACAGACGTCAAATTAAAAACTCTCAGACTCTAATTAGCTTTAGAAATCTCTTATGTCTAATTGATATGGCTGCCATAATTAATTTAAATAGTGATTTCAAACTGACTATGATGCATATCTTATTCATTACTAATCTTTAAAGGAAAATAACATAAGACATGGACATATTTATATCTGCAACTTCTAAATCAAGACAGTTGCTGATATAAACAATAGATATACACAGCTATAGGTATTTGTCTGTTAAGTATAGCCGATGAATCACATAAGAAATACAATTCTAAAAACTTCATTTCTATGAGAAAATTAACCCCATCATATTAAAAAGTCCTATGATTGCCCTAACCCAGTGGTTGGCAAACTGCGGCTCGTGAGCCACATGCGGCTCTTTGGCCTCTTGATTGTGGCTCTTCCACAATATACCATGTGTGGGTGTGCATGTACAGTGCGATTGAAACTTCGTGGCCCATGCACAGAAGTTGGTTTTCAGCTCTCAAAAGAAATTTCAATCGTTGTACTGTTGATATTTGGCTCTGTTGTCTAATGAGTTTGTTGACCACTGCCCTAACCGGTTTGGCTCAGTGGATAAAGCATCGGCCTGTGGACTCAAGGGTCCCAGGTTTGATTCTGGTCAGGGGCATGTACGTTGGTTGCAGGCACATCCCCAGTAGGGAGTGTGCAGGAGGCAGCTGATCAATGTTTCTCTCTCATCGATGTTTCTAACTCTCTATCCCTCTCCCTTCCTCTGTAAAAAAAAAATCAATGAAGTATATTTTTAAAAAATAAAAAGTCCTATGAATAATCTAACTTTAAAAATTTATGGAATATTCAGAACATTTCTTTTAATCACTGGTTATGAATCCCTTGTACAAAAATCATGCAAGTGAAATATTTATCTGATTGGAACATTTTTCACCAAATTCTAGCTTTTACAGATGTTTAGCAAAAAGTATAGATAGTAGATTGATAAATGTTGGTAAAGATTAACAGGTTGATGAAGGACAAATTGAATTTTAGCCATAGGCTATGATGATGAAGAAGAATGAGTTATGAAAACAAATTAAGTTTTATCTTTAACTTTAAAAGATAACACATCCCATCAGTTTATCATCTGGGTACTTCAGTGTTTATGAAATGCTCATCTGGCTGCTTAGTGATGACCTGTTCACATGTTTGCTTATCCATATCAATAACATGGCCTCAAATTTGATGGATCTTTGATTAAAATTGTATGTCTACATCATTTCTAAATTAGACATTAAGTAAATGTATTCATTTAGACTTAAAATGACCATTAAAAATAAGAAACAAGCAATAGACATCTTATTGCCTCACTAACAAATCCATTTAGGAAGATACCTGTTACAGTCTCACATGTAGCTTCCTTAGACTATGACTATTATCACCTGGAAGTAATTAAGACTTTTCAATAAAAACACCCTATAATTCAGAGGCTTTGAAAAAAATACATTATTTTGGTATTTTTCCAAACCACTGAAAATACGTGAGGACTATCCAGCACTTCAGCTCTTTGGGATACCAGTGTCTGACCTGAATCTTCCATCAAAGAGTGGGAGGAATTGTAATGAATTTGGCTTAGTCAATGAGTTTGCCCCTAGCATGTCTTTAGCCAATTTATGGAGGTGCATTCCATACATCCCACCTCAAAGATCCCTCCCTTCCTCCCTACAGACATCCCCAGTCTCCATGCTCTTGTTTTCAAATTGGTCCACAGGCAGGGTGCTACATCACTGAGCCCCCAAGCCTGATGCTAAGTCCTATTTTGTCATAAGGGTTTTGAAATAGCATAGCTTGTTTTCTGTCCTTCCTTATAAATTCTCTCAATGAAATTAAGTCATTTTGTAGTTCTAGTCAGTTTTTTTTAGTTCGACTTAGATTTTCATCTTGATTTTTCACTTGAAGGAACATATTTTCTATTTGAATTCTTATGGACCAAATTCTACAAAGTAACTGAGCTTTCTAAGCAAGTTTTGAAGAAACTTTACTATGTGTGTCATAGACTAAAAACTGACCTTCAAAAGATATTTTACTTTCAATCCATGGAACCTGTGAATATTACGTAATATGACAAGTGAGTGAATATTACCTTATATGGGAATTATTGATTAAGAATCTTGAGTTGAGGTTTATCCTGGATTATCTAGGAGGCACCTATGTGCAATCACATGTATCCTTACGAGAGAAAGAGAGAGAGAGAGAGAGACCTCTCTTTCAGACTTCTGTCCTCCATAATTGTGTGATAATAAATTAATTAGAAAGAGTTACAGTGGAGTACCCCAATTTTAGTAAGTATAATGAATACTCAAATTTAATTTTCTGGGTTCATATGCTCTCTTTTCATTTGTGAGCTGTGTGACAAAGTAAAGAACTTCTCTTTGCTTCAGTTATCCATGTGTGATGTTAGATTATTAATAGTTACATTTCTTGCAATTGTTATAAGGATTAAATAAATCTATACTGGAAAGACATTTATAACAGTATTTGATAAAATAGTAAGTATTATATAAGCTGGATAAATAACAGGATATAAAGTATGCAAATGAATCTTTACAATAAGGAATAGGAGCCAAGAACTATTTCAGGATTCCTGAAATGGCAGCTTAGTGGTTCTCCACTATTTTTTTTTTTTATATTTTATTGATTTTTAACAGAGAGAAAGGGAGAGGGATAGAGAGTTAGAAACATCGGTGAGAGGGAAACATTGATCTGCTCCTCCTGCAACCTTCTACTGGGGATGTGCCCACAACCAAGGCACATGCCCTTGACAGGAATCGAACCTGGGACCCTTCAGTCCACAGGCCAACGCTCTATCCACTGAGCAAAACCGGTTAGGGCGGTTCTCCACTATTAAACAATGAAATCTTCTCTTTAAAGAAGGTAATCTCATTTTTCAAAAATTGACTATTTTTTCTTAAAAATTACTACATGCTTAGTGCGCAACAGAAAATTTTTCTAAAAATTCTCAGTTTTCTAGTATATGAAATTATGATAACATCCTTCTATAAATTGTGAAGCATTACTAAACTTTTTAGCATATACCAATGTTTTCACAAAGCCATATGCACACAAACACACACATAGGAAAATCAATAGGAGAAAATCATTTTCATAATAATTTTTCATATACAGAGGAAACTTTTAATTTTATTTTTTTAAAAGTTAGAGTAACCAAGGAAATTAATTTTAGCTAGAACAAACAAAAGAAAAGAATGGGCATATGTGTATGAGCTTGTGTGTTCTTTTAGTCTTGCCATTTGACCTTACCTCCTAATTGTTTTAATGTGTGTTTTTTTCAAGGTCTTAGCAATTACATGTAAATTTTCATTTTAAAAGTGGTCTTCCAATAGTGAATTTTGTGACAGTATGAAAATGAAGAGTTTTAATAAGCTGTGGCAACATAATAAACTGTCATAGAGAACTAATTATCACTTAAGGAACTTACAATAGCTGTCATCTTTTCATACTGAGAATAAAAGAACTAAATGTGAATAGTCATTCATCATGCAAATGAATGGGGTAATTTTTTAGATTCATATTTGTGGAACTGAAAGCCACTCAAGATGTCTTTATTAAAATCAAGAACAAAGTTGTTTATTTTTTAATTGAATTTATTGGGGTGATATTTGTTAATAACATTATATAGGTTTCAGGTGTACAATTCTATAATACATCTGTATATAGTATTGTGCGTTCATCACCCCAAGTCAAGTATCCACCCCCCATTCCCTCTTCTACCTTCCCCTACCCCTCTTTCCCTCTTGTAATAACCATACTGTTGTCTGTGTCTATGAGAGTTTTAGTTTTTGTTTTTGCTTAACCCCTTCACTTTTTTCACTCAACCCCCAAACCCCCTTCCCTCTAACAGCTATGTGTCTATTTTCTGTAGATATATCCATTTCTATTTTGGTTTTTAGCTTATTTGGTTCATTAGATTACACATATAAGTGAACTCATGGTGTTTGTCTTTCAGGGACCATTTCTATTTATTTTTAAAAATTCTTTGCAAAGTAAAGTTTTTTACTTTGTAAAACATTTTCTCAGTCATTCTGACTTCCTTAGAAACATGATTTCTGCTACTTTTTGAAAATGCATTCCTTATAACACCAGTCTCTTCTGTTCACCGATTAATACATCATTGAACAATGTCAGATCATCTATAAATGTATAATGGGATTATGTAATTACTGGTATAAGTCACAGTCAGAGAACCCATAATTTAAATCTTGTGCCAAAGATTGTAAAAGACTATTTGTGAATATCTATACTTCACCAGAATAGTTAGAAGAAAAAAATATTTACTCATCTCACATTCTCAAATTAAACATAAAACCTTTCAGACTTTAGAGATTTTTATCTGTGACAATTCTCCACAAGTTGGCTAGTCCAGATCCTGGGCTCTAGCCCCACTCTGGTTGTATTCTTTCCTCAAGAATCCTATAAGTAAGCATTCTGCTTTTAAATAAAACATGAAAGGACCATAAGACCATTAGCTCCCTCACTACTATAATGAAAAAATCCAGAAAATTAACCATCTCTAATGTGCAAACAATACTGAGAAAATAATTTCCAGAGAGATGAGATGCTGAATCTGATTGTTGACAGGCTGAGAAAGTTTGTGAAACCAAGGACTTAATAACATCAAGAAAAGAGGACAAATAAAGTTATTGTTGCTGATGGAACTGGAAGAATGTATTGGAGTCTGAAGGACTACATTTACAAGCAACATTAACATTCTCAACATAGTACTTCTCCCCATGTTCTAGAATAGTGAAGGCCTGAATTCAAAAGTAGGAAGAATTCATGCATTCTGATCTATTTTCATAGTGATTGGCACCTAAGGCTCTGATCAGACTAAATAGAAAGATAATTCCCAGGTCGAATACTTTCCCAGCTCAGCGCTCAAACACTGTCAAAATCAAAGCCAGAGCAACCAGGCAGTGACAGTGCTGGACTTTGGAAGTTGGGCTTACCATAGGATAGCTCAATTTTATTAAAACTATGCAAAGCATAACTTGATAATATTTAAATTTTCTTCTCATTTCAATCTCCAACCATAGAAAACAGATTGGGGAAAATTTTTCAACTGAGAATTTTATACCCAACAAAAATATGTTTTAAATGTTGAGATGAAATAAATATATTTTCAGGTTTAAAAATCAGATTTAGACATAATACTACAGATGAAATAACTGCATTCAGAAATAATTAAATTGAGTTGAAGTTAGTGTTAAAAATCATTTCAAATCTTAGTATAATTTCTGTAAGTCATCTTCAAGAGACGTGGTCATCAAGAGTATCAGAGACAGGTGATAACATAGGACTTAAAATGGGAATTTCTCTAAAGAGTTTTGAGGATTAAATAAAATCATGTAAGTGAATCACATAGCATGGGATGTGTCATATTATATCTAATAGATCATTTGTAGTTTTACTTAGTTATTTTTTCTTTTATTCCTTCTGTCTCCCCTCTATTTTTTCCATATTCTTAATTATCTCCTCCAAGCCATTACTGTTTACTTTTCCTTCGTTTCCCTTTCTTTTTTCCCTACTTTATCTTTTCTCCCATTTCACTATCTGCATTTTTTAAACCCTCTCTTAATTCTCTCCATCATTTTTCCTCTTTTGTTTATCCCTAATGTCTTCTCTCTTTTCTTTCTAATCATTTTTTTACATTAAAGATGAATATTAGTCCATATATTTGTCTTGTTTTCATTTATTTTGTCAATATATGGAGAGTAGAATCAGCAAACATATATCAACAAGTTTATTTAGACTTCTTTTAAAAAAAGTATCTGTGGGAAATTTCCCATATCACCTGACAGATAATGTTAAGTTTACATAACTGAAATATAACCATTTATACAACATTTTTTTTCTGAATCAGTCTATAAATTACACCAGTATTAGAGAAGAAACTTATTAAAATGCATTTTCTCACACCACTGGGAATAGAAACTGGGATTTTTTTTTCTCTCCCAAGGAAATTCTAATACTTTGTGACACTTGGCAGCCATAAATACTGTGCACATCACCTCATCAAAGTTTCTGGTAGCATAGTTAGCATCCTAAATATCTGAAACATTGAAAATGTTAAGCAGAAACTATGGAAAAGTTAAGGCAAATGGATATCATTTAGAGTAATCAAAATTTTAGGTGAATATTGAAGTTACATAGTTGTCACTGAACATAATAAATTACTGAAGACAGTTTTTTAATTGCTTCCAACATGTATTATGCCAACATTAATTCTGTCATTTTGATAACCCTACCGTAATTACAGAATAATATTACATAATTGCATTAGAAGAAGTTGGTGAAAGCTATATGGGAACTTTGTAGTATTTTCTCATTTTTTTCTTTAAGTTAAAAAATATATATGTAATGAACCAAGCCACTATGAGATATACATTTGAGACAAACATTATATCATATAACACATATGTCTAACCGTTTAAAAAATAATGATTTGTTAGGTATACTGGAAATCTATGTTGATATTCAAATCATAGTACATATGTGCACATGTATACACATGCGAATATAGACACATGTGTATTTCCTTTTCAAGATGAGAGATTTGGAGGATAAAGAATTTTTGTTGTTTTTTTACTTGTTTCAAAATTTCTAACCAAACAGAATTGTATTCATAAAGTTGTATGCCATAGGTATGTAGCATATATCAGGATTCCTGGGAGGCTGTCTGGTGGCATCCTGACTGGAGTGAGTTTGACATTTTGCATTGTTACAGTTGTCATGATAGACACAAGAAATACTCTGTGTGGGATCACCAGGGGTCATGGCATTCATAATCTTCAGAAGAGGCAGGAAGAAAGAAATCTCACATTTGGAAAATTGTCAAAGAAAGGCAGCATTGACAATGATACCTAGGGGAATAGAGTAGCTTTGGAGAATTTTAAAAACAACTTGAAAACTGCAATTTAGAAACAACACTAGCAAGTGCATATATTTTTATTTTATAAGGCAGTCTTTACTTGTATCAGATAGTACTTTTATGTGGACCAAAAAAAAAAAAAAACATTAAAATTTTACATAAAGGTGATGATGAAGAATTAGGTGAAATTTTGGATTTACTTAGCTATGAAGACCAATCTAGCCTAAACTGCAAGGGTCATAATGTTCCTTTTCCCCCCATAGAACTACTAATGGAGTGAAATAATGTTAAAAAAAAGATCCCAATTCTAAATGATATTCCAAAGAGTGTACTTTGGAGACAAGGAATAAGTACTCTTGATTCCACTCAAGTTTTGCTCCACAGCTGTCCAGGTTAGATCCTAATATAACCAATGTGATTCTGTTCCTTCCCCCTTGGCTCCCAGCTGCCAAGGAGAATAAGTCTAACTTGCTACATGGAGCCATCTGGCTTTCTCAGTGTGACCTAACTTGCCTCCACAGCTCTCTCCTCAGCATCCTCCTTCTCCATCTCCATTGGGATGTATGGCCATGCTTAACCTCCTTTTCCAATTTGTTCTTCTTGTTGTTGTTGGTTATGAATATGTTGTTCCTCTGGGGAAGAGTGGCTCTCAACTAGGAATGATTATGGCCCCCTTCCTAAGGGACATTTAGCAATGCCTCAGACATTTTTGATTGTCATTACGAGAGGGCTGCTATTGGCATTTAGTGGACATAGCACAGAGATGCTGCTAGGTATACTACCAAGCACAGAAGGGCTTCCTTCCTTCCTCACTCCAACAAATACTCATTCTTCCAAAGTGTCAATGGTGTTGACATTAAGAATCACTGATAAGTAATGAATACATCCTCTCTCTATACCGGATATACACTGAGTGGCCAGATTATTATAATCTCTGAACGCATAATAATCTGGCCACTCAGTGTATATCCTATATAATAAAAGGCTAATATGCAAATTGTCCCCTCAACCAGGAGTTCGACCAGCAGGCAGGATGGCCAACTGCCCATGTCCTCTCCCCCTGGCCAGGCTGGCCGGCCCCCACCCATGCACGAATTCATGCACCAGACCTCTAATCCTATCTAATAATAGAGTAATATGTAAATTACCATCACTCCGCTACGCCCACGATTGGGCCAGTGGAGGCGCAGGGGGTGGGACTTGGGGTGGCTGGGGTGGCCAATTGGTGACGCTGGGGTGCGACGGATGGCAGGCAATTGGCAGTCGGCTCCTGCGATCCGGGACGCAGTGGTGCGGCCGAGCCCAAGACTGGGCAAAAGTGGAGAGCCTGCGACGGATGGCAGGCAACTGGCGGTCGGCTCCTGCGACAACCAGAGGCTGACCAACTGGAAGTCAGTGCTGGCCCCACCCCCAAGCAAGCGGTTAGGGGCAATCAGGCAGGCAGAAGGGTTAGGGGTGATCAGGTAGGCAGAGCAGTGGTTAGGGGTGATCAGATAGGCAGGCAAGTGGTTAGGGGAGATGAGGTAGGCAGACCAGCGGTAGGGGCGATCAGATAGGCAGACAGACCCTCACTGGGCTGGCCCTGCCCCCAAGCAAGCTGTTAGGGGCAATCAGGCAGGCAGGCAGAGTGGATAGGGGTGATCAGGTAGGCAGGCAAGTGGTTAGGGGAGATCAGGTAGGCAGACCAGTGGTATGGGTGATCAGGTAGGCAGACAGACCCTCACTGGGCTGGCCCCACCCCCAAGCAAGCTGTTAGGGGCAATCAGGCAGGCAGGCAGAGTGGATAGGGGTGATCAGGTAGGCAGACCAGTAGTTAGGGTTGATCAGGCAGGTAGGCTAGCGCTTAGGGGCAATCAGGTAGGCAGACAGCCCCTTGCATGGCTGGCCCCACCCCCCAGCAAAAAAAGAGGGAGGCCCAGGCCAGCCAATCCATTGCACCCCAGCCTGTCGCCTGCAGAGGGAGGCCACCTGTGGCAGGGTAGGGGAGGCAGTGCTGCACAGATGGCAAGCAGTGACAGCGGCAGGGGTGGGGCCAGCTTCTTGCAGACCTGGGAAGGAAAGACCCAATAGGCCCTGATCTCAGGCCAGGCCTAGGGACCCTACCCGAGGGGTCCCGGATTGTGAGAGGGTGGTTGGGCTGAGGGAGGCCCCAAGTGCATGAATCTTCATGCACTGGGCCTCTAGTATATATGTATATATACACTGAGTGGCCAGATTATTATGCGTTCAGAGATCATAATAATCTGGCCACTCAGTGTATATTTTTTATTCTTTCAGGATCAGCTTTAATGTTACCACCTCCATGAAGTCTCCCTGGATTTAATTGGTTCCATATATTGCTTCAAAATATTTTATTTTTACCATATAATGTTGTATTGAAACATGTTACACGTACAGCTAACTCCTATTAGACCAAATCATTTACACACAAGACTCAGGCCTTATTTAAGTTCTCAATGCACTGTCAGACACATGATAGGAGCTAAAAAATGATGGGCTATTGAATCAATAAATAATGCTTGGGGCTGGTAGCACTTTACCCATGGTCTGTACTCACGTTTTTTTCCTGTCATTGACTGATGACTTCCCTCATCTCTAAAATGGGCAAATAAAAGCACCTGTGTGGTGGATGAATTGAGTTATTACATGTAAATTGAATAATACCTGTCACAGAGCAAACACTGAATACATCTTCATTTTATTATTTTAAAATATTGACTATTCTTAACTTTTATGATTTGTATTAAGCATTTTTATACAGTAAACCTAACTCTAAAATACAGAACCACAAAATCATATCTCCATCTGTGACTTAGAGCTTCAGTCACTACTAAAATCATTGCACTAGCCCTAGCCGGCTTGGCTCAGTGGATAAAGCTTTAGCCTGTAGACTGAAGCGTCCCAGGTTCGATTCCGGCCAAGGGCACATGCCTGGGTTGCTGGCTTGATCCCCAGTAGAGGGTGTGCAGAAGGCAGCCAATCAATGATTCTCTCTCATCATTGATGTTTCTATCTCTCTCTCCTTCACCCTTCCTCTCTGAAATCAATAAAGAAATATATTTTAAAAAAATAAAATCATTGCACTCAATATTTACATAACCTTCCCCCTTCCTCCCACCGCAAAAAAATGTATCCTTATTGTCAGCTTCAAGTGTCCTATTTAGATATATACTAAATCTATTTTTACTTTTTAAAAAATCCAACACAAGTGCCCTATATTCAAATCTTAAATCTCAGGATGTCAATATCATAAATAATATAATTTTAGTCAAATAGCAGGTATTTCATTTGTATGCATTTATGTTATTGGGCATTGTGTTTTAGGCTATTGAACAGCTTGGGTTTATCTATCATCGCATAAATGTAAGTAGAAACTCACATTCATTTTTCTCTCTGGAATTTTTTTGTAAATATTGAAAGACATATAATTTGAATCTTCTCCCATCTCAGTCCAGGTAAAACCATTAAAATGATCTGTTTAGTGGCAAGCAGGGAGCTGCTGCAGGCTGTGTGGGAACAAGGTCATGCACATCATTCTGCCCATAAACATTTAAGGCCCCATGGTTAGGTGTGATTATAATAATGGGCTGTAGCTGGTTAGGTAAATACTCAAGATCTGACATTAGTTTATTGAACTAATGGCTTGTGACTTGAAGATAGGGACTCCGTTAATGAGTTCATTTCTTGCAATCATTTTAACATCTCAAAAGTCCCCAACCTTATCAGAATTGTGAATTACTTGAGTCTAAAAATATTAGGCAGAAATGTAATAACCGCTCTCTAGAGATGACTGCCTCTTCCTGCTTCCGTTATGAGAAAAGAAAATAAAACAGGTGAATCAAGTGAATAAAAGAGATAATCAAATTCAATGTGTCAGTAAACTCTCAAATCCATTCTCATGTTATTATAATTGCATTATCCAGACTCTTGGTGTGAGTAACTGAGCAGAAATTCTCCTGCCTCCAATCCTCTTATCTAACACAAGAAAATAAAACAATGAGAAACAAAGTGAAAAATAACTAGAAATATTAGTCAGATTTTTCTCTAAGGTTGTAGCATACAGGATATGGGTAGAAGAATCTGATGGTAAGAATTGTGATGAAACTCTCTTTTTTATCTAATCTCTCTCTCTCCCTTCTTTGCCCCCTTTCTTACGAATATACTCAGATATTATAAGACTGCTTTCCTTTGCTAACCACTCAGTGTAAATGCAATATATATAAATGAAGGTATAAGAAATAATTTATGGCCTGGCCATGTGCCTGGTGGTTGAGTGTCAACCTGTGAATGAGGAAGTCACCATTCAATTCCCAGTCAAGGGCACATGTCCAGGTTGCAGGCTTGATCTCCAGTAGGGGGCTTGCAAGAGGCAGCCAATCAATGATTCTCTCTCATCATTGATGTTTCTTTCTCCCTCCCTCTCTTTTCCTCTCTGAAATCAATAAAAATATATTAAATTTTATATTTAAAAAAATAATTTGTTTTCCAGACATTCAGATGAATGTGAGTAATGGATATCTATGAATTTTGTCTTCCAACATTCCTTCTTCTTATAATAATCACAGCCTGATTTTGCTTTGAGGGAACAGAATACTTTTATATTTATGATAATTCATATAGTTCATTCTTTGATGAGTGCTTCTTTGGGTGATGGGCATGTGAATCTGGTCCAAAGAATTGTGATAAAATGATATATGCTTATCTTTTGGAATATGTAATCTGATTTTCTTCTTGTTCTTTACTTCCAAATTTAGACAATTGACAAATCACTTAGGCATTGAAGAATCTGTAATAAGCTCCCCCTTTTTTTCCTGCTTTTCTCACTATCTTTCATAATTCTCTACTTGCAACATCTTCTCCAGATGCTTAAGGGAGCCAGAATTCACTACTCATTCCATAACGTAATGTTTTATTCTCCTTTCATCTATACACCTGATTGAATTGTGAGGATTAAGTGAATAAAATGTAAATATGGCAAATACAGTAATGCTAAGTCCTACAAAACACTGTTAAAGTATTCAGTTAAAGGGTCACATGTGTTTTTTTTCATAGATAAATTCACTGTTTAATGGATATTCAATATATATTGCATATACATACACACATACAAAAGGATAATATCTCTTATCTATCTATCATTTATCTATCTATCTAAATCCTATTGATTCTACTTTTCTAGCAAAGTCTAATACAGATTTTATATTAAGTGGGGAGCAGCTGTAAAAATATACCTAAAAATATAGAAGAAGCTTTGGAACTGGGTAAAGTGTGCAGAGTGGAGGAGGTTTGAGGTGCATGTTAGAAAAAGCCTACATTGCCTTATAAAGAGACCAGTGGTAAGAATACGACATCACACTGAGATCTCAGACAGAAATCAGGAACATGGTGATGGAATCTGAAGGAAAGACAATCTTCATTATTAAGTAGCAAAGAACTTGGCTGAATTGTGTTCTAGTGTTTGTGGAAAATAGAAATTGTAAGTGTCTAACTTGGATATTTAGCTAAGAAGATTTCTAAGCCAAATGTCAAAGGTGCAGCCTGGTTGCCCCTCGCTGTTTATAGTAAAACTAGAGGCCCAATGCATGAAGATTCGTGCAAGAATAGGCCTTCCTTCCCCTGGCCTTTGCTCTGGATGGAGCCGCCTTCCACATTTGCTCCGGCCCTGCCACCCTCCTGTAGCTCCCTCCACCCCCTGCCCCCCCAACCCCGCCCATAGAAGGCATCCCTCCCCGCCCTGGCTGTTCCACGCGCACGCTTGCCCAGAGGCCCAGAATGGCCAGGGCAGAACTCCTGCGTTGTCACGATGGCAATGATAGAAGCATCCTGGCCCAGCCGCTGCCATCTTTGTCACATCAATTTGCTTATTCCCTCCTTATTGGCTGTGGGCACCGCCATCTTTGTCATGGAGTGACAGTCAATTTGAATATTCTATCTTTATTAGATAGGATGTGAGAGGAGAGAGATAAATTATAAAATAAGCTATTCAGCAAGAAGGAACCAAGACTTGAAGATGTAGAAAATTCTCAGCCTATCCATGTTGGAAAAAAAAAAGTGAAAAAGTGTGTTTTGGAGAAAACCCCAACGGATTGGCTGGACAGTCATTCTGTAAAGAGACTGCTGATGTAGCTCAATGATCAAACCGGCCATTCCAGCAGGAGCCCAGAAATGAGGTGGGGCTATAGGAGCCTGAACTTGGACTAAAGAAAGGGGGTGGAGACAGGACAAAAGGAAGGAAAGCTGTGGTGGGACTTCTGGGATTCTACAAGATGGAACAATAGAGCTGTCTAGCTGTGAACTTGCATTATCTTTCACCAAGAGGGAAAATAAACCTGAAGGTGATTCAGAAATGTGGAAGGCTGCCATTCCCACCACAGTAATAGGTCTGGGGGACATGGCTATTTTTCCTCGGTTTCGGTGGGCCAAACTAGTGCTGCCCAGGTCCTCAGAAGCAAAGCTGCTCCAAGGCTGCAGGTATGGGGCTGCTGCCCAGGGCCAAGCAGGGCAATGCTGCTGCCCCAGGGGAATCAGTAGGTAGGACCACCACCCCAGGGAAGCTTGAGGACAGAACATTAAGTGAAAAAGATGATTCCCAAACCCTAAAATCAAATGGAATTCACTCTGCTAGGTTTGAGACTAATATAGGATTTTAAGTAGTCTTCTCTTACCACCTCTCTTTAGTCCTCATCTACTATATATATAAGCTTAATATGCAAATTGTCTCCACGGAATTTCAATCACTTGCTATGACATGCGCTGATCACCATGGGGCGATGCAGAATGAAGGAAGGCTCTGATTGGCCCTGATCACCGGCCAGGCCTAGGGACCCTATCCATGCATGAATTTCCTGCTCCGGGCCTCTAGTTGAGTTTATAAAAGAGAATATCACCTTGAGGACACTCAGACATTATATACTGTAGAGAAACACAGTCACAGAGACACTCCCAGGACTAATAGTTAAACTCAGCAACCAGGAATTTAAAGAGAGTGTAGAAGATATGTCAGGCCTTCCATGCAAATCAGTTGATCAAGATTAGTTACTTAAAGACCACATTCGAGTAAGCACGTTCCGGGATTCAGAATAAAGATCTCACAGCAAGCCCAGCGTACATGGTGAGAAGCATGGTAGCACTGACAAGTGATGCATCCAGGCTCTTATCTGTTAGGACCATGCCCTTTTGCACACGGTGGAAGGGCATTGCATTGCATAAGAAAAGGGATCTGGGGACGAGTGTCAGGAACCACTGATGAGCCTCTATGTGGCTTCATAGCAATAAATAGTGGAGTGAGATATGCAGGCTTCTTTTTACAAGATATGGACTAATCATTCCTAACTCTTTTGTAAAAAACACACACAAGAAAAAAACACTAGTTTTATAAAATGCTGTGTCAAATTAAAACACAATTTTGATTTTATTTTGCAGTGCTGTATTTTAAATACCTGAATTGTTCCTGCTAGCTATTATTTTGCTATTACAAGTCAAATGGGGAAGTACATAATTCAGTATCCTCAGTGGAGACACATTTATTTGTCAAACATGTTTCATGTTATGGTTTACTTATGGTATAATTCACTGAACTCTCTTTTATAGCTGAAAGGCTCAAGTATTAAGTATGCTCTCAGCAAGATCCAATTCCTGAATTCCGCAATCCACCACAAATATAAAGCAACACACTGCAAAGAGGAAAATAGACTTTGATAATTCACATTTAAACAAACACGCCAAAATATAATACATCTCTGTTTAAAATGTAAACTAACATTAGAATAATAATATATTGATACAATAGTGACATTTATGAATTTAAGGAATAATCTGTAAATCAATTTGGATACCAAGAGGCCAATCAATACATATATATTGGCAATATGTATGCATGGCTGTATATTATATCATTGTTATTTCTGGTGGTCTAAAAGGTATTCCTTTTCTTTTCCCAGTATTGTTGGATTTATACTGTTGTTATGTAAGTAATCCTGATTGTTTGTATAAGAAAAATAAAATCAGCTTTGCCTGTTTTCTTACCCCCAAAAGTTTCATTTGTTGATAAAAACATTTTCTAGAAATGGACTTACTCATTTCCAAATATGAGTGTATAGAAATTTCAGTACCTGTTTGCAGAACTAGGCTAGGACCATAATTATTGACCTGCTTATAAAAATACTTTCTATTCTACAAGGGGAAAATTTTGTTTAAAATTTGAATTTATTAAGATCAGTCTGCTTTATCCATGGGTCATCATATAAAGGACGTAATTCTAGCTGCACGTTTGCTAAAAGTACAGAAAACTTTATACAATCAGTAGAAATATGCACTTTCAAGCTGAATATCAAAAGAAAAAAAGAGAAATATTAGGTCACTAGATGGTGCCATAATGTTATTTTTTACATTATTGTCAGAGATTCTGGAAAAATATTACAGTCATTTCAAAGAGACATCATTTCTGGTACCATCCCAGGCAAAAAGTAAACTTCATACTTACTTTTAAAATGGACATAAGAAAGGAAACGCTATTAACCAGCACAAAAAGGATAGCATTGAATTAAATTGGATTAAAGTACAGCAGTAAGCACCTTGGACAGATTTTTCACAATATAAAAAACTACTTAATGTGAAGAAATAGTATTTTGTGCTGAATTTTGAGTTTAAGAGTAGTGATTTTGTTCCTGAAATTACTTGTAATCACTCATCATTTACTGAATGCATATATAGAAAATAGTATTTTCCTACCACACTAAAAAAAAGTCATAATTCTTCTTACTTTTCATACAAGCCAATGTATGGTTTTATGTGGGGCACGGCTACAGTGTTTGGACAGGTTCAAGCCTTGGACTGATGAGAGGGCTCAGTCCTCTCCTGGCCACGTGCAAGTCCCAGCCTGGAGGGCAGAGCCCTCCCAGCACAATTATAGCCAACAGCTGTAGTTGTAAGCTTGAACTTATGGTCCAAACACGTGGCCCCAGGTGCCTAAGTGATATAGGCTACATGTAAACAAAGCTTGATCAGGTGCATGTAATTGAGTAGGATCAAAACTCATGAGAATGCTGTAAACATCTTGACCACGCCCTTACTTTGCCTCCTGGCATCTGCTATAAAATAAAGACACGGTGTGTGGGTGTTGGCGCTGTCTCTCAGGAAGCAGTGTCACACCAAGACCCAGCTTTCATTCTCTTGTCTGTCTTTTCTAAGCCTTTCAGCCGCCCCCACTCAGGTTCACCCTGGGCTGTGCCGGCGCGGCACAGTTTTATATCAAATGAATTTAAGACTTCTGTTTAATTCGGGGTTTCTTTGATAAGTAAATCTGGATCCTGTGTCTTTTGTTGTTGTTTTTGTTATTATCAAGCAAAGATGACAATGGTAGCATTTACTAATAGGACAGTCTCCATATGGCTGATATTAGAAAGACACTGCAGCTGAAGTGGCAGTTTTCTCAAACAAAAATATTTTACCATACCCGAAACAAATGGAGAGTTCCATTCTTGCTTCTCAAACATCTGAACTTGCTACTGGTTCTAGGTAAAAACACTGTGCGTGGATAAACAGCCCATAGAGGCCTGAGAGAGGCTCATTTGCATTTCCTAACTCCCCCACTGGCTTAATCCTCAGCAGAGAAAAAAGGAGTTTCTCCCCTCCAATCCCCAATGGCCATTCGCAGGCACACTGTGGAAGCGAGTGAACAATGTTACTAGTAAGTCCTTTGGAGATTGATGGCGGAGGAGAGGAGCAAGACCTAGCAGCCCCAACGCGCTTCTTCGTTTCTCTAATGAGAGCAGTTTCACAGTGCACTGCCAGCCTCCCGTTAGACAGTTTGCTCTTTTGCACATGATCATGCAACGTGCAAACTGATTTTGCAACCCAGACAGAACAAGGAACCTTTCAAAAAGTGCAAATGTCAGTGTCAGATGGATGCAGATTCATCTTTGATAACAAAATTCAAAGTTCCTCAAACACTGATCTGTGATGTCTCTGAGCATAAGTTGATTCCTTCCAGGAAGAATTTGTTCCAGGTTACCAAGACCACCGATTCTAACAGCCACGATGCAAGATTTGGACGGATTCTGGATTGAAATCAGGGAACAAAGAAGGAGGCTAAAACTGTTCTGAAGGAATATTTCTCCTCCATTATGCAAGATGACTGTTTTACTCATTCGTATTTAAATTACCACTTCATACCAAACTTGAAAAATTAATATGTACATGGGAAGGGTTGTGTTGGGGGTAAGTTCCTCAGACAGGGACTTGACCCCTCTGGGTGCAGAAAATTGGAAGAACACATGGGTGACAGCAGGTCAGTGGGACATGCTTTACTTGAACAAAGAAGCCAAAAACCTATATGTGGCACCTTATATACAAGCTTAAACAAAAGAGGCCTGGTGCCAATTAGTGACACTGGTGCTACATTAACATAAACAGGTTATATAAGGGTGCGCTTGCGCAGTATTTACAGGGCTACTGCTGAGTCATTGCCCTCACGCATGCATAGGGCAAAGGGGCCTTTATCATAGTGATACTGCTGTGTCTTTGCCTGCAAGCATGCATATGGTGAGCAGGCTTAGAACCTCCGGTGTTCTCTGGTCAGGGCCCCCACAGGTTGGTAGCTTTGCTGTAACCTCATTTCAGGGATGAGCTTCTTTGATGAAATTTACAATTCAGTTGGGCTTGCCTGTGACTTGGATGAAGATGTAGTTAACAGATCACTTATAGGGCTGCTTGACCCTCTATTTTACAGCATGCTTCCCAGGGGGTGTTAGTTTGTAACAACCCTTTGCTTCCTTGATGACTATTTGTGATATCGGGTACTACTTGAACAGGCCGTATACAATTAAACACAGACTTTGACTGACATTTTTACTGTGTCTTAGCTAACATGGTATGTATAGATGCTGATGGCCATATTCTCATGTATGAGTTTCATTTTAAAGGTGCAGGAGTCCAACGAAATCAAACATCCTGAGTTTTTGTTTAAAATATTGATTCTCAGCCCAAATCATTGGTGAACTTGGGTTGATTTATTGAGCCAGGGTTTCCCAAGAATGAGTGCTTTGCTTTCTTTCATGCTGTCCAGAGTTCCCCAGATACCAGTGGGACATCACGGAAGAGGCACGGTGACAAAATCTTTACATACATTGTCTCCTCTGCACACCATCACTATTATTGGTAAAAGGGCTCTTATCAACTTAATTTTATGGATGAGGGAATGGGAGCTTAGAGGTGGTTGAATGACCTGCTCGGAGACAGATTCAGCACACAATCTATACAGTATAGAGCAATAAGTGGAGCCTCAATCACGTGTACCCACAGCAGGCTGTGTGGGTCTTATGATGACAGATGGAAAGAACTATTAACACATTTCTGTGGTGGGAGACAAGAGAAGTACTTTTGATAACATAAAATAGGCAACAACCTGAGGGTTTTCTACTTTATCCAAAAACTGTAATAGGTTTCATCTCAGATCAATTATTAATAGCTGTCCAGAGGGCACCCCATTTGGACTATGATTTTTGTGTGCCCAGCATCTGTTCTGTTGAGTGACTTTTCTCCCCCCACCTCCATATGTTAGCATCTAGAGCTGTCAATTAACGTAGTCCAGCCTAACCTGGCCAGTGGTGGCAGGTGGTTCCAATTAGTCCAATCCTATAATTTTAAGAATTTACATCTGCACACGTATGACTCACATATGAAAATCAAATGGGAAGGGGGTCAATTACCCTGACTATGGTGAGCCAAATGGCCATCAGCTCCTGGCACCAGATGGCTATTGTCTCTCTGTGGTTCAAACTTCCTAGAAACATTCTTCCCCCTTAGATTCCACGAGTACTTTATATCCTTTATGAACCTCAACTCTGCTCAATAAGGTGGTAGCCATTTAATAAAAACTTGCAATACTTGTATGAGGATTCATTTAAATAATATAAATGAAACACTAGACACAGTGGCTGATATATTACAATGACTCACACATTAGTTGAACCACCCAGATCTGACAAAAACATTTACAGTAGCCTCCCAGTATCCTCGGATTTGCTTTCCATGATTTTAGTCTACCTATGGTCAACCGGGGACCAAAATGTTAAATGGAAAATTCCAGAAAGAAACAGTTCATGACTTTTAAATGGAAGCCCATTCTGAGTAGTGTGATGAAATCTCAAGATGTCCCCCTCCTTCCAGTGCTGGAGGTAAATCATCCCTTTGTCCAGCGTCCCCATGCTGTAGACTCTCCTGGAAAGGTGTAGCTGTCACTTAGTAGCTGTCTTGGTCATCAAGCTCAGCTGTCACAGTATGGCAGTGCATGTGTAAAAGAAGCCCTTCCTTTCTCTAATAATGGCCCCAAAGTGCAAGAGTAGTGATGCTGGCAACTCAGATATACCAAAGAGAAGTTCTAAAGTGCTGCCTTTAAGTGAAAGAGATATATGCATAGGACCAAACATACTGTGTGTGTGTGTGTGTGTGTGTGTATCAGGTACTGTACTATCCATGGTTTCAGGCATCCACTGCAGGTCTTGGACTGTACTCTCTATGGGTATGAGGGGGGACTACTGTATATCCCTTTCAATCATAGATGTTTGTTTGTTTGTTTTTTAATTTAAGACTGCCCTATTTATAGAGCTACGCTCTACATACCTGTTGGTCCTATTGCATTGTTTCTGTCAGTTTCTTTTGTTGAGCTCTGACACCCTTCTCCCATAATGAGCACCTATTTCAATGGCATGGAATTTTCCTTGGTTTTTCTAATTTGATTTTGCACACACAAAAAACAGGTTATCAAATCCTAGATAGTATGAGTGTCCCTTTGAGCCAAACAGGAATGAAAATGCGGAGGGGGCAGAGGTATAGAGAGGGATTAGAACATATTTAAACTACATTGGGATTTAAATGGAAACATGTTCTGAGAAGGTGCCGTTCCCCTTTATACAAGGCTCTTTAGAGAAGGATTTAAAGTTACAACATACAGATTAACGGCAGACATTCTCTCTCCCTAACTTTGAACATGCTGATCAATGAGGCATAAAGATATAATTGGTTTATAGACACATTTGTTGGAATGTATTTACCAGGCTCTTAAATACCACATTTCTGTTTTGAGCCTAAACCGTAAGCAAATGAATTTCAGAATTAAAAAAAAAAACAACAACAACACAGGGGAGTTTCTCTGAGATATTAATTATTTATTTTTATGTCAGTGTCAAAAGTTCCCACCACCCTGCTCTAACGAATGCATTTTAAGAAATGCCAAGAAGGAATTAATTAAAATGTAATTTGGCAGTAAAATATCTTTATAGAAAAGCTCCGAGACCTCTCCTATAGACATCATCGGTAGATTGTTTTAAGCATTAAATCATCTGTGTATGTTTCTGGGTCTAGTGAGAGGTGTAACTGCCTACAGCAAGACGAACAGAGACAGAGCTTTGTCTATAGGTTGGGACTTTGTTTTCTGGATACCTCAGTCATTTTGTTAATAAGAAACAACAGAAATAATCTTAAGATCATATTATGTTTGTTGTGATAAGAAATAGGGACCTTTAGAACTTGCAATATCGATTACCTTTGTAAGTGATCACAGTAATGCCTTTCTTAAGAAGTATAAATAAAACCACCTTGAATGTGGTGGACCATTAAGGGAACTCTAAGTGGCTAACAGGGTAGTGAGAAGACCACTTGCTAAGTAGTGAGAAGGCAACTGCCTTGTTCTGTCCACCTACACACTTGAGACTATAAAGTTGTTTCAATGGGCCTGGGTCAAGATGCTCCCAAGAGATTGGTCAGCTGAAGAAATTACTTTTTATATTGTGTGTGTTGAATGTGTGTGTGTGTGTGTGTGTGTGTGTGTATGTGTGTGTGTGTGTTGCATGATATAGTTAATGTATTTTGAGAACTGATTGCAAATTCCAGTTAAAATAGACACAATACAATTTCTAGTAAGATGCAAATAATGTACTAACTACAGTTTCTAGTAAGATGATTGAAAAGAAAACCTCTAAATAGCAGGTTGGAGTCAAGCTGTCTTAGATCCTTTGTTCAAGTGGATGGAAAATAAGTGATAACTAATCCCAAATGACAAAGAGTCCATGTGGAAACTGGTAATATTTTATTAAGTGTTGGTAATAGCAATTATTTTTAAGTGTTTTCATGTACTAGGCTTTATCTCACTGCTTATGTATACATTAATGCTCACCATCCCCTCACCAGAAGGGCAGTATATTCCCTCATTTATAGTTGAAGAAAAAAACCACAGTCATAATCACCTGAACTCCATAATCACACCCTCCAGGGGGCTCCAGAGTGTATCCTCTTAAGAACTAAACTCTTCTGCCTCAGTTAGTATGATTTAAAGACAATTGAGATTGACAAGACAGAAGAGAGATTTAAAGAATGGTGGAGCAGGAACTGTATTTTTGCAGTAAAACCTTAGAAACAAAACAAAACAAAAAAAACAAAAAACACAGGAAAAGTGAATATGGTTATTAGAATTATGAGATGAAGCAACTAAGAAGTTGAGGCAAGGGCTATGCTATTTCATTCTGCTAGAATACTGTTTAGCCTGCCAATTAATGTATTGATTTATCCAATATTCTTTGAGCAACTGTTATATTTAGAGTGAATAAGATAGTCACTGACCTCTTGGAGCAAAATGCTAGTGGAATATGAAAAGTAATTAAAATATACACACATAGACATAGAAATTGGCATGCTTTGATACGGATATTGATAAAGATACCGATTTAGATGTAGATATAGATAGCTATACGCACATGGGATAATGCCAACAATTGATAAGTGTTTTGAAGAAAGCAATGATTCTAGGGGTGAAGAGGGAAAGGTTTTTCTAAAGATAAAACAAATGGGTTTTCTCCTGCTCCTCTCCAGCTTCAGTGTGCTCTTGCTTCTAAGTAGCCACACCTGACTCTCTTTGAAAACCTGATTTGGGGCTATGGGACCTGCTTTGCCTGCACGCTCAGAAAGGAGGCCCTGCCTGGAAATTTACACCTTTCACCGCCACCCCAGGAGACCTGTTAGCCTCTGATGGACAGGTATGGGGTTAGGAAAGCCCAAATCCTTTCCTTCCATTGAGAACAGCTCAGAGCCTGATCTAATCGTGCAGCTTCCCTTTTGGGATTCGGTTTACTCTGCCTCCACTGGACTTCGCCTGGCTTGGCATCTTCCCTCCCTCCTCCCCCCACCACCTTCCTGGTAACCTCCTGAGAGCACTTCCCTTATTAATGTATGCTGGCTCATCACTGTCCATGGCCCAGGGCAGTGGGGTTCCCTGGGACCGCAATGTTATCGGTAGACAGGACTCTCAGGACAAAGGTTGAGAGAGTCACGGGCCAGCCAAGATGTCCGGTTCCCCAAGAGTGGGCTTTCCAGAAACCTGAGCTCTGGGAAGTCTCTCTGAGGAGACGGTGTCCGGGCTGGGAAGGAGCCAGCCATTTGCAAAGCTGAGAGAAATGTTTTCCAAGCAAAGGACCAGTCATCCTAGTGGCAGAAACTGGACCCTCTTCGGGAAGATAGAAGACCAGTGTGGCTGGAGCAGGGAGTGAGGGCACAGGTGTGAGTCCCTGAGGCTGTGGGGCAGGAAGGGAAACAACCTGTGGGACTTGGCAGAAAGGGGAAGAGGAGACCTTCATGATTCTATCAAGTTATCCCCTAAGCTTTGGACGCTTAGTATGTAGAATTTTTATGCGTATGTCTGTTTGTGGGTGGTTGTTGTTTTCTAATACAATTATAATCTTAAAAGGACAGCTTATTTTTTGAGAGGGGAGTTTTTCCATCTCAATGTCAGCCTATTGCAGTGGTCGGCAAACTCATTAGTGAACAGAGCCAAATATCAACAGTACAACGATTGAAATTTCTTTTGAGAGCCAACTTCTTTAAACGTAAACTTCTTCTAACGCCACTTCTTCAAAATAGACTCGCCCAGGCCGTGGTATTTTGTGGAAGAGCCACACTCAAGGGGCCAAAGAGCCGCGTGTGGTTCGTGAGCTGCAGTTTGCCGACCCCGGGCCTAGTGATTTGGAAGCCCCTCTCTCAGTGCATCTGTAGTTTTGATAACAGGGTTAGCATGGAACCCCCTTGAGAACCGCAAGCACAGAGACATACCTTGGCCCTCATGCTTGAACGACAGCTACAGAAGAGAAAGCTGGGCGAATTATTGTTTACAGCTTCCACAGGGAACAGGGCTCCTGGTGTTCTGATGTCTGTTCCTGTATCAGGGCACCTCTGCGTCGAAACCTCAGCAGGAGCTTCCAGGAGCCACACTTGATGCATTTCTGAAGGACTCTGATGGTTAATAAGGTTTGTTAGAAGCTGGGCTCTGCCCTTTCTTGGATCTTTGTTTTGTTTTTACTGAATGATCTGTTTTAAGTCACTGAACCCCAGTTATTCATCTGTCCGCAGCCGGGTGTGAATGTTGATCTGAGGGATAGACTGTTCCATGCAAATCACAGGGTAGTTAGTCCCTGGTAGGCGGTTTCAGACTAGTGGTTAGGATTTTGATAGAGACTGAGCCTCTCTTTAGAAAGTTGCTGTTTTTTCAGACATAAGGTTCTGTAAAATGCGTGTCAGGAGATAAAACATAAGAGCGGTCTGGAGGGCAAAAATCTGAAACAGACTGGGTTTCAAGAAAGAAGAAAAAAATGCCTGAAGGGTCCTCTGGGCTTCAGAATATTTTCCCAAGGGCACTTTTTCCAGTATTTTGTAAGTTTGGAATAACAGAGTTTACCTGAGATAGGCCCCGGGGTAGTGGAGGGAGAGTGGGGCAAGGATTGCATTTTTCAAAAAAGTAGGCAATTAATAGGTCTTCTCTGTTTGTCACATTCAATTATTTTATTATCATAGTTATGCACAAAATGTAGTCTTACACCTGTGGAAAGATTAAGAGTCAAATTATCGATGCACTCATGTGGTCTCCATTAACTTGAATAAAAGTATATTCATGGGCAATTAACCCCTTCTATGCTTATGAAGAATCATCTTTTTATAATTTTCTAAAAACTTTGCAATTAGTTCTCAGCCTGGGAGCAAATGAGATTATTTTAAATGCTCCTATGCTAAAAGAAAACAAAACAAAACACCCTTTGTAGCAAAATATCCAAATATACTTAGATTATACATTTATATTGGTCATATAGATCTCAACAAATTAACATATTATCGAAGTTAGTTAACAAGACTTGCATTGTAGATAGTTTAATCGAGCTGGTGCAAAATCAATTTATTAAATAGAAAATTATAGCGTGTAGGCAGATAAATCAATTTCATATAAGGAAATTTGCCAGAATACTGAGTTTTAAAAATGGTCAGCTGGAGAGGTCAATAGCTGTTCTGATTATGCATAGAAAACACCAACAGTATCAGTGTCTAAGCTCTATTTCACTGGCAAATTTATTTGGGCATTGATTGCTGCTGTAATTAGGTAATTTTACTTTTAAAGTAGAGGTTCCCAAGCTAATTAACTGACTTCATAAAGAAGGCTTTTGTCAGGGAAAAAAGATCATGAATATGTTAGGAGGGATTGTAAAATCAGGTCAACTTTTGGATTAGTCCTTCTGCTGCCTTTTACATGCCTAACATATGGTTGAATCAATACACAATTTAGTAAGTAGATTCCTGGGAGGGGGTGTTTGGCTAAATCTCTAGAGTCAGACATTTAAGTTTGAGGAGACATGCATTTTATTTCTGTGTGTCCAGGATAGGGATCCCTACACTGACAAGAGAAACTCAAATTTTCTCTAAATGATAGCACCTGGGATTTTGAAAGCTATTTTACGGGATTTTGTCCTATGGCCTCAGAGTGATATTGTGCTCTTTTCTTCTCAAGGGTTATGTTTCAGGATTGAATTAAATAAGAGACAATTTTAGAAAAAATTATACCCACCTGAAATGGACAGAATGGCAGATAATGAGTATGTGGGTATTGACTTACATTACTATTAGTGTGAAAATTATGTGAGACCTCTAAATATTATCTATATAAATATTTGGTGGAATGGGGAAAATTGTCATTGACTTTTAATTTTTAGATTTTTTTTGCAAATATAACTTGAAGGCAATACCCCCCATTGTTCTCTATAGGTTCCCCATAACAGAATTCTGTTCTGCCACTGTCTCCCATCTGGATATTCCTAATACTGCCCCTGGGTGTGGTCAGTGCTGTCTTTAGATAACCTGCAGGGCTTTCTCTCAGCCCACAGGGTTTGCTGTGTCATATGCTGGCCACAGACAGTTCCACTTCATAAAGCCCCTTTTCACCAAGTGAGCTGTGGATGCCACCATGTCTGCCATGGCCTTAGCAATGGGACAAACCCTCTCATTTTCCAAAACACAGTGGGAAGCTTTTTTGCCCCTCTGGGGATCACCAAATCTCATGCGTGAACCAGCATGCATCCTTCTCACTTTTCACACACTCTGTTTTCCCCTTCCTTCTATTCTTTCTTCTGTCTTTGTCCTGCCTGAAGCCAGCAACCTCCTTTGAAAATGTTCCTTTGTAAACAATGACCCTGAAACAAATTTTCATCTTTATATCCTGAAGGCTTTAGGATGGTAAGGGGAGTGCTGACACGCTAGTGTTTGTTTCTTTGTTGTCACCATGTGAAAATCCAGCTTGTACCTCATACTCCAAGCCTCTGGTCTTGCTTCAACCCTTGACAACAATCTTAAAAAGCAGATTTCTTTATGCGTGGGACCACTTTTCCAATGTATTATCTGAAACTCATGTATGAGGTCAAGCATGTTGATGATGGCAAACTGTCGCTATACTTTCTAATTTTTTATGCATTTTTAAATTTCCTTCCCCTACTATGTTGACTCTAAATAAGCATCCTATTAGCCACAGATGCTTTCAATATGATAAAGAAGATGTTACGTAAATTTGGAACTCTTAGAAACAACACAAGAAGTACTGAATGTCAGTCTCTGGTGCCATCTCTGCAGATAACCAAACTTGGTAAGGAGAGAGCACTGTTGACTAGATTTCTTGGAAAAAATGGGACTTGAGTTGAACATTAAAGGCAGTTTGGGATTTTAGCAAAGCCCTTCCAGTCTCAGCCATAGGTTTGCATCTCTGCACCAACAGAAATACTTTGAACATAATGAAATTATTCAGTCCTCACTGACTCATTTCTGGGCCTGTGGTCCCTCCTTTGGTTGTAGCCAGACATGCTTAGCAAACTGCCTAACACATTGTAGGCTTTCGATAAATGTGCTGAATAAATATAAGCTGCTGTTAATTTACAATGCAGTTGGCCTCGTTATTGCAGTAAAACTATTATATGTGGCTTTCTACTTACCATACTGCATAAGACTATATCACAGAATGCCAGTGCTAGAAGCATGTTTGAGCTCACTTATAGTCTTTTTAAAAAATATATTTTTATTAATTTCAGAGAGGAAGGGAGAGATATAAACATTAATAATGAGAGAGAATCATGGATCGGCTGCCTCCTGCACTCTCCCAACCCAGAATTGAGCCCACAACCCTGGCATGTTCCCTGAGTGGGAATCACACCATGACCTCCTGATTCATAGGTCAGTGCTCAACCACGGAGCCACACTATCCAAGCCAGTCGTTATTTTTTAAAGAAGTGGAAACTCAAGCTCAGCTTGGGGGTGTCCATGACTTAAATGTTTGTATACTAGCATTGGAGCTAAAAGAGACATGTAAGGAAATGAGTCAGAAGGTAAGCAGAAGTCATTTAAAAAAGGTTTTTAGGTCCCAAATAGGGGGATTCCCTTAGAAGGCATTGAAAAACACCCCAAAATTTCAAGCTTCAGTATGACAAGAGTTACTTTTGTACTAACCAAACGGTGATTTACCCCCATTTTTTCTCTTTTTAGATTTCCCCCTTTAAATGAGCTTTTCACTTAAGAGCTGCTTACAAGCCACAGCTGTGTGCATCCTCATTGGGCTAACAGTGTGTTACAGTTAGCAATGGCTGGAGGGCAAGGGTCATTCATCAATATGGCTCTTATTAAACAGGAACTTTAAACAGAACTTAAAATAGCACCAACTTGTACCAGTTCAAGGAGGGCTGAGAAGACCAGTCATCTGCTGAAAGCCATGTGCTTCTTGGAAAGTCTCAAATCTTACTACATGCCTTCCTTGCCTTCTTTGTAGCACAGGGAATACAGTGGTGGCAACAATTAGATGTAGTACCTCTTACATGGGAGAATCTAATGAGGGAGAGAGGCATTAATGAATTAGTCATATGAATAAAGGTATAAAGATTAACTGACATCAGCACTAGGAAGGATAGGATAATTACTCTAAGTGTATAAGAAAAAACAACAATAACAACAACAAAAAACCCCAGCCCTGGCCCGTTTTTCTCAGTGGTTAGAACTTTGGCCCCCAGACTGAAGGTGGAGGGTTTGATTCCTCATCTAGGGCATGTACTTTGTTTGCAGGTTCCCCAGCCCTGTAGGGGTTGTGGGAGGCAACCAATCCTTGTGTCTTTTCTCACATCAATGTTTCTCTCCCTCCCTCCCTCCTTTCCACTCTCTTCAGAAATCAATGGAAAAAATATCCTCAGGTGAGGATTAAACAAACAAAAACAAAACAAAAACCACAAAAAACTTATACTTGCATTTTGGTGGTAGCAGCTGAGAAGGCCTCTTGAAAAGTAACATTAACTGAAACCTAAATTATGAGTAGACATTAATTTGGTGAAAATTATACATATTTAATGTGTGTGGGTGTGTTTAGTTTAGAATACCATATGGAGCATAAGGTTTTTTGTTTTGTTCAGCATTCAGAGCAAGATATCATCCCATATAATAAAAGGATAATATGCAAATCAACCAAACAGCGGAACGACCAGTTGCTAAGGTGCACACAGACCACCAGGGGGCAGACGCTCAATGCAGGAACTTCCACCTGGTGGTCAGTGCGCTCCCCCATGGGGAGCGCCGCTCAGCCAGAAGCCAGGCTCCCGGCTGGTGAGCACAGTGGCAGTGGCGGGAGCCTCTCCTGCCTCCATGGCAGTGCTAAGGATGTCTGACTGACAGCTTAGGCCTGCTCCCCACAGACATCCTCTGAGGGCTCCCGGACTGTGAGAGGCTGCAGGCCAGGCTGAGGGTAAACCCCTCCCCCCCCACCAAGTGCACAAATTTCATGCACCGGGCCTCTAGTTTTTTAATAAGAAAGAATAGTTTCTGTTCACCAGGAGGCATCCAAGTACACGATTAACTTGCTTTGAATCTAATGGAATTGCTTTGAGATCAATATTCTTTCAACTCCAGGTATATGTGTTAGCAAAAGATACTTAAGGTTGCTTGCTACCTACTCCAAGATACAGTAGTAGCTAAATCTTCTGGAGCAGAGGGAACTCATTTTTTAAAAAAAATGCAAGATAACTACAGAATGAGAAGTATATTACCTCCTAAAATATCATTCTGCCTTCTGCAGTGATAACAGAGAATCAGAAAGTAATATACTCCTTAATGCAAAGAAACTTCTAGACAATGTAAGCATCTCAGATGCTTGCATTTACATATTTGGATAGCTCACATTGTAAAATCACTTGGAAACTCCTTAATCCTTAAGAAAATCAAAATTACTGGTTGAGGCATTCAGAGAAAAATGTACTTATGAGTACTCTTGTAATCAGTCCTGGTGCAAGTCTTTCTTTAACTCAATACATAAATGACTTATTGGGCTGAGTTAAAAAGGGAGCACTTGAAACCTTAATTAGGCTGAATGGTTAGGTGGAAGGCGTATTGTTACTGTGCAGAAGAATGGTTAGCAAAGGGTCTTGAAAAGCCTGTGAGACCAACAGGGTTAACCAAAAAAAAATGTTCATTCATGCAGATTTAAGTGAAACATCCTTATAAAGACAGTTTATTTCTGAAAATACCTGAATATTAAATTCCCCCAAAATCCATAGTCTAGGTGAAGACACATGGTTCAATTCTAAGCAGAAGTTATTGCTGTCTATTTATGTTAGAAGGGAAAATTCATATCTTAAATGCTTGTCCCTAAAATAGAGCCAATCACATAAATGACATCTAAATAAGACACTTATATTTGGTAAGCATAAAGTCACACTGAAACACCATTTCCCTAATAACCACTTTAGTTGTTATTCTCTCTTGCCCTAGAAATACTAATGCAGTGATAATAGGAAAGCATACTTATATTTTCCACTAAATTTAGAATTTTAGTAATTGAAACACAGATGCAGTGGCTTTGACAGGAAATTAATTTGGTGTTAAGTACCCCGCTAGCATTAGATACGCATAGTTACTCAGCATGGACATGTTGCTTATACCAATAGTGATGTGCACACAGTACAACACACACACACACACACACACAACACACACACACAAACAGATAAAGCTGAAGACCCAAGATAAATGTAAATTGAGAAACATGTGTTTTGAACTATCTATATATATAAAAGCCTTGCCCTAACCGGTTTGGCTCAGTGGATAGAGTGTCGGCCTGTGGACTCAAGGGTCCCAGGTTTGATTCCGGTCAAGGGCATGTACCTTGGTTGCGGGCACATCCCCAGTAGGGGATGTGCAGGAGGCAGCTGATTGATGTTCCTTTCTCATCGATGTTTCTAACTCTCTCTCCCTCTCTCTTTCTCTCTGTAAAAAGTCAATAAAATATACTTAAAAAAAAAAAAAAAGCCTAAGTGACTGGTAGACTGGTTACTATGACAACACACTGACCACCAGAGGGCAGACACTCAATGCTGGAGCTGACCCCTGGTGGTCAGTGTGCTCCCACAGCCAACCCACTTCAGGCCTAATCGCCGGCCAGGCCGAGGGACCCCACCCATGCACGAATTCATGCACCGGGCCTCTAGTACAAAATAGTAACTCTTAGTTATATTACGGTACATTACCTATCATTATATTCTTCAAATTTGCCTATAAAATTTTTTCAATAGTTCTATAGCATTTAATTTGGTAGCAAACATCAACTAAACATATTGTATATTTTTCCACCACTACTCTCTTACTGTTAACATTTTTCTCTTTCCTATAAATCAGTGATTTTCAAACTTTTTCATCTCATGGCACCCATAAATTACGGAAGTTCTGTGGCACACAAAAAAAATTTATATATTTATATGTAATATATAAATATGTATTTACTTGCTTTGACAAAAAAAAATAGGTATAATTTGATTGGTTTACCAAAAAAAAAATAATAGTAATTACCTACCCATTTTGCTCCAAAGTGACTTTTTAAAAATTAAGTGCCTATACTTATATATACGTATTTCCAGGACCAATAATTAACCAATCAGAAGGAACCTTATTATGTGTTGTGACCCATAAGATGCAACTCTATTATATGACCTATATATTTATGGTTCAATACAGGGAATTCATACAAAATGGCTGTTGCTGTGTTGTTGGCTATCATTTTTTTATTTGACAATCTAAGTAAAAGATATCATTGCCCCTAACTAGTCAGGTATTGCATATTTTAAAAATTATTGTGGCACACCGGTTGAAATTTGCTGCTATAGATGAAAGAGGAAGAAAATATGGGTTGAAATCTGTTTTTGTTTGCCACACAGAACCTTAAATGTTGATTGTTCCCTTAATTGACTAACTCCCTGTCTTCCTCCTTGGGTTCCTTGCTTCCTCCCTTCCTTCCTCTTTTTTTTTTTTTTTATTCCTTCAAAAAATACTTATTTGGAGTCTATTATAATCTAGGCACCACACCATGTATTGAAAAGTCCACAAAATATCTAATGAGATGGGTTTGTACCCTCATAATTATAATGTAGTGAAAAAATGCATATTAATAAATTAACCACTGGGATAATTAATTTCAATGAATATAAATCATTATCAAGTACTGAGAGAGGTTTTGGCATGGGCTGAGAAATTTCAGAAAGGAGCTTCCTGAGGAACTAGCTTTGGGGTGAGATTTGGGGGATATACTGTTTGTTGGGGAGGGGGGTAATTCAGAAAATATAAATGACCTGCACAAGGACCTCACATGAGAAAAATACATGGAAAGTTTTGAGATATGAAATTGTTAGAGATCTAGAGAAAAAAAAGAGAAAGGGAGAAATAAAACTGCAGAGGATAAGCCCTGCATTGATAATTGGTCTTTAGCCTGAGAAAAATGGAAAATCTTTAAAGGCTTATATTCGTGGGAATAGTGTGGGCAGATTTGCATTTTTAAAAGATTTTTCTATCTCCTCTGTACAAAAGAGATTACATGATACAGGAGTGCACTCTGGGACTTACAATACTCTTGTGCAGATCCAGGCCAGATTTGTTAGCCTGTGTGAGGGTAATGGCAGGAGGTGTGGAGAAGGGGGTGGGCATTTGCGACATTTAGGAAATAAAATCTATGGGAATCATTACTCGAGGAGGCCAAGGGGGATGACAACAATGCCTCCAACGTGTCCAAATGTGCTTACAATTGGTAGGGCAAAGTACATAGGCCTGTGGTACCTTTATTATCAAGATGGCAGATGGCTGAAGTTCAAGGATGCTAGAGAAGAAACGACGTAAAATATAAAATGCCAATTATCATAGACTAATGGAAGCCATGGGCATACATGTGGTTGCCTGGGAAAGCACAAGCAGAGTAATAATCAGAATAACCTATGGCAGTAGCAATCAACTCCTAAATCTCATTGGTTTAGCATAAAAGATTCTTTCTTTTTAAAATTTGTGTGTGGTGTGGGCATTTTACTTCTTGGTGTCACTTAATACAAAGGCTCAGATTTATTTAGTTTATCTAAGAAGCAGTAAGCTCCACAGTGTCCAGGTTGATAAACCCAGTTGTAGCTGCACCATCAGCACAGTCTCAAGTCCCACAGTGGTGATTCTTCAATGTTTTATCCAGAAATTAATCCACTCCCTTCTGTCCATGGCCCTGTTACCACAGTTGCATGCCCCGGCTTTCCAGGGAGGGGGAAGGAGAAATGTGGTGAAGTAGGTGACATATTTTAAGAGCACCGCTGGACTGCGGTGGCCTAAACAGGACTGTGCCATGAATGCATCGGGCCATTGGTGGCTCATCCCTGAGTCATTGTATTGGAGTGCGGCGGGGATGAGCATGGCTGACATCTGATGCAGGTGCCGGGAGGGTAAATGTGAGTCTGCCAACAAGTTCAGAGTGAATTCTGCTTTCCCGTCACTGAAACACAGCAAAGGGCAATATATTAACTTTCCAATGTAATTTTCTCAGATATGTGTGAAAATGGAATTCATTATACTCGAGAATTGAATATTAAGGGTAATTAATGAATTTGGCAGCTCTTGATTCTCAGCACTTGCTGGGAAAATTCCAAATAGGCACCAAACGAAGCAAGTTTTCTCGTTTCTGAGTCATTTCTTCAAGTGGAACGAACAAGTGACGGAGAAACTATTGGAATTTTTTTAGTTCCAGAAGATTCTTTAACTTCTAAAATAAGAGAATAACATCATTTTGGAACACATTATAATGAAATGAAATTCATCACTGGATTGTCTTCTTTTTCTAGCAGATATTTCCTAAAATTAATATCTTCATAATTAGAGTGAAAGACCCTTTAAAAAACAACAGAGGAGAGCTGTGAAGGGAGCAGGTTTTTGAAGCAATGGTCTAACATTCTGTCTCTGTTTCTGTATAGCTGTTTGTCACTGGCCCTTTAAATATAAGGCCATTGCTTTATCTTTAAAACGAATGTCCACTTCAAATGAGAAATTTGAGCATGGCTTATTTCATGTCAAAGATCTTGGCATGTTCCTCACATGTAATGAACACTTACTGCAGGTTGCTACCATGATGATTATAATTATTGTTATTTATTTTAATTTCAGGTTAAACCATTCAACTCTTGGAGGATGAGGCAGATGATCAGGAATGGCTTCATGTAGGCCTTGGCTATGATGGTGATGGGGACTTTTTGGTCAACGGTAGGAGATTTGCATCCTACTTTTTATTTATTTGATTGTTTATTTTATGAAGTCCATTTATCCATCAGCAATCAGAAAGGATGTAGAAACCATCCCAGCAATTCAGTGTGATAGTATGATGAATTTAGTACCTGGCTAACAACGAAAAGAGGTTTTAAAAGGCCCTAAGAGGTCCAGAAATAACTGTAGGAAGCAGCAAATATGTCTAGGCTGAGAGCAGGTGAACAAGGGAAAAACTAAGGATTTAGAAGGCACCTCTCTCACCACCCTCCGAGGCTGAGATGTAATTCTTGTGGGAGAGAGTGTGGCTGCCACAGAAACGCAGACTGCCACTGACAATGGAATGCCCCAAAGAGATAGGGCCAGAGCTGGTTTGCAGGACCCACTCATCAGGTGGCTGAGAAACGTTCTGTCCTGGCTGCTTATCATTTTCTTATCAATCTATTGGTTCCTTTGCTGAAAGAGAGCATATTGGAGTCGCAGAGGTAAACCTGGTTCCCCTCTTCGGGTTTTCCAATATCTCTCCAGTGCCCTTACACATGAAGCCTGGTAAAGCCAGGCCCAGTCTTACTAAGAGGGAGCTGAAAGTCAGTCACGGATCATGGGCACAGCCAGTGGTGAGCGGGAGCTGGCTCCACCCGCTGATGAGCGCTCCTTGCATCTCTGTGCATTTGTAATAGGCTGACGTTATGTAGATGGCTTGCAGCTGGCCATGATGGTAGTATTTACAAACCGGTGATCAACAGGCATTGCAATTCAGGGTTTGTTGTCGTTGTTGTTGGAGAGGCAGTTTATCAGTCTCGTGCCTGTGGACACAGCCCACTTTACAGAGAACAAGCATACTATAAAAGGCAGAATCCGATGTTTGAAACTTTCTGAAATATATAAATCAACAGAAGAGGTTATTTTACAAAATGACCATTTCTGGAGTCTCGCCGCCTAGATTCTATGCTCTACCATTTTTTTTAATCTGTGTGACAAGAAATAGCATCTCTTTTAACTAAAGTTTCCATCTGCAACATAGAGAACATACTAAGACCTCATTTAGGATTGTTCTGAAAATTGGATGAGATAAATCAGATAAAGAGACAGGCACAGAAGAAGCCCTAAGTGTGAGCCATGATGAGAATCAACACCACCTAATATTCCAAGGAAATTTGCTCATTGTTTTAATATTAAAACTTGACTAAATGTATCATGCATAGACTGGCAGAAATACTAATTGCAGCCTTTGGAAAATTTGCATTACAATGTATGAAGTATGTTTAAAAGAGTGGAAAAGAATTATTAGTCATTTGGGAGTTACTATTCATAGATTAAAAATATTTATGTTACTTAAGCCAAGAGTTCAATTTCTGGAAAACTATAATAAGTGTTCATGCACAACATGGAGGAAAACATTTTACATCCAATTATTTTTACCATGTTATCTACGATGGCGAAAAAGTATAAAATACTGGATTAGTAAAGTGAATTGTAGAATAGTAGGAAGTATTTGGAATATTGTGCAATGCTTCAAATAATGCTTATTAAGTACTGGTACAAACAGAAAATGCAAATAATACAAGGAAAAGAAGAGAAAAATACATTATGACTACAACTATGGGGAAATATGATTTTAAATGCTTAAATAAATCATTTTTATGAAACAATGGTGATAGATGAATCTTGCATAATGAAATAGGAGAAATTATTTTTGTTGTATGCTAATAAAATCCTGCTACTGTATGACTAAATAGTAGATACTCTACAGATCCAGAAGCAAAGGGCAAAGGAAATGCCTATATTCTTCTATGTATCTGTCCTATTTTTCTCTTATTTTTTTGTTTTCCTTCTTTCCTTCCTTTTTTTTCTACCTACTTATCTGTCCATCTATCTCAGAGGCAACACATATCTGAATTCCTGTCAAATGGATTGCTTTCTGGTTGCAGAAATGTCATTAAAAACGGATAAAATATTCTTGAGATTCTTTCCTATGGATATGACATTGAGTTTTCACAGAACAAGAGAAACATGTTAAGTTTAAAAAATTAGTATATTAGTCTGGTCTTTGAACCATGGTCCTTTGTAGTTTCTCTTCCTGTGCTAATTGCTTCTCACCTTTAATTTCTCCAGAATGTTGACTTTATTACCTATGGGAAGTCCATCCCATTCTGGATTGTGTTTTGTTTTCGTGCAAGTTCTTCTGTGTGGAAGTCTTATTCTCCAGTCTTCTCAATTTGATCTCTCTCTCTCTCTCTCTCTCTCTCTCTCTCTCTCTCTCTCTCTCTCTTTCAATGTGGGGTTTCAACTCCATTACCTGTTTGGATAGTTGCTCTTACTTACACTTCATGTTGCCAGGTTCCATTTCACGATTTGTTAGCAAGTATTGGACTCTGAACTCGGGCAGTGAAGTGTAGGCAGGGTCACCTACCCAGTGTTGGCGAAGAGAAACACATTCTAGCTCAGTTATTTAAGTCACATGACTGTTCACATCCAAATGCATTCATGTTTCTCCCTGATACCTCAGAAATTCAATACATGAGATAAGGTAAGAAAAATAGATACAGGTAGGTTATATATCATCGACAATTTCTCTTGGCTGGTGTAGATATATGCTTCTCCAGAACATATTAGGAAACATGCCAATTGATGATTAAAAGAAATAATGGAATACAGTAAGCAGCATCTCAACATGACCCTTATGAACCTATAATTTACTTCTTTGTTTTACAGTATCGATCATTGCCATTGTAGAGGCTCTGGGAAATATTAAAGGACTTGAGTGTTTGTGTTCTTATCTATTTATTTCAGTATTTAACGTCATACTGATTAAGAGTATTGTTTTCTTGTGATTTCATGTCTTGTTTTACCTCAGTGCCAAATACAAGGAAAATATGTACACTCAAAAGCATTGGTTAAATGCAAGATGAATTAATACTGGCTATTTAAGATAAATAGTCACAGACATAAGGATGCATGTTTCAGTAATATATCCTAGTGTGTTCTCAACATTTCGTGACTCTTTATTATTACCTCCTCTGCATAATCTAGCCCCTTGCTACCCTTAGAAAATACTTCTCTATAATTTCTCTCTTGTTCATTGTGATTTAGCCAAAGTGGCTTTTCTGCAGTTCTTTGACTACACCGGGCACGCCCCTACCTGATTCTCAATGTCACTGCTCAGTGAGCAATCGGACCACCCTGTATAAATTGCATGACACATCACTTGTGATTTCCTTTCTCTCTTTGTTATTTGTTTTTTTAATACTCTTAATACCTAATATTTAATATATAATCATCCATCTTGCTCCCTTGCTGGATTAAAGCTTCATATAAGTAAATACTTTTTTAATCACAGAAACCACAGTGCATAGAACAAGTAGGTACTGAGTAAATACTGATTGCAGGAGTTAATGTATAAATGAATGAATGGACAATGCTAAGAAGTACAGACCTGAGGCCTAAAGTGGTTCAATATTTCCTAAACTTTTACTAGACCTAGAAAGTGGCAGACCTAATTTATTGGGATTGTCAGCTGCTCAAGATGCACCATTGTGACCCATGCTGGTGCCCATTAGAAACACTTGGCTTTCAGGGTAAAATCATAAGTTTTTTTTCAATTAGGAGAATGTCTGAAACTCTGATGTGAAAAGCAGAATCCAAAGTTCTCCTCCTATTGGTAATCAGAAAATCTCTCTGTGATTTCTAAATTGGCACCCACCCACATCACATACAAATCTTAATCTCACCATGTTTAGTGATGGTAATACATGACATTGTCCGGAAACACCTACAAATGAATGTGGCGGCCCAAGTTAGAATGGGTTTGGTTTTGCCTGGGTTTCTCTTCTATTTTATTGATTATTTTATGTCATTCACAGATAATCAGATCCATGTGACTTGCATCAAGATTGGTCATTTTATTTTTCATGCTTCTTATTAATAGTTCAGCATTATTAATACTATTAAGTATAAATCTCTGTTTGATGTTTGTTTTTAGGTCTACATTTAACTTTTTTTTTTGCCAAAGGATTATTATATAATATTTTTTCCTCTCACCTGTTCTGAATAATGGTACTTCTATTTACTTATAAAACTGGGCATTCTCTACACCAGGCGTCCTCAAACTACGGCCCACGGGCCACATGCGGGTGTTTTTGCCATTTTGTTTTTTTACTTCAAAATAAGATAGGTGCAGTGTGCATAGGAATTTGTTCATAGTTTTTCTTTAAACTATAGTCCGGCTCTCCAACGGTCTGAGGGACAGTGGACTGGCCCCCTGTTTAAAAAGTTTGAGGACCCCTGCTCTACACTATTATAATTTTTTGCAGGAATATTTTATGCACATTACTAGAATTCCTGTCCCCATCTGGAATTCTGGCTCACTTTTTCTGCTTTCAATCTATTGCTTTACTTTTCTCCTACCTTGTAACCCTAGAATTGATAATCATAAAACATTCCATGGCCTGTTTCTTACATACTTTGGAGGAAAAAGATAATGCAGATAGCTATTAAATAATGGATAAATACCACATTTCAAGTGTAATTGAAATTGTATAACAATGCCCCAGTCCCCATACAAGTATCAAAATGATATCAGCAAAGCCACATTAGCAAAATCAATATTATCTATGAGAAAATACGAGTTGAAAGAGCAGAAGGTAATAAAGAGTGAATCTGCCACTAAAATGTTAATGTCTTTATGTTGTTAACAACGCTCATGAAGACTGCATTTCTTTTTTTTTTAAAATATATTTTATTGATTTTTTTTACAGAGAGGAAGAGAGAGAGGGATAGAGAGTTAGAAACATCGATGAGAGAGAAACATCCATCAGCTGCCTCTTGCACACCCCCTGCTGGGGATGTGCCCGCAACCAAGGTACATGCCCTTGACCGGAATCGAACCTGGGACCCTTCAGTCCGCAGGCCGACGCTCTATCCACTGAGCCAAACCGGTTTCGGCAAGACTGCATTTCTTGTTACATATTTGAAATTGATCCAATGAAACCAATTTTTATAGGACATGTTTTCATCATACAACTAAAATAAAATGAACAACTGAGATATTTGTTTCATCTATATAAGTTGAATATTTCCAAATATGATCATTGTTAGGCCACATTTTTTCTTCTCTTCTTCTCTAAACCTTCAGTTGACTTTTCTTAGAATGTAAGCCCCTAGAAGTCAGAGGTTCTATTTTGTTAATACACATTAACACAAATGCTGATATAGTTTAAGTGATCAAAAATATGGTTTAGCAATTCTTGGTAGTCCTTCAGATCATGTCAAACACCACTGCTCTAAAATCCTAAATCACTTAGCTATTTTTTGGTACTTATTCACCATCTTGAAATAAGTTGCAAATACATGATTATGTAACATTTACAATATTTTATCCTGTATTGTATGAAGCACATGATGTATAGTAAATGCCATTAAGTACATTTAACATTTCTTCTAAGGATTATGAAACACTTTTTAAATAGTAATTAACTAAGAAGAAGGGAGCTCTTTTAGAAGGTGGACAGGAAAGAGGCAATAAATGAATCTCATGGAAATGGATTCACTTTTGAGCGACAGAATTTATTATGGGAATGAAAAAGACCAGGGGAAAACATACCTAAATTATTCAGTTACTGAAAATCACTATTGGCTGACTATCCCAATAACACAATAATATCTGCAGCACTTTTTGAGAATTGCAAATCTATTTTGCATTAATTGCTTCATTTGGTTCTTATCACAATCCAGATTTGTTTGGATGGTAGATATATTGCAATGATTTTAAACTTGCTCAGAGTGGATATCAAGTGCTTCCTTGTTTGACATCCTCATAGGAAGAATAACTGAAGTTTTCCTTCACTTAGAGTGACCTCACGTGTACTAAGCTCCTATTGGGGGGAGAGGCTGATGTAATATAGGCATCCTTGACTTTAGCAGTGGGATGGATTAGACATAGTTCACAAGTAAATTCCACAAGAATTGGCTTTTTCTCAGAGGCTGCAGCAAACTAGACCATTTTTAATGATTTCTTGTTTTAGCATAAAACCCTAATCAGCACAATTGGAAAACATATAGGAGCATGTTAAGTGTATGGAGAAAATTGCAGTAATGTACATGTGACTACGGATCCAACTAGTAGCTATCTATGTCTGTGAGATCTTGAGAAAGCACCAAATGTTTGTTTTATTTTATGCTGTACATTAAGGGGAACGTTGCATCATTTGGAGAAAAAGAAAATGCATATTTATTACCAAAGTATATACATTAAATTCAAGGAAGTGTGTCAAATTACTTCACTGGGAGAGCAATTACTTCATAGGGTGTAACAGCAACTTTCTACTTCGGCTAAAAACCATCATATTTATTGCAAAACCCTAAGACATTGATAAAAATAACAATGAGGGAACCGTTCTAATAATCATCCCATAATTTTAACAAATTTAAATATTATACATTTCCACATCTCCTACTAGACCTTTTCTTAACTGAACATAAGACAACTTTTCCAACTACTTCTTAGCCTTCAAAAGTATTATTTTAATAGCTTAACTTTTGTATTTTTTCTTTTAAATGAATTATGATAGCAAAATAATCCAGAAGACCTAGAGATACACTCTGAGCTTCTATGCTAAATATCTGAAATGGTTATTTCAATTTGTGATCTGGTTTCAAATGTATTCCCTTATCCTCTCAAAACTCATTTGTGGTTTTAATTATTTATATTTTGAAATTTCACTGTAACATTTTTTCCTCTGTCAATTTCCCAAGTTGAGCCTATAAAAACAAACTACGGTAAGTTGGACTACAGGAACATTTTTTTGAAGGTTGCGGGGGAGGAAGGGATGTAGAATACGGATCAGCCAAAGCAGTTTGGGGAAGTCAAAGGATGCCTGCAGTGGTCCCCTGCTCTCCCTCTTCACTACGTTAGAAGGAAGGAGTGTCATTCTTAGTACTTCTGTGTATCTGTCTGAAAAATAGCAACTCTCTTCTCTTACCCTGCCACACGCGGAATCAAATATTTGTTATCCGTCTCTAAAATGGCTCTTGGCAGATTATTCCAGATTGTTCCTGAATTCCAAGGTAATTTTTGTATCCATAAACTTTGGGACTTTTTACTTAAATAGCTTCTTACTTTAGAGTAGTTACTTCTCCGTTTGATTTCTTTAAAACAAGTATTTCCTCCATGGTTTAGGTTTCATTACATCAAAGCAATCAATTTGATTAGACCACAAAGTGGGTCTTCAAGTGATTGGGGTAAAAAATAAATGTGATGGAAACTTCAGATAAATTCCGAACTCTCTCACTAGCAAGCCGTGTGTGGTCTTACCATGTTGATGTAGTGGTATAGAGGTTAGCTTCTCTGTGAAATGCATTCTTAGTCACTGTTGATGGAATGAATGACTGAAGTATTTTGTGCAGTTCTGACACTTTAGAGCATTCAGTAAATGCCATTCTTGTTCTGTTCAGCCTACATCTATTGAACATCAATATGTGTCAATTCAGTATGCCCCAAATAATCAAAATATGAATAAAATGACTAACTCAAGATGCATATCTTAGAGAAGTCTCCATTTCAGGATTATAAATTCTGGTGGGGGTTTGGATATCAAATTGATGTACCTTTGCATGATTAAATAAGTCCAGGTGTTAAAGGGAGTGGGTGCAGGAAAAGTATTCTGGATGCAGATAGTGTGAAAAGAATGTTTGAAAGATTTGTGGTGTGTGTGTGTGTGAGAGAGAAGTATTTTCCCCCATCAAAAGTGGTTGGATAATTCTGACAAGTGGTCAGGCAACAATGCGTATAGATTCAATATTTCCTTTGCAGACAGTTCATGGTCATTGCCAATTCAATTCACCCTCCTTGACTTTAATAACAGGATTAGGATCCAGAAACACCCGGGCAGAAACAGGAGCCAGTGCCATCAAGTAGCTTAATGTGAATATACTAGTAGCTCATGACGCAATATCGCGCACAGTAGGCCGCCTGCCGCTTCCACAGGAGCTGGTGGGAACTGCAGCGCACCGCCGGGAGCCACGCTGCTTCCGTGGGAGGTGGAAGTGAGCTGCCAGCACTCACGGGAGCCGGGAGGGAGATGTACTGCTTTCACGGGAGCTGGAGGGACCGCACCAATTCCACAGGAGGCTGCATGGACCCGCGCCTCTTCCGCGGGAGGCGGGCCCGCCGTCTCCTCTCCGGGCCTGCGCTCAGCCACAGAGGCTGCAGGTCGGGCCCCCCATCCCTGTCCGTGTCCGCTCTGGCTCCGGGGGCTCGGCCTGAGCCAGGCGCGGCGACGAAGCAAGCATTCTGTCAGGCTGCTCACACTGCCCACTCTCAGTGGCTGGCCCCCCGGGACTGAGGGACTCTGGCAGGGCTGAGAGGACTGGGTGCCGCCATCTTGTGGCTATGGGTGTCGACAGCTTTGTGATGGAGTGACTGTAAATTTGCATATTACAATTTGCATATTACCCTTTTATTAGATAGGATAAGAGATTAAACTCTGCCCCAAAGGAATGATGCCATGTTTCTCATACCAGGTTTTGGAATTGTTTTCTAGCAAATAAATAGTATATTTGAAATCAGAATTGCCCATCCCAACTCTACTCCTTTGAGCTAATCCTACCATTCATATTCATTATGCTGAAAGAAAATCTATAAAACTATCACCTCCATCTTGACCATAGCTTAAAACTCTCATGGTTTCACTACCATCCACCCCCTCTTGCAAATTCCTGCCTTTGATGTGTGCCCAATTCTGAATCCTACTTCTATCTCCTTAGACCTGTCCCTAGATGGTGATTTCCCTGAGGCCCCCAACCCTTCTCAAAGAACATTGCTTATCTCATCTGTTTAGATTCTCTTCTGCTCATCCTATTCAAGCCCACTCCAGTCTTGCAGGGATTATCTGGGATTTAGTTCCATGCTTGGGTTGCACATGACTGAATTAGTTTCCAGGTATAATCTAGAACTCTCCCCAGAAGAGAAACAGTAAGTGGATATAAGTGGTATTTGCACAAATCTAAATATGTGATAAAATTTCTCACATACACACAGGAGTATATACATGTAGAAATAGGTGGAATCCAAATAAATTTTGTAGTCTATTAAATAGCATCATGTCAGTGTTAATTTCTAGATTTTAATAATGTGCTATGCTTACAGAAGATATCAGTGTTCAGTAAGTTGGTAAAACTTGGGCAAAACTCAGTGAGTCAGATTACCAGCAGAATTCAAACCCACAACTTAATAGCTATATAAGCTTGAACAAGTTCTTATAGGTTTCCAAGTCCGAGCTCCCCAATTCTAAAAAAAACACCAAAAAACGGGGGTAAATCCCTGGCCAGTTTGGCTCATTGGATAGAGCGTTGGCCTGTTGACCAAACGGTCTCGGATTTGATTCTAGTCAAGGGCATGTACCTCGGTTGCAGGCTCTTCCCAAGCCCGGGCCTTGGTCAGGGCTCATGCAGGAGGCAACCAATTGGTGTGTTTTCTATCACATCGATGTTTCTCTCTGTCTTTTCCTCTTCCACTTTTTCTAAAATCAATGGAAAAATATCCTCTGGTGAGGATTATAAAAAAGAACTGGGGTAAAAATAGTACCTTCCTCTCAGGAAATTTGTGAAAATTGAATAAAACTATGAATGAAGAGAAAGCTTCATAGCCCTTGGCATATAGCAAGAGCACACCTGATCTTTCTTTAGGTTGTTTAGTATAATAATGCCGTTGGAAATGAGTTGGCTAATGCACTCATCTAATAAACCTGTAGAATATTTCTTTACAAAATTCAGCCAACACATACTTTGCCAATTGAGTCTCCAGATTATTTTGAAGAAAACTCTGCATAGACTCAGTGCTCTTTGAAATGACTTATGTGAGGTTGGTGTTATAATGTGATATTAAAAACATAATCACAATGACTGCAGGAAGTCATCTGCCTGATGTACAAAAAAATAAAAAAAAAACACAAAAAAAAACCGGTTAGTGCTTCAGTGTCTCCAAATAGTTATTATTGGTCTATTCTCATTTTTTCTACTGTACATCTGAGCTCTGATTTCATACTCACACCCAGGGATGGTTTTTATCTGATCTCCTGAGAAGGACAAGTGAGGGTGTAAGATCCAAACTTTAAAACAAAGGGTGGGTAGGAAGAGATCAGCCGAAGACCTTGTATTCATATCTGCATAACCCATGGACACAGACAATAGGGTGGTGAAGGCCTGGGGCAGGGGGTGGGGGCAGGCTAGAAAGGGCCAATGGGGGGAAAGACAGGGACATATGTAATACTTTCAACAATAAAGATTTAAAAATAAAAAATAAAACCTACAAAGTGATCCACTTCTCAAAAAACTTGCTGGACTTTGATTGGCATTTCATTCCTTAAAACAAAAAGTGACCTCCGTCTGTAATGTCCAGCATAGGAAATGTTACAAAGGCTGTATGATAAGCTGCGGTACACATGATCTGTTTCTCAGTGAGTAGGCTGTTGCCATACTATTGCTATTTATAAACCTGCCCCTGACTCCTGACAGCTCTGGAGGAAAATAAATTCAGGTCTCCAGGAAAACATGACAAAAGAGTTGCTACAGCAATTTCCTAGGTGACTCTGTTCAAAGTGGGCTTGAGACCCACAGGGACCCAAGGAGACCTGAGTTAAGAATGCCGCAGAGTAACGTAGACATCAATGCCATTTTAAAATCAATCAAATCGGGTTACAAATATCTAGTGAAAAGTAGATTAATTTGCTGTTCACGGATATTGCATGCAACATGTAGGGTAAAAAATGTACCTTGATTCTGTGGGAAAGTCCCATTTTCAGTATTCTCTCTGTTTTGTTGTTCTAAGCCTAGATGCTTCTAAAGCAAGCTTAACAAGTGTGTTAGAAAAATAGCAATAAGAACAAAAGAATAATGAAACATGGTGAATAAGAAAGTTAAAGAATATAGTATGTTCATATGGTGGGGTTATCATTTAGTTTTTTATATGTAATGTTATAAAGTATTTAATTATGGAATTTGATCAATGAAAAAGAACTAAAAAGTGTATATGTTGGGGAGGGGGAGGTGTGAAAATTATTTTAACTTTTTAGAGAAAGGTGCATCAAAAGTAGACATAGCCCTAGCCAGTTTGGCTCAGTAGATAGAGTGCCGGACCATGGACTGAAGGGTCCCAGGTTAGATTTTGGTCAGGGGCACTTGCCTGGGTTGCAGGCTGGATCCCTGGCTGTGGTTAGGGCGAGTGCAGGCGGCAACCAGTTGATATGTCTCTCTTACATCGATGTTTCTCTCTCTCTCTCTCTCTCTCTCTCTCTCTCTCTCTCTCTCTCTCTCTCTCTCTCCCCCTCCTTTCCACTCTCTTTAAAAAAAAAAAAGAAAAGAAAAAAAAAAAAATCAATGGAAAAATATCCTTGGGTGAAGATTAACAAAAAAGAAAATAGACATGGCAAATTTATTAAAGAAGTTAGTATCAGCTCCTAACTGTTGAAATTTTGGGAATCTGGGGGCTTTTTATATGTTTCTCAATTCTTAACAATTTTACAGAAGGAGCACACCTACCATTGGAGGTACACACACCCATGCACACACATATATAATACATATAAAATCAAAAAGGGTAGCCATGCTTCTGAAGACTAGCAGATGGAGAGTGGAATCAGTTCTTAACTTTTCTATGTAATTTGTTAGACCTCCCAGTGAAAAAATGAAAATGCAGTTTGTTGTTCAACGGGTACCAAGAATTTCAATATACTGAGGATAGCAGTGCCCTACACCAAGCCTGGAACCCTTGTGGCTATAAAAATCACATACATGTGAACACAGCCCTGCCCCCTACTGGTCATACTCATGTTTTATCTTTTTCATTGAAGAGCCTTTTTGATGCAAACTTACCACTATTTCTCTCTAAGCCTTTGACCCTTTTTGTGCCTTTAGTTACCGATTTTCATCTGGAATCTAATTTTCTGTCTTTGGCTTTTAGTAAACTTGTCAACTATCCTTTGCTATTGTAATATGATATAAAGCTTTGTTGGTCTTGTTTTGTATGTGAAGGGGGAGCTAGGGAAATGGCTGGTGTGTGGCTAATCCACATTTATCCACCTCCAATATACCAGGCACTGACTCCATGTCAGGAGGAGAACTAGGATTAAATGATGGTCTCTGCCTTAGAGAGCTTATAAAACCAGGGGGAGAAAGAACCCAAAAGAGAATATTGGGATAGCAAAACATTCTACTTTCTAAAACTCGGGGAGGCTTAGAGGAAAACAGTGGGTCCAGGCATGGAGGATGGAGATCATAACATTATTACTGAGAACCTACTCTTAGTCAAACGCAGACTTGGCTTATCAGAAATTTTGCAGTCCACCTCTATTTATAGGAATTCTGCTTCCTGATTATCCATGTGCATTTGTCTATCCCCCTCCCCCACCAACATACTCAAGTACATACCACCTCTCTCCCTAATGGTTCAGAGACTAGAATTCTCTGTAACGCAGCCCTAGCATGGGGAGCAGTGAGCCAGTGGGCATGTCAGATTGAGGAGAGATCATGCTTTGATTTTATATTTTATTGGGCAGTGCTTCTGGCAAAGAGAAACCTGCAGATTGCTTCCAATTATTTAGGGATGAATGTTTTCCTTCACAGTAAACTTGCCAGGCAACAGGAACAATAAAATTCTTCATAACAGGAGAGTGCATTTAAACACCAAAATTTTTACTAGAGACAGTGCAAATAAACTTTTCACCTTAAAATGAGTGAGTGAAGTATTAACAGATCCCTAAGGTAGAGTGAGGTAGCCCAAAGGAGAATACTTATTTTTTTTTCTTTTTAGTAAATACAGGGTGGAGCAAAAGTAGCATTACAGTTTTTCATGTAGGAAATAATATGATAATAAATCATAATACAAGAATAAACTACGTTGCAAGTACTCACACCCGTGAACCTACTTTTGCCTCACCCCATATTGAGCCTCAATATTTGCTTTTTTTTCCCCAAGTTGTGCTAAAGGAGGAGGGTATATTGAAGTATCGTAGGAAGTTTATAAACTCCTGGATTTTTTTTAATATCTTTTATTGATTTTATTTTTTTTTTTTTACAGAGAGGAAGGAAGAGGGATAGAGAGTTAGAAACATCGATGAGAGAGAAACATCAATCAGCTGCCTCCTGCACACTCCCTACTGGGGATGTGCCTGCAACCAAGGTACATGCCCTTGACTAGAATCAAACCTGGGACCCTTCAGTCCGCAGGCCGATGCTCTATCCACTGAGCCAAATCGGTTAGGGCTCCTGATGCTTCTTGAGTTCCACCTCTACAGAGTTTTATTTAATGAACTTTGGGTTTGTGACTTGGATGTTAAAATTTGTAGAGTCTCCCTAAGTGGTATCCCTGTTTACTAGTAGCTAAGGTTGAGAACCACTGTTTTAGGGTTTGGCTTTTTTAAACATTCCAGAATAAAGTGTGTAACTTTCTCCTAGCTGTTTACATTAATCTGAATTTCCTTCTCCATTTTCATTGAGAATAAAAGTCATGATCAGGATGCCTCCACATCCCAGTCAGGTCCAGTGTGTTGCATAAACCAGTCAGGTCCAGTGTGTTGCATATATTTTTTAAATCTTTATTGTTGAAAGTATTACATATGATGCCTTTTTTCCCCCATGTACCCCATCTAGCCCCCGCTGCCCCCCCTGCCCCCGCCCCAAACCTTCACCACACTATTGTCTGTGTCCATGGGTTATGCATATAACCTCTTAGTTGACCTCTTCTCACCCACCCTTGCAGCAACATAAAGCATATTAAGGTGGTGCCCTCGGCACTCGGGGTCTCTTTCCTTAACTGGCATGCGAGATGTGCAGTGAAACCAACAGAGATTACATGGCAGGGAGGGAGACACTTGAATGTTCTCTGTCACACGGGGAGACCAACTGAGGCAGCATGTGTACAACCCCCAACAGAATAAATGCACAATAAATATCCTCCCTAATCTTTAAGGGCAGTGTATTTGTCAAATCATATACATTACAGGTGTTGGGTCTAACATTAGTCTAGATGTTGGTGTGAAGGTATTTTGCAGCTACAATGAACATTTAACAGCAGTCGACTTAGTAAAGATTCACCTCCATAGTATGGGTGGGCCTCGCCCAATCAGTTGAAGATTAAGAGCAGAAAGTGGAAGTTTCTTGGAGAAGAAGGAATCCTGCCTCAAGGCTGTGGTACAGAGATTGTGCCTGAGATTCCTGCCTGCCATCCTGCCTTATACATGTTGGACTTGCCAGCCCCGCAATCATATGAGCCCATTTCTTACAATGAATCTGTTGGTATATATTTTTTATTGGTTCTCTGGAGAAACCCAGCTGGTACAGTATTAGTCCCAGGGCCCCTAGCTCTCTTGGAGGGTCAAGGCAGATATTTGCATGGCCTCACTCTGCCCCCTAAATCTCAGCCTCCAGTGTTGTGCTCACCCCACCCTCCCTCTCAGTGGGCTGTTTCACTCACTGCTTTCTGACCTTGTTCTTTCAACACTAGTGGTAGTAGCAGAGCCCGCTTTTTTCCTAGTCCAGAGTTATCTTTCTGTAGCTGTATCTTTGGTTTCTTGACACCTTAGGCGCACCTTTGTAAACAAGGCCTTGGTGTATCTCTACTCAAATTACCCGAATTTGAGTGTCCTAAGTATTTTCTTCTTGGACCTTGACTGACAGAGTGCTTTACAGAATTGTTAGAATAAAACAAGAAAGTCCCTGTAATGTGTTGAGAACGGTGTCTGTTCTGTATAAAATGTTAGCCGATGCCCAGCTGGTGTGGCTCAGTGGTAGCGTGTTGACCCATGAACCAAGAGGTCACTGGTTTGATTCCCCATCAGGGGACATGCCCAGGTTGCTGAGTTGATCCCCAGTAGAGGGTGTGCAGGAGACAGTGAACCATGTTCTCATCAATGTTTCTATCTCGCTACCCCTCTCCCTTCCTCTCTAAAGTCAATAAAGATTAATATATTAAAAAATAATAATAATAAAACCAGACTTTAAAAAACACTAAAAACAAATGTTAGCCATCACGATCCCGATTGCTCAGGTTTAATGTTCATTGCAGTGGCATCTAAATGCTCAGTTTCTATGCTGATAAACATTTCTGAACACATTAGAAGTCCATCCTCATCTGTCCTGGGTCCTGCCTAGTCTCTCTCTAGGGGACACCGGCAGCATGTTGGCAGTCATTCAAAGACTCTAGCAGTTCAAGGTCAAAGATCCCCCCCTCCAGAGGCCAGGGTCACTTTGCCCGTTCATGCAGGGCTGGCTCCCTCCAGGCCAAGTAGAAAAGAAACATGTTTCCAGAAGCAGAAACGGGAAACAAAAAAATCTTCCAATATAATTGGGGTGGGAATAAAGGCGGTGAGCCGTGATCCACTCCATGTTGCTCAGCAAACAAAGTGAGTTAATCAAATATTAATTTCAATTTGAGCCCACCTGGAATTTATTTTGTACTTTAATGTGACACTTCATTAATGAAATAAATATTTTTAAAAGTATCTTTAAGGGAAACATACGTTCCTTCTTTCTCCTTATCCGTAACTCCATCACAACCACAGGCACTCTTGCACCTGCCTTCCCCAATCTCCACACTAAGGCCTGAGTCACCTTCCTAAACTGAATATATAATCAGTTTTTCTTCCCAGCCTAGAATTTATTGCTTGGTTCCCATTGTATGCAGGATAAAATACAGGTTCCTCAGCATGACCCCCAAATGCATGTCTAGCCTCAGGTTCCATTCAACTCAACCCTTTAAAGTTCCCTAGGTGCCCTAGCCAGTTTGACTCAGTGGATAGAGCATTGGCCCTCCTGACTGAAGAGTCCCAGGTTTGATTCTGGTCAAGGGCAGGGTGTGGTCAAGGGCAGGTACCTGGGTTGCAGGCTCAATCCCAGGCCCTGGTTGGGGAACATGCACCATAGGCAACCAATCGATGTGTGTCTCTCAAATCAATGTTTCTGTCTCTCTGTATCTCCCCCTCCCTTCCACTCTCTCTCTACAAAAAAGAAAAACAAAACAAAACAAAAGAACAATGGGAAAAGTATCATTGGGCAAGGATTAATACAAAAACAAACAACAAAATAAGTAGCTAAAGTGCTTTATATTTTAAACGAGCTTTATATTAATAATTCTTTACACATGTCTTTCCTATAAACAACACTATGGTTAGTAATTGTGTTGGCAGCCCCACATCTTGGAAGTACTCCTCTCTTTGAAATGCATTCACCATCTGTTTGCCATTCACACTCAATTCCCACTTGCTGCTTGACCTCTTTGAAATTGGCAGATCCATCTCCATCTTCAGATTTATTCATTGGATGAGGACACTGGCTGATTCGTAATGTGTCTGACCAGTGGGTATCAAGGTATCTTCCTTCATGGGAGTGAACACTGATGAAGCTGCTCAAACAATTTGACAGACAACCAGAAGGGTTTTTTCCTGATAAAGGGACAGTTAGGAGCAGTGTGCTGAGAGGAAGCATTTTTTTTTGCTGGTGGTCTCCCTTCCCTAGCTAATTTGTAGCTTTTTGCACATGACTAAGATGGGCTATCCTGGGAGAGAGTGGTTCAGCCTCCTCCAGCCCTAAGGGTGGAAAGAGGAAAAGAAGATGCAGAGATGGGGGGATGGAAAAAGGAGGGGCGAAGGAAACAGGCCCTCTGGAAGGTTCAGAAAGGAGAGATTGGCTCAGTTAGTCTACAAGTGGACCGAATTGCCCAGCCTTTAACCCTGAGCACATTTAGGGAGGACTTGATGCAAAAAGACAAATTATTTTGACAGAAAAAGCAATAGTTAATGACAGATTTTGTTGTTTGTTATTTCCCAGCCGTTTTAATCATTGCAACATACAATGATTAAAGTTTCAGCTGTATTTCTTTTCCTGAAAATGAATTTCTTCTTTATCTGGAATCTAGGGAATGTAAACATTAGAAATTAAGCTCTCTTTTCATCTTTCTACTTACTACCCTAGACTATTTCAACATGCTCATTAATAACATTTTGCTTTTGCAATTTTCCTAACAGGGTGAACGAAGAGGTGCTTTTTCTGGGAAAAACAAAGGAAATCTGTTTGAAAATAAATGTATTATTCCATACTTTCTATTTTCAGCAATCTAAAAGCAATGATTAGGCAATTATTTGGTAAATATAATTTGTAAATCAAGTTTATTGATGATTCTCCAGTAGGTTTATTGTGGTCTAGAAAATTCTGAAAGACTGCCTGCATTAATCAAATCATTTGGGTAATTGCTCAAAACAGATTTTTGGGGAAATATATATATATTCCTGAAATTGTCAAAGTTATTTTGTTTTTTAATTTCAGGTCGTCACTGGTATATTATGGTTAGCAGCAGGGACCATCTTTGGAAAAAAATACCTTATGTAGAACCCAAATGTTAAAATAGGAAAAACATTTTTAAATGAAATAAGATAGGGACCTTGGGATGAATTTATTTTGAAAATGATTGATAAGCCATTTTAATTCTCTCTAAGAAGAGAATCTTCAGCAGAAACAAAATGGTTTAGCAATAGAGCAAATTTAGAATTTTTGACTTATAGTTCAATGTTCTCCCCAAACGTGTTCAAAGAGAAGTTCCTCAATCAAACCATCAGATTTACCTAGAACACATGTTAAACACTGCTAAGCATCCTAAGGCCCATCTTAGATCTACTGAATCCAAGTCATTTAGAGTAGGGCCCAGCATTTTGCATTTTATTAAGTCCCCATATTATTATTATTACTTTGTTGTTTAAAGTATCATAAATAGTAGTACATATGTCTCCTTTTTTTCCCCATTGACCTTCCCCCGGCCTCCCCTACCCCTAGCACATGCCCCATGCCCTCTCCCTCCCCCCACCCCCCGCCCCCGCTATTGTCTTGTGTCCATTGGTTATGCTTATATCCATGCATACAAGTCCCTCTGACCTCCCCCCCACAGCCCTCCCCATATTATTTTTAATGTACATTAAACATTTGGAAATCTTGCTAATTTTTACTCCAACAGAGTCTCCTTTAACTATTGGTTTTGTAGGCATTGCCTTCATTCATTTACTCATTTATTTCACTTTTTTTTTTTTTTTCAGAGAGAGAGGAAGGGAGAGGGATAGAGAGAAAGAAACATTGATGTGAGAGAGGAACATCGATCAGCTGCCCCCTGTATGGCCTGCACTGGGGATCAAGCCCAAAACCGAGGCATGTGCCCCAGCTGGGAATCGAACTGGTGACTTCTCGGTTCATGGGTTGATGCTCAACCACTGAGCCACACCAGCTGTGCCTATTTCACAATTTTTTAATGCTCCTTGTATGTTGGCCCTCCGCTGGCCCTGTGATGTTAAGCAAAGATTCAAGGTATCTTTCTTCTTCATGGGAGTGAACACTGATGAAGCTGCTCGAACAATTTGACAGACAACCAGAAGGGTTTTTTCCTGATAAAGGGACAGTTAGGAGCAGTGTGCTGAGAGGAAGCATTTTTTTGCTGGTGGTCTCCCTTCCCTAGCTAATTTGTAGCTTTTTACACAGAGGTACATAAAAATGGCTTTGCATTTAAAATATTCCTCATTGATTATTTTGTCTTTGTTTCTTCCCTTTTTATTATTATTATTTTTCTTTATAGCCACCAAAAACTTCTATCTCTTGGTAGCATTGGTGCTACATGAGTTACCATGGTAACAATGCATTTTGGCGGATACAAAAGTAAATATGCATTTACTGTGTCAGCACAGCCCTTGCTAATTCCTGGTGGAGGTCTGAAATTGTGTACAGCAGACTCTTGCTTTGACAATCATCCAAGTTTTTGTTTTTAAATATATTTTGTTAAGTGAATAGTTGTAGTATATTACTCAGAGTGAAGAAATATACTTTTAACAGCCATTTAAGAAGGGTCAGAGTGAGAATAAAAATATTTCCTTTAAAGACAAAAATAGTTTAATGGCTATAATTGAAGGGGCAAAAAGATTACAATGACGTTCAACTTTAAATAATATGTACTCAAAAGGGGCTTCTGCATTGATCTCTTAAATTCAGGGAGCAAAGAAAAGACAGTAAATATTTATTAAATAATAGCATCCTAGGTCAGAAAGATAGAGTTGACGATTAGAAAAGTGCAGGGATCCCAGAAACCAACTAGGTCCAAGCAACACAGTGAGTAAGAGTCGGACCCCTGCCTTCCTCTGCTTTCTTCTTCCTCTAAGTCCGTGACTTCCCCCTTGAAACTCGGAATGTCACCTCTCAGCCAACAGGGCATAGTAACCAGGGGTCTCATTCCCCATCAGTTCCTTATCCTGTTCTCATGGCTACCACCTCGTTGCCTATTATCTCTAACCTGTCACCATGTCCCACATTCCTTCCCCAGCCTTCTTTCTTGACCCCTTGATCTATCACCACCCTTTCAGGGTAAAATGTCCAATTCTCAAAGCAAGTGGCATAGTCCAAGCTGAGGCCTTTCCTGGGGTGAAATCAGCCTTGCTCTATAGGATCGTCTCCCACTATTTCTCCATATCACCCCTTTGCCCCAGGACTACCAAATTACCTGCTGCCCCATGAGCACCCCCAATTCTTTTGCACATTTCTAAGTTTTGCTTAATCCACTTTTCTTTTCTGAAAATATATTTTCATTGATTTCAAAGAGGAAGGAGAGGGAGAGGGAGAAACATCAATAACGAGAATCATTGATCGGCTGCCTCCTGCATGCTCCCTACTGGGGATTGAGCCCGCAACCCTGGCATGTGCCCTGCCCTGGAATTGAACCGTGACCTCCTGGCTCATAGGTCTATGCTCAACCACTGAGCAATACCAGCCGGGCTTAATCCACTTTTCCATGTAGGCCACTTCTGCCGTGGTAGAAAGCCTATGCAGGATTTATTACACTGCACCAAGAACCCCTTCTCTCTAGTGTCTCTCCTGAAGGAATCCCTCGTGCTGACCAGGGTAGCTGTTTTGTGTTTCTGACTACATGCCACTTTGTACACATCTGTCTCAGCATTGGACCCTGTTGCAATAGTGGGCTTACAATTCCATCTCTCCCTCCAGCCCGTGCTCAGGAGAAAGTCCCATGTGTGACTCACCTTTGTGTATCCAGGGGCAAGCCTGGGACACAGACACAGGATGCTGAATGACTGAATGAAGAGCCAAACCCTCTGAGGTGTGGAATGATTGTTCTTGACATCTACCAAGCAGGAAATAGTACACAAAAAACAAACAAAAGTTCTTTTATTCTCTCCCTTGATGTAGACTTTGAGAATGGGGGCTGATTGCGGGGGAGGGGAGAGAACAAATATTGCTTCACCTGGTTCTCATTGACTGGTGGCCTGTCATGGATCCATTCTCCCAAGGTCAGCGTTACTGTACACCTGTGTGAAATGCACAAAGGAATGATTGACTTTTCTTCCTGTGTAATTCACATTAGCAGACAACTCCATTAATATAAAAAGCTCCTTTTTGTGCACAGAGCTGATCTTCTACTCTCTGTGACTGTAGATCTCAGTTCTGCCATCTGGAGTCTTAGAGTTTAGATATTATCTCTCTATCACATGAGGGCCCGTGAGTGCTTGTTCATATTAATGATATCCATTGTCCAGTCTCCACTCTTAGCCCATTGCTCTTTATCTTTGGGCATGATATATGGCTCCTTCACTACCCTGATTATACCACATAAATAATACCCTTTGGCAATGTCTCTAGTAATCAGTTTTGGCTGCAATGATAACTCCTAGAAATAATATGTCTTTTTAATAAAGAGAGGTAGAAAAGTATTAGTATCATTTTTTTTATGACAACATCACAAAATAATAATAGCCAGTTAGTGATTTTCTTCCTATGAACCAGACCTGGGCTAATGGCTGTACATATATTGTCTCATTCAAACCTCCAAACAAACAAACAAACAAACAATAAAAACCAAACAAAAAAACAGTCTAAGGAGCTATGCTTACTCTAATTTAGCATAGTGGAAAACTGAGCCTAATATTGAACTGTCTGGTTTCTAACTTTATGTGTTGTCACAGAAAATCAAAAGCAACTCCTAGACCTTCTTAATTCCTTCTACTTTTATTTTTAACTCACCCAAGCAAAGACAAATACTGTATTAAAATCATTAAAGCACTACACGATAGCTCCAGTGCACAAATGCGGATACCGTTTTGGAATCCAACGAAGACATGGGTCCACAGGGACACCAGGAGGAAAAGTCCTGGAAATGTAAGAATGGATTCTGCTTCCTGCTGCATTATGGACTAAGGTTTGGCACAGTCGTTTGTATGTGCTGTTGTTTTCTGTGGCAAAGGCTGCTTCCAAAGGCATATTGAAAAAATTATCATTTTGATTGTACTGCAAAATACATTTTTCATCTGCGCTAGACTATGTTGCAATGAGGGCTCACCTATGAAACCCATTCCTGGAGGCCCGGTTATTGTCTCAGATGAAATGGCTGAGAGATAATTTTGCAAACTGTAACTGTCATGGCATTTGAAAAGTTTTGATTCAACTTTGCCTTCCTGAGGTATTTCACACCCAGAGGCAAGAAAATGATACCTTTTACACATTTATCCTTTGCTCACCCCAACAACTGGCTCCATCTCATAAAAATACAGCACAGCTTACATTTTGTTTCTCCCGTTGCAAATTTACCATTTTCTTTGGGAACTCCAGCCTTTCTGTTGGCAAAACGTGTGATTGAAGGCCCAAAAAAATTAGAAAATAAAATAAACCAATCAAATGTTTTTTTAAAAAATATATATATATATGTTTATATATATATATTTTATTGATTTCAGAGAGAAAGAAAGAGGGAGAAAGAGAGAAACATCAGTGATGAGAGAGAATCATCGATCGGCTGCTCCTTGCATGTCCCCCACTTGGGATCAAGCCGGAAACCTGGGCATATGTCCTGACTGGGAATCGAACTGTGAACTCCTGGTTCATAGGTTGATGCTCAACCACTGAGCAATGACAGCCAGGCCCAGTCAAAAATGTTTAAAAGGATGGGGAACAAGATTGACTTCACAGAAATTCCATGGTAAGGTAAACCTAGACAGAAACTTGAGTTGCTGCCTTCCATTGGGAACCTTTTAATAAGTAACTGTAGAAGATGGGCGAATTTGTGAAGAAAGAGGGAGATTAAAGAGGAAGGGTACTGAAATAAACTGGAGTTCTCTGTTATTCTCATTAAAGCTAAGGCACAGGGGAAAAACTTCACTTGTACACTGCCACACTAGTGCACTTCCAATTTCACATTCCATTTTAGTAGATTCACAGACTCCCAAGGCTTCCGGAGCACTTTCTGGGGGTGCATGTTAGCCTGTGTGTGCTCCAAGCTATTCTTGGCAGTGCAATGTCAATACCAGTCTGATCATCCATTTTTTCACATATAAAGAAATTAAAGGTCAGAAATATTTCTTATACTCAAAGTCATCTAGTTGACAGAGGTGGCGATTTAAATTTCAGATTGTCTGGTGTAAGTGCATCCCCCATCTATATTATTTTATTTTGCATTTTGTAGCTGTGTGTATTTGGGCTGTGTGTATGAAGTGAGAAAAAAATTGATACAAGATTGGTAATGTTTTCATATATTACCCTTTTAAAAAAGCAACACAAATGAATAGTCATTTTAATACCAAAAGTTTGGGAAGGCATTAATTTAAAAATAAAAGTAGTTACTTAAGCTGAATAAGAAATATGTTCATGATGGCATTGCAGGGGCCACCTATTGTATGCCACTTCCTACCTCACCTCTCACCCCAGCCTCTACTGTGGCCACCACTGTGGGAGCAGCCACTAGAGCCTCCCAGGCTATTGGTCTCTCGGTGAAGGGCTTCTAGTACCCCAAGGCACAGGAGGCCATTACAAACCCACTCAGCAGTAAGGCGCTAAAGAGTCACACCCTGGCTGTCATTGCTCAGTGGTTAGAGCGTCGACCTGCCCACTGAAGAGTCTAGGGCAGGCGTCCTCAAACTACGGCCCGCGGGCCACATGCGGGTGTTTTTGCCATTTTGTTTTTTTTACTTCAAAATAAGATATGTGCAGTATGCATAGGAATTTGTTCATAGATTTTTTTAAAACTATAGTCCGGCCCTCCAATGGTCTGAGGGACAGTGAACTGGCCCCCTGTTTAAAATGTTTGAGGACCCCTGGTCTAGGGTTTGATTCCTTGTCAAGGGCACATGAACATGTGGGAGGCAACCAATCAGTATGTCTTTCTAACATAGTTGTTTCTCTCTCTTCCTTCTCTCTTGCCTTTCCCCATCCCACTCTCTCTAAAAGTCAATGGAAAAAATATACAACTTAGGTGAGAATAAAAATAATAGATCGATAGATAGATATATAGGTCAATAGATAGATTACCTTACCTAATAATAGACAAAGATGTAAATTGACCGTACCTCCGCTACCTCCACAGCCAATCAGAGTGAGTATGCAAATTAACCCAACAAAGATGGCAGTTAATTTGCATTCATACCTAGGTCCGGGGAACCTCCTTGGCACCCAGGTCACTCCCAGCCAGCCATCAGGCAGAGGCTTTAGTCTTGGGAAGGGGCCGAGGCTGTGATCGGAGGTGCTGGGGGGAACCCCTTCCCAAGCCTCAACCTGGGGCAGAGGCTTTAGGCTTGGAAAGGGGCTGAACCTGTGATTAGAGGTGCGGGGGGGCGGGGTGGGGACCCCTTCCCAAGCCTAAAGCCTGGGACAGAGGCTTTAGGCTTAGGAAGGGGCTGAGCCTGAGATCAGAGGTGCTGGGGGGGAGGAACCCCTTCCCAAGCCTAAACCTGGGGCGGAGGCTTTAGGCTTGGGGAGGTGCTGGGGTGGGAACCCCTTCCCAAGTCTAAAGCCTGGGGTGGAGGCTTTAGGCTTAAGAAGGGGCCGAGCCTGCGATCGGAGGTGCGATCGGAGGTGGGGCGGCTTGGAAGGGGTCAAGCCTGCCATCAGAGGTGCCAGGGGCAGGGGAACCCCTTCCCAAGCCTAAACCTGGGACAGAGGCTTTAGGCTTGGGAAGGGGCTGAGCCTGGGATTGGAGGGAAGGGGAAAATATCAATGGAAACATCCTCAGGTGAGGATAAAAAGAAAAATAAAGAAAGAAATGTCATATCCTATGAAAGACACATCTTGAAAATGCTTAAAGAAAGTTGTCATTTTTTCATGGTGAAGGGACGAGTCCGTGTTGATGAAAATACCTTGGTGGCTGTAGTGACTGGCAGTGGCTGCAGCAGCGGGGTGATGGGGCTTGCACCTTCCCCTGATCAGCCTGGTCGCCTCCCGCAAAGGGAGGCCAGACTGCGGCTTAGGTCTGCTCCCAACGGGGAGCGGGCCTAAGCCATCAGTAGGACATCCCCTGAGGGCTCCCAGTATGTGAGAGGGAGCAGGCTGGGCTGAGGGACCCCTCCCCAGTGCACGAATTTCGTGCACCAGGCCCCTAGTAGAGATATAAATAAAAATAATAAAGAGCCTGAGTCACCCAGCCCTGGACAAGCATTCCCAAGCTGCAGAAGGGCTGGCCACAGGTGAGAGAAGTATGAAAGGAGTGCTTGAGTGGACAGATGAGGAGTTTCACTTGCTGTCCTCTGGACCACCCGTAGCAGTGGAGTGAGGAAATTGTTCTCCTGAACCCCCCAGTGAGTCTTTGCAGAGACTGGCTATCCTGAAGGATGCTCTCTGAGAGACTGAACATGGGTACGATGCACCAAGTCTTGAGTGTTGCAAATGAGCTGTTTCGGACACTCCTCACTCCAGCCTCTATTGAGGCAACATGTTGCATGTAGGCTCCATCAGCTGCTCACAAGTGCAACTCCAATGCCAAGGAAGTCTTTCTTTCTACCCAAGGCTTTTTTTTTTATATCAACACATGAGATGTCCAAAGGAACTCTAGTGACTTTCAGGCAAGTGCAACCCAGAAATGCATGGGAGTTGAAGTCTTGGGGCTGCTTTGACGAATGCATGATAGATGATCGTGTATAATTGACTTTCCTTTGGATGTCAGGCAGTCAGTTTTGTGAGCAGTTGTACTAGGCTCCTCGGAAGTCGAGACCAAGCAAGCATTCGTGGCACAGGGCAGTGACCAAAACCTGTGGTGCTGGTTTTCCTCCTTTCTTACTTGTATTCTAGGTTACTCTGTTACTTTCTAATGAATTCCCAACTACACTACCAGCCTGCAAGACTTTTGACTCAGACACTCATTTGAGAGTATTTAGGGTAAATCACTTACATTTAGGCCTTAAAAAACAACTATGCACATATACTTATGTATTATTTTCATTTTGCTTTTGTCAGTGGAAATTTCCTCATTGACTGCACTCTTCTGTATTCCTAATCGAAATCAGGGTTTTTCATTGAGGAATTCACATTTGCCAGACCTCTGGGTATGCCTTGGTTTTCAATAGAGTTCTGGGATGCTGTCCTCTGATGAGTACATAATCACATCCATTCCTGGAATGTTGACTTTCTCTGTCTTGCTTTAAAAATTTCTTTTACAAGAAACAAAAATGTATTTCTTACCAATCTGGACGCTAGGAGATCCAAGACCAAGGCACCAGCATGGTCGCATTCATCACATTCTGGTCAAGGCCCTCTTCCTGATTTATCGCCACAGTGTCTTCTAACTGTGTCCTCACATGGTGGGAGGGACCTTGCTTTCAGTGGTGCATAAAAATATGTGGCTAATGACTACTAGGCTTTGGGAAAAGCTGTTATTGGGGATTCAAAAAGAGTAATGTGTGGGCCCAGTCACTGAACAAATTCTTTAGAATCCACTTTAACTAATACTTGTGGCCCTACTTGATGGATGTGTATTCTGTCTCTCCTCAGTTTTACAGTGCTTTCTGGTAGTCATTAGAATTAATGTATCCTAAGGCTCACATTCAACTGCAGAATTGGGATTTGAACCCAGCCCTTTGGGCTCCAAGGACGACATTTGCTTTAATATAATGCACTCTATCACTGGACCATTTTCTATTACCAGGGCAGATTGTAGCCTGAGGCATGTTCGGGATGTAGAGAAGGTTGCAGTCATGCCTGAAGGGTGTAAAAAATGGCCTGTGCATCAGAAAAATTATATCACATTTCATTTGAATACCTCGCAGGTCGATATTTTATAGAGTATATAAAATGGCAATAAAAGATAATGGAGAAAATAAAGATAATTTATTTTCTCAGAGGCATTGATCATCAGGAGAGAGGTACATTTTCTTTCTCTCTCTTGTACCAAATGGGGAATTTGTTCAATATTCTTCATTTACATAAAATATACAATGCAGTTCGACACTTTAAGTGCTCCTTGCATTTAGTTCATGACTATAAAATCGTTTCAGAAGGGAGAAAGTTCTCTGTGTGTTTTATTTACATTTTCCCAAGTCCAACTTTGAAGCCACTAAATGAATAATGCATCAAGCTTGATGTTTAATGACTTCGTACAGGGCTTTTTATTTCAACTACTCACTCGGTGCACACATTTGCCACAGACTTGTCAACAATCACTCGAGGATTCGCCTCCTTTCCCCCATAAAGCAAGAGTCGAAGCTCTGAAGAGTCTCCCCTCATTACACACGGGCATTAGCCATTCTATGTCATGTTGAACGGACAACTAGTCACATTTGCCACCTTCCTTTAATATTTACCGTGGAAGTCAATTAGGTTTCAGTCACAATGATACGACGCCTGTAATCCACACAGAAGCAGCTCGCTGGAATGGAACAATACATGCAGAAAAGCAAGAATACTTAAATAATGGATTAAATAGAGAAACGGCGAGGAATATACAGGAATGTTTTAGAAAGCAACGGCTCAGTGCTGGGTACAGAAATGTAACTGGGCATGGCTCTAAATTGCCAAATAGTAGTCCAGTCGGCCTGGACATCAGAGGCCATTCAAGTAGATAATACTTCAAGATATTTCCCTCCGATATTTATGCTAGACTTTAGTCATACAGACAAAGTGTAATAGAAAATGTCTTTAGGTTTGAATGTAAGCACATCAGTTTGAACACCAGAAGGCAGCATAGTGTAGTGGTAAAAACTCTGGGCCTGCCTCTACAATATACTTGACACTTGATAGCTGTGTGACCTTAGAAACGAATGTCAGTGTCTCTGGTTCTCATTTTTCTCATCTGCAGCACAAAGGCCATGAAGAACCATGGACTGTGTCGCTGTGTGTGACGAATTACATATCTATGCAAAATCCTTCCTGTATTTCTGGCACATAGCAAGTGGGCAAACATAATAGCTATAAATCTAAAACTGTTACCTATCCTGTTATCAATCAGGTCTGAGGGAGGGAGCAAGGAATTTAGGAAAGAATTTGGGAAACATTGAGTTTGGAAAAAACTGAGCCTTACTTTTCATTATTTTTAGCAACTACAGAAAACGTCTACTCTTTGGCCACACACTCTTTTAGAGCCTCATGGGTAATGGAGGTTGCAGAGAAGGTCACTATTATAAATCTGGAGGTATTCTAATTCTACGTGGAAATTGTCTATGGTGTGTTTTATTTATTTTTCAAGCATATTTTTATTGATTTCCGAGAGGAAGAGAGGGGGAGAGAGATAGAAACATCAATGATGGGAGAGAATCATTGCTCAGTTGCCTCCTCCACATCCCACACCGGGGATTGAGCCCACTTGGGCATGTGCCTTGACTGGGAATCCAACGGTGATCTACTGGTTCAAAGGTCAATGCTCAACCACTGAGCCATGCTGAGGGGCTATAGTATGTTTTAAAGCAGACATATCCAACTCCTTCTCCAGATACTGTGATGAAGTGGATTCCAGGAAGTAAGATGAGCATCTGAACTTTTACAAAACCCTAAAGTAATTTTGATATATACCCAGAGTTGGGAATAGCAAATACAGTCAATAATTATTATTACCATAGTATTTGATACTATTGTTAAATATAATGCTGAAACCTATGCAAAGGAGTTTACATATATTATCTCATTAAATCTTTAACTATCGCTGGTCTGCATATCATCATCATATGATTAGGGAAACTGAATTTCAGAGACATTAAATAATTTGCTCCAAGTCTCATAACCAGTGAATGGCTCAAATACTATTCAAACCCAAGTCTTTCAAGTTCATGGTCAGTAGCCATCCCCAATGAAGGTATCATGCCCCTTGTTCAGGCTGGGATTTTCCCTGATATAGAGTTTATTTTCAAGCTCAGCAACCTTGAACAGAGGGAATTAACACTGTAATCCTGTGCTTGATCCCTGGCAATTTCAAATATACCTTTTCACACCTAATATGTGCCCTTCTCATTCAAGTGCAAGGCTGGAAAAAGGGGAAAAGAAATCTAGAGCAAATCTGCCAAAAACCTTACCCATCATGTCTTGTCCTTGAATCTGGAGCTCCTGAGTGAAATAAATTTTTAAATGACATTTTAAAAAAGCCTTCAAACATGTTAGTATGTCTTCTTGATACATAAAATACTTAACACCATTCTATTAACTTCTGCCTGATTATTTCCTGTATTGCAAGGCTCAGTCACTAATTACCTCCTCCAAGTAGTCTTTCTTGCGCTCCCAAAACAGCAGACGTATCCCAAGTTGTCAATATATGGCACACCTACTTCTGACTTAGTACTGACCACACCATAACATGATGGTCCATTTCTCATGAGATTTTTTGAGCAGTTGACTCCTATATACTTGCACATAGAAGTTTTTGGAAGGAAGGAAAGAAGTAAGGAAGAAACGAAGGGAGGGGGTTAAAAAAGGGAAGGAGGGAGGGAAGGAACAGAGTATGGGATCATCATGGAAAACAGGCTACCTGAAAACAAGATTTACAAGCTATAAAGATGGTGGTTTCCAGGCAAATTTGGAGATCAGGGGCTAGAAAAATGGACTACATCCTAAATATAACTTAAGCATGGACAATACTAGACTTTTTGTACTCTTCTAATTTTATTTCTATGTCATTTCTTGGAAACATTTATGCTTTCTCATTCTAGTACTTCATGTGATAAAATACTAGATGCTACCAGAGGCAGATCTGAGAGTACACGTGAATCAAAGCCCCCTCAAAAAGCCAGCAGTCCTTGCAGAGGACACAGCCACATAAGCAACTACACAGAACCTCTGATGGTATCAAACAGCAACATTGCATGGACCACATCATCCAACAGAGCAGAATCACAGGTGCTCAGGGATGGGAGGGAATGGAAAGAGAGGACTGCCCTTTCCTCTGGGGTCAGGAAGTGTGGAAAGGGTAGAGACTTTGGAATAAGTCCCATTCAACTCGGCTTCCTTACAAGCTGTGTGACTTCTAGCAACCCCTAGAAATGGTTTTAGCCACAGTGTTGTGTTGCGAAATCAGGGCAATAAGACAACCCCAAAAGCTTTTATGAAAACATGAGGTTATATCTGTGAGGTAACAGGGATATAGCAGACAATTAGTAAAGTATGTCATTCTCTTTTAAATGGTACATTAAATGGTGTCAGGCAACATTGGATGATATTATTGAGTATCTGCTGTTTTCCCTCCCCCCAATTACATGGTCTAGTGTGTTTCTAACCCCTCCCACATTTATATTTAATGATCACTAACTTCATTTTCTCTAACTGCTACCCATTTTGAGACTGAGTGAGTGAGTGTGTGAATGTGTGTTGTGTGTAAGCTACATCAGGGTGATGGAGAAGATGGATTTCTGAATTGTTGCTAATGGTCTAGACATTTCACTGTTTTGTCAACAAAGCCCTGTTGTTGAAAGCAATGTTTCCTCACTATGTCAATATCTCTGCCATGTTGTGTTGATATTAATGGAACTGCCAGGAAAGATATTTAATTAATCAGTTCCCAGAATAAGTACTGTCATCATTTATTTCCCAGCTGAAGGCATCCAGGCCAGCAGGAAGGGTCTCTCAGCCCATGTGCGGGCACCTCAGTTATGTGATGAGAACATATCAGTGTAAGTCTCGCTGAGATGCTGAGATGGAAGTTTGGGCTCTCTGGTCAATGAACAAGTTATGTTTTGTTTTCATACAGTAGTTTGGAGTAATATTGTGCTGTTACTCGTCAGGAAAAGTACCAATTCTGCTCTATAAAGGACCATGGAATAATTACTCGAATCTAGCACAAGTACAGTGTTTAGTAACATCCTATTTCTCTGTCTACAACAAACCTAAACAAAGAAAATAGTGCTTGAATCTTTAGTGTATTTTATGCTATGAGGATTCAAAGAAGGGTGCTCTGTGAGAAGTGTGGCATTGAAGCTTCTGCTCCTCCCCATTTATTTTTAGACTAGAGGCCCGATGCATGAAGATTCATGCAAGAATAGCCCTTCCTTCCCCTGGCTGCCAGCACCGCCTTCGCGCTGGCCCGGAGCTGCCTTTCCGCCTTCACTCTGGCCCAGAGCCCCTTTTCCGCCTTCGCTCCGGCCATAGGCACCTTCCGCCTCACACCTTGTCACGTCAGTTTGCATATTCCTTCCTTATTGGCTGTGGGCGCTGTCATCTTTGTCATGGAGTTATGATCAATTTGCATATTCCATCTTTATTAGATAGGATCCTCCCAAGCAAAACTGATCAAGTCCCTGTGATAGTCCTGTCTGAGCCACGTTTAGCTGGGTCTCGGTCGGTCTCTCTCTCTCTCTCTCTCTCTCTCTCTCTCTCATCAGTGAGGTGGGAGGAAAAATAAAATCAAGAGCCTGCCCTGGTTGGACTAGGGCCTTTCTACTTTCTATTTCACATATGGGCATTCTTCTCTCTTTGCTCTTCTGCTCATCATGTAAACCAGAGGCTGCTAATATCTAGAGTTTCAAATTGTGGTTTAATGAGAATAGGTGTTCTTTAGGGCTTAGACTTATGTAACAAGCTGTTAGTCTATCTGTCACCCAGGGCTCTGCATGGGTCAGAAAACCAATGGTATGTTTTATATTAAAGTGGTGTGTGTGTGTGTGTGTGTGTGTCTGTGTGTGTGTGTGTGTGTGTTTTGTTAATCCTCATGGGAGGATATTTTCTCCATTGATTTCCAGAGAGAGTAGAAGGGAGAGGGGTGGGAGAGAGACAGAGAGGGAAACATCTATGTGAGAGAGACACATCTATTGATTGCCTCCCACATGTGCCCCAACAGGAGCTGGGTATCAAACCTGCATCCCAGGTGTGCTCCCTTGACTAGGGATCAAATCCCAGACCCTTCCGTGTGTAGGCTGGTATTCTAACCACTTAGCACACCAGCCAGTGCTAAAGTAGTGCTTTGATATGATATTTTCTTTCTGTGTCTCTTCCCCAAGAATCTCATGATAAGAGGATGTCTGGACTAAGACAGATATAGATTTTCCTAAATCAAGTAAATTCCTTTGACTATCATCCCTTAACTTACCTTACCACAGAAAAAAAAAAATGCCAAAAGAGCTAACTCTTGAAATGACCCCTCTCCAACCCACTTTCAGGAGCTATTTCTTACAAACGTTATTTTGTCTTAGTGTGAACTTCTTTATAAGTTACAATCTTTACACAGACCTAAACATATTTCCCTGAAGGAGACAATCTGTTATATACAAAGAGATTTATTAATTTTTGGAGGAACACTGAGTAGTCAACTTTTAATATTTTTCATTGAAATCATTAAATATGGGCACATTTTAGTCATCCAGTGACTAGCACCAGAAGTTATTGGAGAGATTTTCCTATGCCACCTGGGAAAATAAATGCAAACGCAGATCCCACAGTAAATATAAGTATCTTTGAATATAACTAAAATATACTCTATTAAAACAGATCAGCGAGAGCAGTCATTGTTCTTGGGGTGATTGTTTTAGCAAAGGTGTGTTTATTTTTCTGTCTGCTTCGAAGTATTCTGAAATAATAATAAAAGTGATTCTCTGAGGCTCCAAATTTCATATGTTCCCCCTGTAGCTAAACTCTGCATGAAGATTATATGAATGTGTGTTGTTATACATTGGAATTTGCTTGGCAGGAGGAGGAAAAGAAAATAAGACGAGTCAGTTGAGTTGCTAATTGTCTGTGGAGCTGAAGGTTGAAATTTGAAAAAATAGGTACCAGGGCCTAGAAAGTCAAGGCATTTAGGAGATAAAGTTGAAGTAAATAACTTATCAAAACAAGTATAGAGTCCATTCTCTAGGAAGTGTATTGCATGGGATCTCATTTTTAGGAGACTCACTTACTAAGATCATGGAAGAAAATAACTTCTTTGACTACTTGTGATTCTACAAAGGCAAGAGAACCCTTAGATGCCCTGTCGGCATTGCTTAGTGGTTGAGCATTGACCTATGAACCAGGAGGTCAGGGTTTGTTTCCCAGTCAGGGCACATGCCTGGGTTGCAGGCTTGATCCCCAGTGTGGGGAGTGCAGGAAGCAGCAGATCAATAATTCTCTCTCATCATTGATGTTTCTATCTCTCCCTTCCTCTCTGAAATCAATAAAATTTTAAAAAAAAAGAACCTTTAGATGAGCACTATGAGACATCTCTGGTAGGGTAGTGCTGGAATACTGGTACATTGGAGGTCTTTCCCATCATCATATTAGGTAACTATACTTATAGCTCTTACATAAAAAGCGTAAAATCAAGGCAGTGATTTAAGTATTCCATTCAAAAATATTTATCTTCCATGTGTTTGTAAGTAGTAAAGAATGTATTTTTTTTTTTACTTTTAGCATCTCTTTATGCAATACTTTTTTTTTCAAAATCAAAAGTTACACTCAACACATTTTACTTTAAGTTATGTATGTACACTTGAACAACTTTTGCAGCCCCTTTATAACTCTGTTTTTTCCAAACCCAAATCTAGTAATAAGAATGGGCATCAGAGGTCATCCCTCATGGATTTAGCAGGCAATCCACCAGGGGCTGCATGTCCATATATGAATGAAGCAATGTCTTTGCTCTCTCAGAGTGGTCAATTTAAGTAAAGAAGCAAACAATGGACACGTGGCACCCATAATACACATAGGATTACAATTTAGGTTATTTACTTAAAAAAGAAACACACAGGATGCAGGGGAAGGTGGCAAAAAGATGGTAGGTTAGAATGATTCCCTGAAGAGGTGTCCTTTAGAGTTAAGGTATGTTGGGGAGAGAGTGATGGATCAATAGGTTCCCAGCCTATGGAAGAACCTAAAAAATAAATAAGTAAAAATAAAAACAATATACTAGAGAAGAATTAAATGAAGTGGGAATTGACATGAGTCCACGTCTTGCAGGAAATGAGAGATCCTTTTAGAGAGCTTCTATTTTAGTGTAAATGCAATGAGAAGTAAGGGAGTGATATGATTAAACAGATGTCCTATGAAAAAAGGAAGGAAGAAAAGGGAAGAGAGGGAGAGAGAAGGAAGAAAGGAGAAAGGGATGGAGGGAAGGAATCAGGGAGAAAAACTATCCAATTGCTTTGTAGGAAATAGTTTGAATGGTGTTAAAATAGAAGCAGGACACAGAATATATTGAAGAATTCCATGTAGGAAATGATGCTGAGTTGGACTAGGGTTGGCTTAGTGGATGGAGAGAGGAATGGGTACCTTTGAGATACATTTCAGAAATAAGAATGGATGGAGCTGTGATTGTGTTGGCCATGGATACGAATGGAGTCTTTGAAGGAAAACTTTATTATCTCAAAGCAAGTGATTGAGGCACTCAAGCATTTTTTATTTAATTAGTAGTTATCATCTCTCTTAACATGCTAACCATTGTCAAAGCAAGTTCACTTACTGGTAAAATCAAAACTCACTCCATGATGGTATTTTATGAGCACATCTGGTTTACAGGTTAGAAGGCTGATGCACTCGTCTAAGACTTTACGGTTGGCAACTTCAGTGAATCTACTGTAGGACCCAATCCTTATTCTTAAACTTCTCTCTGACCTTTTCTTCATTTACTCTTCCATTTATTCTTCTCATTTTATGCCAGAAAATATCACTGATATATTTTCTCTGTATGTGAGTGACTGGTGTTTTAGATCTCTGTCATGTCTCCTATTATAGGCTGGTCACCTTGCTAAACCAGTAGCAGGTCCAAGAAACAACAACAACAACAACAAAAACATTGGCTGAGTACCTACCAAGGGTCAGGCATCAAAACTGGCCTTTGATACGCAATATTGTTAATGATAACTAGTGATGGAAACTTTATAAAACTTGATTGTGCTGATGGTTGTAGGACCATATATGTTTATCCAGAATTTGTCAAACTGTAGTACAAATTGTGTAGATTTTATGGTTTTTAAATGATAGTTAAGTGAAAAAAAAAAAATCTCCAATAGTTAAACTGTCTTCAACCACTTTGCTGTGTGGCAAACTGCATACAGGTGAGCAGACTGTTGTACTGTCCCATCCGTCTGTCCTTAAGACCCTTGAGGGAAAGCAGAATCAATGCAATTTAAGAAGTGTGCATAATCAAAATCAAATTGTGAGGGCTAAAGCAATGACGGTTTAAGGATCCAAGAATGAATATATGGCTATGATGTAACTCAAGGATCAAAAAACTTCTTGTAATTATCTTTTCATATTTGTATGATTTACCACTTAGAAAGCACTTTCCCACTCATTGATCTCATAGCATCTTTATTGCACTCTGAAGAGGTGGTTATTCGTTTCCTCACTCTACAGATGCAGATCATAAAATTTAGGCTTGCAAAGTTGCACACCTTGAACATGGCAGAAATACGACTCAGAGCTGAGCATCTTGGTGGCAAGTGCAGGGCTCTGTTTTTCAAACACAGTTCTCTGCAACTGCGAAAATCTTGTGACATCCAATTCTTCTTTCTAAGGAGCTCTTAAAATCAGTCTGATGCACTTATAGATATGGAGAACATACTGATGGGTGACAGAGGGGAGGTGGATTGGAAGTCTGGGTGAAAAAGTAAGGGATTAAGAAGTACAAATTTGTAGTTACAGCATAGTCAAGGGGATGTAAATTACAGCATAGGGATAATAGTCAGTAATATTTTAATAACTATAAATGGGGCAAGGTGGGTACTTGAGCTATAGGGGGATCACTTTGTAAAGTATATGATTGTCTAACCACTATGCTGTACACCTGAAACTAATACAAAATAATGTTGACTGTCAACTGTAATTGGAAAAAAAAATCAGTCCTACACACAGAGGTTGGGACTCTCATCCTACATGAGTAATTTTGTGGAAGGAAATGTAAAATCTTGGTGCAAAACAGGTGTACCCTATACTTGATGGCCAACCCTGTTTTTCTATAATATATTCTGATCAGGAAATGCAGCACCTGCAATGTTATCTCTGCCTACATAATTTCATTCTTGTTCACATTGTGTCAGATCCATCTGCAGGACGCATCCACATGTTGATTTAAATCATAGACTACTCTCTAGTCTTTGTTTTGTACAGAAGCATTTCCCTATGCATAGCTATCAGTCAAAAGTTAATTTGGGGCCCAAATTCATTTTTAAAACACACAGCCAGCATATGATTTTACTGAATATCTTTTTATGATGAGTCTGGATATATCATGTATGAATGATTCATAAATAAAAATAAGGTTGAATTACATAGACACCATTAATATGGGAACCAAGTTGCAATGAGAGCACATATTTTTATTATTGGTACTTGAAGACTTTTTTATTTCATTTTAATGAAACTTCTTGTTCATTGAGGTAGAGGCCAAAAAGCACTAGTATTTTATAAGAAAGAGGAACATACTCAGTATTTTATAGAAATTTTATAAAATACAGCAATAGTTAGAAGCCACACTCTTGGATAACTAATACTTTCTTAATTCTTTTAATATTGTAATCATGAGAAATGTTATCTCCAAGTCCTGAAATAGTTGATGAGTTTGAAATTAGTCTTTACTCACAATGTTTATATTCACAGACCCATGTATGAACAAATACATATTTTCTCTCTCGTGTAGTTCATTATTTCATGTGACCATTATCTTTGTGATTTAAAAAACAAGCTAAGTAAAGGCTTTTAAGCATAATATCTTGTCCTAACCTCATTGCACCTTCACTATAGTTATGTTGCAGACTCAGCCATGCTTCTGTGTACTTGGAGATAATTCATGCATCTTCATTTCTATATTACACTGTATTGTACAAATATGCTTCAACTTATTTCTTCCTCCTCACTAGTGGCCCGTTGCATGAAATTCGTGCACATTGAAAGGGAATTAATTAGAGGAAATATTTTAATATTGCTATTTGCCCTTTCTCTATAATAAAAGTGTGAGAGATAAAAGGAAATGAGTACAATGTATATGAAAATAATACATAATTTTATTAATAAATAAACAACAAAATGATATAACAACAATAACAAACTCATAATATAAAAACAACATTGATGCAAATAATGACTGATAAAGTGATTAAACTTATTCTAATATCTCCCTGTATACCACATTAAGAGTGAAAACACTTTCAGAGTGCTTGACTAATTTCCCTTGAGATAAAGTATTTACAACTTTAACGTCACATGCTCTTCGAACTCGAGAGAAAGCAACATATAACTGACCATGTGCGAAAACAGGTTCAGCTAGGAATATTCCTACTCTGTCGAGTTTGTCCTTGTGATTTATTAATAGTCATTGCAAATGCTGACATCACGGGAAACTGTCGTCGAATTAATTTAAATGGGAGGCCAGTGTCAGATAAGGACAAATCAGTTCTTGGAATCAGAACAACCTCTCCCTCTACAGATCCTGTTAATACTTGAGCTTTGATAATGTTAGGTCGTAATCTTTTGATAATAAATCTGGTACCATTACAAAGACCCCATTTACTATTAAGATTTCTCAATAGCATGATGATTGCACCCACTTTCAATTTTAATTTATGGCATGACATTCCTGAGGAGTAATAGTATTAAGAAATTCAATGGGAAAATTTTCCTTTTCAGCATCATCTGTTGAGTCATCACTCAAATATGTGTGAAAATCTCCATCAAGTATATCCAAAATTTCTTCATTTAATTTTTGAAAGTGCTCATTTTTTGGACAAAGAATTGCATGTTTAGATATATTTTTAATATTATCTATAGATATACTATTTCCAAAGGTGGCTTCAATAATAGATCCATTACAAATCATTTCATGGGGAATTTCAATAATATCCATTCCTAAATGAAAACTGCTATCAAGTTCGCCATCTCCAAGTTTTACTAACCACGGTCCATGATCGGGGCTGGCTTGGGTCCCGCCAGGGTGGCAGCGGGCGTTGACCCATGCCGCCTGCCCCGGTCCGCGTTTGGGTCTTGGGTCCCAACGATGGTGGCGGGCGCTACCCTCTACCCTCCTCCCCCTGTCATCTTTGCTGGGTTAATTTGCATAGCACCCCTGATTGGCTGTGGGTGTAGCGAAGGTACAATCAATTAGCATATTACTCTTTTATTAGGTAGGATTATTGTAAACTACCAAAAATATACTGGCAGGAGACAGGTTTTACGCTAACAATCACTTGATGACTTATTGATTCAACACTTTAGGAATGGAATCTATCTTCCTTGTACAGAATTAAGAGTATTATCTCATGGCTCTAGTTAAAATTCAGATTCATATCTTTTGTATTTTGGGAGCTATAGAAACCAATAAGCTAAATTACTATTTCTTTTGCGACTCAAGTAGATTTTACCCTAAGACAGCAACATGGTCAACATTTTCTGCATCCAGATATGTGCCCAGCAGTGTGTTAGGAACTAGGGACATGGGTGAAGAAGAAGAAGAAGAAGAAAAAAAAGGTTTATCTTCATTCCAGGAACTCATTGTCTACTTGAGATGGCTAATACCAAGTACAATGAAAACAGGAAAGAAAAAAGTATAAATGCAGAAGAATGTGGACCTGAAAGCAGTTAGCAAGTGATGGAGTAGTTTCAAGTGATTGAATTACACAGGTACCCATTAATATGTGAACTAAAATGAACTTAGAGCACATATTTTTATTATTGGTACTTGAAGACTTTTTCATTTTTATTTCATTATAATGAAACTTCTTCTTCATTGAGGTAGAGGCCAAAAAGCACTAGTATTTTATAAGAAAGAGGAACATACTCAGTATTTTATAGAAATTTTATAAAATACAGCAATAGTTATAAGCCACACTCTTGGATAAATAATACTTTCTTAATTCTTTTAATATTATAATCATGAGAAATGTTATCTCCAAGTCCTAAAATAGTTGATGAGTTTGAAATTAGTCTTTACCCACAATGTTTCTATTCACAGACCCAGGCATGCACAAACACACATGTATTTTATATGAATCAGGAAACTGGTAGTACTCACTCAATGAGAAGCACTGAAAATAAAGTTGAAGGATAAGGGGATTTAGAAGTGGATATATATACTGATCTATTAGATCGGTGTTTGCATTTTCTTGAGAATAATCTGCCTATATTTTTTCTCCTATATGGTGCATATTAAACTCTAAGGACCTTTCAAATACGGCAGCTGGATCACTGCGCTTTTTCTGCAGCTTCAAGTAGAACTCCCAAAATGTTATAGGAATTCTATAAATAGTTGGTGAATAAATAAAGAATGAAACATTGTTATCACATCCAAAAACTAAAATAAATCAGGGGGAGAAAGCAGGCTAATGGAAAAAAAGCCTCGAAGACATTACTTTATCTAAAGCCATTTTCCATCTTATCCTATTCAGTTAATTTACAGGAGACATAGCTGTGTTGTCAAAAGGATGATTAATGCTGATGAACCAAGAACATGTTTGCTTGCGGATGATGTTTAAGATGACCATAGATTCAGCAAGAAAAAAGAGAAGGCAGGGGAGAAACACATTAGAAAAATTAAAATTGCATCTAAAGGAAACCCGCATAAATTATCAAAAACAAGACAAACTCTTAAAAGAATATTGATATTTTTAGGCCCTTTCGAATGTGTCCTCAGTAGTCTGTTTCAAAGCAAGATTGAAAAGAATTAGGGAAAAAAATGCCCACCCTTTTATAAACCTTGTAGTATGAATAGAAAATCAGTTGATACACACAATTGTCTCAACAGAAAAAGTGTGACGATAATTGCATTTTGACATATTTTAAAAGCATGGAGAGTACTTTGATTTTTAGCAAATAAAACCAGCATTCATGGATATGTACCTATTACTGTAATTGCAGAGAGTGTGTTCTACCATGTAAGCAATCGCAAATGACTGCCTTTACCTATATTTCATATCCCAACCTGTTTTCTAGACATTTGACATTGTATATGATTTAATCACAACTAGCCTTTTTTACTTTAATTTGTGCGTGACTTTTCCATGCACTTTATTTTACAGGAAGACCTGACTTTTCACTGTTTAATGCACCTTCAAACCTTGCTACATATACCAATGTTATTTTCAACCTCTCCTACTTCTCTAACCAGTAAAAACCTGGCTGCTTTTCACAGTCCTCAAAGTCACCTCCTGCATGGAGCCTTCCTTAACCCCCTTCTCACAAAACTCAGTGCAATCCACATTAACATCCCTCATTTCTCTGTGCTTCTGTAGCATTTAAGAAGCATCAATAATGATTAATTGTATGCATTAATCTAATTTCCAATAAATAAAATAATTTATTGAAGACAGGATAGCACTGATATATAAAGGTAAGGCATTATGCTTTTAAAAAGAAACTGAGAAAATTTTAGGTTTAGAGAAGATTTGTGGCCCAGCTAGCATGGCTCAGTGGTTGAGCTTCAACCTATGAACCAGGAGGTTACGTTCCATTCCTGGGCAGGGCACATACCCGGGTTGTGGGCTGGATCCCCACTGTGGGGCATGCAGGAGGCAGCCAATCAATGATTCTCTCTCATCATTGATGTTTATATATCTCTCTCCCTCTCCCTTCCTCTCTGAAATCAATAAAATATTTTTTTAAAAGAGAAGATTTGCAAAAATAGTAGAGAAATTCTGCATAACCGTCACTTAATTTAAAAGTGAACATAACCATAGAATGCTTGTCAAAACTGATAACAGAACCTTGGCACAATGGACTGAAATAAAGAGTGTATTTCAATTTCACCATTTTAAAAATAGTTATTTTTTTTCTGTTGCAGTATCCAATTCAAGAGCCCATGTTGAATTTACTTGTCATGTCACTTTTGTCTTCCTCAATATGTGACACTTCCTCACTTTCTTTGTCTTTCAAGAACTTGACACGTGTGAAGAATACTAGTCAATACTTGATGTTCATCCCTCAAATTGATTTTGCCTAATGTTTTCTTATTATTAGACTAGGCACCCAGTGCATAAATTCGTGCACCTTAAAAGGAACTGTGGGCCTCCAGGCTGCTGTAGGCACAGGGGAGGGTCTCGGCCCATCTCTGAGCCCCCGCTCAGCCCCTCCTGCTGCTGCCCCATCTCTCGGCAGCCCCGCTGCAGCCGCTCCCACACGCTGATGGTACTGGTCCCCCTCACACCTGCTGACAGCACAGAGCGATTGGGGCTGGGGTCAGCAGCACGTGGTAGCAGTGCTGGTGCAGGCCGTCAGGTCAGCAGGTGCAAGTGGCGGCTGCTGCCCCGATCACCCCTCAGGAGCAGGGGGAGGTGGAGAAGCCCTCAGGAGTGATCAGGGCCAGCAGCTGCCACTCACACCCGCTGATGGTGCTGAATGATCTGGACCTGTGCCAGGCATTGGCAGCAGGTGCAAGCGGTAGCTCTGGCGTCAGCTGTGGGTGCGAGCACCAGGCAGAACTGCAGCGCCCAGGAGCAAAGAATTTTCAGTAACCACCAGAGGCTTGCCTCAATTATAGCGATCTGGCACCCCCGCTCACCTGCTCCTCCATCCTGCCACAACCACCGCCCACCATGTTCCACACATGCTCCCTGGTGGTCAGCACATGTCATAGTGACCAGTTGTTCGATTGTTCTGGTTGTTCTGCCATTCGATCTATTTGCATTAGCCTTTTTTATATAGAATTGAGTCTATATATTTGTCATAAAAACACCAAAGAGGCAATGACACATCATCACATGCAGGTACTTGGTATTTGTATGTAGTGCTGATGATCTTAAAATAAATTATTTGATGATGGTGATATCTGCAAAGAATCTTCACTGTGAAATGATTCTTTCCCCTTTGTAACTGGTAAATATTCTATTGGAGAAACAGCAAGACTATGAAGATATATTGGTTTTGCTTGCAATCCTGCCCACTCATCTTAGCATTTATCAATGAATCTCACATGCAGAATGTATTACAGTGGTGTACATTTATGAAGTGAATTTTTAATTGAAACTTTAAAATTAAATTGTATTTTACTTCTGTGGTAATTTTATTTTCCTTATTTTTTTTATCAATTTGAATTTTTCAGTGAGAAGGGTTTCTTTCTCCTCCATTTATTTAGTTACTTAGGTTTTAGTAATATCAATACAAGCTCATGATATTTTATTTTCTGGGTAAGAATCCAATTCTAGCATTATCTATTTGCGTAGTCACTTTTTTTTTTTTTTTTTTTTACCCAACTTGACCATTGGGAACTCTTTCACTCTTTCAGGTTGGCTTCTGTGCTTTATAGACCTGTTGTGCTCTCTCTATTATACTTTTTTAGCACTTCCTAGCAATCTTGCATCACAAAATGCTCTAGCCAGCCCATTGCTTTTAACAATGGCAAGAGCACAATTTGGGAACAGGTACATTTAAGTTCAAATATGGCTTCTACAAACTCATAGTTTTTGCTAATATTATCTTTTTTCTCTGAACTCCCATTTCCTGATTTGTCAAATGGGCCTAGTTATGTTGAGAAAATTTATAATGGTCAATAAATTATTTTCAATATGTATTTGATAATTTTTATATTATTAAATGTTCAATATTGAAGAGTTGACTTCTGAATTGATACCACAAACAACTCCACAGACCCACTTCCCAATGAAATAAACTAACTAGTGAACATTATTTTTTTAAAAATTAAAGTATCTGGAAATTTTTTGAGGGGCATAAAACAAATAAGAAGACCTTTACTTCAGGAAATGTAATAAAATCTGGAAAGAACCCTCAGAACCTGTGGGACTTGAGCCACAACCCACTCTCTGTCTATCCCCAGCTTAGCTTGCCTGTAGCTCCACTCTGGGTGGATTTATCCAGTAATCTAGGGCTTCCTCTTCCTTCATCCTTTAAGCAAGGCTTACATATATAAATGTAATATGTATAACAATTATAGCACAGAAAGAGGGAAGGGAAAATATACTTCCATAGGAGTAATATTTCTATAACTCGCTGAATTTAGTTATCATAAATTTGAAGTACATTCCAATAAGTTAATATGTACATAATCAGAAGCCCTGGGTGAATTTTCTATTATGTGCATGATCTCTTGTTGAAATTAAAAATTATATTTTAAAATAGCCCAGATAGCATGGCTCAGTGGTTGAGCATCGACCCATAAACCAGGAGATCATGGTTCAATTCCCATTCAGGGCACATGACCAGGTTGTGGGCTCAATTCCCAGTGTGGGGCATGCAGGAGGAAGCCAATCAATTATTCTCTCTCATCATTGATATTTCTATCTCTCCCTCTCCCTTCCTCTATGAAATCAATAAAAATATATTTTAAAAATATTTAAATATATATAAAAATAACTTTTAATATTAAAGGGTTATCATTTTGTAAAAGTGATTTATTTTGTCATGTACACAGTATCCAATAAAAATTCAAGGATACAAGACACTGAAAGACCCAGTTAGTTAACTATTAGTAGAGCTATCTGAAAAAAGGATTGGCTGCCAAGAAAGTAAATGTTAATTCTATGATGAAGTTAAAAAAAATCAAAATGGAAAGCTATATAGTTAACTATCTGGGAAAGGATTCAAAAAATGAACTCAGTGTTTTATTAGAAGGATTTAAAAGTTTCAAGGGAATTTGAGGTCTGTGTGTGGTTTTGATTTTGGCAAATCATTTAATTATTTATGTAATATTTCTCTTTAGAAAGCAATGTTTGTACCATTTCTATAAAATTTATTGTGCAATCTGTAGAAAAAATTCCTCTTATCAATAACATTAAAAAGGTAAATGATGACACATGGCATAAAAAACTAGACAGGATAGAACTTAATACAGATGTTTTGCAGTAGGTCCCTGCAAAACATCTGTATTAAGTTTATAGAATTTATAGAATTTAAAAGGCCTCTTCCTGACCTTGATATTTATATATAATCTTTTAAGAACAAAATGTAAAAATAAAAGCTCGAACTGAGGCAACTTAAAGCATATCTAAAGATAATTACAAATGTTTCTGAACACTTTTAAGAATGATTGAACAAATTGGGAGGCATACAGAGGATAAGACCATGGGTTTTTGAATGACAGTAGTAAGATTTGAATCCTAAATATATGTTATTATTGGTAACATTTAGCTAGTAAGAGCTTCTACTTCCTTGCCTATGTAATAGGAAAATGATGAAGGAAATAATACCCCACCTCACTGGGAAACTATGATATTAAATGAAATAATGCATATAAGGCATTTAATATTGTTAATAATGGTAGCTATTATTATCCTTTTGATTAATATTATTTGAAGTGTGGAATAATTTCCTCTAATGTGTTTTGATACAATTCATTCAGGAGGGACAGCTTGATCAATTTTTCTTATTCCCTAAAACATCCCTATTGCTTAATTGAAATAACCTTTAAAAAAATTTAATCATGTAAAGTAGGTGTGGTTATATATATATATTTTTTTTTCTTAGCATTTCAATTTCTGAATACATTCCTGAGCAGTCTCAGCTCCCCTCGTGTATAATGATGTGATATATATTGATTCCTAGCCTCAGAGAGCTCACATGTGTAGTTGGGAGAAGGTGGTATAGGCAATTATAATAGATTTATGGTAAGAACCATAAATCTAATGAGCCATTGTCCCAAAGGTCATGAGGCTGGGAAACCTCAGAACATAAGACCTTTGAAATAGGTATTGAAGAAATAATAGAAGATCTCAGATAGACATAAAAAGGAGATTACTTCGGGTAGAGGAATGGGCCTGTGCAAGCGAAGACATTAGGGAGCAGGACATGTTTAAAGAACCACAGGTAGTTTAGGATGAATTAGAAAAATTAGGCACAGATTCTTCAGGGACCCATAAAGCTTGACAGTCATCCATGTCTGTGGGCCAGAAATGTATGTTTAGTTTGGACAACATAACTCAGCATTACTTTCAAACAAACAAAGGGGAGGAAATCACAGAGCATAGAGAGGCATTGACAGACATTCTCCCTTCATCAACCAGGATTTTTCAGGGAAGAGTCAGCCAGTGTTGTCAAACAGATGGTTGTTGCAGTGAATATGGTACGCACAATATGTGCTTGATGCCAAAATGCATAATTGCTGGTTCCTGTAAATTGAATGTTGTCCTAAACATCTGTGATCTGTCACTTGAAAGGTGCATCGTATCCAAAGGTTTGACTAATTTTCCTCAGATATTCAGTGGTATCGTTAGCAACCAGCACTGGATCTTTAAACTAAGAAGCTTCCTCTATACCTTAGCCCAAGATTGAGCAAATCAGCAGCTTATGTAGGGTGCAGTAAACATTGCTACTAAGAGATGGAAACCTTTTTCTTTCTAGTATCTATATAATAAACTATCTCATTTCCATGGTTATAAAGATTTGTACAACGGAATTAGAATGTGGTTGACTTCCAAGAACTACACAATACTCAAAACAAATAATCCCATCCAACTTCCTCCCTGGAGACTTGACAAACTCAGGCAGGGCTTCTATCAGACCAGGACCCAAAACTGTGTCCTTAGGATCATACCCGTCTTCCAATTCCTGTGGGAGGGTAAGAGTCTAATTTTGGAGAGTTCCTTACTCTCAGTTGGATTTCACAACTACCCTATGGCCCATTTGCAAAATCACCTTCTATCCTAAGTCTATGAAAAGTTTGTTTCTTCTATAGATAAGTGCACTGAACCTCAGAGGGCCTAATCACATGACCAACTCCCCCTTAAGCCATTTCAGTACATTTTCTTTAGCACACCCCAGCATTTTAAAAGCTTGAGTGGAAAGGTTGTGGGTCAGATCCCAGGTCAGGGCACATACCCAGGTTGTGGTCTAATACCTGGTTGGGGTGACTATGGGAGGCAACCAATCAATGTTTCTTTCTTTCTTTCTTTCTTTCTTTCTTTCTTTCTTTCTTTCTTTCTTTCTTTCTTTCTTTCTTTCTTTCTTTCTTTTTCTTTCTCTCTCTCTCTCTCTCTCTCTCTCTCTCTCTCTCTCTCTCTCTCTCTCTCTCTCTCTTCTCTCTCTCTAAAAAACAAAAACAAAAATACCATATCTTCTGGTGAAGATTAAATAAATAAGTAAGTAGGCAAGGTGAGAAGAACATCCCCAACCTCTGTCTTCTCATCACCACTTGGCTTATTTGAAAATAAGTTGCAACAGTATAGCTAAGGTAGAATATGATTTATAAAACAGAGGTCCATAATATTAAACCAGATAGTATGGCCAGTAAAAGGTAATTCTCTTTTCACACATGTGTTTTGTGCATGAAGGGGCTTCTCCTTCTCTGTGTACAATTATGGAGGATAAAATAGCTCTAATGGCTGGTATTTGAAAAGGGCAAACAAAGCAGGTGATTTCTTTAACTATACCATTGATGTGTTTCAAATGAATGTTAATATGAGTTCTGAAGCCTCTTAGAGATATTTTAGAATGAAAACTTGGCTACTATTAGAATAGTCCTGATACTTTTGATAATAATGGTTCATTGGTCTTAGTATGTGTATGAGAAGATATATGGTTACTCAATGCAATAGAAGAGATTTCCAATGCTTTTCTACAGAAACCTAATCGCTAGAGATTCACTAGAAAAAAAATCAATAATTTTATGATCGCATGTATCAAAACCTATTGCTTGATAAGAGTGAGAATATCTGATACCACAGTGCAAGTTCTAGAAGTCTTACAATCAAGTACCTCTATAATTTTGATTAACCCAGATTATCTCTAACACATTAATATAGAATTTAAAAATAATAAGTAGATATAGTAATGCTAATAATAAGATAACCTCAAAAATAATTTGAAGATTATTTTTCTGGAAACCCTGCCTTGTTCTACTTATGATCACTAAACTCTACTTATCACTTTAGATCATTACAAGTTTACTTACTAAATGATTATGATCTCATTTTATTCCTCTAGTACACTAAAATATGTTATACAGGGACACCAACTAAACTGGTAATGATGCATGAATATACAAATGAGTAGATCATTACAAAAAGCCTTGGCAATTGATTTTTAAAATAAATTGGTAGTCAAAATTGGGCATAATAAAGAAAACAAAATAAAACAGGCTATAAAAATATTCTCTATATTAGTACAGAATGATTAATTTACTTGTTGAAATAATTAGGCTTATTTTTTTTATATATTTATTTCACACCAATATACCAAACACATGTTCAGGCAACAAAAATTAAATTCAATAATGCAAAATAGAAAAAATATTTTTTGGACATTGTTAATGATTCTGAATCTACACATATTTCTTATCTCCTTTGAAAAAATTTTAGTAGTGGAATTATTAGTGTAAAGTTTGCATTGGCTTTTAGATATCCAATATGATTTATCATGTATATGAAAATGTTTGTTTTATTCCATACCTTGGCTTCCTTTTTGTCACCAAGCAAATGTTCCAAATATTTGCTGTCTTGTGAATTGATCGATCATACATTCATTCTTGCAATCACTTATGAGGATTAATTAATTAGGGTTCAAATTCAAGTTATACACACACACACACACACACACACACACACACACACATACACACACTCAACTTTGGGTTTTGCAAAAATTTGGGGATGATAAAATAGAGAATTTAAGGAATTTATAAAAGGCCATGTATTCAGAAGATGATTAGACCAAAATTAAAATCAGGCCTGTTTGGCTCAGAGGATAGAGTGTCGGCCTGCGGACTGAAGGGTCCCAGGTTCGATTCCAGGCAAGGGCATGTACCTTGGTTGCAGGACATCCACAATAGGGTGTGTGCAGGAGGCAGCTGATCAATGTTTCTCTCTCATCGATGTTTCTAACTCTCTATCCCACTCCCTTCCTCCCTGTAAAAAATCAATAAAATATATTAAATAAGTAAATAAAATCAGGCAATCCTGCCATTCCAGCCCTCAGTAGATAGAGTTCATGGACTGAAGGGGCACAGGTTCCCGATCCAGGGCATGTACCTCGGTTGCAGGATTGACATATATGTGGGTTGCAGGCTCAATCCCAGGCCCTGGTTGGGGTGCATGCGGGAGTCAACCAATTGATGTATCTTTCTCACATCGATGTTAGTCTCTGTCTCTCCCCCTCCCTTCCTCTCTCTCTGAAAATCAATGGAAAAATATCTTCAGTTGAGGATTAACAAAACAAACAAAAAAGCCAGGTGATCTAAATCTGATTTATGTGCTTTCTCTATTGCAATCTACGTCTTGATTTTGATTTGCTAACCATACTCACCTAATTAAAAAATATATATATTTGTAGGTATGACTATATCACCTCCAAGTGCAGCTTGTGGAAGAAATATTTCTATTCCTTTTACATATCCTTTCCATAAACAGTTCAAAAAAAATTAAACATTGAAGTAAAGTGCAAGCATTTAATCAATCCTAACACTCATTTGTTGCTGCTTAAACTACAAAGCAATAGAGATTATCCCTTTAATATTTAATACGTTCATAAATCTGCTACAGAAAATCTGTCCCTTTCTGGGTCTGAACTTCTTCCCCTGTGGTTTACTGCTTTTTCAAGGTTTGTTGTATGAAAGTTCTACAAGACCAAGTCACTTGTGAGCAAGAGAGAGAACAGCCATGGTAAAAATGCAGATAAACCAGATTATAACATGTATGTATCTTTGCTGATCAACATGCTAGTTGTTATTACCATATACCTACTGTATGGAATATAGGTTGGGTTCTTGACTATGTGTGTGAGGTCTGTCTGCATCCAATAAACACATTCCTTGAACAATTTCAGTGATGTATAAAACATCCTGCTCACTAAGTATTGAAGCAGCCAATTTTTTAAATTGATTTTTTGGAGAGGGATAGAGAGATAGAAACAGCAATGAGAGAGACATTGATCACTGCCTCCTACACACTCGCCACTGGAGATCGAGCCCACAACCTGGGCATGTGCCCTGACCAGGAATCAACCGTGACCTCCTAGTTCATAGGCCATGCTCAACCACTGAGTCACATTGGCTGAGCTGAAGCAGCCAATTTTTCTTTACCTCTTAGTGGAAAAAATATTTCCATTGGAAATGCCTCTTTATAGGAAGGTGAATTCAAGCTGTCTTCTGCCAAGCAATTGATTACTCAGAGTAATCATAATCCATTAACTTACTCTTATATTTTGGTGTTCACATGCATCTATAAGAGAGATTATTATTAGTGTAACTAGAGGCCCGGTGCACGAAATTCGTGCACTGGGGGTGAGGGTGGGGGTGTGTGCCCCTCAGCCCAATCTGCACCCTCTTCAATCTGGGACCCCTCAGGGGATGTCCAACTTCCAGCAGTCGGACATCCCTCTCACAATCCGGAACCGCTGGCTCCTAACCACTCACCTGCCTGCCTGCGTGATTGTCCCTAACCCCACTGCCTGCCTGCCTGCTCGCCCCTACCTTGATCTCCTGCCAGCCTGATTGCCCCTACCTTGTCCTCCCCTATCAGCCTGATCACCCCAAACTGCCTGTGCCTTGGCCCCCAGTCTGGCCTCCCTCGGAGGCACCACCCCCATAACCCCAATGCTGCTGCCACTGCAGCTGGTTATGGCTGCCTGAGCCTTGGCCTTTGTAGCCACTGCGGCTTTGTCTGGAAAGATGTCCGGAAGACAACCACTCTAATTAGCATATTATCCTTTTATTAGTATAGATTTGGGGACCATTACAACCACGCAGAACTTGAAGAAAACACATGGCCCTGGTCAGTTTGGCTTAATGGAGAGAGCATCGGCCTGTGGACTGAAGAGTCCAGGTTTGATTCTGATCAGGGGCACACATGCCTGGGTTTTGGGCTCAATCCCCAGTAGGGGGCCTGTGGGCGGCAGCTGATCAGTGATTCTTTTTTTTTTTTAATATATTTTATTGATTTTTCACAGAGAGGAAGGGAGAGGGATAGAGAGCTAGAAACATCGATGAGAGAGAAACATCGACCAGCTGCTTCCTGCACACCCCCCACCAGGATATGTGCCAGCAACCAATGTACATGCCCTTAACCGGAATCGAACCTGGGACCTTCCAGTCCACAGACCGACGCTCTATCCACTGAGCCAAACCGGTTTCGGCTGATCAGTGATTCTTATCATTGATGTTTCTATCTCTCTCTCCCTCTCCCTTTCTGACATTTTAAAAATATATATTTTTTAAAGAAAACACATGAGCTTCACTTTGGGCTTTGTCATCTTACAATATCCTTTGTGCAGTGTTTTAACTTCCCTCAACTTTCCTTTACCCACCTTTAAAGTGCAATCTATTTTGGGGAAGATGATCAGGAAAGTGATTCCAATGGGTAGAAGTTTTTTTTGGAGGGGATGGGTCACGCCCCCGATCCTGGTGGGGGTCTCCTCTGGGGTGCTGGCAGGCCTGGGCTCTGGCGCCGCAAAGGGAGAGGTTCCTGAATCTGCTTCCCACACACCTAGGCTAGGATACATCTTGTAGGAGGCGGCTTTAATGCCCGGGGTCGGTGACCAGGTCCTCCGGAGCCTCGCTTTCTGGGCTGCAGTCCCACGTCTCCCAGTGCCCCAGCCTCGGATGCGCCCATGCAGTTGCCCCCACCACCAGCCACCTCAGCGCAGGCCACAGCAGCTGAAGCCAGCCTCTTGGAAGCCAGGCCACCACACCCACCACCTCTAGTAGCTCTCTGCTGCTTGCTCTCTGTGCCCTGTCCACTGGGGTGGGGGAGTGCTTCCAGCCCAGAGGCCCTCCCTCCCTCCGCAGCCTGGCTTGGGAAGCTGGCCTCATGCTGGGGCTACTATGCCAGCATGCCCACTCGGCTACTATGGGTGCGACTCGGGCCCCCACGGAGGCCAACCTGGAGAACGTGGACCCCAGCTCTGCATCCGGCTGCTGCAGATGGCCTCGGTGGTCAACTACCACCTGCTCCTTCCACTGGCCCCATTGATCCCTCTCAGCACCAGCCATTTAGGCGAGGGTGGCGATTACCCAGGGACATCACCCCTGGAGCGGCTGGCTGGGCCCGGCCACGCCCCACGGGTCGCGATGGGTCCCGGTACCCCAGGGAGGCTGCTGGCTGTGCCCGGCCACGCCACCCCGGGTCGCGATGGGTCCCGGGACCCCCGGGAGGCTGCTGGCCGTGCCCGGCCACGCCCCCCCGCGTCGCGATGGGTCCCGGCACCCCAGGGAGGCTGCTGGCCGTGCCCGGGCACGCCCCCCGGGTCGCGATGGGTCCCAGGACCCCCGGGAGGCTGCTGGCCGTGCCCGGCCACGCCCCCCCCCCCCACGGGTGGCGATGGGTCCTGGGACCCTTGGGAGGCTGCTGGCCGTGCCTGGCCACGCCACCACGGGTTGCGATGGGTCCCGGTACCCCCTGGAGGCTGCTGGCTGGGCCCGGCCACGCCCCCCGAGTCGCGATGGGTCCCGGTACCCCCGGGAGGCTGCTGGCCGTGCCCGGCCATGCCCCAATCTGGTCGCGATGGGTCCCGGCACCCCAGGGAGGCTGCTGGCCGTGCCCGGCCACGCCCCCCCCCCCACGCGATGGGTCCCGGGACCGCGGGAGGTTGCTGGCTGTGCATACCACGCCCCTCTAGGGTTGCCATCACTCACCAGGACCCCCGGAACTAAGAGGATTTGGCGCCGCCATCTTGGTTTTCTCAATGGCCAGTTAGTCCACCCGGAGTCCCGCCCCCAGCCTCTGGCAGGCCCAATCATGGGCATAGCGGAGGTGCGGTCAATTTGCATGTTTTTCTATTATAATGTAGGATGGCATTTGTGGGACTGTTTCCCATACATATAGATTGGCATCATCACATTCAGGTGTCAACTGAATACATCATAATAAATATGAAGGTATTTTTTATGTGCTTCATTTAGTTTGCCAGGGATTTTGATTCTCATAAAAATTAACACTTGCTCCAACAGACATTTTTAAATTGAGTGCATAAAATGCAAACCAACTGGCTCAGAGAATGCCATGCCCCAACAACCCATGTGGTTTGAGTTCTTATTCTATTCCTGGGAAGACACAGGTTACTATGTCTACTGCTGGCGAATCTTTGGAAACTTCTACGAAAAAAGAAACTAGCCATCCCCTCTGAGCACACACAAGCCAGTTGTACAGAAATTCATATATATGCCTAAGCGAACGTTTTGATCGAATGACCGGAACGACCAGTTCACAGGTTGCTATGACGTGCACTGACCACCAGGGGACAGACACTCAGCGCAGGAGCTTCCCCCTGGTGGACAGTGCGCTCCCACAGGGGGAGGGCCGCTCAGCCAGAAGCCGGGCTCACAGCTGCTCAGTAGCATTATTTAAGCACAGCTGCAGTGGTGGCACTACTGAGTGATGGCTGCAGCAGGTGCAGAGGGCTGGGATGAGCAGCAGCAGAGCTGCACCCGGCCCCAGCTGGGGCTCCTCCCCGGCCGCCTGCTGCTTTGGCACTGTTACATTCCTTGGGGGATGTCACACTGCCAGGTTTCAGCTTGGCCTTTGGGGATCAGGCCAAAACCCAGCAGTCCGACATCCCCCCAAGGGTTCCCGGATTGCGAGGGGGTGCAGGCCAGGCTGAGGGACCCCACCCGTACCTGAATCCATGCAAAGGGCCTCTAGTACATATATATATATATATATATATATATATATATATATATATATATATATATATATGTATATATATATATGTATATATATATACACACACACACACACACACATATATATATATATATATATATATATATATATATATATATATTTTCAGAGAGGAAGGGAGAGAGGGATAGAAACATCGATAAGAGAAAAACATTGATTGGCTGCCGCCTGCACCCTCCTACTGGGGATGGAACCTACAACCTGGGCATGTGCCTTGACCAGGAATTGAACCATAGGTCCACACTCAACCCCTGAGCTACAGTGCCTGGGCCTAAACTCCATTTTTTAAACAAGAGCCTAGAATCCCCAGGCTTTTGTAACTAAAAGAGCAACATTGAAACTTCGTCTGTGCTTTCTCTGATAATATTCTGCAGTCTTCCCACAGTCCGGAACTAAAGGCAGTTCTGCCCAGACCTCCCACATATGTCTTTGAAAATCTCCCCCTTTAATTTCAGCGCATTTTCATTGATTCCGCTATCAAGTGCACAACCAGACTAAATCATCTAAGACTCATGACATTAAGCAGTAACTTGGAAATACCAAGCACTTTAATGTAATTAGCTTGTCTAAAACAGTTTAGCAAACAGAAAGTCAAGCTTCTGATGGTTTATGCTAATAGGTCTCAGAAGCAATTACGCTGGTTATTTTATTATTTTTTTCTTTTCCATGCCTCTCTGTTAGTACATTTTACTTGGTGGAGGACTGAGACAGACAGACAGCATTTTTTCTTTACCTCAAAAGTTGATGTTAAATCAGTAGCATTATGCAAGGATAATTAATACTAGAAGTAATTTCAGTGGTTATGGACTTGGGAATGGGAAGTGTCTGATGTATTATTTTAATTCAAATACAGATTCAAAAACATAAAAATTCATAGCAGAACAAAATAAAAAGAGAATGTTGAACTGAAACTTTCCATCTGTGGAAATGTTTATACACTGTAGAAGGGACATCATCTAAATAAGGGATTGGAAAAATGTCCCCGTAAAGTACCAGATAGTAAGTGCTTTTGGCTTGTGAGCCATAACAGCCCATCTGTCATAACTGATGCCACCGACAGAGTGGGAGCATTTGCAAGATGAGAGGATTCAGACATTCAGAGTCAAAGCTGATAGAGTTCAAAGACACTGAGCCATTGAGAGCATGGCCTATTGGAAAGGGGGGCAGGATGTGTAATCCTGTGTAATGGAGAATGGATGTTGATAATTGAGTTACCTGGGAAGAATCTGAAATAGAGATTTATGGGGAAATGCTTTTTGGAGTGACCACCTGTGTAAGGGAAAGGAAGAGGGAGATGTTGGCCAAAATGCAGTCTCCACAAAGTCCTCAGACCTCCATACGGGGAACTCTGAAGCTGGGATGACTCATTCAGCTTTGTCCCACATTGAGTCATGGGAACAAGGCATGAATGCTTCCACCTTGATTAATCATCAGGAAAGGAATGCCCTTCTTTGGAAGTGTTACCTTGAGGGAGAGGACTTGCTTTAGCCAAAGTGATCCCCAAAGAGCGTTGGGGACTGAGGGCTATCCAATAGCAGCATCCTTTGCTGCTTCTTCATTCTTGAAAGAAGACCTGGTGACATACCTCCTGTACAAGACTGTTTACATTTTACCCTGACCTTACCTACTGATACCGAATTTTTGGACTGGAACCCAGATTCTTTGTCTGCCAGAATGGAAGAATGAATCCATGGACAGAAAGTGGTGTATAGCAAAGGTGGAAATTTATTGAAGAACTGATAGATCCTCCTTTCCCCCAACTGATGTATGACGTAATCTGTGCCTGCAGCATAGACATTCCTGAGCACCTAACCAGGCACCTTATATGGACTGTACATTGAACCACCAATCAGCACCTGCCAAATACCCTAAGCCCCCAATTCCTAAGTCCCTAGGTGCCTAATCATGTGCCTTATATGAAACCACCAATCAGCGTGTGCTGAGTGCCCTAAGCCCCATCCCTTTCCTTTCCTCCCCTCAAAAGGCGCTTCACCCCAGCACGCCCTCTCTTTCTCCTCTGGAAGGTAGCTGGCAGGGTCTTCTCCTCCAATAAAGCCTGTGTCCTGGTTCTCTGACCCTCTGTTTCATCTTTCAAGAACAAGTACAGACTCCCACATGGGGAGAGGAAAGAGTCCCACAGAATTGACTCCCACATAGGAAGGGGGGAAAGGGTCCCACTGAGTTCCCTTTCCCTATGGCTTATATAGGCTGCAGATCCTGGTGCTTTGATATCCCCTCTGATTCGTCACTATTCCCTTAGACTGGTTACCATAGTAACTCCTGGGCTCAAAGGTTGAACCTCACATGGGACAAGGGGCAAGCGAGGTTCTCTCCCCCTCCTTCCTTATTATTTTCCTATTCCCCTTCTGAATGAAGGGCTTCCTTCTCTTTATTTTGTAAATCTAGACCTTTCTTGGCTACTTCCAATTCCCTTGTCTTATGGAGATGTAACTGCACCTGGCTTCCTTGTGTTATGGAAATATAACTTCTCCCAGTCTGTTACCCTGTGTTTTTTCCATGGACCCCAATTCTAAAAAAAAATCCCTAAGCCTGCCTATATCCCCCTAAAATTCCTGCTTCACTACCATTGGTTATGCTTACCTTTATTGGTATAAGGCAGGGGTCCTCAAACTTTTTAAACAGGGGGCCAGTTCACTGTCCCTCAGAGAGAAGGAGGGGAGTCTGAGAGAGCAGCGCACATTCCACACATGTGCACTGCGGGCCTGGGACGAGTCGGCTGCTAAGCAGGACAGGCAGTGGCGGCAAAAACACCAGGTGGGCCGGATAAATGTCCTCGGCGGGCCACATGTGGCCCGCGGGCCGTAGTTTGAGGACCCCTGCTAAAGTGTACATTATAGCCCTAGCTGATGTGGCTCAGTTGGTTGGAGCAATATTACATGCACCAGGAGGTCCTGGGTTCAATTCCCGATCTGGGCACATACCTAGGTTGCAGGTTCTATTCCCAGTGTTGCTGAGTACGGGAGGCAACTGACATCACTCTCACATCAGTGTTTCTCCACGCCCACCCTCTGTGTGTGACTCTCCCCCTCCTGCCCTCTCCCTGCCTCCCTTTCTGAATATTATTCTGAATATTATTTAATATTCTGAATATTACATAAATAAATAAATAAATAAATAAATAAAATGTACATTACACCCTAGAGGATGGCTGTACATCTTCTCAAGATATTGTCCTCAGGCTGGTGACATAAAGTGCCTGTTTTCATCGCTCAATTTGTCTGGCAGCTTCTAGGCTGTGTGGTATATCATATGACCTGTGGAACCCATAGTGTAGGGCCCATTCCTCTACCACCTTTGCTGTGGAGCAGTTCCTTTGAAATGAAGTGAGGTTAAGTGACATTCCATGTTGGCAGGTGAAACACTCTGGATGATAATGGGGAGGGCAGACGCCCTCTGGCAGACAATGCAGACACACACCTGCACATGTAGGCAGTCTTCTTCCTAGTTTTCAATGGTGAATGCTCTTTGGTGGTGGTTGTAATAGGATTTGAAGATCTTCCCATTTTATCTCTGGTCCTTTTTGATTTTCCCCATGCTCCTACCCCAAGTTTTCTTGTCCCTCACCCTCTACACCTTATTCATATTCATGTAAATTCTAACCTCAGGCTACTATTCTTTCTAAACAGTGAATGACACTTAGCCTGGAATCATTGATTAATCCCTCTCCCATATGTCTTGTCTTTTTCCCAAGCAATCAAGAGTAGTAATCATCACCCAGTTCTACTGTTCTTCTAGTTACTAGTTCTCTCCTGCTGGATCCATGGAAGCAGCAAATGCATTTGCTTGTACCAGTGTAATATCTCAGTTCATTACTGGTGACAGTTTTGACAATTGCACGGATATTATGTGCCAGGGACTCTCTGTGCTCCACCTACAGTCAGCAAGGGGTCTCTTATCACCAGCTGGTGGCAAGTCATCCAGCTCCAAAACCCCATCCTAGAATCTGCTTTGTCAGAATACTCCTGGCACCGACAAAAATAGCTTGAGTTCCCCAAAAAGCAAACTCTGATACAGAGATGAGTTTCCTGGGGAGTTATTAGGAAACACTCTTGGAGTCACCACCTGTGCAATGGAAGGAAAGAAAGAAGGGTTGGCCAGAGGGACAAGATGAGCTGTAACTCAGATGTGACAGAGCTTCCGCCATCTCCATGTGAGAGTCCGAAACCCGGAGGGTCCTTCAGACTTGTTCCAAGAACTGGCCAGGGAGTTTGTTCTTTGCATTGTCATGTCAGCAAGTCATTGGCTGAGGGCTGTCCTGGGAAACTTGTTATATGAATATCATTATTAACCAATTCAAAAGGAAAGCCAATATGTTATTAGGCAGTGAATGTAGTTAATTTTTTAAATAAAATATAATCCTATACTTCTGATCTATATGACCTTAAGAATATTAAAAAATCCATTCACTTCATCACTTAGTTAAAGAACTGACATTTAATTACTAGATATATGTCAGATACCATGCTAGATGCTGGAGAAATAATATTGTACACAATTTATGGGTACTACGCAACAGAGTTGATTAAGAAATATTGGACCATTTAACATGTGACTTTTCTTTTTCTCCAGGGAGAATTTGGAAATTTCCTTATGTTCTTACTTAGTTCACTCAATGAAGATAGGGCTTCTCTGTTTTTTAGAGATTTTTGGTGGCTATAGTGGAAAGAAAGTGGCAGATAAACACACATTTTAAAAATATGTAAGCAGCCCAGCCAGTGTAGCTCAGTGGTTGAGCATAAAGGGCGTGCAGAAGGCAGCCAATCAATGATTCTCATCATTGATTTTTCTATCCCCCCCACTGCCTCTCTCTGAAATAAATAAAAATATGTTTTAAAAGACATATAAAAAAACATATAAGTGGATAATAAAATGAGTAAATATTTGTGGATTAATTACAAAATCATCTGACCTAGAATAAGTACTGCAAATAAATTATGATGAATACTAAAAAGGAGTAAATAGAAAGCTGATATTTATAGAGAATTGAACTTGGCTCCTATTTAGTAGTAGCTGGCCAAAGAAATGATGTAGGTGAAAGAGCTTGGCACTTAGAAAAACTATTAGGAGGTCAATTCTTCTGTATTTAAGGAATAATTGAATCAAAATTCCTGGTCTCCTCTTAAATCTATTCTACTTTTTTTAGACCTTTGGTGCATTTTCATGTGTTGTTTTTCTCTGAAGTCAAGCCCCAATACAATTTTGTAGCCCTGTGGCACTTGGTAGGGGGTTAGTCACATCATTGGGATTAAATAGGCTTTTGATTAAATAACTATAAAATTCATTAATTTCAAATACAGGAAAATGGTTCTTTTTTGGAGGACTTTGAGAATATTCTATAATCAAAGTAACAGTATTCTCTGATTTAAAGTTAAAGTACAGCACAGTGGGTACATTTTGTTGTTGTTGTTTTTAAACAGCATGAACCCTGGCCAAAAGCCCTCCGAGGAATTACTCTGAGTGAATTACCTGCATTTTCTAGTGAGATTGTAAATATGAGCATGGCTGAAGAAAATAATAAAACCTCAAGATATTAATTAAATTTACCTATGAAACACCTTTGTAAATGGCAGAGTTTAGAACTCTCTCACATTTTTTTTATTTTCTCTAATTTACCATAAAACATAATAATGAGAGAAACAATGATTTTCTGATTCTTTTTCTTCTTCTTTTGAATCTTTAATACCATTATTAGCAGGTATTAAATTTTTATTGATAATAATGAGATCATTGAGGGGAAGCATCAGCTCTTTGATTTAAAATAAATATCTACTTTCATGAGAACAGATCATCAATAAATTTTGAATTCTTTAGGCGATCACATAATCTATTAGATCATTATTTCTGTGAGGGAAATGGGGCTTCTTAGGAGACTTTTGTTGTTATTTTACCCTGAGTTATTTCTATCCAAACCAATAAAGTGAACAAATTGGGGTTGGCAACAGGAGGCACTAATTTTGGTTCTCCTATGAGCAGTGAGTTTTTTTCTCTATTAGATAACTCAATTTTCCCACCTGAGGAGAGAGAAATAGATTAATCCTGGAGTCCTTTTCCACTCTATCTTCTATATCCTATATAAATCAACTGCATCTTCTTAAGTCTTGTTTCTGTTTCAAGCTATCCTTTAAAGTCAAATAGGCCAAATTATACCCAATCTACAAAGTCAAAGGCATCAAAACTTTCTGAGGACGACCAGTGCATTCCATTGCCTCTAGCGGAAAATAATCCCATCCTCAGAGGACCAGTGCCCGCTAGTGCTAGACACATGGTAGGTGACAGAAGTAGTGACTTCACATTTACTTTATCACTTCCCTTGAATAGATGATGGCAGTATGTGACCTTGAGTATTTGAGGATGTGATGTGGGATGTATGAGTGAGCCATTCAAGTCCATTCATGTGTAGGCTTGTCAATCAAGAAGTCCCCTGCCATTATAATGAATAGGGTCAGACAAAAACATGACCCTGTGTTTTCTTCCTAATCCAAATAAACTTCCATGGATTCTCATGTGGGAAGGCTTCCTCCTGGACCTCCTTTTCTTATTTCTCTCACCACCACTTCCCCCACCCCCCAAAAAAGTGCTATGGGAGATAGAACAATGGTTTCCAAAGATATCCACTCCCTACTCCCCAGGAACATGTGCATGTGTTACCTTTAAATTTACAAAGCACTTTCCTTTGGAAAAACCACAAGGTTCAGAATTACCAGGGTTCTGACACCAGCTCTGCCACTCACAAGCTGGGTGAGCATAGGCAACCTGCACAATTTTCTGAGTCTCAGTTTTCTCATCTCAAAAAAGTGGAAGTGATCATATTTATTACATATGTTTGTTTTGAAGATGAAATGAGGTAAAAATACATAAAAATGTCAAAGTAGAAAACACTAGGCAAACAATGGTAAGGAGTCAATATTACTATTGTTGCATTGGCTATCTGTTTATTGCTGAATGGAAAATGATCTTAGTGCATAGTGGTTTACAATAAACATACATGACCTCACAGCTCCCATGGCCCAGGAATCTGGGTGTGGTTTAACTGAGTTCTCTGGCCCCAGGTGTCTTAGAAGGCTGCGATTAAGGTGCAATCATGTCAACATGTCCAAGGTCATGCACATAATGGTTCACAGGACTCAGTTCCTTGAGGGCAGCTGGAATGAGGGCTCAGTTCTATAAGGTTTGAGGCACAGGAAACTAGAGTTGGGGACCACCAAGGCATATTAAAGGAAGGTTTATTCCACAGGAGGGAAAGGAGCAGGGACCCAACCTCCGCAGATGGAGGGGGATGGAGAGAGAGGAGAGCAGCGCACGTGGGAGTGTGGAGCGGCCTTTTAAGGGAACAGGAAGGGGTTGGGTCCAGGGCGGAACTGGAAGGGGTGGGCCCCAGGGCACTCGACATGCGCTGATTGGTGGTTCAATGTCTTGGGGATGTCTGGGCAGTAACGTCATAAGGTTACTTGCGGATGCATGCATCAGCTCTGGACTTCCCCCAGTGCCTTGACCTAGCATCCCGGCCTTTTGGTGATAGGGGGCGCCGAAATCGTTTTGGCTACTTCCTGCTGACCAGGGGCAAAGCGGGGGGGGGGGGGGGGGGGGGGGGGGGGGGGGGGGGGGCGGGAATGTTAAAGGCCAGGGTCAGGCAGAGGCGGGTTGAGGGGCAGCTGAGTGTAGGGATGGAGCAGGAGCTGGTTTACATTTCCGTGATCCGGGAGCAGATGAATTTGAGGAGGCAGGGAGCTAGGGAAAAAAAGACACAGATGAGAATTAGGGGTAGGATTTAGGTAGCTAAAGGGCTTTGGAGCCAGCCGAAAAGAGAGTTGTCCTGGGAGTTGTAATGCCCAGTGTTCAGAATCCCCAAAAACCCCCCAGGAAGGAGCCAAGACCCTCTGTAACTGCAAGAGAACCTTTATTCGTGCTAGCACGAGCTCTCATCTCCAGCGCTCACCGGGGAAAAAGAGACTCTCTCTCGCCACAACAAAGGCTTTAAAGGGGGTCTCAAGCAGTGGGCAGGGAGAGTGTTTATGACCCCCATGATTGGTCAGGGGTAGGGTGAGGGGTCCAGTTACACAGGGGCACACTGGGCAGCTTGCCTAAAGTGGACTGAGTCTATCTCTCTACATTCCTATTGGCAGGTACATGCAACTGTTACATTCTTGCAGTCTACAGGGAGGGGCAGCACGGTAATTTGGCTCTATCAGGAGTGTCTTGCACGTAATTCTTCACTCAGCTTAGTCAGGGTCTGCACGTTCTGTTCCATCACTCTGGACTCGTTGATGTAGCTTCAGCAGCATTCTTCTTGAAGGAACATGCAGGTTCATCCTCTTTCCGCAGTAAGAAGGTCTAGGGCCCTTCGGTTCTGCAGGGCTATTTGGGCTACCGATGTTACTTGCCGCTGCAGGGAGGCTAAGGAGGCAGTAGTAGACTCCAGGGCTATCTGGAGTTTGTCATTGAAATCCTGAGCAGAGATTATGCTGTTCCCGAGGGTCCCCCCAGTGAGGCCTATCGAGGCAGCGATACTTACCCACAACATGACAGGGAGGAAGGCGGCCCTGTGGGCCCCGCGGCTTCAATGTCTTGGGGATGTCTCAGCAGTAACGTCATAACTCCACCTTGCAGATGCATGCATCGGCTCTGGACTTCCCCCCCTGCCTCGACCTAACATCTAGAAACATCAATGATGAGAGAGAATCATTGATTGGCTGCTTCCTGCACGCTCCCTACTGGGGATCAAGCCTGCAACCCGAGCATGTGCCCTGACCTCGAATGGAACTGGGACCTCCTGGTTCATGGGTCGATGCTCAACCACTGAGCCATGCTGGCTGAACTACCATAGTCATTTTTATGCAGTTCTTAAAATTGTCCTTCACTAAAATTCTGGACATTGCTCAAGGCATCTTCTTTTCAATGCGTCTTAAACCATTAGCTCAGGGCAAACTAGACATGCATCCCGTTCTAAAGCTCCATCTTCCATGTTTGAATGTCTATTTTCCTGATTATATGAAAGGATAGGAGTAATTTAGAACTCTCATCTAGTGCTTGGCCTGGGTAATGGAATACGTCAAGTTACAAAGTTCTGCAAAACACTTGGTCGCAGAGGAAAAACAGATTAATGCTCTCTTGACTATGACTTCACTAGTGGGTGCAGCATGCAATCACAATTTCCAAAACAGTTATTTTGAATTGAATAGCTCTCCAACTCCTGACTACTGAATTAATGGTGCACCAAGCTGCTAGAAACCAGAGGTTAAAGCCCATGGTTACATGACTGGGGGAGAGGCATTGAAAACTATCACCACATGGATTGTCCTCAGGCTCCAGGAAGAGGGAAGGGGAGAAAGAGGGAAATAGAACAAAAGAGAAGCCCACAGGCAGCTAAGGCTTTCAAGGGCACTCAGATACTGCCATTTTTTTTTTTTTTTGCCTTTTTTGCTATTCCTTTTTTTTAAAATGTGTTTTTTTGCCACTGCAAATGTTAAATGGGGGTGATTATAAACCTTGTGTTTGTTTTGTTTTGCTTTCAGTTGAAAGTGAAAATTAAAAGACAGTGGGAATAAAGTGTAGGAGAGCCTTTGACAGCAGAAGGATGGATGGAAAGCCCATTACCCATAATCAAAATAATACAAGCCCGGCTGGACAGTGCCAGGGAGAGAACCTCTCACAGGAGACCTGGAAATGACCCAGGCCTGGCAGGCCCTGGGGCCATCGCAGAAATGAGATTGCAGAGCCCCAGGGGGAAGCATTGAAGGCTGCCAACCTGGTGGGCTCTGAGAGCTGCACTGTTCAGGACAATGGGAGGCGGGAGGATTGGCAGCTCCCTGATTGGCAGCGGGTGGAAAAATGCAGGAATGGGCTGCCTGCCCAGAGGGCTAGAGACCTGGGAGGAGAGGGTGTGAGGGGCAGACAAAAGAAACCTGAATGCCAGAGAAAAAGAGATCTAATCTGAAACCAGTGGAAGGAATGGAGCAAGGCTTCATATCGAGAGCATGAAATACACAGATGGGGAAACACAGAATAAGGTTAAAAAACAAACTTCTCCATGTAACAAAAACAAAATTTTGTCAAAATGGGGGTGGAGGGGAGCTGTTTTTATTTTTATAAGATTTATTGATATACAGAAAAGGACACAAATCATAATTTAATAGCTCAATAATTTTTTTCACAGAGTAAACACACCCTTTAATCAGCACCCCAATTTAAATAAAACACTATTACCTGCCCTCAGAAAGTCTCTCCTACCCTCTTCCATTTACTTCCCATCCTCCTTCCCCAAAGTAATCTAACAGCATAGATGAATGTTTACATTTGAACTTGACCTAGTTAGAACCTAATGGCAGGCTCATTCCTGCGGATCTATTTTGCTCAACATTGTTTCTGAGACTTATCCACAAAAAGTGTTCTCAAACTACATGACTTTCAGCACAGCCCTTATTCTCCAGCTTATAACTTCAGTTGACCATTGGAATTGGAATCAGATTATCTATCCCAACCAATAATCTAATCAATTTGAACTGTTAATTGATTACGTTATCGATCATTGCAAATCAGGAAGACTTACAATTCCATTTTTACACTTCTCTAATAAAATTTAAAAAATTAAGTCTAAATATTTTACACTCTTTACAAAAAATATTTCATGTTTTTATATGCACAATGAAAGAAGTAATTCTAAAGTAACAAATATCCTATAATATATTATTATTATTATTTTAAATGCCTGAAAATGCTGATATATATGATTTATTTTAACCTATGCTGCTAAAATTGACTCTGAGGTCTGGAATCTATCTTTTCTAAAGTGATAACTGGACATGTATGTTTTCTATCTATATAAAACCCTAATATGCAAATCGACCAAACAGCAGAACGACCTGAGGAACAACTGGTTACTATGATGCGCACTGACCACCAGGGGCCAGGCGCTCAACACTGGAGCTGCCCCCAGCCTGCATGCCCCTACCGGTAGTGGCGGTGGGGGGCAGGGCCAGCGATTGGGCGGTGCCAGGCCAAGGCGGGTGCAAGCGGGCCCCCAATCACACCACTGGTTGCCCCACAGATTGGGCCAGGCCTAGGGACCCTATCCATGCATGAATTTTGTGCACCGGCCTCTAGTTTTAAATAAGAAAACAGTAGTTAAATAATACATAGTCCTAGGTTATATGATATCAATAAGCATTTAATTTCATTTAAAAATTGACTTGCTTTCCTGAATTAGCTAGCATCATCTCAACATAAGCTAATCCACTGGCTTTAGCTTTTAAAGTTCTACAAATGGGAAACTCAGTAATGTGTGGGGAAGCAGTTAAGTTTCATACAGTAGTAATAACAACTATAATGAGAAATATATAGCAACAACATCCATCAGGTATTATGTACATGCAAAGTATTTTACAAAGCGCTCCACATACGATGACATAGCATTATTGGGTTGGCACAATCATATTCTGCCATTCTATAGATGAGAAAACGAAGGCCAAAGAGGGTCAAGAAACTTGTCCAAGGTCTTACAATAGTGATGAAACCCAGAACAGTCTGGATGCAAATCTGCTCATTATAATGATGCCATGCTTCCTGAGAAAAGACAAACAGATAGCTATGCTTCTGCAACCCACGTAACAAGGCAATGAGGACCACAGATGGCGTCCCAGCTGTGCCTGATATACATCTGGGACAGCCGTGTCACCTGAAACCATTTCCCATCACACAAATAGAAACAAAATTTGGCCAATTATTTGGTTAATCCTGTTCATTTCAGTGAAGCCACCAGGTTTAAAAATAAATGTTATTTGGCCTGAAACTTTGATTTGGCTGTCAGAATCTATTGAAGGAACTGAATAATCAGGAATTCTTCACAAAATCTTGCTCAAATATATATCATTCAATTATCTCATTCAATCTGCCACATAATTTGGATATTGTCTTAAATTTTGTATGTGCTTGTTATCATATTTTATTTTGCATCATACCTAGACAGCTACTTAACTGTTTTCAAAGGGTGTAGTATATATTTGAGCATATGGTAGAATTAGAACTTGAGATATCACAGTAGCAGGTTAGATGGTGAGGGAAGAGGAGGAGGGAGGTCAGAGGACTGGAATGTGTTGCTTCTATTGTAATTTAGCATCTTTTTCTATCATTCTAGAGAGACCTTAAATGATGTATGTGTATTTATTTTAAAGACCACTTGGGGAGAAGCTGTTAACTGTCATCAAATAAATTTCATATGATCATTCTCACTACCATTTATTTCCCATGCCTTCGGAAATAGAAAACTTCATGTTGTCATTCTCTATTTCAGATATTAATTCCTAGATGAGTTTGATTTTTTTTGCAATTGAATGGTGATAAAATGAAGCTATTTTGAAGCACATTAAGTCTGCAAATTTGAACACTTTGATGCCAGTGTTCATTTTATTGCAAGATATTCTATTTTCACCTTCATAAAATCGAATGCTTGCATGTACCATATAATTAAATTTAGCCATACCAAGAGCTCAGGTCTATATATTCATTAACTCTTGACTGCATCACTGCCTAGGAACTTTAATAAAGTTGAATACAATTTTCTTAATCTCTGATGTAACTTATTTAGTATGTATGTAGTTTAAATCTAGAGTTTAGGTAATTGCAGAATAGCCCTCTCTTATTCCCATGGCCCCCATCACAATGACACAGTTCTGGTCTGGCAAAGACACCTAAGCTTGGCAAGGAATCCTTTTCTTCTGGGTTACATAACTCCCCTCAAAGTTGTCTCTGGTGCCTGCTGCAAGGAACAGATTTGCTCTTCTGAGGGAAGTAGAAATTAGTTGTTACTCTTCAAGATTGAGACTTATAAAATACATCCTGGCTAATCACCAGAAAATGAAAATTTTGCAAATCTTGGAAAGTTCGAAGCTACTAAAGGTGGCATTTGCAATCTGTTCCTTCAGCAGGATTTTATTCAGATCAGTTCTGGAGGAAACCTAGAGGCTATAATAAGAAACAGGACAGGGAGGGACATATTCACTGGCGTAGAAACTCACAAAGTAGCCAACGTGAAATTTTTAAAAGAGAGACGTGCTTTTTAAGGTGAAGGTCCAGAGCCCCATTGAAGCTGTTAACTCATCGTTTGTAGGTATATGTTGCTTTCAGTAGCATTGCCAAATATAAACTCACTGTCTTTCCTGCCTTTCTCCACTCACTACCCACCCCATCTACTCTCTGTTCAAAATTGATGACAGACATTTCCCCAAAGACACCTCTGGTGCACCCCCTACTTCCTTGCTCGATTTTCTCTGGGTAGATGACCTTCTGTGATTCGCCCTAGTTAAGTGCAATCCAGAAGTTAAAGCTCAGAGGTCATCTCTTTTGTGTGTGTCCTCTGCTGTCAGTCAGTCTTCTCCAATGTACTGTCTATACATGCTCTCCCCATTTACTCACACCCCTGTCACTCTCCGGACCACTCTGATCTAGCCTTGCTCATCTGTTCTCCTGAAACTGTTCTTACCAAGTCGCTAAAGCCTTTCATGCTGTTAAATGAATGGCTTTCTCTGCCCTCAGCAAACTATGTTTTCCATTAACTTTCAAAAGAGTAAACCATTACTTTCTTTTTTGAAACCCTCTTCTATCTTGACTTTTGGAACTCCCCTCTCTACTGATTTTCCATTCCTTGGCTTTCTCTTTCTCATTTTTCTTCACTGGCTCTATTCTATCCCAAATCTATATATAAAGTTTACCCAGGGCTTGGTTCAAGTCACTTTTTCAGACTGCACCTCACCCTCCAGTAATGTCATTAAAGCTGAAGGATTCAAACACCATTGGCATGCTAATCACATCTAGATTTATAAGTTCAGACCACACCTCCTTGCGATATTCATATTTGTTTATCTAAACTGCCTACTTTATATAATCCTGCCCTGGAATAATCTCCTATCATCTTTTTGAATTGAATCTCCAAATTAACTTTTGATTTGCACCACCACAACCTACCTTCCATCTAGTTGTCCAAGGTGACATCCTCTTTACTCTCCCACCCCTTTTTTCCCTCACTGAAATGCTCCATATAATATATCACGAACAGTTCTAGAAACTTTGATACAAAAGAAATCTCAAGTCTGCCTAAGTTCTCTCTATTTCTATTACTACCACCTTAATTTAGAATATGTGTGTGTGATATGCAAGTATACACACAGATTTGTACACATACTGTACAGATTTGAAACTCTTTTATATAAACGTATAATTATAATGTGTGCAGTTGGTATTATATTATGAATAGCATGCCCACTCCCATTATTTGATAAAATTACATTCACAAGATATCAAGTGTCATATTTTAAGCTTTTAAAATTAGATCATGCTACATATTATATGATTTCACTTATTTGAAATCCAAATATGTACAAAGCTAGTTACAATAAACAAAATCAGAATCATGTTTGCTATGAGGGAGATGGTTGTTAGTGGATAAATTATAAGAAGGAAATTGACTGGAATGGTGTCACAGGGAACTTTCAGAGAGGCTCATAATTTTCTATACCTTGTTTTGGATAGCGGTACATGGATTTTAACAAGTGTCAAAACTCATCTAGATGAATGCTTAAGATCTCACTTTACAGTATATTCACTGTATAGCAATTAAAATAAAGCAAGCCATAAAGGTTTCAGTAGCTTCACATTGAACATGGAAAAAAATTCTTACACTTCAAAAAGCTGTGAATGATCTTCCCTCTGTGTACCTCTCCATCCTCATCTTGTGCCACTGTCCTTTGCTCATATGATTCATATTTACTCATCTTCTTTTAGTTTCTTGAATATATGAGACTATCCTCTGTGTGAAAATCATCTCCATGCACCTACACTCAGCTTCAGGGTTTATCATCATGCTATAAAAAATAGAGCATCCCTCTTGTTATCCATGTTAATTTTTTAAATTTCATTTTTAATACCACAATGTGCCATTGTTTTATTTATTTATTTTTCTATGCTTTAAAATAACCTGTCTCCTCCCTTACAGAATAAGGTCTTTGGAGCAAAGCCTGAATCATTCTTGGTCACTTTTGTATTCCTCATTAGCCTAACTGCCCTAACACATTGTCTAGAACACAGAAGACATTTTACTGACTTATCTATTCATTTTAATTTATGTGTACCTTTTTCTGTTCAATGAATAAAATGCGTTCTTATTAGACAGAATTATAAAAGTTGAGCACACTTCATTTGTTTGACAACGTGGGCATTGGAAATGGGTGGGAGACCCAGGAGAGCAGATGGCATAGCTAGAAGGCCTGAGAGCTGGAGAGCTTGATGCTGTGGAATGCAGTCCTTGGACTCTGAGGCCTGGGAACCAGGAGTAGCTGGCTCAGCAGGTTGGATGCCCCAGCTCCACAGTGAAGTAGGGAGACAATGTGAATTGTTCCTTCCTCCATCTCCTTGTTCTATTCAGGCCTTCAAGGCCTTGGATAAGGCCCACCCATCTTGGGAAGGGCATTTTACTCAGTTTTTTTTTTTTTTTTAATTCCAATCTAATCTCACCTAGAAGCATCTTCAAGGACACATTCAGAAATAAAGTTTAACCAGAGATCAGGACAACTCCTCATCCAGTCAAGTTGTCACATAACATTGAATATCACATCATCCAAAAGAATAAGAATCTAGCCAACATGTATTTAACCTTACCCACAGGATATCAGAGACAGTTGCCATCATGTGCTAATATCTTGCTAGATGAAACCACAGCATTACACCGCTGTGACGCAATGAAGAGAATTTTTACCCTGAGATTTAAATAGGAAATAAAAATAATTGACCAGATAAAAATTCTCTGAGACTAACACAAGGTTCAGTCTTTAACAATAGCATAGGCAAGCCAATAACCAGATGGTTTTGACTCACCAGGCTAGGAAGGAGCAATGCAATGTTTCAAAATTATTGTCATTCTGAAAGCTTTTCTAACTTATAGGATGTTGTTATCTGAATCTCTGTAGGGTGAAGGGTCATCTTTAGGTGGGAGAGAGAAAGCTGCTTTAGGACTCTGGAGCCACAGCGGGCACCCTGTATTCTACATTCTCAGACAAACAGCTGTTGCCCATATCTGTGGAAAAGCAACAGCTGACGTCTTCTGACATGGTGTTATGTTTATGTATCATGGAGTAATGAGTTTGTTCCACGTTGAAAATGAAACCATGTCAAGGGGCACTAGAGTGATGCTCTTAGCCTTGTCAGGAATGACAGGATATCAGAACCAGAATGTTTCTTAGTAGTATTAAGCACAAGCTTCATCATATCCTTGAATCACACTTAAATGTACAGTTGCCATTTCATTGGGTTCAGAACATCCCCCTTGAAGGGGAAAACTAAAATATTACAATATGTGCATAATAGAAGAATTAGCATCATGAAACTTTTTTGGGGAAAAGTACAATGGAATAATTGAAGACAGTAGGGATGTTTAAGCAGTAAAAGAGGGAGATGGTGAGAGTGTAGGGTACATGACCAGTAGCTACAACCATTATAGATTTTTTTAAATCTATCATTATTTTAATTGGGTTTCTATGATTTTAATATACTATAATTCATAAGTATTGATAAATTATTCAAGAATAATAGTTTTCCAATATTTTTCAGGAATATTGACTTAAGTCCAATAGCAATAAAAATGTTCTCAGTCAAGGACAGAGTGAGCTTCTTGGAATGCAGTTCCTTGTATGTCTCTGGTCAGACATATAACAAAGGTGTTTCCCAGGGGCCTGCTGAACAGACGATTCCTGATTGGCTGGCTTAAGATTCTGCTTCTGGGAGAGACCGGAACTGTGTCAGTTTGGTGGTTTGAGGCTTAGCTTAAGTGACTCCATTTGAGTCAATTGTCTTGTCCTTAACAACTTCCACTTTGCAATCTCTTAACTGTTGGCTTAGAGTTCTCCCACACAACTCTCCATTCTGCACCAGCCATCTCTGGTAAATATTTGAGAGTATTTTTCCACTTCCATCAGTTTCTATCTATTTTTTATAATCTAGGAATCCCCCCCCCACACACACACACACACAAATTTCTGGTCTATGGATTATCTTTCTTACCTGCCTATATGCTACCAACTCCATTTACCTACCTCTATTTCAGTACCTACCCCACCAAGTTGTAATGATGTCTCTACCTGATGTCTCTGTCTCCCAACTTCCTATGAACATATTGAAAGGTGGAATGGTTTCATATTATCTCACTGTAATGCCTATTACCCTGCCTGCCACTGAAATAGTTAATCAGTTTACTTTGAATGAATAAATGAAGGAATGTTTCCTTCAGTAAGAAAATTGCAAAACATTTCCTTCCATTCTCATTTGACCATCAACATTTTCCCTAAAGATATTATTTCTCAACTCTCCTTTAAAAAGATAGGTTCATCAGGAGACAAACCCCATTAAAATTTAGCCTCAGAAAATTCCACTTGATGAAGAACATAAAACCTGCAACATAGTTTTTATAATGGAAACTCTTTCATGACCTTAGCAATAGCTTTGTGGTTGTGGCATTATAATGAGCATAAACAGGTAGCAGAATCGCATTTGCACCAGTAATAAAAATAAGTCTCCTTTCCCCGTGGACTCAGCAGTACACCCGGCCTCCCAGAGCTGGTGCAGCTTTTTCCTCCAAGAGCCCAAAAGCCACAGCCAACTCAATAGAAGATTAAATAGATTTTGTGAAATCAAAATGAGATGAAAGTACGTTTCAATTAGGAGGGAATGAGGAGAGGAGGTGACAAGGGAGAAAATGTGTGCAAAGCATTAGTCTCTCTAATCTCAGAAAACAGAGTTCCTCCTCGGGGCTGAGCTCACGTTGACTAATCACAGAAAGCACAGGGTGAGGATGAGAGAGACTCCCGAGAAAGCTGGGATCTGACAAACTTCCTTGATAACCTTGACTGCCTGGGACAAGTATTGGGCTGAGCTTTGAGAGAGAACTTGCCTGGCAAACAAGCTGGAATTATAGCAACTTTAATTAAAGCCAGTGGGGGGATATTAAAAATAGGGAGTAATTAGAGCAGCAAGAACAAAAGAAAAAGAAAGAAAAAGAAACAAGATGATTCACAAAAGGCTCTGGAGGTGTGTGGAGTTTGCTGGACAGCATTCCATTGACCGCTATTCAACGTGAACTTGATGTTTTGCCTATTTCCAATTTAAATTGTTGTTCTGCAGCGTGTTTGTGTGTGTGTGTATGTACGTATTTGTGTCTCTGTGTGTGTATGATCCCCTATTATCTGTATTTTTCCTTGGCTGTCAGCTAAGTGGGAATGAGAAAGTGACATGATCCAAGCTGGATTTTAATGAGGACAGCTCACTGCCTGCCAAATCCTTGGGCATGAAGTTGGCGGACTGGACCCACTGGTCCTTGAGGGTCCCCGCTCTGGATCCCTGAGCCCCTCTGTTAAAAACTTGGCATCCAGTTTGCAGCCTCTCTTTCCTTCTGCCAAGCAGATGAAGGTGGCGTCTGGCTCTGAGCGTGCGATGCTGAACGTTGCCAAGGCTGTCAGAGACCCAGGGAAGACTCACTTCCTGTCCCTGGCATTAGGGAACTTCACATCCCACCCAGGGACCCTCAGCTGGTGTCACCTTTGCTGAGAGATCGCGACTTTCTTACTCTTCATAAACAGCAAAGATGACAGTTTCTACATTTAGTTTGGTAAAGACCCAAGAACAAAATTTCACTTTAAAAAGTTGTCCCCATGTAAGGCTGGATGTATATCTGTAGACAGGAACATGTGTGGGAGAGTATTAGGCAAGGACGCTAAAATTTCAAGAATCAGATTCTAAACTTCCTGTAGATGAACTTAAGAAAGGGTTTGAATTGTTTATGGAAATGTTACAAGGAAGCAACAAAGCTATATAAGCAGGAGAGTAACATGCATTATTATTATCATTATGATTAGTTTGCATTAGAAATTTATACTTGCAGGCTCTGAGAGAGATGGATGTGAGATACATATATCAGAGACAAGAAGATAATATAGATGATGTTTGTTATACGTAGGATGAAGAAAAGCCTTGGAAGTGGGCATAAAAAACAGTATCCATATTCCAGAGTTATGAAGGAGATGGAATCAACAAGAGTCTGTGGTTGACTTTGTGTTAGAGATTGAAAATGTATGAACATCTAAGTGGATGGCTTTGTCAATCACAAGGGCTGAAAATTTAGGATAAGAATGTTATTTTCTCCTTTACAACAGGAAATGGCAAGTTTGGAATTATCTATATATATAAAAGTCTAAGTGACTGTTATGACCAGCCAGTAGCTATGACACACACTAACCACAAGGGGGAAGATGCTCAATGCAGGAGCTGCCCCTGGTGGTCAGTGTGCTCCCACAGTCAACCTCCGGTGGCTGGCCAACCTCCTGTGGTCCTGCCGACCAGCCTGATCGGGACTGGGCAAGATGGTCCCAATCGGCCAGGAGAGACCCCACCCGTGCACCCGACCCGTGCACAAATTCATGCACCGGACCTCTAGTGAAATAATAATAGCAAATTTCATTACCTTCAGACAACTAAACTAATAAAAATATGCTGTTAAATCTTCAACCAAGAAATATTACAGATATTTTGGAAATGTAAGGCATGGTTAAAATTAATTTAATAACATATCAAATTCTCAGTAAGTTTTGTATAATACAGTTCACAGTATCCTAATTAAATGAAACAAATAACTTCTGCATTCTACAGTAAATAAAAGACAGGAGGCATTTCACAGATTCAAAAGTGTTTTCTAAGAGGAAGTACCATTCTGCCTTATTATCTTAGCATAATTAAAGGGTAATATGACAATTAGACTGGACAGACATCATTCCGGACATCATTCCGGATGAAGCCAGGGCCCTGGTGCCTGCGGGTGGCAGGACAGAAGCCAGCCTGGGTCCCAGGTGCCAGAGGGAAGCCGATGCCAGCAGCTGGAGGAAGGAAGGCCTACTCTTGCACAAATTTCGTGCATCAGGCCTCTAGTTTATAAATATATTATTTTTAAATATGTGTACAATAGAGAACTGGTTAATATTTCTCCCAAAGAGTAAGCAACATTCTTTGCCACAAATCTCCAGTCAACAGGCATACATGAGCGTTACGACACCTTACTAGTAGATGTTTTTGCCCCAAAACATCAAGTCTTCTCAAGCTGAGTCTCCAGACATTGTGAAGTAAAAGTAAGCCCCATGATTGTCCTGAGTCCAAATTACTGACCCACAGAATCCATAATCATAGTAAAGTGGTTGTCTTTTGTCCCTAAGTGCTGGGGAAGGTTGTTTGGCAACAATGACAAGTGAAGAGAAAGTTTGAACTTGAAAGTAAAGTCCTGTAAAATATTCTATATTCTATATAGTACTATGCTGTAGCTAACTATACTACACTCTACACAATGAAAACCTAAATGTGGCATTGGCTTGGGAACAATTGGAAGCAGGCAAAGCCTTTAGGAAACTATGGGGAAAGCTACAAGGACCTTGATTGATCAACCCTTGGAAGACTGGGAAGAAAATATTATAAAAAGCTATAGAAATGGAAACACTTTGTGAAGTTGCAGAAAATTTGGTAAAGCTATCAACTTGAGTTATGTGGAATATGTGAAATGCACATAATTAACTTGATGAGATGGTGATGCGTATTTCCAAATGGAATAGAGAAGAAGATGCATCTACCTTCTTGTGTAATCAAATAAGACAGGGATAAACGAAAGAATAAACTATTCCATTCTTAAGTATAAGTTTAATAATATATTAAGTGATCAGAACAGTCTTTCAGACAGCAATATGTTCTCAAATTAAGAAAGGTCCTCTGGGCCAAGCTTAATATTGGGATGGAAATGTAAGATCCACTGTCAAGACCTTAGATCTAAGGCAGTGGTTCTCAACCTTTCTAATGCCATGACCCTTTAATACAGTTCCTCATGTTTTGGTGACCCCCACCCATAAAATTATTTTCGTTGCTACTTCATAACTGTAATTTTGCTACTGTTAATGAATCATAATGCAAATATATGTGTTTTCCGATGGTCTTAGGCAACCCTGCTAGCGGGTTGCGACCCACAGGTTGAGAACCGCTGCTGTAGAGCCTAAGACCATCGGAAAACACAGATATTTACATTACAATTCATTAACAGTAGCAAAATTAGAGTTATGAAGTAGCAACGAAAATCATTTTATGGTTGGGGGTCACCACAACATGAGGAACTGTATTAAAGGGTCACGGCATTAGAAAAGTTGAGAACCACTGATCTAAGGCAATGTCTCACAGAAGGTTTCAGAAAGACAGAACTTAAGAGCAATTATTGAAGATTCACTTCATTAAAGACAGGGTTTTTGATGTGTTAAGAGCATGACAGTACTCACCTAAGCTTATACTTTACATGTATATCCACAGAAAACTAGATCAGTTTTCCCTATATTATAGCATACCAGTACTCATCTGATACACCCCAGAGCACTGTGGCCAAGGGTTGGACACACTCAATACAAACCTTTTCGTCAGGAAACTATTAAAGAGGCTAAGTGATTAGTAGCTAAAGAAAGAAGTGGCCCAGTCAGCATGGCTCAGTGGTTGAACACTGACCTATGAACCAGGAGGTCACAGTTCGATTACTGGTCAGGGCACATGCCTGGATTTCGGGCTTGATCCCCAGTAGGGGGTGTGCAGGAGGCAGCCGATCAATGATTCTCTCTCATCATTGATGTTTCTCTCTCTCTCTCCCTCTCCCTTCCTCTCTGAAATCAATAAAATATATTACAAAAAAAAAGAAGAAAGAAAGAAGTGAACTTAGCTTTTGGACTTGGTCAAACACCACCAAAAGTGTGTTTAAAAAGCCATGTACCAAAAATAAGCAAAAAACAAGGGCAATTGAGAAAATGTTACATTTTGGAATAAGTTCTGTTTGTACCATCAAAAAACCAAAGTTTTCAGTAGCATAAAGACTTGGTCCTGTTTCCCCATTGTTACTCAGAATCCTTACCCATGGTGACTTTGGTAACATTTAGTATATACGGCACTGGCATGATCAGCCAGTGTTCCATCTGAATCACAGTAACATCAACAACCTTACAGATAGATGTTGTAGGGCCACCCACTGGGAGACTAGCAGGTCTCAGCTGTGAGGAGATCACTGGAAAATAAATGAGTGTTTCCATCAACACACTGGTGCTTCTTATTAAATATCATGGAGAGATTATTACAAAGCAGGATAAGGTAACCGCAAGCTGGTAGAAATTAATAAAGTGCAATCCCGAGAAGATGTGTAAAGATACACACCTTGGCTTTGGTTATCCCAAAGGATAGAGCACAGAAACTTGTTGGGTGTGATCCTTGTTGTGTTTGGATCCTGTCTCCTTACAGAAAAGTATCATTTACTACAATGCATTTCACAGAGAGAGTGAGCCTTTCTGTCGCTTTCAAATTTAAATGTGAAATTATAGCTCCTGTACATTTTCCACTGAGGACAGAGAATCACAGTTGGCTCTTACTGCGATTGCCCGAGGAATCTCGTGTCTGTCCCTGAACAAAGAAGCATTGTAAAGCTGCCAGACAGAAAGCCCTCCCGCGAGGAGAGAAGGGTGGACAGTGTGACCCAGCAGCTGGTGCAGGGATCTCCCGGCAGCAACACCGGCAGGGCTCCGTTTCAGGTGCTGGGGATGCCAATCACGCTGCAGATTCAGTGCCATCACTGTTATGGAAGTTAATCGTTAACTGAATGTGAATTAAATTGCTGGTTTTGTCATAATTGGATCAAATCACATAATATACTCATTCATTCAGGGAGATGGCAGCTCCTCCTCAGAGCAGCAGTGCTGAAAGTGTCTAGTCTCTCAGGATGCTGTGTGCTGCATGTTTCTGGCCACACTCGGGAATGTTGCTTTCCTGTGAGGTGTGGGGCAGGCAAATGTTGCCCTGGGGAATGCAGAATGTCACCAAGGGTAGGAGACATCCAAATGCCACAGCTGTTATATATATATATATATATATATATATTTTTTAACTGCAGGCACTTTTCATTTTTCAATTGATTTTAGAAAGAGGAAGGCAGAGAGAGAGAGAGAGAGAGAGAGAGAGAGAGAGAGAGAGAGAGAGAGAGAGAAACGTATGTGAGAGAAACATCTACCGGCTGCCTCTTTCTTGAGCCCTGACTGAGGATCGAACCCATAAACTGGGTATGTGCACTCATTTGGAATTGAGCCTGCCACCTTCTGGTGTATGGGATGATCCTCCAACCAACTGAGCTACATTGGCCATGAGCCAAGTGCAAGCACTTTTAATCTTGCACTATAAGTTATTACAGGGCATAAGTTTGCAAATGCACATGCGCACTCAAGAGTAAAAGTTAAGGAAAGTTAAAAAAGAAACAATAAAAGAAAGAGAAAGAAAAAGAAGACCTAAAGAGAGAAAGAAAGAAGGAAAGAAGTCCCTTGACTCATTGAAGTGTGCTACGTAAAATGTGTGTATTTGGAATTAAAAGTAGCAAAACACAAGCTATTTGAGAACAACTATACCATATTGTAATCACAAAGCTAGCTCTTAGAAGATTTATGTTGGAACTCCAGCCTGTTGAATCTTAATGCTGTTATGCTGTGTCCAGTATTTCACATTCTTCCCTCTCCTTTCTGTACCTTTCATAAATTCATGGTCACATTGCTTCCTATCAATTCTTTCAGTCTCTCTACCCTCTCTTTTCCTCCCTCACCCTCTCCCTTCCTCCCTTCCTGAAACAAACATAAAAGACTATCATCAGTTTATTACATATTTAGGGTCTCTGCATTCATTTTTCCTTTTAGAGTCTAAAAATCATCATTACTTCCAAGGTTGACTCTCAAAACTCATTTCACCATTATTTCCAACAGTCTAAAGGACTCATACATTATTTCATAGAAAAAGTTATAATAAGTGTTAAAGGAGAAAGAGTATTTGGGGATTTTCAACAATAACATATTATTAGAAACAAAACAGGGTGTTTGTGCAAACAAGCACAGGCCAGCCAGATACAGTGAATACCAAAAAGAAGAAAATCTACCATCTACTGTGTCCTACCATTATTTTTTTCTTAAAAAAAATATTTAACATCACCAAAAAAAATAGATATATAACCTTTGATAAAATAATGGCGTTTTTTAAAAAAATGAAAATTAAAAAAAAATCATATATATATATATATATACATATACATATGTGTGTGTGTGTGTGTGTATACACACACACACACACACACACACACATACACATATACTAGAGGCCCGTTGCATGAAGATTCGTGCAATAGGCCTTCCTTCCTCTGGCTGCTGGCACTGGTTTTCCTCTGGCACCTAGGACCCGGGCCGCAGCGGAGCCAAGCCTTCAGCCTTCAGGCTTAGCTCCAGCCACAGCAGAGCCATCAGTCTTCAGTGTTCAGTCTTCACTCGGGCAGAGCCTTCGGTCTTCGCTCCGTGCCTGTGTGTGCAAATTAACCCACCATCTTTGTTGGGTTAATTTGCATACTCACTCCTGATTGGCTTTGTGAGTGTTGTGGAGGTATGGTCAATTTGCATCTTTCTCTTTTATTAGTGTATCTATATGTGTGTGTGTGTGTGTGTGTGTGTGTGTGTGTGTGTGTCTATATCATATGTCTCTGTTATATCCCCCTTCATAATTTATTGACCACTCAAGCCATGTCCAAGCCCGTTTCTTGTAGGTCCATGAAGCTTTGAGCACACCTCACTAGACAAGATAAATAGAGGAAGTACACTGAAGTATCAGAAGCATTGATTTTCTTGCTAAACAAATGTTGGCTTGAATCCCAGCTATAGTTTCAGCTTGCTCACCTCCATAACAAGGGCAACAGTACCAACATCATAAGTGGTTGTGCATATGATACAAGAAAATTGTGAAGGACAGTGCCTAGTGAGGGCTTCTGTAAGCATGTGGTGCCCCCCCCACCTGTCTTCTATTTTACACTAAACAGAGCATCAGAAACTTGCATGTCACCCACTCTGTTGCAATTTGGTCTAGATATTTGTGTGCTTTTGGGATTCAAGCTCTCTTCCCACTTCGCTGTTCCTAATAGCAACAAGAAGTAACCTTTACTGAATGAATTGTACGTGTGCGTATGTGACACTAGACATTTTTTGTGTGTTATATATTTTTTTCTATATATTTTATTGATTTTTTACAGAGAGGAAGGGAGAGAGAGAGAGAGCTAGAAACATCGATGAGAGAGAAACATCGACCAGCTGCCTCCTGCACACCCCCCACCGGGGATGTGCCCGCAACCAATGTACATGCCCTTAACCAGAATTGAACCTGGGACCCTTCAGTCCGCAGACCGACGCTCTATCCACTGAGCCAAACTGGTTTCAGCTGTTATATCTTATTAATATCCCTCAAAGGAAATACTATTAAAGTTCCCAGACAAGGAAACTATGGGTCTAGGGGGTACTTAATGCTGCTCATCACACATTAGTAAGGGAGTAGCCAAAATATTAATCTTTCCAATACAATCCCAGTATCTGTCTGTTAATCACATCACTGCATTGTTTTTCACCCTGGGGGCAGGTATAATAATCTTTGATGATTGAAGTTGCAAAGAGGCATCATAAAAGCAGATATGGTGTATGGCCCCAGGAGACAGAAGTAATGCTGCAGGAGTGTGCCTGGTCGCCAACTGCAGAATAATGCTGGGAAAGTTGGCACACATACGGTTACTTTCTGCATCTTGCTGAACTCTGAGTGCAGCTCACCTAAGATCACCTGATTGATGTTGGATACGTAACTTTATGTGAAATGAGAGAGAGACTGTGGAAGCTGTGGCATCTCATCAACTCTAATTTTGTGCATTAAGCATCCCAAAGTGATTAGATTGAAAAGGCACTTTCCCGTTCAACACAGGAGAAGCTGCTTGATTTTATTTCCAGAGAAATTTGCCCCCCTCATGCTCCCATTTTGTTTTTGCAAATTAGAAGGGGAGGCAAGTGCTACATTGATGGGCTTTATATGAAGTCTATGACATACAAGAAAACAAGAACTAAGATTAATCCTGTGTAATATGACATTTCCTGTACCAGTTTTAACAAACAATAACACACATTCATAAAGCATTTGTGTTGTGAGAGGCTTGGGATACTTACCTACACCATCTCACTCCCTCCAACACCACCTACTGAGATGCCTGTGATTGTCTTTATTTTCCTGTGAGGAAATGGAGGCCCCCATGATTAAACTAGTGGCCTGGTGAACGAAATTCATGCAAGGGGGGGGCGTGGGGTGCCCCTCAGCCAGCCTGCACCCTCTCCAATCTGGGACCACTAGGGGGATGTCTGACTGCCAGTTTATTACCCTTTTATTAGTATAGATAAGTGCCCAGGGTCAGGGAGTAGTGTTGAAGATGAGACCTTGTCCAAGAAAGGAGGGGCGTTTATCTGAGGCGTCCCTTGAGATAAACTTTAACCGTGCAGGTATTGAGACATTCAAAGTAGTTGCCAGCAAAAAGACTACTTCATGCAGGCAGGACCGTGGGAGGCAATTTCATCTGACCTTATATTAGTATAATTATTACTGCTGGAGGAATTATGCCACATAAGTAGTTACAGTTGCATTTCACACAGCAATTTATTCTCCTTTTATCATTGCAGTGCCACAAAGCTTCTTAACACACAGCACACTGTTATTCACAAAATTCCTGGTGCTGTGGGTACAGGCTTAAAGGGAGCTCCCAAAACGTGGCTTCCTCTGGTGGCAGCAGCTGCGCCTTCTCTGGCTGGCTGTTCAGGTCAGGAACGAAGTTTCAGTTTCAGGGCGGCATTGCCTTCAGAGATCCCTGCGCACAGCGTGGATCGATCTAAGGCCCCACAGTTCTTCTGTCTCCTGGCAAGGAGTGGAGCTGAGCGGAGTGGGGAGGGGAACTGCGCCCAAGCTGAGGGCCATCAGTGAAGATAACTTCCAGCGACCAGTGCAGCGCAGGGATCAAAGCAATCAATGATGACCAGGCGTCCAGCGATCAAGCAATGATCAACTCAAATGATGTTCGGGGACACTTTAAATAGACTGTAGTACCCACCGCAGTCCAGGGGGGAGTAGAGGGATTCTGGTAAACAAAATGCATAACAAGATCTCAAGTTCAACATTAGTTCTAATGGGCATATCAGTAAACAAACTTGTTAGAACTTGGTCTCACTCTGGAGAGGGGGAGGAGTAACCGTCATCAGACATATGGTTATCTGGGCAAGTCACTCTAAATCAGCAGTCTGAGTTCAAATCCTTGTCAATGGAATACATATGCTTCAGGGCAGTGGGGATTGTGTCCTTAATATCACACTTTAAGTTTCAGGACAGTTTTAAGTTTTAAACTTAAAGTTTCAGGCCATTTTTTGGCATTTTTAAACATTTCTATATTTTACTATTACAGACCTGTATCCAGACAATTTAATCCCAGTGTCAGTGCTGTGATATTAACCCCCGTATTCCATCAACAGAGAAGTGTGTCCAGAATAGGGGAGGAATCAGGGAGGGACATCACCATGCTAGGATAGAAACTGGAGATTGACTTTGGATCAAGTGAGTGTTGTCCAATGGTTTGCAGACCTCCCAGGGAGAGTAGGGGCCTTTGACCAACTCTGACTTCATAAAAGGAAGCCTTTCAACACACAGTACTTATTAAATCAAATTGCCTTAGTATGATCATCTTAGAACAATTCTGAATGGCGTAGTTGTAAGGTAGTAAGCCCCCTTCCTCAGATATTTTTTGAAAGAGTGGATGAGACTGAATGGTCTGTTCCAAATATCACTCCATGCATAGACAATGTTGTCATTACTCCCTTACCCTCCTTCAGTAATATGGCTTAGTCCATTAAGGCTGCAGTACCAGAGTACAATAGACTATGGGGCATATTAAACCACAGACATTTATTTCTCCAGCTCTGGAGGCTGGGAAGTCCAAGATCCAGGCCGTGGCAGGTGCAGTGTCTGGTGCATCTTGCAATACCACCCCTTTATCCATTTCTTAATCACATATTGTAGTACAGGTTCCTCGCTTATAAAAGCCATCTTCTGTTTGAATCCTAACATGGTATAAGGGCCCAGAGAACTATCTTGGGACTCTTTCATAAGGGCACTAACTCCATTCATGAGGACTTCACCCTCATGACCTAATCACCTCTCAAAGGCCTACTTCCTAAAACCCTAAAACTGTCACATTGGGGATTAGGCTTTAATATATGGATTTTGATGGGGACAAAGCCAACAGTCTATGGAATTCTGCACAAACAAATACTTCTTCTTTCTACTTCTATTCCCTCATTCTAAGAGAAGTCTCTTTCCTAATGAAACTTGCAATAAGTATTATTTGGTAAGAAAACCCAAGTTCCTAGAATCAGAAACCTTCTCCTTTATCAGCAGTGATATTGTGATTCCAAATAATAAATATATACTTGGTCTTCAGTTCCTATTTCTGGCACAAAGCTCCTAAAACCTTTGACATTTCCTGTGCTGAGAGTGAGAAAGATATATTTTGTTATGTTAATGAGATGACCTTTAGAAATTACCTAAAGATCGGGGCTGGTTGCCAGGGGAGAGATGGAACTCTCAATCCTACCCGCAGCCTCCTGGGAGGAGAGATGGGCTGGAGATTGAGTTCAGTCACCAATGTCCAATCATTTAATCAACCCTGCCCATGTAAGGAAGCCTCCATAAAAGCCCAAGAGGGTGGGGTCCAGAAAGCTTCGGGGTTGGTGAATGTGTGGAAATTGCTGAACTTGGAGTAGGCATCGAGTCCTAAGCACCTCTTCCCATGCACCTTGCTCTGTGCATGTTTCCCATCTGGCTGTTCCTGAGTTGTATTCTTTTACACAAAACCTGTAATCTACAGAGTAAAAGCTTTCCTGAATTCTGTGAGCTCTTCTGGCAAGTTAATTGAACTCAAGCAGGGGGTTTGGGGAACCTTCGATTTATAGCTGAAGCACAGGTGACAATCTGGACTTGCGATTGGCATCTGAAGTAGGTGCAGGCAGTCTTGTTGGACTGAGCCCTTAATCTGTGGGATCTGATGATAACTCCTAAGTAGATAGTGTCAGAATTGAGTTGAATTTTAGGACACCCCGCTGGCTGGAGAATTGCTTAGTGAGTGGAAAAGCCCACATAGTGGAATTGGCGTCAGAATTCTACTAGTTAATTCTTTCCCTCTCCCCTCAGCTATCTCTAACCATGTTTCAGGACCTGGGTCAAGTACCACCTCCTTCAATCTTCTCAACAAGTTTCCTCAACGACATCTCTATGCTACACAAATATTCCATTTCAACCTTATTGAAATACCTAAGGCAGTTTTTGGTATTCTGGGTGGTTTGGATTTGCTATACTGATGAGACAACAAACTCACAGAGAGTAAGAGGTATGGCCAAATTAGTGCAGTCATTACAAAACTTTTTTTTTCAAACACAAAGGTATACTCTATCTATCTATCTATCTATCTATCTATCTATCTATCTCTATCTATCTATATATAATAGAGAAATATGCTAATTAACCTGGATGCTGTAATGGGTTGACAGGACAGGAGGAGGTTGTGCGCGCAGCGTCGGGGGCAGGGCGGCAGGGGCCTCCGCACGCCTACACTGGGGGAGGGCCTGATCAGCAATGGCCAAGGCTGCTTCAAGGACTGGAGAGGGAGGCAGGGCCGGACTGGCAGTGGCCTCGGCTGCTGCGGGGCCCGGGGAACAAGGCAGGGCCGGACCAGCAACTCAAGGGTGGGCAGCGCCACACAATTTTGAATCATGTGCTGGGCTCCTAGTATAGAATTCTTATAATACATGGAAGCAGGAAACCTCCCTGCTCTCTCCCATTCTTTCTCCAAAAAAAAACTCTTGATTTAAGAAATGAGCAGGCAGCTCATGATCAGAAGGACTAGATTCAAACTCAGATTTCCTGGGTGACCACCAGTGGTGCCCCACTCATCTGGGTCTCTGCTCCTTATCTTTGCAATGGGAGTATCACCTCTACAAGGGTCGTATTAAGGCCTCAAGGACATAAACAGCCAGAAGTGTTTCCCTTTCTTCATTTAGTTCTTTACTATCCTTTCTCCAGCATCTGTTTGTTTGTTTTTTCCTTTCTCCCATTCTTCCTATCCATCCTTTTCCATAATGTCTTTCTTAATGCAATATCTATAGTCGGCCCAAATGTACAGTGTCTTCATTTATTCTTTTATTTCCTGAAGAGCAAAGATTCCATTTGAATATGTTATAATTATAGGTATCTGTAATATGAAGTATGCTAAGAAAATAATATAATAGCCACCATGTTGGTGTTGCTGGACATATATTTATAGAGCTATTTTTTTATGTATGGAAATAGAGTTTGCATATTCATGGAGTATGTTTTCCATTCCACAATACCACATTAGGCAATATATTACATCTCCTGGCCTGCTTGATATTCATTGCTAATAAAGTCTTATAGATATAAAGCTATGCGGTACTAGAATGGCAGCTTTTTATTACAGAGATGTTTCTATTATGCTAATTTATGATTTAGATAATTTACGCTAATAAGTGTAATTTCTTAATATAAACAAAACTACAGTCAAATTTCAAAATGCTTCTACCTCTGGCTGGCAAATTTATATACCTCACATTTTATTAAATATATTCTGTGGAGATAAAGCATTTTTTTTTAACATAACAATCACCTCCGGCTTTTCCATGGAGAACTTAATGGTGTAAAACAGCTGTACACCTGTAATTGTTTTGCCACCTGTTCTGTGGATGCGGAGGTTCTGTTCCTTTCAGTGGTGATTGGATGATGTTTTGCTCACATTTCAAGGTCATGAATTTCTCTTCCTCTTTTAATACCTTTTGAAGCAGGCCAGGGCGGGGGGGGGGGGGGGATTTTTAATGGAGTTGATTTTCCAAGGTTTGATTAGAAATTTTCCAGAAGAAAAGAATTAAATAGTGATTTGTTTAAAATCAGCCAGATGACCAGATAAGAGGAGATGCCCACCATCTGTGATGAGCTTTAATTTCTAATTTCCAAAGGGCAGCTATTTTAGGTTTCTTTCAATCCAGAAAAATAAAGTGATTGAGTTCAAAGGAAACAGAGGCCTTTTGTTTAGGGGGAAAATGAGGATGTGACAATATTGTTTGAATGATGATTGATATCTTTCTCTGTATCTCTCTCAAACATGTATATACACACATAAGCGCACATATAAATAACTCTTAATCCATTAATTACATAATATTAGAGCACATTGACCAATCTATCTCAATTTTAAAAAAAATCATGAGGCTAAGAAATATATTTTGACCTCATTCTGAGCAAATGCCACCAACTTTGTCAAATCACCAAGGGACCTAAGTCTGCCTGTTATGAGATTAATGTAGCTGACCCATGAGTTTTTACCAACAAAACTTCTTTTGTGATAAAGTGATAATAACAGTCACTCACTCTGATGAGACTAGGAATTGAATTCTTATGGCAAATCCCAAAGGAGGGACAGTGCACGGAATACTTGTAATACTTCCCCAAACTGTCAAGGTCATCAAAAACAAGGAAAGTCTAAGAAATTCTCACACCCAGAAGAGCCCATGGAGACATAATGGCTAAATGCAATTATATTTTGGATGAGACCCTGGGACAAAAAAGGGACAATAGATAAAAAGTAGGGAAATCTGAATAAATTAGGAAATTTAATTAATAAGAATGCTAGATATTAGAGTAGCTAAAGTGTCACTAGATATTTAGTTGGGAACACAGTAAAAAAATATTTGCCTAATCCTTTTGTTGTATCTTTTATGTCATCTTAAGAAATGGCAAAGAAGAAAATAATAAGGCACTTACTTTCACAACTCTCATGCCTAACACTTTTTTATAAAAGCTACTTCCTCAAAGATAAAATCTTTAGCTTAGTTATTTCATTATGCTGAAATAAGCAAAACAAACAAACAAAAGCATCTTAAAATACTATGCTTAAAACATTAACTTTGAAATAGTTAAAACAAGACCCCTTTGAAAATGTTTACAGCTATATATATCATCCCTATTCCCTTTATAGCAAAATCTCTCTTCTCCCACCACACTGATTATTTCTCTTGGGAATTTTCCTGTTCAGCTTTTTCTTCATTAATTGTTGTGAAGTTGAAAGAAGAAATAAGTTTATTGTACTACATAGTGTATGTGTGAATATAATTATGATCAGGAGGAATCATGCCTCACGGTTTTATTAAATGTATTTATTAAATATATCCTTACTTAGACAATGTAAGGAAAGAAGGAAGTTCATCGTCTAAAGAGACAAATATATATATGTGTGTGTGTGTGTGTGTGTGTGTGTGTGTGTATTTATATATATATATACATACACACACACACACACACACACACACACACTAGAGGCCCAGTGCACGAAATTTGGAAATTTGTGCACTGGTGTGGGGGGAGTCCCTCAGCCCAGCATGCCCCCTCTCACAGTCCAGGAGCCCTCAGCGGATGTCCTACTGATGGTTTATAGGGAGCGGGCCTAAACTGAAGTCTGGCCTCCCTCTACGGGCTGATCAGCAGAAGGCGCCACACCCATCACCCCGCTACTGCTGCCACTGCTGGCCGCAGCAGCGTGGAAGAGAGCGGGAAAGACAGAGAGAAACATCAATGTGAGAGGGACATCTCGATTGGTTGCCTCCTGCATTAGCCCTGACCTGGGCCCCGGCCAGGGAGGAGCCTGCAACCTAGGTACATGCCCTTGATCAGAATCGAATCTGGACCCTCTGGTCCATAGGCCGAGGCTCTATTCACTGAGCCAAACCAGCTAGGGCAGGATATGACATTTCTTAGTCCCTCCAGCACCGGACCTTTGTTTTTCCCTCCAGGATTGAGGTGGAAAAACCCTAGATCACCTTCTTGGATTCTTATTACCCAAGCTATCAAGAACGCTGTGAGTGGTATATTGGGAGCTTAGTCAGAAAAGGTGTTTCCTCTGCAGCTCTCACACAGAGGCGGGCCTGCTGGGGCCAGGTGGCAATGGCCTGGGCATGCCCCCTGCCTCTCTGCTCCTGGGGCTGCGCCACCCATGGCTTGCCTCACAGCGCAAGCAGTCCCCTCCTGCCCATTTGTGCGCACAACCTCCTCCTGAGCCGGTCATGACTATTACAGTGTCCCAGCTAATTTGCATTTACTTCTTTATATATAGATAGATAGATGTGTGTGTGTGTGTGTGTATTTGTGTGTGTGTGTGTGTGTGTGTGTGTGTGTGTATACACATATGAATGTCTATAGATTTACCTTCATCCAGCAATGCACATGATACCATCTAGATTTTTTTCATCAGACAACTAGCTCTTCTGCTTTTCTATTGTTTTTTTGTTCTAACCAAGGTCTTACTTGGTTTCTGGAATTATGGTCAGATACTACTCTAAACACAGTGACCTCACTGCCACCTATCAGTGTAAAAAGAAAGCATGCATTTTTTGATGGAACTAATAAAAATTCCAAAGAGGACTGTTGCTGAATCAATCTGGTTTGTTTTCTCGTTTCAGGATCAATTATGTCATAAAAGAATGGAGAGAGTGACCAGTCATCCCAGTTTTCTGTGACTGTCCCAGAAAACAGTCACAGAAAAGTTTTTTTTACTGGCAGTCTGGTGCCCTGGATCTTGCCACACATACCATTTGAGACATAGGAAGGAGAAATATTCCCCCAAAAGAATTCACTCCTCTCCAAAAAGAGTCAACACATGTAAAGTATTTTGTGCCTAGAATGACATATTAAACATTGAGTAAATATTAACATACACACTTGTTCCCCCAAATCCATACAATATAAAATGAATATCAGTTGTAAAATCAGTGTTTTTTACTTACCCCTAAGAAAGAATATGCTGCAAATTTGACTTTGACATACCATCAATTTTAACACATTTGAATTTCAGTGATATTAAAATGTGAATAATTTATGCACACTACATTTCAAAAAGTTAAATGTGTGTGTGTGTGTGTATATATATATATATATATATATCCCCACCACAAAGGACTAACATATATACAGCTTTTCCTCTAGAATATGCATTTTTATTCTTAAATACTCTTTATACTTTTTTTATGTATCCCAGACTTAAGTATATTTCAGAAAATTATGAGCTATGTATCTGAAATGGAGTAAAGTCTTTTTAAAAACATAAGTGATATTATGTTCCTCGACATCCTAAAGCCCTCTCGGGAGAATTAGATTAGCTGCTTAGAATATCTCGGGAGCAGCCTGGTTTGGCCCATGCTCATTTGACTTCCTCTTTCCAACACAGACATTGATTCCTGGCTTAGGGCCTTTACACTTGTGCTTTCTCTGCCTAGGATGCTTATGGCTAGTTCCTTCTGCCTTTTAGGTGACAATCACCCTCTTAATAAGGCGCCCAAACTAAGGCACTCCTGGAGCCCCCACTGTATCCTGATCATCCTCTTTATACCAATGTCCCTCTAGTGTTACTCATCAATATGTGAAATAACAGTATTCATTTATCTCTTTGCCTCTTCTCTTCCCCACTCTAGAAAGTGGTCTGTGAAAATAGGAGTGACATCAATGTCTAGGACATAAATTTGCTTAATTTACTCATGTTGACTAAATAAATGAGTCAACTTTTCTTTTTCTTTTTTTAATGTGTTGAATGAGTTGCTGACCACAGAATCAGATGCACAAAATGAGAGAGTAGATAATAGAAAGTCCTTTTAAGTTATTGACTTAACTAGGCTTCTTTATCCAGACTTTGCTACATATTATACTCAGGCCCATGACTGCAAAAGAAATATGTGTGTTAGAAAGAATGAAATTTTGTAAAAAGGTTAAGAAGAACAGAGAAGACATATATTGTTTCTAACTTCGCCGTTGATAAAAGAGAGACCCTGGAAGGCTTTGTAATGTTATTTATTGTATTGTTTTATATTGTTTTACTGTTGTATTTGGACAGAGTTTTGAAAACAGAATAGATAAGAACACACATCACAAGTGCACTTGGCTGTGAGAATGTGATAGATTCCTTTACATCTGGAAAGTCTATCAGACTTCCGAAGTTTGCTACGTAAAAATCAGGAAGCTTTCGAAATTTGCAATCATTTGGACTTTCTCTTTTGCTCTAAGCATTTGTTCACATTTGCATGGAAATTCAGAATTAGTTTCTATGCCAATAAGCATCAGGACAAGTGAACAAACGTAAAATGAATGGACAGATAAAATTCACACACAGATGAGAGGATAGGGCAGTGACTTCAATATCTATTTAAAAGGAAGGTAGTCAGTGGGTAGGGAGGAAGGAAGGAATAGAATAAAGAAAAAAGAAAGAGAGAAAGAAGGAAAAAGAAAATTTAAAAATGGCCAGTGTGGTTAAATTGGTAGAAACTAGAGAGGGAAGCCTCCTCCTGTTGGAGTAGACAGTCCCTGATCCACTCCTAAGAAGGGATTTAGAGAGAGACACAGCCTTATCTAACATTGAAGTCCTCTTCACTCCAGAGGTTATGGGTTCCTTTACTTTAGCATGTGTTCCTCCTAAAAACCTTTGTCTCCCTCTCTCTAACTCGAGAACAGTCTGTCCGATAATGAAGTAAGGAAAGTTATTTTTTATAGTAAACAGAACCTAAAGAGGGAGTTTTTATGTTAAATCTTGAATTTTTAAAAATATTTTTGCTATACAAGTGGAGTTGGAGATCATTATATTCTGTCCTCTCAAATTTTGGTCATGTCTACTCTCCTGTTCGTTTATGCATCTCAGTCTAGCCTCAAACTCTTGACTCTGCCAAGTCAGTCTGTTTCTTATCTTACTCTCCTGAATTTGGTATGTGTATCAGGCATCAACATGGCATGTTCTTATTTTGTCCCCCAACCATAACAAACAAGGCTGTGGGTTGATTGACTGATTGATTGATTACAGTATGATCTTTATGTCTCAGGTCTTATGTTCTATGTAAGAATATATGGTGGTTGTTTTTTTCTTTCACCTTTTAGTTCTTTTCACACAACTAGTCCTTTTCATCCTCTCACAAAGTCATTCCTTAACAGATATGAAGTGTTTCCTTATCTGTAAAAGGGGGTTGGATGAAATGAGTCTTTATTTACCTAGGCACATTGCAGAAAATGCTGATCCCATGAAATATCTTGGGAAAGTAAAAATGGATGAGAGAAAGGAAAGAGAGAAGTGGTAAATTTACCTATCACTGACTACTATGTACTCACTCAAATCTTCACTTCAAACCTTATCGGTGTATATGCACTAAGAGATTTTATAGTAAGGAAACATTTAACCTTGGTTAAATATCCCTAATTTATTTGATCATATACTGCCCTATGTTTCTTTATGGTAACACCTATTAATAGTCTCAGAAAATAGCATTTGTGACAAAAACATAGGAATAATGCTGGCTAGATGTGTTTATGGCCCTTCCAACCTTGACTAAATTCCAAAGTTACAGAATTTCAATTGTGAGTTCTATTAACAAATTGACTAATGTAATTGAGCATTTATCAGTGCCATTCCAGAAAAGCCCACATACTAATAAAGACTCTCATGCTTAAAGCATAGCAGACTAGCCCAGTTGGTGAGGATCAGTGGTTGAGCATTGACCTACGAACCAGGAGGTCATGGTTCCATTCCCAGTCAGGGCACATGCCCGGGATACAGGCTGGATCCCCAGTAGGGGGCATGCAGGAGGCAGCCTATCAATGATTCATCATTGATGTTTCTATCTCTCTCTTCCTCTCCCTTCCTTTCTGAAGTAAATAAAAATATATTAAAATGTAGCAGACTATAGCAACTTGATCACCAGGGACAATTAAATCCAGGTCATTAAAGATGGCATTCCTTAAACAAACAAACAAAGAAACTACATAGTTTATATTAATATCTTACATAGGACTTATATAGATTGTCATCAATCACATTAATCTTTGTAATATAAACTACATAATTTTTTATTTTACTTCATTAACTTGCCAACAAAGAGTACTTAAGTTTACAATTATATAGCATCAATTTTGCTACCCATTCATTTTAGGGGATTCCTATAGTAAACCTATTCATAAAACAAAATATATTTTAAGGCATAAAATCATACTCTTGCTAGCAGTACATTATCAGAAGTAATAAATCCAGTTTAAGAGGTTGAACAAAAGCAAGCATAAATATGTCCCTCTTAGCAAATATCATGACAAATTATTGAAAAATAATTACCAGGTCATCACATGGTAAGACCACATAACCTCTCTAGTTGAAACCATAGCTTTAGTCAGAAAAGAGAAACACACACATGGAAACATCTAACTCAGAGATGTAATTGTAAAAGACCTAAAAGTGTGCTAACACCCAAACCATTGCTGCCACATGATTGGATCACATCAGCTATGTAGATACTACCTACCAGGCCTCAAATTTACTTGATTGAATGACCGCCAATGTGTAACCTTTCCTCGGCCAAGCTAAATCCATTCCATTACTTAAAACACTGTAGCAGTGATAGTTTCCCTAGAGCCATTTGATGCATGCTTTCTCACTTCCCCAGTGGCCCATGACTTAGACCCAAGCTTCTCAAACTTACGCCAGTCATCAAAGCAGAATTTTAGTCTCTCACGTTCATCGCTCATTCATATCTCTCAATTTATGAAAGTCACATTATGTTTGAACACTTCCTGTGTGAACTGAGAGATCTGACCATGCGTCAACTTTCACTTATAAATTTTACTTTCACCCTCATTCATCTAGAGTGTGTTATTAAAAAATTAGCACTTGATAGATAAGGGAAATGTCAGATTCAAGCACAGCTGTTATTTTTCCTTAGAGCATTACTTCACAAAACCATCTTTCCAGGAATATATCCTCTTAGCAAAGGCCACATACCCATACAACAACTGTTTTGAAAGCAATTAAATACTTTTAATTAAAAAAAAATTTCCAAGCACCTTAAAATGTTTTCCCTAATGACCTCAATTCCTGGGAGGCTTTCATTTTCATCTACTATTTTTCTATTGCTTTGACATAATTAGAAAGATCACAGATGTTGGGAAGATTTTCTTTTTACAAAATCTGGGCTAAGGTCTACCAGATGTCTGAATCACCCATTATGAATTATTCGCACTTAAAAAAATTGTTCTGGGAACATAGATCCACCTCATGAGGCCCAGCAACTAATCAAATCCCTGCTTTTTGAGTTTATATGAACTCAGATATGATTGAGTTTTGATTTACAAATAAGTGCCTCTGGTAAGCCCCACATTATTTTATGAAATCTTAAAAATATATGCACCATAAACATTATACTATTGGCCAAAGTTCCAAAGTGTGCGGCTTATTGAAAATAAATGCCAAAGTAATTTCAACCTACAAGAGTTTAAACTTTTGTAAAACCGGCATTCATCTCTTATGGTACCTTATTGGCTAATTAGTTATGTTTGAGAAATTAATGGTTTTTATGAGGAAAAAGCAAAAAAAAATGCTTTACTTTTAACTATCCAGATTTTAAAAGAGATTAAACAGACTGTTTTGCATAAAACAATGTAGATTAAAAGCTCAATTAATTTAATCAGTTATCTTAGTGTCAAATAATTTGCCAATGAAATTTTATGTAGGCGTAAACTTGTCCCAAGGATGCCATTTTCCAATAGGAGATAAAAAGCTGTGTGTACCATCTGGAATTCTGGACAGGGATGGATCCGTAATGAAAGGCCAATTTCAGAGAGAAGTGTTTTGGGTGGAATAGAAGAAAAAGCTAATGTGTAAGGTCTACGCATAACACCTCATGCTCATGGTAATAAGAGCTGAAAAATTTGTTTAACACTATGATACAACATGGATGAGCACAAGGCCAAGATAAATTAGCATCCGCATCCTCTTACTTCCCTGGCGAAAATTTATAGAGATGGTTTGAGGAAGGGAATGGGGAAGGAGGAGAGATAAAAAACCAGGAGAGAGAATTAAGTCTGACAGAGAAATGCATTACTCTAAAGGCCCCCAGGGTTACAAAATGAGTTCGCCAAAAATGAAATGTGTAATGCTCATCAGGTAGACTGTGCACGGGAGCCCTCTTCATGCCTGGTCTGGTCTCTTTCAACAGCCTCTTACCTACCCTCTACACCTGCATTTTCTCTCTCAGGGATTTCTTCTTCACACTATTTTCAGAATTATTATTTGAAGTGTAAATTTGACTGTTATCACCCCAACTTTTCTGGTTTCCATGGGCGTAGAGAACAATGTCTGAACTCCTGAGTTTCTCCAGACCCTCCCATGGGAACGCCATGCCTGCAGTGCTTTTTCCTGATGAAGCCCATTCCCCGAATAACTATGAAATGCCTCTGCTTCTTACCCTTTTTTTTTCAGTCTGTGTAACCGCAATTCACCCTGCAAGACTCAACACAGAGGTGTCTGATATACAAAAATGTTCCCAGATGCAGCCAGGCAGAGATGCAACTCTGGTCTTTTTTTTTTTTTTTACAATCGATTTTTGAGTTTTCTTTAAACTCACTTATTAGCCTTGCACTTAAACAAGGCCAGTTGAAAAACACATTCTTATCCTCTAAACAGATGTGAACCCCAAAAGGCAAATAAAATATCAGAGGCGGAGGGGGGGGGACAGCAAAATGGCACATTTTGGGAAAATGGAAATCAGATGGGATACGAGTAACTTAGCAAAGCAGAGAAAGCTGAGTCCAAATTATATGGAAAAAAAGACAAGAGATGTAGAACAAATTTCAACTTTGCTTACATACCTGTCTATTTCTCTAGAAACTGAGGTTTGAATCTTTACATTTCTCTTGTGTGTAACAAAGCCTGACAAGATATGTGCTTAAATAATGCTTTTTACATGAATGGTTTAATGATTATCATTATGATTACGATTTATTGAATGCTTAAGGATCTACCAGTTATTCTCTAAGTCACATTTTTAAAATGTTTCATTTATTTCTTACAACAATTTCCTGAAGTAGGTCTTACTTATTCTCACTTAATAGAAAGAAGGACTGTTGCTTAGAGTAGATTCGACAAGGTACCTGCTTTCGAGCAAAGGAACAATTTGAATCCACATTAGTCTGAACTTCAAGTCAGTACTTTTCACCCATATGTTATACTGCCTTCATGTTAAGCTACGTTAATATATTTGTCTTGTTTCTCCAGGAAATATTTATTTGAAAAAAAAAGTGTCTGGAAAAGTAGGGAAAAGGTGTGCTTCAAGAATACTTTTTAAGGAAACAATCCAAGTGTCAAATGTAGATGCAAATATAGTGTAAGAAACAGCCTATCCCTCTTTCCATCTTACTGTGTCTGACAACAAAAGCAAGAATTCACATGGTTCTTCTTTGGCAATGACATTCTAACTTTGATAGTATCCAACCTGTAAGTCTTATCAAGCTTGTTAATTTGATTTCCCACCCAATAGAATCCCAACAAATTAATTGAAAGAAATGTGAAGAGTTTTATAGAAGCTGGAAATGTCAGTTAACAGTGAGAAAAAAAAAAAAGATGCAACCAAAGACTGACTACTAAGTAACATTCTCTTTACAGAGAACAAAGATTATGTTTATATTCCAGCATTAATTGTACCTGTTTTCAAAATGACATTCTTCTAAATGAAATTTTATAACTAAATCCCTTTAGTTACTCTAGGTAGCAATGACTCAAGACTTTTGTGGGAGAGCAAGGGGCTATTTTTTACATGTTCAGCACTTTCTCCTTCTACCTGTAAACTGTCAAGCAAATAGAAGACAAGATAAGGTGAAGGCCTGACTAATTTGACTAATAAACTTACAATGAGCCATTTTTATTTAATTTATTTTTTACTGATAGATGAGAGAGAGATTTGTTTTACCACCTATTTATGAATTCATTGGTTGCTTCTTGTATGTGCCCTGACTGGGGATCAAACCTTAAATCTATGTGTATCAGGAAGACATTCTAACCAACTGAGCTACCATTTGTTTCTAGAATTTATAAGTGATGAACAAAGGCCCAGTGTAGTTTAAAAAAATCCATTTACTAAGATCTCATGACTGGTAGGTATTAGAGCTTAGCTCAAACTCAAGACTCTTGGTCTCCAAAGAAAATGTTCTTTTCATTAAGCCACCATATATCTAGTAGACAGAGATAAACAAATACTTGAGCACCAGTAAAATAAGGAGAGACATACCTCATGAAAGAGACCCAAACCTCCTTCAAACCACAGTGATTTACAAGAGAATTATTGCAGAATCACTTCAACCAAAGATATGGGTCATATTGAGTATTGGAGTGTCTAGATGATTCCCTTTGTCACACTGGATTGTGTCCCTAACCTGTGTCTACAGATGGTGGGGCTATGTTTGACTGAGTCTGAGCGGATGGATTCTGAAATGTTTGCTGAATGTTTTCTCATTACAACTCTACTCACAGCCTGTCACCTCAGGTTTGGTTTCTCAAGATAGTGTTTCTCCTCGGATTACATATTTCAAGTTTCAAATTCAAATTTGAACGATTTGCTTATTTTTTTCTGTTTTAGTGACAAAATTTGATTGACTTAACAAATAAGAATTGGATCTTAAAAGTAATTTTCTATTATAAGGGGAAATAAACAGGAATATGATTTGCTTTGTTCTGAAAAGCAGAATTAGAACTCATATAAAATGATCTGTGGTTTCATGTGCTTTGGAAGAATGACAAAGAAATAAACAAGAATGTCCATAATCTAAAACTCTACATAATAGAAGAGCCATTTAAAAGGAGATTTGGGGAAGGAAAGACAATATTAAAACATAGTCCCACCAGTGACATTCCATATCCACTAATGTTATTATATCTCAGTGTGAAACCTCCTTCAAAATACTAAGACACACTTTAGAGGCTTGGGCATTAAAGGGATTAAATTATAATTGTTTTCTATGTAAACTTAGGTTAGCCACGTGGATTTTGTTTCAATTAATTAAAATACTATGGAAACCAAACATTTCAAATCCATCGAACTCACTTCCCTAATCTCCATCACAAAAGAATCAGTATGAATAAGAATTCTAAAGTCATTTGTGAAGTCATTTATAACCTTTATGTATTCTCTTCTTCTGATTAAATTACATGTCTGAGTGATTCTTAATTATATTTTGCCAAATGATTTGAAAGCTTTCTATCTTAAGCTCTGTTAGTAAACAAATGAATGTGAAAGAATAGAATATGTCCAATATAATTCATATAATGTAAAAGCTTTATCATTGTCATGGGCATTCTAGTGCAAATGGTTACTACTAATAAAGTCAACCCGAGCAAGAGCTATCTTGGCAAACGGGAGGCTCACGAGAGATATATTGTAGACACCTCCTTGAAATTTATGCTCCATACAGATTATCTTCTATTAACTGGTGCGCTTGAACCTTGAAAGGAGTTTCAAGTTTCAGATAAGTAACACACATCACTGAACATTACGTCTGCCACCTGGTAATGGATGATATAAATACCGCACATTTATTCAGCAGAGAAGGGAAACTGCTTCTATAGCCAGTTCTCAATTATTTGGGGTAATGGGGGAAAACCTCCCCGAGTGGTTATCCATAAATATAGATAATTGGCACAATATGTAAATTAGGTCCCATTTCACAATGTTTATGAACATTTTGGTCGAATAGGGATAAAAGCAGGAATTAGAAATGATTAAAACACCGTAATTATGATGAAGTATTTGACAGTATTCATTCTCCTCCCATCTCTGACTTTTCCTCCTCCTTTGTCCACTTTCAAAGGCATATCTTCTTTGGGGTTTTACATTCAGCTTTCTTCCGTTTTTCACATGTAAATAATTTCTGGTTTCTCCCACCCTCTATCGTGGCTACAGAGAGCAAGAGAACAGATGCCTAATCCATGCTGGCTGAACAAACCACTAAGATATCTTCCCTCATGTTGTTTCAATTTAATTAAATGCTCAATGTATAGTGGGTGAGGCTGGCAAAACTACATGTGTACCACAGTCATCTGGAAAGTTTTATTCTAACACAGATACTAAGCCATCCCCACATCTCTGAAGTCAGAATTTTGAGGGCGATGGAGATAGAGAAGCAGGAAATCCTCACTAGAAAGAAACAACCAATTTAAACAAATAAACAAACACAGAAACATAGGTAAACCATGCAAAAAAAAGTCCAAGAAACAATGCAGAATACTATGGTTTCTATACAGGTGGATGAATCTCTGATTGTTTTAAAGTGTCTTAAATGATTGCATTCAGTCTACATAATTGAGCGTTCTTATCAAAATGGGAGCTCTGGTCATAGCTGGTTTGTCTCACTGGATAGAGCATTGGCCTGTGGACTGAAGGGTCTTGGTTTCAATTCTGGTCAAAGGCATGTACCTTGGTTGAAGATTGTATCCCCGGACCCAGTGGGGGCGCATGTCTCTCACATCGATATTTCTCTCTCTGTGTGTCTCCCCCTCTCTTTCACTCTCTCTAAAAAAATCAATGGAAAAATGTCCTCAGTTGAGGATTAACAACAAAAAATGGGAGCTCTGACTTTGATAGAACCAAGCTCCAGCCTCGACCCCACTCCTCACAAGCTCTAGTCAATCACAGAGCCACAGCATGGACCTCACGAGGGGTGTATGGAGGGAACCACAAGGAGTTGGCAGGGCCAATGTGGTCATCATCAGATTGGCATCAGTCAGCGCAAAGTTAATATTCGCTCTGTGTCAGGCACTATGATATCGGATGGGTTGTTGACTACTTTGAACGGCTTGGCTGATAGCATTTTCCAAACGCCTATGACATATGAAAATGACTAAGACAGTTTTTCATAGAGCAGCCGTCTCATCATCTGTTGTTTTCATCTTTGCTGCTTCACCCAGTGATCTTCCAAATCTCTGACTTAAAATCTTTTATTAATGCTTTGAATAATGGTCTGTGTCCCTAAAACATTTTCACTGGACCCTCCAGAATCTGGCAGACCCTCATCTTCCACACCACTCTCCTCTGTGCTCAATTCCCTAGTAATAATGGGTGATCTTCACATTTCTCAAAATGATCACACTGTCCTGTTTAGTGTGGTTACTTCTGCCTACAGGGCTTCCACTGATCTTTTCACCCAACTTCCCCACTATTCTTTTTTTTTTTTTTTTTAATTGATTTCAGAGAAGAAGGGAGATGGAGAGAGAGATGGGAAGATCAATGATGAGAAAGAATCATCAATCACCTGCCTCCTGCACACCCCACACTGGGGATCGAGCCTGCAACCTGGGCATGTGCCCTGACCGGGAATCGAACCGTGACCTCCCAATTCATAGATTGATACACAACCACTTCGCGGGGGGGGGGGGGCATTCTAACTTTTAAGTTGAATATCCTATTATCTAGCACCACTAACCAGGCAACTGTCTGTCATGCTTTGAGTCCTCTGTGATTTCCAGAAGATGGGCCCAAGGGAAATAGTCTCTGGAAGGGAAGATTATGCCCATGTTCCTATGAGCTCATCTGAGGATGAGATTTAATACTATTTCAGACACACATTTGAAATTCATGTTTCCAGCCTGTCATAAAAGGCATTAAAAAAAATCTGTGGCTCTGGGGAGTTAATCTCAACTTAAAAAATGTTTTTAACATAGTTTCCAAATCTCTGATTTTCACTTAAAATATCTATATATGTGTATATTAGCAATGCCTCAAACTAAGTCCAATTCATTTAGTTTAATTTGGCATCTAGGTAAGATGCCTGATATATATGTTTTATGGTTCAATATTTGTTCTTCAGTCTGTCATGCTGAATCTTTGTACTTTCACAAATTAGATTTCTCACTTTCTTTTCATGGCATTCCTGTTGGGCAAATATCATTTTTTTCAACAGCAGATAAACATTTCACAATTCTTTGTAATAACTCTGGGTAATAATGCCACTCTCATTTCCACATTCTCCAAGCCACTTAAACAGTATCAGTTTATTAACCAAGCACTTTATCAATATTTATTCATGATGCCAACAGCAGACTTCTTGTCATAAATAATTAGGGAGGTAATAAATAGTTTTATTATTAAAAACTGATGATGAGGGCAGAGTGATTACCCTGATAAAGACCGATGACAGGTCTCAGTATCTGATGCGACACTCAGAACACGGTGCAGATTGAATCTGAGGCCTCCTGCATGGATAATAAATTGTTATTTCAGAGAATAAAATGATTGATACAATTGCTTGCTGTGGAGAAAGCATCGGGGAGAAGATTCCCCTTCCTAACTTATTTAAACAGACCGTGGTGAAATTTTCTTTCCTCGTGTGACAAATTTAACTTTCCAAGAAAGTGACAGTTCTATGGCAGAGAGGTGAACAGAGAAGCATTCCTTTCTAGATGCTCCTAAAAGTCAGATTCATTTGGGAAATTCTCTAGATGTTCTCTGGCCTCCGTGGTGCCCACAGCAGGCAGCACCTGGGGCAGAGGTGGGAGAAGCAAGGCAGGGGCATGGTGGGAAGTCAAGATATGTGACACCGTGGCTCGCTCAGCAAGGAGACAAATGAAGTCTGTCAGATTACTTGGGAGAAACAGCCACTGACTCTTGCATGGCTTGGCTCAGTGTACAAGCTCATTGTATTTCTTTTTTTCCCGTTGGTTTGATTTTACCTTTTATGACAAACTAGCCCTGGAGACCATCCATCTTTTAACAACCTGGAAAAGGACTCTATTGGGAGGAGAGAAGGGGGAGGGATAAAGAGAGAGAGAAAGAGATTGAGTCAGAATTGAAAATGCATGTTCTACAAATTTGTAAAGGTTTATTCATAACTGCTATTACTACAAATTAAAATGCAGTGACATATATTATGAAAATCCTCTCAAAGGAAATACCTAAGCTTTAAAATATATTCTCTTTTTTTTTTTTCAATCTACTTGTGATACAAAAGGCAAGAAAAAGAATGACAAATACATAATTTGAAATGTCACCCAATAACAGCGGGGTTGAACTAAAGTCAGAGAATTATTCTATTTTCTAATTTGTATTTCAAGGGAACAATGGACACATCAAATATGATGTATATTCAATGATTTTTGGATCAATTCTAAAGAAACTGCTTGTTGGTGAAACACAAGTATCCACCTTTGAGGTATGAATAGATTACATGTCTGTAGTCTTCCCTGCATGTACTAACAAGGGGAGCTAAAGCAATTTTAAAAAATTGGTATTGTGCAAATGATTTCTCTTTAGCTCTTCTTTGTTGAAAATTTCTTAGGATGTATAAAAATATGTTCTACTATCTCCATATTATTGGAAAAGTGTTTTTCTTTTCATTGGTAACTATTTTCTAGAACGTGGACTTGGGAAGAAAAATAACAAAATTTCACAACTCAATTGCTTTAAATGTTTGTTTAAAATTAGGTTGCACACATTTGCCAAAAGCTGTAGATATCTATTTCTCTTTCTTAGCTTGGTGTTTTCTTGCAGATGTTCATTTTAAAGGTATATTTAGCATCAGAATAATGATAAAGGCATTTGCATTAGATTATAAAAAAACAAACCTTTGTGGAAATGGGATACTTTGTAATGCCAAATCTTATATTTACAACATGAAGCAGGAACTATAGGATCACAGTGGAGAGGTTTTAATTTCTTCTGTGATAAGTGTTTAATTTCCTAAGATAGAATATACATAATGTTCCAACTCTGACAGTTATCAAATTTGATTCAATTAACATTTATAGCAACCCCACATGATGTGTTCTGTGTTTCAGGGTGGAGCCAGGGCTTAAAATGTATTCTCTGTTTTCAAGAAATATATGATTTTATGAAGACACGATAGGTAAGCAGATATGATAGCCAATTAGATAAAGGAAATACCTATGCAGATTCTATGCAAAAAGTTGAGGAAAATATCAGCTCAGCTAAGCAGCAAGTTTTCCCATTTACTTCTGAAGACAGTCCTTGAGATTACTTAGGTGCCAAGCGCCACACTGGGCAACATGACATAGGCCGGGAGCGGAGAACCTCTTTTCTGCCAAGGGCCATTTGGCGATTTATAACATCACTCTCAGGCCATATCGAATTATCAACTTAAAAATTAGCCTGCTGTATTTGATCAAACATTTAATTAACTCCCCCCTAACGCCTTGGCAGGGCCAGGCCAAATGATTTTGCAGGCCTTATAGGGCCCACAGGCCAGATGTTCCCCACCCCTGACACTGGCATTCCGAGCCTCACATTAATTCAGCAAACATGCATTGACTTCCACTGAGCCGAACCCTAAGCTAGGTGTTAAGGATATCAAAATAGGTCAGAAGGAGTTTCTGCTCTCAAGGAGTTCAGAGAGGAAACACACATGTAAATAGAGTGCCAAGAAGTGTTGAAGTTACTGTAACAGAAGTGTGACTAAGACACAAAGCTAACAAGCGTAAGGTCTTGATAATTATATCTGAAAAGGAAGGGGTTTCATGGAAAGATATGATTAAGCCATCTTCAAAAATAGTTGAGTGTGCAACAGTAAAAGGAGGGAGGAGCGGGCAGGTACATCTAGCCTGGGTAGCTTCATTGCAAATAAACAAACACAGAAGCCAATTTTGTTTAAGTAGAAAAGGAATTTATCATAAATACATTACATAAACCAAACCTCAGAATTCAAAATAAACCTTGCAGGTCACAATAGCAATATTTCTAGTTCAATTAAATTAAGTTTCAGGTATTGGATGTTTACTTTACATATACTGAATTGTTTGAAACGGTAAAGTAAGTGTAAGTATCACCATTGAAACTGATCAACAAGCTATGATTCTCTGAGATGGGGAGACTCTCAAATTCATGCATTGTCTTAATCAGTATGCATGTTCTTGTTTTAAAAATATTTTATTATTGACTTCAGACAGGAAGGGAGAGGGAGAGATAGAAACATTAAAGATGAGAGAGAATCATTGATTGGCTACCTTCTGCATGCCCCACACTGGGGATCAAGCCTGCAACCCAGGCATAAGCCCTTACTTGGAATCGAACCATGACCTCCTGGTTCATAGGTGGATTTTAACGAATGAGCCACACCAGCTGGGCTGTCTGTATGTTTTTTACACTATGTGGCCTACCAGTGAAGTAGTCCTACCTCTTGGCACTCACTTCATCAAAGAAACAAACCTTGGAATGTCACTTGAGACAGATACGGTAGGTCCCATGGGAGGGAGTGCTGTGTAGGAGGCAGATAATAGGGGCCGGGACTCACTAGGAAGGCTTTGGGACAATGCCATCTATTAACTAGATTGGAATTACTCTCTCCATTTTGCCCTTTTTGTACACGCTATTTGAACACCTTTTGCTAAAAACAAACAAACAAACGAAAAAATGCAATTACCTGCCAGTGCAAAAGCCAAAAATGTCTGTACACGTCCAGCTTTCACTCTGGGCCACCAGAGCATACGAGTAAGTATGAGACCTAAAAACAATATATTCGACGTTTTTGACCAGGAGTTTGAATCTGAAGAGGGTGATTCAGAGGAGCAGGCAGTTGCTTGAAGAGGCACAAGTAGCCTCAGTGTCTGGTGGCAGTGGTCATAGGTCATAACAAGCTGGCCTGAAGGCGATGGCAACCAGGCTCCTCTTAAACTGGTTCCAGCTGCGATGGCGGCTATCAAGCCCTCTCTGGCTCCTGCCTATGTCCGAAGCCTTACTCTCTGGCCTTCTAAATTAGATGTTCTGCCCTGGTGGGCGTGGCTCAGTGGTTAGAGTGATGGCCTGCACACCAGAGGGTCTCAGGTTCAATTCCTGGTCAAGGGCACGTACCTGGGTTGCACGTTCAATTCCCAGCCCCAGTATGGTGTGTGTGGGAAGGCAACCAAGCAACGCGTCTCTCTCACATAAATGTTTTTCTCTCTCTCTCTCTCCCCTCCCCCCTTCTCCCTTCCACTCTCTCTAAAAACCCATGGGAAAAAATTCCCTCCCATGAGGATTAACAAAACAAACAAACAAACAAAAAGGTAAATTAGATGATCTATCCTGTATCCACCATTAAATTTTAGTTCCTCTTAAGTTAATCAGAATCAATTATTTCCAACTCAAAACACTGACTAGCAGAGTCAGTTTTAGAATAAAAGGTATTTCCTTGGTTTCTCTACTCCATAAACAGTTCATTTTTCCTCGGCCGGGAAAATAGTTGCAGGAAACCTCTGAGTGTAAGGAACAGACTCTATGTTTATGAGGCTTTTGACCAAGGACTTGAAATTCAATATTGTTGCCAGCGCTTATTCCAAGGTTATCTCCGTGTGTTTATCGCCTGCCTTTTACAACCATAACTCCAAGTTCATCTACAGGGTTCTGTGAGACAGAATGCAGGAATGCATGCAAATGCTGTAGGTCTTTGATAAATTGTTTTTCAGAGTATTATTGGTTCATTTTTCATGGCCCATACAACACTATGATTTGGGCAAAAATAGAAAAAGATAGGCACTTACATTTCCTTCACCTTTTCTCAAACAACTAAATGAACCTTCTGTGTATAAGCAGAAAGCATTTATGCCTGGGGCAAGTGCCTCATTCTGGGTAGATGGGTTGCTTTTACTTTTTTTAAATAAGTAAGACTGACGTGATGATACCGTTTCTCTCTTTGCCCCTGTTGCTAGGAGGATGGGAATAAGGTGACCTTTTGCACATGCTCTTTTACTTAGAGTTATTTACAATAAGGAAGCATATGAAGCAATGTATATTTCCAGAGCCATGGCAAACACTTCTCATTATGTACTTTATTAAACACGGTCCAGGTACTAAGCACAGATTATGTAGGGAAAAACTGTTTTCATTAAAATATGCTATCCTTCTGCCCTTAGAAGTTTAATTTTCTTGACCCGTTTGAAATGTGCTTTTATTATTATTTCCATGTTAACCGCTTCAAAAACAAGAACCACATGCGGGTGTTTATTTGTGGTTTGGTTCTAGGTTTTCTGTTTATGGCAGAAAAAGCCTGAAATAGACAGATCCTGTGTTTCTGCCTTGGGATTGAATGGCAACTATCCCACTGTTTTTTAGTTTAGTTTAGTTTTATTTTGTTACTAGAGGCCCTGTGCACGAAATTCATGCACAGGTAGGGTCCCAAGGCCTGGTCAGTGACCAGGGCCGATTGGGGCCTCCTGGCTGCTGGCCGGGGCCTTCCTTCATTCCATGATTTCCCCTGGTGGTCAGCACACATCATAGTGAGCGATAGAATTCCCAGTCTCCCGGTTGAACTCCCGTGGGGCACTTTGAATATTAGCCTTTTATATATATAGATTTTTACTACCTGATCTTGGATAATGCTATTTACTTTGTGGATACTCCATTTTATTTTTGTGGGTATAATAATGCCCACTCATATGTTTGTTGTCATTGCTGTGTTTAGAATAAAATAGAATATCATATTTACTACAGATTAAACTCTGGAGAGAAGAGGTCTATCTCTTTCTCTTTACTTTTCTTTAAAAAAAAAAAAAGTTAAGTGGTGTGTGTGTGCTTGTGTGTGTGTGTGTGTGTTGTTAAGAATTAACGCCTTCCAGGGACTATTTCCCTAAGTCATTTTAAAGGCAAGAAGTTGCAACTACAATCCAGACAAGGAGATAAATATCTTGTTGACAGACAGAAATTCTGCTGACCCTTCCTTGCCCTGGCCCCCAGGAGTGAGAGAGCACTTGAGTACAGCAATCAGCAGCCCCAGTTTCCTCCCATCTCCAAGGCCTGGAGATGCTAATTGCCTGCTGGTCCCTCCCACTCCACCCAGACCCTCTTTCCAAAAGCTCTTTTCATTATACTTGTTGTTTGTGACCTCGACAGTGTATCATATTTAGAGATTTCAAAAGAACCACCCCCTGCCTAGGTATTTGGAAGCTTTGTTGAGTGCTTAAACAATGAGCAAGAGAAATTATTGCTGTTAAAAGTGGGGGTGGTGGGGGGAATAAAACAGTGGCTCAGAATTTCAAGACAGAATTGCCATTTGAAGCCATGAATAATGTAGTTATGGAAATATAGCGGCTATTCATAATTATGAACACTTCATTCCTCCACATGTTCTCATGTCACACAGAGCAGGCTGGTGAGGTCTGGTCTGCCTCTGATTGTTTTTGCTGTGTTTTGCATTATAAATTAGACTCCACTCCATCCTGACTCTCCCAGCTGTTTGGCAGACCTCTAGTGACCTTGCGGTCAACAGCAAATCTCTTAACCTCCCCTGCAGAACGGAACGTGTCTCTTAAGTTGTAGTTGGGAGTTTCGTTCCAATCAAGAGTTAGATCTCGTGCACAATAAATCCCTTCATCAACCATTCTAGAGACACAATGAGATGTTACTGTGAAATTATGCACGATAGGCATTTCCTGGCCTGGGCCCTTCCAAGTCCTGAGAGAGACCAGCCCAGCTATTTACAAGTCACCGTGTTTGTTGAATTTTTATAACATAATAGAAGAGATCATAGATCATGACATCAGTCACATTTTGCTATAAATCATCCATTTAATAGATCTATCATTAGTCGAATGTTACATACAATTATTGATACTTTATATTTTTTGTGAGAATTAAATTTCACAACTTTTTTTTTAAATTTTACATTGTTATTTGCTTCTGAATTTTATCACAACTCTTTAATGCTCTTAGCACATTTCTAGCACTACTCAAAGTAACAGTGTTTGCAAAAATCTTTAACGATTATGATTAAAAATAATAGCTATCTCATAACAATTCTAACTTTAACATTTTCTCAAATCTGAAACTCAGAAGACTTTACTTTTTCCAACTTGATTTTTGGGCAGAGAGGAAAGGAGAGGGAGAGAGAGAGAAACATGGATGTGAGAGCAAAATGTTGATCGATTGCCTCCTGCATACCCCATAGTGGAGATAGAGCCTGCAATCAGGGCATGTGCTCTGATTCAGTATCATACTGGCAACTTCTTGGTGCATGAGATGATGCCCAACTAACAGAGCCACACCAGCCATGGGGAGACTTGACATTTTAATGTCTCTATAATTACTATTTGTTTTAAGGTCAATATGTACATTTGACATCATAGTTTTCTTTATTCTGGAAAACTGACTTGGCTGAATTGATAACATATCTTGAATAATAATGCTATATTTGAATCTCCAATCTTTCATGAGAATACTATTTTTACTGGCAGTAATATATGTTTATAAATTTGAGTAATTAGTTAACTGACATGCATAAATTCACACAATCAGTTGCTCATGAGACTGGACAATTGTTGAATACCTTATTCAACTAAGGTATTCTAGCATTGGTTTACTATATTGTATCTCAAACTTTTAAAATATTAATTCACGTAGAAAGCTAAGCCAAGTGTCTTTTACTCAGTAAGCAATCAATAACCATGGGTTGTAGTGATGTTTCTGAATATGGTTAAAAAGAACCTTATTAATTAAGGTTCTGGCACTGATCCTGAGATCTTTTGAATTTCTTGGACAAATAGAAATTTGAAAAATTAAATAAGTAAAAGGGACACTCGCACACAATTTTCCAGAAAAGAACCTTAATAAAGGAAGGGAGGAGGAAAAAGGAAAGGGGAAGAAAGGAAGGGAGGGGACAAAATAAAAAAATCATTATCAAATGCCACCATTAAACCCATAATAATACAATCTAATAGTAAAATTTAGAAAGATTACAATTGAAAATATATGTATAAGTGCACTTTATTTTCTATTAACTCAGACTCTTATATTTTCTGATTTTGCTCTGTTATAGTCATAGTACACAGTACTCAAGTACATATTACATTTTATCATAAGACCTCTACTGGCTATTTCATTGGTCATTTCAGTGAATTAACCAATAGAATTATTTAGAATTTGACAATATTAGGCTAAAATTTCCTGATTTCCATCCTTCTTCGTCCTTTTCTGCGTTTCTCCAGATTTCCTCCATCCCTCTGCCCTAAACAGAGTAAGTCTTTTGTCCTCAAGCATATAAACCATTAAAACAGAAGCACTGTGATCTCTAAAGTAAAGGATGAATGATGAAATAAGGTTCTTTTCAACCATATTCAGAAACATCACTACAACCCATCGTTATTGATTGCTTACTGAGTAAAAGATACTTGGCTTAGCTTTCTACATGAATTAATATTTTAAAAGTTTGAGATACAATATAGTAAACCAATGCTAGAGAATATGTAGACAGGACCAGCCCTGTATGCAAAATTATATTTTTCCAAATTTGCAGTGGGAAAAAAAAAAGTGCCTTGAATCTTAACTTGCTACATGGTTACCAGCAATGTCCCTGGACCAAGTTCCTTAATCTCTTTGAGCTTCAGTTTGTTTAAGTGTAAAATGGATGCTAAAGCTGCTTATCTCTTTGTCTTACTGAGAATTAGATGAGAAAAAAAAATTGTAAAGTTCTTAGTCCTAAATAAATGTTAATTTACTAACCTCTGTTAAATATCCTAGCTCTTATGAAACCAAACAAAGTGGGTTCAGCTGCCTATGGCAGCAAAAGTCATATTCATGAGACATTATCTAGATCAAAAGGAAAGAGGTTTATTCAAGTGCTGGGACCTGGGAGAATGGTGGACTCCCTTCTCAAAGACCATCTCACCTTCCTGCTCAAATCCCCAGTTCTTAAAGGGATGGGGAGGGGAGGGATTTGTTTATCCAATCACCCTGCTAGCTTTTGGCACACTCAGGCCCTCCCTTCTTTCTTCCTTTTCTTAAAATTTGTTTTGACTTGTTGAAATATATATTTTTAAAAATTGCTTAACATAATTTTTTTAAAAATCTAAAATGCAGAAGACGTATTAAAGGGAATGATACTGAGGATAATGATCACATCATGAGCTTTTGGAGCAGATGACATTTATGTCCCTGCCAATCTTGGGATTTAAAGACCCTTGACTCCCAGCCCAGACTCTCTCCTCTGAGTGACACAGGAAAGTTAAAATCTGTTCTTGGGCATATTTGGGTCCTTCCATAAAACAAGTTGGACTAGAAAAAGAGAACACTGTACAAGTATCCAAAAGGGTGATGTCAGACTTCTCTAAATAGGATGAAAAGCAGCACACTATTCAGATAGAAATGATCGAATATAACCAGAAAAGTCTTTTTATTTCAAATTTTGTTGCTGAAAGTCAAGCTGCATCTCTAAAATAAAATAGCTTCAAATGTAGTGTACAACACCATTAACCTAACTTCCTGAGATAAAAATCAGCATGCTCTGAGCAAAGACCTTATTTTTTTTAAATCCTCACACAAGGATATGTTTTTATTCATTTTAGCAAGAGAAAAAAGGAGAGAGAGAGAGAGAGAGAGAGAGAGAGAGAGAGAGAGAGAGAGAGAGAGAGAGAGAGATGTGAGAAAGAAACATCCATCAGTTGCCTCCCATACACAACATGACTAGGGATTGAACCCACAACCTAGCTATGTGCCCTGACCCAGAATTGAACCTGTAAGCTTTTGCTGTAGAGGACAATACTCCAACCACCTGAGGAACCTGGCCAGGGTGACATTATTATTTTATCTGTAGAATCACCATGGGAACAATCAGTAAGCAAAATATAATGCTATCAGAAGTTTAAAACCATGATTTGAGAAGCAATAAAGTCCTGTCAGTGCAGTGCTGATTAAAGAGTTAAGATAGAAATGTCTTCTAAGGTAACTTAAATTATGACTGATAAGATATATCTTACATATAGAAGGAATACATATACAGACTAGTGGCATTTGAGTGCCACTGAAAAGGGACCTGGGCTGAGGTGGGTTTGCCCTTGGCATGGTCTGAATATGTGGGTTCTTGACTTCGTGCAGGGAAGATTTCACTACATGAGTCCAGGCACCTTTGAGAGTACCTGAACTCAAGTTGTTAAAGCTGGGGACAGTGAAACAAAGAAAGAGCTTATGGTAGAAGAGGCAAGATCACAGCAACAGGAGTGAGCCTAGGTGGTGCTGCCGTGGCCCTTTGGAAATGTGAGGAAGGGTCAATCCTAGGCCATGCTGCTTGGCCCTTTTGAAAGAAAATCCCAAAGAAAACCCCAGAAGATGTGAGCCAGCTTGGCTGCATGGACTCAGAAGACAAGATACAGGAGGGTCCTTGGAGACAGGTTCAGGGGGTTATCCCAGGATGAGCTACCGCTGCCCACTTCTCCCCTGGTTGCAAGTGTCCTGGGAACCTTTAGAGCTTAGGAGAAAGAATGCAAAGTTATGTGCCTGAGGAAAGAATAGGGTGAAAGGCATAGGTGTGCTCAAGATTATACACTGGGTCCTTTGTCTTAAGGTGTGTTTGTTTTTTTTTTTTTTTTTTTTTTTTTAGTTTTTTTTTTAAATTTCTTTATTGATTAAGGTGTCACATATTTGTCCTCATCCCCCCATTCCCATCCCACCCCTCTCCCCACGCATGCCCCAATCCCCTGTTGAACTTAACCGTTGGATAGGCTTATATGCATGCATACAGGTCCTTTGGTTGAACTCTCCCCCTCCCCCCCACCCTCCCCCTACCCTCCCCTATCCTCCCTCTGAGGCCCGATAGTCCGATCGATGCCTCCTTGCTTCTGGTTCTGTTCTTGTTCCTCAGTCTATGTTGTTCATCATTTCCCCTAGATGAGCGAGATCATATGTCACTAGATATATACTAATAAGCACTGAATGTGAGACGAGCAATAATAGTTATGCTGACAGGCAAATGAATCAGTCTGTAGCGAGCTTCCCCCTGGACCAACAGTTCTTTTGAGACTCAATTTCAATGTCCAGTAGTTCCTTATGTGTACATGTCAGCACTGACCCCCCAGCTCTGGATGGTGGACAAATGGCGGTAACGGAGGTCCGACTCCCTCTGGTTTGGTCTCGGCCGAACCCAGGGGCACGGCGTCACCCGGACTAAGGGGCACGTGGCCTCACCCATACCCAAGGGGCGCGTGGTCTCACCCGAGCCTGGGACCCAGCCTCACCCGGATGGATCCAGGGGCACACGGCCTCACCCGGACCCAGGCTCTGGCTTCACCCGGACCCAGGGACACTTGGCCTCTCCCAGACCCAGGGCCACTTGGGCTCACCCGGGCCTAGGTGCACGAGGCCTCATCTGGATCCAGGGACACATGGTCGCACCCGGACCCAGGGACGCTTGGCCTCTCCCAGACCCAGGGCCACTTGGGCTCACCCGGACCTAGGTGCACGAGGCCTCATCTGGATCCAGGGACACATGGTCGCACCCGGACCCAGGGACGCTTGGCCTCTCCCAGACCCAGGGCCACTTGGGCTCACCCGGGCCTAGGTGCACGAGGCCTCACCCGGATCCAGGGACACATGGTCTCACCCGGACACAGGGACGCTTGGCCTCTCCCAGACCCAGGGCCACTTGGGCTCACCCGGGCCTAGGTGCACGAGGCCTCATCCGGATCCAGGGACACATGGTCGCACCCGGACCCAGGGACGCTTGGCCTCTCCCAGACCCAGGGCCACTTGGGCTCACCCGGGCCTAGGTGCACGAGGCCTCACCCGGATCCAGGGACACATGGTCTCACCCGGACACAGGGACGCTTGGCCTCTCCCAGACCCAGGGCCACTTGGGCTCACCCGGGCCTAGGTGCACGAGGCCTCATCAGGATCCAGGGACACATGGTCGCACCCGGACCCAGGGACGCTTGGCCTCTCCCAGACCCAGGGCCACTTGGGCTCACCCGGGCCTAGGTGCACGAGGCCTCATCTGGATCCAGGGACACATGGTCTCACCCGGACCCAGGGACGCTTGGCCTCTCCCAGACCCAGGGCCACTTGGGCTCACCCGGACCTAGGTGCACGAGGCCTCATCTGGATCCAGGGACACATGGTCGCACCCGGACCCAGGGACGCTTGGCCTCTCCCAGACCCAGGGCCACTTGGGCTCACCCGGGCCTAGGTGCACGAGGCCTCACCCGGATCCAGGGACACATGGTCTCACCCGGACACAGGGACGCTTGGCCTCTCCCAGACCCAGGGCCACTTGGGCTCACCCGGACCTAGGTGCACGAGGCCTCATCTGGATCCAGGGACACATGGTCGCACCCGGACCCAGGGACGCTTGGCCTCTCCCAGACCCAGGGCCACTTGGGCTCACCCGGACCTAGGTGCACGAGGCCTCATCCGGATCCAGGGACACATGGTCGCACCCGTAGCCAGGGACGCTTGGCCTCTCCCAGACCCAGGGCCACTTGGGCTCACCCGGGCCTAGGTGCACGAGGCCTCATCTGGATCCAGGGACACATGGTCTCACCCGGACCCAGCGACGCTTGGCCTCTCCCAGACCCAGGGCCACTTGGGCTCACCCGGGCCTAGGTGCACGAGGCCTCACCCGGATCCAGGGACACATGGTCTCACCCGGACACAGGGACGCTTGGCCTCTACTAGACCCAGGGCCACTTGGGCTCACCCGGGCCTAGGTGCACGAGGCCTCACCCGGATCCAGGGACGCATGGTCTCACCCGGACCCAGGGACACTTGGCCTCTCCCAGACCCAGGGCCACTTGGGCTCACCCGGGCCTAGGTGCACGAGGCCTCACCCGGATCCAGGGACGCATGGTCTCACCCGGACCCAGGGACGCTTGGCCTCTCCCAGACCCAGGGCCACTTGGGCTCACCCGGGCCTAGGTGCACGAGGCCTCACCCGGATCCAGGGACACATGGTCTCACCCGGACCCAGGGACGCTTGGCCTCTCCCAGACCCAGGGCCACTTGGGCTCACCCGGGCCTAGGTGCACGAGGCCTCATCCGGATCCAGGGACGCATGGTCTCACCCGGACCCAGGGACGCTTGGCCTCTCCCAGACCCAGGGCCACTTGGGCTCACCCGGGCCTAGGTGCACGAGGCCTCACCCGGATCCAGGGACACATGGTCTCACCTGGACCCAGGGGCGCTTGGTCTTTTCCAGACCCAGGGGCACGTGGCCTCACCCGGGCCTAGGTGCTCGAGGCCTCACCCGGATCCAGGGACACATGGTCTCACCCAGACCCAGGGACGCTTGGCCTCTCCCAGACCCAGGGCCACTTGGGCTCACCCGGGCCTAGGTGCACAAGGCCTCATCTGGATCCAGGGACACATGGTCTCACCCGGACCCAGGGACGATTGGCCTCTCCCAGACCCAGGGCCACTTGGGCTCACCCGGGCCTAGGTGCACGAGGCCTCACCCGTATCCAGGGACACATGGTCTCACCCGGACACAGGGATGCTTGGCCTCTCCCAGACCCAGGGCCACTTGGGCTCACCCGGGCCTAGGTGCACGAGGCCTCACCCGGATCCAGGGACACATGGTCTCACCCGGACCCAGGGACGCTTGGCCTCTCCCAGACCCAGGGCCACTTGGGCTCACCCGGGCCTAGGTGCACGAGGCCTCACCCGGATCCAGGGACACATGGTCTCACCCGGACCCAGGGACGCTTGGCCTCTCCCAGACCCAGGGCCACTTGGGCTCACCCGGGCCTAGGTTCACGAGGCCTCACCCGATCCAGGGACACATGGTCTCACCTGGACCCAGGGATGTTTGGCCTCTCCCAGACCCAGGGCCACTTGGGCTCACCCGGGCCTAGATGCGCGAGGCCTCACCTGGATCTATGGACCCCTGGCCTCACTCGGACCCAGGGGAGCGCGGCCTCCCCCAGACCCAGGGGCGCTTGGCACCTCCGCAAGAGTCCCGCCTCTCCCCGCAGGCATCTGGGTCTCCCACGGGTCCCCAGAAGCTGGATTTCAGTGTGATGGAGAGCTAATCTCCCCTAGGTTTGGAACAAAAGCCCCTTTCCCCCGCCACCAACCAGACCCACGCGCCTCCACACCTCATCCCCTCCGATTCGCTGGTTTCCTCTTCCCTCTTAGCTATAAATCTACCATTCAGCCATCTCTCCTGTAGTTCTGGATGGCAGAGGCTCTGTCCTCCATTCGTGCCCCTGAAATTGCTGTGCGCGGTGGAGTTCGCAGTTCCTTTGTTTAACTTAGCCGCCTTCTTGATTCTCCTCTGTCAAAATGGCTTAAAGGGCTTGAATGTAAGATGAGAACTCCTAAGAATCCTCCAAATTGGTGTTGGCAGCCTCCGGGGCCTCGAGGATCTCACTGCGCAGTTCGGCCAGGTCGGTGGCGCGGATGCGCCCCTCCTGCAGAAAGATGGTCTCTTCCTTCACAGAGAGCCGCTGCGCCGAGTCCGCGGCCGCCGCCACAGCAGCTGCTGCGGCGCCCACGAGCCCATGGCCCCGGCTGCGGTGCTGACTGAGAGGAGCAGCCGCCCGGTCTGGGGAGACGCGAGCAGCAGTCGCCACCCTCACTAGTCCATGTTCCAGTTGTATTTCCGAAACTGCCATGTGAGGCAACACATCAGCCTTCACCTCCGCCGTCATCTTTTTCGAATTCCCCAATTTGTTCTTCTTAATCCCTTGAATTCAGTCAACTCTACTGAGGTCTAGTGGCGCCGGGAGGTGCACGGAGAGGGCGCCCGGGCCTCCGTCCGGTGTGCGGGGCGCGCGGCCGCAGAACCAGGCGCGCGGGGGCCTCGCGGCGGGGATGGGCGCTGGGCGGCCGCCGGGCTCCGGGCGCCGCTGCCGCCGCGGCGTCCCCAGTGCCCCGGGCCGGGCGGCCTGCGGGGGCGGCGCAGTTGCGAAACTGAGTGAGTATCTACAGTTAAGTCTTGATTGTTGTTGGTGTCACTAGGAGGAATTGTCCTCCAGGCCAATTGTCCATGAGGACCCTCTTTGTCTATATAGGAAGAGTTGCTGTGCAGGAGACATGAGGCTCCTGTGTCTGTGTCCCTCTGTATTCCTTGCAAACACCTCTGAGAGAAACGCGCCCTGGAGTTTCGCCCGCTGCCTGGAACTGGGTTTCAATGTAGTTGGAACTGGGTCTCAGCGCAGTCTGGCGCCTTTGTCTCCTTCCCAGCAGGGCCATTCAGTGGCGCAGGCAACAGTCCCTCCTCTGCGCGCCCTCCCGTGTGCGCCTCTGGAGCCGCCGCTCCTCTGTGCCTCTGCCCCACAGGCCAAATTCATTCCCCCAGCATGTGCCTGGCTTCCCAGGGTTTCGCCCGGAACTGGGGTTCAGTGCAGTCGGAACTGGGGTTCAGCACGGTCCGGAGCCCTTGTCTCCTTCCCGCTAGGGCAGTTCAGTGGCGCAGGCAACAGTCCGTCCTTTGCGCCCTTTCCTGCGCGCGCCTCTGGAGCTCTGCCTTCCGCCGCACCTCTGTGCCTGCGCCCCACAGCCCAGATTCATTCCCCCAGCCTGCGCCTGGCTTCCCAGGGTTTCGCCCGGAATGGGGTTCAGTGCAGTCGGAGCCGGCGCTCAGCGCAATCCGGAGCCTTTATCTCCTTCCTGCCAGTGAACGCCGGCCAGGCCGTCAGCCGCCCCTTCCTCTCCGGCTCCATCCTCCCCGCAGGCGCGCGTGCTCGTGTCTCCGTCCGTTTCTCCATACCTCAGGCTTTTGCGGCTCCCCCGACTGTCCCCGTGGCCTTCTCCTTCTCCCCAGCTGTGGGCATTTCAGTCCGCCAGCTTTCCTGTGGTTCTGGACGATGACCGTTCTGACCTCTAGTTGTATTTTTGAAATTGTTGTGCCCGGCTGCGGGTTAGGTGTTTAACCTATGGCGCCATCTTGGTTTCTCCTCTGTGTTTGGTTTTTTTTCCTGTTTTCTGAAGGTGGAAGTTTTAGGGGAGATCTCAGGGGAGAATCGCAATAGCATCATCATCAGCTTTCCAGGTGTGTCCATTGATATGCTGGTGCATAAAAAATGTCTAAACGGATCAGGGTCATTCTCTGATCAGTTTCACCTTCAAAGAACTTCACTGAAGAGGGGTCAGTCTGCCCTCTGCATGGTCTGGAAGATAAGAAATTGCAATTTATTATCTGGCTACAAATTGCTCTGCTGTTTAACTATCTGTCTTAGTTTCCCCATCCCACTTGTCAAGGAATTTTCCTAGCTTCTTACTAACCTGCCTCATGAGGATATCAATTGATAATAATTTTGTTTCTTTAACTCTTTGCACTCGCTTGCTTTTTTCTCGAGCTGCTACCATGCTAACCGTGTCGAGTCACACTCGACATCCGAGTGCAAAGTTAAACATAATTCATGTGTGCTCAATTATTCAAATCCTCTTGGCTAAAGAAGATATGATTTATAAAATACTGGACAGTGTGAAATCTGGCTATAGTGGAACATTTTATGTATGAATATGGATGTAGGCCAGAGTTCATGTTAGATGACCTTACTTGGAGGTCAAATGACTGGCCTTTAATCGTGTAGCTAGATATTCAGTCTTCTCATTGTTTTAGACCTGACTAGATCTGAGAAGGTCATTTTACCCTAACAAATGTCACTAGAGATTGACCTTGTTAACCTGAAAATAAAAAGCCTAAGTGAGAGGGAACAAGCCCTCCCACCTCCACCCCTGCTTTTTTTTTTTTTGGAGATTAAAATAATAGCTAATTAGGGAAGCTCTTATTCAGGAAGAAACCCAAATAGTTCAACTAGGGCCTGAAGACAAGGGATTTTTATGATAAAGGGGAGAGAAATAATTACAGGAATAGAAGAAGGGAATTTCTAAAGGTACAAATAAGCTAACTTATCCCTTAGTTATGGATGGTGATGCTAATTCTAAAGAATGCCTTTAATTTTCAGTCCAGTAGTAGTCAGATTGTAGTTTTTTTCTTGTTAGCTTTGCAAATAGTTGTTTGAAATACAATGTTGGTTTGGCCCAGTCTGAAGGCTATTTTGCCTCGTTCAAACATTCCAAAGGTTTGAAGAGCAAGACTTGCAAGGCAGTTCCTCTGGAATGGCTGCCCTAGTGTTACCTGAGAATCAAACTCCCATGTCGCTTGTGGGAGGGAGATTCTTGCTATGTCTTCAGAAAATGAATTTTCTAAGATTTGCATGAGATAACGGGATGTGAAAGCAGGCTTTATTGACATGGAGTTATATTTCTTGGGTTGCAATGTCCCATTTCCCCTAAGCCAGTCCTGACAAAGGGGCAGCTGGGAGTTCAGCAGGCCAGAAGTCCAGAGTTTCTGTTCCATGTTACAGGCAGGTGTAGTTCAGTATCCAAGCTAAGTAGAGTTCATTAGTCCATGTGTGGAGTCAACATGGCTGTGTGCCATGTGGGCACAGAAGATCACATCCCCCTGCCACAGAACAGCCAGGAACCCTGCACATCAGAGAGAGAGAGAGAGAGAGAGAGAGAGAGAGAGAGAGAGAGAGAGAGAGAGAGAGGAAGAAGCAAGGATTATATATATTCAGATTTCTCTTTGTAGTGGTCACATCCATCTTGGCTCACTTTCAGGTGTGATTGACCAGTAGATAGGTAGGCACCTTCCCATGTCACTCAGATCTTACTGGGTATTCATCTAAACTGCTTCTCTTCGTCCCTTCTCCCACTGATCAGACTTGGAAAGTGTTAAATGCAGGGTTTTTTTTAGCAAAACTGTATAAATGGCATGTCTATAGTATTTGATCTCCCCTCCTCCTTTCCTGTTAAATAATAACCAGGTTATTACTAGGGCATCACTAGCTCTCTTTTAAAATGGCTCCTCTTATGTCAACTTTTCCACAACATTTAATACAAACTGGAATGCAAATATATCCATTCATTTTTTTCAAGTAATAATTTTTGAGCACCCATCCTATCCCTTATAACCCGGCATCAAACACTCTTAGTATGCAGTACATTTTCCAATCATGTAAGCCTCCCCTCAGATGAAAAACATCTGAGAAACAAAATTATCAAAGTTGCTTGGTGAGCAAAAATTGTGTATGTGAAAATGAGTTATGTGATTTTAATGTTTAAAGAAAACAGGTTTTGAGATCCTGAAGTTTTCATTTTCTAAAACATCCCTAGTTTTACTGGGTAAACCAGTGATTGTGATTTAGACTGCACCCCTTCTATCTGTTCAGTGTTCAGGTGCCATCTCCTACGGCAACGCCTAGTGTGTTTGTTATTGTAATTGTGGTGTGAGTCAAAGAAATATAAATAACACCTTATATTTGACAACTTAGCTGTAACATCTATTGATTGGGTTGTTTTATGTCTTTTGTTTTGTTTTGTTTTTACTGAACTTTTCCAGATGAAAGATTAACCACAAATGATGATAGTCTTGAGAAATTAATTTCTCTTCCATCCTGACAGGCAGTGTGTCTGGGCACTTGACTGGGTTTCTGCCTCTAACATGGATAATAGAGGCATTTGAGTAACAATATGGGCCTTTGAAATGCCTATTTCAGCTGCATTTCAGAGAAAGCATGTCCCAGCTGTGCAATGAATACCCCAATCACAGCTACAGCTGGGGTCCTCTCAGGAAGAATGGAGTCTTCCTGGAAAAAGGAAGGCCAGAAGGAAGAGGTCCCATGGGACCAACAGATGCATTTGCATTTTGTTAAATGCCATGCCAAATAGCCAGGAATCTACCAAAATGCACTGAGGAGAACATGCATTGAGGTGCTGTTCATTTTCACATGAATCGTTACATGCATCCTGTTAACACCCAAGGAAATAACCGGCACATTCTCTAGCAATTTGCTGTGAAACAAAGAGGAATTCTCACTTCTCATAATTTTTGTATTTACATACAAATAGCAGTGGGTTCAATCATTCTGATGAAATTGTGGGTTCTTTAGTAGAAGTATTCCTACGTGGTGTAGATCCATTTGTGTTTATGAGATAATGGAAGCTAGACTCAACACAGGACACAAAACAGGAATAAAACTTAGCCACATAGGAAGAAAAAAGTAATTAATGAAGAAAAGATATGACAAGATATGGATTCAGAAATATTCATTTTCATTAAATAAGAGAGTGATGGGACTTAGACACCTTCACCTGAATATCTGAATTCAAATACCAGGTAATAAATAAAAATGAAATTTATTCCCAATTGATGTGAGCACTGAGAGTAAATTCCTATTCACCGGCCTGTTTAGGCCTTAGTTCCTGAATTGCTATTCTGAGGGAAGGATCGGATTCATTTTATCAAAGACAGAGCAACAAAAACCCCAAGTCGAATGAACTAATTGTCTTTCTATTTTAATCAACCAGAAAAGTGTTCTCAAATGGGAATGTGCATGGGATTATGTGAGAAACTTGTTAAAACACTTTCTGATTCTCATCCGGCCAAGGGTAGGACCAGAGTTTTTACACTTTTAATAAGCACCTAAGTGAGATTGATTGTGCCGATCCACAACCCACACTATGAATAGTAAGAAACTTCAAGACTATTCTTTTCTTTAAATTACAATATCCAAATAAAATAATTCAACTTTTCAGAAATAGATTTATAAAACATTAGGAAAATAAAATAAATATAAGCCTGTCAGTTTCAAAGCATAGACTTATTAGAAGGAAAGTTACATTTAAGGGTCTAATTTGAGATATATTGACATCGAATAAAGTCAAATTTGAAGTACATTTTAATGTTTTACTTGCATTTTAATTTGTAACTACTAAAGATTTTCCCCCTCCAAATATAAAAATGTGTCAAAGCATTTCCCTGTATGCAACCAATGTTTTTGAAATAGCAAGCCAATTAAATTAGTGTCACTGGGAATTATTGTTTATTTTTTTTATCTGAGACTCTGTACATGTTGCACCTCTCCTCCTGCTCAGTGCTGCCTGAAACGTACTGCATTTTTCAAAACTAAAATCACGTAAACTTCTTAACATTCTTTGGCAGAGTCTACATCATCTTTACTCCCCTTCTCTAGTTCCCTAGACAAGAAGGCTTAACTAGTCTTCTGACTACATAGTTATCTCTAATTAATATTCTATCTCCCTGAATTGTATGTACCAATTTCTTTTAAATGCTCAACAAAAACTTCCATGGCTGAAAGCTTTTTGGAAAGAAACAGTTCGTTGGACCTGATGCTAGCCAGAGAAGCAGCGGGTCCTCGGGCATGCGGTCCGAACCACCAGTAGCAGCGCTGGATAGAAAATTCAAACACGTCTGTTCCGGAGTTGTTGGACTCTTTCATACATTATGTTGTGGGAAAGAAAGATGTAATTTGTTCTGGAAGAATTCACAGTGGCTCCAGTTAAGGGGGCAGGAGAAGGTGAAGCAGGAGGGGCTCCAGGAGAGGGGCAGAGCCTATAGGAAGGAATATTTACGACTTTTGATTGGATGCAGGTAGCAGTCCTAAAACTTCATGCATGAGCCAGGGGAGGTGGCATCTGGTGGTGGCGCCAAAAGTTGAAAGTACAGATAAAAACACACTCATACATTTCTCATTTAGTGCATGAAATAGTGTAGCTTACCTCATATTTTACTGTGATAACATTGAGGTGCATTTTGTAGTCCCTAGAGCAAGCCTAAAAACAATAAACAAAGAAAACAAATTAGGAAAAAAAAAGCATAGCTAACAAGTCAGAATAGGAGAAAAATATGTCAAATTGGCAATTTTATCAAGAACACGGACTGTCATACCTTTCTGCTGGGAAAATAAAATGGTACTAATACTTGGAAAGCTGTCTGGCGGTTTCTGGTGAAGTTAAACGCACTGCTATACTGTAGCCCCAGCATCCCAATGCCCAGAATTGCACACATTTGCCCAAAAGATTTATACATGAGTGTTCTTAGAAGCCTTAACTAAAATCTGGAACGAGCCTATGTTCTCATTGATAGGTTAATGAATTTTAAAAAGAAAGTTGTGATATTTTTACTTAATGGAATGCTATTCAACAACAACAATAAAGGCAAAGCATGGATAAATCTTGAAGCATCACTTTGAACAAGAGAAGCCGGAGATAGAAGTATACATATGATATGATTCTTGCGTATTTTAACAACAGGCAAAATTAATCTCGGCTGATTTATGTCCATAAAATCCATAAGAGTGGTTCCCTGTGGAGGGTGGTGGTAGGGGAGTCAATTGAAAATAAGAGAATATGAAGGAATTTTCTGGGATAACAGAAATGTTTTATATCCTCATTTTGGGTTTGATTACATGGGTGTATACATTTGTCAAAACTTATCTAACTGTATACTTTGGATTTATGAATTTTTACTGTTCAGTATATATTTTTACAGTAGTAAAAAAAAAAAGAAGACAAAGAAACCTTTCCCTTCAAATATAACACTCCAGCCTCTAATCTCTCAGGACTTTGATGCATGCTATTCTCTTTTTGATGCTCCTAGGGCAACTCTTCACATTGCTGGCTCTTTCTCATTCTTCAACCTTGAGATTAATTTTCACCCTCTAGAGAGTTCTTCAATCATCTAGACAAAAGTAGAATTATAGAATTCTGTACAAATTCTTCAGTGAATTCATCATGCTTCAAAGTCGCGTGCGTGCGCACACACAGACACACACACACACACGTCTTGATTTTTAACTTAGTTCTACAGTGACCATGTCTCTTCTGTTCTTCATCATAGAGCATACGCCTTGTCACCTCCGTGCCTGTCACCTCAGAAAGATTCACATGAGCCTTAAGGGCTAAGAGGCCTGAGGCTCATGGACACTCACTCTAAGTCACAGGCATAAGAAGCATCCCCCATAACATTTTAGAGATCTTGGTGATGAGGTTGGATGGAGACCCTTATTAAATCGGGGGATGATAGACTGATCTGAGGATAATGCAGCTTTTAGCCCTTGTCTCCTTTTACGCAGAGGTGGTTGCCAAGATAATTAAAATCATATGTCCACATACATTTCTGTACAGAAATTTTCATAACAACTTTATTCACAGTTGCCAAAAACAGAGCATCATCAGCAGGTAAATGGATAAACAAACTGTGGAATAGCCATACAATGAAATGCTACTCAAGATTTAAAAAGATAATGATCTTTTAATACAGTCAAGAACATGAATGAGTCCTGGCTGGTGTGGCTCAGTTGGTTGGGCATCTTCTCCTGCACTGAAAGGTTGCAGGTTCGATTCCCAGTAGGGGGCATGCAGGAGGCAGCCAATTGATGTTTCACTCTCACATCAATATTTTTCTCTCTCTCTCTCTCTCTCTCTCCCTCTCCATCTCTCTCTAAAAGTCAATTTTAAAATCCTTAAAAAAGATGAGTGAATCTCATAAATATGTCAAATAAATTAATTCAAATACAAAGGGAAATATACTGCAAGTTACCATTTACATTCACTTTAGAAAAGGCCAAACTAATCTAAAGTAAAAAATAAAAATCAATGGTTTCTTGGGACAGGGGTGGGTGATATTGATGAGGAAGGGGCATAAATAAAATTTATGTAGTCATGGAAATGTCCTGTAGCATGGTTATATTACATATGCATTTGTCAAAACTCATGGAACTCTTACTATACCTAAATTAGATGGCGTTCTGTTATAGGCAAATTATAACATGAGTTGATTATTTTTTAATAAAAGGGGTGGATTCTATGATCTCTAGGTAGCTTTAAACTCCATCATTTTGGTTCTATCACAAACAGCAATAATGCCTGAGGAACTATCTGAACAGTTTGAAAATGCTGAATACAGATTAAGGACAATTATTAGCAAGCATGGTGGTGTTGATTCAGTAGGTTTGGAAATGAACATACTTATTAAAGGGAACAAAACATACTTCACCAATGTTCAAACCTCTGTACACTTTTGGACTAAGAGGAAAGATACATTTGTGTGTGAGTGTGTGAGAGTTTGTGTATATTTTTACTTGTTTGTTTATTTTGGCAGACCCTGGGAATCAGGGTATCTATGACATCTCCAACATCGGTGACTTTATGTAAATAGGAATGAATCAGAACCATCTTTTGCAATTTCTCTTAACATTCAAATCATTTTCCCAATTAGAGAAGAAAAGTGTTTGACAAACTGTATTTGGGGTTTCATCACATTTGCAATATTTGAAGAACAGATCAAGATGTTTGATGAAAATAAACAGCAGCTGGATTGGCCCTTCCCTGCCGCACAGAGTTTGTAGGAATCGCTCATAAATCCTTACCGCTCAGTGACTCTGGGAACAGATGGCTCCTGGAGGCCACACTGAAGGCCAAGAACCCCTCACAGTACTGTCATGAAAAGCATCTTCCACTCCTCATTTCAATGATGCTGCAGTTGTATTTCTACCCCAGGAAGATGCAAATTAAAATGGAGAGACTTTTTTTTTTTTTTTTTTAGAATTAAATCTTGATGTGAATCAGAGCGTCACTGAGACTTTAAGATTTCCAAACCCCCTTTTGAGAGTCTTGGTTTTAATCTCCAACTTTAAATTCTTAATCTGAAACAAGACATGTTGGCCCCCATCTGTCATCCGACCTTCCAAACAGCCATCATCCACCGTATCACAGATGCTAGAGGAAAATGGGAGAGGAACTATCTCTATTGAGTGCAAGATAATTTATATGCATTATTATACCCTTTTACATAAAGATGGAAATGCTTTGGCAATCGCGGAGTATACTCGAGCTTTTAGATAAGTTTCAAACTAATTTGAAACTAGTTCTGAAAATTTGCTTTGCTTTAAAAATAGCCAAGGCAATCTGGTTTAATCTAATGTAAATGGACTTTGGAATCTAACTGACTGGGGTTCAATTCACGATTCTACTTGTAACTCCATGTTTCACCATGAGAAAATTCCTTACCTTTCTACACATCATGTGTTTTTTTTGTCTTTGTAGTGGAGGAAATAATATATTTCTTAGTGTTACAAAAGTTTAATGTGCAAGCATGCATGTGAATGCATAAACATGAACCTGGCACAAAGTTGGCATTTATTAATACCGCATACCCTTTTGTTTAAGAACTTGTTGCTAATCAAATCAACTAGCAAAGTAGCAAGTTATGATATTCATAAGCAGAATTTAGATAGATCCTAGCTAAGTTGGCTAATTTGAGCAACTTTATAGAGACTTACAACAGAGAAGCATATGATCTGAGAAGTTCTACACGGCACAATGAATTTATAAATTAGAAAGATACTTTCCTACTGGGATGATGTTATTAAAACCAAACACATGTATTGGCTTAAATGTTCTCTATAAATCGAGGGTAATAGACCTAAACTCTCTTACCATTACCTCCAGGTTTGATGGGATCCAGACGTTTCTCTCTAGCTCAGCAGTCACAACATTGATTTTGAAGTTGGGATACACAGGTTCAAAATGCACCGCTAGAAGGGTTTATAAACTTGAATAAGGTACTGATTTCTACTAAACTTTTTAAAAAACCACTGTCCTTGTATCTGCTGTGGTTGATGTGAGTTTCACTATTTTACAAAGTATCACTATCTTGCAAAGTAGTTTTTGAAAGCAGCCTTTGGAATCAGATTTTACTTGAATTCAAATTTTACAATTTTTAGAACTTGGTCAAGTTAGCTGTTCACAGCCTTAATGTCCTTCCATTTTAAAACAGGAAAGAATAATACAACATTTTTCACATGATAGATGAATTAATTACGTGATTTTATTTTAAATGTTGATCACTGTGCCTGGCAACTAGTAAATGTTAATTTCTCATGATGATGTCTATACCTCTCTCTAAAGGGTCATTCTACATATTCTATTATGCAACCTTTGATTGGAGGTAGTTTGCATATGTATTTTCTGTGTGTGTGTGTATTTTTTTCCCTGGAACCCTCTCAATTCCACACTTTGCCTTACCTAACCCATCCTAATTCTTCAAACTTCATCTTAAAAATGACTAGATTCCTAAGAAATATTGTCTGAGTTTGTGCAGAACTGTTGTAGCACTCTGTATTTCCCTCTCTCAGCTCTTGTAGCTTGTTTGTGACATCCAGTGGGGCAATTATTATGTCTATATCTGTCTCACCTCCTCCTCGATGCCTAGGGTAGTGCCTGGTCCATGCAGACAGCAGGTGGTTTTATTGTTTGGATACATGAATATAACAGAAGATATAATCCAAATCATCATGTTATACAACTTAAATGTCTTACAATTTTATTTGTCAGTTATACCTCCATAAAGTTTTAGAAAAAGGAAGAAATAGTAAAAAGGAAATATCAATTGATATAACAATGAAGAATAAAAATAGTCAATAATAAGTTTAATAAGAAATGCAGATATGAGACTTTGAAAGATTCAGTGACTTTTTTTTTTTTAGGGAAACTATCAGTTTCTCTAATATATTACTTATTTTTTGTGTGTGATATCTATATATAGAAAAGCCTAAGCAACTGAACAACCGGTTGCTATGACGTGCACTGACCACCAGGGAGAAAATGCTCAGCGCAGGAGCTGCCCCCTGGTGGTCATTGTGCTCCCACAGCTGTAGTGCTGCTCAGCTGACCTACCCATCCTGGTGGCCCACCAGCCCAGCAGCAGCCACTCCCTCAGTAGTCCTGCAGGTCCAATCTTGGGAGAATGGGTCAGGCACCGATGGACCGGCACTGCCGGCAGGATCCTGACAGCACCACTGGCCTCCTGGAAGTTGTCCTCGGGCACCGCAGCCACTTCCCCTCCCTTGATGCTCCTCAAGGAAGAAATGTTATAAAAGCATCCACCAGGTCGCTCCCGACAACCAGTGCGAACTTCATGGGGACAGATCAGATCCTGGGCTGGCAAGGGCATCCCACTGCCTGCCTGGAGGGCTGATTGCATCCTGCCGCCCGTCCCTTCCCCCCCCCCCCCATGGACGGGTGCCAGACATAGGGCTCATGGCTGGCAAGCAGTGGCGCAAGCCTCTCCAGATCAGGACTGACTGGGTGCAAGCTCACGACAGCTGCAGCAGGGCCCGGATTAGTGGGAGAGGCAGGCAGGAGCAGCAGGCAGCTTTGGACTGCCAGTTTTGGCCTGATCCCTGCAGGCCACACCCAGGGACCCCACCCATGAATGAATTCATGCACCAGGCCTCTAGTATATTATAAAATTTGAAGGCATTCTCATCTTTATCTTCACCAGCAGGTAGTTTGTTAATCCATTCACCTGCCTATGTATCTAAGGAATGTTTAACTATTACAAATGTGCCTAGAACTAGGAAGAGTGTTTGCGCTATGGAGGAAAGTGAGATTAAATGATCAGAGAAGATCAGAATTCCCTAAACTCTACCACTGAGTGGTTAAGGCAAATGAAAGAAGTGGTTAAGGCAAAGGAAAGAAGAGTACCTCTGTGCTTATCTGCTGTGTGTGTGTGTGTGTGTGTGTGTGTGTGTGTGTGTGTGTGTGTTTACTTCTTCATGCTTTCTGATAGACATGACAAGCAATGGCCACATATTGAGAAGAGAGGTTCTTGTTATACCTCAACTGTCATGCTCTTTGGTCTCAATTTTGTGCACATCTATATACAGCAATTTCATTCAATAGATCTTAAATGTAATGTATTTTAATTTGCCCAACAGTTATTGTGTGATTCTGTGGGAAATCGTAAAATAAAAGGGACACAGTTCCTTGTCCTGAGGGAACTAACTCCCAATGCTGGAGACAAATATAGACACCAATAATTTTCTGAGCTGATCTGTACTGTCTGAGACATATGCCAAATGCATCAAACAAGACAAGGCTAGCATGTGTTTGTATTTGTTTCCTTGTGAGTTGTAAGCTAACACAAATATTTTAAGGATATAAGAAAAGGAAATAGAAAATATACAAATGAACAAAGCAAAACTACTTACATATAAAGAAGTTTTAAAGTTCAAAAATCAATGCCTTGCCAGATTATATTTCAATATTTTCTTTTTCTTTTAACCATTCCTCCTTTGCAACTTCCCGGGGCATCCTAGATCACTGGGCGAAATTAGATGAGAAGGATCATTTGTTTCTGTTTGGTTTTCAAATGTGGGCACTTTTGAAAATGTAAGTCATAGGGGAACTGTGTTTAATTTATTTCAATATACTAAAACATCAAAGATAAAAATTCAGATATTACAGGATGATTTCACAGAATCAGAGCTCACTGCTTGCTAACTGACATGATAATTTTGCACTGCATTAAAAACATAGTATATTTTAAAAATATATATCATTCCTCTTTGCAATGCATGTTACCTATTATAATCAACCAGGAATTGCTGTGTAACAAGTCTCTCCAAATCTTCAGTAGTAGTTAACACTAAGGAATTATTTCTCATGGATTTGAAATAGTTGAGGGGCTGCTGACATTTGCTCATCTCACTTAAATGTCTGCACATCTGTTGAGCTGTATATGCACCTGTGGGCAGCTAGTTGCTATGCTTCACGTGTCTCTCATTTTCTTTCACAGGTCAGCAGGTCAGGTTTGGTGTGTCCTTCTTATGGTGTTGGCCATGTCCTAAGATTAAGAGTAAAACCGAAAGTGTGGCCCTAGCCGGTTTGGCTCAGTGGATAGAGCATCAGCCTGCAGACTGAAGGGTCCTGGGTTCAATTCCAGTCAAGGGTACATGCCTGGGTTGCAGGCTTGATCCCCAGTAGGGAGTGTGCAGGAGGCAGCCAATCAATGATTCTCTCTCTCATCACTGATGTTTCTATCTCTCTCTCCTTCTCCCTTCCTCTCTGAAATCAATGAAAATATATTAAAAAAACAAACAAACCCCAAGGTGGGAGTCACTGCAAGCCTCTGCTATGTCAGATCTACTCACATTTCATTGGCCTAAGCATGTCACATGGCTAACCCCAGAGCCAGACTGGGATGCAAAGTGATATATCAAAATGATGGTATATGTAAAGTAGTAAAAAATTGGGACATTTTTACAATCTTTCACACTTTTTCTCACAGTACATTCATGGATAGATGGTCTCAGGTGGCGAGAGTCCTGAAATAATATGGTATAACTTATAATGTATAAAATAACAATTTAAAATGGAGACTTAAATAGAACAGGAAAGTATTTTAGATTTAGGTGGGCCTCATGTTATTAACACAACTGTTTTCTCACTTGGTAAGCTACCCACCAAGGTTGTGTACTGCCCAGCATCATGGAGCTGTATGTATCATCGAATCCCATATTGACAGAACTAAACACAAAGCAACAGATAGTTTAGTAGGATGCTCACATCCTATCGATGAGGAAAAGCAATGGATATCCTCAGAAAAGAAGCACATGTGTCACTGTTGAGAATTTTAAACAATTGAGGCTGAACCAATAGCAGAACCTAGGTCTCTTTGATTCCCAGTGGTTTTCTCTTTCTACCACATTACCACAAGTTGTTGTGCTTTAAAAACCAAAAAAGGGCATTGAAACTCCATAGGATTCATTTTGCAAGGGTGCAGACTGAGGGAAAGGACAGGCAAATATGTGACTTAAAATTCTATGAATAAACAGACTATTCCATTTACTAATGTTGTTCTGATAGTCTTGATCAAAATGACTTTCAGTCAGAATGCATTCACATTATTTATTCTAAGAAATGCATTAAAGCAAAATGAAAACTTGTGGACCCTTAAGCAGGAATAATGAACTAATTTGCTCTATGCATGAGGCAAGTATGGCAAAAATTCTCAAGGTTACTCTCAAACAGACTTTAATATTTTATCACTTACGCCAGAAGATTTATACATGAAGGGCTGCTGATAAATGCATAGCAAGATTCACACATACACCCAGATACATGTATACACATGTGCACACATGTTATATAGTTTCAGGGTAACTAAAATTGTCATTATTTTAATTGTCTTGTGCATAACAGGGATATCATACCCAAACAGGTAATTTTGAGCACTTGAAAGTGATACTTGACATTAATTTATCAAATCGTTAAACACCCGAGAAGCGGAATTATGTGAAATACACTGAGGAAATGGTGCAAATGTGCATGTGTAGTAGCCCATCCATCCCAGTCATCTCTCTCTGAAGCAACTACACCTGGCTTTAGGTGAATGATTAAACCTTAGAGTAGGTAAGGATCTCCTTATCATCATTGAGCAAGGGATCTGGAGTGACAGTTCAATATATGACATTATATTTTATTTGTAATTCACAACTGGCTTTGAAATTTTGATGTTACCCTTTCTACCAGTTCATGTCAGTTTCCGTTACTGCTGATGTCTAAAGAACAGATCTAGTGCCTCCATAAAAATAACATTTGCAACAATTAGCTTTGATGATGCCACTGGCTTAGCAGACAACTATGTGCCTTTTTACTTCTAAAGGTCAAATCGAAGAGCTGTATGTCTTGCTGTTAGATATTATGCTGCCTTTATTTTAAACCCTTTAATTAGCTCTTAGTCCATACATAGCTTTTAGTTTAGTTTTGTTTTCTTTCTTATTTCCAAACCTCTAAAATTTGGACACATCAAGAACTGGCAAAATTTCATAAATAGTACACCGAGTTTTGGGAAGATAGGGACAGAAGTTTAAAGGATGAGAGAGGGTCCTGGCAGGAAACAGAAGGAACAGAAATAAACAAGAGAGGTGGATAAAAGGTGAACATGGAAAGGCATAGACAGAGTTAATGGAAACCAACGAATCTTCGTTGATTTCTAATGCAGCCAGTCTCAGCTTTTCTTTCACTGGTTCGTAAACTTGGCCTACATTTGCTACGCCCATCTCTGTCCCCTCAAAACTGTTGATTTCAAGGACCTTGTTACTGAGCAACTTTCAGCAGATCCTTTAAAAACATTGACTTTGAAAGGACTATTCTGTACGCCCTTGTGACAAAAGCACAGAGTAGACACTCAGCTAACATTAACTGACTCCGACAAAGAAATACACAAGGAGCTACATGGAAAATAAGAAAAATATGATTTTTGCTTTCACCAATAGCTGTTCTCCTTCCCATCTAGATTGCCAGAACTAATGAAAGGCCCCTTGGTGGATAATACATAATGAAATAAAGCCAATAGTCAGGAAAAAGTTCACAACAAGAATGTGATATAATAAAAATAAAGCCAATTACGTAATTACAAGAAAGGTTATAAATATGCCAATTTGAACAGTAACCAGTGTAAGTAATGTACAGCTTCAACCAGCTAATACAAATAAGACAAAACCAATATTGCTGTCATCAACATATATTATAAAAATAATCAGATTTTATTACTAACCCTAATGACTACTATGTATTTATTTGGAATTTTAGTGCACTGTTTTTAATAAAGTATCAGATATTTTTATGAATTTTACAAAGCATTCCATCTTGTTAATATCAGATTTCCGTCACATAATTTGAAATAATTATCAAATATATATAAAAATCAGATTTATGTGAATAAATCCATCAGCTTTGGTCGGCTGTTAGCTTGGCCACATTTTTTACCACTTGAAATGTTAATGTTCTTATTTACTTAATGTTAATTTTTGGAAAAATGGCGACATTTCCTACCCTTTTGCTGACTGTAGTTTTTCTAATCCGTTTACTTGCAGAGTATTCCATAGTCATTCTTTTTTCCTTTGTCCACTTATCCCACTTGGGGGCAGCTTGTTTCTTTCCATCCTCTGAATTCCTCCAGTGATCTCCTAACTTCATTTCCTGTTTTCAGGATCTAACTGAAAGTCAGACTTCCCATGATCAGCAGGTTTGTCTTTGACTATGTCACTCTGTTTTCAAACACCATAAAGGACATCTGCTCGTCTCACGTAAATGTCTATCAGTGTGTCAAGGCAAATGACAGAATACCTGCAGGATAGCATCTAATCCTGTTAGAATGAAGTCAAGGATATAATTCGATACTGATCTCTATTGTCATTAAATTCTTACAGTCACCTTAGCAAACCCTCAGGTAAAGATCAAACACATGTGGCAAGACTTCTGATTATTTTGTTAATGCCTTGGACCTGCCACTAAGTTGCTCCTCAGAGTTGTCAAATGCCCCGAATTCACTCATTAAATGTAGAGTGAATTCCTGTGTTTTTTGTTGTGAAGATTAAGGGAGACAAAGGTGGTAAGTGTCCAATGAACGTTAGTTTTTCTTATTCAACCATGTTCGTCTCGGACTTCTATTCATGGTGTATTATCTAGTTTCGATATCTTATGTTTCTTCTTATCATAATCATACATGCTATCTTTAGCTCAGACCTGGTTCGCCCTACTCAAAGAATAGCTCAAGATTAACACTCTGGATTCATTACTTCATTATTTTCTGTAATTTTGTTAACGCTTTTGGTTCCCAAGTTTGCTTGTGTAGCAACAGCTTCTAAAGAAGTGATTGCCTCTTCTTCTTACTTTTTTTTAAACAAAGCTTTGTGTTGTTTCCCATGTCATAAGTGGTATTACTGGGGATTTAAAAAGTATATGTAAACATATACACGATATTGGGTAAAATGAACTGATTTCTCTGAGTTTCTGTTTGCTTATCTGGGAGAAAGGAATGAGAGACCGTGTTCCAAGGCTACATTCAGGGAAGAAAGATAAGAGCGAGCTCTGCAGGGTCAGTCTCCGTATTCAGTTTATAGTAATTGTGTAGCAGACACTCAGTTCTCTGTGTTTGCCTCTGTTAATTTTTTTTGTAAACTATCGTTTATAAAAAGATTAAATCTTTATTGATTCTCAGTTACCTGTTGTGTGGCAAATAGGTCTTGAACAAAACAAAAGCTCTATAAACAGTACTACAAAGACACTTAACCCCCATTAGTGACAGGGATGCCCATGGGTATCCATACTGTAGCTGAGACTTCTTTTTCCAAACTCTGTCAACAAGGGGACACTAGAAAGGGATGGGTTTCAAACTCTCCTGCTCAGGAACCTGGGTTATGTGCTGTCTGTCCATCATTCACAAGCTGTTAGTGCTCAGAGTCTTTAATGGTGGATTAAGTACAAGGGATCTGCTATTAAATTGTTTCTGATGATATGAAAGGCAATGTGGGGAAAGGAAGAAAGTATAAAACATATGAAGTGGTCTCTGGATACATCTAAAAATCAAGGAAAGTATCAGCCAATGACAGCTTATAAAGTATGACTTGGTCTAATGGGCCTCCATTCATCATATTAATTGTAGCTTACAGAAGAATGACCTAAAAGATGTCCTGGGATGCCATCAAAATTCATAAAGTTTAACAAATTATTTCTGAAGCAGTTATGTTATAGAAAAAAGTAATTATGCATTTTAACAAGTTGATAAATATGTATAGCCTATTTCACCTTATAAAAACCCTGGGAACTAAAATTTTTGCACTAGCAATGGAGGTTCCTATCAAAATTTTATGTTTTTTTTGCAACAAGGAATTTGTGTGTGTGTGTGTGTGTGTGTGTGTGTGTGTGTGTGTGTGTGTGTGAAAGAGGAATTTACAATGTGATGTCCCAAAAGTTTGAACTCATCACCCATTGGTACCAATAACATGTGCATTTTCTTATTCTCAGAAAATCCTACAATTCAAACAAAATCCAAAAATATATCATTAGACAGCTAACCATTCATCTTTTAACTTTATTTCCTCAACTATGTTTCTTATTATAAATAATTTTCTCCTACTTGACTATAGAAATTTATATTCCAAATACAGTTTCCAGTAAATCTAAATCCAAATTTCATGTATTGCTTGGGAAGAAGGGGTCATGGCATGATGAATTGTACAAATTACAGGGCTTATCAGATATGAGCCATATATATTAACTTCCCTGAGAGATTGGTTAATGCATCATGTCTTTATCACTATATTGGTTCTGTTGGCCTTGGAAGGAAAAGTATCTCCTTAAATCCACAGCTTTCTGTTTCCATATTTGTGATATGATTTCTCAAAAGCCTTCCCTCTTCTAATTTTATAAAATTATAAAAGAAAACAACCCTTATTCCAGTGGAGATGCTAGCTTAGTATACTAGTAATTCAGACAATGACTTTATGCCAAATCAGAGACCCTAATCAGAGGCATTATTGAGGCTAAGAAGAGTAGGGACATCTGAACAACTGGTTGTAACACTAACAAGTCAAAACATGTTGCCCTAACCAGTTTGGCTCAGTGGATAGAGCATCAGCCTGCGGACTCAAGGGTCCCAGATTTAATTCCGGTCAAGGGCATGTACCTTGGTTGTGGGCACATCCCCAGTAGGGGGTGTGCAGGAGGCAGCTGATTGATGTTTCTCTCTCATCTATGTTTCTAACTCTCTCTCCCTCTCCATTCCTCTCTGTAAAAAATCAATAAAATATATTTAAAAAAAAACATATGCCTATTGAAATTAGAAATTTTATACAAAAGACATGGAAGACGGGATATGTGTACCTTCCCTTATTCTTCCCACTAAATGCTATATCTCTGGACATTATACATAAAATAAACATAGTAACATTTTCAAAGGTGGAAAGAATAGGCAGTATAGCTACATACCTCAGGATACAAGCACTGGCATGATGGTGAATTCCCTGGATTTTAATTCTCTTTATGTATTCAAGATTTTGAGCTGATGAATCTAGTCCTCCAAAGTGCCAGCAGGTGGGGAGGGGGAAAAATATCCCCAGCCAAGTAAACAGGAAAGGGGGTCCTAGAAAGAAAGAAAAGTTTTATAAAATTATGTTATACTCAAACCAGAGAGAAAATTCTGTAGCCCTAATCACCACCCACTCCAGAAAAGGCCAAGTGGAGAGCTAGACTTTCATTCCCACCAGGATGTGCTCTCATCCACCCACCAGGGTGATGTCAGAATGTCCAATTAAAGAGTTGTGACTTTCAATCCTCCTAGGTAAGGAATTCATACCACTAAAAATAAACAAGTGGAAAAAAAGAAAGTCTTAGCAAAGAAATGTGCTCAAAAGCTGAATGAAGAGGACAGAAAATTATCAGTAAAGTTGGAGATAAAGAATAGAAGTTATCCAATGTAAACAACAGGGAGGGTATGGACTAAATTTTTGTTTTCAATTAAAAAGAATATGGCATTATTAGTGATGTGTAGGACTATAGGAAAAGCTCTAATGTTCGTGTCATTGGAATCCAAAAAGAGAGGATAGATAACATGAGATTGAAAACTTCTCAAAGAAATAATCTCTGAAACCTTCCAAATTTGGCAAAGGAAATAAACTTAAATAATCAAGAGGGTGAGCAAACCCTACATAGCTCAAACACAAAGAAATACATACCAAGAAACACCACAGTGAAACTTAGGAATAATAAAAACAAAGATAAATTGTGAAAACAACAAGAAATACCTAACACCTTAACTATAGGGAAAAAAATAAATAATTCAAATGACAGAGAGTTTTTCATAAGAAACAATAGAGGCTAGAAGAAAGAGGTAAAACTTTTTCTTAAGTGCTGAAAGAAAAGAACTGTCACTCTCAACCCAGAAGCCTATATCCAGCAGAGTATTCTCCAGAAATAAAGGGGAATTGAAGACATTAGCAGTTGTAGAAAAACTAAGAGCAGTTGTCACTAGCAGATGGACACTAAAATAATTGAATGAAAGAAGTTTTCCAAATAAAAGGGAAATAAACAAAGAAGAAACTCCAGAATATCAGAGAGGAAGAATGCAATAAGCATAGATATATATATGTGTGTGTGTGTGTGTGTGTGTGTGTGTGTGTGTGTGTGTGTGCATATATATATATATATATATATATATATATATATATATATACACACATATATATATATATATACACACACATACATATATAATTCCCCTCTTGACTTTTCTAAATTATTTTTGATAAAGCAAAATTTATAGCATTCCTTGATGTGGTTCTAAATGCATGTGAAGGGAATATTTAAGAAAATTATATTACAAACAGAGAGTAAAGAGAAATAAAATAAAGGATTGTACATTTCACTCAAATTGATAAATGATACCAGTAGACTGTGATAAAATGTCTGTGTGTTTGTTTAATGTGTTACCTTCAGCAATCACTAAGAAAAGCTGTACAAAAAACTCATAAACACTTTAGAAAAGTCAAAATGGACTTCTAAAAATTGTCCAATAACCCATAAGAAATCAGAAAAAACAAAACAGAAAGAAAACCAATAGATTTAAAAAATAAAACAGCAGACTTAATCCTTTCATTCAATAATTAGAGTAAATGTAAATGGTCTAAATATACCAATTAAAAGAAAAAGATTGGCAGGGTGGATGCAAATACAAAATCCCAACGTCTACTGTGTAGAAGAAAATTGCTTCATACACAACATAATAGGCAATTTGAAAGTAAAAATATGATAAGTGATATATCATCGAAACGGTAAGCCAATTAAAACAAGAGTGAATATATTAATATTAATAAAATGGACTTCAAGAAAAAGAAAATTGCAGAGACAGAGAGTGACATGATATAATGATAAATGGATCAATCCACCAATAAAACATTGCAATCCTAAATGTGTACACAGCATACAACAAAGCAGCAAAACAGGTAAAGCCAAGACTGAGAGAAATGAAGTAGAAGTAGACAATTCATAATTATAGTTTGCGATTTCAATAGCCTTAATCCATAAAACTAGACAGAAAAGCAGCAAAGGTGTGAAAAACTCAACATCATCAGCCAACAGGATCTCTTGGACATTTATAAAACATTTTGCTCAATAGCAGAGCATGCATTTTTTAAGTTCACACAGAACACATGCCAAGATAGATCCTATTTGGAGCAATAAAAGAAATCAGCACATTCAAAAGAACTTAAATCGTGCATGGTATGCTCTTGATTCACAATGGAATCAAACTAGAAGTCAAAGCCCTAACCGGTTTGGCTCAGTGGATAGAGTGTCGGCCTGTGGACCAAAAGGTCCCAGGTTTGATTCCGGTCAAGGGCGTGTACCTTGGTTGCAGGCACATCCCCAGTAGGGGGTGTGCAGGAGGCAGCTGATCGATGTTTCTCCTCTCTATTCCTCTCTGTAAAAAATCAGTAAGATATATTTTTTTAAAAAGAAGTAAAAAACATAAAGAAAACAGAAAAATGTCCAAACACTTGGAAACTAAATAACAAACTTCTAAATTGTTCCTATGTGAAAGTAGAAGTCTTAAAGGACAATTAAGAAGATTGAACAACATCAACATGAAAATGTGTGGGATACAAAAGAAGCACTGCTGAGAGGAAGTTTATAGTTTTAAATTCATCCCTTAGAAAATAATAGTTTTAAATCAACAGTCTAGCTCAAACATTAAGATCCAAGAAAAAGAATAGCAAATAAACCCAAAAAGCAAAAGAGGAACAGTAAAGGTAATTTTCAAAATCAATAATATTGAAAGCAGAAAATAATAGAGCAAATCAATGAAACAAAGAACTGATTATTTGAAAAATAATTTCAAATGACCAACAACAACAACAAAAGAGAAGATACAGCCCTAGCCAATTTGGCTCAGTGGATAGAGCGTCGGCCTGGGGACTGAAGGGTCCCAGGTTCAATTCTGGTCAAGGGCACATGGGGTTGCGGGCTCAATCCCCAGTAGGGGATGTGCAAGAGGCAGCCAGTCAATGATTCTCTCTCATCATTGATGTTTCTATCTCTCTATCCTTCTCCCTTCCTCTTTGAAATCAATAAAAATATATTTTAAAAAAGAGAAGATACAACTTATCAATGCCTGGAGTAACAGGGAATATCACCACTGATCCTGCAGACCAAAAAAAAAAAAAAAAAAAAAAAAGAAAGAAGGATAATGAGGAATACTCAGAACTTTATACACACAAATTGGAAAACTTAGATGAAATGAACCAATTTCTACAAAAGTAAAAACTACCATAACTCACTCAATATGTTATAAATAACTTAAATAGCCCTATACCTATTAATGAAATTAAATGCAAAATCAAAATATCTTAAAATAGAAATATCCACACCCAGATGGTTTCACTGGAGAATTTTAAAACATGTTAAAAATAACACCAATTCAGAAAGTAGAAGGAGAATTTTAAAACATGTTAAAAATAACACCAATTCAGAAAGTAGAAGGAGAAATCCCCAATTTAGTTTATAAAGCTAGTTTACTCTAATATCCAGACAAACTTAATACAAAATAAGAAAATTGTACACCAATTTCCCTCAACAATGCATAGAGATAGAAAAAAAAATATTAGAAAATAGAATTCAGAAATAGCTGAAAGAATTATACACAATGATCAAGTGGGATTTATTCCTGTGATTAAATCCAGTTCAGTATTCAGAAATCAATCAAAGTATTTCAACATGTCTACAAGGCCAAAAAAGAAAAATCACATAAAAATATTAAAAATGTAGAAAAAACATTTATCAAAATTTAAGACCCATTCATAAGAAAAATCTCAGAAAAATAAAGGGGGAACTTTGTCAACTTGATAGCTAGCATCTGCAAAAATCCTGCAACTAACAATATACTTAATGATGTTCAGATATAAGGCTAGGATGTCTTCTCTAAGCATTCTTATTTAGCTAAGTGCTAGAAATTCTAGTCACTGCAATAAACAAGAAATGGAAATAAAAGTTATGCTAATGTGAAAGAAAGAAAGAAATCTGACTGTATTTGCAGATGACATGACTGTATACATAGAAAATCCCAAAGGATGTAAAAAAGAAAATTCCTTAGCAATGATAAGTAAGGTTGGTTATAAGATCAGCATATAGATATCAATTGTTCACTTGTATGTCTATTGTAATAAAGATGTGCATATAAAACTTAAAAATATAATACTATTTATAATCAGTAGGAAAAAAATAAGATACTTAACTGTAAATCTAGAAAAACATGTACAGGACTTTTTGTTGAAAACTTTAAAATTCTATTAAAAGAAAATGCTTATCTATATCTCTATCTATCTATCTATCATCTATCTATATCTATATAAAATAGAGAAATATGCTAATTAACCAGGACGCCATAATGGGTCCACCGGACAGGAGGAGGTTGCGCACACAGCGTCAGGGGTGGGGCAGTAGGAGCCTCTGAGTGCCTGCACTGGAGGAGGGCCTGATCCACAGCGGCTGCAGCTGCTTCAAGGGCCAGAGAGTGAGGCAGGGCTGGACTGGGAGCGGCCACAGCCTCTGTGGGCCCAGAGAGCGAGGCAGGGCTGGTCCCGTGGCTTGAGGGTGGGCGGCACTGTGCGATTTTGAATTGTGCGCTGGGCTCCTAGTAAACATATAAGTAAATAAGTATACCATATTAATTTGTGAGAAAGCTCAACATAATAAAGATGCCATTTATCCCTAAATTTGGTAAGTTAAGTATAATTTCTATTAATATTCCAGCAAAAAAAATTGTAGATATAGCCGATATTATTCAAAAGGTATTAGAATAGCCCGGCTGGAGTGCCTCAGTGGTTGAGCATTGACCTATGAACCAGGAGGTCAGGTTAGATCCCCGGTGAGGGCACTTGCCTGGCTTACAGGCTTAATCCCCAGTGTCGGATGTGCAGGAGGCAGCTGGTTGATGATTCTCTCTCATTAATGATGTTTCTATCTCTCTATCCCTCTCCCTTTCTCTTAATATATATTTTTAAAAAGGGAATTAGAATAAATAAAATAATTTTGAAAAAAATAAAGTGGGAGGATCAGTCAGTCAGTCTTGATTTCAGTACTTATTTTATAACTGTAGTGATTAAGAATATGTGGCATTGTTGGAAGCATAGACACATATATAAACAGAAACAGAATAGAGAACCAAGAAGTGGACACACACAGATATGCCCATCTGATTTTAACACAGGTGCCAACACAATTTAGTGGAGGAAATATAGCCTCTTCAACAAACAGTGCTGGGGCATTTGGCCATCCATAGGCAAAATCAAGAATTTCAAGGTAAATCTCACACTTGCACAAAAAAATAACTCAAAATGATTACAGACTAACTATAAAAATGTAAACTTTATTTTGAGAAATTGTATAAATTCTTTAATCTCTAGGGCAAGGCGCAGATTTCGGTTCATGTTCCCTCAAAGCCTTGTATCCAAAATAGAAAAGGAGCTCTTAAAACTCAATAAGAAGAGAAACTACAGTCCAATTAAAAAATGGGTAAAGGATGTGAGCAAACATCTCAGACAAGTAAATATACAACTTGCAAATAAACATATAAAAAACTGCTCAACATCATGTGCCATTAGGGAATTGCAAATTTAAAAGAATAGGGTACCACTACTCTCCCATGAGCATGGCTATTATCCAAAAAATGACAACAGCAAATGCTGGTGTGGGTTACTGAGCAGGAGGAATGCTCATTCCTTGTTCGTGGAATGCCCAATGACCCAGCCAGTTTAGAAGACAGCTTGGCAGTTTCTTATAAAGCTAAGCAGTCTTATCATAAGATTCAGTGACCATGCTTCTTAGTATTTATCCAAATGAACTGAAAACATTTGTCTATACCAAAGCCTGCACACAAATGTTTATAGCTGTTTTATTCATACCTACCCTAAACTGAAACCAATCAGATATTTTTTTCAATAGGCAAATGGGACAAACTGACTGTGGTTCATCCATCTAGTGGACTATTGTTCAATAATACAAGGAAATTAGATATCAAGCCATGAAAAGGCATGTGGAATTCTTCAATAAATATTATTAAGTAAAAGAAACCACTCTAAAGAGACTAGATAACGTATGATTCCAACTATATGGCATTCCAGAAATGGCAAAACTGTAGAGAGTAAAAAGGTCACTGGTTGTCAGTTTGGTGGAAATGGGGGATGAATAGGTGGAGAATGGGGGATTTTTAGGGGAATAATGAAACTATTCTATATGATCCTGTATTGGTTGGTACATGTCATTTTATGTTTGTTAAAACCCATGGAATCTACAGTAATAAAAGAGTAAGATGCAAATTGACCATACCTTCATGATGCCCACCAGCCAATCAGGAGTGAGTATGCAAATTAACCCAACAAAGGTGGTGGGTTAATTTGCATATGCAGGTGCCAAGTGGCGGGGGTGTTCTGCCCTGCCCCAGCCTCTCCAGGCCTCTGGGCAGGGTGGGAAGGCGGAAAGGCGGCTCTGGGCTGGAGCTAAAAGGCGGCTCCAGCCTGAGCGAAGTTGGTGCCGGCAGCCAGGGGAAGGAAGGCCCATTCTTGCACAAGTCTTCGTGCATCGGGCCTCTAGTATACAACATAAAGAGTAAACCCTAATGCAAGTAAACCCTAATGCACTTGAATTAATAATCTATCAATAGCAGCTCATTGCTTTTTAGAAATGTACCACACTGCTGCAAGTTGTTAGTAGTTGGTGTGAGGAGAGGGAACTATACTGGAGACAGGGTTACATGAGAACTCATATTATCCCCTCAATTTTTCCGAAAACTCCTCTTAATCTTTTTTGTTGTTGTTGTTAATCTTCACCAGAGTATATTTTCCATTGATTTTTAGAGAGATTTGGAAGGGAGTTGGAGAGACAGAGAGAGAGAGAAAGATCGATGTGAGAGAGACACATGGATTGGTTGCCTCCCACATGTATCCCAGCCAGGGTCAGGATGGAACCGAGGCAAGTGCCCCTGTCTGGAATCAAACTTGGAACCCTTCAGTCTGTGGGCCAATGCTCTATCCACTGAGCCAAACTGGCTAGGGCTTAATCTTAAATATTATTAATTAAAGTAAAATAGAAGTTGCATCAATAAGCATTACAATTCTGAGAAGCAGTGAGTCAAGGGTAGCAGAGAGTAGCAGTGTTAACCTTGCACATAGTAAGAGGTAGGCTGCAATAGGGAAGAATCAATATTATCTAAGGGAGGAGAAGGGGAGCTGAAGTCTGAAGTGAAGATATTGAATGCTTGGAAGTGGCTCTGTTACTTTGCTAATTTGTAACAAAGGAGAGCACAAATGAAGGAGGTCTCTTTGTTTCCGATATTAAATAAAATTAATTAACTTCTTTGACTACATCATAAACAATCACCTACATAATTGATTTAAGAACTTGGGGGGTGGGGAGAAGACCATTTTTTTTCTGGTTGTACAATTGAGAGGATAGAAAACATGGATGCTAGTTGGCAAATTTAGGGTCCAGCGTCACGTTCATCTGCGAGGCCTCTTAACTTATTTCAAATTTTGATATTATAAAATAAAATGTGTATATATAGAATTGATGTTTTCAAATGTTTCACCATGAGAGATCTTTTTTATAAACTCATGTTTTATTTCTGTCTAGCAAATGAACTATGTTTTAAATCAATGTCTACTTTTCTCCATTCTGATTTTTCAAAAGCATGTACATACATATATCACCAGAACATTCAATTACCATAAGACAGATAACCAGAGTTTTCATATGGAATTGATATCATTTCTTCCCTCAAATTTGAAAGATGTGATTTTATTTAACCGGTGTAACTACATTGAGATTCTCCTCCAGGCTTTTAAAAATACTGACAATTTGTCCTGAGAATTGCATTGATTCTGTTGGATTTTTATGAAGATTAATGAGCGGTTGCTAATGTTGTGAAGAGTTTCACATAGTCACTGAAGCCAATAGGAATTTTACATGTTGACAGTTTTATCATCATCGTCACCATCATGACAGTCATGGTATCGTCCCCCTCATCATTTATTATTTTCCCCTCTTCCTGTTTTATGCACTTAGGCACACACCAGTTTCACGTAACTACACATACTGCTTCCCTTCGACACTTAGTCAGTGTTTGCTTCTTTAAGACTGAGCTGAAAGAATCTCTACCTTTGAGTAATGCAGTCCTGCCCCTCCTAAACCTCCCAGAGCACTCCAAGTTTTTCTCCATCATATCTTTCAGTGGCTTAGTTCAAGGAGCCTGTGTGAGTAGTAATAAACAGGCAAGTGTGGGTGAGGCCTGGGGACATCAGCGTGACTGTGCATGTGCTCTGAAGAGTTCCTGGTCCAGGATTAAGATCTCATACACTTGATTACTGCTTTGGGTCCCCAGATAATCTGCTCTCACACGTGGAATTAGAACATTACTTTCTGTCTCCATATCTCTGTGTCTTCTTCTGGTGTTTCAGGGCTCCTCAAACTTTTTAAACAGGGGGCCAGTTCACTGTCCCTCAGAGAGAAGGAGGGGAGTCAGAAAGTGCTGCGCACATTCCACACATGCGCACTGCGGGCCCGGGACCAGTCGGCTGCTAAGCAGGACAGGCAGCGGAGGCGGGCCGGATAAATGTCCTCGGCGGGCCGCATGTGGCCCGCGGGCCGCAGTTTGAGGACCCCTGGTTTAGATGTTTGGAAATGCTTTTTATTGACAAAGAAATAGGAGACACCTACTCCTGCCCTATATATTTATAGAAAGTAGGAGAAAGTAGTTTCTTCTACCCACAGTTCCAGAACCCTCTATGCCCATACCTTATGTATCTGTTCCAGAAAGCAATACTGTCATCCCATGCCGAATGGTTGTCCTCAACAAGGAAGTTTCTGCCTTTTATTTCCATTTCTTCTGGTTTTGCTATTGAACATACGACCTGGACCCTGCTTGAGATTAGCAGGCGCTTTCTGTCCAGCTTTTGGTGGCGATACGCAGCTTTAGTTTCCAGGCTTGCCTTGCCTGATTTCCTCCTCTGTTTTTTCTCCTCTTGGCTTTTTAAATTGAAGTGCTAGTCCCTGGGGTGGTATCTCTTGCCTGAAGCTGTCATCCTGTCCACAGATAACAACACTGCATTTACCATCACCAAAACAGAGAAAAGAATGCAAGGACAGGAGAATGTTTGACCTATTAGTGATAGTGTCTTTTTCATTATAAAATAATAAAGTGCTTAACTGATAGTTTCTGCCAGAGATCTTACAGATTATACACGCATTTCCACATCTCTGCTTTCAGTTCGTTTTGCTGAGGTTTCAATAATAAATGGACCTTTTATCCAACACAAAAAGATTGATTCTGGTTTAAATGGAATCCATAATGACCCCCAAAAATACATGTATGCTTGAATCTATATTTTTTAAGAGAAATCATTTTTAAAATGGATCCATTTATTTTTGAGCTGTTTGTCAAAGTTCTAGTAAGTTAAAGGGCATATTTTATGAACTGTGGCATTATGTAGAAATTAATCGTAATTGTACGCTCTCAGGGGGTAAAAACTAGATGAATATCTATTTTTAGAAAATAAAATAAAATGCCACCAATTATATGTATTTTTTAATTGGAAGCAGAAATATGCTAGATGTATTTAGAAATATTTTAATTGCAAACCAAGTGCCAAAGACTTTTTTAATGCAGTCATTTGATATCTGCATGCTTCTTTTGTTTAATTTCACATTTCAAATATTTCTGAATGCATAACAAGCCACATTGCCAAGATAGGCTTAGAAAATAGAGCTATACTCTGTATTATACATTAGGACAGTGATTTTAAACCTTTTTCATCTTAAGGCACACATAATCTAATTACTAAAATTCTGTGGCACACCAAAATATATATATATATATATTTGCTGATCTGACAAAAATATAGGAATAATTTTGCTATTGTCATTTTGTATTTGACAATCTAAGGAAAAGAAGTCAGTGCTTCTCACTAAATAGTTAGATATTGCATGTTTTAAAAAATCTTGTGGAACACCCGCATCTCAGCACAGCGGTTGAAAAATCACTGCATTAGGAAAATAATGTCTAAGTATATATTCCAATTGAGATAATAGAAGCATAGGGCAATCTACTAACAGGACTGCTTATGGAGAAAGAAAACTAGCAAATAACCTGAAGGATATTATCTTGTCCTTTGTGAACCAGAGAAATACTTAGAGCTGATTATATTTATTTGCCGCTGAAAACGTTCTCATCTTTGCATTATGTCTCAACTCTTATCTAAGCCAATAGTAGTTTTACTTAAGGATAATTACACTTAAGAATGTTAAGTAGCACTGTAACATTAAATTCAGGGGTATACTTAACAATAGAGTACTGAGTATTTAGGATTTAGGATGACAAAACCAGGACTCTTTTGAGAGTACAAGTTTTAGTATTTTTTTCCCAATTTTTTTTATTAATGTATTACATGTGTACATATTTTACCATTGCCACCCCCACCCCACTCCCATATATGCCCTCACCCCCCAGAGTTTTGCATCCATTGGTTATGCTTATATGCATGCATACAAGTCCTTTGATTGATCTCTTATCTCCCCCACCTCTCCCTAACTTTCCCCCTGTAATTTGACAGACTGTTTGATGCTTTACTGTCTCTGTATCTATCTTTTTGTTCAAGTTTATAATGTTCTTTATTACCCATAAATGAGTGAGATCATGTGATATTTTTCTTTCATTGACTGACTTATTTCACTTAACATAATGTTCTCCAATTCCATCCAGGTTGCTGCAAATGATGAGAATTCCTTCTTTTTTATGGCAGCATAGTATTCCATTGTGTAGATGTACCACAGTTTTCTGATCCAGTCATCTGCTGACGGGCACCTAGGCTGTTTCCAAATCTTAGCTATGGTGAATTGTGCTGCTATGAACATAGGGGTGCATATATCCTTTCTGATTGGTGTTTCTAGTTTCTTCGGATATATTCCCAGGAGTGGGATTACTGGGTCAAATGGGAGTTCCATTTTCAGTTTTTTGAGGAAGCTCCATACTGTTCTCCACAGTGGCTGCACCAGTCTGCATTCCCACCAGCAGTGCACGAGGGTTCCTTTTTCTCCGCATCCTCGCCAACACTTGTCGTTTGTTGATTTGTTGATGATAGCCATTCTGACAGGTGTGAGATGGTACCGCATTGTTGTTTTGATTTGCATCTTGGATAATTAGTGACGTTGAGCATGTTTTCATGTGTCTCTTGGCCTTCCTTCTGTCTTCTTTTGAAAAGCTTCTATTTAGGTCTGTTGCCCATTTCTTTATTGGATCATTTATCTTCCTTTTATTAAGTTGTATGAGCTGCCTGTAGATGTTGGAGATCAAACCTTTATCAGTGATGCCATTTGCAAATATGTTCTCCCATGCAGTAGGCCTTCTTGTTGTTTTGTTAATGGTTTCTTTTGCTGTGAAAAAGCTTTTTATTTTGATGTAGTCCCATTTGTTAATTTTCTCTTTAGCTTCCATTGCCCTAGGTGCAGTGTCAGTGAAGAATTTCTTTTGGCATATGTCTGAGATTTTGCTACCTGTGGATTGCTCTAGTATTTTTATGGTTTCCCGTCTTATGTTTAAGTCCTGTATCCATTTTGAGTTTATTTTTGTGTATGGCGTAAGTTGGTGATCAAGCTTCATTTTTTTGCATGTATCTGTCCAATTTTCCCAACACCATTTATTGAAGAGACTGTCTCTTTTGAGAGTACAAGTTTTAGTATTGATGAACATTAATCATTTTGCAGGGATAAAAGCAAAAACCTAGAATATTCCAGGCAAGGATGAATGGTCATGTAGGCTACTGTGATAGTTAACAGAACTAAAAGAAGTCTCCAAAATAAGTAATGAATTAAATTACCAGTAACAATGAAGTATTATGTAGGTGATGCTTCTTTGACACAATTTCAGTTATTTGTCCCAATACCTAATGTTAAAGAAAGAAACCTGGACAATGTTATTATTGGTTAAAGATTTGACTTCAGGAAGTTTGTGCAAACAGAAAATGACCCTGAATGGTGAGGTGTGTGTGTGTGTGTGTGTGTGTGTGTGTGCGCGTGCGCGTGCGTGCGTGTGTGTCTATCCATGACACCTAAGTTGAAGAAGAATGTAAGAACATTATTTCCCTTGCTCTATTTCAACAGTAAATTAAGAAATCTAGAAATTCATAGCCTCTTAAATCATATGCCAGCATATTTTCCCCAGGACAAGAGAGAATCACTTATAGCTAGATTTAAGAACTTTAACTGGAAATTAGCTAAGAGTAATAGTTGTAAGCCAAATATCCATTATAATTTCATTGCTGAGATTTGGAATTTAATATGCTAGAAAACTTCTCAATGACATCCAATAGCCAACATTTTCAGAGACACATCCATTTTTTACTTCTTTCCGCATTCAATGAAAGCTATGGCCTGGTACTTTCCTTAGATCATAATTTAGATGTCAATCTTTACTACTCTAAAATAGTGGCCCTGGAGTTCTAGTTCTACTTAAGAGGAGCTCTCAAATATAATAAAAAATAGCTATGAAATCAGAAAGCTCTTAGTAATTCTACTGGCTCATGACAGGACCACTTGATAAGTTACTCCATACAGGAAAGAAAGAAAATGTGCAAGGTTCAGAAGGCAATGCCAAAATGAAGTTGAAAGTGTTGGAAATATTGTTTAATATCACTTCATCCTTAACCCTTTGTGACAGTTCAATGAAAAGTTGTATTTGAAGCTCCAAATTGTATTACATAGAATATTGCAAATAACTTAAAGAATACTTCTCATAAGAGAATGACTTTCTATTTATGGCCATGACCTTGAACAGAGATGTGCCTGCATGAATGTGGTTGAGTAGATCTAGTATCACTTCCTCATTTTATCATTCATATATTTTTATTGATTTCAGAAAGTAAGGGAGAGGGAGATATAGAAACATCAATGATGAGAGAATCATTGATTGGCTGTTTCCTGCATAGCCCCTACTGGAGATCAAGCCCAAAACCTGGGTATGTGCCGTGACTGGGCATTGAACCAGGACCTCTTGGCTCAAACACCAAGGCACCAGCCAGGCACCTCATTTTAATCAGAAAAAAAGTTATGATATAGCATGTACTAAACCAGGACTATGTCGGGCACTATGCCTTTATTTTCAGAAGGTGATCACATTAAAAGTGAGGAGAAGAGAGGCTGTGAGTCAGGGCAAGTGGACACTAACCCTATCCCTCCTGCAGTTAGGGGCAGACTAAGTAGAAATGAATCAAAGTCCACCCTTTTCCTTCATCATCAGATCATTTTAACACAGTTAAAATAGAGAGAGCAGAAATGTCTGTGTTCCAGGAATTTTTGCTGCCATTGATAAAAAAAGAAAAGCTATTAATAAAGATACTGTTTTATATTTCAGTCATAATTATGACAACTGATTACTACATTATTCTGTAGTAAATTCATGGCCTGAGAATCTATGGGAGCATGGTGGTCACTTTTGACCTATGCTAGTTAACTTCAAATAGAGAGGTAGACAACATGAGTTTTTCTGTGATTCCCTTTTTAAGCACAATCTGTTACTAAAGCAATTATGGTGAGTTATATTGGCAGACACATGTATGCAATTACTTAAAACATTCATAGCATGCAAGTATGGCAAATAAAATCCCAACTGGGAGAACTTGGCATGGGAGAGGGAAGGGTTCAATGTCAAAAATTTTTAAGTTTTTTTTTAGAATAAACAAAAATAAGGTACTTTATTTTTCTCTTACACTATTGCTTTTGCATTCAAGATTTTTTCCAATTAAGTTATTACTTGTTCCTATATTCAGATTGTAATTTGGTTGCTTAATTGTGATTGACACTTTTGAAGGGGGGTTGGAGATTACATTATAAAGAGACAGGATCCTAAGATAATGCAGTTAAACTAATGGATTTATCATGTACTGTAGATGTACTTTTTAAAAAGGGAAAATAAAATCTATAGCTATGAATACCAGCCAAATTGAAGTTTCTATGAGATGAAATCATATTTGTGAATTATAAGTGATTCATATCATTGTTGAAAGGTTGCAAGTTTATTAGACATGCAATTTTATGCACAGTTTGGTGAATTATGTGGTGTACTTTCAAATAAAAACAAAAAAAATTGAACATTCTATATAATAAAAGAGAAACATGTAAATTTGTAAATTGACGGTACCTCCGCGATGCCCACCAGCCAATCAGGAGTGAGTATGCAAATTAACCTGACAAAGATGGAGGGTTAATTTGCATACACAGGCGCCAGGAGGAGAGCAGAGCAGGAGAGCTGGTGGAGAGTGGAGCAGCTTGGGGAACTTGGCTACCCAAGCTGCCAGACAGAGAGCAGAGAGGGAGAGGTGGTGGCTTGGAGGACTTGGCAGAGCGGGAGGCCATGGGATGGAGACAGAGCAGGAAGGGAAAACCAAGAGCATGGGGAGCACCAGGAATTCTGGGAATAGTATTTCTGGTGGCATCCCCACGACTGGAAACAGAATCCCAGAGTGTGGGGAGCACCAGGAATACTGGGAATCATAGTTCTGGTAGCAGACGGATCTCCTAGACACTAGAGCAAAGTGAGCCTGGAGCAAGTTACTATTGTGGTGGGGATGGAGGGAAAGCAAAGGTGAGAGACATAAGTAAAATCAGAGTGTCTAGGAAAAATTAAAGGGAAGATATCCTAAAACTTCAGGGAAATCTCCACCAATGAAGCAAAGAAAAAAAAAATGCCTCCATTATTCTGTGAGCAACAAACCAATCTGGGTTGGGATCTCAGACAATTCACTCATATGATTGCAAAGACAGACAGAAACTCCAGGATTGGAGAGGGCTCCCCTGAATGCTCCCAGATTGTAGAGGCTGCAGGTCTGGCTGAGGGACTCACCCCCTGTGCATGAATCTTTGTGCACCGGGCCCTTAGTTTATAATAATATTTATTTTATAAGTTGTTTTTAGAGGATATACACACACATGACACAATGCCTCTTCTCAAAGATTCATTCAGAACATGAGATATAAACATATGACATGTTAAATAACTATACTTCAAAAGTACAAAGATAAATAGGTTGCAAAAATAAATGTTATATAAAGCAATGCCACACAGAAGGACATCATCTGAGCCCAGAAGAGAATTTCAATATAAATAGCCTTTGACATACTGTATAGATTTAAATATTTATTGGCTTCAACTGATTGCAAACATGTCTTCATTGGTTTCCAGAGGATTATCAAATTATTTGTTTACCTATTAATCATTCCCCTGAATTTTGGCTTAATGACTCTTAATGTTCCAAATTCCTAAATCTCTACTTGACATATAAAAGGCCCTAAACAGATCATTTGAAAAATGAATGAATGTGCCTCATGCAGGCAGAAAGGTTGATTGTATCATAGAAATTATCAATTGCCTTTGGCCAAGACCATGTAACATATGATATAAAATAATGACAGAGTTCAGGGTAACATGCTTGCTTTGCAGCACTCTCTGCAAACAGAAACTAGAAGGGCATTCTAGGTGAGAATAACAGCATGAAGAAGGCATGTATCTGATAAGGCTGGTATAAGTATTGTGGATTGAAGAAGCATAGTTCCCCTGTTTATATGGTTAAACATGGCATATTCTGGAGCTCTGGGATAGCTCCAATCCTTAGAGAGTGGAGATTGTTAAGAACCCTAATATGCTTAGATCAAGATCTGTGGGTGTGAATGACTCCACTGTAGCAGCAGGAAAAAGATTCCCGGATCATCATCCTGGCACTGACAGTCCTTTGGTTGAGACAAGTCTGAGTTGAAGCATATATCCTTTCCAGGAGAGCCCAGGGCAGCCCATTGTGTTAAAATGGCATTCAATTAAGAGTGAGGACTTTTGATTTCTTGATTTGATTCTGCTTTTACCAAGCTGTGTAGAATGGGAGGTGGCAGGCTCCACTATCCCATTTCGATGTATCACAGATTGCTCTAGGAATCTGTGAGTAAGGTGGTCCCTGGGGTTGTGAGAAGGAGGGAAGCGATATTCATGAGGTGGACTTTTCTGTCTTCTTTCCCCTGGAGATACTTTCATGTCATCACACTGTAGCTCAAAACAACTGGCAGGTGAAAGTGTAATAAACTGGTTAATAGCATTGATTTTGGAATAAAAAAGAATCTTCTGGGCTCAAATACTATATCCACTTTTAGTAGCTGTGGGATCTTCTGTCAACTGAAGATAGAAAAACCTGCCTCTCAGGGCTGTATGGTGTTAAATGGGTTCAAAACTCGGGGAGATCCTGACAACACTGCTTGGCTTCTCTCCTTTTCTGAGATGGCCACTCTGCTCTCATCCTGCATCCCACTCCCCGCCCCTCCCCCCATCATCTCCTGACTGTGTCTACAATGGAGAAATACCTGATTTTAGTTCTTTTCAGTTACGTATGAGAAATACCGCAAAGCATGTGGGGTGGGGACAGAAGGGTTCTTTTTTTGCTGAAAATAGTTATATTAAGAACTCAGAAGATAGGAGTGATTGGTTGGTATGTAAATTTCGGGATTCCCTCAGATGCTTTTGTTTTTAACGAGCAGACAGAGCAGAAATAAATGACGTTCTGAGGATGTTGGAAATAAAAATCACAAAGCCTGAAGCTCAGACAAAAACCTCTTCAGTTTATAACCAGCCCTTTCTTTGTGATTAAGAATAGAGAAGTATGGGTCCACCTCTTAAGGTCTGTCTCTCTCCTACCTCGATTCAAAGTGATTCTGATGACCTCCCTACTTAACGCCAACACTTTTCCCATTACAAATGAGAACAAAAGTCAAACTCCTCCCCATACCTGAAAAGGCTTTGCCTAATAGGTCTCTGGCTTCATCCTGGACCCATCTCCACCACTGTCCACTTTGCTCCCTCACATTAGCCTCACTGGTCTCCGAGGCGGTTCCTCTAATATGCTAAGCCAGGCCTTATCTCTGGGGGCATGCAGCTGCATCTCCAGTCTGGGAGATTTCTTCCAGGCCTCTGCTTGATTGGCACCTGCCGGTCATTCAAGTTGCAGCTCACATGTCACTCTGCTCAGATGCCTTCCTTGGCTCTCTTCTCTACAGCAGACCCATGTCCCAGACCTTTCCTAGGTTCAGAAACTGTTGTATTTAGTTCACAGCACTGTCCATTTTCTGGAGGTGATTTGGACAATTCATTGGTTTGTTGACTAGCTTACTCTATGTCTTTCCCACCAGATGACAAGCTCTCTGAAGACAGTAGTCTTGGCTGTTTGGTTCACTGCTATACTGGAGGCATCTGGAACATGCTTGGCACACAGTAAGTATGCATTTAATATTTGCTGAATAAATGCATGGATGTGGATGGGTGTTCATATTAACATTGTCTTGTCTTATCTCAGAGGTGAGGAACTCATCCCCCTTTGGCCTAATCTTAGGCTCATTTAGGCACAACTGAGGCACAGAAAATAAAATATTCTATTAACTTAAAAGTGGTTCTCGCCACGTGACTGCAAAATGGCATGATTTGTGGAGCTTTAGAAACACAGATTCCAGCAGTCCATCCCCCAGTTAAATCAGATTCTCTGTGGGTAAAGTTTGAGCTAAGACAGAAACCAACAAAATAAATAAACAATAAACTCCCTGCATGTTTTTATCATGCAACTAGATTAGACAACTCCTAGTTTACCTTACTCATTCCAAAAAGAGCTGTAGAGTAACCTGCTGTTAAGATCCCATGAAATGATGTTTGGACCTAAAGTTTGTCATTGGTATTACATGGGAATCTATCATTAATAACAGGCTGGAAAAGACGCTATTCGTAACCAAACAAGAGAGAATGAGTCTGGTTGGATTGTCCACTTCAGATTGGCCTTGGTTTTTGGTGCCATTCATTAAACCTCTGGGTGGTTTGCAGCTGGTCATTGTCCTGTGGATTTCTGGGGACTCCTTTGCTGAGCATTGTGCAATAACTGGTGCTGTCTGGATGGCAGTGGCTTTGTGCTCTCACATGTTTCAGACAGAGATAAACACTGACATGATTTGAAAGGGCATTGTGACATTGTTGAAAGAGCTTAGATGTTTGAACCAGTCACAGCAGAGCCTAATCCTATCTAATAAAAGAGTAATATGCAAATTGACTGTACATCCACTAAACCCACAAGCCATGCCCACCAGCCAATCAGGAGCGAATATGCAAATAAACCCAACCAAGATGGCTGCAGCCACAGAGAGCAGGAGGGAGGCTTGGGTTTCCCCGGCAATGGAGGAAGCCAAGCTTTCTGCCTGCCCTTGCCTGCCCAGGCCTCCACTCAAGGCTACAGTTTCAATGATAGAAGATAAATAAATCCCAACAAAAATGGCAGCAGCCACGGAGCTGGAGAGGGCAGGAGGCTAGAGTTGCCCCCAGAGATGGAGGAAGCCAACTTTCCACAGCCCTGGCCTGCCTTGGCCTTTGCTTAAGGCTACAAAGTTTCAATTATAGAAAATAAATAAATCCCAACAGAAATGGCTGCCGCCATGGAGCAAGCAGGAGGCTTGGCTCCACTCAAGGCTACAAAGTTTCAATTATAGCAGGTAAATAAATCCCAGATACCAGGGCCTCCACTTGGGTTACCAGGGGGCGTGGCCAGCCTGCAAACCACTATAGGCCCCTCGCCCAAGCTGCCACACGCCCCAAGGGAACCTCCACCCTGATCCAGGACACCCTTAAGGGCAAACCAGCTGGCCCCCACCCATGTACCAGGCCTCTATCCTATCTAATAAAAGAGTAATATGCAGATTGACCATCACTCCAACACACAAGATGGCTGCCCCCATGTGGTCAAAGATCCTGCCTCCATGTGGATACAAGATGGCTGGCACAAGATGGCCAGCAGGGGAAGGCAGTTGGGAGGGACCAGGTCTGCAAGGGAGGGCAGTTGTGGGTGATCAAGCCTGCAGGGGAGGGCAGTTACGGGTGACCAGGCTGGCAGAGAAGGGAAGTTGGGGGTGACCAGGCCTGCAGGGGAGGGCAGTTGGAAATCCCTCGAGGGGTCCCAGATTGGAAAGGGTGCAGGCTGGGTTGAGGGACATGCCCCCCCCCATGCACGAATTTCATGCACCGGGCCTCTAGTAATCTAATAAAGAGGGAATATGCAAATTGACCATCATGCCATAACAAGTTGGCTGCAACCACAGAGGAGGCAGGGATTCTGTAACACAAGATGGCTATGCCCACAGCAGAGGCCGAGTTCCTGTAATGAGCCTTAACGAGCAATCAGGGACCTGAGGCTACCTGGTGCAAGACCAGGGCAGGGGACCTGGGGCTGTGCCCCCCACCTGGTGAGGCTTGATAGGGAACCTCAGGTCATGCCCCCTGCCCTGGCACCAGGCCGGGGTACCTCAGGCTGTGCCCTTCACCCCAGCGCCAGGCTGGGGGCCCTCAGGCTGCACCCCTTGCCCGGCAGGGCTTGATGGGAGACCTCAGGCCACGCCCCACACCCCAGCGCCAGACTGGGGGACCTTGGGCTGCGTCCCCTGCCCAGCAGAGCTTGATGGGGGTCCTCAGGCCACACTCTCACCCCAGCGCCAGGCTGGGGGACCTGAGGCCACACCCCCCACCATGCAGGGCTTGACGGGGGACCTCAGGCCCTGCATCCCACCCTGGCACCAGACTGGGGGTCCTGAGCCTGCACCCCCCACCTGGTGGGACTTGATGGGGAATCTCAGGCCGTGCCTCCTGGTCTGGACCAGAGGACCTCAAGGCACACCCCCCACCCCAGCACCGGGCCAGATGATCTGAGCTTGTGCCCCCCACCCAGCGGGGCTTGACAGGGGTGGGGCCAACCGGGTCTGGATCTAGCCCAATGCAGGTGGGGCAGGCCGGGTCTGGGTCTTGCGCGATTTCAAGGTGCACATCTGTGGGCAGGGACTTGACTCTGGTTCACATGGTGCGCCCCAGACTCTGACAGGAGGAAGACTTTCATATACATTTTACTAGTTTTCTTTCATATCTGACACTTCTATTATAGAGAAAGTGCAAATAGCAATATTAAAATATTTCCTCTAATTAATTCCCTTTTAATGTGCACGAATTTTGTGCACAAGATCACTAGTGAAAGAATAGTGATTGAATTTAACATACCACTTTATGCCCAGATTGCAAGATGCACTTTGATTATCTCAATATCAGATTCTCCTTCAAAGTTCATGAGCACTCGAATCCCGTTCTACAAGAATGTATACGCATTGTTTTATGTTGGCTTTTGACAACAGAATCCATTACATTTACATATCAGTCCATCCAGATGCAATGAGCCAATTTCCAATCCAAATTTTGCTGATACGGATTCTAAAATGACAATTTATCAGAATCGCGTAACAATTTCAAATGGTCTCCTCAGGAGAATCCTCTTATTAATTATTAGCAAAAGTTCCTCCCTAAGAGCTCCCCAAAGAGGTTGAAAAGAAAAAAAAATCAAAAAATGTATAAAGAGGCAGATAAAGATATAGTGATGTAATTGTAGTTAACATCCTAAGCATCACACGACTGAAGAATGTTTTTTATATCTGTTATGAAAAAAGAAAAGTGCTCATTTAATTTTAAATAGGAGGAAAAAAATAGGAAGATAACTGCAAACAGATATTGCTTAGCACGAAACCTTGTCTCTTCGTGACATAAACCTGTTTAGAATCTGACTTCTCCATGCCCCTGCCTCTCCCCCAGAGGTCCTTCAACCATGCTACTTCAAATCAGATAGATATGATTAATTTGTCTCTGCCCTGCTCTGAAAAGACATTGCATAGGGTCTTTGATCTGATCACACAGGGGGATCTTCTGGTCCAGGCGGACTGAGTTGGAATCAGAGCAAAGGCTCAGGTGATTATACGTGTCATTGTTAATTGAGCACTAATGTCAGTGTTCATTAGGAACAAAGGAAGATGTGACGTTGTGGCCAGGGCTTAATTTTCTCATTAACTGTATCACATCAAGTGGTACCTAAGATATTAGAATCACAGTGTAACTGCATGGAAAGGAGCATTTTGTATTTTCACGTGGTTATGTTCTTTCAAAGGGCTGGGGGGAAATGCTAGAAATTCACCTGGTATTATTGCATAGCCTTTTGAATGTATTGGTTTAGGATCATGCCTTTTGCAGGAAACACACCTGCAATAAACACAATTCAAACCCTACTTGGCGATTTGTACCTTTTCCTTGCACTGGTGATCACAGGCGGGTTCTAATGACATTTGAGATTTTCATGCATAGTGACCCCTTGGGCCCCCGACTGACCCCCTAAAGCTGTTGTGACAGATTCCCAAGTCTGTTTCTTCCAGTTGTACCTATCCCCGCCACTTACCTCACCCTCAATACCAATGACAGAGAGGAGCTAGGAGAGGCTTTGAGGCATTGCCTCAAAGGCCTGTGATTTTGCAAATTTGAAGGAAGTACTCTTTCTGATGACAGCACTGGGCGATACAAGCTCCTAAGTATAGGGAATGTGCCTGAGCTCTTGGGTGAAATCCATCTCCCCCGGAACAACTTAGCTCAGGATCCTGATCAGCTCCTAGGAAAATGCTTTTATGTTGAAGGACCTAGTTTGGGTTATAAAAGTAAAAGCAAATACCACATCCAGTTCTGCACTCCACTTGGAGTCAGGACAATGAAATGAATAGGTTCTGGGGTGAGGGGCGGGAGGGGGCCAAGTGGGACTTCAATATCCATTGCTCTGGAGGGAAAAAGATCTCAAGAAGATTTTAGTTTGCAAAGGGACATACACTAGATGACTTTAGAGATTGTCTTTGAATTCCCAAGTACTAAAAATGGGGGGTTTGAGTGGGGTGAGGGGAGGGAAGGCTTTCTTTAACTCAGCTTGGGTTGTGATTAGAAGTAGACAACTTTTCTAAAGGGACCAGGTAGGCTGCTGAAAGCTTGATGTGCGGTTTGGGGTGAATGGACTGAACCACAGTAAGTCAGAAAAGGAGGTAGGAATGTGTGCCAGTGCTGGGGTTCTTAGCCTGCGGAGGTTGTTTTTAGGAGTGGTTGTCTGTCCTCATCCTTAAAGGGAAGGAGAGGAATGGGACGTAGAAACATTTAGGGTAGTCCATAGGCGACTAATTCCTGCCTTGTCCGAAGTCATTGAAGGGACTGGATATCAAGTGAAGTGATTGGAATTAGAGGAGAGAAGGGAAAGGGGGAGGGGGGGCGGAGGGAAAGGAAAAGACAAAGGAAAAGGTGGAAAGGCAGGGAGGAAAGGGATGGAAAGGAGAGAAAGAAAAAAAGTAACCATAGGTTCTCCAGTTTAACCCGAACTCAACATTTTTTTACTATATGTACTCTCCCCATGAACTTTTCTTCATATCTTCAACCTGACACATTTAGGTGGCACCATTTGGGAGAAAGAGAGAATAAAGTACCTTCATAGAGTTTTCATGAGGATAAAAGTAGATCATACATGGAAAATACTTCCAACAGTTCTTGTCACATGGTAAGCTCTCAATATATGTTGGCTCTCATTCTCATGGTTCAGTTATTTTAACAATTCTGTAAAAAATGCTCTCACTATTCACATTCTATTGGGAAGAAAATGAGAGCTTAGAGAGGCAAAGGTACTGGAGTGTGATCATAACAGGAGAGGAATTCCTTTGACTCCCAAACCCATGCTTCTTCCTCTACACTAGGAGTTTCCAAACTCTGTTCTGAGGTGCCCTCTGGGTCAGAAAATGAATTTAAAGCTGTCTTTCAATGCTATCATTTTTTCCAACTGTACAAGAAAGGATGCAAACTCTTCTTTCGGACCAGATCTTTGTGCATGTAATCCCCTCCCCTCCCCTGAGAGCACGTGAGTTATGAAATCATCTAATACATATGTTGCCTACGTGCTGGCACATCCTTAACAAGCACATACGCCCCTCTCATGGCACCCTGAGGAATTTAGCATATGTCGTCCACATCCTGGGATTGTCCAGAGTGCCATTCGCCATGAATCTCTGTTAAATTGCAACCCATTACACCTTAGTTGGCATAATATTGGAATTAGGATGTTATTTTATTTATTTTATGGATGTGCATCTTTCCCTGATCACTATATGACAGTCCCTCTTCCCCGCTCCCAATAACCTGTCAGTCATTCCTGCTGACATTTTGGGGGACAAACAGACTTCATTAGGTTTCCAATGCATACAAACCTGGAAAAGAAAACACAGTAAAAGTCTATTGATTTTTAACATTTTGAAGCTCTGGTAGCAAAAATATGTATGTTGTAGCATAGACTCACTCAAAGTATTTACAACTTAACATAGAGAGATGGCATGACTGGAGCTATTACCTGAAAATGTGCATGTGACAAATTATTCATTTCTCCAGTTATACAAATTTTAAATTGGAGGAAAAGAGAGCTAGTAGTTTTTACATGCGTTAATGTGCCAGATGCATGGCTAAGTGACTTACAAGTAAAATACTGCTCCTTTCACTATTTAAAATAATTGTGAGAGAGGAGAGATTATTTTTCCAGCTTTTTAAGGTGGTTTCTTTAAGGCTTAATGCTAGTAATTGAACACAATCTCACAACCAGTAAATGATGCAGGCAGAATTCAATTATATGTTTATTTGAATACATATTTTTATTTCATGTACTACAGGCCCGGTGCATGGATTCGTGCACTGGTGGGGTCCCTCAGCCTGGCCTGCACCCTCTTGCAATCTGGGACTTCTCAGAGGATATCTGAAAGCCAGTTTCAGCCCGATCCCTGCAGACCAGGCCGGGGGACCCTACCAGCACTGGATACATGCACTGGAACTCTGATATGCATATAGGATCTTTGGTTAACCTCTTCCCGCCTTCCCCCGACCCCCTTCCCTCTGAGATTCATCAGTCTGTTCCATGTTTCCTTGCCTGTGGTTTCTGCTGCTGTGTTGAGTGTCTGCCCCTTGGTGGACAGTGTGTGTCATAGCTACCAGCCTGTCATCCGGTTGGCCAGTTGGCTGGTTGCTTAGGCTTTTATATACATAGATAGCACATGATAAGTAACAACTGAGAGGTAACAAGACAGATGAAACTGAAATGTCCTATGTGTTACATTCTACTGCAGAGCTGTTATTAAAGTAATCAAGAAGTAGACGGGTCGAAGGACCAACCATGTTGTACTTAATGGTTAGTTATGCATTTTAAAGCATTTTCACAGGTGATTCCCAAAATAACTCTCCAGTGATGGTTTCCTCATCCTCAATTTATGGGTGATGACATCCTGGTGGTACCCATCACATCTATTAGCAAATCTTTCAACCTTCAAATAGTTGCAGGACTATGCTCGCTACAACAGCACATATACTAAAATTGGAACAATACAGCCCTAGCTGGTTTTGCTCAGTGGATAGAGCATCAGTCTGAGGAATGAAGGGTCCTGGTTTCGATTCTAGTCAAGGGCACATGCCTGGGTTTATGGGCTTGATCCCCAGTAGGGGGAGTGCAGGAGGCAGCTGATCAATGATTCTCTCTCACCATTGATGTTTCTATCTCTCTCTCCCTCTCCTTTCCTCTCTGAAGTAAATAAAAAAATAATCAAGTGTACTTTAAAAGTAAAAAAAAAAAAATTGAATGATTCAAAGACAATTAGCATGGCCCCTGTGCAAGGATGGCACCCAGATTCCTAAAGAATTCCATATTTTTCAGACTCATAGACACAGAGAGTGAACTGGGGGTTGCCAGAGAGGAGGGGGATTGGGGCACTGGGTGAAAGAGGTGAAGAGACTAAGAAGCACACATTGATAGTTACAAAATAGACACAGGGAGTAAGGAAAGCACTGGATATTTAGTCAATACTATTGTAATAACTATGTATGGTGGCAGTTAGGGTACTGGAAATATCAAGGGGAACACTATGTAAAGTATGTGATTATATAACCACTAAGCTGTACACCAGAAACCAATACAGAATAAAATTGAAAAAAAAAGTTACAGGACTATTCACCATGCTAGGAAATTGACCTCATTAGATATTGTCAGACCCTTGCCATCTCTTGTCCTCTTATGTCTCTGCCCTCTTGGTGAAAGCATATGCCGCAGGTCGTCAATGGTCCCAAAATGATGAAGCAGATAGAGCCAAACTTCAGCTCGAAGACGGGCCCAGCCTCACTCAGGCTCAGCTAAATGGGTGACCCCATCTAGATTCTAGCAGGAAAGTTAAGTGGAAGAAAAGGGTCGTGTGTGTTTTCATTGAGCCATACTTGTCATACAGCATTGTATTATTTTCAGGTGGACAACTTAATGATTCAGAATTGGCATGCATTGCAGAATGATCAGCAAGATAAGTCTTGTTACCTTCCCCCACCATTCATAGTCACAAACTAATTTTCTCAGGATAAGACTCTTAAGATCTCTTTTTTAGTAAATTTTAAATATGCAATACAGTGTTATTAACTATAGTCACCATGCTGTGAATTATATCCCCATGACTTATATTATTTTATAGCTGGAAGTTTGTGCTTCTTAAGACACTGTAATGAGTATGCTTATAGGTTGTGTGTGTGTGTGTGTGTGTGTGTGTATGTGTGTGTGTGTGTGTAGCTTTCCTGGATTGGACTAGAATTTTCTACATTCAAAGGAATAGTATTGTTTTGTGGGGGAAGGAAACAGCATTTAATATTGCCTCTTTCAAGAGGGAATGCCTTTCTGGAAATAGAGACAGGTTTAGTTTTATGAGAACAAATTGCATCCTGAAACCAAGGCATTGAGTTGTCAAAAGAAGCCTTGAGAAATCTCTCATGGTTCCCTTTACTAAGGAGAAGGGCCAAGGGCTGCAGAGCTAAGGCCTCCCCCAGTAAGTTATGTAAAATAATGTAATCTGTTTTTCTTACAAAATATATTTAATGCACAGTGAGCCAAATAAATCAAAAGTTGTTTGGTTGTTATATTGCCTCATTACCAGCCTGTCTTTTGCTTCCTGTGTTTTTAAAATACATGTTTATACACACACCTAACATAATCAATAATTTTTAAAAAATAGTAGTGAAAAAGACTTAATGAAATGCATCAGTATTTAAGTCTCCCGCAAACTTTTGTTGTTGTTAAAAGGCTTCAAGAAAATGACATTTTTAATTTTTTGTTTTCTCATCGAAGGAGTTCAAATAATTTAGCCAGTTGTTATGTGCTGAGTGCCTTTTGTGGTTTGGTCATTTGTGTGTGTGTGCTGGCCAAGGTGTAGAGACCGTTAGGTGTTCTTTGCCCCTTTACTTGGTGGTTTTGTGTGTGAGCAAGGCTCATCCTCAACAGTAATTCAAGTCTCTGATTTCACTACTTAAGGAACCAGTTGATGCAGTAGCTGAGAAAGGAGATGTGGCATATGTGCATGCTTAGATCAGTGGGAACAAGCGTTCATTAATTCAACAGCCCCAGCACAGAGAAGAAGACCTCTCTAAATGTTTTCTGATGGGCCAATGGGTTGATTGACTGGTTTTTATATTTGTTAGGCCACTCTTTCTCAAACATCACGTATCAACAAGGACCTCATTTCTGTGAGCTGACTTTGTGACCTGCCACTTTATGAATTTATTGATGAATTCCAACAGTTTTTTTATTGACTCTTTGGGACCTTCTCTATAAAAGACTCTATCATCAGCAAATAGCAACAAGGTTGCTTCCTTCCCCCATCAGGATGCCTTTATTTCTCTTTCTTGCCTAATTGCTCTATCTAGGACTTCTAGTACTATATTGAGTAGAAGTGGTGATGTTGGACAACCTTGCTTTGTTCCTGATCTCATAGGAAACTCCATTTTTCTCCATCCGGTATAATGTTAGCTGTGGTGTTGCAATATACGGCCTTTATTATGTTGAGGTATGTTCCTTCTATACCATCAACTAGGAGTTTTTGTCCTGAAAGGATGCTGTATTGCATTCAATGTTTTATTTGGTGTTTGTTTTTTTTTTTTTTTCAGTATCTCTTGAGATTATCATGCAGTTTTTATCTTTTATTTATTTATATGATGAATTACATTTATTGATTTGTGTAATGTTGAATAATGCTTGTATCCCAGGGATAAATCCCACTTGGTCACTGTGTATAATCCCTTTAATGTGTTCTTGAATTTGATTAGCTAATATTTTGTTGAGAATTTTTGCATCTATATTCAACAGGGATATGGTAAAGTAGATTGCAAGAAATATTTGATATATTTAAAAGTGAATATTTCAATGATGTTTTTAGTTTACATTTCTGTGATTACATTTCTGTGTGCAAGTTCTTGAGCTGCTTAGGGCAAAGAGTCTAATGATATTTAATAACACTTATATACCTGTCAACCAAAGTAAACAAGTATTAATATTTTCCACAATTTTCTTTAATAAGTCTTATAAAATTTCATTGTGTTCCTTCGTCAGAAAAAGGCAAAACTTTGAGGGAAACATTCAACCATTAATATTATGGCCTAAGTATACCATCACAATTAACTATTTTAAAACAATTGTCATTATTGAACTTATTACAGATGTCCATCACTTATCCTCCCACTCTGCTCCCTCCAACCAGACCTCACCTTCTCCTCCTTCACAATATATATTATTCAAAATGTTATCATTTCAAACATGTAATCAATTTTGAAGTTTTAAACCTCTGTTCTTTTTATCTATTAATACATCTTTAATTTTAGAGATAGATAAATAAACAAACAATGGTCATTAGATTTATATAATAGGGAAAATTCAAATTATCAGTGTGGTAACAATAATCACCTGCAAAGTTGTGTTTTCTTGAACAGAAGACAACAAGAAAGGTATTAAATATAGGATATAAGAAAATGCATATTATATGTTTGGCAATTATACAACACTTAGAGGGCAACATTGTTATATTGTTAATATCTGTTGTTATTTTTAATTGTGCATTTTATTTCCTTGCAAAGCTATTGTAGGCTTTGTTAACATTCGTAAGGGTTATTACTCATGCTAACTTCATCTATATATATAAAAGCCTAATATGCTAAGTATCTAACCGATTGGTCAACCGTTTGGTTGACCATTTGAACAGTCACTATGATGCACACTGACCACCAGGGGGCAGATGCTTTGACTGGTAGGTTAGTTAACTGCTGGGCTTCGGCTGATCGGGACTGATAGAGATGGGCCGGACATGCACTGGAGCCCTCCTTGGTCCCTCTCAGGCCTACCAACCTCCCACGGTCCCTTCCCAGCCTCTAAAATATTTCTTCTAATTTCCTTTCAATATGCATGAATTTGTGCACTCGGCCTCTAGTCAGGTCTGAAAAGAGAAATAATTATTAGGAGCATCTGGGAAAGTACAATTTATTTTCTTTTTCAGAAATATACATTTCTATAAGTGAAGTAGCTTTATCAGATTTATAGACCTTGTTTTATTACTCTGTTGTTGTTTTAACCTTAATTTTTTTTTCTTAAAAGAACAGAAAAATATAATCAAAAGAAGACTGGCCAAGGGCCTTATTTTTCAACAGTAAAGGTTTTGTCAGGAAGTTTTTCTTATTTAGAAACTATAGTAACAGATTTTGGAGGCTGGTCCAATTTATTTCAAGACCAATATTCTTGCCCTGTCTGGTGTGACTCAGTTGGTTGGAGTATTGTCTGTACACCACAAGGTGGTGGGTTTGATTCTTAGTGAAGGCACATACCCACTTTGCTGGTTTGATCCCAGTTGGGGTGTGTGCCAGAGGCAGCCTATCTATCGATATTTCTCTCATATCGATGTTTCTCTTTCTCAAAATAAATAAATAAATAAATAAATATATTTTTTTTAATTAAAAAAAGACCAATATTCTATTTGAAAATAAAGGTTAAGAGGCCTGTATTTTCAATTCTTAAATATAGGCACCTAGATATCCCGGACAAACCACCTTCTCTTTTCTATACTTTAGAATATCTTCAACAATTTTGTCTTCTATTTTCTTTGTGAATTAGGAGAGTTGTTCCTTATGGCCATCTCTGAAGCAAAAGGTGACAACTTATCCCATTTCTGATTCCCTCCTTCCTTCTTTGTTCTTGAAGTCCTCACACTTTCCTTCAGTTTGCCTAGTCAGCAGCCCATACTCTGTGGCTGGTCACAGACTTAGGTTTCCCTGATTGTGTTAACATTCTGTATCTTACTTCCCTCTCAAGCTTACCATAATTCCTTTTCTTCTTGTCTATTTCTGACTTTTTATTGATCTTGGTTTTGTTTTGTTTTACACCTGATGCTCTGCCCAGGATTTGTTTCTCCTTTTCTTGTAGTTTGTTTGTAGAACTCAGCCCCATTCCTTCTCCATACCTAGCCCATATCATCTCTGTGGATGGTATTGTCACCAGACGGGTTCCATGCTGGAGGCTGGCCCTGCCCCAGCTTGTTCCGGAACCTCCAGGCTCTTGACTCTTCAGGAAAGAATTCAAGAGCAAGTTAGAGTGACAGCAAAAGCAAGTTTTATTTAGGTAGAGAGAAAGAATGAGTTTAGGACACAGGTTCCTGGAGACAGGATGAGGGAGTGAGCCCATTCAAGTGGACAAAGGGGGACTTGCTAGTGAGTTGCACATATGGTCAGTTCGTTTTGGGGATTTTATGTGTTTCTAAGGGTGGTTGTTACTAAACTTTATGGCGCCAAATTCTGACTCCACCTTCCAGTTGGGAGGGAATGGGCTTTGTTCCTAATATGGTCCCCTCTGGAAGTGTCATGGTGTTTATCCCCTTTGCCCACCCCCCTTCTACTTGGGGTGTCAGTTTTCATTATAATGATGTATAATGAGCTTTGGGGCGGTCGGTTTTTCCTCCACCTTGGATGGATCTGGTTTTAGCCAGCACTTGTTGTTTTTGAGTTCTGTGACCATGGCAGGGGTTTCCTTTTCTGCCATCAACTGTTTTTCCCTTGATCATGCTTGGAGGCGGCAGGGACTCTGATGAGAGGACCCAGTAGCGGATCAGCCTGTGATGTCCCCTTCTACTTCCTCATTGCACTTGTCAGGAGTTTTTCTTAACTTCTTTCTATCCTGCCTCAGTATTGCAACTCAGTTTGCTTTAGTACCAAATGTGGTATTATTTGTTGGCAAGAGAAAATGAAATACTTATTCATTAATCAAACATATAGTTAGTACATGCTTTTGGGCAAGCACTCATACTTTTGTAGGAGCATGTTTCCTATTTTCCTTTGATTGCAGATTTCCTACTCAGCTCCCCAAACCTCATGTCATCAAGTTTAGATGAACTCTAACTTCCTAAAAACATGCCTTTTCATTTATGTATTTTAGCCAATGGTATGAAAAATGTGTGGATATGAATGAACGTACCTAGAGGCATTCATGTATTTGCTATTGCTCTAAAATTGACACTCAAACTTACTAGTGTCTTGTTTATGATTTCACCGCATTTTGACATAAGGCTTATTACATGTTCAATACAGTTATAGATGTACAAGTTAGGGGGGCTTATGAAAAATCAATCTACACAAATTGACTCTACATAGTGGAAAACCATCTTTTTCACCACATGAATCCTATATAATAATAGACAAATATGCAAATTGACCATACCTCCGACACACCCAGAAGCCACACCCACAAGCCACGCCCACCATCCAATCAGAGCGAGTATGCAAATTAACCCAAACCAAGATGGCTACAGCCACAGAGAGCAAGGTTCCCTAGGTAACAGAGGAAGCCAAGCTTTCTGCCAGCCGTTGCAGGCCTAAGCCTCCACTCAAGCTACAAAGTTTCAATTATAGAAGGTAAACAAATTCAAACAAATGGCGGCAGAATGGAGCTTGAGAGAGCAGGCCATGGTTGCCGCCGGCAACAGGGGAAGCAAAGCTTTCTGCACACCCTGGCCAGGCCCACCCACTTAAGGCAACAAAGTTTCAATTATAACCCCAACACAAATGGATTCAGGCCTCGGAGGGAGCCCCAGGCTTGGCTCTGCTCCAGGTTACAAAGTTTCAGTTGTAGAAGGAAAATAAATTCCAGATACCAGGGTCTCCGTTTTCGTCCCAGAGGGCGTGGCCCACCTGCAAACTACCACAGGCCCCTCGCTCAGGCCCCTGAAGGGTGTCCCTGATCAAGGTGGGGTTCCCTTGGGGCAAGGTGGGGTTCCCTTGGGTCCCCATGCCCCAAGGGAACCCCACCTTGATCAGGGACACCCTTCAGGGCAAACCAGCTGGCCCCCACCCCTGTACCAGGCCTCTATCCTATCTAATAAAAGAGTACTATGCAGATTGATCATCACTGCAACACACAATATAGCTGCCCCCATGTGGTCAAAGATCCTGCCCCCATGTGGACACAAGATGGCCACCACAAGATGGCCAGCAGGAGAGGGCAGTTGGGAGGCACCCGGCCTGCAAGGGAGGGCAGTTGGGAGGCACCCTGCCTGCAAGGGAGGGCAGTTGAGAGGGACCAGGCTTGCAAGGGAGGGCAGTTGAGAGGGATCAGGCCTGCAAGGAAGGGCGGTTGGAGGTGATCAACCCTGCAGGAGAGGGCAGTTAGGGGTGACCAGGCCGACAGAGGAGGGAAGTTGGGGGCAAACAGGCTGGCATGGGAGTGAATAGGGGGTGATCAGGCTGGCAGGCAGAAGCAGTTAGGGGCAATCAGGAAGGCAGGCAGGCAAGCAGTTGGGAGCCAGCAGTCCTGGATTATGAGAGGGCTGTCCGACTGCCCGTTTAGGCCCGATCCCTGGAATTGGGCCTAAACGGGCAGTCGGACATCCTTTGAGGGGTCCGAGATTGGAGAGGGTACAGGCTGGGCTGAGGGACAAGCCCCCTCCGTGCACGAATTTCGTGCACCGGGCCTCTAGTTATTCTATAATGCACTTGCATGTACAAAGACATCTAAAGGTTTGTTGTTGTTTTTTCCAAACCCACTTTTCAAGGCACTCAACCATTACACTCTGAGACAGCTAAACTCCTGGCTCCTGGGGTCTACACAGGTATCATATTTGTAACCATTAATAGGCAGACGGGAGATGATTAAATGCAGGCATGATAAAATGTGACACCCCATAATAAATGAGGATGAGAAAATGAATTTGTAACCATAAATCATGTATTAAAATTTATGTCACAGGCTTACATTGATGAAGACAATGTAGAAATAAGAAAATATGAGATAGGCCTACTTAAAAAATTATAATAAAAGGCATTTAAATTTTATGATTTTTTTTCAACGTCTTATCTTAGAGAGAAAATTTGACTTCTTGGCCCTGAAGATACACTGCTTGAACTTTGTGATTTAGAGTAAGACATCAGACAGTTACCAGTTTCATTATAATGCACATTTTTAACTTTAGCATTTTAAGTATGAGTGCTTCTATGCATCCAAGACAATGAGCTACTACCATCTTCTTGAAAAAAATAATAAAAAAGTATGTTTTAAAGACACAAAATTATTAAAGTTTAATCCTACCACTTACTGGACCTAAAGAGAATTTCACTATGCTTTTGTATGCCCTGTTTTGTAAAGTTTTACAATAATTATAAAATGTTTAATAATAAAACATTAAGAGCAGACCTCACAAATGAAATGATATGAAAACCTCATTACCAAAATTAAATGTGAATCTTAAATTTCCAGGATTATAAAATATAGACAGGAGCCCCATTTAGAAAGCTATAATATCAATGTTATAAAATAACAGGACTTAAATTTCAATAAACTAGCTATAATTTGAATTCCAGTTGTATGTTGTTCCTTCAAATGTATCCCATTTAGCTAGATGTGAAATCATTCTAGTGCTATTGAAACAATTTTGGAAATCAATTACATGGGCAATATCTGGGTGGTATTATGAAATGAATTTTTTTAAAAAAAGATTGTTTTGTGATTTGGGGAAGTTAGAGAAAGTACTCTTATCATCTATTAATACCTGATTAAATCTTAATTTTTTTCTACATTTCTTACATTCGGGGCTGTCTTGTGCAATGAAGCAAATTTAGGGTCCTGTGAAGGAGATTTCACAACACAGAGTGATTTTCTGAACTCATATTACTTGTTACTGTTGTGAGTTGAATTGTGTCCCCTAAATTAGGTATGCAGCAGTCCCAACACCCAGTACTTCTGAATGTGACCTAATTTGAAGATAAGGTATTTAATGAAATTACCAAATTAAAGTGAAGTCATTAGGATAGGCTCTATTCCAATGTGATTGGTGTCTCTATTAAGGAGAAATTTGTACACAGAGAAGAAAAACGATGTGAAGAGACAAAGACAGAAGACTGCCAGCCATCTATAAGCCAAGAAAGGTCAAGAACAGATTCTACCTCACAGCCCTCAGAAGGCACCAATCCTGCTGACACTTGATCTTGAACTTCTAGCCTCTAGAACTGTGAGACAATGAATTTCTGTTGTTCAAGCCACCCAATCTGTGATGCTTTGCTATAGCACCTGGTAGCAAACTAATATACCTACTCTACTGCAGTTATAAACTCCTTTGTCTATATTTTGTTGAAATAGTCGCAAGCTTAAATAATACCTCTCTGTTTAGTTGAGATTACTCTGTGTTTTGAAAACTCCCTGTAAGGACCCCCCCCCCCAATTTACCCATTACGTCTAATAACACTCCATTGGGGAAACAGCAGATGCTCAAGAAATAACTGTTAAACCCAAAAGTCGACTAAGTACCATGTCCTTTGAAAGTCAAATGAATGCTATGAAACTACCCAGTGTAAAACCCAATCTACTCTTATGAACTCTCCAAAGTATTCCGGGTTAGGGAACAGAGGGGTGCAGTCAACTGTACCTCCACTTTATTCCTGAGTTACTGCTCCAGCTAATTTGTTATACAGCTTGTCTTATTTTCTCCATATTTAGATAGTATCCTGCTTGGCATTGCCAACTACATAATCCCTTTTTCTAGAATATTTCCCATCATATAACCAGATAAAGGCAAGATGAGAATTTGAGGCAAGGGGAATCTCACTATAATAGTCAGGATAGAGTAAAGAGCCTCAAACCAACTATCAGGCATCCCAACCTTTTGGGGACTTTTGTTGATGTCGGACAAGGGGATTTTTTTAATTGGCCCCTCCTATTTGGTTCATAGATTTTAGGCCCAAGCTTCTCATTTGGTCCCTAATTTCTCTATGATTCCATGGCTTCTCCTCATTTCTCCCTGGGGTCCTTCTTGCTATGTACTAAACTGTATCCCCCCCCCAAAAAAAAAACTCTTTTGTTGGAGCCCTAACCTCTGATGTGATAATATTTGGAGAGGTAGCTTTGGGGTAGGCTTAAAGAGGACGTGAGGTAGGGCTCTCAGGGTGGTATTAGAAGACACACCAGGGAGCTTGCTCTTCCCCTCTCTCCCACACACATGTAGGAAACAACAAGTGGGGGCACAGTGAGATGGTAGTCACCTTCAAGCCAGGAAGAGAGCTCTCACCAGAACCCAACTAAACTGACACATCCTGATCTTAGAGTTTCAGCCTCCAAAAAATAAATGCCTGTGTTTAAGCCCCTCAGTCTATGGTATTTTTTATGGAAGCCAGACTGACTGAGACACCTCTCTTCTGCATTTACTTATAAAATTCAGTCCCCTTTATTTCATTTTCCTAAGAAACTTAGCTCTTTACCCATCATCTACCTGCCTATGCAAGTCAAGGAGCTGCACTAAGCTGTGGTCATCTAATTTTGGTGGTGTCTCCTAGCCACACAGGAAAAAAAAAAAACAAACATAAAAAAATGACATGCAGAAAAAAAAAAAAAAAACAAAGGACAAACCTTCTAAATTTCTATGTTCACCTCATTCTCTGCAGGGAAGGAAACTTGGGAGCAATGTTACATTATATATTATTTATTTATTTATTTTAATTTTTTAACCCTTTGCACTCGCTTGCTTTTTTCTTGGTTCCTTTATTCTAATGCTAACCGTGTCGAGTCACACTCGACATCCGAGTGCAAAAGGTTAAATTGATTTCATAGAGGAAGGGAAAGGGAGAGAGATAGAAACATCAGGGATGAGAGAGAATCATTGATCAGCTGCCTCCTTCATGCCCCCTACTGGGCATCGAGCCCACAACCAGGGCATGTGGCCTTGGCCAGAATCAAACCCAGACCCTTTAGTTCGCAGGCTGATGCTCTATCCACTGAGCCAAACCAACTAGGGCACATTATATATTTTTTTAAATGATATGCCTGGCTGATGTGGCTCAGTGGTTGAGCATCGACCCATGAACTAGGTCAGGGTTTGATTCATGGTCAGGGCACATGCCCCGGTTGCAGGTTTGATCCCAGTGGTGGATGTACAGATTCTCCTTCATAATTGATGTTTCTATCTCTCTCTCCCTCTCCCTTCTGAAGGAATCAATAAAAAACATATAAAAGCGATATAAATTATGCTACTCTGCTTAGAAGAGTGACCAGAGTTAATTTAAATTGCAAAATAAAAACTTTTATATGTGCTTATACACAGTGCATGACCTGAATAAATGAAGTAGCAAGTCAGTAATCATAATGAGGAAAGGATGGAGGTAACTAAATCAGACAGACCTGGATTCAAATTCTAAGCATGATATGTATCCTCTTTATAACCTTTGGAGTAACTTTCTGCAACTGTTTTTTTTATCTCTTTCATTTGTAAAATTAAGTTTAAAATGTTTCACTCAAAGTGTTTCTGGAAATTAAGTAAAATAGCACAACTCCCCTTGCATTATTGCCTGGTTAGTTACAGATGCTCAAAAACAAACTGAAAATTATTGTTATTTTTTTAAAATATGTTATTTTTTTGTTTTAGAAAGAGAGAAAGGGAGAGGGAGAAAGAGAGGGAGATAGAAACATCCATAAGCTCCTTCTTGCATGCCCCCTACTGGGGATTGAGCCCAAAACATGGGCATGTGCCCTGACTGGGAATCGAACCGGCAATAGAACCAGTGACCTCTTGGTTCATGGGCCACACTGGTTGAACATGATTGTTATTTTCTCATGAAAGTCTAGTCTTACCATCCTCATTTGCATTTACTGTAAGTGCTAATGATTTAAAATGGCACACAAGTATGCACATACACATAAGTGTGTGTTTGTGTGTGTGTGTGTGTGTGTGTGTGTGTGTGTATAGTCACTTTTTATTTTTATGATTGATAAAATTGTGTTAACTTAGGAGACATGGAGGAAATCTTAAAAATAATTCAGAATCACTGGCTCACACTCCAGAATCCTGTGGTGTGGGTGATGACACTTGCATGAGGAGGTTTGTGAAAGTAAAAAAAACACACACAAAAAAAAACAAGAAGAAGGTGTCCTTGCGCTACTGTGTTTACATCTATACTTTCAAAAACATGATGTTAAAGGTGATATTACTTGAGCAAAACAAGGTTATTCCAGCTACTCTGGAAGCTAGTTGACAATAAGTAGTCCCCCGAGGCAAGATTCTTCCCAGCAGCACTGTTCACTACAATATTAGTTCAAAACCAAGGAGTGATTTGTAAGCTGTGTCCCTTCAGGAAAAATGTGATATTGATGCCGTGTAGCTAATACATGCCCAAACAAAACAAACAAAACAACAACAACAACAACAACACACACACAAAAAACAAAAATGAAAACTTCAAGCCAGCAACGTGATGAACATCACGCCCCTTTCCCTTTGAGCAAAAAGTTCATTCCGTAGCATGGGAAGGAATCCCCAGCACAGTCTAGCTGAAATATAATAGGAAAAAAAGAAGAAGAAGGGGAGGTTTTCAAAGAAAGAACTTTGGACTCCTAGGGAGCATTTATTATTATTTCTTCAGCATTCTGAGGTCTCTTGACTTTAATCAAAGAACATCATGAAGCCCCTGGGCCAAGTCTCAAGTTAGACAGTGAAGGAGCTGCATCCAGCAGAGCTCAATGGGCACCTACTACACAGCACACTCCTCAGGCCCAGCTGCTGCTGCTGTTATTAGTCTTGGGTATAGAAGAGAAACCAGGGGTCAGGTCATTCCAATGACATCCACGTTTTTCCCTATCAAATTGCAAACTCCTTGATGACAGAGAACAGCTCTGTGTCTGTTTTCATGACTCGGAATACCTAACAATATGCTCAGTAAATGAACAGTCTCAATAAATAATTCAATTCGAATGTGTTCCAATGTGTAATATAGAAGGTGTACACTCTATCTGGTTACATGAGTATGTTTAATATTTTTAAAAATTCATGGAAGTGTGTATTTACAGGTTTTGTATATGAAGTATGTTTATTAAACATCAAAATTAATTGTAAAGGTACTCAATTTTTAAGACATTTGCATATTAACAATAATAATATAACACATGCCCTGTCCAGGTAGCTCAGTTGGATAGAGTGCCGGCACGATACACCAAGGTTGTGGGTGTGATCCCCTGTCAGGGCACATATGGGAATTAACCAATGAATGCATAAGTAAGTGAAACAACAAATCTCTCTCTCTCTTTCTAAAGCTCTCTATCTCCCTCTCTCTCTATCCCTCTCCCACTTTCTAAAAATCAATAAATAAAAAACTTTTAAAAGACTATAACACACCACATGAAAGACCAATTTCAGGTTAAGAAACAAACCTCCTATCTGTAATTACATATGTAGAGAAAAGGACATTGTCTGTGAAGTTCTTTAAAAAACAGACTATAAAGTATAACCAAATCTGCAGAGTTAGGAGAAATTTACATTCCATAAAAAATTTTGAAGTTTTTGCCATAAATACCTATGAGTATCGTTAGAAAGACTGATATAAATGTGTCAGTTTATTTATTTGGGATTTATATGCCTCATACTGCCTCGGAGAACTTAAGATAGTTTACAATGTTAACCAGGAACCTCTGAGAATTCTGGCTGTACTTAGCTTTCATATTAAATCAACAGATTTCAATTTCTTGACTAGGCTACACAGTTAGAAAATATATTAATCCAAATCCAACACACACAGGCACTTGACTAAAACAAATATTTTACCAATATAATAATTATCACCCTTACATTCTTTTTTCCTTTCTCTTTAATCATTTTCTTCAGTTTATGACTGCTGGTCTAAAACCACAAATTTAGTTTCCTGGCTCACAGAATCAAGGGTTGGCAAACTACGTTCTCTACAGGGCCAGACAGTAAATATTATGGACTTTGCGAGCCATGCGAATCGCCAGCTCTGCTGCAACTACTAACGCTGCCATTGCAGCAGGAAAGCAGCCATAAGTAATATCTAAACAAGCAACTGGGCATATTTGTGTTCCAATAAAACTTTATTTATAAAAGTAGATGGTTGCTCAGATCTGGTCCACAAGCAGTAGTTTTTCCACTGTGGGATCATAGTGACTAAGAGATCTTATTAAGCTCATTGGGAAAAATATTGCTGGAAAAGTAGTTATTCTCAAACATTTATTCTTTTATTTGCAGAGAAGCAACCATAAGCCCACATAGCACCCTGGTTTTTGTATTTCTGGAAGAATGCTTTTGTCACATCACCCAGACTTCATTATCTCTCAATGTGTGATCAGAGACTTGGACTCTCGTCTGCTGAAGAGAGTATCCCTTAAGTCCTTTTCCACGTTGTAAATCTCTGAATGCTTCTGGTAGCCACAAACAGCAGAGCCCTACATTTTCGGGAAGAATATTTTAAGCTTAAGTAATATTTTTAATTTCCATATCAATTTGAAAGTTTAAAAAAATAAATCTGAAGATTTAAATTATAATCTGCAACCTCTTGCTTTGAGCAGTCTTATCTTGATCATGTATGTTATGGGACAAATGATAGAAGTAAATAAAATAGGCTGACCTGGTTTAACATTTTCTTTTTCTTTCTCACACTGTTGCTTCTCTTGTTCTCCCTCCCTCTGCCCAGCCCTTCAGTTCAGTTTTGTATCTTTAGTTCCTGTGGGTGTTACCAATTTGTGACACTCTGTGACTGCTGGATACTTTCTCAGTAGCACCTGGATAGCTTCACTTTCACCTCCTTGAAAACAAACCAAAAAAACTTAACACAACTTTCAAATACTGCCTCTTGACTGCACCATAAATGCCAGAGGAATCTCAAAGGTCCTTGGTCTCCTCTAAGAAAGAATGAGTCAATGACACTCAGGTCTAAGAAAGTCAGCACTGGAAGTAAATGCTCCAGTTCAACATGGACATCCTCCCTCTTTCTAGTTAGTTCTCTCCTTGGAAAATTGCCTACCGTGATGTGAGTTCTTCCTGGGTGGTAAGCACTCTTTCTAGGAGTTGTGAGAATTGGGGATTTTCAGAATAAGTATCTATAAATAGCCTTATGAAGACTAATGTGTAGAAAGGTACTTAGTTCTTTTTTGTTTCTATTGCATAGTCCAGTCCAGTGATCAGATATGAGGAATCACAGTAAATCAAATGCTCTTACTAACATGCTAACAGTATTTTATTTTTCTCTTTGTTGGCATATGTCTGTGAATTATTCTTGTAAATTTGCTGCTACAATATAGAACTTACCAAGAACTTGAATGGGGTTGGTATTCCAGCCAAATATATTTATAATATCTTAATACTTTTATTGTTACGTTTCTATCCGTGGTGCTGATGATAAGATTCAGTGGTCCCAAGACTGACGAGAATAGGGTTGTGTGTGTGTGTGTGTGTGTGTGTGTGTAACACACGTGTGCTCGTGCCACACACACACACACACACACACACACACACACACACATGAAAGCCCAATCAAGCAGAGATGAGCCTAGCTCATGGGTAAAGAGGGGTAAAGAACATGGGCAGAAAGACATTCTGAACACTGTGCCTGAGAGGTGGGCTGATATTGTCCTCCTGATCCAGCTACATGCTCTGCAGAGAAGCAGGAGAGGGGAGGGGGGGGTAAATCTAACAAGGACAGTGGTTCAGAACTAAATTTGTGACCGGAACCAGAGGGCTGGATGGCCTGAAAAAGGTCCAGAGTATTATGGAGGACAATGGAAAACCACCCAACCAGCTTGGGCAAATATATTTGTGAATAGGGTGTTGATGAAAACTTGTCACACAATGTTAAAGGGATTTCTGGATTTTAAGAACTTGTAGTGATCAAAATGGAAAGGAATAAAATGATATGGCCTTGCCATCTTTTTTCCTTTCTAAGTGGATTCTGAGCCCTCCCCCCCACCCACCCATCCAATATTGAGCAGCTATTTCATGTGGGCTCCAATTGGCTTCAGATTATGTCCTTTACTCTCGGCCCATGGATGGACGGTGTCACTGAACAGCTTCCTAAACTGGCCACCTCTAAATGCTGCTCCCGTCCAGGGGGATCAAATTCTCATCATTGCTGTTAAGATACTTGGGGGGTTCCCCAGGTCTGTCTGCCAATCTGAGCTGTGTATTGTGGCTTTGGATTGCTGAACAAGGATGGCCCCTTCGGCAGGCAGACAATTATAAACTATACTGAAATGGAGCTTTGGGGGTAGAGAAATTTCCATAACCGTTAAAGTGATCAGAGAGGGAGCAATAAACAGGGCTGTTCAGGCCGGATGGCGTGCTCCATTGGATGAATGGATCCCTGTCCTCCCACCATGCCTGCCCCATTAGCTGTGGCCATGAACAGATAGGGAGCCCTCAGGAGTTTTTATGGGCTTGCATTTATTGCAGCGTGTCTTTATGAATTATACGTTGTTTGTTAAAAATGAAAAAAATGCATCCTAACTATAAACAAGGTTTATTTTCAGTGATTGACGCTGGGTGGTAGCATAAGTATTTTTATATTTACATATTAACTGCCTTCCAAAATTTCTGAAATGAAAATGCATTACTCTAATGATCAAGAGTCCATGAATAAAATTACATGAGACAGAACTTCATAAAAAATCTTGATGGGTGTTTGACTACATCTGTCCTTGTCACCTCGTTCCCCACTCCCAAAACCAACATGCCCACAGAGAACGCTGGTGTGCTGAACTGATTTCAGTCATAACAGAGGCAATATCTCAAACTACTGTGGGGAGTTTAAGTTTTATGGTATCTATGTGCATGTCTATTAGATTAATGCCTCTTTTATTTTTGAAAAAGGGTGACTCACCTTCCCAGTGCTATTATAAAGAATGGTGTATGGAAGCCTAGGGTGCAGTAAGATCAACTTCCCCCTGGTTGCCAAGGGCCTGCACAAAGCCTAGGCAACTGTGCACTGTCCATTGTCTTGAACTTGCCTTTGTAGACTCATTACTGTACTTTATTTATCAACCCTGTGATTTTTAGGAAGCTTCTTAATACCCTTCTACTTCAAATTTAACACTTAAATTGGAAAACAGTTTTGCTGCACAAATATCAAAGAATTTACTCATTATCATATATTATATATAATGACTTAACATAATGTTTATTTATAATAGTTTTAAAAGGAATAATGCTCAGTACCAGGAAAAAGTACAAACCTATTATGAATAAGCAAGTATAGAAAGGGAAAGGCGAAGGCCAATAAAATAAAAGGGTCTTAACTTCCCTGGTCTCATAGGTTTGCACTCCAATGAGTCCCTTTGTTTTGCACATATTTTGAGTAGATCACAAATTTTTTGTAACAATTAGATGATTTTTTTCTATGATAGGCCTAAAGGAATACCTAACATAAGAAAGTGGTTTGATGCATGATGTATGCCTTTCAGAAGCCTTTGGGAAGAGGAGATAAGTCGTCCAACCAGTATTTATGGGCCAGAGATTGGGGTCTGACTCCTAAGAAGAAGAGACTAGATTGCTGACAAGAGGAGGAGGGGAAGGAGAATGTCCCATGTTCTGGTTTTCAGGATAAGACCCTGGGGGGTGCTGATACTCAAAAACCAAGGCAGAAGTCCAGTGTACACAATGATTTATAAGTTCATCTTCTAGTACAACATTGGTACACATCTTTTCTTCCACCTCCATTTCTTCTTTTCCTTTTCCTCCTCCTCCATCCCTCTCATTACCATAAAATTGTTCTCACTATAATTACCTTTAATTGAGTACCTTTTTATTTGACTTGACTTGTGCTGCATTAGACACTCTATCATCCATCTATCTATCTATCTATCTATCTATCTATCTATCTATCTACCTACCTACCTACCTACCTACCTACCTATTAGAATTCAGAACAGTCTTACAAGAAATAAAATATCATCCTCATTTTTGATATACAATAGGACATTTCAGATTTGTTAATCAGGCTCTTTGAAGTCACCCAGTACAAAACATGGCAAAGCCATGATTAAAAACTCTACTTTGGGTTGGAGAGGGAAGAAATGTGGCTCACACCAGGGACCCATCTTTCTATAATAAGGCAGTGGGACTCATGGCAGAACTCACCCATAGAAGAGGGTGGATGTTTGATTATTGTCCTCAGCAGCCTTATTTTAGGAATGGGTGTCCCTGAGGGCAGGCCCTGGGGCAGAGTTCAGAGCCATGTGGCCTCTTCCGGCAAGTGGAGCTCTCAGCCCTTCACCAGCTGCAGACTCTCAACTTCTAGGGGAAGGGGGAGTATTTTTAGGTTCTCTTTCAGCGACTTCCTTTTTCTTTGTCTTCTTCCTCAGGCATATGTAAACTGATATTTCAAACTTAGAAGTGCGCTGGGTAAATACTGACAGAATAGCAAGCTGAAAGCAAAGAAAAGGGGAAAATGTCAATCCCTTACATATGAAAAATAAATTTTAAAAAATCTTTTAAGACGTTCTAAAATGTTGCAATATTAGCAGCGCTCAGAAGCTGTGGAGTAACGTTAACCTATGCACGCAGAACTTAAAGCATATTTCCTGCCGAGCCTTCCTGCTGTTGGAGGCAGGAGGCAAGGGGGGACAGCATCTCACAAGTTTGCAGTGGGACTTATTTTTAACTTTGAAAAAAAAGTATGTTATTGATGAAATTCTAAGTTTCCTTTCATTTTTATGCACGCCCCCCACGTACCCTCTGCTGGAGCCACATACTATTCTTACCATTCCCCAGACACTCCAGAATCTTTCAGATTCCATGATTTTGCACGCATTTTTTTTTCCTAACAAAGATACCCTTCAAATGAGTTTCTGCCAACTCCAAATTTAAAAAGGCAGCTGAAATGTCACTTCCTCTGTCAGACCTTCCCGAAGGCTTCACAGCCTCGGACATCCTCACTTCATGTCGTTTCCGCCTCTGCTGCAGCGTCTTTCCATCTTGACACCAGATTCATTTCAATAAATTAGCACTCATTCGTGTGAGCTTCCTGAGCCCCAGCATTGCATCTCCTACATGAGCTGTCTTCTGGGGTTGACACTTAGTGTGAACTCAATATATGTATACACAACACACACACACAGATACTGATGAAGGAATTTCAGCCCCTCTCCTGGACCCTCCTTGCTTTCTATTCGGGAGTCAACCACATTTTATGAGGATTTTATTGTGCAGTAAGCAACTCTAAAGAAAATTACCCCAAAGTAAAACAAAACAACAAAAAGGAAGAAAAGTGATTCCAGTATGTTTGCCATCTCAGAAAGAGTAGGCCATTACTATTTATGAAGGGTACTCATTCCACCCTGATTCCACACTTTCTTTTTGGGACTCAGAGCTGTGAGTACCTCAGATCTTTGCGAGTTCCAATTGCCTCCCTGGTTGACTTCACTGCTCAGACATCTAATACCTTCAGCTCTAAATTGGGAGTGACTTAGTTATTATTATGGATTTTGATGAGGACTCATAGGTGCTTGATACGTGGCAGGAGCTGAATACATTTTAGCCAACAATGTTGCCGGCACAGTGAACCCTCGGTTTCACCCATAAATCCTAGGATTGGACATGTGTCAGTGAACCCACTGATTGGTGTACCCACAGAAGAGCTGTGTTTTGTACCGCCAGTCAACTGGTACAGTGGCGTAGTGTGGGGAGCACTGGACTAGGCGTCAAATGTAGTTGACTCATCTGATGTGTGGCTATTACCAGCAACAGGTTATGCATTTAAATTCTGGTCCAGCCTTTTTAGAAATTATATTTGTGACCTTGGGCAAATGATCTGTTTATAGTGATGAGTCCAGCCCCCCACTTTCTAAATGCAAATTGTAGTTTCTAACTCCCAGCAATGTTGTGGTCATGAAATAATACTATCACGAGCTATTTTCTGAATGTTTTCTGTATGTCAGGCACAGGGTTCAGAGCTGTGCATGAATCACCTCATTTAATATTACAAAAATCTAGGAAACAGATGCTACTGTCTATTTTTTAATGAGCATATTAAGGTTTTGCAGGGGGGCGGTGGGGGAGGAGGGAGGAATACATCCAATGAAACACAGCCAATCTCCCTGGTTGCAAAGCTCACACTTGCAGTGACTGAGCTGTCTTGTTTCCCTTTAAATTTAGTGCATTGAACAAACATCAGCTCTGGAATTACTAAGGGCAAGACAGGGAGGTGAATAGGACAAATGACATCTCTCCTTTTATGGCAGTTGCATTCTAACAGGAAAGAAACCAACAAACAATAAATAGAGTTTCAGTTAGTGGTGATACACTTGAAAAACAACAACAGGATGACATGATAGCTTGATAAGACAGGAGCAGAGTAGGTGTTCCTGAGTTGATAAGATTTACTATAAGACCTAAATGATGAGAGGACTATGTCTGATAAAGAGACTCAGTGACATCTGGGTGTAGCTCAACAAGTGTGTGCTGAGTTTAGCAGGAATCCGTCACTGACTCAATGAACCAGTCTGCCCATCAGCCACCTGCCACCAGACTCAGCCCTTGCACTAATTGGCTGTGAGACTGTAGCAGCGATCCCATCCTTAACCTCCATTGTAACCATCCTTCTGATTAAATTGGTCTTGGGTGGGGCCCCCATATCTGAAGGTTAAACAACTCCTTAGGCAATTCTAAAAATCGGTCCTGGTTAAGAATCACTGAAAACATTTTCTATCATTGAGCCTCATTCTCTGCCCATAAAAAAGGAAGAGGAAAAACATGAGCAAACTCCAGTAGAGTTGACCCTCGCGAATCAGTGTGGTGGTCCTCGATCCGGCAGCACCAACATCATTTCAGGGAAAGATTCAGAGCTGTGGGTCCCACTAGTGAATTGGAATCTGGATTTTGACAACATCCCCAATGATTTCTAAGCACGTGGACGTTTCAGACGTGCAGGGCTATACTCTGTCATGAATTAAAGTTGCCAGGTAACCAAGGACAGGGGCAAGTCATAAACTATCATCTTTAAACCAAGGACAAGCAACAGGGAATTCACGTTCAAGTCAGAATGGTTTCCACAGGGGGCTCTGAGAATCAGATAAGCCCGTTTTGGGTTGCAAAATTTATTCTTCAATGTCTCCAAGAGAAACTTAGGATAGATTTTATGTTCATGCTTCAAGATACTGTTTTGAACTTTAACCAAAACTTTCCCCACTTACAGAATAAATTATGAATAAGGTCATAAATCTCATTAAAATCTAATATTCAGCAGAGCTGCCTGGTGTGTATACTATGGAAAATTGGATTTTACTGTAACTGGAGCCCGATGTATAATATTGCAAGTTAATTACAGAGGTTAGTTCTTCAACATGTAATGATAGCTTATACAGGCGCAGTCTCCCTGCTACCATCAGAATTTAAGTGCTCTTAAGAGACCAAATTTAATAACCGTTCATCTATTCAGGTTCACAAGACTCAACATTTCCTGGGTAAATAGTAATTTACATCTTTCTGGTATAGATAAAATTAGCAGATGAATGAAGTCTTCATACATGTACACAGGCAAAAGAAACATTTCTTACAATGTATGTTAAATCTATCGTGGTTTTTAAATTCTCTGGTATTGGCCTTAGCCATTGATTTAAAGGGTTGGAAAATTGCTGTTATTTGGTTACTCAGTGGATCTTTTAGGGTGTCTGTGCACCTATGACTCGCAAATGGTTACTCAATCTGTATTATTTGAGTTGATGACATAACCACAATAATTTTAGTGTTTATGTGTATTGCAATCAAAATGTAAAGAGTCAGGTAGTCAGTGTTCATGAGTTATGCTTCTTTTGTTTGTTTCTGAAGGGAACTGAACAGTGCTTTTCTCTTATAAAACAGCACCTGCAATACCATGAATATGCAGAGAAATACACATGAACACACACACACACACACACACACACACACCCTGTGTCCATACACATCTGCATCCTTTTCTTAGCAGAAAGGGAGCATGGAAGTGATAGTGTGCTGTATCTATTTTTCTTTCCTTAGCTAAATAAGTTTTTAGTTTCTGTTAAATCAATACACTTAAGGATAATTTAAAGAAAAGACACAAATTACGTTTTCTTGTTTCTTTGAAATAAATTAATTCTCAGGGTACTTTATCTTGTTTAGAAGTTGTCTTAACCCCAGGAGATATCTCAGAATAATCTCTAATGTAGAAAAATAAACTCGGCACAGTGCAGATATACATTGAGATAGCATTGATAAATCAAATTTAAACATCAATACTTGTTAGCATTCCTTTAAATGCGCTCTCCCTTCGGCTAATGAAAACCAAGGAGAGACTCTGATTGCCCTGAGTTATTGATTACCAAGACTTCTAATTCCCCTCCTGAGATTGCACTTTGGCCAAAACTTTCACATTTCTATTTTCCAACTTAAGAAAGTAATAATTATAAATTAATGATATCAATTCCATTGAAATGCAATTACTACCATCTCACCGAGCGGAGGGGAAAGAAACCAATCTCAGCTTTTGCAAAGTTTCAGGCATCATCTTGATTTCACAAGGCCATTGGTGTTCCTGCCAAAAACGGGCTTTGAGCTCTGAGAATGGTGCACCTGCCTTTTCTAGTTCATCTCCCTCGCTTTGCTCACCAGTGGTAGATATTAATGGGTTCTCTCTAAAGTCATGATGAGAGATGAGGCAGTTGCTGGTTTACATAAGAAATAAAAGAGGCTAAGTTAGTATGTCCTTAGGTAATTTGTGCAAAAAGGAGCTGTGTGTGTGTGTCAGAAGGCAGCCAGGTTGGTCACAAAGGTATAAGCACTACTTACTAGTAGTCTGCTGTTCAAATCCCAGCTCCCCACATGCTAGCTGTGTCCACTCTGGGTGTCCCCTTCATGAGAAACAGTATGCAGCCTTCTAGTGTTTCTAGATCGTCCAAATGTACATTCTAAAATATACTTTTATTGATTTCAGAGAGGAAGGGAGATGGAGAGAGACAGAAAGGTCAATGTTGAGAGAGAATCATTGATCGGCTGCCTCCTGCATGCACTACACTGGGGATTGAGTCCGCAACCCAGGCATGTGCCCTTACTGGGAATCCAACCATGACATCCTGGTTCATAAGTTGATGCTCAACCACTGAGACACACAGGCCAGGCTCACATGTGCATTCTAAATGGACATGATGAAAAGGCAGAACTATTATTTTCAAATCAAAAAATTCATCTGCCGAGCACTTCGGGTACAATCAAAGTTCCTTTAATCATTCTCAATCTACAGACATCCAGCCTTATTTAGCCTGAAATCCAAATTTTAAGCATCCTCTAAAGTCAATATGAATATGTTAATTTCATTTTATCATCATAACAACATAAGTGCTTATAAATATCTGCAGGATCCACGTGTAAGCACACATATTTTAACATTATCAAAAGTCTTATGAAATTGTCAAGTTCTTAGAATTGATTAGTTTCCAAAGAGCTGTGAATTATGCACAGAAATGAAATACTGACAATCTATTAGAATCCAAACATTCTCCAAACTGTATTTATTACGTTATTAGTAGTAGTTTATGTGTTGAATGTGAGACTAATAATTCTACTAAAATGACACCATATATTATCATAGTGTTTCAGAATGCAACTGTTATATTTTATAACATTTTTCTGAGTTATCACAAAGTCTGTGTATCTGCTTTTAAATAATTTAGATTTTTGGGATGCGTGCCAAGTTTATCCTTCAAAGATAAACTTATTCCAAGTTTATCTTTTCACAAATTTCCTCGCTGAACTAAGCAATGCATTTAAAAATTAAAAGATATCCTATATAATAAAAGGCTAATATGCAAATTATCCCCTCAAAGAGGAGTTCGACCAGGGGGCGGGGCTGAACCACCAACCACCTGAGGCCCCTCTCCCACCTAACCCCAATCTGGTCAGCCTGGGCAGACTCCATCCATGCACAAATTCGTGCACCCGGCCTCTAGTGTTAAAAATAATCCCAGAGCGACTCTTTTGCTTTTAAGCAAACCTAATGAAAATAGAGCCAAGAAAGCCCAGCTCCTGTATTCCACTTATACTTTAAAGCATTGAGACTTTCATAACATATGTTTACCTGGTAAAGCACCATACCACATCAATTAGTAGACATGCTTATGGAAATGTCCATTTAAAGGAATATCCCTACAGTGTACATAGTCTTATAAATCCAAAGATGCTGACAAGATATGGCAGCTGCAGACAGAGAAACTGATGAAAATGCAGCGATTCTGAATTTTAATATAATATAAAGCATGTCAGCAACATTTTTGAAGAGCAGCTGCCAAGATTTCAATCCAACTGAATGGATAATGTTATTTTTATATTCTGTTCTCTTCTGGCAAAATAGACTTTTCCCCCTTTTCCTTACGATAAGCTTCAACTTATCAACAGCAAAACTTCCGACTGAATATCATGCAATGAATTATCACTCTGTTTAAGATGAGACACTAATTATAGTGACAAATGTAGAGAGACCACAGCATTGCCAAGGAGAGCAACTACAACCAAATAGTATTTGTTATTTGAAATTTGATACATTCCGTAGCAGTGATAAGTAACATAAAAAAAAAAATCTGTTTCTGTTCAAATTCAAATAGCAATACACATCATGCTTACTATCTCAATTTCTTGTAAACCTGAGTGAAAAATAAATTTGATGAAACATTTTGTGTCAAGTCAGATTTCCCTGCTGTTAAGCCAGTTTCTTGGGAATGCCTAAAAAATGCAAACCAGCCTGGCCAGTGTGGCTCAGTTGTTGTGCATATACCTATGAACCAGGAGGTCATGGTCTGATTCCAGGTCAGGGCACATGCCCCTTTGTGGCCTCAATCCCCACTAGGGAGCATGCAGGAGGCAGCCAATCAATGATTCTCTCTCATCACTAATGTTTCCATCTCCCTCTCCCTTCCTGTCTGAAATCAATAAAAATATATATTTAAAAATAAAAATTCCAACTACATGGACTGTGGCACCACAGTTCTGGCCAAAATGATTTGCCACAGTTCTCAGGGTATCAGGGCAGGCTGTGGCTCAGGGACATTGAGAGCGGGTCTGGACTTCATTCGGTCTTTAGCAACTCTCCCCACCCCACCCACAAGCAGAGCTGACAAGCCCTGCTGGGGCGATTATTTATAGTGACTCCCTTCATCCTACCTGTTCACCCCACCCTCCACAGCGCTGACCCAGTGATCGTCCCAAAACAGGCAGGTGCAACACAACTGTTTAAAGATCCAGTAACCCTCATGGACTTTGGCGGGGAGGGGGCAGAGAATGAAATCCTTAGTCTGGCCCCTGCCTACCTTTTATCTCATTTCTTGTTGCAACCCCCTGGATTATCCATAAGCTATACTCTTACCATAAGGCACAATTTTCAATTTCTAAAATTCACTTCTTTCTCTCTATCCTTGCATAAAGTTCTCTGCTGGAAAAGTAATTCTTAAAAAACTTTATATTTTCCCAATCTCTCAACAATCTCACACAGAGGCTGTGAGCACCTTGTTTTGGATCAAGTTGTGGCCTATTTCACTAAAACCTGCAGTTTAATCTAAGAATGCCTTTGTGCTTTAAAACAACAAGAAACACAAATTATTCAAGAGCTTGCTTTGCCAGAAATTGGCATGACTTGATAAAAGGAAGCATAATTAAACAAACATATACACACATTCAAACACAGGAACAGAAATACTAAACCAATGAGTCCATGTAATAACTAATATATGTCATGTGAACTCAAGCAAATTATTTCATCTTTTGGACTTTAAATTTTGTATCTGTAAAGTAGTGGTCAATGTAATGATAATTTATCTATTTTTCAACTCTGTCATGAGACTAAAATTATGAATTCAGTATCAGTTACAGGCCTTCTAATTATTGCTCTGAAAACCTTTACATTTCTTTCTATTTAATGTGTGACACTTCGCAACTGCTCTTTTTTACTTGGCCATGGTAAAATTTGATTTAGCGAAACATAAGGCATTCTGTCTGCCCTTAAGAAGGATATAGTTGAGAGGAGTGGCGGCGAGTCTGTTCAAGTTTGATGATGTTGAGAATAGCAACGTGTGGGGTCTGGAAGCGGGCCCTTTCAAGACAGCTTTCATCCTGGCTGCTCGCCCTTCAGAAAACTGCTTTTAAATGTGACTCAAGATGACTTAGAGTAAGAGATTGGATGTTACAGGACATTCACTATGCCTGTCACATGGGCAAGAGGCTAATCTCAATGAGACTTACACCATGTTCCAAATGCTCTAAAAGGAGACCCAGCCTCCTCTCCGGGTCCTCACAGTAAGGCTGAAGGAATGAATCATTCCAAATTGCATTTTGAAATGCAGTAAGGGCGTCTGCTGATAGATGTTTTGCCTTTGGAGCCCACAGTGTCTAATTTCATTCTCCGATGTTCCCTCATGCATCAATCACTTACAATGAACAACTTCCAGAGGGCCTGCCTTCAGTTTCCTTCAACCTGTGGAGTTACCTCTGTGTCTATCCCAAGTTCAAATCCAGCCTTTCAATTAGTGGGTTAGTGAACTCCCCAGTTTAGTTTAATTGGGTCTGATCAAACCCTGGTTTATTATAACCAGCTAGTCTGGTATCAACTGCAAATGACTAAGGAAATAACACTCATTATCCACAAACACACACAAAAAAATAAAAACAATTTCATCACAATATCATATTTTGATATATAATTTATATAATTAATGCTACAAAAACACAGGGATGGGATTCAGAAAATGGCAGCGGAATAGACAGATGTGTTCCGAGCCTTGTCCTGGAGTGGAAAGAAAGAGCAGCTGAGGGTCGCACGGGGAGTGTTTGATGGCAAGTTAGGGGACAGCTAGACTCCAGGAGAAGGTGGGGGACTGCTGGATGGGGTTCCCCTGACTGGGAAGCCCCCACTGCTGCTGGGTCCCCTCCCAGAGCTACGGGCTCAGACGTGGAGACTGCGCCATCTTGAAGGAGATAGTGGATCTTATTGGAAGCCTGAAAATCTACAACTGCAGCACTCACTGAACAGCTGCGAGCCCCAGAACACTGGTCCCCAATTGGCACAAACACGCGGATTCCGGGGAGCTCTGCACTCCACCACGGAAGGGTCAGATTTTGCCTGGGATAAGGTGAGGTCTCTGGTCCCAGCAGGGAGAGAGAAATGCCTGCTTTGTGGGAGCTGGAGGACCGGGGAAGTCAGTGCCTGGAAAAATCCGTGGCTGTTGGGGCTGGCGTGATCCGTGAATGTGGAAGGGGGTCCTCAGAGCTTCTAATAGAGGGATCTCCAAAGAGCAACCCATTTTGATCTGACGCAGAGGGACAGCCTAGGGGTATCTAAAGTGTGCCGGCTGCTTAGACTCAAGGTGGAAAAGAGGACTGCACAGACTTGTGTGCAGACCCACTGTTGGCACACTTGGGCTTTTTTCTCTTCAAATCCTTGCTTCGGATTACTAAGCCCAGTGCATAGGATCACTCAGTTGGGGACACCCTGGGAGATGGCAGGGGAAGGTTGTTTTTCTGGAACCTGAGGATTGGAGCGGGGAGTGACTATCGGAGAGCCAGCTCTGAGGCAGCCCATGCCCACAAACCGGTATTGAGAAATTCAAAGTATTGAGTGCCACAGGGAAAGAAGGATCTAAATACAGGCTAGAGAGGCCAAATAGATCTGGAAGTCAATCCAGAAACACTGCCACCCAGGGGCTGAATCACAAATTGACTCTTGTGTATTAAAAAATAAAGGAATATGAGAAATTAAGACACTGCCTGCTTAAAAATCAGGACTGGCTTACAACACTGAGGAGCAGTGGAACACAGGGAACTGCAATACTGTCTGGACTAGGAAACAGGCATGCCAAAAAAAAAACAATAGAAGAAGTGAATGACCTTCACTACTTCACATTTTATATTTTTACTTTTTTTTGCATCTTTTACTTAAGAAACTAATTTTTTTCCTCACTTTATTTTACCTTTTTAATTATTACATTTTTCTTTTCAATCAGTATTATTACTACTACTATTTTACTTTTGTTTTTAAGTGTCATTTTATTTTCTCTTTATTTTACTTTGGGATTAGTGTTCTACATTCTATTTTCATCTTTCCTTTAGTATCATTTTACTCTATCTCAACTCTACCTTTATGCCACCACTCTCTTCCTAGCCTTTCCCCTTTTGGTGTCCTGTTTCTCTTAACCCTTTCCTGCTTTAGAGAGAACTACATAACCAGACATCTGGAGAAGAGAGACCATGGGGAGACAAAGAAACAGCCCACATATGAAAGAAAATCAGGCATCACCAGAAAAGGAAGTAAATGAAATAGAGGCAAGCAACCTATCAGAGAAAGAATTCATAGAAATTGTCATAAGGTGGCTGAAAGGAATGGAAGAACAATTCGACAATATGAGTAAGAACCAAGAGGAAATGAAGAAGAAATGAAAAATGACGTCGCTGCTGTAAAGAACTCAATAGGAAGCGTCAAGAGTAGACTAGAAGAAGCAGAGGGCTGCATCAGTGAGCTAGAAGACAAGATGGGAAAAAATACCCAAGTAGAGCAGCTTCTAGAAAAAAAAAATTAAAAAGCAGGAGGAGAGCCTAAGGGAACTTTGGGACAACATGAAACAAAACAACATCCACATAATAGGGGTTCCAGAAGGAGAAGAAACTGAGCAATGAATAGAAAACCTGTTTGAAGAAATAATGACAGAAAACTTCCCTGATATAGGGAAGAAAAAACCCCACACAAATCCAAGAAGCTCACAGAGTCCCAAGCAAAATGAACCACAAAAGAACGATGTAAAGGCACATTATAATTAAATTGGCAAACACCAACGACAAAGTATGAATCTTAAAAGTGGCCAGAGAGAGACAGAAAGTTACATACAAAGGAACGCCCATCAGACTAGAAACTGATTTCTCAACAGAAACTCATCAGGCCAGAAAGGAATGGAATGAAATATACAAAGTCATGCAAAGGAAGGGTCTGAATCCAAGAATACTGTACCCAACAAGGTTATCAATCAAAATTAAAGGTGAAATCAAGAGCTTCACAGACAAAAAGGGACTAAGGGAATTTATTACCACCAAACCAGCAATGCAAGAAATGCTAAAGGGTCTGCTGTAAAAAAAATAAAGAAATAGGAAGCAAAGAAAGAACACGGGTAAAGAATAAAAATGGCGACAAATAAGTACCTATCAATAATAACTTTAAATGTAAATGGATTAAATGGCCCGATCAAAAGACACAGGGTAAGAATTGGATAAGAAAACAAGACCCATATATCTGCTGTCTACAAGAAACCCACCTTAGAAAAAAGACGCACACAGACTGAGGGTAAATAGATGGAAAAAGGTTTTCCAGGAAAATGGAAATGAAAAAAAAAAAGCTGGGGTAGCAATACTTATATCTGACAAATTAGATCTCAAAGTGAAGGACATAACAAGAGATAAGGAAGGCCACTTCATAATACTAAAGGGAGCAATCCAACAAGAAGAAATAACTCTGGTAAACATATACACACCCAATACAGGAGCACCCAAATACATAAAAAAAAAAAACTCCTGTAGGATATCAAGGGAGAGATTGACAGCAATACAATCATAGTAGGAGACTATAATACCCCACTATCACCATTGGACAAATCCTCTAAAGAAAAAATCAGCAAAGAAACATCAATCCTAAATGACTCACTAGACCAGATGGAATTAATTGACATCTTCAAAACATTTCACCCCCAAAGTCACAGAATATACATTCTTCTCAAGTGCAGATGGATCATTTTCAAAGATAGAACATATGTTTGGACATAGGCAAAGTCTCTTCAAATTCAAGAAGATAGAAATCATATCAAGCATCTTCTCAGATCACAGTGGAATAAAACTGGAAAGCAACTACAATAAAAACAATCCAAAGAAATCAAACACATGAAGACTAAACAGCATGCTATTAAACAATGACTGGGTTACCAGAGAGATCAAGGAAGAAATAAAAAACATCATGGCAACAAATGACAATGAAAACACAACAGTCCAAAATCTCTGGGACACCGCAAAAGCAGTCTTGAGAGGGAAGTTCATAGCTCTACAAGCCTACTGCAAAAAACAAGAAACAATGGTAATAAATTACCTAACCCTACAACTCAAAGAGTTAGAAAGAGAGCAACAAGAAAAGCCCAGTGTAAACAGAAGGAAGGAAATAATAAAGATCAGAGCGGAGATAAATGACATAGAGACCAAAGAAAGAATACAAAAGATCAACAAAACCAAGAGGTGGTTCTTTGAAAGAATAAACAAGATTGATGAACCTCTAGCCAGGCTCACCAAGAAGCAAAGAGAGAGGAATGAAATAAACAAAATCAGAAATGAAAGAGGTGAAATAACAATAGACCCCGCCGAAATACAAAGGATTGTTAAAAAATACTACAAACAACTCTATTCCAACAAACTGAACAACCTGGAGGAAATAGACATATTCTTAGAAAAATATAACCTTCCAAAACTCAATCAGGAAGAATCTAAACAGCTCAATAGGCCAGTAACTATGGAACAAATTGAAGCAGTCATCAAAAATCTTCCAGCAAACAAAAGCCCGGGGCCAAACGGCTTCACAGGGGAGTTTTACCAAACATTCAAGGAAGAACTAAAACCTATCCTCCTAAGACTATTCCAAAAAATTCAAGAGGAAGAAACACTTCTAAACTCCTTCTATGAAGCCAGCATCACCCTAATACCAAAACCAGATAAAGACAACACAATGAAAGAGATTTACAGGCCAATATCCCTCATAAATATAGATGCCAAAATCCGCAACAAAATTCTAGCAAATCGTATCCAGCAGTACATCAGAAAGATCATATACCATGACCAAGTAGGATTTACCCCAGGAATGCAAGGATGGTACAATATCCACAAATCAATAAAAGTGATACATCACATAAACAAATTGAGAGATAAAAATCACATAGTCATATCAATTGATGCAGAAAAAGCATTTGACAAAATCCAACACCCTTTCTTGATAAAAACTCTCAACAAGGTGGGAATAGAAGGATCATACCTCAACATAATAAAAGCTATATATGATAAACCCACAGCAAACATCATACTCAATGGGCAAAAACTAAAACCATTTCCCCTAAGAACAGGAACAAGACAGGGATGCCCACTCTCACCACTCCTGTTTGACATAGTACTGGAAGTATTAGCCATTGCAATTAGACAAGAAGAAGAAATAAAAGACATCCAAATTGGAAAAGAAGAAGTAAAGCTGTCCTTATTTGCAGATGGCATGATATTGTACATAAAAAATCCGAAAGACTCCATCAAAAAACTAATAGACTTAATAAATGAATTCGGCAATTTGCAGGATACAAAATTAACGCCTAGAAATATATTGCATTTCTATACACCAATAGTGAACTTACAGAAAGAGAGACTAAAAAAGCAATCCCATTTACCATCGCACCAAAAAAACTAAGATACCTAGGAATAAACTTAACTAAGGAGGTAAAAGACCTATACACGGAAAACTACAGGACACTGAAAAAAGAGATAGAGGAAGACATAAACAGATGGAAGAACATACCATGTTCATGGATTGGTAGAATCAACATCATTAAAATGTCCATACTACCCAAAGCAATCTATAGATTCAAAGCACTCCCCATTAAAATACCAATGGCTTATTTCACAGACCTAGAAAGAACTCTCCAAAAATTCATCTGGAATAAAAAAAGACCCCGAATAGCCACAGCAATCCTGAGAAAGAAGAATAAAGTAGGAGGGATCTCAATACCAGATTTCAAGCTGTATTACAAAGCCACTGTTCTCAAAACAGTCTGGTACTGGCACAAGAACAGACATATAGATCAATGGAATAAAATAGACAATCCAGATATTGACCCAAACCACTATGACAAAGGAGGTATGAACATACAATGGAGTCAAGACAGTCTCTTCAATAAATGGCGTTGGGAAAATTGGACAGATACATGCAAAAAAATGAAGCTAGATCACCAACTTACACCATACACAAAAATAAATTCAAAATGGACACAGGACTTAAACATAAGACGGGAAACCATAAAAATACTAGAGGAATCCACAGGCAGCAAAATCTCAGACATATGCCGAAAGAACTTCTTCACTGATACTGCTCCTAGGGCAATGGAAGCTAAAGAGAAAATAAACAAATGGGACTACATCAAAATATAAAGCTTTTTCACAGCAAAAGAAACCATCAACAAAACAACAAGAAAGCCCACTGTATGGGAGAACATATTTGCAAATGTTATCACTGATAAAGGTTTAATTTCCAACATCTACAGGCAGCTTATACAACTTAATAAAAGGAAGATAAATGATCCAATAAAAAAAAAATGAATGGACCCAAATAGAATCTTTTTCGAAAGAAGACAGAGGAAGGCCAAGAGACACATGAAAACATGCTCAAAGTCACTAATTATCTGAGAGATGCAAATCAAAACGACAACGTGGTACCATCTCACACCTGTCAGAATGGCTCTCAACAACAAATCTACAAATGACAAGTTCTTGCGAGGATGCGGAGAAAAAGGAACCCTCGTGCACTACTGGTGGGAATGCAGACTGGTGCATCCACTGTGGAGAACAGTATGGAGTTTCCTCAAAAAACTGAAAATGGAACTCCCATTTGACCCAGTAATCCCACTCCTAGGAATATATCCTAAGAAACTACAAACACCAATCAGAAAGGATATATACACCCCTATGTTCATAGCAGCACAATTTACAATAGCTAAGATTTGGAAACAGCCTAGGTGCCCGTCAGCAGATGACTGGATCAGGAAACTATGGTACATCTACACAATAGAATACTATGCTGCCAAAAAAAGAAGGAATTCTTACCATTTGCAGCAACCTGGATGTAATTGGAGAACATTATGCTAAGTGAAATAAGCCAGTCGATGAAAGAAAAATACCACACGATCTCACTCATTTGTGGATAATAAAGAACATTTTAATCTGATGAACAAAAAGATAGATACAGAGGCAGTAAAGCATCAAACAGACTGTCAAATTACAGTGGGAAGGTTAGGGAGAGGTGGGGGAGATAAGAGATCAACCAAAGGACTTAAATGCATGCATATAAGAATAACCAACGGATGCAAACATTGGGGGGTGAGGGCATGTATAGAATTGGGGTGGGTGGGCAATGGTAAGATATGTACACATATAATCCTATCTAATAATAGAGTAACATGTAAATTACCATCACTCCGCTACGCCCACGATTGGGTGGCGGGTGGCTGGGGGGCGGGACTCGGGTGGCCTATCCAGCCATTGAGAGGCACGGATCCGCTGCCACTGAGGGGGGCTACCCTGCTGTTGAGAGGCGCAGGGGGCGGGACTTCTGTCCCCTGTGCCTCTCAATGGCCAGATCCGCGGCCGCTGAGGGGGCCTGCCACGTACACCCAGGTGCGCCTCTCAAAGGCAGGGTAGCCAGGTGTCCGCAGCAGCCCCCCTCAGCGCCTCTCAACAGCAGGGTAGCCCCCCTCAGCGGCAGTGGACCATCAAAAGCGTGGGAGCTGGGTGCCTGTCTGCTCCAGCACCAGGCCTTTCAGAAGCCTCCGCTGAGCCGGAGGCTTCTGAAAGGCCTGGTGCACCAGTGGACAGGCACCCAGCTCCACCGCGAAAAGCGAAAGCATGTAGGGGACCCTACACGTGCATGATTCAATCATGCACTGGGCCTCTAGTACCTTAATAAAAGAAAAAAAAAAAAAACATGAAAAAAAAAGACACAGGGATGTGATATTAATGTGAGCTGAGAGTTTCTTGTTTCAATGAGGACTTAAAGCATGTAGGGTGTGCTTTAATAAAGATGCTATAACCTGGTTCCTCAGTACTCTTCATCCAGCTCTGTCTTCCCTTGCTCTCTGTGTTGCTCTCACATTTAGAATTCCCAGAAATTATAAAATTTTAAATGTCATGAAGCCATGTACATGTCGCTCTCTACTAAAATACACAACAATCTATTAAACACACTCCTATATGAACTCCAACACCCAGTTTTATGTTTCCTTCATTGATGTAGAGGTCTGCCTCCCACAGAACTTGAGAATGAGAGTCATGCTTTATTATTTCTGTGATTCTCATACCCTACATATCACCTGGGGAAAGTATGCATGCAATGGTAATTTTTGAATGTATGAGTAGATGATGAATGGATGACATTGATTGAAGGGAAGAAGGCCAAACAACTCAGGGTCAGGCATTGAAGAGTGTTGGAAATGGCATGGGAACAGGCTGATTTCTTGCACAGAAGTGTTGGGACATGATTTAAACATTCCACATGCCAGATTGAAAGGCAGTAGGTGATACGTTTATGTAGATCCTGGATGCAGTAAAGTTCCAATCAAGATTAATGTCTGAGATTCTAGACAGTCAAAGAAGATTCTCAAGAAGGTAAAATAACTAATAACACTTTATATTTGGAGAATTCATTTTTCTGCTTGAATAAAGCCCTTGCCCCCATACAGAAAATCAGACTTGTTTAATAAAATCTGAAATGGCACGTTAAGAAAATGGTAGGTTTGATGTCACATGACACTCACCTTGGTCCCCTTGCACATAGACAGTGACTCCTGCTTTGAAGTGGTAATTTATCAAATGTTAACCTTGAGACCTGGATAAGTGAATGTCGTTTGCAGGGCGTTGGGGTTGCACTCTGAAACTCTGTCTCATTATGGAAAATAACAGAGCAAGGAGAGAAGCTCAGAAATGCTGGACTACTAGAAGTCAAAGGTCACGAGAAAAATGCCTCCGTGTGTTTATGGCTGCACATTTGCATTTTATATATCATTTTATTTTCCACCGTGCTTTAATAATCATTTTAGCTATTTACCTTTAGACATGCAAAATTCACAATTTGCATCTGCAAATATCTACTCCTAGATACATCTGCTCACCTGCAGTATAATTAATAACTGAAATTCTTTGACATTCTAAGATGTAAACAGTTTCTTAGGCTTGATGTTGGAGAGTCTGCAAATATTAAAAGTTGATGCTTGATTCTCTCTCTCCCCCTTTCTCCCCCTTTAATACACCATTACCTCTAACACTTGGATGTTTAAAAACACATTTTCTGATTGTAGTTGGAAACCTGAAAATTTTTCGAAGTGCACTGGGTGCTGTTAAGTAGCGCCCAGCTATTTCCCTCATCACTGAAGCACTCATTCCATCAGCTGCCTGACAGCTTGTAGCTGAGTCCCCTCTACGATTGCTCCTAGCCTACTCACCCAAGTTCACAACTTCCTCCCAAAGTCACGCCTCCTACCCAGGGTCATTCTGCTCTCAATGGTTGGTAGATGCAGTGGATCAAGGCTTTGGCTCCTTATCTTAGTCAGGTTGAGCTGCTATAACAAAATGTCACAAGGACACTTATTTCTCACATTTACTTCTGAATGCTGGGAAGTTCAAGATCAAGGTAGATTTAGCATCTGGTGAGGACAGGCTTCCTGGTTCACAGACAACCATCTTCTCACTGTGTCCTCACATCACAGAAAGTGGTCGGAGCACTCTCTGGAGTCTCTTGTATAAGGGCCTACTCCCATTCATGAAGGCTCCGCCATTATGACCTAATTACCTCCAAGGCCCTACCTGCAAATGCCGTCACACTGGAAGTTAGAATTTCATCATGTGAACTTTACGGGACATTGTGTTCTCTTTGGCCCAATTCAGGATAATTCTCTAGGAACACCTCTGCTCCAGAACTTCCCATAGTGCAGCCTTAGACCTTTCCTGGGTTGGCATTGAAGCCCAGCTTTTGGCTCTGCCCCGTCTGTCACTTTACTCCCCATGCTTGTAGGGATGTGAGAAATATTACCTAAAATGTCCTGAATACCAATTTCCATCTCAGAGTCTGTCTCCAGGGGAACCTGATCTTCTACAGAAAATAGTAAGAATAGGTGAAATCAACCTATGGAATTTGAATTTTGAAAAGTCACACATGCTAACTTAATACACTGAAAATCTCAAAGAAAGGCTGTCCATTCCTCCACTGGGCGCCCGGAGTATGCTAAATAGTCATTGTTTGTGGTTGAAAAATTCTCAAGGCATGTCTTAGGGCACAACCATAATGGTCATATTTTTTTTGTCCCTTAGCCCCACTTTTGGGCATTTGTTTTAGGAGAAACTGAAGAATGTGACAGTTTTTTTCCTGTCGAGGTCTTACAGGTTACTGAGTAATTAAAATATACACCACTATCTTAAAGAAATCTTGATAGACATTTTGACACATTAGACAACTGAATTCTATTTTCTCACATCTGTGTGTCACCTTATATTGCTCAAAGCACCCTCTCCTCACATGATCCATCACTGCGAGATGTGTGCAAAACTGGCGCCTCTTTATATTTAGAGATGAACATAAAAACTGAGCAATATATTATTTTCCTCAGCTAAATGGGTGAGTAAATGCCAAATGGTGGTGATTCAAACCTTTAGTGATATGAGCTGATATACAAATAGATTGATAATAATTAAATGCCACAATAAGTCTCAAATGAAGGCATTTGGGTCTACTCTAATGATAGCATTTACCTCTATTCCCGTATACATAGTAATCACTTTTGTGTTCAGGCAATGCCTTGCTCACCACCGACCTAGAACAAGACAAGGCCATTTCTAACCCCATATCTAGAACTAGAGTGTTAGCAGAACCCAGGATTCCTTTCTCTATGACTATTTGCACCTCCTTTAGATGTGCCAGAGAAGCTGACTAACTTTATAATGTGTTTCAATAAAGTTTGGGCATCACCCTATAGCTATTTCTGCCTCCAGCGTCTTCAAACCTATTTATCAGACTCGATCAAGGAAACATTAAATGTTCCTGTATCAAATATCTCAGTAGTAAGAATGACCAGATTCTGATCTGGGTAAACCTTCTCACCTCACTGGTAACAGGGAGACATGGATTCTTTTTCTCTAAATTACAAGAAATGAGATGTAGGCTAATTACCACTTGGAGTAATCATCAGTGTACCAGAAGATAGTTAATATTGCTTTAAACACAAGGTCATTTCTTTTTTTTTTTAATATCTTTATTGTTCAGATTATTACAGGTGTTCCTCTTTTTTTCCCCCCATAGCTCCCCTCCATCTGATTCCCCACCCCACCCCATGCCCTTACCCCTCGCCACTGTCTTCCTCCATAGGTGTAATATTTTTGTCCAATCTCTTCCTGCACCCCTCTCCCCCCTTTCCCCCTGAGAATTATTGGTCCACTCCCTTTCTATGTCCCAGATTCTATTATATTCATCAGTCCATTCTGTTCATTAGATTTTTTATTCACTTGATTTTTAGATTCACTTGTTGGTAGGTATGTATTTGTTGTCATTTTGTTGTTCATAATTTTTACCTTTACCTTTTTCTTCTTCTTCCTCTTCTTAAAGAATACCCTTCAGCATTTCATATAATCCTGGTTTGGTGGTGATGAACTCCTTTAGCTTTTTCTTGTCTGTGAAGTTCTTTATCTGACCTTGAATTCTGAATGATAGCTTTGCTGGGTAGAGTAATCTTGGTTGTAGGTTCTTGCTGTTCATCAGTTTGAATATTTCTTGCCACTCCCTTCTGGCCTGCATAGTTTCTGTTGAGAAATCAGCTGACAGTCGTATGTGTACTTCCTTGTAGGTAACTAACTGTTTTTCTTTGCTGCTTTCAAGATTCTCTCTTTGTCTTTTGCTCTTGGCATTTTAATGATGATATGTCTTGGTGTGGTCCTCTTTGGCTTCCTCTAGTTTGGGGTTCTCTGCGCTTCCTGGACTTGTAAGTCTATTTCTTTCACCAGGTAAGGAAAGATTTCTGTCATTATTTCTTCTAATAGGTTTTTAATATTTTGCTCTTTCTCTTCTTCTGGCACCCCAATAATTCGGATGTTGTCCCAGAGGCTTCTTACACTATCTTCATATTTTTGGATTATTTTTTGTTTTTCTGGTTGGGTGTTTTTTGTTTCCTCATATTTCAGATCTTTGGTTTGATTCTTGGGGTCCTTTGATCTAAAGTTGAATTTCTGTATATTCTTTATTTCAAACAGTGTATGCTTAATTTCTGACTGGTCCTTTTCCATTTTTTTTGGCATTCTTATTAAGGTCTTTGAAGTTCTCACTAAGCTCCTCGGAGGTCTCATCAAGTTTCTCTGTGGTTTTTAGAAGATTCTTGAGTAACCTTATAAATGTGGTTTTGAACTCTATGTCCAGTAGTTTGCTTTCCTCCATTTCTTTCATTTGTGACATGTTTCTTTGTCTCCTCATTTTGTTGCTTCCCTGTGTTGTTGGAGTGGTTTTATGTGGTAGGTGACCTATAGGGCACAGTGGTTCAGCCTCCCCTATCACCTGAAATGGACACTCTTGGTGCACCCCTTTGTGAGCTGTGTACAAAGTCTTGATGTAGTTAAGCCTTGATTGCTGTTGGTACACTGGGAGGAATTGACCTCTAGGACAATTGGCTGTGAGGACCTGCTGTGTCTATAATGGGAGAACTGCTGCGCTGGAGACACGCTTATAGGGCAGGACTTGTTTCAGTGGGGCTTTGGTGCTCACTTGAGTCTGCCTCTTGAATGTGTCACTTATGGTTTTGAGTAGTTGAAATCTGGTGTCATCTCACCCTGACCACTAGGTTCACTGGCTTCTGGATCTCCAATGGGGTGCAGGTCAGCAACTGTCTGAGGCCACCCAGCAGGAGCAACAGCGAGAACTACAGTTTTCTCCTCTGTGCTTGGGGTTTGGAGGTTTTGGAGCTGTCTGACCAGAGCTGCAGTTTGTTAGGTTAAGCTGCGATAGGGCAGGCCATTTATGTGCAAAAGCCGCTGCGTGGAGCTTGGATGGATTTGTAGATTGTGCAGGGTGGGGTCTCAGGGAGTCACTAGGCTAGGGCGTGGCAAACAGCGATGGCTGCCAGTCAGCTGTCTCTGCGTCTCCGCGTTTCCAAGTCCCTGCATCCCGCGCTCCAGCGCAGTAAACAATGATTGCTGCGCACACTTCTGCAAGAAAGCCACCCTCACTTTCCGACCCGATGGCAGACAGTCCAGCTTTTCCCCATAGGAGTTTCAGTCCCCAGAATCTCCCCAGAAACTGGAGTTCAGAGTAATTGGGAGCTTGTCTCACTTCAGGTTAAAGAAAGCAGCTCACCCAGTCGCCCGCCGCCAGCCCAATTCATGCGCCTCCGTACCTCAGCTTTTCAGCGCTTGTGCACGTCTCAATGCTCTTTTCTCTTTCCTTCTAGTTGTAGAACTTCCACTCAGCCAGCTTTCCCATGGTTCTGGGTGATAGACATTTTGTGTTTTAGTTGTAGTTTTGAAATTGTTGTGCGAGGCAGCAGTTTAGGGCATTTACCTATGCCACCATCTTGGTTTCCCCCACAAGGTCATTTCTTAACAGAGATTTCTGTATTCATATATCATGAAAAAAAAAAGGAAAGGAAAAAAAGCTGATGAAGGGTGAGATGGAGAACTATATTCTGTCTACTGCTAACTTAATACACTGAAAATCTCTTTTTTTCAGAAAATACACTTTTCTGAAGACCATGAAGACATCCTTTCATCTTTCAGAACTACTTTATCACCAAAAAGGAAGCAAAATAGATAGGTTCTATCTTCTCACACACTAGCTTTCTTTGTTTTTAAATTTGGTTGTTATTCAACTTCTCTAATTATTGTTTTTTTTAAATAACATGAGAATATTAATAGTACATATTTCTATCAGAGTCAGTGTGGAAGAGACAAACGATTCTAAATATTTCAGTAGAAGAATTTAATCCAGAGAGGAGAGGAGAGGAGAGGCGAAGGGAGGGAAGGGAAGGGGAGAGGAGGGGAGGGGAGGGGAAGGAGGGAAAAGGAGGGGAGTGGATGGGAGGGGAGGGGAGGACTTTGAGAGCACAGGGTGTGCTAAGCATTGGGATTATTTCCTCCCTTTTTCCTTCTAAAAAGTGTTACTCTGTGCATGAAGGTCCATGAAATGTTTTCTATTTTGGACTTCTTTTTCAACTCTAAAGAAGTGTTATTTCAGATTTCTTTTAAATTGTAAATTACATTGTGAACTTTCGTTGCTTAGCAAACAACCAAATCTCAGTAGTGTACAATAATAAGCATTTATTTCTCACTCTGGTCTGTGGACCCGGTGGGTGTGGATCCAGTTCGGGTCTACTACACCTGCCCCATGCGGGGCCTACCCTGGGGAGACAGCAGCTGCTTGGGGGAAAACGGTTCTCACCACAGCCGAGCTGCACTCAGCAATGCAAGCAGGACTCAGGATGCCTCTGACTGTCTAGACCAGCGCACTGCCACTCCCACCTTCATTTCACTGCCCAAAGCAAATTCACCTGGTTAGTCCCAACATCAGTGGGTTGGACAGGTACACTGTCCCATGGAGCGAGTGGATATTTGCAGAACAATCTGGTCTACTAGAAAAGAAACAGAACAAACCCAGGTGTTTAAAAAAGGTTGCACACAGAGAAAAAGAAAAGGCACCAGTAATTACAAAACAGTGGACTGCATTTTAGGGACTGTAGTTCTGTTCAAGATATACTGTAGCTGTGGTGAAAGCATTTCTGAGAGCTACTCAGCCGGCAGCTGGCATCCGGTGTCTGTGCTCCGTGTTCCCTGTCATCATGAGAGAGCTAATTATTGTCTCCGCTATGGAGTCTTGCTGCTATGCATTTCTCTTTCCTGTCCGGGTCTCCATCTCATTCCTGTGCATCCTGGGCTTCTATGTGCTAAAGGCTTGCACCACCTCTTAGATTTCACTACCTCATGGCTTCTATTTCTGGCATCCTTTCTCTGGATCATTTTACTTCTCTTGATGCAACTTCGTAGTTTCTCTGTATATTTTGTATTGAAACTCACTGTACATGAGGGTATTATTGGTTCTGTTTATCACTGTTAGCTCTATTGGGCAAAGTTCAAAGCCTGCTAACCAGCTGTGAATAATTTTCCCTTAGGTCACAGGCCTATTTCTGGTCCAATCAGGTGTATCTTGGGAGGGAGTCACATGATATGAATGAGGTTTACAATGCAGGTATCATCAATGATCATAGACAACTCTTTTTTTTTTTCTATAGAGGTTTCAGATGTCTTATTTTCTTTGGGAAGGGGGCTGTGGGCTTGGTAAGGAATGCTGAGACTTCTCTGGAAGGAACGCTTTAACTGGCAAGATCTCTCTTTGGTATTATGATGGAGACAGTTAGGTGGGAGGGAAAGAAGGAAAAAAGGTTGCTAGAAGGAAGGGAAGGAGGGAGAGAATGAGTAAGGAAATGAGAATGGTGGGGCTGAAAATGTCTCCCACCATTTACCTTCCTCACTTCATTTTATATGACCTCAATCATATCCTCTGTCTCTCGCTCCTTCTAAACACTTGTGCACACAAATATATGTATTTGTGGGTCCCTTCCTCCATTTGGGCTACTTCAAGGAAAGAAAGGTTTGAACCTCAAAGGATCCAGTGTGTTTAGACCCGTGGTCGGCAAACTGCGGCTTCGCGAGCCACATGCGGCTCTTTAGCCCCTTGAGTGTGGCTCTTCCACAAAATACCACGGCCTGGGCGAGTCTATTTTGAAGAAGTGATGTTAGAAGAAGTTTAAGTTTAAAAAATTTGGCTCTCAAAAGAAATTTCAATCGTGGTTGAAACCCTCCTTTTAAAGATACCGTAGCTGAAGCAAAGGTGTAAGTTACATAGTCTGTTCAGTCTGCCAGGTGGCAGACCAGAGACGTATGGGTGTGTAATACTAATTCTTATTGAACAGATGATTGAATGAACAGATGAATGTGTGGGTGTGGCCGAAATATAAGGTTAGAAGCGGCATGTCTTCCTGAGAGAAAATTCAGGGGTCCTGAATGCCGTGCTGAGATTGAGTCTTTTATCATCGATAGAAAACCTGTTCAGAAGGGTTTGGAGCAGTAAAGCCAACACCCCCTTGTTTTTTCACTGAAGAGCCAGAGAACCATGCTTCATGGCCTGAAACAGAGATAGACTTGAGGCAGCGACATCAGCCGAGAGAGTTTTGCAATTATCATGTTGGTCCAGGTCTGAACTGCAATGACACAGTGAGATGAGAGAGAGGGGATTAATGTGAGATATGTTACACAGCATCATTAGTCTCCAGAACTGGGACACTGATTAGACGCAACGACTAAGGGAGACAAAGGAGTTGACAGCACTCAACTTGCCTTTAGTGTAGGAAGCATTTCAAAATAGCTGTGTTAGGGCCATTATTTAGAGTATTAATTGTATTTGTTATAATGTAAGGCATCTGTTTATCTGGTCAAAAATAAAAATAAAATAAAAAATCCAGATACCTGTCAATTCTTGATGTGGACAGGGCCAACTTATTTCTTTTGAATATCTTTTGGAGGAAATAAGTCTACAATTATGGTTGTACATAGGTGTTAGTTATTAGTTTTACTACTCTATACCCCTGACTGAGTGAATTTCCTGACAGCATATACCCAATCAATAACTGTTGAATGAATGAATGAATGAATGAAGAAATCTCACCAGGTGTATGGAATAACTCCGAGGAAGGTAGAAGAAACTGGAGCTTCCTTTCATAGGTGAGGCAATCGCTTGAACAAGTTGCTGCTTTTCTCTGCCTGGCGGGTGACCCACCGGGAATTGAACCCACATCGTTTCCTCTGAGTTAAAGGCTCCTTTGAGTACACCGCGCTGCTAGGTTAACATAAGGGATCCTCCCACCAATCCCCTAATAAAGACGAACTGCATTTATAAAATTCCAGAAAGGTACTGAGGAGGAAAAAAGGCAATACTCAGGTGGCTCAGCAGTGCAAGTATTCATCTCATGTAGGTGCAAAGTATGCTGTTTCCCATCACACTGTTCTGTTGGAATGCGCACAGTGGGACGCGGGCCCCCCTCCGCTCTGACATCCATGGCAGATGTTCACCTGAGTGCACTGCAGGTGAGATCCTTAGCCACCTGCGGCCTGAGTACCACACAGCGCACCAGGCTGAGAATTACAACTGCTTCTCATGACAGAGGGATGGTTGCTGACATATCAATTCAGCGAAACAAAGCCTGTGTCTAACAGGCAACTGTCCCAACCTGAAAACCTTTATTAGGAATGATGAAATTCCTTAATCCGCAGCCTGTACTCAAATGCTAGTTTGTTTCTGTTGTTTGTTTGTCTTTTAAATATATTTTTTATTGATTTCGGAGAGGAAGGGAGAGGGAGAGAGAGAGCTGGAAACATCAGTGATTGGAGAGAATCATTGATTGGCTGCCTCCTGCACATCCCCCACTGGGGATGGAGCCTGCAACCCAGGCATGTGCTCTAATTGGGAATCGAACTGTGACCTCCTGGTTCATAGGTCTATGCTCAACCACTGAGCCACACCGGCTGGCTCAAATGCTAGTTTGTAATTACTATGCTCTTTGAAAGAGTTATTCCAGAAAGAAAGATATCCATGTTTCTAGAACCATGGCAATGTTGTAGAGCTGATTATACGGCTCTCTTCAACAGTTCTATGGTTTAGTCACACTAGTACCCTAATGTTTCTGAGCCAGAACATCTATATCGTAAATCGAGGGGAGCCAAACAAGATGATTTCCACTCATCCATTTCTAAGATACTCCGATTCTGACTGAAGTATTTACTAATTACATACTGTATCTTATCAAGGGCTTGGCCTTTCATGCAAGAGGGAAAAGGATGCTGGACTCAGCGGCAGTGCTAATTATATGTTTAGTAAATTAAAATAAATTGAATGAGCATTATAACGAGGTTAATGAAGAATTAAAGAGGCATCCCCTTTTAAAGTACCTCATTTTCTCCCTCACCCCTCCTCAGTACACACACACACACACACACACACACACACGCACACACACACACACCATGGCTAGATCTGGATCAGAAGAAGACTATTTCAGAGCAATAGCACCACTAGAACATTACCAAATTGTCTCCTTATACCATGGTGTAAACAAATATTTATTGCACAGCCTGGAGCCATACTATCAGAACCAAGTCACAGTAATTTAACCCTCAGATTGCTTCCAGACCAGAAAGATGTAAAAAAAAGATATGAGCCATGCCAATGGAAAAGATAAGCCATGCAGGTTGAGAAACCATGTCCTTTTTATATTCAATTGTCTTCCGTTATAACACCAGAATAAAGGAGTTCCACTGACTTGCCAATTGTAATCGTCCTTTGGTAGTTAATTGATATTCAGCAGATTCTAGTTTCCTCGCATATTGGTCCTATTTGCCAGAAGAAGGAATAGAGGAATCAGAGAATTTTAGTTACTTGTGTAGCTTATAAGTAACTGAGCCAGACTTTAAACTCTATGCCTGTAACCACTCCACACACACTCTCAGACCCAGCTGCACCAGAAGTTAGCATATTTCACAGAGCACACCTGTCATTGCCACTTTAGAATTAGTCCCCAAATACTTAACCACAAAAAAACATGCCATTTGCTGAAGTCTTCTAATAGAGTCCTGGCCCAACCTAGACTGTTGTTGCTTCAGAAAATGTGCCACAATCAAGGCAATTAAACAGACAGTCTGACCCATGTAGCTAACTACCCTGGAGTGCTTCTCCTATGGAGCTTATAATAAAACCAGAATCACTTAACTAAACTCCTACATGCTTGGACATTTTTTAATAGAGAAAATGTAATTAAGCCAACCTTCCTAACAGCTGGTTAGATAAAAGATTTGAGAGTGTAGATCTTCTATATTGTCTTGAGTGCATATCATTTTTTGCTAATTTACCAACTGGTGAATTGTAAAGAAGAGGAAAAACTAAAAATTTTAATGAACCCAACAAATGCTGAACTTCTGTAACGTTGGCATAGGTAGGATATATCAGTTGGTATTAAGCTGGGACACTTCCTGAAACATAATCCTTTGAAAATGCTTGAGTTTTGCACAGAAAGATAGAGGCTTTGTTAGAAATAATATGCCTTGAAAATTTGTCTAATGGTGATTTTAATACACCTAAAAAAGCTTAAGCAATGCATTTAGGTCTAATGGTGAACCCGCTATAAGAAAATCAATGGGAGTTAAAAGACTTCACCCAAGGTTAACTAGTGCTAAATATTTTGTCATTAATCACACACCTTGAAAGGAAAACTGTGATTTTCAGATTAAAACTAAGGTACTGTCCGATTTGCCTAAGATTCAAATAAAGATTAATCAGAATAAAATACAGGTTCGGTCAAAAGTAGGTTTACAGTGGTTTGCATGGAAAATAATACAATAATTAATGAATAATAATATAAAAATAAAGTCTGTGTTTCATGTATTTACAGCTGTAAACCAAACTTTTTAAACATATATTTTTATTGATTCCAGAGAGGAAGGGAGAGAGAGAGAAAAACATCAATCAGCTGTCTCCTGCACACCTCCAACTGGGGATTGAGCCCAAAACCCAGCCATGTGCCCTGACCAGGAATCGAACAAGCAACCTCTTGGTTCATGGGTTGATGGGCAGATCACCTTCGATGTGAAGGACAAGACTGATAATGCACATCTTTCCGTGTGACATGGGCTGTGGTTTAGCTTCAGGTCCCCGGGGTGTGATCCTGATTATGCCAGTTCTTTCTCGGGCTGTCCGTAGTGTTCTGGAGAAGGCTCTCCAGCTCTCTGGGGCTACTGGTGGACTTTTCTTCCCAACTCTGCACTAAGGGAATTCATGTTAATAGTTTAGGCTATGCCAGCATGGGAGTGTTTACGACTTAGAAGTTGCCAAGTGATATAAATCAGCGCCCACCTTCCCTCCAGCTAACCAGTTGGTAAACATCACAGGCACATTTCTACTCTCTCCTTGTTTGAGTGAGGTTTGCACTAGATTAGAGGTGGCAATCAATGTAAGCTCCAAGATAAACAGTTTGACTGGTAGTGGCCACCAGATTCAACACAAAAGAAATAAGTGCTATTGAGTGACAAAATCTCCAAAAGAGACGATGTCTCCTAGCAATGAGGTTTGCTTCAGGGGCCTGCATTGCTCTTATAACCACGCGGCAGTCGTCATAAAGATGATGACAGAACCAAAGTTCTATGGCAAAAGCATTTTCTGCACATGGTACTTCTGCTGCTAAAATCAGCAGTTGGCACCCTTTGCTGCTGATGTGCACCAAAGCGGAGGTTCCTGGCCTGCTTCTTCACCAGGGTGGAAGAAGCTGATCTGAACAATTGCTAAAAACAAAATCTGTACTTATTCTGTGTTCCAACAATTTTGTCCAACGGTAAATGTGCCCATTGTCCATCCTCTGCAGGCAGTACCCTGCTACCTACACCACATCCCATTTTTTAAAAACGGCACGTCAACATCAGAGAAACCTTAGTTCAGATGCTGACTCGTCACTACCACTAGTTTGATCTTGAACAGATGAACTCACATTTATAAATCACTATGAAATACACATCCATGCCATAAAGACGATAATATTGACTTCCCTTGCATTTTGGGATTATTAAAATATAAAGTTCTTCATATGACCCAGTGATCCCACTTCTAGGAATATCTCCTAAGAAACCTGAAACCAATCAGAAAGATTATATGCACCCTTATGTTCATAGCAGCACAATTTATAATAGCTAAGATCTGGAAGCAACACAATTGCCCACCAGTAGATGAGTGGATAAAAAAGCTGTGGTGCATTTACACCATGGAATACTATGCAGCAGGAAAAAAGGAGGATCTCTTACCCTTTGAGACAGCATGGAGGGACCTGGAGGGTATTATGCAAAGTAAGCCAGTCAGAGTAAGACAAGTATCATATGATCTCACTCATATGTGGAATCTAATGAACAAAATAGACCCAGACACATAGAAGCACGGAACAGACTGAAGAATCTCAGAGTGAGTGTGTGGGTAGGTGGGTGAGTAGGAAGAGATCAACCAAAGAGATCAACTTGTGTGCATATAGTATGCATAACCCATGGAGACAGAAAATAGGGTGGTGAAGGCCTGGGGCTTGGGGATGGGGGCAGGCTAGAAGGGGTCAAGCAGGGGAAAAGGGGACATATGTAACGCTTTCAACAATAAATATTTTAAAAGTCTGAAGTTTATAAAGATACTCGGTAGTGTGTGCTACTCAAAATTTTTTATAATCATTTATTTTTAGGAAATGTATTTTTAACATTTCATTTAAATATATTAATAATACAGGAAGAATTTATGGAGGTGGGAATAGCTGAGGGAGTTTACAATATCCATGCCTAACATTCAATGTCGAGTTTTTATCTCGTTTTATATTCCCTTGGATTCCAAGCCTTTAGTCAAGTTTTGCTACCTACAACAATTTGTATTAATGCGGCCTTGGAAAATAAAGGAAGGCTATTTTGGAGGGAGGGAGGTGGCAGAAAGTAGGTAAGCCCATGATTTTGACAACATAAGAAGAAACTTTGAAAATACACTCCCCACACTGAGAGATCCTTAGAAATCTTGATTACTAGATAGACTTCCAACAGTAACCGGCATGGAGTTATGAGACGTTTTAATTGAATATTAAAGCAAATGATGATTCCAGAGAGCTGAAATACTGGGGGTTACCTAGGCATGTTGGCTAAAAAGCTGTCCATACACAAGCATATTAGAATCCCACGGTTAGTCCAGCTGGGACTCTGAGACTCTACCTGATGAGAATAATAGAGCACCGATTCTTTCCAGATCACAGACTTACCAGTGGGAAAGAACAAAGGGAACTTGGAGCAATCAGGACTGACTTCATAATTTTGCCCAGAGTTCATTCACCCTGCTCTTTTTCATAATAATAGTTGACTATTTGCTATTTTTTTCCCCAAGTCCTGAATTGGGGCAAGCGTTCTTGATTATTTTTCTGAGAAATTACAAAGGGACATGACCTAGTTGACCATAGTAAATCTGTGTAGGGGGTTGGGTGCTTTTTGATAAGACAAAGATAATTATAGGAGCTTAATGATTTGTTCAGGTTGTAAATGTGGGGGCATTTGGTTGACCTTGCCATTTTAATTTGTATTTGTGAATAATGAATAATTTGTTTTAGGGCGTTCAAAGGGTTTAAATGTCACATCTAAGACGTTGACCCTGTCATTTTTAAGTGCCTGGTTAGATAGAATAATCAGTGCTAAGGGCAGTGGGCGCCTTCCTTAAATTAAAAGGTTTTCAGAATATGTTTGGACTTGATATTTCTCTAATTGTTTTATGGAAACTATTTTAAAGAATTACGACTTTAATAAATGTTAAAGGTGAAATAAAAATGTGTATTCTTATGCAAAATGAGCACTGTGGTAAGTTTTGTCATATAAATGTCACTTTTAATGGAGTCTGCTGTTGAGAAAATGTAGTCATGATTACATAAATGCTCTAGTTGCAAAGGTATTGCATTTATCCATATTGGCTTTGTGTCACTGGACCAATATATTTCCTTAGTTTTAATCTTTTATTATTTATTTAGTCTACTTATAGAAAGGACTTGAAATGAGTCACACACACAAAAAAAGAGCCCAGAGTAAAATTAGGCCTTAAAAATGATAAAAAGGGTGAAAGTATATAGTTGGAGAGCAGGGAAACTGAGGCCCATATTTGTACCAGAAGCATTTTCTAAAGGTGGTTACAGCTAAGAAATTAGCACAAAATTCAAGACCAAAAGAGGAATGGGAGAGTGTTTTACTTTCCTCTTGTATGCATATAGGAAAACAGCCACAAGATTCCCATGCTTTGAGCTCTGAGGGCCTTTATTGCCCTTACTCTGATTTAAGGCCCACAGCAGTTAATGTTGATCTCCAACAAAGAGCCCCTTCACTGGGCTGGCCCACCCATTCCAGAGTTTCTAAAACCTGAATCTCTCTCTGCGGGATTTGCTTTGGCTGATAGGAAGCATGGAGCCCAGAGAGGCATGGCAGCCACTGTGCTCGCCTCTTCCTGGGATAGCTCATGAAAAATAGTGGACAGATACACTTGATAGCAGCCCGGTCCCCTGCCTCTCTGTGGGCAGTTTGTGGAACAAGTCACACACAGTCCCTCGTGAGACCAGAGTAAGGCTGACCTGCTGCTGAAACCACACTTTTGCTGATCTAAGTTCCCTTCCGTTCTCCACAGGTTGCTCTTGAGAATATTTCTTCAATAAGTTGTTTGTTCAAGAACTCTTGTAAGACAAAGCATAATAAATTTTAAAGATAGAAGTAAATCATTTTCAATAATGTGATGCTTATAAAATTGAGAAGCATTTTTTCAGGTAGCTATTTCTTGACTCTTAAGAAAACCTGAGACAAAGTATTACTTCCATGGTTTTGTTTTAGAATAAAGATTCTTGGCAACAGTTCTTTTTTAATTTTATTGACTTTAGAGAGAGAGAGAGAGGAAAGGGGAGGTAGAGAGAAATAGAAACATTGGTGATAGAGAAACATCATCATCGATTGGCTGCTTCATGCACGCCCCTGCTTGGGATCAAGCCCACAAACTAGGCATGTGCCCTGACCGGGAATGGAACCAGTGACCTCCTGGTTCATAGGTCGATGCTCAGCCACTGAGCCACACCCGCTGGGCTAATTTGTGTTTGTTTTTTTTGTTTTTTTAAGGCTAGGTTCCAAATATCCTGTACCTTGTTTCTAATACTCCCTTAGATTTGCTTTCGTTGTGTTTTGTTTGTTTGTTTGTTTGTTTAATGTTATTTGTGTGGTCATCTGATGATATTTCCTTGTTTTGATGGAAAAGAAGACTGATCAGTATTTGTCCAGGAGGAAGAGGCAGTCTGGACACCGAGGCTCAATCGGAGCAAAAAAAGAACTAGGTTAAGACAATTTGTTGGTCAGACAGCTGGAGGCAGGCCAGGGATTTTGAATAGCAAGTCAGTCCAAGAAGCTCCAGACATGCCTTTAATCTCAGGCATCCCCTCCATGTGGCTCATGGTTTTCCACTAATAAAGTAATCTCTGCGTATCTCATTTTCTCCATCATTAAACAAGGTGGCACCAGTACTTGTCTGCTTGCATTGTAGTAAAGATTAAAATATAACACATTTAGACTCTCTCATGAAGTGAGTGATAAAATGGCTGATTGGTAGATAACACTTCAAGTATTTCTTTAAAAGTCTCCTCTTCAATTAAACACATGTAACATTAAAGAACATAGGAGCAATTTCAAGAGGTGTTTCTGACATGAAAAAAAAGTCAGAGATGTGTCTTGGAGAAAGGAAAAGTAAAACAAAACTTCAGTGTGTGTGTGTGTGTGTGTGTGTGAGAGAGAGAGAGAGAGAGAGAGAGAGAGAGAGAGAGAGAGAGAGAGAGAGAGAAGAGTGGGGGACAGAGAAACTTGGTCTAGAATGAGTTCATAATGGTCCTTGATATGTTTGCCTGAGGATTCAGAAACAACAGAAGCAACTGACCACATAAGGAAGAATTATTTAGTGAAAATATTCCACACAAAGGGTAATAATATTAGGAGAAGAGGGGAGGAAGAAGGTCATGTCCCCTCCCAATAAAACAGCATAAGAGACACCGAGTTTTAACTTTTATGCTCCCTAAAATGCATGTTTGTGGTCTTAACAATTAGAAAACAATTATCTTATGAGCTCTTTTGAGTGAAATAGTTGGAAATCTTTTTTTCCCAAATGAAACTATTTTTATCTACTTCTAAGTGAAAAGGTTAGGATAAAGGAATTTGAGTAGTTGGATATCAGTGAAAAGCCATTCATTGCCTAGCTTTGAATTGAAGCCACAGCAGTAGCCCAGACAATTGCTGTGGGTAAGAAGCACTTCACAGCCTCACCAATCACTGATCAAGAGCTCAGAATGAAGCCTTCTGCACTTCCCAAAGTGCATCTCCTGAGATGCTTTTGAAAAAGAGGACTCCAGGATGGAGTGCTTGGAACTGGAGAAGACTATTTATCTGGAGATTTGCAATGCATGTTAAAGTGCTTGTTGGCATAATTAAGGCTCTGAAAAAAATATCCTGCATTAAAGATAAACTGTAACTGGAGATTCCTTTGTTTGTTTGTTTAATTGATTGTTTGGAGCAAAATACCATCAGTTTCAGAATGATAGTAATAGCTGATTACTCAGTTTTTCATTATGTGCCAAGTCTTTTCAGAGTTTCACCAGTTACTACTAGGAAGAAGTCAACCTGGCTCGTTTCATTCCCAATAGAGGATGGAGGAACATGGGTGCTGAAGGGAACCTTCTAGGAAAGTAGAGCTTGGAGGGAAGAAAATGGGCACATCCCTGCCTCCCAGAGCAGCCACGATATCTGTGAGAAGTAGGCAGCTACTCTTATAAAGGCTGGTGGCTCCCATTAGTGAAGTTGGAAAACTTGTCAGCAAACTAAACTCCTTCCATTCCCTCCCAAGGTTTCTAAAGGTACATTTGCTGCCGTAGCATAATGAGAGTAGATCAGGTTTTATGTCTGTTGTCCTCAAAATCCTTCTATGGGGCTTCTTGTTGCTTCGGAGCAGTGTGGCTGAGGACTTACACCCTAACTGTGGGACCAAGGTTTCAGTAAGCTCGTGATTGTTGAGAGTCTCCGGTGGATCAGATGGGGCTGCTCAGTCAAGAGGTGAGGGTTAGACCAGCCGGTGTGGCTCAGTGGTTGAACATCGACCTATGATCCAGAAGGTCACAGTTTGATTCCTGGTCAGGGCATTTGCCCGGGTTTTGGGCTCAGTTCCTATTGTGGGGCATGCAGGAGGCAGCAGATCAATGATTCTCTCTTATCATTGATGTTTCTATCTCTCCCTTCCTCTCTGAAATCAGTAAAATGTTCAATGGCTTTTCTTAGACAGTTAAGCATAAGTTTAGTTGGCTTCACTTACCTAAGAAGAATATAGCAAAAATGTTAGGTACTAAAAATCAAAATAAAAGGATGATTCCAACCTCATAGAACTTGGTCCTCAGAGAGCAATAGGTGGGTGGGTATGGGTTGAAAGCTGGGTTAGAGTCTGCAGTGGAAGCTGTGGCCCAGGCAGCTCTGAGGGTCTGAGCATCCCTGCGAGGCTGCTCCTGAGCAGAGGCTGAGGTGGTGACAGAAGCCCAGGGCTGCTTTGCCTGTGAAGACCTTTCTTTGGTAACTACGGGGACATGTCGCCATCACTCACAAAAGTGATGGATTCGACACAGAATAGGTCTTTGCACTCGGCACTTTAAGTTCACATATAAAGCTACTTATTTGCATGCCCGTCCTGAGAGCACCGCCTCAGTCCTCATTCCAGAATCTACTAGTCCCAGACTCAGCTTCCAACCCATACCCACCCATCTATTGATCTCTGAGGACCAAGTTCTATGAGGTTGGAATCATCCTTTTATTTTGATCTTTAGTACCTAAAATTTTTGATATATTCTTCTTAGGTAAGTGAAGCCAACTAAACTTATGCTTAACTGCCTAAGAAAAGCCATTGAATGTTTTATTGGTAAAAACAGGAAGTCTATTTCAAGGTTATTTTCTGCCCTTGCCCATCTGTGAAGCCTTGACAAGCCGTCTAGCTAAGAGAGATAGGAAAACAGTTTAATCTAGCGTATCTTTCTTTAGGACCCCCTACGTTAGCGTTTAATTATATTTAAACTAGAGTTTTCCAAACCTGTTTTGGCCTTTTAATATTCCCTCAAACTGGGGTTCTGCAGAGCGTAATCTTCTAAGTGCTTGACTGCAAGGTGCATTATTTGGTATTTGCATCTTATAAGAGTATGTAAAATAGAAAAATGATGGCAGATAACTAAACTTCCCCATGCCTCATTTCCCCCATCTCCTAAATTGAATTAATAGAATCTGTCATATTTCTACCTGTGACCTTGAGAGTTTCAAGTAGAAATGACCTGTGAAAAGTTTTTTTTATTTTTTTTTATTTTGTATATCCCATTACTGATTCATACAGGCAAGTTAGGCTAAAGAAATGATGTATTTTATTTGTTAAGCTTTCTTTAATCCTGAATGATACTTCAGACAGCATTCTGGACTATTAAATCCTGAATGATAGTTAAGACAGCATTTCATCAGCTTGATTTTTGTCAGGGAAACTGAGGCAGAGAGTATTTGCCTACTCAATCCAAACTCATAGTCATTGATGAATGAATTAATATAAGAAATTGGATCATCTCCTAAGAGTATTAATAAATCCTGAGCATCAGGATAATTTGAAATATTTTCATTTATGTCCAAAAATGAAAACAAAAATGACAGCAAACAGATTTTTTTTTTAAAAAAAAGAAATGTTGCAATGTTGCTTGCTCAGCCAGCATGGCTCAGTGGTTAACCATTGACCTATGAACCTGGAGGTCATGGTTTGATTCCTGGTCAGGGCACATGCCCAGGTTGTGGGCTCAATCTCCAGTGTAGGGTGTGCGGAAGGCAACTGATCAATGTTTCTCACTCATCATTGATGTTTCTATCTCTCTTTCTCTTTCCCTTCCTCTCTGAAATAAATAAAAATATGTTTTAGAAAATGTTGCTTATTTAATTTTATCCCCTTCAAGTAGCAGAAATGTGACAAATGAATTACTTTATCTAGATATCTTCATACCTTGAAATCCTTCTCATTTTACCTGAGGAATGAGCCTCACACCACAGATCTCTATCTTGCTCAAGAGGAGGAAAAATGTGTCTCTGAGTTTCTGGAGATTGGTAACTCAGCTTTCCCTAATTCTCTCCTGTTAACTCATGCAAACTCCACTCAAGCACTGCTGTAACACATCTGTAGAGGGAAAGAATGCATAAGCTGGGCTGGCCAGATTGTCCTGGCAGTAATGCTAACTTCTTGAGTTTTCAGAATATTTTTTAAATTTACATTTTATTGAATTTATTGTGGTGACATCTTACCTTATAATAGACAAATATGCAAATTGACCACACCTTCGCTACGCCCAAGCCACGCCCACCAACCAAGCCACGCCCATCAACCACACCCACCAGGAAACCGTTGCAGGGACGTTGGGGTGTGGCGGAGCCCAAGTCCGGGAAAGCCGCCCGAGGCTTTCCCGGCCTTGGGCGCCAGCGGGGAGCCTGCGCCAATCGCAGGAGACCACTGGGGGTCGGCTCCTGTGATCGGTCGCAGGGACGCTGGGTGCGGCCGAGCCCAAGGCCACCGCCCAGGGCCAAGCCCGGACCCTGAAAGAAGGCGGAAGGCGGTGGCCACAGCCAAGGCCTGGGTCCCCGGTGCCGGCAGAAAACTGGTGCAGGCAGCCAGGTGAATGAAGGTCTATTGCACGAATCTTCGTGCAAACAGGCTACTAGTTGGTTAATAAAATTACATAAGTTTCAGGTATACCATTCTAAAATACATCCTCGTATATTGCATTGTGTGTTCACCACCCCATGTCAAGTCTTTCATCACCATTTATCTCCCTCTTTATGTAAATATGTCCAATTCACTCTCTTTGGCATGATGATATTAGATTCCTATCTTCCCCTCTTTCTATGTGCTTGACTGAGCAGGCTGAGTTCTCTCATTTAGGTGTTTGGTACTAAAAGAATTTGGGCAGTTCTGTTATTTTTTTAAGGATCATAGTTTTGTTAGCTAGTAAAAATTAATATATTGAGATTAATTTATTAATCCCAGAGCCCTAAAGGCAAGAAATGAAAAGATTAGGGATCCTGGATTGTGATGAGTAAACCAAGGCAATAATACACAGAGAAAGGGGAGATGATGGAGGACAGGTGGCAGCTTATTTGGCCAACTCCTTTCCATCGGGGCCATTTTACACTGTGAGTGAGACATAGATCGAACCTACAGATTCTCCAGGCTTGATCAGCATTGATTCAAATCCTGGGTGGAGGTGAAGTTGGTGGTACCAATAATTATTTGGAATTTAAGCACTCAGACATCCATTCTTACCTTCATTAGGACTCATTTAGTAACTGCAATCATTGCATACATACAATTATTAAAAGCGTTTGTTAATAAAGGCATTATTATTTTTATCTTAGATTTTTGCTATTCATTTTTAATGGTCTATAAGACTGTCTTGTTGCTTAATAGAGGACAAGTTATTCAAATGATTGATTAACTTAAAGTTTTATTATCCTAAAATCTTTTTACTTTTTTAGGGGGAGGGGGGCTATTTTCTCTTGGTTCTTTTATATTGAGTGACACAAGTTAGTCCGTATAATCTAAATGAGTAGCACAAGTCTTTCTATGTGTCTACACAAAATACAGTGAATGTCTTAGAGATGACTCACACATCATGCATTCTAGTCAATACAATTCTTACGATAGTACAGGTGGCTCTCAGACCTTTAGACCTTTTAGTTTTTAGTCTCTGGTCTCTCTTTCCTTGTGATCTAACCTTAAAGTTTTATAATCCTCTGGTATTTAAGACACCTATGTAAAAGACCTTGAAGTCCCTCTTACCATTCACCACCCTTTTCTAACACAAAGACCTTTAATTTCCAACATCTCCAAGCTGAAGTCCCTCTTACCATTCACCACCCTTTTCTAATACGATGCAGGTAAGGCTGTGTGTCAGTGGCTTTGGCTCTGAAATAAGGCTTGCCTTTGTGATGTGGTGTCTGGTGTGATGGGAGAGGTCCTTCACACCTGCTTGCCTTCCAACACCTCTGGTTGCTTTATTCTGGTTTGTCCTCAGCTCCTTCGAACTGAAGTCTATATTTGAACTTATCCCCATGGATTGGAGACTAAAGGTGCTGGAGTGAGCTCTCTAAGTCTTATTTCACCATTCTTTGGCTGAGACTTCACAAATCTCCTAGATCTTATCCAATACAGAGGGTTCTTATTAGAAAGGGTTTGAGCCAGGGAAATGGGAAAAGACAGGACTCTGGGCATCTTCATACAATCTGCTAAAGGAGCAACTCATAGGAAAGGGGGATTTGGATATCATAGTAGACGAAGTGCTATTCTGATAAACAAGGATTTCCAAGTATGAGAATAGTTGCAGCGGACATCTACGTTCCTGAATACTCTGCATTCCTCCTCATTCTCTTGGAAACTGTATTCTAGTTGTATAAAACTGTCACCTTCCCCAATTCACGTTTGAGAACCCAGAGGCTTATGGCTTAATCTTGGAATAATGTCTAGATTTATTTGTCAGCAAGTGTAATTCTGTCTTCATGAACAGAAGAGAGGGGTGCTTGCTTATATTTTTATGATTATATTTTAAAAATATAGATTTTATTGATTTCAGAGAGAAATGGAGAGAGAAAGAGAGCTAGAAACATCAACGATGAGAGAGAATCACTAATTGGCTGCCTCCTGCATGCTCCCTCCTGAGATCCAGCCCACAAGCTGGGCATATGCCACAACCAGGAATCGAACCATGACCTCCTGGTTCATAGGTCGATGGTCAACCACTGAGTAACTGGGGCTGGTTTTTATGATTGTTTTCAATCTCATAAAAGAATCCTGGCCTGTGTCCACTGAGTTTTCCAAGGACATCCCAGAGACGGTTCCGACCTACATCCCTCACCCCAAAATACACCTCAATTTAATGAGTTGATTACACATGATTTTGCAATACATAGAAATACATGTTCTTTGGACATATCTTCCAATGAAATGGAGTAATGTTGAGGGCAAAGACTATGGGAGGCAAATCTTTATAGTTTTCTACAGCATTATATATGCATAGAAAGCCTGTACATTATTATTCAAATGAATTTAAAAAAAATTATTTTTACCCTAGGATTTCAAATTATATTTGCAATTGTCACCTGAACTCTTTCCCACTGGAAAACATTACATTTCCTTTTCTTTTCAGAAAACAATTAGTCATTAAGAATATCAAAACCCCAACGGTAGGAAAAAATTATTTAAACCTCACCGCATGGGGTTTGAAACAAGATTTTCTAACTGGGGAGACTAATCAAGCACATTGAATGTTCTAAATGCATTTTCTATTAAACAGGAACTGCTGTAAGGCCAACTGCTTCACACCCATGCCCTTAGACTCAGTAATTAACTAGCTGCTGTACCAAATTCACTCTAAAGAAATGAGTTAAGTCAAGATAATCGAGAAATAAATGAGCCGCTCGGACCAGGGTCCCATATCCTCACCACATGCCCACATTGTGAAGTGGCAGTAGCCCTGTAAGGCTAGCGTTGTAGGGAATACAGATAATGGCATATGACTGGTAATACATATGATGATTCTGACTTCCTCTACACAGATTTTGCCTTCCTGAATTAATTCAATCCAATTCTTGGTTCAGTCAAATTTTTCAAGTTGTTGTCTTAAGTAGATGATTAAATCATTTTAGGCACTGTGAATTTGTGTAATTCTAAGGGAAAATACTAATTGTGCCTGAGATTGCCATTATGTTTCATATCGTGCAATATTTCAGTCCTTATCCTGTTTCCCTGTCTTTCCCCATCAGAGATCCATAATTGGATCCACTAATGAACACACCTTCTCACATACTAATAAACATACACATGAAAACCAATCTCATGTCAAATTGGATCAGAATAGAATATTCAGCAATGGTCTTTCCTCACCATCAGGAAGAACGGGAAAAAAGGTCACTGTGCCACATGTTCATTGACAGAACCGGGGGACATTGACCCCAGGGTGAGTCCTACTACTGGTGTAACCCCTTGTCATAGCACCTCTTTACTTTCTTCCTCTGTCTCCCATATTATTCCAATCTGCACTGTTTCTTGATCCAGGGGCCATGTCCCAAACTCAAGTTCTTTTGTCTACTACTTTGGTAACCAAGTTTGGTAGCTCTTTTGAGAGTTCCATGACTGCAGTGTGTGTGTGTGTGTGTGTGTGTGTGTGTGTGTGTGTGTGTGTGTGTGTGTAGAAGTGAGGAGACAGGAGATTGAATCTAACTACTTGTTTAGACATTACTGGAGTCCTACTGTAGAAGAATCTAAAAACCCATGAATCTAAAACCCATATCCTTGAAGTTCTTGTTGTCATGTTCAGATGACACCTTATGACAGTGTAGCATGCTCAGTGTCATAGCCGGAAACTGGCACAGCTGCCAATGGCATAGCTGTCTTTCCTGGGTCACCACTTTACAGTTTGCATATTCTATATCCATGAGAATAAACTTGTCAGCTGGTCTTGAAACCATCCTGTTTCCTTTCTTTGGATCATAATTTCCAAAGAAATATCTTCCTGTTCAAGATAAAAGAAAAAATAAAGCCACCACAGAATATATATGTGCAATACCAGATGGGATGCACTTTCCAATCTGGTGCTTTCTTCTCATTCTTTGCCCTCATGCTGGCATTTAACTCTCCTAGACACAGAGGTGTGAATCACCATCACCATGTGCTATCTGCCTGAGAGAAATGGGAGCTGCTTTTACATACATTAGTGCTTGTACGGGAGACTATACAAAGCATTATGCTAGGTGATTTGCATGTATTTTCTCATTTATCTGGAAACCACAAAACAATTTTAAATTCAAGATTTTCCTAATTGTGGGAAATCTTATTGTCCAGCCTAATCCATTCATTTTGCATACATCTATACCACTCAAAAGCCACTATTTAAAAATATATACTTTTATTGATTTCATAGAGGAAGGAAGAGGGAAAGAGAGAAATATCAATGATGGGAATCATTGATCAGCTGCCTTCTGCACACCCTCTACTAGGGATTGAGCCTGTAACCCAGGCATGTGGCCTGCCCAGGGATTGAAACCTGACCTCCTACTTCATAGATTGATGCTCAACCACTGAGCCACATTGGCCAGGCAAATTCCGCTCTTAGCATCAGGAAATACTACTTGTGAGGACAGAGAATAACAAATGGAAGTTGGAGTGGCAAAGGATAGAAAGTATCTGGGGTAGAGGAAAGAAAACTTGAAAATAAAGATGGGCAGAGCAATGAGTGCTTGGGGCAGTAGGAGCTAATATTGTCTCACTTCATATTTTTCTGAATGTGGTTAGCAAACTTGAGACTAATTCACTTATCAGAATAATGTTTTATTCATATGAAGAATTCATGACAATTTATTTTTATTATTGCTCATCTAAAGCATCTGAGAGTATCAACATCATCTAAGAAAATAATATATTCTACATAAATAATAGTATAACTCCTGATTTGATAGATAGATAGATAGATAGATAGATAGATAGATTCTTACTCAGTGATTTTTAAAAAGTCTATAATAGAACTATTTCAGTAGTTGATTTTCTATATTTAAAGAATGATGGTGTTCTTGCTTTGCCCCAAATTCTAAATGGTTCCCAACAGAAAGGTAGTATTTTAAAACTTCAAACTCAGGCCTGCAAAGTCCTTTATGCTTTCCCTCCTAGCTAGTGACCCAGCCTCACCTCCAAATTTCTGCCCCTTCCAGGTCTCTCCTCAAACATTTGCAGCTGGCAACACTGCATACCTTTCTACATAACTGAACAGACCAAGAGCCATGCCCCACCTCCGCACTCTTCTATATTATTTCTTGTGAGTATAATATACTCATCTAAGTTTCAAATCTCTATCCTTTAAATCTCAATTAAAATGCCTTTTCCACTTAGAATCTACTTCTTAGCTTCAAAACGAACGAGGGCCTTCGTCCAGGCTCTTGTGCCATATGTCTATTTTAACCAATTACCTGGTTGGACTATTTGCAAGTCAGTCTTCTCATTAAAGCCAAATCCTGAATCGCGAACGCTGAGTTCTTATTTCTGCATCTCCAGTGTCAAATACCGTATCTGCCATATCATCAGTGCTTCATGATTATTTTTTATGTTGTCTAAACAAATGAAGAATAGGTGGATGGATAGATTGATTAATAGATCACAGCTTTAAATATATAAAGCAAGTGAGTCCTTTTAACAAGAGTCTTGTAGAATGTGTGATTACTACATTTATTGTTAAGAATAGATGGACCTATGTATACTTATACCATTTTAAACATTATCACATTCCGAATATTATAGATTTCAACATTATGAGAAAGAGAAGAAGACAGTGATAAGAATTACTTCCTCTGTCATAACAATCACTTGTGCTAAATAATTCTTTCATCCTAGAAGTAAATTGTTGGGCAATTAAATTTTAAATTTAAGTTATTTTTAAGTATTATTATTTTTCCTATAACTGAATTGACAGCATGTCTCCTCACCAAAAGTATTTTTAAAACAGTATCATAAGAAGCATTAAATAACATATGGCTCTCTTCTTGGAATTAGTAATCTATCCTAATATGTAACTAATACTGAAAATTGTGGTAGGAATGTTCATTTCAAATAATGGTAATAGACACTGCAATCAAGGTTTTTAATTGAAGTTATTGGGGTTACATCTATATATATAAAACCCTAATATGCAAATAGACTGAACAGCAGAACAACCAAACAACTGAACAACTAGGGGGTGCACACAGAACATGGCGGGCTTTAGCAGCAGGTGGCAGAGCATGGATCATGGCAGGCGTGGACCACAGCGGGATGGTGGAGCAGGTGAGTGTGGGTGCCAGACCAAGGCCGGGCACCAGTCACTGTCATCAGGGAGAGCCTCTGGTGGTTACTGAAAATCCTTTGCTCCCGCACTCCATGGTTCCGCCCAGCGCTCGCACCTGCTGCCAGCACCAGCTCCGCTCACCCCCGCTGCAGGCGCCAGGCCCCAGCCCTGGTTGCTCAGTACCATCAGCAGGTGCGAGAAGTGACTGCTGGCTTCGATCACCCCTCAGGGCTTCTCCACCTCCCCCTGCTCCTGAGTGGCGATCGGGCCTAGTAGCCACTGCTCGCACCCACTGCCAATCCTGGAGCTGCCGCTCGCACCCACTGCCAGCACCTAGCATGGGTCCCAATCGCTCAGCGCCATCAGTGGGTGCGAGCAGCAGCTGCCAGCCCTGATTGCCCCTGAGGGCTTCTCCACTTCCCCCTGCTTCTGAGGATCTATCAGAACAGCAGCCGCTGCTTGCACCTGCTGACAGCACCAGCCTCGCTCACACCAGCGGCTGGCAGTGGCAGCAGGAGCGGGGCTGCTGGCAGATAGGGGGTCAGGGGCCACGGGAGGAGGCTCTGGGTGGAGGCACAAAGGATGGGCTGAGACCCACCCCTCTGCCCACCCACCACAGCCTCTTGGCCTATAGTTCCTTTCAAGGTGCACGGATTCATGCACTGGGCCCCTAGTTGGTTAATAAAATTTTCTAGGTTTCAGCTGTACAATTCTTTGAAACATCATCTCATTAATAATGTTCATTGTCTCTATGATTCTTCATTAATTTGCTTTGAAAATACTTAAAAAATAATTCCAGCTCTTAGCAGAAGACTGATGCGAAGGTCATTCTCCAACATCTGGAAATGGAAACAGAGATTCTTGTTAATTAGGATAACTTATAGATGAAGCAAAGTCTATTTTGTAAGCAGGTATTTGATGGTAGTGTAGGATCAGCAGAGGGGTAGAGAGGAGAAACACAAGGTGTGGAGGCATAAGAGCATGAGACAAAAAGGGTAGAAGAGCCCAGCCAGTGTGGCTTAATGGTTGAGCCTCGACCTATGAAGCCAGGAGGTCACAGTTAGATACCTAGTCAAGGCACAAGCCCTGGTTGGTTGTGGGCTTGATAGCCAGTGGGGGTTGTGCAGGAAGCAGCCCATTAATAATTCTCTCATCATTGATATTTCTCTCTCTCCCCCTCTCCTTTCCTCTCTGAAATCAATAAAAATATATTTGAAAAAAAAAGGGGGGAGGGCGGAGATTCTGAATCTGAGTGGCTTACAAGAAAAAGAAATCAATACTGGGTTGTGGATGAAGAGGGGGAACCTTTTAAAACATGCTTCCCTTGCAAATGACTCTTCTCTCCCAGAGAGCTAAGGTACGTGGGTAGTGATAATAATGCTTATCAGGAGAATATGAGGCGGCTGCTGAATGTCACGCTGATGTGTGGGGCATCAGTCAGTCCTTTTCCAGAAGATTCAAGGTAGCATGAACTCACGGGTCCTCCTTCTCAGTCGGTGACTGTTCAGGGCCCGAGGCAAGCCCAGGTTCCCAGTCCCTCACAGAGGCATGAGTCCCTCCTGGGGTGCACTCTGCCTCTAGCCCAGAGGCATTGTTCAGTGACAGATCAGTGAAGCAAAACACTACGCAGCGATGAAAAATAGATCTTGAGCCACAGCTCACATCCTTACCCTTTGTTCTCCATTAGTGGCAGACCTCTGGGACTCACTGAACTGTAATCATTTGTTACTGAGGGGCAACCATCTTTCAGGCAATGAGGATGGAGTCACCTTTGAAACAGGTGCAAATGAGGAGGAATCATTTTTCCCATATCCCCTTTTACGACTGCTTTTGATAAACCTGTGCTTGCTCCGAGAGGCTGCCTGGAATGTAGATAATGTATTCATCAATAACAAATGAGAAAATTTGACTTCTTTTCTTTTCTTTTCTTTTTTTTTTCTCCCCAGGAAGTTAATTCATTTATCTTCTGGAATTTCTAATAAGATTCACTTCAGGAGATAAAGAATCTGAAAGAATCTGGAATAAGACACATGCTTGCAATTTCAAGGGGTTTTCTGTGTAGTGATCTCATATATATATATATATATATATATATATATATATATATGTATATATATATGTATATGTATATATATAAATGTGTGTATATATGTATATATATGTTTTTTTTTTTAAATAAAAATATATATATTTATATTTTACTGATTTTAGAGAAGAAGGGCGAGGGAGAGAGAGGTAGAAACATCAATGAAGAGAGAGAATCATTGATTGGCTGCCTCCTGCACATCCCCTACTGGGGATCGAGCCTGCAATCCAAGCACGTACCCTTGACCGAAATCAAACCTGGGACCCTTCAGTCCGCAGGCCAACACTCTATCCACTGAGCCAAACCAGCTAGGGCTCTCTCCTAATATATTTTATCACATCTTATAGTTTTGACGTAAAAACAAAACAAAACAAAACACAACCCTGGTTAAATTTCATTCGGTATACTGAAAATGCAAGGTTATTTTTAGAAAAATATATCTATTGATTTCAGAGAGGAAAAGAGAGATTGAGATAAATAAACATCAATGATGACAGAGAATCATCAATTAGCTGCCTCCTGCATGCCCCACACTGGGGATCGAGCCCGCAATCTGGGCATGTGCCCTGACTGGGAATCAAATGTTACCTCCTGGTTCATAGGTGGATGCTCAGCTACTGAGCCATACCCACCAGGCTGAAAATACAACTTTTGAGTGCAGTCTTCTAATCCCCTAAGATAAATTGTTTGCAAATTTAATAGAAATATTTCCCTTATGCTCATGTAACTTCCTTTCAAGCCAATGACTTTGGTGCAGTCTTTCTGGTCTCCATATAGGTAATCTTCATCTCAGCCTTGGAATGAAAATCGATATTTTGTGATGTCTTCCACATAATTTCATCCATTAGATTTATTGGCATGCCAAAGCCAAACATCAAATCTTCCACGAAAATGAACATTAATATTTGGCTGAGTAACCTCAAATCAACCCATATCTGAAGCATCGGTGTTGTCTGCATTGGACATTGATTTCTTTCTCCTGAAAAAGTCTCACACTGTGGGGAACATTGACCTGAATCATAGTCTTTTCCATATGAGTAGGAGGAAGGTGGTTTTAAACCGGAGCTAAGAGCAGGGTCTCTTTAGATCTCAGCTATGCCTTTTCCCAATAATATAAGCCCAGGTAAAAAGGACATTTTACATTTCAGACACATAATCCATTTATCTCCCCAAACAAACTCATAGCTCATAGAGCAATATATATACTCATCAATTTAAGTATACAATTGGATGAGTTTTGACAAAAATATACATTAGTGTAATCAGTACCACAGCTATGCTATGGAGATCATTTTCATCACCCCACAATGCCTCCTCTTGTCCTTCTGCAAAATGTCTCATCCTTCCCACCATTCCCTGGGCCCTGAAATATACTGACCTCCATTATGGCAATTGCTTTACCGTCTTTAGAACTTCATATACCTGGAAGCATGCAGTATGCAGTATTTGTGTCTGGCTTTGTCCACTTTGTATCATTCCTTTGAGATGCATCTGTGCATATGCACACCTCACCAGTTTCTTTGCTTGAATCAATGAACAGGATTCCTTTGCATAGATATACAATAATATTTTTGTATTTACCAGTTTATGAAAATTTGGGTTGTATCCATGTTTTAACTATTATAAGGAAGTTGCTATGGATATTTAAATGCAGGACTTCATAGCTTTTTACATCTCTTGGGTTAACTGCCGAGGTGCAGAATGACTGGGTCATATTATAAGTGAATGTTTAACATAATAGTGAACAGCCAAACAAAATTTTCACGTTGCTGCATGGTTTTTTATTCCCACTGGCAATAAATGAGGCTCATTTGCTCTGTAGTCTTGCCAGAAATTGACATTGTAAGCTTCAGTTTTAGATCTTCTAGTGGATATATGTTACTATCTCATTGTAATCTTTATTTGCATTTCAAAATGACTAAGGGTACTTTTTCCTTTTTAATGGCTTTAGTTGCCTTTTGATGTAATCTGATAAAATATCTCTTCAAATATTTGACACTCCCCCCTTTTTAAAGTTATTATTGACTTGCAAGTGTTCTTAAGAAATCTAGATACAAGGGCTTTATCAGATGTAGTAGAGGCCCGGTGCACAAAATTCGTGCACGGTGTGTGTGTGTGTGTGTGTGTGTGTGTGTGTGTGTGTGTGTATTCCTCAGCCCAGTCTGCACCCTCTCCAATCTGGGACCCCTCAGGGATGTCTGACTGCCCATTTAGGCCCAATCCTACCTGGACTTCTGGCTCCCAACTGCTCGCCTGCCTGCCTTCCTGATTTGCCCCTAACCGCTTCTGCCTGCCAGCCTGATCACCCCCTAACCACTCCCCTGCCAGCCTGATTGATGCCTAACTGCTCCTCTGCCAGCCTGATTGCCCCTAACTGCCCTCCCCTGCAGGCCTGGTCCCCCCAAACTGCCCTTCCCTGCAGGTCCAGTCGCCCCCAACTTCCCTCCTCTGCCAGCCTGGTCACCCTTAACTGCCCTTCCCTGCAGGCTTGATCACCACCAACTGCCCTTCCTTGCAGGCCTGGTCCCTCCCAACTGCCCTCTCCTGCAGGCCTGATCACCCACAACTGCCCTCCCTGGCAGGCCTGATCCCTCCCAACTGCCTCCCCCTGCTAGCCATCTTGTGGTGGCCATCTTATGTCCACATGGAGGCAGCCATCTTTGACCACATGGGAGCAGCCATCTTGTGTGTTAGAGTGATAGTCAATTTGCATATTACTGTTTTATTTGATAGGATATTCTGCTCTTATTTCCCCCCTGTTTGTAGTCTGCATTTTTATTTTCCTAGAAGTGTCTTTTGAAGACTAAACTTTTTAATTTTGTTAAATTTAATGTATCACTTTTTTTTTTTATACTTCTTGCTTTCCTATTTTAAAGTGCTTTCCCTAACTTAAGATCACAAATTTTCTCCTCTGTTTTCTTCTTGAGGTTTTATAGTTTTCACACTAACAACTAAGTTTAAGATCCACTTTGAGATGATTTTTACATGGATGAGGTAAGGAGTTGAGGTTTTCTTTTCTGCATCTTGATATTCAACTGTTAATAGCACCATTGTTGAAATGATTATTCTTTCCCATTGAATTGTCTTTGCACCTTTGTTGAAAATTAATTGACTATAAATGCCGGTCTATTTTTGAGCTCTATTCTGTTTTATCATGTACTTCTTAATGCTAATAGCTTGATACCTACACTGCTTTAGCTTTATTGTATGTTTTGAAATCAGATAGTGAAAGTCTTGAAATATTAGAATAAGCCTATTAATTTTGATATAAAACCATTTTGCTGAGGATATTGATTGTGCTTCAGTTGAACTGGTAACTGGATTTGGGAAAAATAGACATCTTAAGATATTAAAACCTTTATCATGAACTTTTTGATTTATTTAGATCTACTTTAATTTTACTAAGGAATATTTCTAATTTTTAGTGTATAATTCTTATATACATACATACAAATAAACAAAGAAACTAACTAACTAACTAGAGGCCTGGTGCATGATATTTGTGCATGGTGGGGGGAGTCTCTCAGCCCAGCCTGCACCCTCTCAAATCCAGGACCCCTCAGGGGATGTCGGACATCCCTCTCGCAATCCGAGACCACTGGCTCCTAACCGCTCACCTACCTGATTGCCCCTAACCACTCTGCCGGCCTGCCTGATTACCCCTAACCAGCTCTGCCTGCCTGCCTAATCACCCCTAACTGCCTCTGCCTGCCTTCCTGATCATCCCTAACCACCTCTGTCTGCCTGCCTGATGCCCATAACAGCTCTCCCCTGCCAGCCTGATCACCCCTAAACACCTCTGCCTGGGCCCCCACCACCGTGGCTTTGTCTGGAAGGACGTCCAGAAGACGTCCAGTCTATTGAGTCTAATTAGCATAATCAGTTGCCTTTCATACTCACCCCAACCTTGGTATGTGTCCTAACTGGGAATTGAACCTACAACCTTTTGATGTATGGGGCTGACACTCAAACCAACTGATCCATCTGGCCAGGGCATAATTGTAGTATTTTTTTGGTAATTTTTTTCTAATGTTTTAAGACATTCTAAATTGTATTATTTTTATTTTTATTCTCATTTGTTCACTTGTAGTATAATAAAATGGAATTGATTTTTATAAGTTTTTAATTTTTCTTCATGAAACCTTACTAAAAAGATAACAAATCATGAATAATTGAATATTAATCCACTTATCCTCCTTAGGATAAAATTCACAACTTAGTTATTCATACTTCATGGTTTTTTTTACATACTGCTGGATTTTAATCTGCTCATATTTTGTTAAGGAATTTTTATTTTGTATTTACAAGGTATATTAATTCAAAGTTTTTTGAATTCGCCAATTTTAGCATTAGAGTAATGATGGTATTGTAAAAAAGCTTGAGAATGTATCTTCTTTGTCTATGTTCTGGAAGAGTCAGTGTAGAATAGGTACTGATATTTCTGATGTATGTAGTAGAATTTGCTAATTAAGCTTTCTGGGAGACATTGTATGTGTGAGGAGTTGTGAGTAGGGATTTAATTCATTCAACAGATACAGGGCTATTCAGGTATTTCTTCTTGAATGGGGTTTGATAGCTTGTGTCTTTTAAGAAATTTTCAATTTAATCTAAAATGTTGAATTTATTAGCATGTGTTTGTTTTTTTCACAGCATTTCCTTGTTATTCCTTTAATATCTGTGGGATCTGTGGTCATGTTTTCACTTTTATCCTTGACACTGGTAATTTGTGGCTTTCTTCTTATATTGACTTGTATATTATGGTTCAGAATATGTTCTAAATTGATTAATGTTCTAAGTGCAGTGGAATGAATGTCTATTTTTGTTTTTTGTGATGGCATGCTTTTTAAATGTCAGGTCAATTTGATAGAGTTGATTGGGTCTTTATTGATTTTATATTTATTCGTTTTACCAAGTGTTGAGAGAGGAGTGTTGAAATCTCTACTTAACACTTGGCTGTCTCCTTTTTAAGTTCTTATACTTTACTCCCAGTATTTTGAAGCTGTTATTAGATGCATACATATTTAGGTGTGGCTAACACAGATTATCCAGGATAATATTCCCACCTCAGGTTCCTTAACTTAAGTACATTTAAAAGACTCTGTTTTTGTCATATAAAGTTAACATTCACAAGTGTGTGGGATTAGAACATGGATGTTTTTGGACAAGCCATTTTTTAGCTTAGCACAATTGCCTTGTTTATAATTTTTGTTTGTTTTTGCCAACATTTTATTTTGCTCACTGTTACAATTAACTATGAAATAAAACTTTTCTCTCTGAACAGGCATAATGCTAAGTAAGTGAGTCTCTAGAGATTTTAGAACAAGATAACAGCTGAAAAGATGAATAGTTTCTGAATAGAAACAAAATTCAAATCTCTTTAGCATCAATTTCCCACTTTTCTGTTTCAAGCTTGCTATTCTCTAACTTTGGCTCTTCAAATTGTGTGAGGAGGAACCATATTGTTTAATAACAATGACAATAACAAAACATAGTTTCTTTCCAAATGTGGAAGAGACTGTATGAAAGACAAAAATCCTTGAGTAACAAACTATAAGCAAAAATCTATGCTAACTTCATAAATTTTCAGTAAAATGAGAGATTAATTCAAAGTAAGCACTTAAGCATATGCTGAAGAAAAAAGGAATGCATCAATGCATGCATGAATGAATGAATGAATGAATGAACAACCAAAATGATATATTGCTTTCTATGAAGTAAGAATATCACTTGTCATTCACAGGCATATATGGGCAATTACAAAACAGCTATTTCCCTAAAGCTTTGATTCGAGAATGTGATTACAAAATTTTCCTGGTAAAGTCATGATTTACTTGCAAAGTTTTTACAGAATCTATAAATCGATGTGATTTACTTTAAAAAGTGAACACTCTCGAAGAGAATGGAAATGTTACCCAAATAACATTTAGTTTTCTTTCAACAACATTATAGTCATATGCAAAGCTGTATAGCATTTAGAATAAATTTTAATCATCATCACCAAATTTCTAGCTTAGTCATATTCCTTTTTGCAAATTTTGACATTCATAGGTTCTAGGAAGCAGAAAAGATAAACCAGTCAGCTCATGTTCAGAATTACTATGTGATGGCAACATGTCCCTTGTTCATCTGAAGATAGAACTTTGTTGTGGATTCTACGATTGGTCTCTAGGTCCCATGGAAGCACTCATTGGATAACTGCACCTATTAGCTTTTGTATCGATCTATATCATGTATAATCCAAGCCTTACATATCTCAGAGGGTTGTTTCTAAAATAAGTGGATATAAATGCATTATCTAACCTGGAAGAAATAAAGTTTGGTATCTCTAGGCCCTAGGGATATTGTACAATACCTTAAAAATAGCAGGAATGCAATATATACTGCGTGGCCAGATTATTATGATCTCTGGACGCATAATAATCTGGCCACTCAGTGTATATTCTATATAATAAAAGGCTAATATGAAAATTGTCCCCTCTACCATGAGTTCGACCAGCAGGCAGGACGGGCAACCACCCACATCCACTCCTCCTGGCCAGGCTGGCTGGACTGCACCCATGCACGAATTCATGCACTGGGCCTCTAAAATATATATATACTGAGTGGCCAGATTATTATGCGTTCACAGATCATAATAATCTGGCCACTCAGTGTATATTAAATAGGGATTCTCCTAAATGTTATACAAATAGGTGTGATTTTTCACCCATTCAAAAGCAGATTGAAAGCAATAACAACAAAACCCTACATATCTCTGAATTTCTTCCAACCATGGGCAGATATAGGAGCTTAGGCTTTCAGAAACGAAACAAAAAATGAATAAACAAACAAAGAAATAAACAAAAACCACCAATAGATCCAATGGATTTTCTACTGTAGAAATCTGTTCAGTGATAACCAGAAATCCATTTAGAGGAGATCAAAAAGCCTGAATTTCTGATGAGGATCCAGGAGTGAGAACCTGGGTGGGCCAGACCCAGCTACTAAATGAAAAAGGCATAGAGCCCATGCTATAAATGGCATATGTGAGCCAAGTCCAGAAATCAGATAAAAGCTAGCTGAAACAGAAGTAAAACTTCACACCAATTAAGGATGGACATTGAAGAGTAATACAGAATTTAGAGGTTGGTTATGTCTCATCTGAAAGGGCCAGTAGGGTTGGTATTTCTGCAGTTCTGCTGGGCCAGACTAAAAAATATGATGGCAAAGTGGCTTACAGAATAGATGAACAACAACCACGAAAACCTGTCTAGCCAAATTAGTCTTCGAGAGATTAGAATGATTAGGGTTTTGGAGAGAACTGAAGTATGGTATTCTTTTCAAAGCTCAAGTACCCACAGGATGAAATGCTTGACAGGACAATATTATAATAGAAAGTAACACTCTTAAGAGAAGTATCCCTCTACCCCCACTCTCAAGCTCCTTTACAACTTGAAATAGCCCCTTGTAGAGACGTTTTGAGTGGCAGGTTTTGCGGTGCTATTGTGGATGTGAAAGGGAACAAATAAAACCAACCTGCTGCCAGTTCACGTAATGTTTGGTTAGCACATAATGGCCATGCAGGTGAGCAGAGTGTGGGAGCTCAGCAAGATAACCCTGTCGTTACAAAAACCAGGGTACAGGGTACATTTATTTCCTTCCTCACACGGAGTTCAAGTTCACCGATCTGTAGGATGTGTTAAAAAATATCCTGGTGCAGTCACTTGCATTGTATGCACAGCCTGAAGTTGGAAAAACTTGCCAAGAAAATGAACAGTTTCCAAATTTAACAAATGACTGGTTGCGAATGGGCTGTATTTCTAAAGATGAAAATGTCAAAAGTTTTAATACTCAGTTACTGAAACAACAGACCATATTTCATAATTTAAAAAATATGACTTCACTCCCCAGAAGCGTAAAAAAACTCACAGAAATATATGTGGGACATATACCTTATTTGTGTGCATATATGTATTTGTTTACATGGTATGTATGGATAAACATTTTATTTAGTTTCCCATGATTAGATAACCTCAACTATGCTAAACCTTTTATTCAATTTTCTCTTATAGATTACTAAGTGGAAGAGAAAAACATTAGCACCAGATTAATTAATGTACTTAAGAAGGAGTTATTATAACACCTAAAAACTTATATTGAGGTCATATATATATATATATAAATATATATATATATTTATATTTTTTTTTTTTTTTTTTTTTTTTTACAGAGTGAACACCATCAATATTTTGCAAGTCACTTGTGGGATGGCAAAGGTGATCATGATATAATCATGGATTTCCCTGGGCTTATCATCTTATCATCTGGGTGGAGTGCTCAGGTATGCATGCAAACAAAGCCTTTCATGTGAAACAAAGCACATGAACAAAACCAACTGGCTCCCAATACAGAGAGCAAATAGAATTGTCTTTAAAAATTAGAAGAATTTTTTTTTCCTGACATGATTTAATAATACCACTTACATAGCTTTTAACCTGAATTAAATGTGGGGTGAGGGGGAGAATTAGGCAAATCCAGATTGTGAGACATTCTATTAAAAAACAAAAACAAAAACTGCCCCAAGATATTTAAAATTGTTAAGGCTGTTAGAAAATCAAACAAAAACAAAAGAATGGAGTTGGGATGTTTTAGCTTAAAGGCAAACAAAACATATGTGTAATTCTTTATGGAATCCCTAACTGGCATGGGAGGGGATGGTGGGGGAGGGATCCAACAACACAGACATTTGAGGGCAATTAAAGAAATTTGGATATATATTGAATCTTAACTGATAATATTAAATCCCTGTTAAACTTGTCTAGGATAGTCTTAGTTTTGATTCTCCCCTGATGAGAACCTGAGACAACAACTCGTGTGTGGAAAGTTGATTTAAAGTGATCCCAGGAGGAGCAGTTGAGTGGGGTGAGTAGAGATGGGAGTAGAGCCCTCATGTAAATAGTGCAGCTTCCATGGAGCTGTTTACTGTAGGCCTCTGAGTAACTATTCCCCTAGGGCAGTGGTTCTCAACCTTTCTAATGCCGAGACCCATTAATACAGTTCCTCATGTTGTGGTGACCCCCAACCATAAAATTATTTTCGTTGCTACTTCACAGCATGAGGAACTGTATTAATGGGTCGCGGCATTAGAAAGGTTGGGAATCACTGCTCTAGGGATTCTCTGAGGAGCTGTGTAGAATGCACTCCAGAAATATAACTAAAAGGCAAGGACTAGGGGTTTTATCCACTGGTTCAAGACTCCCATAGGTTGAGAGCAACTTCCAGTGGGGATTGTGTCACCTGCATTCCCAAGAACATTTGCTAAGGCAAGTCCTGGAGGACGGAAGTGTTAAGAAACACGGTAAGAATGAGGTCTCAGTGTAAACAACAGTGACTGAATAAAAACAGGATTGACAGGTGTAAAAACGTTGTTGTTGGTTTTTTTATGAAATAAATATGGAATGATTTATGGGTGAAGTGTCAAAATATCTATCACTTTAAAGACGTGGGGGGAAAAAGTTAAAGCCAATCTAATAAAGTCTTGGCACTATTCTATCAACCTCAAAGTGTGTATAGAATTGTTCAAAATCAAAGACTGGGGGGAACAGGGAGAAAGGATAGGATTTTAGTGAATGAATTTGGAATGCAAGAGGATATTCTTGTTTCAAGAAAACTTAGAATGAAAAGATGGGAAACCTGCAAAGTAGAAACACATAAAGCTGGAAGGATGATTCAGAATCATCAGTTAGAAATTGAAGGGGGGTTTCAAATTTGTTTTGTACTTGATGATAACTCCTAGGAGTTATAAAGGATGGAAGAAATCGTGTATATATGATATAGGATTCTCTCTCTTTCTCTCTGAACATGTGCTAGCAAAGGTCAGAGGTTCATTTGTAGAACTGAAACAGAGTGGAAGCTACTAGAATATTAAAGAAGTAAAGAATTAAAGCTCTAAACTTGGGTAGTATTAGCATTTTTAAAAAAACCTGAGATGAATGTTAATACAGAAATATTACTGATGTCTTCTATCTCATTGGATTCCAACATGGTAAAGGAATAGGAATCTATGATAACTAAACTTAGCAATATTTTAGTCTTTGTGTTTTCTGCTTCTACTGCATAACCAGTGTTTAAAAATTGATAAAGAAAAAGATATACTTTGGATAATAAGGAATTTTACAGCTTCAAGTAACATTAGAAAGAAAAAGAGGAAAAGTGGTATTCCTTGGAAGAGAAGAAAGTCAATGAGGTGTTGAATTTTATATTGTTTTTGAGATGATGCCCAGGCCTTTGAACTTATTTTAAGATTCGGGTTTTTATGAAGTCTTTTGAAAGGGGAACGATGTACAAGAATAGGAGGATGGTATTCAAACATTAATTTAAATTGGTTAAGGATTTTGACTTTAACTCATTCAGGAATATAATGTATTAGATGGCAGGGTAATGGCATGGCAAACTCCCAAGAAGATGCAAACATTGATTAATACTCACAGAGCAGGGCATTCTGATCAAAGGACTGCTCTACCAGTAGAGACTGAGGCAAAAATGGAAAACAAGCTAAGTATACAAGCAGAAGTATTCATACCACTAAGGAGGATACACTGGATCTGATTGGGTTGTAGATTGATTGGTTTATGTGAGTAGCATTTTTATATTTAGGTTTGTGGCCGTTACTACGTGCCATTACTATCTGCACTTGGGACTTGGAGAGTGAATGGGAAGAATTTTGGAAGGATTAAGGCCAATTTTGTCAATGTTAATCCAAATGAAGTGGAATGTGTTTAAAACTAACATAGGGTCTCTTAAACATCATAAGTAAATGATTTCCTTTTATTATAAACAGGAGTGAGCTTTTCCTTTTCATTGCAGCAAAAAGTCAGTAGAGTATATGTAGCAAAAATAAGGGAGATTAGCATGAAAACACAGGGATCCAAGAGGAAAGAGAGAGTGTCTAGGACCCCTAAGTCCACTTGATTTTTGCTACATCACAAGGGTGCTTCTACGAAAACCCAGGGTCTCAGGTAACTTTGGAGAAGGCATTTGCTGCTTTCTCTTTTTCACACCACCAATAATGGCAGGTGGAAAGGGATTGAGACATTGTTGGATTGTTTTGTCATCATTAGAGAATATTTATGTGGAGTCTGTTATGTTGTCTCTTTAGGTTACCAGCTCTCTGACTGGGACTTGGGCAGGGATCAGTGACATTCATGCTATGATGCTGTGTTTACATTGATGCTAACATATCTAAATGTGCAACTAGTGGTGCCCCGGTTACAGTGGGGTAATTTGTAGACCCCCACACCCAGTGGTTCTCACCCCTAGTGGTTCTCACCAGTATCCCTTAGAGGATTTGTTAAAAGCCAGGTTGCTGTACCACCCCCCCCCCACCCAAGTTCCTGATTGAGTAGGTGGGACTATAGAATTTCCATTTTCAATAAGTTCCCACAGGGTGCTTGCTGATCCATTGATATAGCCAGAAAGAGGTCAGTTCTGAGTAAAAGTTGCATTCTGGGAGGTGAGTCCAGGGGCCAACCTTCCCATTCAGGATCAGTGGCCATACCAAAGGCACAAGGGAAAGCTGGAAAGTAGAGGTGACTGCAAGGGATCAGGGGTCTAGCAAACCCAGGAGCACTGAAGGTGAGTAGAGTTGGGAGAGAACCAGCTGGGCCTGAGGAATCAACCTTTAACACTTGCATTAGAGTTTGCTCTTACTTTTAGATGATTAACTAGAAACAATCTACTTTATTCCAAAAGTAAATCTATTTAAATCAGTTAACAAATATATAACATTAGGAGCCCAGTGCGTGAAATCGTGCAGCGCCGCCCACCCACCTGCAGCCCTGCCTCGACACCCGAACCTGTCCATGCAGAGCTCCAGCCCCCAAACCCTCTGTCCTTCTCTGGCTGCTTCAAGCCCTGCCCTCAGTCTCTCCAGTGCCCTCGGGCTGGCACTGCCTTCTCTGGGCACTTTCCCGCTTCCGCCCCATCTCCAGAGCAACGCGGCGGCTCTGCCCTGTCATGGTGCTGGAAGTGTTATAGAAAACCGGAGAAGAACCAAGCAATACTTAGCGAGATGGAGTTACATTTATTACGTGCGGGTCCAGAGGAAAATGTCTCTCAAATTCTGGGCCCCAACATGGAGGAACTTTCCCTATTTATATGTTTTTACCTTCTTTGTCTCGCAAATATGGGGTGTTTCCGGCCCCCTTTGCAAGTTCTTAAAGAGCCCCTATTTTCTGGGGCCTTCAGACCTCAACCAAAGGCCTGGCCTGTTGCCAGCACTGATAACTTCATCCGGGGAAGGTTTAATGGCCTCTCTGAAGTGGGAGTAGTCTTATTTTCCTTATTATTTAAGCAAGCAAGCAATTACAGAAGCCAAATAGCAGGGTTAAAATTTCAAACAACAGTTTTTATATAAGATGGATGCTTCAGAGGAGAGCATGGAAGCCTCCTGCCTGCTGTGCTGTGCTCCTTCTCCTGGCAGGTGGGCCACGGGGCACTCAGAGTGCGAGCGGTGGTTGGCGAAGGACTGGTGAAGGGGGCGCTATGGGCTCTCACCTCTGCCCTCCCGGCACAGGATGGTCCCGCCTTCTCTAGGTGCCTCCCCACTTCCGCCCCATCTCTGGAGCAATGCCCCAGCTAATATGCTAATGACCTGGTCGTTAACCTGTTACGGCGTATCGACCATTAGCATATTGGCTCTTTATTAGTATAGAAAGCCAGACAGAAGAAATAACAGTTAGCTTAAAACAGTAAATGACAGAAACAACAGCCAAAGCCCAGAGCAAGTCGATCATGTGAGTCTGGGGCAGGCACCAGGAGCTCTGTTTCTGCTCTTTGGCTGTTGCCTGTGGGTGAGGGGGATACTAGTCTCTTCCCTGCGGAGCCTGCAGCTGTAGCCTTGCTGTATGGCGAGCCCGTCTGCGTTTCCGCGGCAGAGGCCAGCAGGAGCTCACGCAGAGTGTGTTAGCCTCACTTTTAACCTCCTGCAGAAAAGCCATCCCGGCCGTTCTGTTCAGTGACAGAAACCATTATCTTCCTGTCTCCTTCTCAGTGACGATGGCAGTCAGGGTTCTCCCGGCCACCTCTTTTTCTGAAGTTTCTTGGAGGTGCTGCAAAATAAGAACAAAACAGAAAAAAAAGGCTTGGCTGCTGCGTGCAGAGTGGTTTAAAGATGGATTGCCTCCCAATTTATTTCCCTGCGTCTGACTTCCAGAAATATTGTCAAACCCCTGGGTGCCCATTTTCGGCAGCTTATTCAGTGTGAGAAGTCATGGAGTGCCCTACATCCTGAGGAAATCGCTGATACCATTCAGAAAGGTATCAGAATGTAAAGGGACAGTGATCTTGAATGTGATAGGAAATTTACAGTGTTCAAAGTTTATATAAAATGTTTTTCAAGTAATTTCCAAACAGTTTTTCTTTTTCTTTCTCTCCTGGAAATGGAAGAAAGGCCTGGAGAGAAATTCAATATGGCAGTAAAGAGAGAAAACAAAACCTACCTAAATCAACAACATATAGGGGCATTCCACTTATACATAGACTAAGAACAACTATGTAGCAAGGATATTGTGTACCGGTGTGGCTTCTTGTGACTTTCTGTTATGATATGGTGTACTGGACTTCTCTCTATTCAGGAATAACATTTGCCTGCATGTGATCAATCTCTCTTTTTATACCAAATGATAGTGTCTGTTGGGTGCAAACGAGACAGGCAAACAGATTTTATTTCAATAAAAGAAATGTACAGGGAGGGTGATGTATAAAATTTCAGGCCTTGGGAGGCCCTCCTTCGTTCTACATCTTTGCAAGGAATGTACTGTCTAAATCAAGACATTTTCTTGAGTCTTCTTGTTGTTGTTTCACATATAGGTGTGAATATTAGAGTAACGACTTATTTTTCTCTAATCTTACCATGTCCACTGGAAAATAAAGTCACCATTCTAGGAATACTTTAAGGAGTCATTAGTATTTCTAAAACACTGTGGTATCTTAGGAAACAAATTACAAGAGGATAGTGGGACATTTTCAAGTGCTTTTAACTGAGATTAAAGTTATTAACTTTAATCTTGAGTTAGCATGATTATTTAAAAAAAAAACTAATTGTTGAGTTCTGAGTCAAACAATGTCATGTAAAGTAACTAACAACATTAAAACAAACAGCAAAAGAATGCAATCAATTTAGTAGTAGTTTCAGGATTCATGTTAATCTAATTTCTTCTGAAGATGCTGCACTAAGAACCAGCTATGAAATCTTCAACATCCTTCTGTCTTCTTTTGTGACAATGAGTTTGCTTTGCAGAAATTCTTCTGAACCCTTAGGATAGGATTCAGTGACTTGTGAGAAATCTCCTATCTACTAAGAATCTGCTATGTAAAAGTTGCATACTCTCCAAGTAAGGCTTGCATTTCTTTGGTATGCACATTTGAAATTGGTGAGTTTCTGCAGAAAGAAAACACTCCCTTTGTCTTCACAGAACTTTCAGGGCCTGGTGATTTTTTTTTTGTCACCTAATGTCCTGTATCTCAGCCATTGTACTACTCAGCACATGTTGAACAAAAGTTCCCTGAAGAAGGAAGGTGGCTTTCACTCTTCTTAGACTGAATTAGCGTGAATGTCGGCAAAGGCTGGTGTCCTTAGTGCTGAGAGCATGAATTGATCATCTGGTCATATGAAACACAGTATTGTGGAAAGTCTGGGAAACATGACAGTAGGAATTCAGAATTTGCAACTAAATGAGAGAGAGAGAGAGAGAGAGAGAGAGAGAGAGAGAGAGAGAGAGAGAGAGAGAGAGAGAGAGAATTTGTCTAGTTCTGGTTGCACTTTCCATGTATCAGGTTACAATTAGTACCATTCACTTCATTAGAATTTAGAGGCCTCTTCCAAACTACAAACTTAAATGAATGAGAAGTAGAATGAGTGAGGCTGTGAAATGTATGCTGTAGCCACAAATCCAGCTTATCTTCACTGGTAATTATTAGTGTTTTTATATGGTTCACTGTTTCCCATATTGATGTACAGTAACTATCTCTGTGAACTGGTTCATTTATTGATACCAGAAGTTGGCCATGTATTCAAGATCTATGAAAAGTTTTTTGTTTTCCCTTTTCTCCTTTGTTAAGAATAGACTGAAGCCCTAACCAGTTTGGCTCAGTGGATAGAGCATTGGCCTTCGGACTGAAAGGTCCCAGGTTCAATCCTGGTCAAGGGCATGTACCTTGGTTGCGGGCACATCCCCAGTAGGGGGCATGCAGGAGGCAGCTGATCCATGTTTCTCTCTCATCAATGTTTCTAACTCTCTATCCCTCCCTTCCTCTCTGTAAAAAAATTAATAAAATATTTTTAAAAAAAGAATAGACTGAAGTTGATTTTATCACCAATGCTTTTACACCAACTGGGTGTCTTACAATTTTATTTAATTGTGACACTAACTAGCCATAGCTAGCACTGACTCCACAGGATAAGGGGCTCAGTTTCCCAAAACTGCTCACTTCACACATCAGCCTCAAGTCTCCAGTCACCCCCCAGCCACCTGCACTCTCCCTCAGTGTGGCTACCATTTCAGGAGCTCCTATAACTCTCCTCCATGCTTGATAACTTGTTAGAATGACTCATAGAACTCAGGAAACATTGTGTTATGACATACAAATGAATAGCCAGAGGAAGAGATACACTCATAGTGGTGAGGTCTAGAAGGGTGCTGAGAGCAAGACCATGTGTCCGTGGAGAGTCAGGTATACCAACATTCCCATCCCTATACATTAGGATGCTCACCAACCTGGAAGCTCTCTGAGCATCAATAGTCAGAATTTTTATCAAGATTCCACTACATAGAAGGTTTAATTTCCTTACACAGTTGATTAAATCATTGAACACATGACTGAACTGAATCTCCAGTACCTCACACTGTAAGTTCCAAGTCTCTGATCACTTACTTGGTTTTTACAGCAACCAGCCCTCATCCTGAAGCTACCTAGGGCCCTGCCAGGGGTCACCTCATTAACACAACAAAGGCACTTTATTTAGGATATTCCAAAAGTTTTTGAAACTCTGTGCTAGAAACGGGGAAAATATCATTCATAGATAGATAGATAGATAGATAGATAGATAGATAGATAGATATAAATATATAGAAATAGATAGTTTTTTTAAAATTATATCATGGAGAGTAATGAAATATTGTAGTAAGGATTATTTTCTTATTCAGAAAGCCCATTTAAAAAATACATGGCTGAAGATGTCTATTCCTACTCCTATGATATTAAAAATGAAAATTCTATCTATTTACCTATTGATCTATCTGTGGATTTCATTAGCAAATCAAGTCTTTCCTTTTTAGGACTCTACAGTCTTAAAATGGACATAACTATGGTAAAGGGTCTGCCAGCACCAACATCATACACTATTTTATAGATGAGGAGACAAGCTTAATAAGGTTAAGTGGCTTTTCTAAAATTCTACAACTGGAGACTACATGGAAAGTTATGCTCTGAAATGACAGAAACCATTATCTTTCTTTCCTTTAAAAAAAGTTTTTATTGATATTTAAAGAGAGGAATGGAGATGGAGAGAGAGAGAGAGACAGAGAGAGAGAGAGGGAGAGAAGAGAGAGAGAGAAACATGAATGTGATAGAGAAACATCAATCAGTTGCCTCCTGCATGTGCCCAAGAACTCTCCAACCAACAGAGCCACACCAACCAGGGCTTTATTTTTTTAAACTTTGAATTTCTGTTTCCAATCACATTTTACATTCAATATGACTGTGTATTAGTTTCATGTGTACACCATAGTGGTCAGACAATCACCATAATCTTTATAATAATCATGCAGACTTCCATCAAAAGTTAGCCTAGGATTTATTTATTCAATAATTTCAATTTCTGGTAGACCAGCTGAAAGTAGCAGAATAAAGGCTAGGGGTATTAGAATGACTAACCCCATGTAGAAATGAATGTGGTTCAACTTCCAAAGAAAAGAAAAAGGCCACAAATATCAATAAGATATGTATGACATCTTTTCTTCGAGAAATAAAAATCTAATTAAAACACACCTGATGTCATATCTCAAATCACAGGTTTAGTCTTTAAAAGTCTCTGTATTATTACAGATTGTTGGTGTCTTGCTATGCTTTCTTATTTAAGTGTTTCCCAAGTATTGTTTGAATAGGAGTACATATATAATCAGGAATTTTTTTTTTTTTGGGGGGGGGGGGGCTGTGTTTTTGTAAAATACATTATCTGGAGAAAATTCTCAATATACTATTTCCCTGTAATTTAAGTTCAGACTTTTTAAAATCCATATTGGTGATCCATTAACCTGCCAATTAATATAATAATTAACTCATTATCTTAATGGCACTATAATTATATCTTAGCTATGATCGTATTTTAATTTTTCCAAAGTCTAAGTCTAATGGTTTTATCTGTGCTCCCAGTGTGTAATTTTCTCTCTATGTCCCTTTCCCCTGCTGGTTATAAGTAGGGCACAAAGCATCCCTATGACGAGTTATCTAATCCTTGCCACACCTAGGATAGTCATCTTCCCAGAGCTAGGGTATCTCTAATAAAAAATAAAAATAAAAATAAAATAAATTTTTAAAAAGAGATTCCTGCCTGGGTAGAAAGTCATCTCCATACACCAACGTTGTGGGTTCCATCCCCGGTCAGGGCACATAAAAGAATCAACAGCGCATGCATAAATAAATGGAACAACAAATAGATACAATTACAAAAAAATTGTTTTAATGTACCACAAGATTTGAAAGAAGAAACCCCAGAGGAGCTCCTGATTCTATCTCTTTCCTGACCTGGGATAAAAGCACACTTTCTGTTGGCAGGTCTCTGCTTGTCAGATAGCACTGCCATGTGGTGTAATGAACAGGGTCCTGGAAGACGTGATGGGTCAGTGAGTTCCTGTCAGCTTTCTGGATGCAGAGCTTACCTGCTCTCCTGGTGTCCTAAGCATATTTACTTGGCTGGCTTAGTAACTGAGTACTGGATTTGGAACAAGAAAGGAAACAATAATGTTCTAAGTTGGTTCAGCATAGTTTAACACAAGCAGAAGCTTAACATAGATATTGTGGGACAGTCCACATTGTTTGCAAAGGGTTCGCTCTGCTGTCCCTTAAGAAACACTAGAGACAGTCACTGTAACTATTTATTGAGTTTGTATGCTGGGTTCTAAGTGGTTTATCTTTATTATCTCTCTGATCTCATAATAATTTATTAGGTATGATTATTGAAGAGGAGGCTTGGAAAGGTGATATAATTGTCCCAAAATCACAGAGCTGGTTGGTGATAGACATTTAGATAAGCATTCAGGTTGTTAGGCTTTTGTCTATATATCAATATTTATGTCCTGTCGGGTTCACAACAAGGAGATCTCAGGTCTGTCTCACTTATAAGTCCTCATTTAAGAAAAATCTTTCACCAATTAGCTTTCTTTTTTGTCTCTTTGTCCAACACACACACACACACACACACACACACTCTCTCTCTCTCTCTCTCTCTCTCTCTCTCTCTCTCTCTCTCTCTCTCTCTCTCTCTACATAAAAAACCTGTCATTGCAAGTAATCAGAACACAAATTAAAAACAGTTTAGGCAAAAGGAACAATCTGTGCACAGAGATTGAGAATGTAGAGCTGGGATTCACACTTCGGTGTATTTGACTTGAATGCTCATGACATAGTAGCTGGAGACTTTAGAAAAGTTACCAAACTAATCTCTCTTTTTCTCAGCTCTGCATTGTCAAATGCATAGGGTTGGAAATGTCAGCCTGTATGTTCTGGGTCTTATATGCCAGTGCTTCTAACATAGTAGCTGGTATTTGTAATATTAGAAGACTGTGTCTTATAGTCTTGCGACACACTAGAGAAAGGTTAAAATCGCCCGTAGACTACTGATCTGTGAATATAATTGAGTTGATATTATTTACTGGAACTTATAGAAATTCTGATTCACCTTTCTATACGTTTGTTTCTTTCTGCTAAAGTAAGAGTTTAATCCTTTGGGTTTCCCTAGATGGCACACCTTAAATGCCTTTCCTTCTAAATGGGGTTTGTGTCCTGGGTCCTCTTATGTGAGTGAATACTTCTGGGAACTCCAACAAGATATCTCAGTGTCAGTTAGGAATAATTATGGTCTCACAGCAGTTAAATGAAGGTTTTTTAATGAAGTGAAACTGTTTTCCTGGATTAAGTGCCAAGTGAAATGGCTGTTGGCTAACCTCAAGTTAATGAAGTTGTTCCCCATTATCACCTATGCGCTAATGAAATAGGCGTGTCAGAGGAAAGAAAAAGGTTGTACAATAGTGTAGATGCCATTGATAAGTTGGGTTGAATAACTGCCTCCCTTTGAATGTAATTTCACATAAAGCAGGAGGTCATGATGTTCACGTGGCCCAAGAGTTTGTAAAGATAACTTTTTGATGGGAGCTTGTGTTAGAAAGTGCTTTTGAAAGCTTTTCTTCTGCAAATCACAAGGGGCAGGACTTTTAGATCATCTGTTAGAGGGTAATTTAGAAGAAAAAATAAGACATCAAGAAGCTAAGTCCATGTAAGAGCGAATTTCAGTAGCTGCCCTTGAATGAAAATGGACTGCAATGCCAAGGCTTCTAAATATGGTATATTTGGTATTTGTCAGTGACCTCTGCGTATGTCCAGGAGCTCTTAGAGACTACACTTTACATTCGCTAAGTCTAAATGATGTCAGAGAAGCAATACAGATATCATAAAAGGCTATCATCTTATCAGGTGAAATTACCTTTTCAGGAGAAAGAAGTACAAATACAAGAGGTGTTTTCCTTCTTCCATATTAAGCAATATGAGATCAAACTATAAAATGCTTACTTTAGAGGGTTGATTCTGTGGGTGTGGGTGTGGGTGAGTAGAGAGAAGATTCAGAATTTATCAAGTCTAAGGTTAAAACCAACATCAAATGCCCCTTTTGTGTAGACTTTTATGAGTCCTTTCACCTAAGTGGGGGCGGGGGGAGTGTACTAAAATGCCATTGTCTCTTCTACAATGCACTATCTAGATATCCTTTCTGGAACTGAGAATTATTCTCCTGGCTTCTAAGAGTGCTAAGTGAAGATGTCTGTCAGCTGTCAGCACTCATTGGGGGCTTGACTTAGTTTGACAAATTGTCCTTGCCCAAATTCATGCCTCCTCTCGAGGTAGCCTGCATTGAATGACTGTTCAACATGGGTGTATAAAAGCTGCCCCCTTCAACTCAACCTTGAGGGATCATTATAACTTCAGGGTTCTTTATGGATCTAAGTGGGGGTAGGTACTTTGCAACTCAATGACATCTGCCTGATCCTATGTCTCCTCCATTCTGCAGGTATAAATTCTCAAAACAGTCTTTTAGTAAATACCCTGAGCCCTAATCTCCATTTTCTAGGGGAACTTAATCTGCAACACTTTGTTTAGGCCCCCACAGAATTTCTGCGTGTACTTCTGTTTCTATTACAGCAACCCACTGCACTTTTATAATGGTTTATGTTTTCCTATGGCAGCTCATTTAATTTTCCTAATGACCCCATGAGGTATGCATGATTCTCCTCATATGCTAAATGAAGCTTAAAACAGGTTACCAGGTTGGGCATTGGCAGAATTAACACCTAAGTAATATTATTCTGTGCACAATAAAATTACTCATTCCCACACAATTTGACCTTCTGCATGTCCATTTCTCCCATTGGGAAAAAGACCATACTTACAGACTCAATTGTTGAGTCCAGTGCCTTGCTCAGATTAGGTTCCTCTCTATGAGTTTTGAGGACCTGGAAAAGTTAATAACTTAATCTGTAGTTTCTTCATCTTTAAAGTGGATAAATGGTATAGTCATTAAGCTAAAACAAGATAAATCATGTAAAAGGCGTAACATTCAATTGGATTTCAGTCCTTAATTTTTCAATTAGGCTAGCTAATATTATGGAAAGTATAAGGTAGGTGTAATGTAGGAACTAACTGCATGAATATTGGAGTCATACAAGTTTGGTTTCTAATTAAAACTCTGAGACTTACTAATTTGGGGTAGCTTTTTTTTTATTGATTTGAGAGAGAGAGGAAGGGAGAGGGAGGGAGAAAGAGAGAGAAACATCAATGTGAGAGAGAAACATTGATTGACTGCTTCCCACACACACCCTGACCAGGGATTGAGCCTGCAACCTTTGCATGTGCCCTGACCAGGAATTGAACTGGCGACCTTTAGGTGAACTGGATGACTTTCAAACAACTGAACCACACTGGCTAGGGCATTGGGTAGCTTTCTTTGATGTCTCTGAAACTAAAATTAGCCATAAAGTTGTTTATAGCAATCCTGTAAGGTCATCCATGTAATAATATTAGCAGGGTGCCTGAAACATCATTGGCTCTTAAACAGAAGGTACCCTGTGAGGACACACTCACAAATACACACATGTTTGTGTCAAATAGATATGCAAGGGCCATAGAGGGAGTGGAGGGGGGTGGAAGAGGTGGAAAAGGGAAGCTAATAGGTGTCAGGCACCAGTTGGTTTAAATAAATTAACAAATTCACTTGAAAAACACACCATTAGAAATAAGGAAACTAAGTTTCAAGAAAATTAAATAACCACCTTAAGGTCACACCCTTGGTAATTGATAGAACAGCTGTTCAAACCTAGATTTATTGTCTACAGAATTAGAGGAGAGGAAGAAAGGAATAAAAAATATAGAGAAATAAGAAAATAAATGAGGGAATAAATAATATACTTACTGATGTGTATGTTTGAAAATATATCAAATGAATTCCTCAAGTTCTGTACAAGAGAGAATTTAAATCTTTAGTTGATTGTAAGCTTCACAGAGTCTTCTGCACATGAGTTCTTTCTCTCTCTCCACTGAAAATGTCCATTGGTCTGGAAAATATGTTGCTTCCCGGATCTCAAGATTGTGGTCTCCACTGATGGACTGAATACACCAGAATCCACTCTGCAGAAGAGCTCTGACTTCCTTATTATGCACACATCACCATTAAATGCTCATGGTCAAGAACCCTCATCAAGCTTTTAGAGCTTTTCTGCATTGCCTCTGAGGTACGAACAATAGTGGAGATTACCAATAAAGGCACTTTCATATCTACTGGGGTAGTTATAGCCAATGGAGGAAATGCATTTTCTGGCATACTTAAGATAATTATCCATGAGGTCAATTCTAGGTAATGTGAAGGTCATTCCTGCTGCAAGTTATTTTTAGTGTGATACAGTCCTCTGTCACCCCCACCTCTCAAAAAAATATTATGAAAAATTTCTATCAGATGAAAAGTATCTTTAATGGATACAGCCTTGCCAGAGATGATAAAAGTTGGCCATTCAATAAAGAGATCCCATAAAACCAGAATTCAGATGCCTGTGTGACTCACGTGCTTCCATATGCACAAACCACTGACTTTGGTTGAACCCAGATTGCCCTCTGACCCAGACTGGTTCAGCAAGACGTTCCTTCATGGAGATCTGGAGTAGAGACACGCAGATTGAGTAAGTGTTGGACACTGGACTTTTTTAAACAAAATTAAATTTTTAGAACAGTTTACATTCACAGAAAAATTACAAAGATATCATTGAAGCATCCATCTTATATAAAAACTGCTGTTTGAAATTTTAACCCTGCTATTTTGGCTTCTGTAAATGCTTGCTTGCTTAAATAAAAAGGAAAATAAGACTACTCCCACTTCAGAGAGGCCATTAAACCTTCCCCGGACGAAGTTATCATTGCTGGCAAAAGGCCAGGCCTTTGGTTGAGGTCTCAACGCCCCAGTACATAGGGGCTCTTTAAGAACTTGCAAAGGGGACCAGAACAGAACCCCATATTTGGGAGATTAAAAAGGTAAAAACATATAAATAGGGAAAGTTCCTCCATGTTGGGGCCCAGAATTTGAGAGACATTTTCCTCTGGGCCCTCTCGTAATAATCCTATCTAATAAAGAGGGAATATGCTAATTGACCATCACTCCATCACAAAGATTGTTTCACCCACAGCTGAGGCCAAGTTCCCTTAAGGAGCTTTAACGAGCAATCAGCAGGGACCTGAGGCTATGCCCTCCCCCACCCCCATGGGGCTTGATAGGGGACCTCAGGCCACGCCCCCCACCTGGCAGGGCTTGACAGGGGACCTCAGGCTGTGCCCTGGTGTCAGGCTGGGGGACCTCAGACTGTGCCTCCTGCCTTGGCACCAGGCCAGGGGACCTCAGGCCTTGCCCCCCACCCAGCAGGGCTTGACGGGGACCTCAGGCTGCTCCCCCTGCCCCAGTGCCAGTCCAGGGGACCTCAGGCCATGCCCCCCTGCCTGGCGGAGCTTGATAGGGGACCTCAGGCCATGCTCCCCACCCAGTGGGGCTTGATGGGGGACCTGAGGCTGGCCCTCCTCCCGGTGCTGGGCCGGGGGACCTGAGGCTGCACCCCCCGCCTGGCAGGGCTTGACAGGGGATCTCAGGCAGTGTCCCCAACCTGGTGGGGCTTGACGGGTGACCTCAAGGCATGCCCCCCATACCATCTAGGGGACCTCAGACCACACCCCCCCACCCAGTGGGGCTTGACAGGGGATCTCAGGCTGTGTCCCCCACCTGGCGGGGCTTGATGGGGGACCTCAAGGCATGCCCCCCACACAATGGGGCTTGACAGGGGATCTCAGGCCATGCCCCGTCCTGGCATCGGGCCAGGGGACCTGAGGCTATGCCTCCTGCCCGGCAGGGCTTGACAAGGGTGGGACTGACCAGGTGTGGATCTAGCCCAACTGGGGTGGGGGGGAGCGGCCAGGTCTGGGTCTCACACGATTTTGAGGTGCATGTGGGTGGGCGGGGACTTGACTCTGGATCCCCCTTTTAATGTGCACGAATTTCGTGCACCGGGCCACTAGTAATAATAATAATAAATGTAACTCCATCTCTCTAAGCATTGCTTGGTTCTTCTCCTGTTTTCTGTAACAATATAAAGAGTTCTCACAGACCCCACACCCAGTTTTCACTGATGTAAACATTCTATTTTTAATGTTTTACACTTGTTACAACTAATCAACCAATATTGATATATTAGTATTATTTAAAGTTTACACTTTTTAAGTTTTCTTTGTTTTTACTTAATGATCTTTTCTGTCCCAGGATCCCATCCAGGATCCCATGTTCTGTTCAGTTACATGCCTTTAGGCTTCTCTTGGCTGTGACAGGTTCTTCCACTTTCATTGCTTATGATAAATATGACAGTTTTGAGGAGGACTAGTCAAGTATTTTTTACAATGCGCTCCTATTGGAATTGGTCTGATTTTCCCCCATGACTAAACTGGGCTTATGGGTTTGTGTTATTTGTTTTGTGTGTGTGTGTGTGTGTGTGTGTGTGTGTGTGTGTGTGTGTGTTTTGGGGGGCTAGGGGTGGAGAGGAGAACCACAGAGATAAATTGATGTTTTCATCACATCATTGGTATATACACTATTAATGTGAATCATCACTACTGGTGTTGGGCATCGTTACTTAGGTGAGGTCCTGTTTGTCAGCTTTCTTCATGGTAATCTTAATCTCTCCTGCCCCATACCATACTGTGCACTCCGGATGAAGGCCACTGTCTACAGCTTACACTTAAGGAGTGAGGCGGTATGCCCCACCTCCTTAAGAACAGAGTAATTATATACATTATTTGCAATTTTCCTTAGTGGGAGTTTTGTCTCTTCTCCCCATTTATTTATTTATTTTATTTATTTATTTATTCATTTGTTTATATCAATATGGACTCATAGATATTTATTTTATACTTTGGGTTATAATTGGACCACTTAATTTTGTTCAAAATTGTTCTAGCTTTGGCTGTTGGGAGTTCTTTCAGTGGAATTTTATGTCCTTTGTGGTGTAACGGGCCTTGTGTTTTTGGTGATTTGTTTTGTTTTGTGCTTGAGCACTTCCTTACTTTCTGGCACCACGATGGCTTACTAGTACATATCTCCTGCTCCAGTCCTAGAATTGACCATTTCTTTAAGGATCTATGGTTCCCCTGTCAATTAATAGATTAGAGAAGTTATAATTAAAGTTACTGAGCACTTTCTAAGTCACACGTATCAAGCAAGATGTGTTACTCACTGATTTTCCATACTAACCTGATGGAATTTATATGACTACTAGAGGCCCAGTGCACGAAAATTCATGCACTTGGGGAAGGGGGTCCCTCAGCCCAGCCTGTGCCCTCTTGCAGTCCAGCAGCCCTTGGGGGAATGTACGACTGCTGGCTTACGCCCATGGGGAGCGGACCTAAGCTGTCAGTCAGACATAATTAGCACAGCCGCAGAGGCAGGAGAGGCTCCCATCACCAGCCGTGAACCTGGCTTCTGGTTGAGCGGCGCTCCCCCTGTGGGAGCGCACTGACCACCAGGGGACAGCTCCTGCATTGAGCATCTGTCCCCTGGTGGTCAGTGTGCATCATAGCAACCAGTTGTTCTGCCATCGGGCTGAAACCGGCTCTCCGAAATCTCCTGAGGGGTCCCAGATTGTGAGAGGGTGCAGGCCAGGCCAAGGGACCCCACTGGTGCACAGTCAGGGCTGGGGAAGGATGTGAGAGGTTGGCCAACTAGGGAGGGACCACGGAAGAGCTCCAGGGCATGTCTGGCCCGTCTTGCTCAGTCTCCGTCACCCGGACCCCAGCAGCAAGTTAACCTACCGGTTGGAACATCTTCCCCATGGTGGTCAATGCATGTCATAGCAAGCAGTTGAGCGGCCTTAGTAAATTATTAGCATATTACACTTTGATTGGTTGTACAGCCAACTGGACGACCAGACACTTAGCATATTAGGCTTTTATTATATAGGATGATTCCAATTTTTTTGAGGAAGACAGCAGTGAGGCTATGTGCTCAGAATAAGACAGTTACCATAATGAGCAGAGGGAGGCTTCAAACACAGGCTCTACCCTGTGAGCTTATCCTTTACACTTTATAGAAGGTATTTAGAAAAGAAGTAAGGCAACCACATAACAAATCACATTGAAATATGATAAATGAATAAAATAAATGTATTTTGAAGACTTATGCCATCATAAATGATTAATTATGGATGTCCTATAATTTTTAGAAGTTGCTGTGTTTATGGTCTTTCTGGAGACCTAGACTTGACACTTTGAAAGCAACTTTCTGAAGTTATACATACAAACCCATATATTTGAAGGCAACTGTTATATGTTGGGCACTTTAAGAGAGAATCAAACTTTAGATAATGTGTGTATAGATAATAGATCCAAAAATAGGATCCCAATTCAATATTCTTCCCACTTTATCAATCTTGAATAACTCTTTAAAGCATTTCACAAGTTAACTCCATTCACCCTATATCTAAGGACAAGTGACCTTAAGCCTCTTTTCAGTCTGACCTCTTGCATTGAGATTTCTCCTGCCATTGCACCATCATCTTGTTACCTATTTTCTGCATAGACACTACCACAAACAGTACAAGGGCATTATCAAAATTTATCAACAGGAGGAATACTTTATTATGCTATTCTTCACATTCTAAATGTTTAGTAAATTAATATTAAAGAAGAGCCAATCTCCCCTTATGCATCTAAGGACAGTTACTAATGTCAAATTACCAATTGTAAGGAAATGTGTTTGAGAACCCATATTTAATTGCATTCTATAAGTCACTTGAAATAAATAGAAATAACAAATGGATTTAGTCACCATTTTTACACCAAACAAATTCCATTCCTTAACTTACGAAAAGATTAATTATCACCTGAGCGCTACATGAACCCTATTTATTTTAGTGATATATCTATATTACAAGCTTACCAAATTCTTCTTTGCTCACTAACTTATTTGCATAAACTTAAGATTATTGTCAAAGAAAAAATATTCAGAGTTACAAGAATTTAAACTATGTATAAACAAAGGCTTTATTTTTTCTCTCTCAGTTTCTTCTCCTGAGTTGAGGTAAAATAAAATTAAAATTTATTGACCAAAACAAGCTCCTGGCACAGTGAGCAATGTCTAATTAGAAATCTTAATATGATTAATTTATAGATTAAGAAATGTTATTATGCGTCACTTTTCCAAAATTCTCTTTTTCAATGGCCATTCAACTTTATTTGACTATTGGGCCACATCATATTTATAATTTAAATATATGTGTTTTATGTAAATGAAAAAGTGCCATTGTTCTGGAAGGATTAGCTTTTGCCTAAGAACTATAGTGGTACTTGGTGCTGTTCAAAGATCAGGAAGGTTACTTGTATCTGTCAATCACTAATGTTTTTATATTAACTATACCTGCAGGACTTTTTCTTTTATTTCTTGTTCTATCAATTTCACCTTTTTCATATTTTTCTAAGCCACCCCAACCATATCTGGGATTTACAACACAGACTGAATTTATTTTCTCATCCAGAGGATCATATATGAATAAATTAAGAATTTAGTTCACAAGGTATTTCAGGAACTACATAACGTGGGAGCATAGCCTCACTTGAGGCATGTTGCTTTAAAAAGAACATAGAAAAATACTGAGTCGTTTCCACTAAGCAGTTGGGGGAGTCTTTCCACTAAGCAGTTGGGAGAGTGTCCAAAATATGTACACACATACCTTGAATCATTATAAAGGAATTGTTTACTAAAATACATTTCATTTTCATTTAACTGCTATCAGCTGTTAAATCATGTATATGTTTTTGGGGACACCCTATAGTTATGTCTGGAAAAGTTCTAAACATAACATGAATTGGATTAAGACTATACTTCATATAGAGAGAGAACTGGATGACATAGCTGGTCACCAGACACAGCTCATAGAGACACTTTTCTTTGGAGTATATATGTTTGAGCTAAAGCAAGCAGATCCTGGCTATTATTCAAACTTGGGTCTTTGTGCACATGTGTGAGATTGACCTCCCATGACTCAGAGATTCTACTTTATTTCTTAACTAGAGGACCAGTTAAGAAATGGAAAACTTTGTATATGGCATGAAATCATTTTCACATTTAATATCAGCATGACATTTGTGCACTGTGCAGGAGGGGGAGTTCCCTCAGCCTGGCCTGCACCCTCTCGCAGTCCAGGACCCCTCAGAGTTTGTCCGCCTGCTGGCTAAGGCCTGCTCCCTGTGGCCATCTCCCGAAGGGCCCTTAGTGCTGTTGTGGAGGAGGGAGAGGCTCCCGCCACCACCGCTGCACTCACCAGCCATGAGCCTGGTTTCTGGCTGAGCGGCACTCCCCCTGTGGGAGTGCACTGACCACTAGGGGACAGGTCCTGTGTTGAGCATCTGCCCCCTTGTGGTCAGTGCACATCATAGCAACTTGTTGTTCCACCATTTGGTCGATTTGCACATTAGCTTTTTATTATATAGGATGATTTATACATACACACACACCACATGCATACACATCATATTTTACCCACTAAGAACCATTAGAGGCAGTGAAAGTTAACATACTGATATTAAATGTGAAAATTATTTCATGCCATATACAAAGTTTTCCATTTACCCCTCACCATTCTTTCTATTAAAATTGGCTAATTGATATACACACCACTAAGTACTTAATTTTTAGTGACATTTCTTATTTATCATTCCATTGTGAGACATCTCTCTTAGAAAATTTATTTATCTAATTGACCTCACATTATGTAGTATCCTTTTCATACAGTTAAATATAAAATAACTAGAAGCCCAGTGCACAAAATTCGTGCACTGGTAGGGTCCCTAGCGGCTGCTGTCTGCCGACAGGGTACTCCCTCCCTTCCCCTGGCCGCCTGCCACCACCAGGGCCTCCCTCCCTTCCCTCAGCTGGCCCCATCCCCTGGTTGAACTCCTAGATGACCGCCCAGTCGAGGGAACAATTTGCATACTGTGCTTTTATTATATAGGATGTAATGACATATAAACCCACCACCCCAGATGATCAGGTCTCAATATCATACCTATATTAGTTAGTTTTGAAAATATCTTTTTCAGGAGTCATTTTTACAGTCCTCTGGGCTTTCTGGGCCTCCTATCAACATTGATTAAATATGAGTTGATGATGAGATCTTGTCACTAGGCTTACATGAAAGTTGTGTCTAGACTAATATGTGGGGCATTACAGAAACTCATTTGATTTAGCAGGATCTTGGAGTTACCAAATGTAGAGGGACAGATCATTGTTTTATAAAGGTGACACATTCAAGGCGACCCAAACATGGGTTTAGAAATTTAAAAAATGTTGCCAGTTTTTCTATTTCCCCAGTAAGTTACCAACACAGTGATTTTATGAATCAATTTCAATGCTAAAACCTTTTTAATGAATTTAGAGATACTTGCACATATATTTAAAAATCTGAAGTCAATCAATAGAAAGTTATTCCAGGCATCGTTTTTTGAGGGTTATATTGATGTTCTATTTTCATTCACAATCCAAATACCTACAATCCATCTGTCTTTGTAAAATAATTAGATTATAGAGTAATTTCATAGCCCTGTAAAATAATTTAATTGTCATAATGCCTCTAGTTTCTCTGTGAAATCAAAGGTTTAATTTGCTTCTGCTGCATCCTAATTTCTGCGTGACTTTTTAAGGTACCCATAGTCAATGGAGAAAAGGCAGGCAACATGTTTAAATGTCATGAAAGCTGAATTCTATTTTAAAACAAAGATATATATTCTAATTCTACTGACAACGACAAAGCTCTCCAGGGTGCGCTTTAATGGCCCATTAGTTTTCTTCTCAGTGGTTGGAATTCTCTGGCCTCTAGCCTTCTGCTCCCCTGAGTCCCCGGGGCCTCTATTAGACCTATTAAAACTCTCCGGAATGCGTTTTTTTCTGATGTGATAGTTATAAAAATGTCCAAGTTACGCACTTATTCCCCCATTTGCAATGGCACTGGCATTTCACTTGCCTAAATGTTGACACCAGGGTCTTCAGAAAATATAGTGCAGATGATCAATTAGAAGGTAAAAAAGATTCTTCAGTGGGGGCAAGGGGAAGGAAGAGAAATGTTTGTGTAATCTAAGTCAGAGTCATTTTCTCAAATGCCAAATGGAGAGTGGTTTGAATCATGTTGGCAAATCTTCACAAATCACAAGGTTGACACATTATCCTCAGTTTAGCTTTTGAAATCATCTCCCACCGAATCTCCTCTGTGATGGACAGACAGAATTTTATTTTCTTCTTTACTCCTTCAGAACACACACACATTTCTTTTTATAACCTCAATAAGAAAACAGATCCCCATAATGAGGGAAAACTGACTAGGTCCCAGCACCAAAGGCAGAAGAGGCCAGACAGACTTGCTTCCAAAGAAGCATCCTTCCCTATTGAAAATGGTGATATTATCAATACGGTCACCTTTCAACAACAAAGTTTAGCCCACCATGCTCCATTAGCTAATCAAGATAATCAATTGAACTTCAGACAGTGATCAGTGTTAGAGAGATCCAAAATAGGACAGATACTTTTCCCTGAATTTGATACCTGGGAATATGGAGAAATATATGATCTCTTGATCTCTCTTTTTAAATTACAAAATAAAATGTAGCCTTTGGGTTTTCAGGAACCGCTGTTCTTGCTTTTATCTGTGTTGTTGGCTTCATTGGGGACAATGTGCTCACCACTTTTCTTTGTTAGGATGAATGGATGGATAGATAGACAGACAGACAGATAGATAGATAGATAGACAGATAGACAGATAGATAGACAGATAGATAGGATACTGTTATAATTAGCTAGTTATTAATGTTAACAGGAAAGGAACAAAGCAGAGGCCAGACATTGTAAGCTTATAAGCATGGCTATTTGGGCAGCTTCACCAGGAAGCTGTAACTTCACACTCCCCAGGGAACCACCAGTCCGTTCCCTGCAAATCACTGGGGGAAGGCCCCAGAGAAAGGGGAAGATGGGCTCCTGCACAATAAACTTAGGGTGACATAGGAAAGGTGCCTGTCTAACCTGGAACAAAGATAACTGACTAGAGTGGGTGGAGCCATGGCAAATGCGCAAAATGTTAGAAAGTTCAAATCCCCACACAAAGGAGTTTGTGCTCTCTGGTTTCTCTCTTGTTCCTCTGGTTTTGTTTTGCTTCCGAGCATTTGTCCATGTTCCTAGAAGCCGCATGGGCCAGGGCCATGCAGACCCCACACCCAGTGGACTAATGGACTGCAGCTGGGAACATAAGCTAGGCTAGCCTGATGCTGGATTGGACAGTGCAAATATAGAACAGAAACTCTGGGCGGTGGCTTTGATCCTAGCTCTGCTAAAGACATAGCTGGTCTTCTTCCAAGGTGAGATGAAGGGAGAGGGGACCTTGGAAACTCAGAAATTTAGTTCCATGCAAATAAATACCACTCCTTCTCCTGTGTGAGTCTCAGAAAATTCTCTTTCTCATCACATCACAACAAGCCCACTTGCCCTGGGCAACAGTTGGGGACATAGAGAATTCCCCACCGATAATAGATAGATAGATAGATAGATAGATAGATAGATAGATAGATAGATAGATAGATAGATAGATAGATGATAGATAGATAGATAGATAGATAGATAGATAGATAGATAGATAGATGATGGATGGATAGATAGATAGATAGATAGATGATGGATGGATGGATAGATAGATAGATGATAGATAGATAGGAGGAAGGGCAGACAGGCAGGTGATAAATATTGTTCAATATGAGCAGGGAGGAGAGAGAGAGAGGGAGGGAGGGAGGAAGGAACACTTGCTAAGTTTGTTTGAACTAGTGGGCACAGCTATATCTGAAAGTAGACTTGCCTTTTGACACTTAAGTTTCCAGAACTGGTAAATAGAGAAACAAACATATCTACTTAGCAAATATCCAGAAGTGAGATTACTGGATGATAGGTTATTCTATTTTTTTTATTTCTTGAGGAAACTCTACACTGTTTTTCATGATGGCTTCACTATTATACATGCCCACCACTAGGGCATGAGGTTTCTTAATTTTCTCCATCCTTGCCAAGATGTTATTTTCTGTTCATTTCATAGGGGACATTCTACTGAATGTAAGGTGATATCTCATTGAGTTTTGATTTGCATTCCTGTTATGATTAGTTATGCTGAGCATTCTTTTTTCATATCTTCTTTGGGGAATTATATATTCAAATCCTTTGCCCATTTTTAAACTGGGTTACATTTTTTAAAATTGAGTTGCAAAAGTTCTTTATATATCTGGATATTGACTCCTCCTCTGATATTTGACTCTTAGAAACTTTCTCCCATCCTCTAGAATTCAGGGGTCCTCAATCTTTTTAAACAGGGGGCCAGTTCACTGTCCCTCAGACCATTGGAGGGCTGGACTATAGTTTTAAAAAAAAACTATGAACAAATTCCTATGCACACTACACATATCTTATTTTGAAGTAAAAAACAAAACGGCAAAAACACCCGCATGTGGCCCACGGGCTATAGTTTGAGGACGCCTGCTCTAGATTGCTCTTTTATTCTGTTGATCATTTCTTTTGATGCACAGAAGTTTTAAATTTTCATATAATCTCCTTTGACTATTTTTGCTTTTGTTGTCTGTGCTTTGGGTGTCATATCCAAGAAATCATAGCCAACTCCCATGTTCCAAAGCTTTTCCTCTATGTTTTCTTCTAGGAGTTTTAAAGCTCTAGGTCTTACATTTAATTCTTACATTTAATACATTTTGAGTTGATTTGTATTTATAGTGTGAAGTAGGGTCCAGTTTTATTCATGTCCATGTGGATATCCAGTTTTCCCTGCTCTATTTATGGAAGAGACTGTTCCCCATTCTACATCTCTGGCACCCTTGTTGAAAATCATTTGGCCATAAATGCAAGTGTTCATTTCTGGGCTCACTATTCTGTTCCTTTGGTTTATGTATCTGCCTTTTTGGCAGTCCTACACTGTCTTGATTACTGTTGATTTGTAGTGAGTTTTGAAATGAGGCAAAGTATGGCTTTCAACTTTGTTCTTCCTTTTTAATATTCTTTTGGCTCTTCATGCCCCCTTGAAATTCCATATGAATTTTAGGATTTTAAAAGTATTTTTGCTACTGTGCCATTGGGATTTTGACAGTGATTACATTGGTGGGGGGGCACGATGGGCATTTTACCAATATAATATCTTCCAATCCATGAGTATGGGATGTCTCTTCATTTATTTGTGCCTTTGGGTATTGCAACTTCTTAACTTCACAAAGGTAATTTGGTCCATTTTTCTTTTTAAGTGGGTGCCTTCAAGAGGGACACCCTATCCTATCATATTAGTGACGACACTTCTAATCAATAGATTTTGACTCAGTATATAGGGTTGGCACTGGACCTCAGATAATATTGATGCAGGAAGTATGTGGAATACATACTTGGAAATACTTTTCAATACCAATGGTTCTCAAAACGGTCGGCATGTTAGAATCCCTGGAGAGACACTGAAGCCGAGAGTCCACTGCTAAACATCCTGATTTAAATGGTCTGCCGTGGAGTTCAGTGTCAGGAGTTTAACACTTTCCCTGGGTGTTATAATGTGCAGCCAGTGTTGTGAGCCACTGTTCTCATGCTACTTATAGATTAATTGATTAACTCTGGGAGTCCATTAAGGCAAGCTCATTTCTCTAAGGAGTTAAATATAGCACAGAGATAGTTTAAAACATCAATGAAAACTCCATTTAGTGTCAGAATCTTCTTCAGCCCAGATCTCCATTCCTGTTATTAATAGGGTCAAAACATTTAAAGATAACATGTGTATCTGAAAATGGCTCTAAATCGAATACCACTAGTAAAAGAAGCTGTGACTCAGAACCATTAAAAGGTGAAGCAATTCAGCCCACATTGTTGAATAGAAACAACTGGCATTTCTTTCCGGATGATGAAATGGCAGGCAATTTCCATTCTTGGCGCGCACACTCAGGTTTATTAGATGACACAATTAAGGCGGAGAAGATAGGAAAACGAGTTCTTTCTTTATTGCCTTTTCAGAAGATTTCTGAGTGGTGTTTGCATGTAGCCGAAGCCCTCACACTGTTACCAAGTTCAGAGTTCCCATGAGGGTGTTACAAAGCCTTCCAAATGAGACGTCTGCCACACTCATAAAGAAGGCAGTGGAGGCACTGTTTTGAACATATCTTTTAACTTAGAAAAAGTCAACAGTATTGAAAGGAAAGGGAAGCTATGAGATTTTTCATATGAGGGTGAGTTCTTCCAACAAACAAAGAACTTATCTCCAGTTTTCCCTCTTTTACTATTCTGATGAATAAATTGTCTGTCTCCCAAATTGACAATGGAAGAGGAGAAGAAAGAGCAATAGATCTTTCAAGGTTTCCGAGTACAAGCCCTGTGGAGTTTTATGTTACTAGAAGTATTTAGAGCACTGAAATAATCTGGCATGTAGAAGAGATTCAAAAAGCATTTCCCCAAATGATGAACTCTATATGAATATTAATATATCTGTAAAAATGTTTGTGAGAATCAACCAGGATACCTCCCTTTAATCCCAAACTCCTCTTAATCCATGCGTGTCTCCTAAAATGCTCTGGTCTTTAAAATTCAAGTTTTCCTCCTGAATTTAGACTCTATCCCCTGGATCTAGTACCTCCAATTTTCCAGGAATATTTTTGAAAGAATATAGCAGAAACTGTTGCTTTTAATTAAAAAAAAAAAAAAAGTATCACGCACGTCATAGCGACCAGTTGTTCCACTGTTTGGTCAATTTGCATATTAGCCTTTTATTATATAGGATATTCATACTCCTGTATAATCCTCTTTTCCTATTTAATGTTCAAATGAAATAGAAGCAAGTATAAAGTTATGTTGGTGCTACTATATTAGAAACATTCTTATTCATGTATTTTGTACCTCTAATATGATGTTTCTTTTCATGGAGTTCATCCAATATCATACAGCAGCCTTAACCAATTCATTAGGATATTCTGAAAGTCCTATTCTTGTTCTGTGCTTCGTTATGTGACATCATTGCCCACACAATTGTTCCAGAACACCAAACTAGAAACCTTCTTTCATGACCAGATTGGGAATTCTCTCTGCTAACCACCCCCTACAAGGAGTCTTTGAGAAAGTGGTAAAGGATGAGATAGAGACTTTGAAAACACATTAAAAAATAATCTTAACTGTTTTTATTTCTTTACTAGAGGCCCAGTGCACGAAAATTCGTGCACTTGGCAGTGGGTGGGGGGGGGGGGTCCCTCAGCCCAGCCTGCGTCCTCTCCACAGTCTGGGACCCCTCAGGGGATGTCCACCTGCCGGTTTAGGCCCACTCTCGGGGGATCAGGCCTAAGCTGGCAGTCAGAAATCCCTCTGGCAGCCCGGGAGCCCTCAGGGGATGTCCAACTTATGGCTTCGCCTAAGCCGTTAGTCAGACATCCTTAGTGCTGCTGCAGAGGCGGGAGAGGCTCCCGCCACTGCCGCTGCACTGGCCAGCCATAAGCCGGCTTCTGGCTGAGCGGTGCTCCCTCTGTGGAAGCACACTGACCACCAGGGGGCAGCTCCTGCATTGAGTGTCTGCTCCCTGGTGGTCAGTGTGCATCATAATGACCAGTCGTTCCTGGTCATTAGGCTGTTAGGGTCAATTTGCATATTACCCTTTTATTATATAGGATTTCTCCAAATTTTGACTTTCCTTCCATTGCTGCTCCTTTCCTACCAGCTGTAGTTTTCCTGTCACAAACACCCAGCACCCAAGCTGGCTGAGAAGGCTGGAAACATCGCTATATATAAGTCAACCTTGACCTCTGCAAAACAAGCAGACAAACCAAAACCCAAGCCCAGGTCTAAGACAAACTCAAAGCCAAGACCCAAACCCAAAGCCAACTAAACATAGGTTCTGTATTGCTGTCATTATTCCTGCTTTGTCCATCAAGTCACTGAGATACAACTTTACGCTTATTGACAGCTACTTTTTTAAGGATTAAAAACAGTATAAATTGCAACAGATTGTACAGCTCCATGACTGTTATTGGCACGTTCATTCATATCAAGCTGACAGTTGAAAGAAAGCAATCTTTTACATCTTCCTACAAAAACGCATCTAAGATGACCTTTCTGAATAATTGATGAGGACTTTTTGTCTTTGTTGCAAGTTTCTAAGGTGTGCACAACCCACGGTAGCCAGTTTAGTCCAATGGACTCTGCAAATCCTTATTTGCAACTGTTCTTGTCAGCTTTTCTGTATGAGGTGACATTTGTTAGGAAACTCCACTAGGGCCAGAATACGTGAGGTAGTATTAGGACATATTCTCCATTTCACTTATTTTCAAATTACGTCCATGGGTTGAACAATGTGCAATATGTTGTGTAACTAATGATGAAAGTCAATATATACAGTCCAGCTTTCCTGTTCCCACAGATTAGAAGAAACATAGTCTAGTCCAGTGGTCGGCAAACTGCGGCTCGCGAGCCACATGCGGCTCTTTGGCCCCTTGAGTGTTGCTCTTCCACAAAATACCACGACCTGGGCGAGTCTATTTTGAAGAAGTGGCGTTAGAAGAAGTTTAAGTTTAAAAAATTTGGCTCTCAAAAGAAATTTCAATCGTTGTACTGTTGATATTTGGCTCTGTTGACTAATGAGTTTGCCGACCACTGGTCTAGTCAAATGATGATTAAAGGTTGGGATTTCTATAACATTTATTTGTAAAGATAGTGTGTATTTATAATTATTTAGTGATAAAATAGTTTAGCTCTGAAGAATAAATATGATTGCTGGTACACTCTGTAACCTGTATTTATCATAATAAATTTGGTCCCAAAAAATGTGTACACACTAAAACAGCTAATAGCTCAATTTTGAAAAATGAAATGTGTTTTTTTTGTTGTTGTTGTTAATCCTCACCCGAAGACATTTTCCCACTGATCTTTCAGAGAGAGTGGAAGAGAGAGGAAAAGACAGAGAGAAACATTATGTGAGAGAAACACATTGATTGGTTGCTTCCTATACACACTCCGATCAGGGCCTGAACTGAGGAGGAGCCTGCAACCAAGGTTCATGCCCTTCACTGGAATCAAACCCAGGACCCTTTGTTCTGCAGGCTGACACTCTATCCACTGAACCAAACCAGCTAGAGCAAATGAAATGTATTTTAATGAACACTGCCTTTATAGTTATTCAAAGTGTGTGTATACATTTTTGGAGGGACACCCTATATCAGCAAAGCAGGAAGTAGCAAAAGAACTCTTTTATAGTTAAACAAAATTAATCCAAAACCATGCCAGCATACTCTGGATTATCATATGTTATCAAATTACTGTGTTAATGGTATTTCTGATGAAAATATAAAACTGGAACAGAAATTAATAAGAATAGCTCATAATTATATCACCTTGCCTTAATCATAGCCCAAGGAAATCTTTCAGTAATTAATAGATATAAGTATAGTAGTAGATAATGATACTCTATGGCTATGCCATTTCTTCTATAACCATTTACTTATTAAATGTGTTTTCACAAAATAGAACTCACAGTTTTATATTCTGAAAAGCATTTAGTGAAATATTACAAATATACAAGTATTCAACTTCTAATATATTATAAACTTTAACATTATGCTGTTTACTGTACTTCCATTTAAAAAATTTTTTATTTATCATTATTGTTGAAAGTATTACAGATGTCTCCCATTTTCTCCCCCACCTTGACTCACCCCACCCCACTCCCACCCACTCTCCAGGTCTTGACAGCACTTTTGTCTGTGTCCATGGATTATGAATATCCTATATAATAAAATTCTAATATGCAAATCGACCAAACAGTGGGACAACCGGTCGCTATAACGTGTGCTGACCACCAGGGAGCAGACACTCAATGCAGGAGCTGCCCCCTGGTGGTCAATGCACTCCCACAGGGGGAGGGCTGTTCAGCCAGAAGGGCTCATGGCTGGCGAGCGCAGCAGTGGTGGCAGGAGCCTCTCCTGCCTCTGTGGCAGCACTAAGGATGTCCGACTGATAGCTTAGGCCTGCTCCCCGGGGAGGGGGCCTAAGCCATCAGTCGGACACCCCCCGGGGGCTCCCGGACTGCAAGAGGGTGCAGGTTGGGCTGAGGAACCCACCCCCCCGAGTGCACGAATTTCATACACCAGGCCTCTAGTATGCATATAAATTCTTTTGTTAATCTCTTCCCATGCCCCCTTCCCTCTGAAATACATTGGTCTGTTGCATGCTTCAATGTCTCTGGATCTATTTTGTTCATTAGATTTCACATATAAATGAGATCATGTGATACTTGTCTTTCTCTGACTGGCTTATTTCATTTAGCATAATACTCTCCAGGTCCCTCCATGCTGTCTCAAAGGGTAAGAGATAATATTTTTTTATTACAGCTGCATAGTAATCCATTGTGCATATGTACCACAGTGGGTTTTTTTTTTATTTATTCATCTACTTGCCTGCCAGAATGGCTACCATCAATAAATCAACAAACAACAAGTGCTAGCGAGGATGTGGAGAAAAGGGAGTCCTAGTACACTGCTAGTGGGAATGCACACTGCAGTTCCATTTTTTAGAAAAATATGAGATATTTGAAACATAGTTAGAGTCCTCTGGACAAATCCTCTGATCCTATTACCCTCTACCAAGGTAGTCACAAACATAAATTTGATGTTCATCATCCCCATGCATGTTTTAATGTGTAAAACATAATGTAGTCTTGTGTTGGAGGATTTATGAGCTTAGATAAATTAAATCATACTTCATATATATTCTGCAACTTGCTACTCTTACCCAAAACTAGATGTGAATCTTTTTCTTTGTGGATACACATCTCTCTAACTCAGTGGTTCTCACAGTTTAGTCCAGTGGTCGGCAAACTCATTAGTCAACAGAGCCAAATATCAACAGTACAACGATTGAAATTTCTTTTGAGAGCCAAAATTTTTAAACTTAAACTTCTTTTAACTCCACTTCTTCAAAATAGACTCACCCAGGCCGTGGTATTTTGTGGAAGAGTGACACTCAAGGGGCCAAAGAGCCACATGTGGCTTGCGAGCCGCGGTTTGCCGACCACTGGTTTAGTGGATATCAGAGTCAACTAGGGAACTTGAAAAAAAAAAAAAAATACAAAAGTCAAAGCCCTATCCTACTGCAGTAAAGCCTGCCTGGTTGTCCGTGTTCTAGGTGCTCTCTAGGTGATTCAGATTCAGATACACACCAGTGTGAGAAACACTATTCTAGTTCATTAGTTAGCATTATATTGTATTTTTTTGGTACAAATGCTATGCAGTGTATCCATTCTCTTTATGTTGCACATTTGTTTCTGATATTTATTTATTTATTTATTTATTTATTTATTTATTTATTTATTTTATTGACAAGTAACATCTCGTGGGATGCTAAATATTGCAACATTGCAGTGTACACACTCACTATGGTGAACAACTAGTTCTAATTTGACTGGAACTTGCTCAGTTTTAGCACAGAAAATATTGTGTCCCAAAGGCAAATTGGTATGGTTGACCACCCGAATGAAAATGCATACCTTTCCGACCTCAAAACATTAGTATTCTCACACATTTGAAAAATATTATTTTTGTCCATATAGAGTGGTGTATAAAGAATAACTAATATTTGTTTTAATTTGTGTTTCATTGATTACAAGTGTGACTAATTACTCTTTTACATCTATTAGTCAGATTCTCTCCTCTGTGAATTGTCTTTGCCCGTTTTTCTAATAGGATATTTATTCTTCTGTATAGATTTTTATGATCTTCAGCATGAAATATTTATTAGTCACATGAGTTACAAATATGTTATGCCCATTTGTCTTATTTTTTTACTCTCATTTATTTTGTACAAATTTTATGTTTGACAGAATCAAAATTTTTTTTTTAATGTTAATGCTTTTTTTTGTGTGGCAAATCTAAGATTCATTATGTACACTAAAGTAGAACTTTAACTTACAGATATTTTCTTAGCTGAAAATTTTACTTTTGACATTAGCACTTTAGTATACCTAGAGTTATGTGTGAAGGTAAGAGCTAACTTTACTTTTCCCCAAATAAATATCGAATTAATCCAACACTGTATATTAATCAGTCTGTCTCTTAATTATTAATTTATAGTATTGTTTTTGCCAGAATCTAGTTTTTACATATCTTTATTCAGTTTATGTGTGTGTGTGTTTTTGTGTGTATTTAGTTCATTAGTCTATAATGCTTATTCCTTCCCACCCCAACTAAATTCTCTCTATTTTTATAGCTTTAAGTTAGGCATAATATCTGGTAGAACAAGTGATTTTCATTATTCTTTTTTCAGTAGTTTTTTTGTCATTTGTTTCTTCCATTTAAAAATCATAGTACATTCATGTACTTGCATTAAAATGTGATCTTGATGGAAATCACATTGAATTTCCAGGATCCTTAGAAAGAATTACTCTCTTGACAGTAGAGCTTTACCATCCATTAGCATGGTACAGGTCTCTCCATTCACTCAATTCTTCTTTCATTCTTTTAGTATATTTTAATTTTCCTAGAAGTTTTTCATATATTTTTATTTGCTGTTGCATTATGAGGGACAGTTTTTTCTTCTTGTATTTTCTAATTTCTTGATACTGATGTGTACAGGCACTATTGTTACATGTTATGTTTTTATTATTAAGCAAAATGTCTGAACATATATCAACCGTCATAGATCCTAAAAGTTGAAAGGGTGTTTATTCTCTTCTTTACAATGTATATAGCTGTGATTTCTTTAACTATCCTATTATATCGCCCAGTAAATGTGGAAAAGAAGTAGTGACGGAAGCTAAACTCGCTGTGTTTTACTTATTGAGATTGCTTCTAAAGTTTCCCCATTAAGTAGCAGATGGGCTGATATATGCAGAAAGGTCCCTTCTACTTCATATTTCTGGGCTGTAAAGATGTTTGTTCTTTGTCTCTAAATCATAGTTGAGTATAGTATTCTGAAGACCTAGAACACATGCATTGAAATGATGGCATTTTAGCTGCCCTGATGGGCAGCTTCTCCCACCTGCTGTACCCATGCACTTGGATAAGTGCTCCTTCTGAGTGTGAGCCAGACCCAATGCTTCATTTCTACCCAATAGGATAGGACAACAGTAACGCACTGCCTAGCTCCTCCAGCACAATGATGAATACTAGTTGTGAGAGTTTTCATTCTTGCCGTGTTCTCAATCTTAATCAGAAAACATAATCTCTCAACAGTGAGTATAATCGTAAGTATGTTTATCGTCGACACCCTTATAAATGATCTTGGTCATTTTTCTTAAAATGTTAAACTAACCTATATCTCTGCAACAAATCCCACTTGATCAGGATGTGTTCAACTTTTTATATATGGATGAATTCATTTTACAATTTTTTATAGGGATTTTGGACCTATGCTCATGGGGGAGATTTGTTTGTAACTTGCTATTCTTGTAAAAACTTATTTTGGTTTTATGAGTGTAATGTGCATATCAGAGAATGGCCTAGGAATATGGTTGAGATTTATGGCTTGATATCATTTCTTTCTTAGATCATTGATATATTTTTCCCATTAGAGACATCTGAGCTTTTCTTTTTGTTTTTGTTTTTATCAAACCAGGAATTATATATTTATAATGATTAGGAGGTTATTAAGCCCTGGACAGGTAGCTAGGTTGGTTAGAGCATTGTCCTGATATGCCAAGATTACAGGTTTGATCCTACAATGCATAAATAAGTGGCACATCATATCAATCAGTCTTTCTTTTTCTCTTTCTCTCTTTTCCTTCCTCTCTTTCTAAAAGTCAATCAATAAAAAGGGGAGTTGATTAAATTTATTTGCTCATTATTCCCAGTTCTCTCATACCCTCAACTCGAGTTTAGTTTTATTTATGTTGAATATCTTTTATAATGTTTTTTTTTTCATTTTTAAATTTCTGTGGGTAGAAAATCTGCTTTGTTTGTATATGCCTGCAAATAGCTTTATTTCATACTCTCTCTCCAGGCTAGCTCCTGATGCCGAAGCTGTGTTGATAAATTCCATGAGCATATTGCTTCCTTTATTTTATCCTTATCTCTGGAGTCAGGAAACTACCATCACAGACCATGACTTGAAGCAAATTGAGCAATTTTCTTTCTTCATTACCCTGTAGGACCTAAACCATCAGTATTGTAGGGATACAGATACAGGGAACTGAATGACTATATGGTGTTTTTTTTTGTTGTTGTTGTTGTTTTTCTTGTTTGTTTTCATTAAGTGTCTGATATATATATATATACATATATATATCTTGAATTTAAGGGCAGTTATATTATTTCATTTTCCTCATTTCAAATGTCATTCACCATTGCTAAGAGTTTGGTTCATAGGGTCTACATATGTGATCTGTTTACCATTTTGACCCAGAAGTGGATCATACAATTTAATATTGCATTACAGAAACTCCTTATCTGTATTTCTCTCCTACTAGTTGTATCTAGGTATCACTATTAAAATGGTTGTGTCTTTTATTATAAATCCATTCATAATTGCTACTGGCATTAGTATATGCGAAGTACAAGACACTTACTGAGTTCTTACTGTATACTAACCACTATTTGAGTATTTTGCATGTGTTACTCATTGAATTCTAGCAAAGACCATATGAAATAGCTATCCTTAATAAAAGGGGAAAAGCTGAAGTACACAGGGATTAGGTATTTATTTCCATGCTCAGGTAGGAGTAAAGTGCCTACCTAGTGTGCAGACCCAAGTTGTTTGACTGTATCACTTAGATGGTTGATGAATGAATGAAGAACTAACAGATGAATGTTCCAGATGACATCTGTCCACCCTGGCCTGTCTCTCCGTCATGCCTCACCCTGTCCTGCGGCACTGGTATTCTGGGTTCTCTAGAGCAAGGGTCATATTGTATTTGTCTCATTATCCCAGCTCCTAGCACTGAATGTAGAATTCTCTGGTTGCCTCACAAATGTTTGTCTGGGTTACATCAGACCTGAGTGGGATTCGGCTCTGAGGATTCACACTGTGTTATATTGGTTCATGAAGACAATGCCATTCACTATTTTCTCAAGAGGCCTATTCACACTGATGAAACATTCTGATAACATATATATATATTTTTAAAGAAGGGTCTCTGGAGATACTGTAAGGAGACTTGTCTTCTGTCGGTGTTTTGTGAAGTATTAGGGAAAGAAGCTTTGGAGCTACAAATAATTGAAAACCTTTCATTGACATCAGTCTCTTTTTCAACAGATGTGTAAGGAAATGAAATAGCTTGCTATTTCTTCCCAGATTGGCCATTTCTCAGCATGACCTCTATATAATTTTATACCTAAGACCCTCAGATAGAAGAAAGGGCAGATTTGATAAAATTGTTGTCTTAAAATATAGGACCATTCTGATTGTTTAAAATTAAAAATAGCCCTGGCCGGTGTGGCTCAGTTGGTTGAGTTCTATCCCATGCACCGAGAGGTTGTCCCTTTGCTTGCTGGTCAGGGCACATGCCAGAAATGCAGGCTCGATCCCTAGTAGGGGGTGTGCAGGCAGCCGATGGATGTTTCTCTCATTGGGAGATGTTTCTCTCCCTCTCTCTCTCTCAAATCAACATATTTTTGAAAAAGAAAATAAATTAAAACATTTCATTGTCTGCAATGATGCCCAGAATGTTCACAATAAGCATCCCCACTTGAAAACAAAGTCTCAGAAATTATGAACTGACAGCAAGACAAACCTGTGGCCAGGGGATGCAGGATGCACATCTGTGGGAAGTTCTGTCAACATTTTTTTTTTTAAAGGAGGGAAAGTGTGCTTGCTACTAGCACCGAGCAATTAGTGGTCACTTTTCCTCCTTCCCTGCTGAGAAGGCAGCCCTGTCAACTGCCTTGTTACTGCAGAAATAGCCCGTCCTGATGCTCAGCACTCGTCTCCTGGGCTGCTTTGTCTACAAATTGATATGTTGTCCTGCCTTAAGTGATCCAGCCCTGAGAACGCTGAGGCTGGCTTATCAGCATGGATACACACTAAGGCTGCTTGGAGAGGGCCGGCTCCCTTCGCCAGTAAAGCTGCACAAAGAAGGCAACTTGGGTGGAAGGGGCTGAATATTTGGACAGCGAGCACAGCGTGGCCTCGCCTTCAGGGAGGCCGTGGTGTGGATTAAAATGATGCTTCCCATTTTGACTGATTCCAGCCAAGCCCAGGGAACTGAGGCATTCCATTCGCTCAAGGATGTTCTGAAAGAGACTGAGGCTCAGATCAGTTGGGAGTTTGTCTGTCTCTTAAGTAAGTCCAAGTGTTGATAAGAAGAGCTATGCAAAATCACTTCAATTCCTCTGCCCTGTGATTCCGCCGGGCGCTGGGGATGCACGCAGAATCCTATCTACTGAGCCCAATGGGAAATCTGGCCCAGTCCATCACCGGAGAGACCTCCTCTGCACAATCAGTACCCGATGAGAGAACGTTGCAGCCTACGAAAAGCTTTTCTCCTGAAATATTTTCATAAATCGTCATTCCAAAGCCCCTGATATAACATGACACAACTGATAAAAAAAAAAAGATGAGATATCCAATGTAACAAAGACCTTAGTTCACAAACCTTGCCTAGTGAGACATAGTCATGAAAAGCTAAAATTCACAGAGCCTTTAGGGATGGCATATATTGAAATACCTACTGATCTCAAATCCAAAAGCAACAACAGGGTCAGTGCAAAGTGTTCACGCATGATATTTGAATAACCTAGGAAACATGAACTTCACAAAAATAAATATATAGAAACTTCTGCTCGGAACATACCATCCCCTACCTCCTTCATTTTTCTGTCATAAAGCAGATGTTAAGTGAAATGTGTGTATTTTTTTTTTTTTGATGATGCAGAATGCATAATTGCTAGCAAATTTCAATTGCCAAATACCAGTCTGGAAGACATAGAATTAACATTATGATTCCTGTAACACTTCAGATGTTGATGCATGTCCATAAAAACCAAATCTGGCATGGGATAGGTGTAATCACTGTGCGGCGCCTCTGTGGCACCAGGTGAGACAGGAGGAAAATGAAGAAAAAACAGAGAGGAGAAAATAGGGAACCATATCACAGTGAAAGAACTAAAAACTGTGTGTAGGCTGGGGGGGGAGGGGGTCATATAGCAAATACATGCAATTCTTTTTTTTTTTTTTTTTACAGAGAGGAAAGGAGAGGGTTAGAGAGTTAGAAACATCGATGAGAGAGAAACATCGATCAGCTGCCTCTTGCACACCCCCTACTGGGGATGTGCCCGCAACCAAGGTACATGCCCTTGACCAGAATCAAACCTGGGACCCTTCAGTCCACAGGCCGACGCTCTATCCACTGAGCCAAACCTGTTAGGGCTACATGCAATTCTTTACTTGTGAAAAGGTACTTTCAAAAGTCACAATTCATTACATCCTCCCAACAGCAATACGAGGTAGCTCCTGGCAGGCGGTGCTGTTTGCCTGTTAATTGTAAGGATACTGATGTTCAGAGTAAGAGTACTAGAGCCCCAGCCACCTACTAAGTGGGAATCCCAGAATGAGAACCCAGGCCATCTGAACCTTAGTTCAAGGACAGCCACGCCATGCTTCCCCAAACAAGACATACCTGAGGCTCATTTATCATCTAAAGAAATGTTTATAATTATATGAAACAAGCCAAATAATATCAGATTATTGGAGTAGTTGGAATAAATACCCCAAGAGGGGAGGAAGTTTGGTTTACTTTGTTTAATATAGTTGATGACTAGCATTAAGAAGTCACATGGTAAATATTTTTGAATGAATATTTGAATCAGAAAGGTTAATGTTTTCTCCTCGACAAAAAATGTTGACACACTGAGGAGTACTTGGCATGGAACATGGCATAATATCAAGACTTTAAAACAAAGAATTTAGAGTTTGATGCTTGGTGCTCCTGGATCACCTTGACCTTCACGTACAATCTCCGGGCCTCAGTTTCTTCTATGTAAAATGGGAAGAGCAGCAAAAGCAAAATACTTAATCTGATTCCTGGGCTGTTTTAGAGATCAAATGAAATTTTATTTTTAACGTTATTTTTTATATTTTCACTATTTGAAAGCCCCTGTTCTATTTGCATAAAGAATTATAAACAGTACATGTGAATGACGATGTGTCCAGATGCTCAAAACCAAACCTTAACTTCTGAATCATATTGTAGCATTAGTTCTCCAGAGTAGCACAACATTGAAAAAGCATCCCCAAGTAGACCAGACAGTGATTTTTTTAGCATTAATCACTGTGACTAATTCATTCTTCCATCATCAACACCTGAGATTCTTAGATGATGCTCAGTGAACTGTACCGATAATTATAATGGCGATGACAGTGCTTTATCATACACATACTCACACTCATACTTTTAGGAACTATTTTACTCTGTTATCTAATCTTGGATGACTTAGATGCTATTTATATGAGAGCATCAACATATTTATCGCAGGCCCAGCTGGTGTGACTCAGTGGTTGAGCATCAACCTATGAACCAGGAGGTCACACACGGTTCAATTCCCAGTCAGAGCACATGCCCAGGTTTCAGGCTTGATCCCCAGAAGGGGGCGCAGGAGGCAGCTGATCAGTTATTCTCATCATTGATGTTTCTATATCCCTCTCCCTTCTTCTCTGAAATCAATAAAAAATACACTTAAAATTTTATGTAAAAAATATTAACCTTAGAATTCCTGAAAATGGAACACACGTGATCACCCAATTTTTTTTTTGATCACCCAATTTTAATTACTCAAAACCTAATGCAAACTCAAGTCTTTGATCATTTTTATTTTGTTTTAGTTTGTCAACTTTCTCCTCTTTACCATGGAGCTCAGAACTAGTTCGAAACTACTACTTGTAAAGCTTTTGATTTTACTATTTGAAAGTGATATTTCATTTTCCTTTCATTTGGGAGGAAGTGTACATTTTCATGATGAGTAAAATATGTCTGGAACTCCTCAAATAATTTACTCATGGTCGAGGATAAGCAGGAGTGATTAGGCCTTCAAATCAGAAAACTTCAGAGAGTCAGAAGCTTTCAAAATGTGCAGCTTTAATACACTATTTTTCTCACTCTCTGCTGTATAGCAATCACCGCTGACACACTCGCTCATTTTTTCCATAGTGCATGTAATTGGGCAAATCATCTAAACCCCCACCAGGAGGCAATTATTCAACTACATTGATGCAGAATCACTGGGTCCAACATTTCATTAGACCATGCCATAATCCTTTGTTCTCGCCTTAACCTTCTCTGTAAAAAACCTAATTCATCCAAAGCCAACACAGTGTCCCGTTAGTTATGCAAATGGTGCTGGTGCAGGACCTGGAGTTCTAAGCCACTCTTCTGTCTTCTGTCCCATGTGGAGGGCTCTTATCCACATCTTTAAACAGAGCCTCCGAGTTCTAATAATTATTCAACTAACATCTGTAAGCTCCCTTTGTGGGCACTTTTGAAAATGTGCTTATCTTTTTCTTATACAGAAAAGAAACAGTGAGACACTGACAAAGAGATGGAGTGGCCTCTGCCAGTCCCAGAGGGACGGTTGGAAACGGGAGCAGCAGGCCACTTCAGTGCCGGGGAGATGATAAGAAAAGTAGCAAGTTGCCAAGAGGAGGATGTTACCGCCATCCCTCCCCTCCTCTCCATGTTTGTAGCTCAACCGCCCTTTCCCTTGACCCTGTCCTCACATTATATGATGAAGAGTAGAACTTCAGGTCACCCCCACTGGGCTCAGATGCCATAACTGCCGTTGAGTAGAGTACGTCTGTGACAGCCCATGAACAATGAGGATAACGTGCCCTGGAAGTCTGGGGCAACCTGTGCAAAGTCAGGGTCTCAGGTGCAGCCGTGCGGACCATCTAATCTGATGGATAGGCCCCTGAAATGCAATGCATATTCTTTCATCAGCACCTGTTTTTAAAGGGATATGGTTGGCCCTAGCCAGTTTGGCTCAGTGGATAGAGCTTCAGCCTGTAGACTGAAGGGTCCCGGATTAGATTCCAGTCAAGGGCACATGCCCAGGTTGTGGGCTCGATCCCCAATAGGGGGCATGCAGAAGGCAGCCAATCAATGATTCTCTTTCAACATTAATGTTTCTCTCTCTCTCTCTCTCTCCCTTCCTCTCTGAAATCAATAAAAATATATTTAAAAAATAAAGGGATATGATTGGAGAGGCATGATAGAAAAAAATAAGTTTTGATAGAAGTTTGGTTGTTGTGTGGAGCCTGGGATAACATGCTTCTGAAAAATCATATTGCTTTGATCTTAAAGTATGATTTCCGTTTTCTTTTTCCCAACATGCCAGCTAGTGATTCCAAATCAATGAAAGGTTTACAACATTAATTAAAAATTATTGTTTTGCATCTTTACTCAGTTTACATGTGACCTCAGAGGCGAGATTAGGGGACCAATTGATAAACTATTTCCCCATTTTCCTAATAATAACAAAAAGAATAATGACAGTAATACATTTTAATGAGCATATAATTTATCTTCTATGTTGACTAACATATATTATTTCATTTAATCCTCACAACACACCTGTAACTTAATTGCTGTATTTTAAAATATATATTTTTATTGATTTCAGAGAGGGAGAGAGAGATAGAAATATCAATAATGAGAGAATCATTGATCAGCTGACTCCTGAACCCCCCGTCTGGGGATCAAGCCCACGAACCGAGCATGTACCCTGACCAGAAATCTAACAGTGACCTCCCAGTTCCCGGGTCAATACTCAGCTATTGAGTCACACCAGCCAGGCCCTAATTGCTATTTTTATCTTCACTTTAACAAAAGGGGGGATTGAAGCTTACTGACATGAAATAACTGGCCAACAGGGTTGTTAAATGGTTGAGAGGAGTCAAATTAAAGCACCCTAAACTTGGTATAAGCCACCTTTTATCACAAGTGCCCCATCAGCTGCTTCCCTCTGATGGTCAACTCTGTCTGAAATTGCTCTTTGTTTACTGAGCAAAAGTGTTGCCATCAAGCAAATCACTGTCCTTCCGAAAGCAGTAAGAGAGCTCTCAATCTGCTTCTACTTAGAAGTAACAGTCTCACTGGCTGTTTGTAGAACAGAGATTCTCAACCTTGGCTGCAGAGTGCAACCACCTTGGGAGCTTGAACATGGTATTTGGCCCCACCCCCAGAGCTTGCTTTCATTGGTCTAGCCTGAGCTTGAGACATTTAAAATCTCCTCTAGTGATTCTATGAAGAAGCCATGTTTGGGAAGTAATGTTCTACAAGTCTGGAGCTCACCCATTCTCCTTTCTGACTCCTCAGCCAAGCAGAATCCCGCGGGCCTGGTCCGGAATGGGAGGTATGCAGCGTTTGAGTTGAGTAAGAAATCTGGGTTTGGAAAGGATGAAAGATGACGTTGATAGTAATGAGATGATAGGGATGATAACCAGTTACCATATATTGAATGTTGCTCAACGCTGCTAGTCTACACATACAGGGTGTCCCCCCAAAATGAATACACACTTTGAATGGTTATTATGTCAGTGTTTATTACCATACAGTTCACTTTCCCCCAAATTTAAAAGAATCTACAGAAATGAATACATTTTATTTTGTCAATGCCTATTTTCAAACTGATGACTATTCTGGTCCAGGCACTGCTGATAACTCAAAACAATGGAATCGCAACCATCAAGAATCATTTCGATCAGTATTTGCGTGCCCTCAGTTCGTCAACTGTTGCCAGTTTTGTACCATAAACTTTATCTATTATGTATTCCCATAAAAAAAGTCTAGTGTCACTTTAGATAAATGTTCAAAAGTCTGGCTTCACCCATTATTTCAAAAAAGTTAAACCTCAAAAGCAGTGAAACTTAAGTTATCAGCTGTTAAAGTGTGCATACATTTTTGGACACCCTGCACTTACATATATGATTAGGTTACACTAATGCTTTTTTATATAGAATAAAAGGCACAAGAATTGACATTATTTCTCCCAAATCCAAACCCGGCATGCCACCTATTGTGGGTGACTTCAAACCTCTACTTTTAATTGCACAATTAAGGCCGTGGAGGAGGAAAGATGTGTGAGTTTGGAGTTTGCTGCATGACTGGGGCGGTTTTATGCAGGGCTTACTCTCCCGCAGCCTGACGACTTGGTGGGTGGCAGAGCTCTATTTGGAACACAGCCCGTCGCCAGCAAAGAAATTTGCGCTTGGGCTCTACAAGCCAACTGTGTGAGAGCTGGCAGGAGAGCTATTCCCAGGAGAAGAGCCAAGATCTTGGCCTTGGGAGGGAGATTGGATGGTGGGAGTGGTGTGATCGCTGCAGTCTAAGGAGGCATCTCCACTGCTTTCTGCATTCCCTCCACCGGACCCCGCCGAGGAAATGGTTGGACACCACTCTGAATGAGTTCAGTCCAAATGGGTTTAGATTCTATTTATATTCAGATTTTACCATTGCCATCATTAAATTCTTGATCTTTGTCATCAAGAAGCGGGGCTACAAAATGTCAGTAAAGGTCTCTTTTAGATTTTTCATTATATATCTTTATAAGCATAGCATTGAGTACTAAATATATTTATATGCTAAATAGTGAACATACGGATGCAGTTAACACATTAAATGCACACTCATGATTTCCAGGTTCATCTGTTCAGATTTTTGAGCGAAGAGTATTTCATCTTTCTTTAAATTTGCAATAAATTGTGAATTTTTTTTTAATCAAAAGAAGAGTTTCTATTGAAGCATCTGACCAAGGACACTTTTAAAAGCACACTAAATGCTTTAAAAAAAAAAAACTGATAGAAAAGGTCATGAAATGTCATAGAGTTTTATGTGCTGAAAGTTCCCTGGAAGAAACAGTGACTCAAATTCTTTTCTGGGTTCACAAAGCGGGGACTAGAGAGGTTTAGTGACTTGTACAAGGTCGCACAGCAAATAAGTTGCAAATCAATAGCTAGAACCCAAGTCTCCTCCTGTTCACATTCTAGTGCATAGGCACTCTCCATGTGTTACATTACCAGGCAATTACCCTAATTCAAGGAGCCAAGTGTTATTTTTATCTCCACTTTACAGATAGAAATGTAAAGCTCAAAAATTGAGTAAATTATTCAAAGTGATAGGGGTGGAATATGAAACAGGGCTCCTTTTTCACTCCAAAATACATTCACTTACACAAAATGTATTTATTATCTCCTATATTCTCTAAAAAATAGGAAATGAAAGATGAGATAATTGCTGAAGATAGCCAGTAATACCCTCACTGGATATAACTTAGACACACAGACATGAATAAATGAAGTATTAGCTTATTTTATTTTTCTTGACCAAGTAATTCTTTAAATAGGCATTGGTTTAAGTCTACTAGTACTTTCCCAGAAATGTCCTCAATTCTACAATTTGTTGGACTGGCATTGTCATTAGTATAATAACAGCTGCTTCAGCTCTCTAAGCCTCATTTTTTATCATAAGTAAAGGTGAAGTGAGTTACTTTCTGTGATACACAGAGATGTAGCCTTCCTGAAGGCACTACAGGAACCAGTGTGAAGGAAGTGGGTGGCCCTGTTATCTGAGATCTTGGTCTACCCGTAAAGTTCTGAGCACATTATTTGCTTTAGGTAGTGAAGTTCACCATAATATATTATTTACACAATTTGCCATTATAAAAACTGTTTGAAAGCCATATGAGTTTACTCTTATGATTATCTGGCATATGTGACTTTCCAGCATCATCCTTTAAGCCACACATTTTATCTGCCGTACTGAGTACTTGTAATCCTTGAACTAGAGACACAGTTATTGAGCAGTCCCTGTGCTCTCTTGTATACACCCTAGCTGTAGTTTCCTCATTTGTGGGATGAGGGAAGTACAAAGAATTGCAAATGTCATCATGGGGGTTAAATTAAATAATGTACTTTAAAAACTCAGTGCAATGCCTGACCTATATTGGAACATTAGGTTCTCTTAACACTGTTTTTCTCAAAAGCAAACTGTATACTAATTACCAAAGAAAATATTCCTTGATAGAAAAGGCAAAATATACCCACTGAATTATCAAAGGTTATTTGTTGGTAGGCACTTCAACTGTTGGGAGACAATTTTCCATGGGTCTTTTGTTTCTCAAAATCATGTGTTTATTGTCATTAACTCTCTATAAACTGATGAATGGGTGAACAAAATATCCTAAACATCCACGACTAATGAATGAATAGATAAACACAAGGTGATCCTAATATATAAAAAACCAGGGGCCATCATGACCTAAACGACCAGATGGACAACCGAACAGCAGGCTGCGTGGGGCGACTAGGTTGGCAGGGGGGGTTAGTGAGGGACAAGCAAATGACTGAACAGGAGGCTGTGTGGGGCGAGCAGGTCGGCAGGGGAGTAGTGAGGGGTGACCAAATGACTGAATAGCAGGCTGTGTGGGGCGACCAGGTCGGCAGGGGGTTGCAGTTGGGGGCTACCAGGCTGGCAGGGAGGGGGCAGTGGGGGCAACCAGGTTGGTGGGTGGGGGCAGTTGGGGGTGATCAGGCCGGCAAGAGGGCAGTTTGGGGTGACCAGGCAGGCAGGTGAGCAGTTAGGAGCCAGCGGTCCTGGATTGTGAGATGGATATCCGGCTGCCGTCAATTGGACATCCCCCAAGGGGACCCAGATTGGAGAGGGTGCAGGCTGGGCTGAGGGGGATCCCCCCCCCCATGCATGAATTTTGTGCACTGGGCCTCTTTTATAGACATAAAATGGAATATTTTCAGCCATAAAAGGTAAGGAAGCAATGTTATATGCTACAATGTGGATGAATCTAGGAAACATTACTTTAAGTGAAAGAAAAACGTATTAGATGATTTCATTTATATGAAATGTCCATAATAAGCAAATCCATAGAGACATAAAGTAGACTAGTGGTGGTGAGTAGGGTAGAGAATATGGAGGCATTGGGACCAACAGATAATAGGTTGTGGGTTTATTTTTGGTGATAATAGAAATGTTCTGGAATCAGACAATGGTGATAGTTGTACAACATAGTGAATACAGTAAAAGCCACTGAATGTTACACTTTAAAATAGTAAATTTTATACTATGTAATCTTTATCTCAATAACAAAAATATTTTTGAATGAAGAGGCAAGGCAGAGAAAGAGAAAGAGCCAGAGAAGAATTTGGAGCCTTTTTTGTTGCTAAAAAAACATGGATTGGGAGAAACGAAGATGGCAGCATAGGTAAGCACCTAAACTGCTGCCTCGCACAACAATTTCAAAACTACAACTAAAAGAACAGACGTCATCCAGAACCACAGGAAAGCTGGCTGAGTGGAAATTCTACAACTAGAAGGAAAGAGAAAAGCTCACAGAGAATCAGAGGAGCTGCAAAGGGCTGAGGTATGGAGACACACATACAGAGAGGAAGGGCAGCTGAGTGCCTGGCTGGCTTTCTCTGGCGGGAGGGAGAAGGAAGCTCCCAACTGCACTGAACCCCAGTTCCAACTGCACTGAACCCCAGTTCCGGGCGAGACCCTGTGGACCCAGGCTCATACCAGGGGAGTCTGGACTATCAGGTAGAGAGAAAGGCATATGAAGACTCAGGGGAGCCGCGGAGGGCAGGGGTCTGGAGGCGCGTGTGCAAGTGTGCGCAGAGAGGACTGACTGCTGAGGTTGCCGCTGGCTTTCCCTAGCGGGATCTAGTTGGAAGCTCCCAACTGCACTGAACCCCAGTTCCAGGTGAGCCCCTGGGGACCTAGGCTCTTACTGGGGGAATCTGGACTGTCAGGCGGAAACTCGGGAGCCACGAAAGGCAGAGGTCTGGAGGTGTGCACACAAGTGCTGAGTGTGCCGCTGGTTTTCTCTAGTTGGAGGGAACTGGAAGCTCCTGACTGTGCTGAACTCCAGTTCTGGGCGAGAATCTGGGAATCCAGATTCATTGGGGGAGAAACTGGACTGTCTGGCAGCGGGCGAAACTCGAGGGTGGTTTTCTCTCAGAGGTGCTTGCAGCGATTACCAAGGGACACTGAGACCCAGGGGCCTCATAGGTTAGGACTGATGGGAAGCCAAGACCTGAGACTCTGCCCCATCCAAGCTGAGAATAGAGGCTTTTGCAATTTTGCAAGTCTTGTCTCATAAGGCTGTCTCCAGCATAGAAGTTCTCCCGGTGTAGACATAGCTGATCCTCACAGCCAACTGGCCTGGAGGTCAACAGTGATACCAACAACAACCAAGACTTAACTACAACAAGGCTGTACACACAGTCCACAAAGGGGTGCACCAAGAGTGTCCACCTCAGGTAACTGGGAGGCTGACCCACTGGGCCATATAGGACACCTAGCACACAAAGCTACCCTACCAACTTAGGGAAACAGTGAAAATGCAGAGACAAAGAAACCGATCACAAATGAAAGAAATGGAGGAAAACAAACACTGGATATAGAGTTCAAAACCACGGTTATAAGGTTTTTCAAGAATTTCCTAGAAAAGGCCAATAAATTTAGCAAGACCCTCGAGGATATGAAAAAGGACCAACTAGAAATTAAACATACACTGACTGAAATAAAAAATATTATACAGAGACCCAATAGCAGACTAGAGGAATGCAAGAATCAAGTCAAATATTTCAAATACAAAAAAGCAAAAAACACCCAGCTGGAAAAGAAAAAAGAAAAAAGAATCCAAAATATTGAAGATAGTATAAGAAGCCTCTGGGACAACTTCAAGCATAGCAACATCAGAATTATGGGGGTGCCAGAAGAAGAGAGAGAGCAAGATACTGAAAACCTATTTGAAGAAATAATGACTAAAATCTTCCCCCACATGGTGAAAGAAATAGACTTACAAGTCCAGGAAGCACACAGAACACCAAACAAAAAAAATCCAAAGAGGACCACACCAAGACACATCATAATTAAAATGCCAAGAGCAAAAGACAAAGAATATTAAAAGCAGCAAGAGAAAAACAGTTAATTACCTACAAGGGAACACCCATATGATTGTCAGCTGATTTCTCAACAGAAACTATGCAGGCCAGATGGGAGTGGCAAGAAATATTCAAAGTGATGAATAGCAGGAACCTACAACCAAGATTACCCTACCCAGCAAAGTTATCATTCAGAATTGAAGGGCAGATAAAGAGCTTCACAGATAAGAAAAAGCTAAAGGTGTTCATCACCACCAAAGCAGTATTATATGAAATGCTGAAAGGTATTCTTTAAGAAGAAGAAAAAGAAAAGATAAAAATTATGAACAACAAATACATATCTATCAACAAGTGAATCTAAAACTCAAGTGAATTAAAAATCTGAGGAACAGAATAAACTGGTGAATATAATAGAATCAGGGGCATAGAAAGGGAGTGGACTGATAATTCTCAGGGGGAAAGAGGTGTGGAGGGTGCGGGAAGAGACTGGACAAAAATCGTACACCTATGGATGAGGACAGTGTGGTGGGGAGGTAAGGGCAGAGAGTGGAGTGGGAACCAGGTGGAGGGGAGCTATGGGGAGAAAAAGGAGAAACAATTGTGATAATCTGAACAATAAATATTTATTAAATTAAAAAAAAAGAACATGGATTGGGACTACCACACATGAGTTACCAATTCTCTCTTTTACCATTAGTACCAAATGCATCACCTCTCTGCCTCCCTCTCCATATTTTGCATGTTCAACATAATAACCATGCACAGGTCCATTGTAGAGATAAAGTGACATGTAAGAATGCCTAAATGGATGACCCTGTGTTGATATTCATTAATTGGTAATTATAAATATAACTAGAGGCCCTTTGCACGAAGATTTGTGCAATAGGCCTTCCTTCCCCTGGCTTCCGGCACCAGTTTTCCTCTGGCACCCGGACCCAGGCCTTCGCTCTGGCCGCCGCCTTCCATCTTTGCTCTGGCCAGAGTCTTCACTCCAGCTGGAGCCTTTGGTGTTCACTCCTGCAGGAGCCTTCAGTCTTCTCCACTCCAGCCGGAGCACCGCTCCTGTAGCTCCCTCCGCCCCCTGCTTCCCTCATCATAGCAGGCATCCCACCCCACCTGGCCGCTCCACGCCTGTGTATGCAAATTAACCCGCCATCTTTGTTGGGTTAATTTGCATACTCACTCCTGATTGGCTGGTGGGCACTGCGGAGGTATGGTCAATTTACGTATTTATCTTTTATTAGTGTAGATAATAATAATTTCTTCAGAAAATAAATTAATGAATGAAAAAAATAAAAAAGCTAAAAGTTGACACTGTGTTCTTATAAACACACAGCTGAGGTTACAGTGAGTCTACTACAGTTATTGTGGAAATATTTCTCCTAACAACACTTAAGTAAATACATATAAAGCATATATTTGTTGTTTGTGTTCCTGCAAGTAATTGGAAGTGTGCTTCCTCGTGCACAGCCCTGTAGTAAGAATAATACACCGTCAACAGGATTTACATGCAAATAACATTTTACTGGGCTTTAGTGGGGAGCCACTAGATAATTAAATCTTACTGAGAATACATTTCTAATAGCTTCTGTGTCCCCGGACCATGCTCATTTTAAGAAGTGGTATATCATTTTGTAATCAAGATGGCCATGTCAGAAAGTCTTGTTTTATAAAACAAATTTTCATGATCTTTCCCTAAAATCATGAAATTGTTTAACAGCTAAGACTAAGATAACACTGATGAAATGTATTTCATGAAAGTTAAGAATTATGGGAGGGAAGGAATCAACAGAAAAAAGATAGAGTCATGAGCGTTAGATGGTGGGGCATTTTGATGCTGTCATTGTATACAATCTCATACTTAAATGAAGTTAAGCCACCTTCACCCACCTTCATTCTCAATGAAGCACCATTTTACTAGCTGTCAAAATCCTAAATGGGCTTTACCCAGTCAACCTTTTAAAGATACTTCGATATTATTTAAGAGTATCATAAATGATAGTTATTTTTAGAATCCTCTCCTCTTTTTCTGGGTAACACCAGAGAGAAGAGCAAGGCAGGGATGAGGGAAAAAGAGGTAACCTGGCATGCCTGGTTAGTGGAGGTCAAAGTAAAGGGCATCAATGAATTTTCCAAGGTGCAGAGACCAGGAAAGATCAGTATGTGGGGGGAAAATTCAATATTTAAAAGGTAGAAAATATATTTTTATTTTTTCCTCTGGCTGCTGCCATCCAAGTCCTATTTTTCAAGGCCCTCCTTTCTATTCATCTTCTGTCCATTACCTATTCAGTTTCCTCTCCTCTCAAGGCCTATGTTACCACCTTGTTTCTCAATGTAGCATTTTTTCAGCATCCTCTCTTCTTTCTGTTCCAACACAGTTGCCTCAAGCCAATTTCCCAAATTGGATCCAGGGTCCTGGTTTCGCAGCATCTCACTAGGGAGTGTCCAGGCAGGGGCCCAAGCTGAAGGCAGCCAGGAGTGAGGGGCGTGGCAGGGACTCCATGCCTGCTTCAGCTCAATGCTTCTTGGATGCAAGCAGCCCTTGGGGCCATAGGAAAGGTCCTTGGAGAGCGACATACTGTTCCAGGAAAAATTGCTGTCAAGGCCTGGCCTTTCAGTGCCGCAGACAATGAATGCAGACCTGACACGGTGCCATACATTGAGCTGAATGAACACAATGGCACAGGAAGAAGCAGCTGGGTGGGAAAAGGCATTGCGGCCTTGATGCATGTCCCCAACTCTGTGTAAGCACTTATTTTCTTCGCTGATGCTCCAGAGCCCTGTTACCCAGTGCACATTGTAAAAGTGTGAAAGGTACAAAAATGTAAGTCCTTCAAGGAACACTTAAAAATGTTAGAATATTTATTTTCTAAAATTATTTTCTTTTTAAAAAATATATAATTGGTTTCAGAGAGGAAGGGAGAGGGAGAGAGAAATAGAAACATTAATGATGGGAGAGAATTATTGATCAGCTACCTCTTGCATTTCCTCTCTTGCAAGCCCACAACCCGAGAATATGCCCTGAATGGAAATCGAACCTTGACCTCCTGTTTCATAGGTCGACACTCAACCACTGAGCCATACTGGCTGGGCTAAAATTAGTTTTTTGTGTTTTTTTTGTTTTTTTTTGTTTTTTTTTTTATTGCAGGTAGCAGTGATTTTGCAGTTATGGTAGTATGTCTGTTTGTTAGGGCTGCTGTAACAAAGTACCATAGTGGCTTTCTCAACAGAAATGTACTTTGTGTTCTGGGGGCTGGAAGTCCAGAATCAAGCTGTCAGCAGGACTAGTTCTACTGGGGGCCACAGGAAAGGTTGTGTTCCAGGCCTCTTTCCTTGGCTTGTGGATAATGTCTTCCCTTTGTGCATGTGGGAATCGAATGTCCTTTTGTCACGAGGACAAGGATCTTCACTAATGATCGTATTGGGTCACATTCTGAGCTAATAGGGGTTAATACTTCAATGTATGGATTTTGAGGGGGACATAAATCACCCTGTAACAGGTGGTGATATCAAATTTCATTTTAAATACATTTAAATGAGATTTTATTTGAAAATTATTAAGAAAAGATCAAGTGTACTAGTATATAAAGCATATTTATTCTTGTCTGTCAGAAGAAAACTAAGTAAGTGCTCCCCCTTCTAATATTTCCAAAATCTTATCAGGAACGCAGTGGAATACAGTAATGAATGTCTCTGAGACATGCTGATCTAGTGAAATATTAGATTTAAAGTTGACTCAGTGGCTAAGACAGGGTCTGGCACACAGTAGGCAATCAATAAATATTTATTGAACAAATAAGGAGGTGTCTTGGGGTTAGGTGGGGAGAAAATAATGAAGAGAATAGTGAAATTAGAAAAAAAAAATGTGTACCTAAACAGACAGATAGAAAAAGTCAATTTCAATCAAATTTGCTCAAGTTGTGGAGGAGACCTATGATGTGCTTATATCATATGAATTTCCTTCCTGGGCTAGATGTTAGCAATAAAGAGATTTTTAAAAACTATTTATTTTCTTTATTGATTAAGGTATTACATATGTGTCTTTATCCCCTCTTTGGTCCCCCTCATGCCCTCATCCCCTCCCCCACAGTGTCTGTGTCCATTGGTTATGCTTACATGCATGCATACAAGTCCTTTGGTTGATCTCTCGCCCTTCCCCCCACCCTCTCTGCCTTCCCTCAGAGGTTTGACGGTCTGATCGATGCTTCTGTATCTCTGGATCTGTTTTTGTTCATCAGTTTATGTTGTTCATTATATTCCACAAGTGAGTGAGATCATGTGATATTTATCTTTCTCTGACTGACTTATTATGCTTAGCATAATGCTCTCTAGGTCCAAGAGTGAGCTCCATGCTTGTCCCCTCTGAGAAGCCCAGCAATAACTTCTATCAGGACCTATTTCTCTTCAACTGTACTAGAGAGTTTTCAAAGGTAGGAAACACATATTTTTAAATATTTTTTTAAAAATCTCTTTATTTGAAAACTCTCTAGTATAATTGAGGAGAAATAGGTCCTGATAGAAGTTATTTCTGGGCTTCTCAGAGGGGACAAGCATGGAGTTCACTCTTTAACATTGAGATGAATATCCAGTTATAATTGCACACCCCTACCTCCCAGAAACAGAGCTACTTTATGTTACTCTAGTTCATTTTAACCCTTTGCACTCGCTTGCTTTTGTTCTCGATTCCTTTATTCTGATGCTAACCGTGTCAAGTCACACTCAACATCCGAGTGCAAAAGGTTAAACATATGATGGTGAATGAAACCAAAGATCATTTATTCCTTGCTGTATCTGCTTGGGTGAATAACTCCTTGCCCTACATATGCTTCTTAAGCTTCTTTTCAACATAACTAGAGATGCTACCTTACAACTGCATTTTTATCCACCCCCCGCCCAATCCTATACTCTGTAAAACGTATTTCTTATTGTTCTTTTGTAACTTATGCTTAACTAAGCTCTCTCATATGTATGATGTAATATATAATACCATAGCCTACTTAATAAAAGAGTAATATGCAAATTGACCCTAACTCCGCTACACCCACAAGCCATGCCCACAAGCCAATCAGGAGCAATTATGCAAATAAACCCAACCAAGATGACTACAGCCACAGAGAGGGGGAGGGAGGCTTGGGTTTCCCAGGCAAGAGAGGAAGCCAAGCTTTCCGGCCTAAGCCTCCACTCAAGGCTACAAAGTCTATCCCTCTCCCTTCCTCTTCTGAAATCAATAAAGATATGCAGGAGGCAGCCGATCAATGATTCAAAGTTTCAATTATAGATATATATAAAAAAAAAAAAAAAAGAAGGTAAACAAATCCAAAAAGAAATAGCGGCAGCTACGGAGCTGGAAAGATCAGGAGGCAAGGGTGCAATGGAAGAAGCAAAGCTTTCTGCACACCCTGGCCGGCCCAGGCCTCCGCTTAAGGCTACAAAGTTTCAATTATAGAAGGTGCACAAACCCCAAAAGAAATGGCTGCCAGCCACGGAGCGAGCAGGAGGCTTGGCTCTGCTCCAGGCTACAAAGTTACAATTGTACAAGGTAAATAAATTCCAGATACCAGGGCCTCCTCTTGGGTTGCCAGGGAGCATGGCTGGCCTGCAAACCACCACAGGCCCCTCACTCAGGCCACCCCACGCCCCAAGGGACCCCCACCCTGATCCAGGACACACTTCAGGGCAAAACAGCTGGCCCCCACCCGTGCACCAGGCCTCTATCCTATCTAATAAAAGAGTAATATGCAGATTAACCATCACTCCAACACACAAGATGGCTGCCCCCATGTGGTCAAAGATCCTGCCCCCATGTGGACACAAGATGGCCACCACAAAATGGCCAGCAGGAGAGGGCAGTTGGGAGGCACCAGGCCTGCAAGGGAGGGCAGTTAGAGGGACCAGACCTGCAAAGAAGGGCAGATGGAGGCGATCAACCCTGCAGGGGAGGGCAGTTAGGGGTGACCAGGCCGGCAGAAGAGGAAAGTTGGGGGCAAACAGGCTGGCAGGGGAGCAGTTAGGCATCAATCAGGCTGGCAGCGGAGTGGTTAGGGGGTGATCAGGCTGGTAGGCAGAAGCTGTTAGGGGCAATCAGGAAGGCAGGCAGGCAAGTAATTGGGAGCCAGCAGTCCTGGATTGTGAGAGGGATGTCCGACTGCCCGTTTAGGCCCGATCCCATCAGGCAGTCGGACATCCCTCGAGGGGTCCCAGATTGGAGAGGGTGCAGGCTTGGCTGAGGGACACCCCCCCCTCTGTGCATGAATTTCGTTCACCTGGCCTCTAGTATTATATAGGCAGAAGTGGGGCAGGGGGTCCCTTAGCCTGGCCTGCACTCTCTCTCAGTCCGGGAGCCCTCAGGGAATGTTCAACTGACAGCTTAGGCCTGCTCCCCTGACCCAGCAGTCGGACATCCTTAGCATTGCCGCGGAAGCAGGAGAGGCTCCCGCCACCGCCACTGCGCTCATCAGCCATGAGTTCAGCTTCTGGCTGAATGGCACTCCCCCTGTGGGAGCACACTGATCACCAGAGGGTTGCTCCTGCATTCAGTGTTTGCCCCCTGGCTGTCAGTGAACATCATAGCGACTGCTTATTCTGCTGTTCAGTCAATTTGCATATTAGCCTTTTATTATATAGGATTATATCATATATATGTATATGACTCAGGTAAATTTAAGAACAGTGTCTGTCAATCTCTTAAAGTATCTATAAGTTTGTGATAAATTTGGAATCTGTCTCATTTTCTGTTTCCAAATAATATGGTCAATCATTTAATGAGGGAGAGAGTTTAATCATGCCGTGGGTAAATAAATATGTTATGAAGACAATGAAAGCTGCAGTTCCCAGATCCTGCTGGTTGTTTATGTGGAAACAATCTAGTTTAATAGCTTAGTGAGTTGGGTTTCCAGTATAAAACAGAAGTAAAAGAAAACCAATTGGAACATAGGGTGAGAATTGGCAGTTTTTAAAAGATGACCTCTGAGAGAGAAAGAGACAGTAAGGAGATCATAAAAAATGTGATGGAGATAGGGGATGGAGAATTCAACAAAAATGAATTAAGGCATTGTCTGAATTTACTCAACACACAGACATGTACTGAGTGCTTAGGATGTGTTCCATTCTGTGCTAAATCATGGCACAAAGGCAAAATGTCACCCCATTCTCATGGAAAGATGCTGTTGTTAAAACAAAACAAATAAAATATACATATGTAAAGTGCTTTGAATGAAACAAAGGAGTTAGTGATATAAAATATAAGGAGCCTCATTCCAGAGCAACAGTAAAAGTTAGACCAAATGGCAACAGTCAAGGTTTGATATATACTAGGTCTAAAATCAAGGACACCAAGTATAGAAAAGGGAGGAGGGGACCCCAAAATGTCCCAAGAGGTGGGAGGGAATCGATCATGCAGATCTTTGTTGTTCTAGGATATATTCTGTCTAAATCTGTTTATGCAACACACTAGAATAAAATCCCTTTATAAAATCAGAAAAACATTTGTATTAGCAAAGGCACCCTAGGGAATCATTTGCTTCTTTTCCACATGGTATCAGGGTTGTTGCAAAAGATAATCTTGAGAGATGTCAAATTCTAGTACTCCATTTGGGGAAAATTTTCATAAAAATAAATTGCTGTTTGTTGTAAGAGACCTCATCTCTATTTATCTCTTCACATCTCTGAAGTGCAATATGTAACGTGTCCTACAGGAATTGCTGTGGTAATTATACATTTTTCATTGAATGCAAGAGTAAACTGATGCTTCTAGCAAGTTCTATGTTATTGGATGGGGGAGTAATTTTTTAACTTATTTGTTACAGAACCAATTATTGCTGCCCCTGGAGTTCTGATTTTTTTCCCTCCACTCACCTGTATGTATTAGCTTTTTGACCAAATCCCTTTTTTCTCTGCATTTGACATAGTTCTTAAGGTAACATCTTTGCAACTCATATTAATAATGTTAGGCTAATCAGAATTTGATGGTTACACAAATTTTCAATTAAAAAATGAGAGAAAAATAAAAAACTTTTGTTTTCAGTAATAAGCACATTCTAGCTACAAAATATAAGTGGACATTTTTGCTGGCAATACTACATCTGTGCACCCAGAGATCTTATATTTGGCTCTATCCCTTCCTAGCCACAGTCCATAGGCAAATACTTCTGCAGGCGCAGGCATTCACAGGAAGTACTTCTGTCTACACCTCAGGAAATCCTGAAGTGGCACTGTACTCCGTTCCAGCCCCTCCAGCCCCAGTTAGGGAGCAGTCTAGCCTAATTATGGTTCTAGCAGGAGTCATGTCCATCCATGTCTCCAGAGTCAGGTCTGAGGACCTCAGTCTTGGCTGTGGACCCTGAACACCTCTGGGGCTCAACCCCAGTCCCTTTCCCACATGGTCCAGGGCCAATCCTGCCTACCCAGGGACTCATCCAGTGACCTGGCGCTAGCCCTCCAAGGGCCCTGGAGGGAGCCATATTCTTCTGTGCATCGGATAATAAGCTCACTGTCTGAGGAGCCAACAGTGGATCCTGAAATTGATCCTGGTCCCAGTGCCATCCTGTGTGTGAACTCAAAGACAAATCGTTTGAAACCAAACAGTTACAGGAACAAAACAATGGAAATAAAAAAGAGTGAAGAAAGCCTATGTAAATTATGGGACAATATCAAGTAAATTATCATTTCCATCATGGGAGTCCCAAAAGGAGACAGAAAGGCAGAAAGCTTATTTAAAGAAACAATAGCTAAACACTTATGGAAGAGATGTGGACATCCAGGTGAAAGAAGCTCAAAGGACCCTAACAAGATCAACCCAGAGACACTTGCTCCCAGACACATTGCAATCAAAATATTAAACATCAAGACCAAGGGAGAGTTTTGAAAGCAGCAAGAGAAAAATGCTTCATCACGTGTAGAAACTTTGCAGACTGGGAGGGAGTAGGGTAATAAAAAGACAGCAATACCATAATAGGTGGAGACTTCAATACTTCACTCAGAACATTGCAGAGATCACCCAGACAGAAAATCAATAAGGATACAGTGAACCTGAACAACACTATTGACCACAAAGACATAACAGACATGAAGAACATTCCATCCAGCTGCAGCAGGATACACATCTTTCTCAGGTGCACACAGAACATCCTCCAGGATAGACCATATGTAGGTCCACAAGCAAGCCTTAACAAATTTAAGAGGATTAAAATCATATCAAATATGTATTCAAACCACAATGGTTTAGAGCTAGAAATCTATAGCAGGAGCAATAATAAAAAAAAAAAGTAAAACATATGTGGAAATTAAACAACACACTCCAGAACAACCAATGATCAAAGAAGAAATCCAAAGGGAAATCAGAAAGTATTTTGAGACAAAAGAAAATAAAAATACTCATACTAAAGCTTTTGGGATGAAGTAAATGTGCTTCTAAGGGAGAAGCATATATATATATAAATGTGTACATTAACTAAAAAGAAATCTAAATTAATTAAACTAACTGTATACTTCATAGAACTGGAAAATAAAAAAGAACAAACTTAGCACAAAGTTAGCAGAAGAAAGTAAATAATAAAGATGAGAACAGAAATAAATGATATAGAGATTAGAAAGATAATAGAAAAACATAAAACTAAAAGTTGCTTTTTTAAAAGATAAATAAAATTGACAAACATTTAGCTAGACTAGAAAAAAATAGAAATTACTCAAATAAATAAAATTAAATCAGTAGGTATCACATTTTCTGACTTTATACTACAAAGCTATCTATACATTTAAAGAGATAATATGCAAATTAGTCCAGGACTCCGTAACGGGTCATGACCAGACAGGAGGAGGTTGCGTGCACAGGTGAGGCCCGGAGCAGAGACAGAGACAGTGGCAGGTGGGCCTGCCTGAGCTGGCATGGTGGCTGGGGTGGCCCAGGAATGGACATAGGCGGGGGGGCCAAGGACGCTGCGAGTCAGGCTTGGGTCCTGGCCCCCCATGGCTCCGGTCTGGCCTGACTCTGGCAGCGGCCGGTGCTGCGTGAGTCAGGCGCAGGTTCTGGCCCCCTGTGGGTTGCCTCCTCTCACGACGGGAGGCGGGGTGCCTCCTCGCATGATTTCAATCTCACGCTGGGCCTCTAGTCTATATATATAAAAACCCAGAGTCCATAACACTGACTGAAGGCTCTACCGAACACCAGAAGTCAATCCTGCCGTCAGTGCTGCATTGCCATGGCGACCCAGCACTGACTGCTGCTGGTGTGGGCAAGGTGACCCAGCACTGACTGCCGAGGGGCTGGGGATCAGGCCTGGAGAGAGGCCCAAAGAGAGAGGCAGGGTCTGATCCGCAGCCTCTGTGGCAGCTGTTGATCAGCCATTGCCTCTCTCTTTCCCTCCAGGCTTTGCCAGCAGCCCCACCTCTGTTTCTCTCTGGGCCTCCATAGGGCTGCTAATCAGCCCCGCCTCTCTGATTAGGCCCAGAGATAGGCCCGGAGATGCTGACTAGCATAGAAACTGACCAATCACAACCAAATCTGGATGAGCTGAGAGGAGCCAATGGCTTCCTAGGAGGCGGAGCTTTTGACACTGACTGTCATAGACACTGACCAATCAGAACCAAATCTGGGTGAACTGTTTGGAGTCAATGGCTGCCTAGGAGGTGGAGCTTTTGACACTGACTGGCATAGAAACTGACCGATCAGAACAAAATTGGCTGGCAGGAGAGGGCAGTTGGGAGGGGAGATCAGGTTGTCAGGGGAGGAAAGTTAGGGGTGATCAGGCAGGCAGAGGCAGTTAGGGGCAATCAGGCCAGCAGGGGAGAGCAGTTGGGGTTGAGATCAGGCCGTCAGGGGAGGGAAGTTAGGGGCGATCAGGCAGGCAGGCAGGCAGAGGCATTTAGGGGCAATCAGGCAGGCATGCAGAGAGGTCAGGGGTGATCAGGCAGGCAGGAAGGCAGAGGGGTTAGGGACAATCAGGCAAGCAGGCAGAGGAAGTTAGGGATGAGATCAGGCTGGCAGGGGAGAGCAGTTGGGGGCGAGATCAGGCCGGCAGGGAAGGGAAGTTAGGGGCGATCAGGCAGGCAGGCAGGTGAGCGGGTAGGAGCCAGTGGTGCCAGATTGTGAGAGGGATGTAGATTGGAGAGGGTGTAGTCTGGGCTGAGGGAACCCCCCTCCATGCACAAATTCCATGCACCAGGCCACTAGTAGTGTTATAACAGTGTGGTGATAGTACAAAAATAGATATATGGACCAATGAAACAGAAGTTTGAACTCAGAAATAAACCTATGCATATATGGTCAGGTAACCTGTACGTGACTTTTAGGTCAGCTGTTATGTACAGAAGAGCAGGTACATTCACACTGCTATGCGAGGCCTTTTGGGTGATAAAAGCATGAATTGTTATTTATCCTTTGTAAAGTTGGCCACCCTTCTGCTTCCCTTTCTTCTCTCTCTCTCTCTCTCTCTCTCTCTCTCTCTCTCTCTCTCTCTCTCTCTCTCTCTCATATTTAAAAAGAATGAAAAATGACTCAGTATACTGTAATCTTGCCATTATACTTACACACATGTAAATATAAATATTTATATATAATAAAGGTGATACAAACTATGAACAAGAGGGAGGAGCTTGGCAGAAGGGAATCAGGCTATCCATTTTGGAAGACCTCTTACACAGGAAGCTTTGTCTTATTATGTCCCCTGAGATGAGCCGTTAGTAAAATTGAAGGGAAGGCTTTCCAGGTAGCAGGGAGCATATGAGTATGTATAATAGCGAAGGTTATAGGCTTTGGAGTTCTAGCCCCCCTAGGCTCCCCAGGTCTGCTACTATCTTAGAAAATGTATATACTACCTCTGAGTCTTTTCATCTGAAAATATGAGTAAAATTTTTTAAACTTACAAACTGATGTATACTTATTTACCTTGAAAAGTCAGCTTAAACATAATTTACTCAAACAATTATTCCTGGTTAAGGTGTTCTATTTTGTGTTTTTTTTTATAAACATCTGTCATTAAATTTCCCACACCTGCAATTATGTATTGTCTCACTTCCTGATTGGATAATGAAGCTTTATCTAGGAAGGTTCATGTTTTCATGCAGGATGCTGGCCCCTAGCATAGAGCCTTGTCCTTGAATCATTGGTTGCTGACTGACATTCTTAGAGACCATTTCATTTGGTAGGCATGCCACATTGACAGAAAGGAAGAAAATAACTCCCTTGCAGGCAGTGTTGACCTGAGGTCCTGGATAAATCAGTCTGAAATATGAATCTGAATCTGAGCTTTTCAGTAAGAGAGCAATAAAGCATCATGGTATGGAAATTTCTCAGTGACACCAAATGGTAGCAAAAGAACATCAAGTGAGGGATTGTTCAGGAACTGTGAGAAAAGATCCTCAGCTACTTTCTCAAAGAGCCTCAGAGAATTACAAATAACAAATCAATGTCCGATACTATTGGAAGAAAAACCTGCGCCCCCATAAAGATAAATACCTCACAAATCACGCAGACTATCAAACTGGATTCCAGTCTACGAGGAACCTGTTTAACAACTAGTAACAAAAAAGAGAGAGAAAATGTGATGTGTCTTTTTCAGGCCACACTTATGATGTGTAGTAGGGAGGCAATCATATCTGTCTAAATTTATCAGAGACTAGCACTGGGTGACATTTTTTGTTGGAGGCAATTCATTACTGCTTCCCTGCAATAGAAAATCATTGCACGATTGGCATTAGAAATGGTTTAAAGACTTGAGAGATTGATTTATGGTGAGATATTACAGCAATTAAATACGTTCTGTAAAAGAAAAGTTAAGGTGCATTACTGTCAAATATCTGAGTGTAAAAAATACAAAGGGATTTTTGAAATGATAAGAAAGGATGTGATGAAGATCAATGAGATGATATTGAGACTGCAGATGCGTTTGCCTGGGAACACATTCCAGCTGCCGCCTTTCTGGGTGTATTAGTTTCCTCGGGCTGCTGTAACAAAGTACACCAAACTCAGTAGCTTAAAACAACAGAAATGTATCGTTCTGGAGGCTAGAAGTCCAACGTCAAGATGTCAGCAGAGCCACAGTCTCTAGGACAAGGCTCCAGAGTTGAATCTGTCCCATGCCTTTCTCTTAGCCTTTGATGTCACCAGCAAGCCTTAGAATTCCTTACCTTGAAGTTGCATTATTCCATTCTTTGCGTCCGTCTTGACATGGCATTCTCTTTCTGTCTTTTCTCATCATCCGATAAGGACGCTGGTCATACTGGATGAAGGGCCCACCCCACTTGGGTATGACCCCATCTTAACTAATTACATCTGCATAAACCCTATGTCCAAATAAGGTCATATTCTGAGGGACTGGGGATTAGAGCTTTGAACATCTCTTTTTGGAGGATGCAATTCAACTCATAACATTGAGTACTGAATGTAAGAAGAAAGAAGTGGATACTTATTGAACATCTTAGGACCAGGTCAACCTGCTCTATACAATCCTGACAAGAAACCCTATGAGAATGTACCCATGGAAAAAAAACATAGCTTATGCTAACTAAGCCAAGGTCAGCCACATTAAGAAGTGGAAGAACTGGAATTGAAACCCTGATTTGACCCTCGTCTTGGCATTTTTCTCATGTTCTCTCTGGTAGAGTGGTTTTCCTTGAATCCCATGGCATACTGTGCGTTTTTTCCATTTAGATTTCCTATTTGATTGATACAAACTATCAAGAAAATGGTTTTTATTTTTATAGCCACTTAAAAACATACCTGACAAGGAGTGATGCACAAACATGTTTTTTTGCAGTTTTATTTGGAAATAAATTGCAGGTCTTATCGCAAAGCTTGCTGGGACTCGAGAGGCCCATGGTGGGTGGGTGCTCATCATAGCCCCAGGGCCCATAGTTAAACCAAGAACCAGGTGCCCACTCTCACACTACTCAAACGGGGTGAATGCTGAATCTCTTGTAGGTGTTGCTACATCCAACTACATTGCTTCATCTATGTATTTACATATTCATAACATACATACATATTGAGTTATTCCTAATTCAGGCTTAGGCGCTGGTGGCAAAACATCTCAGAGAAAACACGAGCCCATTGGAGTATACATTCTAGTTGGAGAGTCAAGCAATAAATAGCAATCAAATGAATACACATAATGACTCAGTGGCACCATGATGTGTGAAGCATAAGCATAAGTGGGGGTGATGTCATAGTCTGACTGAACACTGCCACACGTAGGAAAGCTCACCCTCAGGCAGTGCCATTTAAACGGATGCCAGAGTGATAAGGAGAGTCAGCCACAAAGGGGGAGGCTTTGCAGGAAAATGACAAACCAAGTGCAAAAGCTGGGAGCTATCTATGTAGCAAAGAGATGGGAGATGAGGTAAGGATGATACTCATCACCCTGGTTGGTTTGCTCAGTGGTTAGAGCATCAACCCACAGACTGAAGGGTTGTGTGTTCAATTCCAGTCAAGGGCACATACCTCAGTTGCTGGCTCGATCCCTGGCCCCAGTCAGGACACGTGTGGGAGGCAACGAATTGATGTGTCTCTCTCACATCAATGTTTCTCTCTCCCTATCTGTCCCCCTCCCTTCCACTTGCTCTAAAAACCGATGGAAAAACATCCTCAGGTGAGGATTAACAACAACAACAAAGATGATACTCACCATAATGCTTTAAAATATTTGTTTCTTACATTCTGTATCCTGGTGACAGTATAAAGGAGCGACTCAATGAAGCCAAACTTAATAAAAAATGGAGCCCTGGCTAGCATGGCTCAGTGGCTGAGCATTGAACTATGAACTAGGAGGTCAGTTGCTGGCTCAATCACCAGTGTGGGATGTGCAGGAGGCAGCCAAACAATGATTCTCTCTCATCATTGATGTTTCTCTCTCTCTCTCTCTCTCTCTCTCTCTCTCTCTCTCTCTCTCTCTCTCTCTCTCTGAAATGAATAAAAATATATATATATTTAAATGGAGATTGTTTAGATGCTATTATCACAATCCTGAAGTGGGATCTGAGCTCGAGGTGTTTGAGTTGATAGAGGTGAACTGTTGTAGCATAAAAACCAGACGGGGAGAAACACGGGAATTGAAGAGAAGCCCCTCTTCTGAGAGTGGATCTGGATTACGAAAAGTTGTCAATGTCAGGCTAGTGTTGCTTCTATTTTGAGACCCTTTCCCAGCTTAAGTTCATCAGCTAGAACTAATGAGGAATTGGTGCAGGATGTGGGAAGAAGAGAAGAAATTTAAAAGACATCTCTAGTGATGGCTTTACCGACCAAGGAAACACGGGGCATGTCATGGAGAATGGCAGAGATCAATTTTATTTTTTACTTTTCCTCTCCCTGATAATAATTATATGTCATAATGCATATTGTAATTGTGGAAGTGCCAAGCCAGATGACCTAATAGATATTTTCAATTTGTAATTTCTTTGCTGCAAAATTAAAGTATTAATCAGACTAAAAGCCTGCGAGGGTGGTTAAAGGTTGACGCTGCATGGAATGGCCAGAGGTAAGAGGGCTGCCTTGCTCTTCCATTTGTGGATGTCCTCTGCACAGTTCCCCAAAGAGGGTCTCAGAGACCTCTGTCAGCTCAGATGACCCATTCTTTATGCCCCCTCCTGTGGTAGTGGGCTGTCACGTGCATCCATGGGAGAATCTGTAGAAGAGGACAGTTGAAGGTAAGAGTTGTTGATAAAGCCATGGGGAGAGAGAAACAAAATACTTAATGCCTTTGCAGAATTCAAAATTGTTATGCCGGGCACACTCATGGCTCATGTTTTGAACATTTTAAAATGTAAAGAAAGGCCCAGCAGGTATGGTTGAGTATTGACCCTTGAACCAGGAAGTCAAGGTTGTTTTCCAGGTCAGGGCACATTTTCATCATTGTTGTTTCTGTCTCCCTCTCCCTCTCCCTTCTGCCCTCTGGGGAAAAAAATAAAGAAAAAAATATTGATTCTTGAAAATGCCTGATGTAATAACTAGCCTAATTACGATGAAATATCACATTTAGGTGTGCATATTTCCCCCATTTATCTTATTATTCCTTACAGGAACATGGTACACCATCACTATGTATGGAAAGGGGGATTTTTCAATTTAATACATTTTAATACTTGAGAAACTGCTTTCTGAATAAATATGGAAGTTAGCGTAATATAATATTTAAAATTTATCAAGTGTTTTTTCATATTCCACAATTGAGATTGATATATTAAATCAATTGATTTTCTAAGTCTAGTAATAAATGTGCAATAAGGAAATAATTTGTTCAATTAAAAGCAAGAAAAAAATCCATTTATTTATAAAGTCATCATTTCTTATTTATATGTGATTAGAGCTTACTAGCAAAGCTAAAATGCTATCTGCATAAGAATATGCCTTAAAATAACAAATACCATTTCCAGGCAATTTTACATTACATTCTAGGCAGTGTTTCAATCATTTTATGTGCAGGATCTCATTAAAATCTCATTTCACAACTATAGAATCTGAAGTTCAGAGTTTAATAAGTGTCAGTAATATTCTTATTAACAGCAATAAGTTTTGTTATTATTAATATATTATTTAATTGTTATAGATATTCTCAACAGATGATGGCTATCCATACCTCCCCTCTGTGTATGTATATTTGCTCCTCATTTCAAATTATCAAGTCTAATTCTTCTCTCTTTGAAAATAGGCTGGCTTTAATAACTTATTGATCCAATAGAATGCATCAAACATGGTATTTTGGGAATTCTCAGACTATATCTTTAAAAAAACGTATCTTCTGTGTGTGTCAAACTTGGGAGACTTCCTCCTGCAAACCAGATACCATGTACAAGCCCAAACCACATAGAGAGGCTGGGCCTGGGTACTCTGGTGAGCAGCATGAGCTGACTGTCCCCACAAACTCCCCAGAGTGCAAAGGAAGAAGCCTCTTAGAGGTACAGCCCAATCTAGGCATGTGGTGGTTCCATTCAGAGCTGCCATCCGACTGCAATTTCATGGAGACCCCAAAAAGGCAGTTCCGGCTGAGAGCTAGGATCCCTCAGACTGTTAGGAATAATAATAAATTGTGACATTAAGCCACTAAAGTTTAGGTTGTTTGTTATAAGCAATAGATAACCTAAACAATAAAAAATTATTGTAGCACAGGGCTACAATAAAGTCATTTTTATGACTTATTTAATTCTTATAGTAGTGCTATGAGTTATACCAGTGGGGGAAAAAAAAATCTAAAAACTCACAAGAATTAGTATTTCTCTAAAAGCCACAAGGGTAATGAGTCAAATCCCCACGATCTTAACTCGAGGCAGTGCTCTTGGCTCCCATACAAAGTCATCTTATTTATGTCATAGAGCTGAGATTCCTTCCACTCCTACTTATAATTGTCATTCATTCACCCTAGTCCTAATGTGACCAACGTTTATCCATTGTAGAGGAACTATTCCATTTCCTCTTCTCCACAGAGTGGTCTGTGCCTAGCAGGTAGCGTGGTGTTCTGGTGTGATGGAAGTGGTACCCAGGCAACAGTGCAGCCCACATGGCCAAAAATCCAATGGGAAGCTCACCTCAGTGGGCCAATTAAGGAAGTAAGGCTTGTTTGGTGGAAATGAAACGTGTTAAGAGAAGATAGAACAAAAAGAAGTAAAAAGGTCAGCTATAGACTTAGACATCGTAAGGCCTAGGGCATGAGAACATGAAATCGCAAAGTGTGCCTCCCATACACGCCCCAACCAGGGATTGAACCCGCAACCTAGATATGTGTGCCCTGCCCGGGAATTGAACCCACAACCTTTTGTGCAGGGGAGGACGCTCTAACCAGCTGAGCCACACTGGCCAGGCTGTTTTTATATTTTTAGGAATTCATACTTTCCTGCCCCAAGACACTTTCATCTTTAATTTAGATAATCTCAGTTGACTCTCCATAAGGTATTTACCCTCAGCCGCATGCTTCGTGCACACGAACAGAAAATCAAATCCTTATTTGCACAATGATGATCTCTTTCCTTTGAGCCAGAAAGAATTTGTGTTCTGAATTTCTGGTAATCTCAGATAAGCTTAGATAAACTTCTACTTCCGCCCGGTGTAGTTCATCAAGAACTACCTAGGGCCTATCAGATGGTCCCATAAACAGATCTCTAATCACATCGTCTACCAAAAAGTTCATCCAAAAACTCCCCCAAACTCATTACACCATTCCCAGGGGAGAAAAACATTGTATCAAACAAAAATTAAGTGACAAAAGTTATTTTTAAACATAAAAATTAAGAGATGAAACTGGTTCCCCATTTCCTTTCTTATCTTTGCCTGGGAGAAGTTTATATATATCTTTGTATTTCATACATTTCTCCTAAATGCAAAGAGTCCAATAAAAGCAGATTTCATGTAGAGATGTATGCATTTTGCCTGTTCTTAGTAAACAGAAAGGGCCACTGAGAACTGGCAAGTTCTCCATGGCTCCCAGAAACCCCTCAGTTTCCCAAGCAGATAGTATACCCAACTTTTTCCACTGTGCTCTGGAATTACTGTATCCAAAATTGAATTCTCAAATTGTGGATTTGCAATACCTAGTTCTTTAAATATAATCTCTATAGTGATGGCCTAAGAAGAGTTTTCTAATCTTTTTTTTCTTTTTATTGATGAATGAAATGTTCACAATTGGTTATCTAGACGTTATGCTAATGCAAATTCTTTAACAGTAAAGATCCTGAGGAAAAAATAGGTTTTGTACTTCCCTCCTATAGTGGCCACTGACAAATATGACGGCTGAGCACTCATTAGAAGCATAGTGTGTTCATATGGCAATGGACAGCAATCTCTTTTTAGGAATGTTAAAGCTCTATCATTTGTTTTCCACTCTTAAACCACATGTGTCTCTTATTTATCAAGTCACACAATGACACTGGTGTTCAAATACATTATCAGAATGTAGCTCAAATGAGGCTTAAACACATGCCTGTGTAACAGTATCTTACCCTATCCAAATATCTGCAGGGCCTGTCTGCTGGATGGCTGGCTCAAAATCCCTTCACATGACAATAGTGTAATCAGCCCTCTCTAGTATATGCTCCTGAATTGAACCTAAAAAGAGGAGTTCTGAGATTAGTATATATTTCATGCCCTTTTGCTCTTGTTTGCCCAATAATATTTTTAAATGTACATAATCTTTTTAACTATTTGAGATATAAATGGACAAGAAAATTATTAGTGTGACTTTGTGGCAAAGGTCAAGAAGTGAATGAGAGAAGAAAGGACCTTTAGTTGGCTATGCAATACGTCATCCGTGTCTGTACATCAAATGAAAATTTGGCTAGAAAGGTATATTGCCCTGGCTGGTTTTGCTCAGTGGATAGACCGTTGGCCTGCAGACTGCAGGGTCCCAGGTTTGATTCCTGGTCAGGGCATATGCCTGGGTAGTGGACTCAATCCCCAGTATGGAGTGTGCAGGATGCAGCAGATCGATGATTCTCATCATTGATGTTTCTCTCTCCCTCCCCCTCTCCCTTCCTCTCTGAAATCAATAAAAATATATTTCGAAAAGATTTTTAAAAAGACAGGTATATTGATTGTGATCCTGCCTGTAAGACCCCCAGTTTCTTTTCTACCATGTGTGTTTCCAGTGTGCTTTTCTCTAATGTCTTTGATTCCCAAAGTAGTATCTATTAGGCTCTGTTGACTAATCAGTTTGCCGACCACTGACCTAGACTCTCGAATCTAATAATTACAGGCTGTTGTTGTTACTTGTGATTAATCCCCTATCCCAGTGGTCAGCAAACTCATTAGTCAACAGAGCAGCAAACTGCGGCTCGTGAGCCACAGTTTGCTGACCACTGTACTAGGTGTACCGGGTAATAATGCGGATTTTTTTCAATAGATGGAGTTACACATATGTTGATATATATGTGATTTGATTTGTATGCTATTTTGTTGCATTGACAACAAGCTTCAAAACTTCATATGTCAAATTTGCTGAAGGTGTTAACATCATAGATATTTTTACGCTTAAAAACGTCGAATTTCGTGCCAATAAAAAGCATTTGCGGGAAGTTTTAATTCATTATTTTGAAGGAAAAGTTATCATATACTTCGGGAAGTTTATGGTGAACATACTCCATCTCAAAATACTTGTTAACGTTGGTTTAAACACTTTAAAAGTGATGATTTCTATGTGAAAGACAAAGAACATCCAGGTCAACCGAAAAAATTTGAAGACCAACAATTTCAAGCATTATTGGATGAAGATGCGTGTCAAACTCAAAACTTACAGAAAGATTAAACATTGCTCAGCAAACAATTTCTGATAATTTACAAGCAATGAGAAAGATTTTAAAGGAAAGAAAATGGGTGCCACATCAACTGAACGAAAGACAAATGGAAAACTGAAAAGTCATCAATAAAATGTTGCTTCAACTGCATGAAAGAAAGTCTTTTTTTGCATCAAATTGTGACTGGGGATGAAAAGTGGATTTATTTTGAGAATCCCAAACACACAAAATCATGGGCTGATCCAGGTCAACCATCAACATCTACTGCAAGGCCAAATTGCTTCGGAAAGAAGACAATGCTTTGCGTTTGGTGGGATCAGGAAAGTGTGGTATATTATGAGCTTATAAAACCAGGTGAAACTGTTAATACTGATCGCTATCGACAACAAATAATCTTTTGAACCATGCTTTGATCATGAATGACCAGAATGGGCCATAAGACATGGCAAAGTAATTTTGCTTCATGATAAGGCCCAATCACACACTTCAAAATCACACACTTCAAAACCAGTTAAAGACACATTAAAAGATCTTTCCTGGGAAGAATTAACCCACCCACCATATTCACCAGACCTTGCTCCTTCAGATTACCACTTGTTCTGATCGATGGCCCACACGCTTTCTGAGCAGCACTTCAAAACATATGAAGAAGTGGAAAATTGGATCTCTGAATGGTTTGCCTCAAAACAAGAAAAGTTCTATTGGGACAGTATCCACAAATTACCTGAAAGATGGGAGAAATGTGTAGCTAGTGATGGACAATACTTTTTTTTTTTTCTTTTCTTTTTAGTTTCTTTCTGGACCAACAGTTCTTTTGAGACCCAATTTCAATGTCAAACAGTTCCTTATGTGTACATGTCAGCAATGACATTTCAGTTCTGGATGGTGGACAAATGGTGGTAATGCAGGTCCGACTCTCTCTGGTTTGGTCCTGGGCAACCTGCAGTGATGCACAGCTGCTAACTGCTAGTATGGCAAGGCGACGTCAGCGTCTTCCATCTCTGGACTGCTTCTCTTCTGTCTTCATGGCTGGAGTAGTCCTGTCGATTCCTCTCTGTTGCTGGAATCCACATGGTCTCGGAGTTGTTTTCTGAAAATATACAATAATATTCTCGACCAAAAGTTAATAAAGGAATATTTTCTATAAATTTGACTTGGGATCCTATTTCATTTTTTGCCCAAATGATTTTCCTCTGGCTTGTTTTGACACCTTGTGTGTTTTTCATGGGTTTCTTGCTTTTAGCCTTACAATTAATTTTTGAAAGTATTAATTTTCTAGATGTAATTTACTTACAGGATATTTTTCCTTACATGATATTCTTCTACTACTTCTCCCTTTCTTGATTTAAATATTAGGAGGCTTTTGAAAATTTTATAATGTAGTCTTGATGGCTTTTAAATTTTAATTTTTTGCACTATAATATTACTGTTTTAGGTTCATTACATGGTGCACAATTTTATCATGAGATGAACTACCAATGAAAATTTTAGTTAACACTTTAGGAACACCTTTTTGTTCAGTACAATTAATTTTTCTAGCATATTCGCTTGTTTCAACTAGCGAATTTAAATTTGCCTGAAAACTTGACTACTGTTTTACTGTCAAATTTAATACTCTAACAACAATCTTATTTTACCCTGTAAATATTAGTGGAAAGGATTATTTGCCTTCTTGAGTAGGTCCTGAGCATTCCTGGTGGTAGGCTGGATTTAGCTATCATAAACCCACTTCCCCACACCATGGGTACAAGACAACTCAAACAATTCTTGTTGGAGTGAGAGGGCAGCTGCTGTTGGCCAAGTCTCTGTCGGTCACCTGGGTCCTGATCTTAGCTGGGCATGGGAAGCACGAAGCAGCCATGGGGGCAGGAGACCTCCCTCAGAAGGGGCTAGGGTTCAGGCCCCTGCAATGTTGGGGGGTGAGGACAATACTTTGAATAAAGCACTTTTGATATTTCTCTTGAAATTATCGTGTTTTCTTTGATTACAAAATCCACCATTATTAACCGGTACACCTAGTACAAAATGTACAAATATGGTGAAAGACAAGCCACAGTTTTCATCAGATTTGCAGAGGGATATTTTGCAAATAAGGCTATGGATTCTGGCAAGAGAATGTATGTCAGAACCCCTTGGTGATAAAGGCTGTCTAGGGCAGTGAGATGCATCCCCTGTGGTGTCAGAGTTCATGGGATTATAGCCCACCTGTGGTATTCATAGAATGTGAACTGAAGCAAGTTATTTCATTGTTTTTTCTTTCTTTCTGTTTTTTGTTTTTGTGGGTTTTTTGTTTTTTGTTTTTTTACCTCTCACTCCTTATCCAGGGTGAGGTAACCAATTGTACCTATATCTTGGGGATATTTTGAAGAATAAATGTGTGAAAGTAGGCGAAATGGTTAGAGGCATGGCTGGGAAATAGAAAGCATCATGTAGATGTTAGCTCTCATTATTTTCACAGACATCTTTTTATCCAGTATCCTCTTCAAAGAACTCCCAGTGTAACTTTTTATATCATTCCCAGTATCTCCTGCTGCTAAGAGACAAGGGAAGGTTCAGCTATCACTTTCAAGAATTTGGAGGATGCGCAAGTAACTAGAAACAAAATCATAAAAGATCTGCTTTGGAGGCTAAATGACAATGACAGAAATTAGAAAATGCTGTGGTCATAGACCTTAGCCTGTCAAACAAGCTGTGATTTGAATTTTTAATTTCATTCCTACAGCCATGTAGCCTAAACTAGTAATTTATACAGTGAGCTTCCATTGTCTCGTTAATAAGCAATGTTCTTATTATAGTAGCTACATTAAGCCGCTGACACCTAGTAGGTTGTCAATACATATTTATTTATCAAAAACAATTGTTGAGCTTCTGTTGTGTGACAGACACTGATGGAAGTGTCATGACTGCAACCTTGAACAAGCCCTTCATAGTTCTTCTACTGAGGGAGCTCTTCTCCAAAAGTTTCATCCGTATTAGTTTGCGATTGCTGCTGTAACAAAATGTTTAAACTTATTGGCTTAACACAACACAACGTTTTGTACATCTTATAGTTCTGTACATCAGAAGCCCCACGTGGGATCTCAGTGAGCTAAAGTGAGGGTATGAGCCAGACTGCACTCCTCTTGGAGGCCCCAGGAGAGACTTTATTTTCTTGGCTTACCCACCTTCTAGAGGCAGCCTCATTTCTTGTCCCATGGCCCCTTTTCTCCATCTTCAAAGCCAGCAACTCTGTACCTCTTTGAGCATTCTTTAGTTATAGCACCTTCTTCTGACCATAGACATTAATGATTATTTTTTAAAATATATTTTTATTGATTTTAGAGAAGAAGGGAGAGGGAGAGATAGCAACATCAATGATGGGAGAATCATTGGTCAGCCACCTTCTGCATGCCCCACACTGGGGATCAAGTCCATGGGCCCTGACTGTGACTCAATCGTGACCTCCTGATTCATAGGTCGCTGCTCAACCACTGAGTCACGTCAGCCGGGCATGATTCTTATGATTACGTTTGGCTCACCAAGACGATCCAAGATGATCTCCTCATCTCAAGGTCCAAAACCTTAATGGCATCAGCAAAGACCCTTTGCCCGTGGAAGGTAGTACATTCCAGAGATTAGGACGTGGTCATCTTTGGGAGGGGTCATTTTTCTGCCTCCCATATATAGAGGATCAAGTTTAATCTGTAAGTGCAGGTTGTTCTGCATTTGGGAGGCCAGGAGAGTACTTCATGTTTAGTCTCCAACATGTAAAGCACTTTCATTAAATCTGCTTTTAAATGCTTTATAGAGATGTCAGCAGGGCCAGGACAAGGTATATTTTTTATTCAAGTTCCTCCTTCACCCCCACTGGGAAAAAATTATCTCCACTATCCATGTGCTTAATTACCCACATTAAAGGGCATTAGGCAATGATACTCTGTGATGCTTCCCATAAGAAGGCCCCCCTTTATCATTAGCACCTGCTTAATGGTGAGCTCGCCATTGTACATCTTACCTCGCAGATATTAGTAGCCCACTTATCAGTTTTTCTAATGAGATGCATCATGAGGTAGGGATGGGGCTGGGAGGAGGGAGCTGGGTTAATGTTCCAGGGGAACTAATTAGAATCAGGTGAGAGCTTGGAGAAAGCAACCGAGGTGATTTCCGTCTGAACCCACGTGCAAAGCTCTAATTAAAAAGAGTGATGGACTTTGCTTCAAGACCACTGGGGAATGCAGGATGCTCAATTTAACTTCCCTGACCTGGTGGCCAGATAATGTCGTGTCTCGATGTGCTATTTCTTAACTGAATGTAGATCAATTCACCCCCCTTGTTTGTGGTGCATTAACCACAAGACTATGTAAAAACTGAAAAACCTTAAAAAGATATACCAAGCAGAGCCAGAGGTCAGAGACAAGAAGGTCGTTCTATTCCAGAAATTGATTTCATGGGAATAGATAACACCCAGTGAGCCTGCAAAGTGTTAGAGCCGGAGGGCTTCGGGGGACACAAGGGTACTTGCTTGTCCGTCCTCATGTCTGTGAGTCTCAATACACGGCCCCATTCAGGAATAATTCAGCTGAGGTGCCATCCGAAAACCACATAAGCTTTAAATTTATCACTTCAGCAAAGTTATTGTTCCTTCAAAAAAAGGTATACAAGGTATTTTAGCTGCAGGGAGCATAAGCAGAGAAAGTGTTTCCTGCAGCGATTCTCTGCCTTTCTACTAAATTAACTGCCCGAGAGCCGCCCATGTTCCTGTATGACATTTCGTTGTTCTAATCTGTTTAATGCCATGGTTTGCACATGATGTATTCTGATGTGCTTTTATGTTTCCGATACTAAAAAGCACATTAGAAGGGCAGTAGGGATTCTTTGACAGACAATATAACTTGTTACAAATTGCATTTTCAGAAAAATTATGCCGAAAAATCCAATCTTATCTTATGATTTTTCCCCCTCAAAATTACATTTTACCTCCTGCATGTCTGCTTGTCTGTTGTGTCTAAGCTTCCTCACTTTGAGATCCTCCTGATTCATTCCCTCTTTCCTCTGTGCCCTGTGGTAAGTGAATTCAGATCTATTTCTAAGGTGAAAACGGGCAGCACTTGGAGATGCGGTTAGCAGTTATGCTAAGATTTGCACGGATGATGTGGGAACCCACTTGTACACATTTTTTTACTCTGGTCTAGATTTTAACTCTGTCATCTCTTTACATTCCCAGTAAAAGTGGACCATGTCCTTTACCTGTCCCTGCTCAGCCAATGCTTATAAAGTATCAAATTAATAATAAACTAGTTTGTGTGCATTCTGCCCTATTTTCAACATGCTTATTTATGAAATTATCCTATATAATAGGAGCCTAATATGCTAAGTTTCCAGTCATCCATTCAACCACTCAAAGTGTAATATGCTAATGATATGCTAAGGCCGCTCAACTGCTTGCTATGACCTGCACTGACCATCAGGGGGACAGATGCTCTGACCAGTAGGTTAGCTTGCTGCTGGAGTCTGGCCGATCAGGACTGAGCAAAATGGGCCAGACACGCCCTGAAGCCCTCCTGCAGTCCCTCTCTGGCTGGCCAACCTCTTGCATCCCTTCCAGGTGCCAATTGTGCACCAGTGGGGTCCCTTGGCCTGGCCTGCACCCTCTCACAATTTGGGACCCCCCCTTGGGGAATGTCGGAGAGCCGCTTTTGGCCCAATCTTGCAGGCCAGGCCTAGGGACCCCACTGGTGCATGAATTCGTGCACCGGGCCTCTAGTGATAAAATGAAATTAAACCTCCCAGAAAAGCTTGATCATCAAACTGTATATCCTGATGTATGGGTGTGTGTGCTCTCTGTATGTATGTCTTTTACATTTTACAATGCATATGTACACACACATAGAGAAATCTGAAGTACTTATGTTATCAGATGGGGACCCGACCCAGAGCTGGTCTGCCTCGGGCCAGCCAGAAGTGTGTGGGTTTCTGACTTTGTGCAGGAAATATTTCACAAAATGAATCCAAGTGATTTTGAGAGTGTGTTTATTAATGCTGGGGACAGTGAAACAAGCACCTCGGATAGAAGCAATAGGAAAGCACCTAAGTGGGGCTGCTTTGGCTCTCAGGGAAGTCATAGAAAAGGAAACTTAGAGACAGTTTCAGGGGGTTTGTCCAGGATGAGCTGCTGCTACTCACTGCTCCCCTGGTTGCAAGTCTCATGGGGATCCATAGAGTTTAGGAGAAAGAGAACAGAGGTACAAGGTGTGGGCATGCTCTAGAAAGAGTGAGCTGTGGGTCCTTTGTCTTAAGGCTTTTTATTTTTCTTTGGCTGGTGAGAATCCTAGGGGAGGTCTCAGGGGAGGGTATTAATACAATAGAATATTCATTAGCTTTTCAGGTGTGTCCTTCTATATGTTGATTCATCCAAATGTGTGTATAGAGGGGTCAGGGTTATTGTCTGCTTAGTTTTATTTTTAAAGAACATCATTGAAGAGGGACAGGGACCAAGGTTGGTCTGCCCCAGAAGGTCTGTAATGTGTAAACCATTTACTCCTAAATGTCCTTGGTTAGGGAAGATCAAACGTTGCTATTCCTTAGCTCAGTGGTCGGCAAACTCTGGCTCTGTTGACTAATGAGTTTGCCGACCACTGCCTTAGCTGCCTGTAAATTGCTCAAATTGTTTGGCCTTGTTTAATTATTTTGTCTGTTTCCCTATTCCACTTGTCAGGAGTTTCCCTAGGTCAGTGATGGCGAACCTATGACACGCGTGTCAGCACTGACACACGTAGCCATTTCTGATGACACGTGGTCGCTGAGGCGGCCGCATGCCGAGGATGAAACATTTGCTGCTCCTGAGGATGAAACATTTGCGAAATAATGTTTTTTCCTCAAAGTGACACACTACCCGAGTTATGCTCAGTTTTTTGGCGAAGTTTGACACACCAAGCTCAAAAGGTTGCCCATCACTGCCCTAGGTCTTTACTCCCCTGCCTCACTTGCACTTGTTTTAGTTCACTGGTTCTACTCTTTCCTGAACTTTCATCTAGATTGAGTCTCATATTTTAAGGGAGGCATTGGTTTTCAGATTTTAATAAAAGCCATGTCCCTTTTCATTCTCAAGAATTTTTCTCTCACTGTTTACTATTATTATTTTTTGCTTTTTTTTTTTTCTACGTTGGTCACATTTTTTTTCCCCTCCTACAGCTTTACACCCCAAGAAATCACAGCATTGTCCCTCCAAGGGGATCAATACCCCTCTCCTCCCCCCTCAGGTACCAGATTGTGTGTGTGTATGGGGGCAGCAAGGGGAGATAAGGGCATTTGCATAATAAAGTCAAAATGGGCCAGGGGGAGGTGCCTAACCCTAGAGGCCTGTCAGTCTAACCAGAAAGAGCGATCAGTGGACTCATTAGAAGCCTGGAAAAATTTTGGAAGCTGATTGGTTATTTTGAAAAAGCTAAAAGCTTCTGGTTCCTCCCAAGCCTGAGAATTCGTAAATCCAGGTGAACAATCTCAATCTCTCTCTCTCTCTCTCTCTCTCTCTCTCTCTCTCTCTCTCTCTCTCTCTCTCTCTCTCTCTCTCTCGTCTCCTTCTCCCCCACACTGGCCTAGGTGTTAGTGGCACATTCTCTCTCCATAGCCATGTGGCCTTCGCAGCCAGGTGGCTGAGGTTTCATGTAGGCTCCAACTGCAGGCTCCAGGCAGTAGCCTGAATACCACGGCACAGCAACAGATTGCTGCCTGGAACATAAGCTAAGCTAGCCAGATGCTAAGCTGGGACTAAGCTTTACTATAGATCAGGGTCTCTGGACATTTTCATTTTTTCTGGCCCTGATTTTTCATAGCGAGATGGATGGAGATGAACCATTGGGGCACTCCTTTAATTCTGCATCACAAATAAATATTACCACCAGACCTCATCCTCCCTTGTGGGTCCCCAGGAATCATGTTCCTCACAACACTACAAGAACCCCATGTCCGCTGGCAACAGAATGACATCTGCCTTGCTCACACTCCAACATCAAGAACCACCCCAGTGTGAGTTTCATCAGAGAGGGATCTCAACACTTAGAGATATCTACAGGAATGGTAAATACTCCAAAAAGCAAGGAAAACCCCCAAAATCTATAATGCAATCTAGCTTTGGATTTATACATTTTGAAGGAGGGGATATACATGAAGCCTGGCTTCTGGGAAGTGAAATTTCTCTGGTGTTTGTGGTTGTGATGTGCATACTTATAACTGTCACCATGGAAGGGGTTCCGTGGGTCACCAATTGATTTGAAATGTGTCATTCCATTAGCCATGTGGCAAGAATGCTGCAGTCTCATCGTCAATACCCATCGCTTCACTGTCAAACAATGTCATTAAGGTTAAAATTCAGTAAATAACGGGCTAAGATTTTTAATTCTAGGTCAGCATCTAAGTCCAGGGAAAATGCCAGAGGCCTTGAATCACCTGTGATTACTCCCTCCAGCCAGATACTAAAGCATTAGAATAATAACACCCTTTCTCTGAACTTCAAGTACAAATCAGGCGATGCTAATTTTCTTTGTGGTATTTCTTTGAAATGCAAGGAAGTCCTGCTTGGTGATGAAAGTTCCCTGGTTCCCAGGTGTTGGGTCAGTGAGGAGAGTTCCCTGCTTGGATAAATTATTTCCTCACGTTGAAAATATTTTCAAGGAAAATGCCTCATTTGCAACTTGTCATTTGGGGACAAAGTACTAATCACATCAGAGGTTTCTTTGAAAGAGAATGCAAAAGCAGTAGGAAGTTCTTCAGAAAGGCTTTGAAATAGTTAACATATTTGAAAACTCTGCTCAATTGAACTTCATGCTAGCCTAAACATCTTATTTACACCCCTCCACGAATGACTAGGAATAGGTTTCCATAGTATGTATTTCAGAGAGGCATAATTATTTCCTAACAACAACATAAAAAAAAATAGTGATTCAGAGTAGTCAGATACTAGTATGAAAAAAAAAAAATTGCCTCCTGGGTCAGTATCTTTCTTTGACATGTTTTTAGCTGTATTGTTGCAGAAGACCAAGAAGACCAAGGACGCTTCTGAGGAAGTTGGAGGGACACTGTTTAATAACGCCAGCGGACTCAGGGAACAGTCTTCCAAATCTGAGTGAAGGAACACGCATGGGGCCCTCCCTTATATCTCCCTCCCTGTGCTCTTTGTCCCACAAGCATGGATCATGCTTCCGGTCCTTTTCGCGGGCCTTTCAAGAAGGCCCCCAGGTGTTGGGGGTCTCCAGGCCATATCTGGTGGTCTGGCCTGGCATCAGAGTTAGGAGCCTTCCCTCTGGCCAGTACACTGTCCACATTCCAATGGCCTTTGTAACCGGTTCTGCAAGACCAGTGTCTGGGAGAGAGGCAGTGACTTAATTATAGGCTATCAGGAATGTCTTACTAGCCTGGATTCAGATCACTAGCCCCAAATATCAGGGCTACATTGGAATTAGCCCTTTTTGCCTCCTCAGTATCACTTGGCACAACCAATCCCTCTGAAATGTGGCTTCCTTATCGGTAATACTGATCATTCTTATTTTATAAGATTATTATGAATATTAAATGAAATAAGGACTCTGAAGCCTATTATCCAAGAGATATTGTGCCATAGCATGTAATTGCCTAGGCTCCAGTGTGAGACCACCTGGGTTTGATTCTTGTTTCTCCAAAGACTAGTCCCATTACTTGGGCAACGTCCATCCTTTTGTTCCCATTCTATAAAAGTGGGTAGGATATAGGCATCTTTCCCCTAAGGATATTATAAAGATAACCCTAGAGGCCCGGTGCATGAATTTGTGCATGAGTGGGGTCCGGCCAGCCAGGCCAGGGGGAGAGAACAGGGGTGGTTGGCCAGCCTGCCTGTTGGTTGAACTCCTGGTCGAGGGGACAATTTGATTATTAGCCTTTTATTATATAGGGTATACACTGAGTGGCCAGATTTTGATGCGTTCAGAGATCATAATAATCTGGCCACTCAGTGTATATAAGCAGAACCTGGTATCAATACATTTTAGCTCATTTTACCATCTCATGAATTGTTTGTTCTCTACAAATTTTCATCATCACCTTCTTGGCTCACATTTAATTCTCACTCTAAAAAAATAGTATGCTCTCTGTGTTGGAAATAAAGCTTTGCTTCTTTACTTCCAAACTTGCCAAAGGCACTTTAATTTATAATTCCAAGCAATGTGTTTGTCACATATTTTCTCATCTAAGGAGAGGTGATTTTTGCCTCTGGCTTCCCAACAGGCATTTTCCTAGCCACTGTATCGATTGTTTTTTGTTTTTTTTTTGAAATGGCTAGTGCTAAAAAACCTCCCACAGATAGTAGTAGCTTTGTTTTGACGGTGGAGCTTTCTGCCTATCATGTCAACAAAGAAAGCTTTGCAGCTGCACAGTCGGTTGAATGGTAAGTGAGCATTTGTGTCTCAGCAGGGTCAGCAGAATAAGGAAATGTCCACCCAGTTGCGTTTGCTTAATTTTTTTCTCCGGCTATTTAATCAGATCAGCTCTTGGAAATTGCACAGCACTTGGAGGACAGCTAGCAGTTTAGCTCTCCATTTGTCACTGGGGCTGACAAGTCATGGAGTGTTTTCCTTAGATATATCATTTGATGGGTGGGAAATAATCGGTGCAGCATATTTCAAAAAATTGACTCAGTAAACTACAAACCTGGTCATGTCAAAGTCTGTGTGAGACCAATGGCAACCCCTTTTACCTTTTATCATAACGTTATTCTGGTTTTCTGACTGGAATGAGCAAATTTGAGACAGTGACCTTGTTTAACATCCCGAATGTATCACTTTGGGGTAATATGACCTCACTATGGGCCCAATTTCCTCTTCTGTAAGATGGGGAGATAATGGCTCTTACCTCAGAGAACCTTGATGAAGATGGAGGATGATGGCAAGATGCATCTACCTCCATTAATAGAGGGAGATGAGACATGCTGAATTTCAGTATATTACCCAGCACACACAAAAAGTGGAGCAGCGCATTTGAAACTTTCAATCCAAATGGCTGATATCTACCCTTCAGTACTTTACCATCTCATCTCCCTGCTTTCATTTCTGGGGTCACTGTCAAGATTATATTCTTTGAAAAAACAAAAAGGAAGGAAAGAAGGATGGGAGGGAGTAAGGGAGGGAGGGAGGGAAGAGGAAAACAATTTCAAATATATTTGTGTAACCCTGATAACATTCAGCCTCCACATGGCTCAGGCTGTTAACAAATTCATAGTAAATAAGTCAAATATGGGACTTTACAGGTCTCATTGATTGAATTGCTTGATGATTAATTGATTGAATATCAATATTAATATGAATTATAATTTGTTTGTTTTCCTTAAAAAGAACCGCCCCCCCCCCCCAGGTTCATGCACATAGCCCCCAGAAAGCTCTCTGGACATCTTCTCTAGTCATCACTTCCATTCTCCAAAAATTCCATACATACACAGGAGCTGGTGAGAATCGTTCTGACTCTTTTTAACATATTTCTGATAAACTTCCTGTCCACTTCCTGTTTCAAATCTCTCTTCCCCAGAGAGCCATGCTTCAACTGTAAATGGAAGTTGACATGGTGTTGGAACTTTTTAAAAAATATGTTTTTATTGATTTTTAGATAGGAGGGGAGAGAGAGATAGAAACATCGATGAGAGAGACATACCAATGAAAGGGACACATCGATCGCTGTCTCCTGCATGCCCCCTACTGGGAATCAAGCCAACAACCCAGGCATGTGCCCTAACCTGGAATCAAACCCGGGACATCTTGGTCCCTGGAATGATGCTCAATCCCCTGAGCCACACCAGCCGGGCTTGGTGTTGGACCTTACTTGGAGGGAACCTCCTGTAAAGCAAACTGTTTTATTGGTTTGTTTTTCTCACAGTGATGCCATTTATCAGTGAGTGTTCCACTCCATTTCATTGATTTTACTTCCAAGAGGAGCTGGATTAGGGATCTAACTAAAACCTATGTTCACATCAAGCCTCCAGGCCAAAGTTAGTGATGGGATGGTTTCCAAATGTCCCTGTCTTCCCACACACACCGTAATCAATTTTATACTCATGCCAAATTGGATTGTTCTCTCTTCCTGTATGTTCTACATCCACACTCATCTCTGGGCTCTGCTTGTCATTTTTGTCTCACTATTTCTTTCTGACAACCACAGAAAACCCAGTGTATCTCACAGAGCTTTTACTCAGTCCACAATGTAGACTTTTTCTTTGATCTCACCAGCATGGAACAATGTAGATAAGGAAGTGGGGAAGGGAGAGAAGGAAGTGAGGGTGCGAGGTAGGGAGAGACGGTTGAAGGAGGGAAACAGTATATTATTTATAAGGTATTCTTCTGGAATTTAAACCTTTGCTTTAAAATGCAGACCAAATGAATAGAGTCAGCATTTAAATCTTAGTTCTGGCCCAGCTAGTGTGCTCAGTGGTTGAGTGTTGACCCATGCACCAAGAGGTTGCTGGTTCAATTCCCAGTCAGGACAGATTGCCCAGTTGTGGCTACCTTCTGCCCCCTACTTCTTCTTGAAAGAGGGGACAAAAGGCAGCTAATAGTTGTTTCTGTCTCATCGATGTTTCTCTCTCTCTCACTCTCTCTCTCTCTCTTTCCCTCTCTCTGAAATCAGTAGTTCTGCCACCTGTTTGCTATGTGTCCTTGAATAAGTTTTACTCTACCTCAGTCTCCACAGTCTCCACATCTGTAGAAATAAGACCTATACCAGCATAAGAATATGCTATAACATCAAATTCTTACCACAACAGTGGTTATAGGTTCGGTGATCAATAAATTGTACTTATTTTTATCATTACAATTAATAATACATAAGGTTCAAATTATGTTTGCAGTGCTTGGAATTTTCTCTCTGTGCTCTGCCCTGTTTTATACTTTCAGCATAGAAATACTCCTTAGCTCATGTGGAAATTAAAATAAAAGGAAAGACACAAGGCTAAATTATATAATATGAGAATCAGGGGAACGTTAGTGCTTATGTTATGCACATGTACTTTTAAAGTATTCAATAATTATTCCAGCTCCTCTAGGTGCTTGGCTTTACGTCTGGGAATACGACGTGCACCTAAGTCTCCAGCTGAACACTGAGCATGCAGATGGTGCACATCCCCACCAATGAACATAAAATGCACGAACCGATAACGATGCAACAAGGGTTGTGCTATTTTTTTACGATAATATTAGTGCCACACAAATGTCCAAGCCCTGCACAAGAGAGTGATGATCATTCTTACCATGTGTATATTTAAAAACTTCCTGCCTGCATTTAGAATTTAAGGGGACAGAAGGGGTTATTTTTACATACTCATGTGTGTGTGTGTACACAACCACACAGATACATGCACGTGTGTTCTTTCAATATTGTTTATCTGGTGAAAGATTTTTTCAAAAGCAAAACAAGTCATAATTACTGAGCGAAGAAGAGGAGAGAAATGTTAAACAAATGACAACTTCTAAGTTCTGTCTTATGAAAACATTACAGGCCCAGTGCACAAAATTTGTGCACTGGGGCGGGGGGGTTCCTCAGCCTGGCCTGCACCCTCTCACAGTCCAGGAACCCTCGGGGGATGTCCGACTGATGGCTTAGGCCCACTTCCCGCAGACCTAAGGATGTCCTAAACCAGCAGTCGGACATCCTTAGTGCTCCTGTGGAGGCAGGAGAGGCTCCCGCCACCGTTGCTGCGCTTGCCAGCCATGAGCCCGGCTTCTGACTGAGCGGCACTGCCCCTGTGGGAGAGCACTGACCACCAGCGGGCAGCTCCTGCATTGAACATCTACCCCCTTGTGGTCAGTGCATATCATAGCAACCGGTCATTCCACCATCAGGCCGAAACCGGCTCTCCAACATCCCCGGAGGGGTCCTGTATTGTGAGAGGGTGCAGGTCAGGCCGAGGGACCCTACTGGGCACAATCAGGGCCGGGGAGGGATGTAGGAGGTTGGCCAGCCAGGGAGGGACCACCAGAGGGCTCCAGGGCATGTCTGGCCCATCTCGCTCAGTCCCAATCAGCCGGACCCCAGCAGCAAGCATCTGCCCCCTGGTGGTCAGTACACATCATAGTGAGTGGTTGAGTGGCCTTAGCATATCATTAGCATATTACACTTTGATTGGTTGAACGGCTGACCAGACAACCAGACACTTAGCATATTAGGCTTTTATTATATATGATAAATTATAAAGTAGCACAAATAAAGACTACTATTCATTTTTCAGACCTCTTTCCCTTCCTCCCTCTCTCCTGTGTTTCCTTCCTTCTTTGTTTTTCTCCTGAGAGCACAGACCACATGTTGCTTGTCTATTAAACCTGAATGACATTTGTGGTGTTCAGCATGTTTGGTTATTAAAACTAGAGCTGCTGCAATCACATACAAGACTTTGTATGGACACACATTTTTGTTTCTTTTCTATTAATATGGGTCAGATTGTGATTGTTCGCTTAACTTCTTAAAGAAACTTCTAGAGTTTTTGAAAGTGCCATTGTCATATATTTTTGCTAACATTTATGAAGGCTCTTGTCATATTCTTGCCAACACTTGGTACCATCAATGCTTTTCATTTTAGCCCTTCCCATAGGTATGTAGTAGAATGCCATTGTGGCTTTAATTTGTATGTCCCTGAGGCCTAATATTGTTGTGTTTTTTTGGGGGGGGTGCTTATTGTCCAATTATTTATGTTCACTTGTGTAGTGTCTGTATAGAAAGGTTCTATCTTTTCCTTCTGCCCTTCTAAGTTCTTGGCCCCTGTAACATGGGACATTGTAACTAAAGAAAATAAGATCATACATATTTAGTTAATACTAGAGGCCCGATGCATGAAATTCGTGCAAGGGGCTCAGCCCCGACCTTGGCGGCGGCTGTCTCTGCCTCGTCCGGAAGGTCATCAAGTCTAATTAGCATATTACACTTTTATTATTATAGATCAGTTTTACATAACATAGGAGGCTTCACAAGGAAATGAAGACCCAAAGAAGTTAAATCTACCAAGAAATCCAATGATGGCTTCTTACCCTTCTCTGTTTCTTCGCATTTTCTATTTGGAGTTCATACCTGTCAACCTCAATGATAAACATGAATGAACACATATGTTTTCTGATATATGGAATGTTCTGATTCACAGAATTCTCCTTTCTGTCATTCTCTTCAATAAGAAGCAGTATTGACAAACCTAGGGCACCTGGGGTCAGGTGGGAGCCTGAGAAGCTTAGAAACTTTATGTGCTCATTAAAAGTAGGTCCACTCGGTTCATCCCAATTAGGAATAACATTGATGTGGACATTTAACAGACAAGGGACATGGAAATTACATAACATATGGGTATATATGCTATTTCTTCATGGGATCATCAGACTATAAGTTCTGTATGCTCTTTTATAACAACCCTACTGTGCACATGAATATTCAGAGACCATCAGCATCATCCATGCCAATACATCTTAGTCTAAAACAAGATGCTTTTAGGACATACACCAACTACTTCAAGGTACTTGATTGATAGATAGCATTTTTATTGCAGAATCCATCTGGAGCAATGTCAATTTTGTCAGAGAGCTGGGTCTTGAGAGAAGATTGTTGTTTCTGTGATAAGAATGGATCCCACTTTACAAACCTGTGTATTTTTCTTTTTGTTTCTTTATGAGTTCTATCAAGTTTATTTCCATTGTAAATCTTTGTTCTCCCACCATGGTGGCAGAAACTTAATCTGTTTACTTGCTGCTTTTTTTCTTTCTTTTTTATTGGCTGCTAGCTGGATGTCTAACTCTCATTTCTGGAGGGCTGGACATAGCTTAAATCTAGGGTTGGGAAGACCCAAGGCTCTTATTCCCCAGTGTGCGCACATGGATTTCCATTCAGATACGCCAGAATCTTCAAGTCCCTTTCTGTCAGCTTTCAGTGCTCCCTTCACTACATCAGTTTCCCACTTGGAGGCGCTAGAATACTGCATTGATTCTGTGCCCTGCTGGGACAGAAGCATTTCCACCTGGGAGACTGTTCCAATTTGCCTGGCCTGGCCTGGCATGGTTTTCTTCTGACGTCTTACTGTCATCTCAGGCGCTTGAACAGTCCTTCATTCTCCTCCACCTCTATCTAAGGGTATGACCAGACTGTGAGCAGGAAAGGGAGCTTTGTGAATGTCTCTATGCAGGACTAATGGATGCCTCTGCTCTGATGTGTTTCTCCATACCGCCTTACAGAAAAATATTGTCTGCCACAATCCAGGCAAGGGGAGGGGGGCGGGGCTGGAAGAGGATTATCTGTTTGTTTGTTTTCTGTTATTTTATTTTCTCCCAATCGTTTTGGCTATGCCCCGATGTTCATAGTTTTCCTAAGAGCTTTGGCTTTGAAATCCAAAAATCTAAAAACTTGTTTTCCCCACTCTTTCTTGCATTATTTGTTCTTTATATCTTAAGACAGTGAGTAGATATAAAAAAGTGCTTGAAGGAGGGTAGAGAGATGAAAGTGAAATTCTTATGCCAGGAGCAGAGAACAAGGGCATAGTTTACACTTGATAAGTGTCTTGTCATGTTTGAGAGAGATATAAATGATGAGACTGGAGAGACATTCAGCGACAGTTCTTAAAAGAGTAAATTATAATTATTGGCCTCTTCCACTACATTTGAAGTGTGCACAGTTTGGGTTTCAGCCATTTGGAGAAGGTGATGGAGGTAAACCAGTGTGCATGGGCTAACACATGGATGAAACATGATAAATCAGAATACTGAACTGGGTATGATTTAATTGTGGGAACCTATGAGATAAAAAATGAAAACCCTACAATTCAGTTTATTCATGTTGTAGACCATCTTTGTCTTTAACCAAGGTGTGTAACCATGGGTAACTCATTCTATATCCTTTATTCTCATATTTTATATAAACGATAGCTTGGTAAAATTGTGCTTAGTGAAGCTTTATCAAATCTACATTTCATAAAAACCTCCAAGGTCCTTGCCAACATATTTTACAAGTCTTCCCATTCTATACACCAAAATGAAGACTAGAGGTAGGCATACATCACTTTTATTGGAGAAAAAAGAATGTTTTCTGTCTAAACTATCAGATTGAATGAAATGTATAATTACTTCTTCAATTCTACGATTTCTCCCTATATTGCTATTGATTTCTTTTAATGCCACTGTTTGATTTTGAGTTTCCAGAAGGGAGAAACACCGTAAAGTTAACTTTGTATGTAGCACCCGCAAACCCAAAGTTGTACATGGGAACTCTGAAAAAATAGTTTCCTGCACATGATATCTTTGATTTTGAGCTCCAGCATCTATGCCTCCTTTTATCCTGCCTACACCCGAAAACAGGCACCAGAGAAAATTCCTCACCTATTGGTCTTTGGTTGTAGGATTAATAAGGGGAAATGTAGGAAGAGATGAACAAAATATCTCCTCCTTTGCCTCTGCCACGCCTTCAAATTTTTCATGAACCTTTCCTTCTATCCCTGTCCTCTAAGAAACATATTGGTAATGAGATTGGTCGGAAACAATTGGGATTTGGCCAGAGTTGACAATCAGAGGAATTATTGTTTCAAAAGGACAGAAACCCAGACTCCCCTTTTATATACTTCCTTCTTTTTTCATCCCTTTGTAGCAATTATCCTAGGATTCCAGGTCAGGTCTCCTTCCATCACCATTTATCCCCTTTACCTTCGTCCACCTCCCCCCACACCCTTCTCTCTGGCAATCACCATACAGATGATATATTGTAGAATTGTTTACTTGAAGCACGTATAATTTTATTAACCAATATCCAATAAATTTAATTTAAAAAAAAAGCAATGATAGTAGGTCCTTGACCAACAGAGCACAAGGACCGAATTCTCTTTTCTGGAGTTTAAATGACTGAGTGTGTATTTGAGATCAGGCTTATTCTAGGGGGAGCTGGTCTCTCCTCCTCCTGCTCCTCTGGTTTCTTATTCTCTTCCACTTCTATCTAAGCATATTACTCTCAATTACTAGACTGGGGGGAGGGGAAGGTGGCTCTAATTAAGCTTTGTTTCTAATCAGAGTTGCTTCTCAGCCTTGTTAATTGTGATCTGAATATGATAATAGCCACTTAGACATCTTTGGACAAACCGAAACTTTGATTCCCATTCTGCTCTTGTTTGTTTCCTGTCTGCCTTTTCATGGGAACGGGAACTGAATTTTACAACAGGATCCGGGCATTCTCATTCTTGCAATGATAACATCACGATAGCAAAAGTAACTCATGGTCAAGTCTCTCTTAGGTCACTGTGTGTGTGCACGCACACATACGCACCAACAGACATTTGTTATATTTTTATGACCCACCAAGAGACAATCGCTGTTTTAGCCACATTTAGTACAGAGGTAAATCGAGTAGCAAAAACCTGACTTTATTTAGCTTATACCTTACTGATAAATAAATACGTATTTGAAAATGAATTTTTTGGTAGTAATAAATTCTAGGAAGAAAATAAAGCACTTACTATATTAATTTAATCAAGTTATTTAACTTCTTAGAGCCTCAGATTTCTCATTTGTTATAAAATAACAATTAAAAACAACATTGGGGCTGCCTCTTTTAATCTGATAACATTGGGATAAAATTAGTTGATAGAGATGAAAAGTTTTTGATAACTAGAATGTGACTTTCTATCAGGGGAGCGGAAAAGTATTTTTTGCCTCTCTTACATTCACAAAAACACTGTAATTATCCAGGAATGTCAGAGTTTAACCATCTGTTCTGATTCCCTCAATATGGCCTCCCCTTTGTCTCCCCTTTGAATAGGTAGCTTGTAGCAAACCCCAGCAAATGTTCACACAGGCTGTTAATAATTTTAGCAATTCTTTTGGAAAACCTTTGTGCTACAAGCCCACACCGCAGGATTCCGAGTTGGCAAGTCTGGAACAACAGAAAGGAAGAGCTGAAAACAGGATGGGCATGCTGGTCAGAATGCAACCCCGGGCCCAGGCCATGGGACACATTTGATCACGTCACAGATGCTTAGGTATTTTTGTGATCAAAGGGCTTTGTGCTTTAGGTCCTTAAGAAAGATGTTTGGAAACTCAATGTCAGCTACATGCCCTGTTATTTACTGTGGTACCAGCAACTGCTAGGGACTAGGACACATGCTCTTCATCATGGTATTTTGAATAATCAACATTCGAATTTAAAATCTGGCCCTTGACTTTATCCCCCTCCCCCCTATTATGAATGCCTAATTTTGACATATTGGTTTGACTAATTATTCAGATGTACTTTCTGTCCTTTATATAATCTTAGATTTTAAAAGAAGCATAAATCTACCATGCTTTCAGATAACCACCACCTCCAAGGTTAATGCAAAGGAAAGTGAATAAATTTGAATGAATAAATGATTTAACTTATTGATCAGCATAATTACATAATGCAATTTCTTAATATCATTTTCAAAAATGACTTTGCATGACAGCCTCATTGAAGTAGGTTTAGGGTTCATCCAAAGAGACTACAGAAAATAATGACACATCATCAAGTATTTGCTAAGTATTTAGTCTCATTACATTGCAGGCATTCCCATAGATCCAGCAGTAGTCCCATTTGGGGGGGAATTAGTTTTCTGGTTTTCATGGCTGAGTCTGGCCCCGTGTACAATTCAGAGGTATTTATGACATAATGCCAATAAACAAATATGTATGCATGTTCAGTCCTTGCTAGAAACACATGAGAATCAATAACTATGAAAACAGCAGGCTTCTAATAGCTTCTTGATAATGTGCCCAAGGCACCTTTGCTAAAACTGTTCCGCTTCTTAAAAAAGTTGCTGTGCATACACTATGTTAGTACAGTCAGCAATACCCTGCTCTCCTTATAGTATTTAAGCTCTAAAGAGTCCCAGTGGTTAATGTAAACAAGAAAACCCGAGCGAGGGAAACTGCATGTAATTTTTGATTAGAATGTGTCCTAGGAGAAGGTATCTACTGAGATTGTCAAACTAGGATCTATTTCTCATCAGTGCTATTTGCAATTTTTTGCTTAGTCTTCAGTTTACAAACTTAATTTAGAGATGTTACCTTTTCTTGGCTGTTTGAATAATTAATTTTCCTTGGCCAGAGGAATTATCTTGCTCATCTACAAAAAGAGGGGAGGGGGTGGAAATCCCTCTGTTATTTCTGTTCTGTTTGCAAACAAGTCTATGGGTATAGTTCTATGTTTTTGGGTTTGCTTGTTTGTTTATTATTTCACTCAAAGGTTGCCCAAATGGCCTTAGTAATTTCCTGCTCTGTCTCTTCTGGTTACAAAACGTTGGGATTGGCTCCAGACCACTTCACAACCAGTATGTTCTTTGAACTTTCCTAGTTCCTCAAATGCTTCTTCTTGTCCTCTTTTATCCCTGGGTTTCTTTCATCTGTGAGATAGAGTCAATGATCTTGTATTTCTTATGGAATATTGTAAGAAATAGACATGACATTGCCTGTCAAGTGTGTAGAGTTATGTTGGTCACATGGTCAGCTCTCCATTACTCTTAGTCTTTCTCATTATGGGTATAAGGAGATGTATGTATATCCTGATGTGTCTGTGTAGGTAGATTTGCATATGCATGAGCAGGAATGCATAAGGGAAAGCTAGATAGTACTCCCTGGCCTCCCGTGGATATCTCTGTATTTAGTTTCATGATTTCATTTTCCATTTAATAATTAATAACCTTACCTATAAGAGAATAAAATAGATCTGATTGGATTTTTCTACATTAGCTAATAAATAATTATATACAAATAATTATATACTGTATTTGTTATACAGTATAACAAATTAACTATAATTGGGAGGAAAGAATGACTTCCTCCAGCCATTACTTTCTTGGATAAGAAAGTTAAAGTAGGTTGTAAGGCAGATGTGATCATAGTCACATATGACATTGATATGTGCTTCCAAACTCAGATATGTCATCAAGTTAATTTTTTAAATACTTTCTACTTAAAATTGTATTGGAAAATATGTTACTACCAGTTACTTGTATCAGAGAATCACCTTTATATTTCAGGTGATTGAATCTCATTTGATATTTCATTTTGTTAGTTTTATAGTTAGGTTTCAAAAAAATAACACTAAATGAAAATCAGAAAAAAATAAATTCTAGTTCCAGTTCTGTCACTAATTGTTAAGCCTGGGCAATGACTCAGACTGGCAGATTGCATTGCGTTCTATAGTGTGGCCAATGCAAAAGTCTTGCTATGGTAATGTTTTTAAAAAAATACTTAGTGATATTTTGTCACTTCTATAAAATCCCATGGTTTTTGCCACGTGTGGGGTGATGCTTACATACATCTGCTATCTGTCCACATCATCCCTGTGCCTGAAATACCTCTCTCTCTCTCTCTCTCTCTCTCTCTCTCTCTCTCTCTCTCTCTCTCACACACACACACACACACACACACACACACACTTTCTCATTATTTTCTTTGCTTTCTTCAAATTTCAGCTCAAACTTCACCTCCTGGGCAACCTTGTCTGCTCTTGCTGACCTACTCAACCATGTAAATCTCTTCCAAAGCACATATGTACCTGAATTTTTATATTTCATCTGTACATTTTTAGTAGGCTTTTTTTCCCTAGTAAATGATAAACTCCATGCATGAAGTCAAGGGCTTTTGTTTTGGCTAACTGTTGCATCCCCAAAGTCACATAAGTAGAGGGCAGTAAATAAAACAGAATAGGTAAGTGTTTTCATTAATTTTTTAGTTTCATGGTACTTTTTTTTAGGTAACTGATCTCTTATCTGTGTTATTATTAAAAAGATAATGAAGAGAAGCAAACACATTTGTCAGGGAGCAAAGACCAGTCACCAGAAAGAGCCATCACACAGACACTATTATACCAATGGAAAGCGTTTCTGAAAGGGGAGTCGAAAGGCCAGCATGGATTAAGGTTGAAGACTCAGTAACAGTGTGTACAGTCAGCTCCTCATACTGGCTCATAAAAGTGAATTGTTAAAATTACAAGTATTCTGTGAAGTGATTATTAAACCAAAGGTAGCTTCACAGCTAGCCTTGTTGGTAGTATTTACACCATAGAAATTGGCAAGGGCTATAAAGCAAGCCTTCTTCCCACACCTCCGAAGAATAGTTGTGTAATTCACTAGCACACTGCTTCCTGTCACATGAACCAGGAAATGGTCACTTGAGGAACTAGATAGTTAAGGGATTGGGAGAGGTATTTAGGGTTTATAAAATACAATAAAAAGGTATATTTGCCAAAAGATACAAGACATAGAAGGATGATATGCATTGGTTACTATTTTCTCTTTCTTACTAGTATTACATTCTACTTTCCAAGAAAAAGATTCATTGTGGCCTCTGATGTCATCTTCATATGATCATCATGGATAATCATCCTAACAAACATATTCCAGGGCCATTAGGACCCTTATTTTAATGATCATTAATCTGAAACATAGATTAAGTCACTTATACAAGGTCAGGAAACCAGGAGCTGGCACAGATTTAAACACTACCTAAGGCTCCTACCTTCAGTAATGATCACACTGTCGAGGCAAATAGGCTTCTGTTGGTTCAATGAGCTCACGCTCAACTTTGAGGCGTCACTTCCGTAGGAGAGTGAAAGTGTTTACTTTTCCTTTATATTTGTTAAATATTTTTTCAAAGGCATTTGACTCTAATTTCTACTCCATTCTAAACCCCCAGGCTATCCAGACCTGAATTCCACTTTTTTTTTTTTTTTTTTGGCCATGTGAATGGTGCCAGTACAAAGTACCTTCTTGAAATGAATAAACTACATTGTGTCTTCTGGAAGTTTAGTATTGGGAAAAATGTAAAGCAGGAGTACAACTAGGTATCTACCACATAAACGACTACTTAATACCTCAGTTACAAATATTTTTTCGCTAGGTGGAAAGTGGATTTTTTTTAAGGATGCCTAAATAAAACCTTTAAGCAAATTAAAGAAATAATGATAGCATCCATCAAGAAGTCCACTGGAAACAACCTTTCATTATTTTTCCTGTCAATCCTCATGCTAAACGTGTCTCAGAATTTGGAACGCAGTCCTAAGGAAACATGACAAATGCCATCATCGCAAATCAAGTGGAAAGATCAATTCATTTACTGCAGAATGTTGTATAAATTAGTAATCCTAACAGCATTTTCCTGCAAACCACTATCAATGTCTTAGACACTGAAATGAAAATGGACTACAGAATCTCCCAAATTAAAAATGGATCCATGTACATATTCCCCAAGGCAGCCTCCTGCCATGGAATATCTGATCATTCTTCAGCCGCCTTTTATTGCTATTGATGCAACAGAACATTATCTCAAAACAACCGATCAATGTTATCATAATCTCCTAAAATTTTATCTCTTACTATTGGCATTTGAAAACACCTTTGGTCACCAGGTTTCATGATAGCTTTTTTTAAAAAGTTTATTCAGGCCTTGGAAGTTTCATGAAACATTTCAGGAAAATATTCCACCAATAGAACAGTCCCTAAAAACCAGCACCTTTTCATGTTAATATGTAAAATTGGCAATAAAATAGAAGTATTCTAGAGTCTAGTTTAAGGATCTCCACATTAACTGAATTTGGATAGTCAATGCCATCAGTAATGTTTGTTTTAACATATGCATTATAACCCTGTAGATATATTTGATGGCACACTATTATGTGCCTAGAAGTTTTCAAAGCAGATTTTTAAACTTACCACATTGACCTAAGAAATACAAATTTATATCCTGTGATATAAATACAAATTTATATCCTGATATCCTGTGACATCAGTTTAGAGAAGGATGAAGGGTCATTACTAATATAAATACAATATGTTATGCAAAGAGGGTATAAGTTCATATCTGTATCATTTCAGAAATACCTTTCCTTTGTTTGTCTGCACATTCTAAATTCTTTCATCACCAGACTTTATACTGAATTGAATTGCTCATATTAAAAGGAAAGAAATAGAAATGTGTTTACTATATAGAGTAAATAGTACCTCTACATATACATACACAAATTATACATACCTATTGTGTGTGTGTGTGTGTGTGTGTGTGTGTGTGTGTGGTATGTATGTATATTATACTCTATCTATCTATCTATCTATCTATCTATCTATCTATCTATCTATCTATCTATCTATCTATCTATCTAGTTTAAAAATAAGGAATCAGCCCAGACAGCATGGCTCAGTGGTTGAGCATCAACCTATGAACCAGGAGGTCACAGTTTGATTCCTGGTCAGGGCACATGCCTGGGTTGTAGGCTTGATCCCCAGCAGGGGGCATGCAGGAGGCAGCAGACAAATGATTCTCTCCTATCATTGATGTGTCTATCTCTCTCTCTCCTTTTCCCTTCTTCTCTGAAATCAATAAAAATATCTCTTAAAAATAAATAAGGACTCACAGCAGAATCTTAACAATAATAATAATAAGCACATATTGAGTACCTTTTAGTATATTCGAGGTATAATGCTAATCACTTTTCAGGCCATAGTTTCTTTAATTGCCCCCAGAATTATAGAAGTGGGCACTTTTCCAACTGAGAGAGCAAGTTGCTTCAGCTCCCCAAACATCCATTTCATAGGTGATCCTCCTGAAAAGGAAGTTAGATACCAGACCTAAAGAACCAGTCACAATTCCTGAAAGCCATGAGATGAGCCAATTATTAGGTTGTCCCCTCTACAGTATTTTCACTTATAAATTTCTTATGTATTGTTCTGACAGTTAATGAGATTTTGAATTGTATCTCACATAAATATTTTTTTGCTTTGTTTGTTTATGACAGATACCAGGTTTATATGTATATATAGTGCCCCAAAATGTATAAACACTTTGAATAATTATTAATTCCAATGGGTTAGATTTGAAAAAAAAAAAAAAGGAAGCATCATTGAGCTATCAGCTATTAAATGTGTATACATTTTTTGGGACACCCTGTATATATTTACCTCATTGATGTCCAGTATGAAACCAAATCAACATTTTCATGCTTGCTGTGTGTACACATGTGTGTGTGGTTTGGGAGTGGTTGTGGAGGACATTCTCTTTAAGTTGAAAAATTCAAGAAAAAGATAAAATGAACATTATTTATTAAGTGACTAGATCATATTTGCTTAGTTTTGAGAAGTCTCATCACTAAAGAACTGAAACTTTATTTTGGCTCCTGGCAGATCTCCTAAAACATGTGAAAAAAAATTAGGTCAGCTTGCACACTGCTTTTCCAAATAGATAATACATCATCTGCAGTGACATTGTTTTCTTATCATGATGGCTTCTTTTATTTGCTAAACTTCCAGAAACAATCTATGCATCATGGGCTCTACTATTTGCTTGCCATTTTGCACCCTTCACCAGCTTTCACAATTGGGCAAAATATATTTGGGGGGTGGGGGTGGAATTAGATTGTCTTTCCTTGATTAGTTTTGTAAACTACCTAATTGGTGAATTTTCCCCCTTCAAGATGCATATTATTTTGTAGTTTGTGATTGGCCGTTATTTTAAATGCAAGAGGAATGGTCATCCAACAAAAAGAAAGATTGTTCAGTGTGTTTGCCCTGAATTATACTATTTAAAAAATCAGATATTTATCTCTTACCAGCAACAGTCATCGTTTGGACATATTTCTGAACTTTTTATTTTGTTGTAAAGTTCTCAGCTCATACCATGCATCCTGCTGGTGGGTCTCCCACACCACACCAAGGCAGAGCCCAGTCTGCCTTGACAGCTGAACTGATAGGCATGGACATCTTTTTCCCAGTCCCAACTAATCGAGTGCCCAATCACAGAGTCAGAACAAGGCTCTGGGATCCCTAGCTGCTGAGGAAAGAGGATTTGAAGGAGATTAGGTTTCTCTGGTTGTCTGAGGAGAGGGCTTCTGAGGTGGGCAGCCTAGGTAGCCAGCCTCTGCCCTCTAAACCAGAATGCGTGGATAACCGCCCTGCTGCTCATAGAATCAAAACAAACACATTATTTCCTCTTACTATTTTTTTGTTTTATTTTGTTAATCCTCACCCAAGGATATTTTTCTTCATCTTCTTTTTAAAAATAATTCTTTACTACTGAAAGTATTATATATGTCTCCCTTTTTTCCCCCTCCTGCCTGCTTCCTCCCCCACCCTCACCCCCCGCCCCAGATAGACAATAGGGTGGTGAAGGCCTGGGGCTAAGGATATATTTCCATCCTTTGATTTTTAGAGGGAGTAGAAGGGAGGTGGAGAGACAGGTGTGAGAGAGACACATTGATTGGTTGCCTCCTGCATACTACTTGACCAGGACTGGGGGCGGGGGGAGGGGGGAGAGAAAAAGAGAGAGAGAGAGAGAGAGAGAGAGAGAGAGAGAGAGAGAGATGAGAGATGAGAGATGAGAGATGAGAGAGACATGTGGATTGGTTGCTTCCTGTACACGCCCCTACTGGGCTGGAGATTCAGCCTGCAACCAAAGTACATGCCCTTGACCAAGAATTGGACCCTTTGGTGCATGGGCCTACACTCTAACCACTGAGCAAAACCAGCCAGAGCAGTAATCTGTGTTTTAACAAGGCCTGCAGGTAACTCTGGTGCGTGGTAAAGTTTGAGAAAAACTGGTGTAGTGGAGCATTACCCATTTTTTCGCTTATAGCGGAATCCCAGGGGAAGCTAGTTAAAATTACAAGTAACTGGGCCCTTTCCCAAAGATCATTGGCCAGGGAATCTGCATTTTAATTAGCCTTTTAAGTGATTCTCACATAGGTTGTCCTTGAGCCACAGTTTGAGACACGTATACCTGTCAATCAGGCTAAGAATGCATTGTCAATCTTACAGAGCAGACTAAACTTCTCTAGGAGAAAACAAAAAGTTTGCTTACATAGGTAGTGTTTATTTTTTTAAAAAGTGTTCAGGGTGTCTGACTTAGATGAACTGCCCACACTCTTCTCATTTCCCCAAATTCAATCCTTCCAGCTCAGAAGAGATAACCCCCTGCCAGCTCATTAGGACTCTGGATGCTGGGAATAGCACAGTAGATCTGGTTTTAACCTCGCTCCTGACACCAGGAACGCAATCATAGCATTACGAGTACACGAGCTCCAGAGCCTCCGGGAGAAAATACAATTTCTGCCTCATCAAGTTTTATTGATAAAACACAGATGTAGTTATATTATTCATATGACTTTCTGAATTTGTTTTTTTGTCTTTTCCAACTTTTTAACATAATCTTTCTCTCCTTATGGGATAAGTAATCATGCGAGGTACATTTAAATGAACAAAGATTCAATTTTTAAAATTTATTTCCAGCATGCGATGGAAAAGTAGAAAATAACAATGACAACAACAGAAGACCTATAGTTCTCTTCGACAGTGTCTTGCAAAATCATTCACCTTTCTCCACAGTGTAGTAGTATCACAGTGTACCGTTGACCCACCCCCTGTTACCCATATAGGTAATGCTTTTAAAATGCAATCCCAGCCTGGCCGGCATGGCTCAGTGTTTGAGCATCGACCTGTGAACCAGGTGGTCACAGTTAGATTCCCGGTCAGGGTACATGCCCAGTCTGTGCCCAGTCTGTGGGCTCAATCCCCAGTGTGGGGCGTGCAAGAGACAGCCAATCAATTATTCTCTCTTGTCATTGATGTTTCTCTCTCTCTCTCTCTCTCTCTCTCTCTCTCTCTCTCTCTCTCTCTCCCCCCCTCCCCCTTCCACTCTGAAATCAATAATATATATAATTACACTATATATATATATATATATACACATATATATATATATATATATAATCTTTCTCTCCTTATGGGATAAGTAATCACGTGAGATACATTTAAATGAACAAAGATTCAATTATCCTATATAATAAAGAGCTAATATGCTAATTAGACTGAACAGCAGAATGACCGTCCAGACAACCTTCTGGACGAATCTGAGGCTACAAGGGCCGAGGCAGCCAGGACTGCCAGGGCTGAGCCCCTTGCACGAATTTCGTGCATCAGGCCTCTAGTATAAAATAAATCTATAATAATAAAAGTGTAACATGCTAATTAGACCAGATGTCCTTCCAGACGACCTTCTGGACGAAGCGGTGGCGGGGGCTGAGCCCCTTGCATGAATTTCATTCATTGGGCCTCTAGTCTATACTTATAATAGGGTAATATGCAAATTGGTCGGGGCGCCGTCATGTGCAATGACCAATCAGCAGGCGGGCGGGGCAGTGAGCTACATGTGTCAGAGAGCTACGAGTGGCAGTGGGTGGGGCAGCCAGCTGAGGCAAGCAGCAGTGAGCTACTCACGCATGGATTTGTGCACAGGGCCACTAGTAGATAAATAAATACAATAAAATACAATCCTAGCAAAATACCTTCAATATCAATCTGAGGAATTCTGTTTGTACCAACAGAACAGGAGTGTCTGAGAATTCTGAGCCCCTAGAAAATCAAATAAAAAACAATGCAGATACAAGTTGATTGTTATGGATATCTGAAATAGAAGTCCTATGCAAATGTATTCTTTCTTTGCTTCATTCAGCAATGCCATGTAGAAACTGCCTAAGGGATATATAGTAATTTTGTATACAAGAAGAAGGCATATATACGCAATATTTATTAAAACTCCAAACTGGCAATACCAATTTATCAGCAGTATGATAGAACACTTCATTAAGGTATATTAATACAATTTTGTGAAAACAGTGGACTTCTATAGTAGACAGCAACAACAATGAATCTCACACAGATGAGACACAGTGTGGTTGTTGGTTTCATATATATTATGTTTTAAAAAATACTGAAATAACCCTAGCTGGTATGTCTCAGTAGATAGAACATCAGCTGCAGACTGAAGGGTCCCAGGTTCAGTTCTGGTCTAGGGCACATACCTTGGTTACAAGCTCAGTCCCCAGCCCTGGTCAAGGCTTATGCGGGAAGCAACGAATTGATGTGTCTCTCTCACATCGATGTTTCTCTCTCTCTGTCACTCCCTCTTCCTTCCACTCTCTCTAAAGTCAATGGAAAAATATCCTTGGCTGGGGATTAAGAGCAACAACAATTTATTAAGAATAGTTACCCTTTGGAAGCTAGTGATTATGAAGGTAGACATTTGGGTGGGGGAATCCTACAGTTCTAGAAATATTATGTTTCTTCATTTGGTTGGTTATATGAATGCATATATTTTGTGAAAATATTTGGAGTGGTACATCTTTTATTTGTATCTTTATATATACTATATATATATATATATATATATATATATATATATATATATCAGTAATGTATTATAACAAAAGAAAGATAATAGGTACCAAATCAGTTGAATTTCTGTTTTATTTGTACTAGTAACAAGTAGACCCAACCTTACAGGCTAAACTTGGTAGCCAGACTAAGGACCAAAACACAATCTAAATTTCAAGAACCTGGATAGCTTAGCTTTTAGGATGTGATGGCCTTTTCCCCAGTCACAGGCTCCATGGGATTTGCTGCCAGACATAAGCAGATGGAAATTCCCTGGAATATCTTAAAATAATTTGACAAGAGTCATCAAGAGAAGCAAAAGACTTGTCAACACATATTATGCTTGACACAGACTTCTTCCTTGAGGACTCAATGCCTTGGAAGGACCTTCCAAGATCCTTCTGATGTCTCCACAAAGAAGGGACAAGCCTAGGATGCACTGGCCCTGCTCTGATGCGATGTACAGCACTCACTAGGTACCCGTGGGGGGATAGGTCCCGGAACTCCCTCGTATACCAGAATTCCCAGATGCTCATTTCCCCTACTAGGTCCTCCACTCTGTGGGTTCCGCATCCGCAGTTTCAACCGCTGCAGATGGTATGGTTGATTGCATTTCTGGATGTGGACCCTGAGGATGTAGAGGACTGACTTTCCTTTTTATGTGTTTGTTTTTCCCATTGGAATGGACTCTTACATTCTGACTGGGAGTTGATTGAGCAGTTACGTTACCCCCTGCAGTAAAATCTAGGTAGTGTGATGTACCTTCCCTTTTGTGGTAACATAATGCAGATACCCCAAAGCTGCTTCTGCCTGTTTTCCTTTCTGATTTTATATCTCCCCCCAGCTCTGCCAAAATCTCTAACTTTCCAAATGTCTCTTGTTCTTTTTTCATTAATTTAATTCTTTTCTTCTATTAATCATGATGCCTCTTCTCTCTACAGAAAATGGATCTTTGCATTGCAGTAGATTCCTTTTAATAAGGCATAAAAAATTTGCTATTATAATTTTTTAATAAAACAGCAATATGCCATTCTCAAGTGGGAGAGCTTGGGGAAGGTAAACAAACATTTAAAATCAATATTTGGTGTTAAATAATGAGTCAAAGGAAGGTGATGATTTGAGGTTAAATCCCTAACCCAGTAGGAGGCATTAAAAAAGGGTTTCCAAAACGGATTTATGTCTTTCCACCCAGCCTCGATTCACACCCCACTGAAGCCTCATTATCCCTTCTCTCCTCTCTCTATCCCCTTTAGGGTGTAATTTATAGTAAGGCTCATGATTTGGAGTTGACATATTTGTCTGGGCATAGAGCAAGAAAAGTCATTAGCACTCATCTTTTTTATACTACTATTAAAAAGAGGTTGAGGTATAATGTCAAAATTTGTGCATTCATCTAAGTTAGACAGCTCTAAGTAGCAACACCAAAGCCAGACTTCACTTTTCTGGAAGTCAGCAATCTTCCCATAACATTGTACTGTCTTCCATCTGCTGAGGAGAAAAATATATCTGAAGCACTTGACACATCAAAATAGTGAAATATTTTCTATTATTATGACTATGTTCATAATTTTCATTAAGTATTTATATAATATTCCACTTATATTGTCTCATGGGCTATTTAGAATCTATGGGGTAGCCCTGGTTATGATCCCTACCTTACAGATGAGGAAGCAGAGCCACAGTCTGGTACACAACTTAAGAAAATGAATAGAGAAGGTGAAGGGATTAGCTAAAGAACCTATATGCGTACCCCATGGACACGGACAATGGTTTGGTCAAGGGATGGGGAAGCAGGGGTGGGTAGAGTTGGGCAAAGGGTAGGGAAAGGGGGACACCTATAATTATGTCAACATTAAAACAATTTAATAAAAAATGAAAATTAATAAGGTGATGCAGTTAGCAAGCAGCTGTGTGGAAATTTGAACCTGAAGAGTAAGGAAAAGTTAAATAACATATATTCATTTTTGTAATGTACAACATCATCTCAAGAATGTAAAGCTGCACAGAACAAAGAAATGGAATAAATAACTGTAAAATATTAATAATTATTGAATTTCCATGGTGACTCTAACAGTTTGTATGTTTTACTTATTCCTAGTTCTCTCCATATTGCCAATTGTATATAATAAGCCTGTATTAATTTTATTATAAAAACAAAATACGTCCAGCCAGTGTGCCTCAGTGGTTGAGTGTCAACCTATGAACCAGGAGTTCAAGGTTTGATTCCCAGGTCAGGGCACATGCCTAGATTGCAGGCTGCATGCCTATAGTAGGGAGCATGCAAGAGGCAGCTGATCAATGATTTTCTCTCATCATTGGTGTTTCTCTCTCTCCCTCTCCTTCTCTGAAATCAATAAAAATATATTTTACGTAAGCAAGCACATTTCTTTTTAAAATGGTGCATATACCAAAAGAAAATCTCATCTCCAAGACGACCTAGGAAATAGAGTCCCAATTATAGTCATCCTGGGGCTGTTGACTATAGATAACATGTTCAAAGATGTGTCTGCCACATGCCTGTTATTGAAGACAAAGCTGGTCAGTTTTCAGGGGGAAAACGGAGATTAATGACAAGAAGAAAAAAAATATTGTGATAATCATTTATATATTGTCTTGATCATGGGTGGGGATGGAGAAAAGGGGGCCAAGAAATAGTAACAATGTTTTGTAAAACCTGGAATCAAGTACTTATTCCCTTTACCAAATATTGTCCTTCATCTCCAACTAAATTATAGACCTTACATTCCCCAAGCTAGAAATAGCCATGATAATTCAGCACCGAAACGCTCAAAGGAGAAGTAAATCAAAAACAGAAATTGAGTCAAATCTGCTCAGGACATCTGGTTCCTAAAAGCCGGAATTTTACTAGTAGAATCAGAATATTCATGGGCAATGTCAGGGTCCAACACAGGTGCCTCTGCCAAGGAGGGTGTCGCTGTGCGCAGGAAGTGCACGGAGCTCCCAGGCACACTTTTAGACGTTTCATTTGCATCCCGGCTTTGTTAGGATTCAGAATCAGAGCTGGCTTCATTCAGCTGGCGTCCTGTACATTTTCTGAGACTAAACCTCCTGGGATCTGTTGCCTTTGTTTTTTGCCTATGTCACTTATCCATTGACCATCGACTCAATAAATACTTAATTGAGTATTTGCTGTGCATGCAGTGGAGAAAAAGAGAAAACGGTTGTTAATCACGAGAAATAGCATGAGACAGTCAAATGATTGCAAGTGATTAGAGCAGGGGTTATGCTCCGATGGGATGGAGCACAGGCCGCTATAAGAGCATTGAGCAGACCGGGTGGCCTGCATTGAGACAGGTCTGGGAATGAATGGGGAGGGGGGCAAGGTGGCTGCCTTGAGGAGATGTCACCTGAATGGAGCTTGTTGGAGGGGTAAGTGCCAGACAGCTGAAAGGAGGGAGGTCATCAGGGGCAAGGTTGACCAGATAAAGGAGCAGCATGTCTATTTCTAAACAATAGGGTTCCAAAGCGGAAGGGACAGGACTCCTGATGTTTGCTAAAGTGTTATAACCCATCGACATGCGCTCTTTTCCATCCCCCGGAAAGGAAAGCATCGGGGCAAGATTTACAATTGGTGCTGTCAGTTTATCAGGCTGGAGCAGGTGTTGGGAGCAGCAAGAAATCAAGTCCAGAAGGAACAAAATCAGAACTAAGAGTAGTAAGTAATGGCCATGGCAAAAGGCCACCCGGGACCGCACAACAAAACTCGGGCATGAAAATGAAATCCAGACCTTGTATTAGAGGAACGGTTGTAAAAAACTCAAGAGCAATTAAAGATTCCTGCAGGGTCGGCTCTGCTTCAGCATCGATATAAAAATAGCAATTGATTTCCCCAAACAGACACAATCTCTGGCACTGGGAAGTGAAAAATCGACACAGTCCAGTAAATCATCTGGACTATGGCAAAAACAACCAGGACAACATATTATTTATCTTTTTAAACATTTTTATTAAATTTATTGGGGGTGGCATTGGCTAATAACATTATGTAAGTTTCAGGCATACAATTTCATAAATACATCATCTGTGTATTGTATTGTGTTCCCAGCACCCAAAGACAAGTCTCCATCCATCACCATATATTTGACCCCCTTTACACTATCCTCCCCACCCCCTTTTCCTCTGGTAACCACCATACGTTGTGTGTCCATAAGTTGTTTATTGTTCATTTTGTTTGTTTGCTACTTTCTGCTTTATATCTCGCATATGAATGAAATCATATGGTTCTTGATGTTTTGTGTCTGATTTATTTTGCTTAGCATGATATTCTCAAGATCTGTTCATGTGCCTACAAATGGCAGTGTTTTGTCTTTTCTTATGGTGGAGCTGTATTCCGCTGTATATGTGCACATGGTCATAGCAAGGCTAAGAGATCACAGATTTGTTTGGAAATCTAGTATGGGAAAAATAATCATGGTAGTTTTGTTAAATAATCTTCAGTTTAGAGGTAGTTTAAGCTTCCATCACTTCAATGTTCCTCAATCTTTAAGAGAGAAACTTCTACTTTTTGAACTCTATTCTTTAAAAGACCTTTCTGGGAAAAAGAAAATTTATTTCAATAATTTTATTATGAACCTAACCTGTCAGTGGCATTTGAAATATTTATTTTTCTTATTATAAAAATAATACATGCTCATTGTAGAAAATACAAAAAGGCATATAAAATTAATATCAATCATAATCACATCAGTTATAAAATTAACATCACAGTTAACATTATAGTATATGTTCTTTTAGTATTTTTCCTATATAATCAGTGGTATATATACTATAATTGAAACTATGTAAAATTTATATCTTGCTTTTTTTTACTTTAATATGTCATAAAGGTCTTCCCAAATTGTTAAAATAATAACACAGACCCTACCTGGTTTGGCTCAGTGGTTAGAGTGTCACGGAATGAAAGGTCCCGGGTTTGATTCTGGTCATGGGCATATACCTCAGTTGCAGGCTATATCCCCAGTGGCCCTGGTCGGAGCCTGTGCAGGAGGCAACCAATCAATGTGTCTCTCTCACATCAATGTTTCTCTCTCTCTCTGTCTCTCCCCTTCCCTTATACTTTCTCTAGAATCAAATGGGAAAAGGTCCTTGGGTGAGGATTAACAAATAACAACAACAAAAAAGAAACCAAAGATAAATTTAAATGCTTGCATAGATTCACTTGTGATCTCACCCTAAATTACTTAACAATTTGTCAAAGAGTGTGTGTGTGTGTGTGTGTGTGTGTGTGTGTGTGTGTGTAGTGAAAGAAATGGATACAACCAAATAACCAAAATGCATTTACAGAGAACATTTTTAAAATATAAATCAGTGTATGCATCTCTGATTTTGTCTTCATATCAATTCATGCAATTATTGGGTTAAAGGATATAAATATTTTAAAGCAGAAAATAACCATTAGAATTTGCCTAAAGAAATTGCATGAGCTACTGGATTTTGTGATTATATAAGTTAAAGAGATAAAATTTTCAAAAAGTTTGAAAGATAAAAGGAATGGAGTAAATAAATTTAATTAAATTAATCATATTTGGAAGGAGATCATAGAAATTAATAAATCTTAGGAATCTCCTTCCACTGCAATTTTAGTGGAGACACGAAACAGGGTAATTTGTCCATATGTATTTTGATTTGTTATGGTTCAAATATCTAAAATAGTTAAAATAGAACTAGTGTTGACAGAGTTCACCTTCCAGTAACTATTGATTTTAGCTTTTGTGAACTTCAGAAGGAATGAATGAGCCGACCAGTAGACAGGTCATTTGATGTGTGGTTTTATAGGTTTATGTGGAAGACATATTTTTAAGTATTTTCAATCCTCTCTGAGAGCTCAAGAAGTATCTATGTCATTAATGCTGATTACCTTAGAAACCTGTACATTGATCAGTGAGTTGATTATGTACGTAATAGTCTTTAACATTTAAGAGATATGGCTAAAAGCATAGCATACATTTATAAGTGGAATCAACTGGGTGTATTGGCTTAAAAATTAAAGCTAAAAGAAAACAACAATTAATTGAGTTCCAGAAAGCATGTTTTAAATTTTCCATCCTGGTTTCATTTTATTTTATTTAGTCCTCACAACAATACTGTGGAAATTTCTTCTTCCAATTTGTTTATGCATGAATATAGTGAGGCTTCATGTATTATTGTTAGCAGATTATTTGTGAGTAGGATATTTATGTTTAGTCAAGCAGACATTCATGGAATAGCCACCACATAGCAGACATTATGTTAAATACTGTGGGTAAATAATGAGTCTGCCCAAGGCTCCAAGCCTTGTTCTGGAGACAGAAATACAAAGAGTTATTTTTAAGTGCAGACACAAATGACTCCACAGGAAGCCAAGAAATGCTTTCTGTGGAATATGATGGAAGATTTAAATCTTTCTACATTAGTAGAATTTAGCCAGATGAAACTGACTTGAGGGGGTGAAAATTCTTGCCTGTGTGGCTCATGGTACGACCTCCGAGAAAGTTTTCCACTTTTGTCTAAACAGAATGTCTTTCAAACTCAGTCTGTGTTGAGCATTGGACTAGGTACTTCACTAACCATGCACATTGATAACCCACAACATCCCTGAATGTGGGAACTATTTGTCCCATTCCACAGGTACAGAAATGACACCTCAAAGAGAACCACTAATTTACCCGATTTCACTTAGCTCCGCCTTAAATTCAGACACATATCAGTCAACTCCTGATACCCATGTGCTTAACATTGTAGGAAGCTGCCTGAACCACGTAGAACAGTGGTTGACAAACTCATTAGTCAACAGAGCCAAATATCAACAGTACAACGATTGAAATTTCTTTTGAGAGCCAAATTTTTAAAACTTAAACTTCTTCTAACGCCACTTCTTCAAAATAGACTCGCCCAGGCCGTGGTATATTGTGGAAGAGCCACACTCAAGGGGCCAAAGAGCCGCATGTGGCTCGCAAGCCATGGTTTGCCGACCACTGACCTAGAACATTTGGCAACTGTACAGTTGCTACCTGGTGTAGACTGAATGTTTGTTCCCACCCCCCAAATTCTTATGTTAAAACCTAGTCTCCAGTGGGATAGTACTTGGAAGTGGGGGCTTTGGGAGATGACTGGGTCATGAGGGTGGAGCCCTCATGAATGGGTTCATGCCTCATAAAAGAGACCCCAAGAGCTCCCTTGTACCTTCCACCATGTGAGGACACAGGGATAATATTGCTATCTGTTAAGCAAAAATGGGCCTTCAGCGGACACTAGATTTTCTGGGACCCTGATCTTCTATTGACCAGTCTTAAGAGCTGTAAAAGTAAATTTCTGGTGTTTATGAGCCCCAGAATATGGTATTTTGTTGTGGCAGCCTGAGTAGTCTGTATGTGGCACAAGATGGGGGCTGTTCAGCCTCTAGTCAGCACAATGGCTGGGCCATTGTTTGTGCCCACTGACTAGCCAATGCAAAAATGAAAATCAGAAGAGGTCCTGGAAAGAAGTGTGAGTGTGAGTGTGAGTGTGTGTGTGTGTGTGTGTGTGTGTGTGTGCATGCGTGCGTGTTTATGAGGGGTATGTTGGGGTGTCAGAACTGTGCCAGGCTTTAAAGAATTACTTCCCAAACTAGCACTCCATAAGTAAGTAAAATGGGATGGGGCAGAACTACCAGTCAGACTCTATAGGGACATATCGATTATTATCTTCTAACTTTCTTAAATCGTATTGTTTTCCAAGACAGCAATGTTCCCTGGTTAAAATACAGTCTACCTCCACTATAAGTAGGATCCAATGTTTTTCTCTCCCACCTTTAAAATGAATGGGAGGCATATCCAATGACTAGTAAGCACTGGGGGAAAGATACGTGCTTAGGATGCTCAGAACAAAAGAGAAGGCACTTAGCCATGGTTGGCAGTGAGTCACCTTACAAGCTCTGGATTTTGTACTCTAGGATCTACGGTTATGCAATACATAAATCCAGCACTTAAATCATTGCAGTAGGCTTTTGTTTTCTTGTTTGATGCCAAATGAAATCCCAACTGACATAGATTCCAATCAGTGGAAGCAGAGGTGTTAGTGTTGGGAAGATACTCAACTTGTCTAGAGAAAGTAGAGTCATGGTACACCATATCAGAACAGGGGCAAGTGTGAGAACCATGATTCAGGGGAACAAATATCAGCTTCAAGATTAGAAATCAGTGAAGAAACAAAACAGGTCTGAAGGAGCAAGCCCGCCACACAGGCTAGGAATGAAGTAGCTTGAGGATCCTGGCAGCAGTTTCGTCATCAAAGCTCAGAGAGGAGGACATTCTGGTCCCATGTCTCCTCTGCAGTCACTGAAATGAGTAAGACCTTCGAGTTCCAAACTCGCCTGTGTCTCTTGCTCAAGACTCAAGGTCCTAAAAGATATCCTCTGATGTGATAACTACGCATGCGGCCAGGTGGGTCCTTGAAGCAGCGAGAGGACCACTCTATAAAGTACAGGATTTTCTAACACTGTGGCTATACATCTGAAACTAGTACAGAACAATATCGAATGTAAACTGTAATTGAGAAATAAATTTTAAAAATTATGGCAGCAAAAAATAAGTAAATAAGAGACATCATCGGATGTGCTGGGCTTGGCCATGTGCCTCAGCTCAGGATGCACATACGTAGTTTCAGGGAAAGCATGACAACTAGAGATGCTGAAGTAGAAGATTAAAAACCCTTCTCACAAGAGTTGATTCAAAGGGAGACTGAGGTAGGGAGAATAAGTTGAATTCTGAACGGTCAGCAATACACCCAGTGTCCAAGTAATCCCCTGGCACTGCCTCTGCAGGTTGCACCCCTTAATCATTTATAAACCCTATTTTTTTTATTGTTTTAGATGAAAAAGTGAGAATTCGTACCCTGGATCTTCCCATGATGCTGTGAGTGCTACAGGTGCAATAGAGGGGATGAGAATGAAGGAATTAGTATCCTAGACTATGGCTGAGGAACTTGGCTCCTACACTTAAATTCTGTTACAAATAATCCCCATGGATCCACGCATGCTGACAGATAGGGCACAACAACACTTTAATCGCCATTGGCTCTGGGCCTAATACAAGGGGGTCATAAAAGCAAATTCTACTGGGCTTCGTTTTTATAGGCAATAGCAAGCCCTGTGAACTTTAATGCCCACTGTCTATTTAGATAGTCATGGCTCAGCGCTGGTATTAAAAGTAGCTAGAAATACTTGTTCTGAAGTGTTGAAATATATTGCAAATGACACTGGAGCATAGGCTTAGTCCAGACTAATCCTATATTGCACTGACCTTCGCAAAATCAGTCCTGTTCCCCTTGGCAGCTTCATTTCCAGTCCCCTTCTTTGTCTTATTCCCCGTAGTTCCAACTTGATTTTGGTGGCAGGATTCGGTAGGAAGCAGCTGCCAGGTTTTAGGTGCGTTTGCCTGAACGTGTGATCGGTTTCGCTTCTGGGCACCCAAAACAAACCTATTTTTCATTCTGTTTTCTTCGCAGGCTCATTTTCATTCTAGCGCTCTGTTCAACTCAGACACCATCAAATACTTTTCCTTTGTAAGACAATGAATGTATTATTCTGGGCTGGGCTTTTTCTAAGGCTGAAAAGAGAGCTTGGGGTTTTCTTACACATTAAAAAACAAATACTGTATTCCAGACACCAGGACTTTTGTGTCAAGGAACATAAAAAATACTGCAAAATTAATCATAGGAGGGGGATAAAAGCTACATCGGAGGCATGTTCACAGGGGCACTGTTGGCTCTTTCCAAATCCTGAAGGAGGAAGGATGATTTCTGAGTGAAATGATGATGCAGAACAAAAGCTCCTCTAGCCTAGCCAGTGTGGCTCAGTGTTTGAGTGTAGACCTATGAACCAGGAGGTCAAGGTTCCATTTCCAGTCCGGACACATGCCCAAGTTGGAGGCTAGATCCTCAGTGTGGGGACTGGAGGAGGTAGGCAATCAATGATTCTCATCATTGATGTTTCTATCTCTCTCTCCCTTTTTCTTCCCCTCTGAAAAAAATCAATTAAAAAGTAACTATATACATATATATATATATATATATATATATATATATATATATATAAAGCTTTCTCTGAAAGATGAGGGGGAATTTCTGAATTAAGCTCACTTAAACGGGGAAGTGGGTTTTGACCTTTAGAATTTAGCCAAGCACTTAGATCCCCTACCTTCTGCATCTCTGTGTGCATATAAGGCTCTGATCTCAGCTCCCCGCTATTAAAATTTTATCAAATATTCTGTGTGTCATTTTCCTGGAGTGCCCATGCGACTGCAGACCCCAGCTGTGGCGTGCGGCACCATTAAATTCCAACTTGGCGTCCAGTTTTTATGGATAAGTACAAAAATATATTTAACAATCACCATAGAATTATATGTTCTTTCGAACTCAGACTTAACTCAATATTAATGGATGATAAAGTAGAGCATTTGCCTAAGTTCCTACCTTGTGAGAGAGCCTTCTAATGTTGACTTCCAGATATGATTTTTTAAAATTATATATTTTTTATTGATTTCAGAGAGGAAGGGAGAGAGAATTATGTATCAATTTCCTCCTGCACGCCCCCTACTGGGGATCAAGCCTTGACTGGGAATTTAACCATGATCTTCTGGTTTATAGGTGGACGCTCAACTACTGAACCACACTCACCAAGCCGGATATGATTTTCTATCTATGGCTATGTTTTTTTTACTTTTGGATGGTTAATAATCATCCTAAAAACTTGAAAAATATATATTCCCAAAAGATATTTTAGACCTTCTGGAGTAGATATTTTGTGGCAGCACCAGAATCTGTATTTTTTATAGGGCACTCTGAATGATTTTTGAAATAGATTGTCCTGGAACTACACTTTGAGAAATACTAATTTTTGGATTATATTTGTAACACTAATTGGAAAAACTATACTATTTCATGACTTCTTATGAGTACATATTCCAACAACTTCGTAATCTACACAAGTTTGAAGTTATTTTTCCAATGATGTTTTAACCGTCCAATTGCTCCATCTCTTCTTGGCCTTATATTTTTTATCTTTTTAAAAACTTTAACCATTAAATAAAATAGATTTTCTTATGTGCTTAGGGTTTGATGGAGAAGAATTCTTTTATTTATGGCTGTCACCATAAAGATAACCCAGACACTCACGGGTTAACCCTGCTGACTGACAGGCTGGGTAGCCAGGATTTTGTGTTTCATGCAATCTAAGGGCCTCTGGAATAATTGGTTGTCTTTTCTCATCAACATCAATGGCGTAAAGAGGGAGACATAACACCTATGCTGTGAGGTTTTATTTTCTCCTTGCTTTGTCCTCTTCTTAACAAGCAGGACCCAGAAAGTGTTAGAGCAAAGAGTGGGGAGGGGAATCAGGAGAGAGATTAAAAGCATATGACTAGAAGAGCATGTCTTCTTATAGCCATCATCATTCTCTATGGAGAAATCAGGTGGATATGGTATCAAATCCCAATCTCAGTTGCCTTGAGCAAGTACCTTCATCTCCCTGTCACTAAATACGGCTGCCGTCAAAACTGACTCAAGACATAGCTATTGGTCAAGGGTCTTACAGGGAATAAATATTTGAAATAGGTCCAAGCATTTGGTGTTCACCAGAATGACTGTAGAGTATTTTTGCATTCAGGAATTAACATTAACATTGCATCAAGCACTGTGGTTAGCGATATTTTTTCATGTGTTAATGACTTTACTAGTTTGATTTTCAAATGGTAGTCTCACCTCATGTGGTGAACAGTCATTGCAGTATATATTTCCAATTATAGGACATAGGTCATGTGGTAATTAGGCCTGTACTTTGGTTTTCAACTTAATTGGGTGGCCAAAAATAACGTGAAATTTTCTTTAAGGGTGAATGTTCATACTGTTCAATTTGTCTGCCTCTTCTGTATCAATGAGGTTAATTAACAGATCTATATTTAATGATATTCTAGATGTATAAGATGAGTTAAAAAATTTTTAAATATATTTTTATTGATTTCAGAGAGGGAGAGAGAGATAGAAACATCAATGATGAGAAGGAATCATTGATTGGCTGCCTCTTGCAGGCACCACACTGGGGATTGAGCCCACAACCCAGGCATGTGTCCTGATCTGGAATCAAACTGTGACCTGGTTCAGAGATCAGTGCTCAACCACTGAGCCACGCAGGCCGGGCTAAATTAAAATTTTTTACCAGTTCTATTATACTGATCTTCACATAAATATATCCTTGACCATAGAAATAAATTTATTTTAAGAGATTACCTTTAGCCCCTTTCCCACTGTGCCATATTGTCAATTCCTAAAAATATATATTACCCTGAGAGCAAAAAGCCACGAATTCATATTTGAAAATCATTGTATTGTGGAACCTCAAACCCTGTCTATCTTACATTCATCTTGAGTGTCATCATTTTTTGGAATACTTCTCCAATATTCTTCCCTTTCTCCCATTGAAGCCAAGCCACCAGGTAGAATCAATAGTTTCTGTTTTTGAGTGCTCATGGTAATCTTCCCAAACACCTGTCAGATCATTTATCATGGCACTTGGGCACTGAGTACTATAGAAGATGCTCTGGATCCAAAGGTGGTTAAGAAAAAGACCATGCTCTCCATGAGCTCATCTCACAGGGGAGACTGATGATTAATTGTATCACAGGTAACAAAGAGTAAGTGGGAATGAATGAAAGAATTAATAAATGAAGTCATGTCTGGCCAGTGAGGCCAGTGGTTGAGTGAACATTGACCCAGGAACCAAGAGGTCACCTTTTCAATTCTTGGTCAGGGCATATGCCCAGGTTGCGAACTGGATATCCTGTGGGAGGTGGGCAGGAGGCAACCAATAGATGATGTTTCTCTGTCATCGATGTAACTATCTCTGTATTCTTCTCCCTTCCTCTCTTTCTCTCTCAAAGAAATCCTATCTAATAAAAGAGTAATATGCAAATTGACCATCACTCCAACACACAAGATGGCTGCCCCCATGTGGTCAAAGATGGCTACCCCCATGTGGACACAAGATGGCCACCACAAGATAGCCAGCAGGGGAGGGCAGTTGGGAGGGACCAGGCCTGCAAGGGAGGTCAGTTGGGAGTGACCAGGCCAGCAGAGGAGGGAAGTTGGGGGCGACCGGGCCTGCAGGGAAGGGCATTTGGGGGGGACCAGGCCTGAAGGGGAGGGCAGTTGGGGGGGACCAGGCCTGCAGGGAAGGGCAGTTAGGGGTGACCAGGCCTGCAGGGGAGGGCAGTTAGGGGTGACCAATCCTGTAGGGGAGGGCAGTTAGGGGCAATCAAACTGGCAGGGGAGCAGTTAGGGATCAATCAGGCTAGCAGGGGAGTGGTTAGGGGGTGATCAGGCTGGCAGGCAGAAGCGGTTAGGGGCAATCAGGAAGGCAGGCAGGCAGTTGGGAGCCAGCAGTCCTGGATTGTGAGAAGGATGTCCCAGATTGGAGAGGGTGCAGGCTGGGCTAAGGGACACACACACCCCCATGCACGAATTTCATGTACTGGGCCTCTAGTAAAGAAATAAAGAAATGCAGTCACCTGATAGAAGTTCTAAGCTCAAATAATTTCTACTGCATTTCTTAGGAATGGAAAGCTAATAAGTATTTTCTGCTTCTAGTTACTAAACACAGTACTTAGCACTTCATAGGATATTATCTCCTTTCAATAGCTGTGAAGTGGGGAAGATGATAGTTCACAGGCCAGTCTTTTGGGAGAAACCAATGATCAGAAATGTAATGCATCTTTTCCATGGCCACACAGCGGGAACTAACACAGCTCTGCCTCAGAATGGAACCTAAGCTATTCAACAAGATACAAACCCAAATGCAATATAAAATAAGGTCTACATGGGTTTGCACAGTGACATTTTTTTTGTGGGAATGCATAAGAAAACCATAGGCTATATTGGTATCATTTGTGAGTATGGAGATGAGATATGTGGTCTATAAAGGAGTTCATTTACTGCAGATTAATCTCATTGTTCTCCCTTGTAAAATAACTTACAAGCTATAGGTTAAGCAGAAAGTGAGAAGAAATGCATGTAAATGTACATTTTTTGTATCTATTCATTGTCCCTATAAAATGGTACATCAGTAAATCAACTTAAAACTATACAAAGCAAAGTTAAACTCAAAATATAGTATTCCTTTGTAGATCATAACGTATTCTACACATAGACAGGATGAACAGAAAAGTGTAATGTAACCAACACTTTTTTTTTTAGCAAGAATTACCAATTTGTATATAATAATCTATTTTCCTACAGTTTTGTAGATTTGAACAAATCAGCATCAATCTTTTGCTGTGTCCTCTTCCTTGAACTGGAAAACATATAAGATCAAGAAGGCAGCTTATGCCGAAACCGGTTTGGCTCAGTGGATAGAGCGTCAGCCTGTGGACTGAAAGGTCCTGGGTTCGATTCCAGTCAAGGGCATGTACCTTGGTTGCGGGCACATCCCCAGTAGGGGGTGTGCAAGAGGCAGCTGATCGATGTTTCTCTATCATCGATGTTTCTAACTCTCTATCCCTCTCTCTTCCTCTCTGTAAAAAATCAATAAAATATATATATATAAAAAAAAAAAAGAAGGCAGCTTATGTTTTATTCTTAACTAGAGGCCCGGTGCACGAAATTCATGCACTGGTAGGCTCCCTAGGCCTGGCAGGCGATCAGGGCCCATCAGGGCCTTCTGGCTGCTGGTTGGGGCCTTCCAACGTTCCATGCCGCCCCCTGGTGGTCAGCACACATCATAGTGAGTCATTGAACTCCCAGTCTCCCAGTTCGAACTCCCGAGGGGACACTTTGCATATTAGCCTTTTGTATATATAGAAGATGAGGTCTTTTTTTTTTTTTTTTTTTTTTTTTACAAGTTAACACCATGTCTATCCTAACCACCAAATTATTACAATAGCATATTCAGGTTCCATCTTATTTTAAGATTCCACATAGTTCAAGAAAAAAGAAAAAGTAAGTTCTGGTATTTTGAAGAGTTTGAGATCCATTTTTTATTGTTTTATTGAGAGGTAATTGACATGCAGAACTATATAACTTTAAGGTACACAGAATGGTGACTTGACTTACATATATTGCAAAACAATGACCATAATAGAGGACCATTTTTTCTACATAAAAGGAAAGAACAAATGAATGAAATTAATTAAGAATGTGAGAAAGAAAAATTGGAAAGCAGACAACAAATTAATCTTGGATTCTTTTACAGATTATCAAAAGCCAAAACTTGGATTTGGAATTGTATGTTACATATTCCTATGTATTAAATTATCCCAAACTCAGTAGCCTAAACCAGTGCTCGGCAAACTGCGGCTCATGAGCCACATGCGGCTCTTTGGCCCTTTGAGTGTGGCTTTTCCACAAAATATCACGGCCTGGGCGAGTCTATTTTGAAGAAGTGGCATTAGAAGAAGTTTAAGTTTAAAAACTTTGGCTCTCAAAAGAAATTTTAATCATTGTACTGTTGATATTTGGCTCTGTTGACTAATGAGTTTGCCGACCACTGGCCTAAACCAACAAGTATGACTTATTTCGTTTAGTTTCTGAAGCTCTGGCATCTTCTCGGCGTGGTTAGCTAGGTGGTTCTCAGTGCCTTTCATGAGGTTGTCTCTGAAATGTCAGCTAAGGCTATAGTAGTATCTTAGCATGACATTCTTTATTGTCACTTTATCTGAATTCAAATAATATCCTAGCATTTCACTAAGTATGTGAACCTAATTTTTTTTTCTTTTCTTAAGGTCATAGAAAATAATAGATTTTGTTACCTAGTAGATTAGAAAATGAACTCGTAGAAATATTTGAGTATTAAATGAGGAAATGAGTAAAAATAAGATAGCTGTATGCCTGGAATATAGCATGCACTCAGCAAATCTTAATTTTTACTATTAATATAATGATATATACTTAGAGGTAGATAGGAGAGCAGATAGATAATAATATAAGAATAAATATACTTGCATTTTAAGTTCTGTCATGTATGAGATATTTAGTTGTCTTCACTTACGCATCACTAGGATAACTGGGTGCAAAGGCTCCTCATCCTAATTTTGTAGATGAAGAAACCTAGAAACAGTTTAGCTGATCTGTTCAAATACCCAGAGTCAGAAAATGGCCGTAGGACAGAAACCCACTTCTGCCTGCTGGCATAGCCCATGCCAGCAACTTCTCTGCTGCTCCAACATGTGAACCTAGCCTCTGACTCTCTTCAGAATTAATATACAAATTCATCACCGCGCTCTCTTCTTGAGCTCAGAAGTGATTTCACTGGTGATTCAGGGCTAGCCTCAGAACGGACTCCAAACCCACCTCAATAGAAGTGTGTGTTGAGCCAACCCAGTGAGGGATTTGACTTTGTTTCCTCGGGATCAGCTGAACCTTCCTGCTCATGCAATTATTTTCAAGTTCTATCCTTCTAGATTCTGGTCTAGAAGCAAAACCACCACCACTGCTCAGGCTCTCTTGGCTTTAGCTGGCAGCTTGGATGTGAATTTCAGCCTGCCCAGTTGCTCCGCCTTGCACTTGCTCAGTCTGAAGGCTGTGTTAATAAGGCCTCTTCCCCTCTTCTCTTTCAGCCAAGGACCAGACAGAAAAGCAAAACTTGAAGAGTGGTCACAGCCCATGCCTGCCAAGGACTGTCCATTTCAGCGAAGTATTCTTTCTGGTAAGCCACTGGAGAGTTTCCAAAGAATTAGAGTTATCTTGGATTGTGCTGCATTTGCTAAATACGTTGCCAGGCCACCAGAAGGTGGAGGGCAGGTTTAATTTGAGAATAGTTATGGCTGGTTTTCAAGGCCAAATTGAGATTTTTTTTTTTTCTGGGAAGGATAATGCCACTCAGCCGGGTTTGACAGAAGTATTGTGGTCCACACCGCGTGATTCTCAGGCAGATGGTGGACAGAAAATGTTTCCAGTACAAAGATGATAATATATTTGTGTTTAAGTGCCCATATCTGTGAAAATATCTGGCTTAATGTAGGTCCTCCGTAGATGATGTCTTTGACTGAACTCTACACTAGATGCTTTAAAGGGGATACCGCATAGCTCTGGCCAGGGTGGCTCATATGGAGTGTCATCCTGTGCACAGAAAGTTTGCAGGTTTGATTCCCAGGAAGGGCACATACCTAGGTTGCAGTTTTGATCCCTAGTGGGGGCACAAGGCTGCTGATGGATGTTTTTCTCATACATCAATATTTCTCTGTCTCTCTTCCCCTCTCTCTAAAATCAGTAAAAACCATATCTTTGGGTGACTATTTAAAACAATAATACGAAAAATAAAAAGTAAAACTAATAAAGGGGATACTGCACAATGAGTCTCAAGAAGTAAGACTCTGGTTATCTTCAACCTTTAGTTACCTATCCTTTTTGAACATGGTGAATCACAACAAAGGCTCTGTAAATAGAGGTAAATGGTTGCTTTAAAAATAAGAATTGTCCTAACTGTCCTTGGGTGATCCCCTGGGTATTGTGACATGTGTGATTTGACAAGTATATGGGATTCTCTTAAGTTAGTTAGTAACCATAGTGACTCTGGTTTTACAGTCCAGGAAATAGTTATCTATGTTGGTCAATCCTCCTGACCCCCCTGAAATACGCATGTGTATGGATATACTATCAAAGTATAATAATTCAGATTCCCAGTTCTTGCCAGGCATGATTCAGACCTCCCAAATGATTAATTAAGGCCATAGAGTCCTCTTGGGAGCCCTTTGCCATACATTGGTTTTGTTTACTTTCAAAGTGTTCAAAGTCATTGAACCCAAGCACTGATTTTGAGGCAGGTGCCTGTAGCCCAGGCATTTCCATAACAGACAGCATAAGTCACCAACATAGATATGTTCCCTTCAATTTGGTTTGATCCATTCACTCATTCACTTATTATTTTAACACATAAAGTTGGGCATCTACAATATGCTGGGTATTCATCACTCTTCATTGTTGAAGGGCAAAGTCTAACAAGAAAGGAACAGCCAAGATTGCAGAAAATTATTTAATATCTTGAATACCATGGGCAGCACAGAATGTGTTATTTGCCCCCGCAATCTTCATTGCAGGAAGATACAGTGGTTTCATTGATGCACACACTTTTTATATGAATCTCAAAATCATGTTATCTAGTCTTCTCACATTCTAGCTAAGTTAACATCCTCACCCTAGCCAGTTTGGCTCAGTGGATAGAACACTGGCCAGAAGCCTGAAGGGTCCCGAGTTCCATTCTTGTCAAGGGCATATAACTTGGTTGCAGGCTCAATCCCCACCCTGGTCAGGAGGCAATCAATGGAGACATATTGATGTTTCTCTATCTTTCCCCCACCCTTCACTTTCTCAAAATAATAATAATAATAATAATAATAATAATAATAATAAGAAGAAGAAGAAGAAGAAGAAGAAGAAGAAGAAGAAGAATAGAAGAAAAATATTGTCAGGTGAGGGTTAACAACAACAACAAAAAAGAACTAACATCCTCTAAATCTCAGATTACATTTTTTCCCCACCACCCAACATGTAAAAAAGTCGCTCTCCACAAGAGCCTACCTGTCACCTTGACACTGGTCTGCTAGTCCTATAACAAATCACTTGCCTGGGTGAGCCCACAAAATAGGCAAAAGACCCTGGTGAAATATGTTTGTTATACTACATTCATCACAAACTGAAAGGTCTTTTACATTGATGACCACCTCAGCCTGCCTGTACTTAGATTGTTTTAAAAGGGAGGATGTTTAATCTCCCATGCTTACATACCCCCACTGTGTGATATGCTAGACTATTGAGTGGCTAACCGATGTTGGCACAGTGGCCTGATGTCGTGTAAGAGCAGGGTGGTACAGATTATCCTGGAGACATACATGCCCTTTCAGAAATCAGTGCTTGTTATGAACATATAATTGACTTAAAGAGGTAGAGTTAACTTGCTTTGGTGATACCCTCATTCCACTTGAGAGAACAATTTGGGAAAGGAAGGATAGAAGAAGAAAAATAAATGGCGTTAACCGAGCTTATTCAAAGAACAGAATCACAATTCTGCCCTTCAGTTTCTTGGATTTTTTTTTTTCAAATACTTTTAGGTGATATTCCCATAAGCCTCTCTCAGATTTACAGGAATTTCTCAATACATATATACACATACAAAATTCTGTTAACATTATTACATGATGCATTTTTTATAACTTGGGGGAAATGTTGACGAATGATAAATAACTGATATAACTGTGATGATTAAAGTGCATATATATGGTGTTTAATATTTATAATCTATACAGTGGTAAATGTATAGATATTTTTTATCTTCAGGTAAACACATTTTTTGACATTTTATGAAAGTATGTACATACTGAAAACTACACATTTTTTAACTGAAGAACGCCTTACATTTCCACCAGCTAAATACACTCATGCAGGCACTTTTAGGGGACTGCTTCCTGCTAGTGGCTGGCCCTGCCCCGACACAGTCCAGGACATTCCACATGTAATGAGACCTCCCGGTTCTTGACTCACCGAGGAAAAATTTCATGGATGAGTTGCAGTGAGAACAATGCAAGTTGAATTAAGGTAGTAAAAAGCAGCCAGGGTGCAGGCACTGCTGTGAGATGCAAAAGGATGCATCTGAGTGGACATGGCAGTTCACCAGAGAGCTGTGCATGTGGTCAGTCAGTTCTTGGGATTTGAAAGTGTTTCCAAGGGGGATTGTTTATGAACTTCGTGAAGCAAAATTCTGACTCCGCCTTCTGATTGGGAGGGGTCTTGTTCCTAATATGGTCCATTCCAGAAGTGTCGTGGCCTTTATCCCCCTGAGGGGTGTTCCTACTTGTGGTGTCAGTTTTCATTATAATGAGCCTTGAGTCTTCTCTGGTCAATGTTTCCTCCATCATGGATTAACCTGGGTCTCACTGGTTTTTCTTACTGCCTTCCTGACTGTGGTGATTTAAACCATCTGCTCAGAGGCATCTTCAGTTAGGGAGGGATAGGGTCTTCACGATTTATTAACTGGCTGTTGATTGCTCAGCCATTCCAGCTATTTGTGCAGTCATTTTCCTCATTCCACTTGCTGGGGAATCTTCCTGGTTTCTTACTAACCTGCCTCGGCACCATTCACGTACACAAGAAACAAACATTACCCACACCCCAGAATTTCCCCCTCCTTGTGCTTAGGTTTTGTTTCTGCACCCTCTAAACCCTACTGCCATCCTGACTTCTTTTGCATTTAATAGAAATATACACAATATATCATCTTACTTTTAGTCCATAATTGCTTGTGTCTGGCTTCAGTAAACATTACACTTGTGGTTTCATCTCTCTTTCTTTGTCTGGTTTATTGTTTTGATTCTCATTACCATATTTTTTATCATGACAGTTGATACAGCCATAAGCCAATTATTTTAAAACCTTATTCAAAATAAAATATGTGGCAAATTCATTCATTTCCTCTAAATAATAGCCTGTACATTAGAGACTCAATTTACTTTTATGGTCATTGTTCTCTTAAACAGTTAACATATCGAAATTTTAGAAATACAATTAACCTAGGGTCAGGCTTCCTACCTTTCAGGTAAACCATCTCCTGCTAAAGTACAGTTTTATATTTGGATGTTGCTTTCCCTACCTACCTTGCAGAATTCTTAGATAAAGCAAAACTTATTTTGGATCATGAAATACCATTACAATCAAAACATGTTTTACTCCATTTTCATATAAGTGAATGAAGTAACAAAAAATATGTTTATGCAAGGGCATTGTTCAGTGAAAATAAGGCAAAAACCCAAGTCTCTTCTTCCCAGTAAAATTCAGCCTCACTTATGGAAACTACATGATATAATAGATTAAATGTATTTAAATTTCATTTAAATTCACTGAAGGTAAACACATTCCCTTCCCTATGTCATCACTCTTTCTTTCTTTCTTTCTTTCTTTCTTTCTTTCTTTCTTTCTTTCTTTCTTTCTTTCTTTCTTTCTTTCTTTCTTTCTTTTTTTAAAATATATTTCACTGATTTTCTACAGAGAGGAAAGGAGAAGGATAGAGAGTTAGAAACATTGATGAGAGAGAAACATCGACCAGCTGCCACCTGCACACCTCCCACTGGGGATGTGCCCGCAACCAAGGTACATGCCCTTGACCGGAATCGAACCTGGGACCCTTCAGTCCACAGGCCGACGCTCCATCCACTGAGCCAAACCAGCAGGGTCATCACTCTTTTATTCTAGCCCAGTGCTAGGCACACCTTTGCCTACACTTGTTTTAAACAACTAAACTAAAATCTAGTAATGTTTGGTCGATAGGAATGGTAGTTTGAATAATTACCAACAATAGATGTTTGTGTACCAGAGTATGAATATGTTATGTCATATGATATGGAGGTAAGGGTGCAGTTGGACTTAAGGTTGCTAATCAACTCCCCTTGAAATGGGAAGGTGATCCAGAATTGTTCACGTAGACCCAATGCAATCACAACAACCCTTCTCATTAGAAGAGGAAGGCAGAAGAGGAGTTGAGATTCAGAGAAAGATTTGAAGAAACTATACTTCTGGCTTTGAAGATGGAGAAAGGGAAGAAAATGGACATTCTTCCAGTGCCACTAGAAGGAACTTATCCCTGCTTGATTTTAGTTCAGTGAGAATCATTTTGGATTTCTAACTTCCATAACTATAATATAATAAACCATGCTTCTCAACTGGTGGTAATTTGTCACAATAGAATAGAAACATAATATCATTGGTGTGAGTAATTAACTAATAAAAATTCCTTTTTCTGGATCAAAAAAAAAAAAAAGGAGGGCAATTGATAACTTTTGTTTTCTTTCTCAGAATGTGATGACTATTTTACCTCCTTCCACAAAGCAAGTACAAGCAGCACATGATTCTTTAGCAAATTCTTGTCTTTAATTCCTGAGGAAGATGGCATTCTTGTAAATGAATGCAAATCTACTTCTGTCTTGGCTGGGAAATGTATGTATTGCTTGAAAGTCGAATGTGGACATGGGCAAAATGAAGGTCCTTTTTTCTTTGCTTTTGCCAGGATAAGCCTGTCTTTGTTCCCCTTACTAATGGTATAAGCGCTAACTGATGGGGGATGGGCGAGGTACCTCTCTGACTCTGGGGCCCCCAGGTGCCTGCTAATGGAGGCCTTGCCTCCAAGGCTACTCCTCCAGAACATATCCCAGAGAGTGAGTTAAATATAGTTTCCCTACTTAAGTTTAATTATAACTGTTTTCTCGTGTTCCCATAAGAAATATTTCAGAATGTGAAAATCTGGTGCATATGGAAGTAGGAAATTCATCAGGGCCGTTGGGTACCTTGCTTCGCAGTAATGTAAGGAGCCCGTTTCGTTTTGAATGCCAAAATTGTTCCAACAAATCTGGAGTTTTGTCACTGAGTGAGAAATTAGAGTTAAATGCTCAGAGCTGGGAATGGCACTGAAACACATAGATGGAAAATAGCCAAGGAGTAGAGGTAGCCCTGCTCCTTATTCTTAAATAATAAATTATATGATAATGAACTTAAAAGCGCTTTAAAACCTGCTTACAAAAATGGCTTGCAATGTGGGACTATTCCTCTCAGGAGCCAGCAAAGATTTGCAAAATGGCTTAATACTGCTTTTTTTTTAATGTTGAAATCCTACCCTCCCCCCTTCCCCCTTCCCCCCTCCTAAAATAATGGTATTAGTTGTTGGGATCTTGTGTTGTTCTTTTTTTTAAAAATATATATTTTTTGTAATGTATTTTTATTGGTTTCAGAGAGTAAGGGCAAGGAAAGAGAGAATCAACAATGATGAGAGAGAATCATTGATCGGCTGCCTCCTGCACACCTCCCACTGGGGACTGAGCGTGAAACATGGGCATGTACCCTGTCAGGAAACTGAACTATTCATAGGTCAATGCTCAACCTCTGAGCCACACCATCCGGGGCCTTAATAGCAATTTCTGATTCCAGCAGTGAAAGGAGAAGACACTCCTGGCTGAGCGTGGTTGCTAACATGGGGAAGAGGATCAGGCAAAGGGCTCATTAGCATTCCTACACTCACTGGTCCATCACCTTCTCCTTAACTTATTGTTACTCTTAACAGCCTCACACACTCTCCTGTTCCTCTTCTATCCACTTTGACCTTTGCAAATGAGGCTCTGAGGAGTTGTCATGCCAGACACAGATGAATATCCCAGAGAGGAAAGTGTTATATGCAGGGTTATGAAATGCTTTGTAGGTACAACAAATTCCCAATTTTGAAAATCACATGAGTCACGGTTTCCTTTTTACTCCCTTCAAGGGAAGAACTATCTCTTCAAAAATTTTTAGAAAGTTAATCAAGCAATATTTGTATTCAATGATTATGCACTATAGAGGTTGTCAAAAGTAGGTTTACAGTTGTGAGTACACGACTTTATTCTTGTATTACACTTATTCATTATTGTATTATTTATTTGCATTGCAACTGTAAACCTACGTTTGCCCATCCCTGTATGTGTCAGTATAGATGTTTAGTAAATTTATACTTAATCTTTTTATGTAACGCTCTGAGTTAATGATATTCCCCACCTTCCCAGCTAGTATGCAGGTGCAGAAGACTTTACCTACTTGCTCAATGACTGCACTAGTGAATTGTAGAAGAACCAAAGAATACCAAAGTCCAGAGCATGAATGACTACCTGGGTTCTCATGTGATTTCAATATCCCCTATGATCTCATTACCACAACCAATAACTTCCATCCACTGTTGTTGGGAAACTTGATTATAAGACTCTCATTGTTTGACATCACTGAGACCGATGATGGGAAGTAATAATATGACTATAGATGAAATACATTGACTTACGTTTTCCCAGTCCTTTTGACAATGGTTTCTCAGGTTCTGGAAGGCAATCGCCTCAGGTCTCTCAGGAGTCTTCTAGCTGCAGCTGCTAAGAAATTTGTGGTGGTTTGAGACTGTGTTTTGGAAGAAGTTTTGAAAAGCACAACCACAATATAAAACTACTCATTTTATTTTCTTCAATTATACAATGGGAGATGGGGCTTATTTCATTTCGTCTGGAATGTAAAATTCAAGTGGGAAATCTAAGGGAAAATGGGAACACTTCCGGATGTAAGAAGCATCCTGTGTCATAGAAGAGGCAGGTACCTCCCCCATACTTAACTGTCACACCTCAGGCTAATACTGAGAATTAGATCACAGTAATCATGAAATTAAAGAAGAGATCTAGGAATTTCATTCCGGGCATGAAGATGGGGCCTCTTTTCTTACAGTACCAGGCAGAAAGCAATTAGAGGAAGCAGAATTTTAAAAAGAAAAAAATATAGGAGTATGGAGCCATACTCTGACTTCAGTATACAATCATGATAGGTAACGATCTCCTCTTTTCCAAAACATGCATCTTCTGCAGGAGATACTTTATTTTTGTGGTTTTCCTTGACAGGGAGCTGAGAATGAATGTTGGGATAGACAAGAGCATTGTATTGAGACTTGGGCAACTCAAATTCATGTGTCAGCTTTGCACCTCCCAAACTGAGTCACCTGGTGTGAAGTATTTGACCTTCATAGTTGTCAATGATAACATTTGGCTAATAAGATCAAGTGAAGTACATCAAAATAGCAGAAAAGGACAAATCTTGTATGTCTTTTTCTAGCAGTTGATAGAACCTGTCTTGAAAATCATGTTATAACAGAGTCACACAGTGAATCAGTGAGGAAGGTTGCAGGGATCCATTAGTGATGTCTGCCATGAGCATAGGCTGAGAAGCATCTTCGTGTCTCATAGATGTTTGTCATTCCAGGATTTCACCATCATCAGGATTAACTATTCTAAGTGACTCTGACTCACTTTTCCTTACTCTTGAATAAAATGTTAGCTTTAGTGAGAGAATTTGGCCAAAGAAAGGGCAATATTTCTATATAGTCTTTTTATGCATTGCACCATAACTGCCATGGAAGCAAGGAGTTTATGTCTTTGGGTTTTACATTGTATTTATAGAGATTAGCCAATTATTGTCACATAGTAGGTGTTTAATAAACATATTGTGGAACCACTGAATTACTCAGCACTGCCTCTCCCACTGGCTTCCCCTAAAAGAAGCAGCTATTAAACCAATTTGTAATACTGGAGTGTATCTCAGACATAGAAACCAACAGAACAAATCATAAAACATTGCTTAATGGAGTCGCTGCATCTGGAGTAATGCATATAACCCAATAAGGAGGGCATGGTACAGAGTCCAGTGATGTGTTTATATTTTAATGCTGTGGCTGTTTTTAAGGTCTACTATGCAGTTTTTAAACAACTGTCAGGCACGTTTACCCACTCATTCACCCTAAGTTCATAACAGAAAGTGTCTGCCATCACCAGCTGCCAGCTCACCTTAGTCCTCTTCCCACAGCTCAGGGTCATGGAGGCGGTGCATCTGGCAGAGAAGTCCATAAAGGTAGAGGGAAACACAGTGTACAGTCATGCCAGCCTGGCTCAAAAGAACAACAGACAGACTAGCTAGTTCTAATTGACCCAAAATAGTTTAGGTTTTTTTTGTTTTTGTTTTTCCAAATAACCCTTGGGGGAAAAATAGTAGTTATTGACTGCTATTATTAAAACACTAAAAGATAGGCATTGCTTGTCTGGCTGGTGTCGCTCACTGGTTGAGGGTCGACCTATGAACCAGGAGGTTATGTTTCCATTCCCAGTCAGGGCACATGCCCGGGTTGTGGACTCCATACCCAGTCGGGGGTAGGGGGCATGCAGAAGGCAGCCAATCAATGATTTTCTCTCATCGTTGATGTTTCTCTCTCTCTCTCCCTCTCTCTCTCTCTCTCTCTCTCTCTCTCTCTCTCTCTCTCCCTCCCTCCCTCCCTCCCTCTCTGAAATCAATAATTTATATATAAAAAAGGCTAATATGCAAAGTGTCCCCGCGGAAGTTCAACTGGGCATGGGAGTTCAACTGGGAGACTGGGAGTTTGATCACTCGCTATGACATGCACTGACCACCAGGGTACGGCACAGAACGAAGGAAGGCTTCAGCCAGCAGCCAGGGAATGGAGGCCTCGGCTGCTAGCTGGAAGGCCCCTATCAGCCCTAATCACTGGCCAGGCCTAGGGACCCTACCTGTGCACTAATTTCGTGCACCAGGCCTCTAGTGTGTGTGTGTGTGTGTGTGTGTGTGTGTGTGTGTGTGTGTGTGTGTATTGAAGCCCTAATATACAAATAGACTGAACAGCAGAATGACTGGTTGCTATGATGCACAATGACCACCAGGGGGCAGATGCTCAACACAGGAGCTTCCCCCTGGTGGTCAGTGCACTCCCACAGGAGGAGCACTGTTCAGTTGGTGAGCACAGCAGCGTGGGTGGTAAGCACAGCAGCATGAGCACTGCCTGTGGGTGGTAAGGAGCGAGGGGTCCTGGACTGCAAGAGGGTGCAGGCTGAGCTGAGGGAACCCCCCAAGTGCATGAAATTTTGTGCACCGGGCTTCTAGTGTGTATATATATACATATATTTTTGTTGTTGTTTGTTGTTTTTTTTACAAGCATTGCTCATGCTTTTTAATGCATCATGTATAGAGGCACTTGCATTTTTACTCTAACCTTCACAATACTTTTCTCCAGAGTATTTTCAAACTCAGTTTATGGATTCCTGATTGTCTGTGTCTATTTTCAGTGAAGTCCTCCAGTACTCTACCTAATGCTTGGACTTCTATTATAGGACATTATTTTTACATTAAGGACGATTAGGATCCGATGAACACGTTCCGAGCAGCTTCTGCCATTCACATCAGTACGGCAGGAGACTGATGTGATCATAGGCAGAGAGTATCTGGCTTTCACATCAAGCAAAGCATCTTTCACACCAAGTGGCTTTGGCATCTGCAGTGTTTGCAGATATTTTCTTGTTGGTCCCCATGTTCTCCTCTTTGGAAAACATATTTGTCAAGATCATTGTATTAATGTCAATTAAGTCACAATTTTGATCTGTGTGATATTTAATAAATAATTTAAATTTGTTTTATGGTTGTTTCCTCATCTGTAAAATAGGGGCATAATTATCTTAAAATATTAGAGTAATATATTAAATATAATAGCGTACATGAGTTCTGTATTTTAACATCCTCACCAACACTTGCCTTTTGTTTTGTTTTGTTCTTATGATAGCATCCTGACAGGTATGAGGTGATATCTCACTGTAGTTTTGATTTTCATTTCCCTGGTGATTTGTGATGTTGAGCTTTTTTTCATATATCTGTTGACCATTAATATATCTTCTTTGGAGAAATAGCTATTCAAGTTCTTAGTTCATTTTGAAATTGGGTTATTAGTGGGGGTTTTTTGCCATGGAGTTGTAGGAGTTCTTTATATATTTTAGATATTAACCTCTTCTCAAATATATGGTCTATAAATATGTTCTCCATTTGGTAGTGGCCTTTTCACTCTGTTGGTAATGTTCTTTGCTGTGCAGAAGCAATGGTGCAGCTGCTATGGAAACCAGCATGGAGATTCTCCAAAAAGTAAAAATAAATCTATTATATGATCCAGAAATCAAACTTCTGAATATTTATGCAAAAGATTTTAAATTAAGATCTCAGGGAGATATCCCATGTTTATTGCAGTGCTATTTACAATAGCCAAAATGTTGAAATGTTCATTGACAAGTGAATGGAAAAAGAAAAAGTGGTATGCACATACAATGGAATACTATACAGCCTTAAAATGATAGAACTTCTGCAACATGTGACAACTTGAAGACATCATGCTAAGTAAAATAAGCAGTCACAGAAAGACAAGTATTGCTTATGATTCCACTTAATATGACATATCTAAATAGTCAAATTTATAGAATCAAAGAGTGCAGTAGAGGGGTGGGTAAATGGGGAGTTAATCAAGAAGCGTAAAGTTCCAATTAAAGAAGATGAAAAAGCCCTAGAGATGTTTTGTGCAACATTGAATCTATAGTCAATAATACTATATTTTATTCTCAAAATTTTATTGAGAGGGTAGATTTCATATTAAATGTTTCTACCACAATAAAAACAATTTTAAAATAAATATAATAAGACAACATGTACTCAGAATACTGCCTGCTACAGAGTTAGCCATCATTAAATAATAAGTATTTGAAAAAGCGGTATTTATATCAGTACAGTAGAATGATCCTCTATGCTGCATGGGGTAAAAAAAAAAGTAGTTTATGGATAGAAAATCCCAAGTGCTACTGACAAGTACTTTCATGTATGAAATTATTAGCGTGTAAAGAAGACCCACTGAATTTTCATTTGCTGACATTAAGTTAGAGATAAAGGAAGAAACAGGAGATTTGGGGGATGACCTCTGACTTCTAGCAGTCTGTGTGCAGTAACCCTGATGAAAGTGACTGAAGACTCCATGCATTTGTAACCATTTTACTTAGATAGCCTCTGCAAGACCAGCCTTAAGAAAAAATAACCCTTTCATCTTTTCATGGAGAGGTTTCTACTAAGTATCATGCAGATTTATCACATGCTTACATAGCATCCGTTGTGAAAGCCCATAAAATATTTATGAAGAAATATCGAAGTTTTCAAAACATTCAAATATTGGCTGCAAACATTCAAATATATTTATAGGAGCTCTCTGGCCAAACAAAAGATATTTCAAAGTTTCACACTGGAAAAATCCCCAGGCAGTAATTTTATTGTTAGAAGTCCTTTAAACCAATATTTGATCTTTCACAATCTTTTCACGCTCCCATTGTGATATGTAGGCTTTGGAAATTTGACAGTGTAGACTCCATCCTCATTTGCAGACTTAGTAAGTGCTGCAATCCAAAATAGCCTTCTCAGTAATTTGGAAAATTGTCTACAGTAACACTCACTAAAAGCATTTACAATAAATATATTTCATTACAATAAGAGAAAGTTTTGGCTCATGAAAACAAATTTAACCACATGGAGAGATTTTTTTTAAATAAATGTATGTATTCTAGGAGTGGCTCATGGAGATATGTTGTCGGGGTCACTACAGTGAACCTGTTGGAATAATTTTTGAGCACCATTCTTCATTATTCTCGCTTTTGATGAACATGGAAGGATAGGAGAAAATGATCCAATTATGTACAACTATTAATTTAACAACTCACCATGCTATTTTAAAAACTCAATAGGTTAAAACACACACACACACACACACACACACACACACACACACAAAACCTCATAATGATACCACTTACATTGAACTGGTATAAGGAAAGAGGAGGACTTATTGATTCATGTAACTGAAATCCAAGTAGAAGCTCTGTCTTCCATTATAAACTGATACAAGGCTCAGTAAATGTAATCAGAGTTGTATGTGTGACTTACTTTGATATACCTCAGGATTTTAAATGGACTGATGAATGGAGAGAAGGATGAATAGATTGATGAGTGCATGAAAAACCAGCTGTGGGGTAAAGTTAATTTTAGAATCTAAGTGGTTGGCAACCATGTGATTAGTGTAAAATAGCTCTACCCTTTCTGTATATATATGAAAAACTTTTATGACAAATGTGGGAAATGTTATCAGGGTTTAGTTTCTCTACCTTGGCTCCCCTTAGTGTGTCAAAAAAAGTTATAGCAGCCGAAACCGGTTTGGCTCAATGGATAGAGCATCGGTCTGCGGACTGAAAGGTCCCAGGTTTGATTCCGGTCAAGGGCATGTACATTGGCTGCGGGCACATCCCTGGTAGGGGGTGTGCAGGAGGCAGCTGGCCGATGATTCTCTCTCATCGATGTTTCTAGCTCTCTATCCCTCTCCCTTCCTCTCTGTAAAAAATCAATAAAATATATTTTTTAAAAAAAGTTATAGCAGCACTAGCCTAAAGGCTATCAGATATCACTAAATAATCTATGAAATTCAAGGAAAACATTTTAGTGAATTTCATTGGTTGTCATTGGACCACATGCCCTATCTGAACTAATCACCGCAGTTACGAGATTGCAATGCTCTGATTGGCTATGACTGAGTCATATGCTTCACTCCTGGATAGGGTGGATTCCGTCCCAGAAAACAGGATTGAGAATTGTGTGAGGGGATGACTCTTCCTAACTACCGAAATTGGAAGCTTTTTTGTGACTTAAAATTCAATTCCTGGAAAATCATTCAGATTTGATGAGTAGACTTACACTCATGATAAAACATAATTTCTGATGTTAGAATGAAGCAACAGTCTAGTCACCAAAAGCCATTTGTTCTCTCCACAGGTTATGCAATGTAATGCAAGTTAATATAATCTTAGGCATTTTACTTGATTTTGGAAGGCAGTGGTGCTGCTCCTGAAAAAAGCTGGAACAGATGAAATGAAAACAAGCGTATTCCAAGATTCTTGTGTATAAACACTGGCTCTGAAAAGCAAAAAACACTGAGACACTGTTGGGCTCACTGCATTCTGTATCACAACCAAGAAAATGATTCCTAAGAATCTTTGTCCCTGGTCTACTCTCCAGTGAACACTTCCCTGTAGTTCTGTCTTAGAACCAGGGCTCGGCTCCCAGGTATCACTCAGCTGGGTAAGAAAAGTTTTTGCCAGGACTCCAAGATTGACAATGTATACGGAAACATTATCATTGCATAATTCCTACGGCACTAGCCAAGCAACTCTCAATCTTTGAGATCTGTTACCACAAAACATACAAGTCAATCTGGATTCCTGGAAAAGACATGGTAGGTTTTATGTTGGAAGACATGGGTTGAAATTCCAGATTAACCTTGGGCAAATAACCAAAAGTAAGCATCCTGGTTTTAATGACGTTGTATCTCAGATGATCATCAGAGGATTAAGCAACTGTTTGTGTGTATTGCTTATGCAGCCTGCTATGGAATGGTGTGCATTAAAAAGAGGTAGAAATAGACATAGAAATTGAAAATCTAAGCTCTAACTATAAATAATAATTTAGTTGCTTCATTTATATGGGGCTTTATAGTGCAAAAAGTATTTTTCATACATTATATCCTATGCAAAATCCTTGAGTAAATTTTCCTATATAATAAAAGCCTAATATGCAAATCAACCAAACAGTGGAATGACTGATGGGGGGAGGGGGGGCAGGGCTGGTGAGCAGGCAGCATCAGGCCAGCCAAGGCAGGTGCCAGTGAGAGGGGACAATGATGGGGGGGGGAGGCCGTCAGTGACCGGTGGAGGTGGAGGGGCAATCGGGGCGGCAGTGACCGCTCACCAGCCAGCGCTGTCCCCTGACCAGCTCCTTGGTTGCCTCCCGCAGAGGAAGGCCACTGTGGTGGCGGCAGGGCAATGGGGGGTGAGGCCGGCCACTCACCAGCTGGCGCTGTCCCCTGATCAGCCTGCCAGTCAGCTCCTGCAAAGTTTAAAAACTCAATAGGTTAACACACACACACACACACAGACACACACACACACACACACACACCAAAAACCTCATAATGATACCACTTACATTGAACTGGTATAAGGAAAGAGGAGGACTTATTGATTCATGTAACTGAAATCCAAGTAGAAGCTCTGTCTTCCATTATAGACTGATACAAGGCTCAGTAAATGTAATCAGAGTTGTATGTGTGACTTACTTTGATATACCTAAGGGAGGTGTTAGAGACCAGACTGCGGCTTTGGCCCGCTTCCCACAGGGAGTGGGCTTAAGCTGTCAGTTGGACATCCCCCAAAGGCTTAAGAGTGTGGACATAGGTTATAGATATTTTAACTAAATAAAATACTCCTAATTTTTAATATGTGCATTGAATTTTTTCTGATTCCAAAAGAGAACTAAATCTTAAGAAGAACCCAACAGGCTATGGCCTGGTAGCTCAGGAGGTTAGAGCATTGTCCCGATACACCAATGTGTGGGTTCAATCCCAGGTCAGGACACATTCAAGAATCAACCAATGAATGCGTAAATAAGTGGAACAACAATCTCTCTCTCTCTCTCTCTCTCTCTCTCTCTCTCTCTCTCTCAAAACCAATCAATCAATAGTAATAAAAAGAAGAACCCAACAATGCATTTAGTACTTCTTTTTATATTTAGCTCCTGGGCAAAGCATACTCTTTAATCCTATGTAATTGTAGCCTCAAGAAATATAGCATGTGTGGGTAATAGGTTTTTCCAGTTTCTTATGGAGACTTTATCGCCATGACTGAGAATATTAAATGTGATATTCCATGGATAAAATGAGCCCTCCAGATGATCAGAGCAGTACAGGCATCGATATATTCAGAAAAGTCACGCCATGCATGGCTTAGCTTCATCCGCACCAAAGCACTTATTTTCTTTCTTTATGCCCAGTTTAGTTCTTAGTTCAACTAGATTTCCTTTTTGCTCTAGCTATAGGCTTTGATGAGTTTGGTTGCAGATTCTAAGTCTCGGACAGACTTAGAAGCCTTTCTCAGTGAAACCACACGAAAGAGAGCTATTCATAGCAGTTAACAGATTGCCCCAGATTGTCCATGTCGTCTGGCTGTGACCACACTCTGGGTGGTCGGGCTTGGTCACCTGGATTCAGGATGCTGCCCTCAGGCCAGCCTTGGTGAAGCAGCCCAATCTCTTTGTCCTCCTCAGTTTTGTCATGCTCTGTAGCAACATGCTTCCTCAGCTGTTCTGTTTCAGTTGAGTTTTAACTAAAGTCCCTTTTCTATATGCAGACAATGGAAGAGCAGATGGCACTTTCCCCAGCATGTTTTAGCCAAGATTCCACTCCTAAAACACACGCCGTTCTTGTTCAATAGCCTTAAAACTTTTTTAAAAGGGTACAGTTCATCTCACTTGATTTCATGTCAACTCTATTTTTTGGACTTGCTTGCAGCAAAAATCTGTCTTTCATGTCTGATAATAGTGAGTTCTAACCTTACACCAGGTCTTTGATACTCATTATGTTCAATGCTGTCACAAATCTCCTAAGTAGACACTCAGATTATCCCCATTTAATTTACCTTTTGACCTCACCACTTAGCTTTAAAGAAACATAATCCAAAAAAATAAACACCCTAAATTCTAATCAATGCCTTAATGATTATCTGAACTCAGACAAATAATTATTTTACTTTAAAATCTTTAAAGAGGGGGTTGTAAGACAAGAATTAGGAAGAGCCAACACATCAAACTAATACTACTTCTTTCACCCAGAGCAGATTTTATTCATTACACTTTCTAAAGTACTAAAGCCATTCTTACTTTATGGGCCTTGAAAAGCTGGATAAAATATATGTACATTTCTACTACTTGGCTCTCAGATGTTTCTTCCAGCTCTCACATTCTAGCTTTCAAACTATATCTGCCCCCTGGATTTTATACTAGTTTAAATGTTATTATGGATGCAGCTAATTGTAGCAAATATATTTCGGGTGTCAATCACTATGTGGAGTATTTAAAATACAAAAGGAAATAAAATGGCATCTTGCCTCAAGTGCATGTCTGGTTATGAAGATCATTGGTTTAAACTACTTATTTTTATTGAGATAAGAGCATGTTTACATTTACTCTTTAGTTACATTTATGTGAGGAGAAAGGTCTTTGCGTATGTGAATTTTAAAGCATGGATCCACTCACTGAAAAGTTTTGCCAGATGGTGTGCCTCAATGGTTGAGCATCTACCTATGTACCAGGAGGTCATGGTTAGATTCTCAGTCAGGGCACATTCCCAGGCTGTGGGCTCGATCCCCAGTGGGGGTTGTGCAAGAGCCGATTGATGATTTTCTCATCATTAATGATTCTCTCTCTCTCTCCCTCTCCCTCTCCCTCTCCCTCTCCCTCTCCCTTTCCCTCTCTCCCTTCCTCTCTAAAGTCAATAAAAATATATTTTTAAAAAATAGTTTTCATGAAAACAGGCATGATAGACAGATCTGTTGCCCCAAGATACTTGTGGCCTTGTGTCTGATTTCAGACAGCTATGAGGTGGCCACTTTTTAGGCTTGCTAACACTGTTTTTCCTGCTAATAGCATTTCACCTCAAGTAGTATCTGATGCAGCAGGTTGCTGCAGGATTCTGCAAGTGTCCATCTGTCCCTTGGCCTCTTTCCCTATTCCTCTGCCCTCAACCCCACCACCGAACTTAGTCCATTTCCATGTATAAGAGAACTACATAGAAGCCTAGCTCAGAATAGTCACAACAATCGAATGACAGAAAATTAAACTATTTCACTGCTTGTGTATCTTTTGGCTTAAACTCAGAAGTTCCCTGCGTACCCAGAATCTCAGGAATAAGATCCTGAAGCGCAAACTCAATCTAAGGTCAGAACTTAGCAGAAGTGTGACACTGCCGATGTTGAGTTCTGGCTTAGCATAAAGCTATCAAGACAGAGGTCATTTAGAAGAATTGGAGATGAGAGACAAAAAAAGCACGCACAACTATTTGGAAGTGGGACAGATGCTTCGGAGTAGTTCAAGCAGTAGGTGATGGGAAGAAACCTAGCCAGACACAGAAAATATTCAGTAGATGGCCAAAGACAGTGGTCGGCAAACTGCGCCTCCGAGCCACATGCGGTTCTTTGGCTCCTTGAGTGTGGCTCTTCCACAAAATACCACGGCCTGGGTGAGTCTATTTTGAAGAAGTGGCATTAGAAGAAGTTTAAGTTTAAAAAATTTGGCTCTCAAAAGAAATTTCAATCGTACTGTTGATATTTGGCTCTGTTGACTAATGAGTTTGCCAACCACTGGCCAAAGAGAATAGATAACATAAGCCAACATGGGAAGCAAAAGGAAAAGCTTTTGTTAGATCCATAATAATATTTATTGAGTTTGTATTCTTTCATTTTGCTCCTACTATATGGTAAGCTCACTGAGGGCAAGAGCTATGTCTAATCCACTTCATAATTCTGTTCCTTATGACCTGGAGCGTAGTAAATATTCCATGCCTGCTTGAGAAATCCACATAGGAACTAAATGAAAGGTAGAATTCCACCAATAAGTAACCTTTAAACTCCCATATTTTCTTCCTCATGCTATCTGTCAAGCCTTCACCTTGTCATCAGTGATAGCATTTCCTTTATATGCAAATTATTTTAGTCTAAACTTTTATGGGGAAAAGAGCGATATTTATTCAAAGAATGATAAAGAAAATTAACATAGGTTATGCATGGGGCATCCTAAAGAAGATTAATAAGTGGTCAAAGGAATATTTTAAGACGAAACCAACAAAGGGAATGGGAAATTATGAAAGATGAGTAGTGGCAAATGTTTATTAAAAAGTAAGGCATTATATTATCAAAGTATCTCAGGCTTGTGACTTATGACTCATCACTGAATGTCAACTGTTGCAAAGATGCCAAAGCATTTAGAAAATATAACACATTAAAAGGCCGTTCTTGTCTATCTTCTTTATTTGGTCTGTTTTCTTAAAAAAAAAACAGTCAGCTATTGTCAAAGGTTCAAAGACCAACTACATTTAACAGCTTTAAGAGGGTGCCTTGCTGCAGTTACTTTGATACATTAAAGATGTCTTACCTTGTGCATGATAGTTAGCTTTTCTGAAACTTAGGTCTTATATAACTGCCACAACTGGGGCTATATAATAATTTTTCTTTAATACACACAATACCTTCAAATCAATTGTCTTGTCCAATGGCTGGAATACAATAGAAGCCCAATTACACTTTTTCTCCAGTTGTCTTCTCTGTCCTATCCATCTGTTTTGATATTAAGAATAGGGGTGACACACAAGGAGATGCCCAGGAAAGTGAGTGGAACTTTTAATGTTGGCATGTGATCAGGTATTCTGTGAAAAATCAGACCTCTAAGTCTGAAGAAGATTATATACACAGGAATTGTAGCTGGCCTTAGCATTTGACGGAAAGCATTTCCCCTGGTGGCTCTGGGATGAAGGTGGGAATAATGTGAGCGTGTCTCAAATGTATGGTCAGTGGCACTGGAGAATCTGGTTAGAAGAGCAAGATCATCGGTAGGGTTTATCTGATACCTAATTGCCAAACTGACTGCCCTATGGTTATGTTTCCTAGAAATAATCAAGAGCAGTCACCATATAAGTGGCCAAGTGGAAGAATTTCTGTATAGAAGAATTTCCAGTAACATACAGCTAAGTTGTCTTTACTCAAAGGGTGTACTCTATTGATTCCTCTGAATTCCAAGTCCTCACAATAAATTCTGTTAGTATCCCCACTCTATAGCTAAAGAAACTGAATTATAAATCAGAGGCAACATAGTGGAATAAGAATTCCATCATTTCATCCAGTCATTATGTAATCTTGGTTATGCTAATTCCTCTCTCTGGGTTTCATTATCCCCCTCTGTAAATGGAAGAAAAATAAAAATCACCTCTTGCAAAAGCATGCATCTTCATCTATCACTACATTAGACTAACTACAGGACTAGGATGAAGAACATATGCAGTTAAAGGGAGACAGAGAAGTGGATGATTCAAAGCAATAATTGTATCTCCCCATTAACTGGTTATAATTGTAAATGTCTTATACAGTAACAATTCTATCATTGGAATTATCCTAGTCCCATTTTTTCTTCAAGTAAATCCACACACAAACACTGGGAATTTAGTATAGACCACACAACACGAGTTTTCTCTCGCCCCTTGCTGCTAATTTGCTTCATTCCGGATCTTGTCCGCAGCCTGTAGCATTTATTTTAGTGACAACAAAAGAAACTTGGGATTAGCCATTAACCAGTAAATAGCATAGCCCCCAAGGTTCTTGGCAGTGCCACCTGGAAGTACAAATAATCACAAACAACGGACTCCCCAGAGTAGGAGACCATGTCCTTGGTCAATGAGGTGAGAATGAGACAAAGGGTAATGAGCACAGTCTAGTTTCTTTCTCCTTTTATTTCCCCACTGTTAGAAAGCGGGGCCTGGTGAAGGACCTGTGACACTTTTTAGAGATTCATTTACAGTTAAAAATATCACCACCAATAAGATTTAATGTTTCAATTATGTCCATATCAGTCATTTATTTATCTAGCCATTCACTTTTTTAAAAATATTTACTGGGTATCTTCTTTGTGTCAAGTTTGGTCATAGCCATCAAAGATGCAATATAGCCCAGCCAGTGTGGCTCAGTGGTTGAGTCTACGAACCAGGAGGTGATGAGGGCACATACCTGGGTTGTGGGTTCGATCCCCAGTATGGGGCATGCAGGAGGCAGCTGATCAATGATTCTCTCTCTTCAGTGATGTTTCTATCTCTCTATATCTCTCCCTTCCTTTCTGAAATCAACAACAACAAAAAATTTTTAAAGGATGCAATATAACTAAGGTCCCTGACCCAAAGTAGCTTGTACCATGGAAGGGGATATAAACAATAAACACTTATTCCATTTTTCCCAATAAATATTTTTATGGCTACTGAAGATCTGAAGCTCTAAATAGCAGAGACACACGAGCTTATGATTCTTACCTAATTACGAAGGGATCTCAGTGTGTGGCACATCAGTAGTGGCCCATGCTGGCTTTGTGTCTGTTCCATGAGCTTGCCAAGCATTGCCACCCTAGAGCTTTAGCTCTTGCTCTCCTCTCTGTCTGGGGCTCTGCTCCCCAGTTCTTAGCATGGCGGGCTCGATTCTCACACTCAGATCCCAGTGGAAACCTTAGTTCCTCAGAGGCCGGGTTCCTGACCGCCCCACATGAAGCAAACTTTGCCTCTTCCTTTGGTTATTCATTATTACTTTGTTTTATTGTTTTGAAAGCAATTGATAGAAAAAAAAAAAGATCATCTTTATGCATCTGTTTGTCTATGTGAGAGTAGAGACTATATCTTATTGGCTAACACAGCAGTATATGGAACAGTGTCTGGCATATAGTGGGTTTCCTAGAAATTTTTGTTGAATGAATAAATGGCTGGATAAATGAATGTTGTTATGAAGACATAGGAAAGGAGCACCTTAACCTAATTATGAAAGAAAGACTCAGTAATATTCCATTGTGTATATGGATTCTTTAAAGTGAGTTGTTGTTGTTTTTTATCCTCACCGAGGGAGTGAGGATATTTTTTCCATTGATTTTTAGGAAGAGTGGAAGGGAGTGGGGAGGAGGAGAGAGGAAAAAGAGAGAAACATCTACCTGAGAGAGACACATTGATTGGTTGCCTCCCATTGAAGCCCCAAAGGGGTGGGATTGAACCTGCAACTGAGGTACCTGCCCTTGACGGGAATCCAACCCGGGTCCGGGGCGCTGACGCTCTAACCATTGAACAACCAGTCAGACTCTGTTATAGTGTAAAGTTAATTGATCACTATTTCAGGAGAGAGGTCAATTGATCTCTAGTTTTAAAGGTCAGTAACCTAGCAGGAATCTTACCTCCATGCCAATAATGATCATCTGGAGAATTAACTAAGAATCCCTTTACAAGTGGAATGTATTGGAGTTCCTGGCATCATGCACTCCTGGTTTTAAATTGCGCTTCTCTTTCAGTAGGAGTGTCTGCTTGGGCAATTCTCTGAACTCCTCTGAACATATTTTCTTCGTCTTAGCAAACAGGGATGCTAATGAATTCACGGCGTTGCTGCGAGGATCGCTGATAGCAGATACAGGGCCTAATGCGCAGGGAGATAGTCAATAACACCGCTTAGTTAATGTCACGACTCTGAAAGGTATCATACGCGCTTAAGGCCAGCATCTTCCTTGGAAGAATAAAAGTCAGCTCTTTTGATTCTGGGCAAAAGTAGAAGACTGCATTTCTACCCCAGCGCTTCCTCATCGCGAGGGGGAACCTTTGCCTTTTGCAAAGGGGAATGCCAGAACGAAAGGGCTGGAATGAGCTTTCTCTCCCGATTTCCGTGCGTGCAAAGGCTGCAGTGTTATCAGCAGAGATAACACCGCCTGTAAAGAGCTCGGAGTGAATTTGGCTGGCAAAATCGCGGGAGGAGATTGACAGGATCTTAAACAGCCGGAGTCAGGGCGGCGGCGGCTGCGGTATTGACAGCCAGGCATTTCGTGAGTAATGAAGGAGGTTATGTGATTAAGTTCCCCGAAGCGTGCGGCGCCCGCCGTGCGCACTTGCTGCCCAGCGCCTCCCCTCTGCGCGGCCCACCGGCCTGGCCGCTTTTCAGGCAGGATCAATAGGATTAGGAGCTTTGCACAGAAAGCTGGCCGCTGGTTTCTTGTGAAGGGTGCAGGGTGCCTTAGAGCTCTCTTCTCTCTGGCATTCTGCACCACCCCGTGTATTCATCGCATAAAACGCCATCCTTGGTTCTATTTTATGACAATTTTTCTCCTGCTTTTTTTTTTTTTTAATAAACCTCAGATTTAGATTTTTTTTTTCCCCCCAGAAGCAAGCTAGTACCCAAGATAGCATCCAATGTGGTGAAATCCTACACATTTTTGAAGGTGTAGCTTTCTCGTCACCTCAATGAGGTCGCAGATGAGGTTAGGATGTCACCCTGGGTTCCAACTACTGATACAGTTGCCAACTGGCAGGTCACCTGCCTATAGGGGTTTTCCCCACTAAACTGTTAGCTTCTCCAGGTCAGAAACTGTCTTTTATTCATCTTTGTCACTCCTGTCTACCTAACTATAGATAACCCAGTTTGTGTTTAATGAGCATTTGCTAATTTTTTTTAACTCACATGATCAGTAATCTAAATGCAATTATTTTAATATATTAATTAAAAAACAACAACAATAGGTAAAAATCTTTGTACCAGTCCCCTGGGGTTGTTGTGATAATTATGTAACATTCTGAGAGATTTAGGAGTAAGAGCCAATGGCAGAGACCAGCAGCAGGGCGAGTATTCAAACATGGGTGTGTCTGAATTCCAAGTCTATAAAACTGGCATTCTCTTCTATTCCTTCTGGAAACGACACATTGCATTAGTTCGGTACATTACATTTATTTTCCAGAATCTTTAAAAAAAATATTTAAATAGGTTCTCACACACTCCTCTGAGATCTAATTTGCCTGTCTCTAATTTCGGTAAATAGCTGCTGCTCTGCCTACCTATAGAGTTCAATGACTGGTGCAAGGTCAAGTGAACGTGGCAGACAAGGCAAATCAAGAGAAGATGAGTAAATGTAAATCAGTCCGATCACTCCATCTCCCTCTCCCTCCACCTGGGAAAATGCCTTCTTCATCTAGAAATGACACTAATAGCAACCAGGCAGGTGTCAAAACCCACATCACTTTCTCCTCTTTCCATGCGCATCCCCCACTATAAATATTCCTATGCTTAGGCATGTAGGCCAGGCCTGATGACTCTCAGAACCTCGCCTCCCCAGATAGTCCCAACGCTGCAACCCAGCTGCTTCCTCTTGCTCTGGGTCCTTGCGGAGACTGCCACCGTCTGCTTATGTGCCTGGCAGGTAATCGCAGGTGGAGAGAGACTAAAATTATTTTTTAAGCTCATACACCTGCATTAAGTTATCTGAAAACTCCAGTCTCAGAGGGGGAGAGAAATATATGTAACCATTTATAAACCAGCAGACGTCCCTTATTGCACAGCCCAATCTACTGTATGTTTCGGACTTCCTATATTTGTTCCAAGTATAAAAGTTTCCACATGACTTTGTCCAGTAATTGAGTCAGATTGATCAGTTAATTAACAATGACAAACAATTACTGGGAAAGATTAAATAAATTTTGCAAGCAAAGCCCCCTTATTAAAATTATAACAATTTTAATAATTCATAATAAATGCATTAAAAGTCTATATCCTATGAAATTATTTAGGCTGAATGAAATCGTATGTCATTGCCAGGACGGTGTGGCTCAGTGGTTGAGCATCAACCTATGAGCCAGAAGGTCAGGTTCCATTCTGGGTCAGGGCACATGCCCGGATTGCAGGCTGAGTCCCCAGTTGGGGGCATGAAGAAGGCAACCAATCAATGATTCTCTCTCATCATTGATATTTCCTTCTCTCTCCCTCTCCCTTCCTCTCTGAAGTCAATAAAAAAATTCCTATATAATAAAAGCCTAATATGATAAGTGTCCCACCTTTCCTTCAATCGTTCCACCAGTCACTATGATGTACACTGACCACCAGGGGGCAGATGCTTTGACTGGTAGGTTAGCTTGCTGCTGGGTTCTGGTCATTGGGACTGAGCTAGATGGGCAGGACATACCCTGGAACCCTCCCGGATCCCTCCCCAGCTGGCCAATCTCCTGTGGTCACTTCCCAGCCTCCAAAATACTTCTTCTAATTAATATCCTTTCAAAGTGCACGAATCCGTGCACCAGGCCTCTAGTATTTATATAAAAAAGAAATTGTATGTCATGACACTGAAAATTCCATAATATCCAAATTAATTTATAAACAGGTTTCGGTATTTTTATTTTGCAAACTATAAAGCTCATATTTAATTCATAGACATGCTTAGAAAACAATATTTGCCCATGTAGTCTTTGTGTTCATTTGCCCCCAGGCCAGGTCTACAAAAGGTCTAATATTTATTTGCATGTAATATTTGTTTGTAGGTATGCATGTTTGAATATTTGCATTCTTGTGGGCCTGACAAATAATGAATAAGTAATACATAACATATAAATAAGCAGACACATGATGTTTTGTATTTTGAAAACAAATATAAAATAATGACTGGCAAGTTGCTATAAACATATGAGGAAGGAGAAAGGAGTCCAACCTGCTAATGTAATATTTGTGCCGACAGCTGAGTGGATTGAGAAATGAGGATCATGGAGATACGTGGGAAAATATTCCCCATAGTAAACAGAAAAAAATAAATAAAGATGAAGATAGATATTTAGGACAGGGAAGGAGAGAGAGAAAGAGTGAGTCTGCAACAATATTCTTTAATTCTCTCTAACATTTAAGGTAATGGAATTATCATTTAGTATCCTCTGATGGAAGAACAGACCAAGGGATGGCGAGGGTGTGAAGAAAAGGGAACCCTGACGCACTGTTGGTGGGGTTGTAAACTAGTACAGCCACGATGGAGGTTCCTCAAAAAATTAAAAATAGGACTACCATACGACCCAGCAATCCCAGCGGAGTTACGCGGCTATAAGCCGAGGAATGCTAAGGAGTGTCATTCTGCACAAGAAGCTAGGCGCGAGCCCGTGCCGACTCTCCCTCTGAGCCCTGCAGAAGGAACCCCCCTTGCCGGCACCCTGAGTTTGCACTTCTGTCTTCCCGAGCTACGAGATAATATATTTCTGTTGTGTTATGCTACCCAGGTTTGTACACTTTGTTACAGGAGTGCTAGGAAAGTAATATGTCTACCAGGGGCCAGGTTTGAGGCTGCAGTAGCTGTTTCTCTAGGATTACAGTCATTGGATAGTTCTCCTCCACCCAGATCCAAGGCCCATAAAGTGATATTCACACATGCTGTTTGTCTAACCAGTGTGAGACACCTACTATGATCTTGGCACTCAGTGGGGTGTTAGAAACAGAGGTATGGATGAGAGATATGAAGCCAGGCCCGTTTGGAGATTGATTGGACAGTGATTTTTACCCATTTCTGTGACATATGGTAGACTCTTTGCAGAGTTTTCGCCCTTGGAACTTAGAAATGCATAAGATGGGAAAGAGATTGACAAGGATTATTGAAGCCAGCCTATAGCCTCAGAATTATAGATGCAATAGTTTCCTAGACAAATAAATATCCATCGTTAAAAATGTAATAAACCCTAACCCAAATATGTTGGAATTCTGATACAAAATTCTATTTTCCTTTTCCTAACAAACTTAAAAAACTATTAGCTGTTGCAGCAAAGTCACGCTCTCTATTCTGGTCTGGTCTTGCAGGTTATGGCAATATTCTTCCAGGTCCCAGATTGCTCTTACTTCATCTCACGTGTGTACGAGTTTTAAAAGGAAAGTATAAACATGCCATCTGAGTGGCTTTAGGTGTAAATGGAACAATGACCCTGGCTCTGTCTCCTCACAGTATTGTTTCCTTGGAAGACACAAAGATAAATGTGGAATTACGTGTTTGTCTTGCGTATTCTGAATGCCCTGGTCTGTTGGACAACATTGTTGATGGGGAAACTGTGAATTGGCCTCCAGACCCTGTTCTCTGGTGACGACCATAATACAAAAGACTGGCGGGATGCCAAGGCTGTGGCTCTTTGGGGTCAAGGTGATCCACCTGGACCTCCCTATGCAACAGCCACAGCCCTCCTGTGTGGGGGAAGGAGCAGGAAAGCTGTGCGCATGGGTGCCTGCTTGGCCTGGCCTCTCAGTGGGATGGTGTCCTATGTCATCCTAATCTCAAATCTAACGAGAAAATGGGGCGATGTTGGCTAGATGTTCCCACCACGATGACAGAAAATGATTTGTAATTGTGTTATGTGCTAGATGTGTCAACTAGTAGTGAGAACACTCAGGATTTAATCTTCGCAACTTTCCAGTGTATAATCCAATATTGCGAAGGACTGTTTCTGGTTCCACAGCCAAGACTGAGGTGTGCAGACCTGGCTCTGGAGCTGGGCGTGTCTCCTGGAGGAGCCCTGGGTGAAATGGACCGCCCGCTGGCCACGGCTAGAGGTACCAGGGCCGAGCATCAGGCCATTTCAGAACCCGCCGAGACAGGGAAGGACAAGGATGTCTACTGCTGGGGACCTAGTCTCTCGGGACGGCTGGCCGAGTGTGGCTGTGACAAGCCGCCGCTGGGTATAGGGCTCCTTCAGGACCGCTGGGGGCACAGATGAAGTGTCTCCTGCAGGGCCCCTGTGCCACAGGGCTCTTTGCTGAGTGCGGCTGGGACTGGCAGTGGCGGGGGCTCAGTTAAGGGGCTCCTGGGAGAGACTAGAGCTGGTTTCCCAGCCACTTCCGATTGCACAGCTGGAAGGGAGCTCTGTGTGCCTATTACCTGATGCACCAGTGGGCGTGACTCCTCCAGGGTCTCCTGCCACCTGGTGCTGGTGACAGGGCAAAGTGAAACAGAGCTGTGACACAGTCGCCAGGGAACAGAGCTGCTTCTGGTTCTGCAGCCGGAAACGTACTCAGCAAGGCAGCCACCTAGGTGAGACTGCCTTCTCCATGCGCTCCTCCGAGGTCTCGTAATCCACTGAGGCCTCCCAGTCTCCCACCTGGATCCCAAAGCTCCCACAATGCACTTTTCTCCATGGATGGTGCCGATTTGTTGTTGAGGGAGGATGCAAATTAGGGGAGTCTTATTCAGCCATCTTACTTAGCTTTCTCCCCATCGTTTGCTTTCTGTTGTTGAACTCAAATATGCATTCACCTTTTTTTATTGTTGCTACTTATTCAACTCCTTAGTGAGTTCTTTTTCCTGGAGGGATTTGTTAACTTAGTTTGCAATCCTGCCAGATTCCTGTGCTATTAATTTGACATATTCTTTTTCATTTAATCCTCTCACAAATCTTATGAGATAAGTAAATTGTCCCCACTTGAATCCTCAGTGTTTAAATCTACAAGGGAATGTGGGCATTACTCTAAGTTAAACAACTAGAAAGTGGCAAAGTTGGGATGGGGATGCTAATACACCAGACTGGAGTGTTTGGGCTCTTCTTGTATGTCAACACCTTCCATAGGAAGGGAGTCGGTTCCTGGGCTCAGATTATTAGGTTATAAATTTAGTCTCCATGGACCTCTCCAGTCTTCTATTGCACAAATTAGGACATCAATACCCAGGGAGGAGACATTCCCAGTCCCTTGTCCAAAATCTATTTTTTGAATCTGGAATTGAACAGGTTTCTTTTTACTTCAAGTGCTACAATTCTTCCCCCACCTATCTTGTCTTTTTATTTTTTAGTATGTTCTTAAACTTATTTCAGAGAGAGGAAGAAAGAGAGGGAAAGAGAGAGGGGCGGGGAGAGCGACAGGGAGAGGGAGAGGGAGAGGGAGAGGGAGAGGGAGAGGGAGAGGGAGAGGGAGAGGGAGAGGGAGAGGGAGAGGGAGAGGGAGAGGGAGAGAGAGACATCAATGATGAAAGAAAATCATTGATTGGTTGCTTCCTGCACTGCCTCTACTGGAGATCGAGCCTGCAATTCTAGCATGTGCCCTGACTGGGAATTAAACTGAGACCTCCTGGTTCATGGGTTGACATTCAACCACCGAGCAACACCAGCTGGACCCTCCTTGTCTGACTTGAAATTGGCAAAGTACAGATTGCTATTAATACAATTAAGAACTAGAGATTTATGCCATCTGCCTTTGCAGAGTCTCGTGAGCAGGATTGAAAGGCCTTGTCCCAACCTCACCAAGTACATGCTTTAGCTCTCAGACGTCAACACTTGAGGCTCCCACAGACAACAAAGGGGGAATTGTAGGCAAGAGATGTCTTTTCTTGGAAGGAGCCCATTCTGTGTCTTTTCTAAAGGCTTTAAAAATGATATCTATGATTGTGGCTGAAAATACCAGTAAAAGAGACTGGAAATGTAGAAATGGAAAATAATAGTATGTACACTACACAACCACAAAGTGTGTGGCTCCTGCTTTTCCAAGAAAAAGCAAATGTATTTTTACTTCCCTATGGATGGGCCCATTATTCATGGTGATCACAGAGAGTCTTAGTAACAGCTTTCCTTGAATTCTTCAAATAGATATCAAAGTTCTAGCCCATCATAGAAGATTTTTTGTTGTTTGTTTGGTTAGTTGGTTTATTGCCTGGATATTCTTCTGCCTTTTAATAACCCATTTGTATTAGCTCCTATGGTTGCTATAACAAATTGTCACAGGCTTGTTGCCGTCAAACATCAGACATTTATTATCTTACTAGAGGTCCGGTGCATGAAATTCATGCACGGGGATTGGGGGGTTGTCCCTCAGCCCGGCCTGCACCCTCTCACAATCCAGGACCACTGGCTTCTAACCGCTCACATGCCTGCCTGCCTCATCCCCCCTAAATGTTTGCCTGCCTGATCACCCCCAACCACTCTGCCTGCCTGCCTGCCTGATCACTGCTAACCACTCACCTGCCTGCCTGATCACCCTTAACAGCCTCTGCCTGCCTAATCACCTCTAACTGCTCACCTGCCTGCCTGATCACCCTTAACTGCCTCTGCCTCAGCCCCTGCTGCCACAGCTTTGTCCAGAAGGATGTCTGGAATGACTTCTGGAAGGTCATTTGGCTGTTCAGTCTAATTAACATATTATGCTTTTATTATTATAGATGGTTTTGGAAGTCAGAAGTTCTAAAAATCAAGGTATTGGCCGAGCTGTGTTTCTTCTGGTACTCTAGAGAAGAATCCTTCTCTTTGCTTTTTTAAGCTTCTAGAGGGTTCTTGCATCCCGGGCTCATGGCCCTCTTCCTGCTTCAAAGCCAGCAATCTCATCACTGTGCTTCCTTCATCCCATGGCCTCCTCTCCTTCTGCTCTCACGTTGCCTCTTCTGATTCCAACCCACCTGCCTCCTCTTATAAAGACCTTGTGATTCCATTGTACCCAACCAAATTATCTCAAAAATTTTAACTTAATACATTAGCAATGTCCTCTTTGCCAAGTATAGTAACCTCTTTGCGTGTTCCAGGAATTTGTATGTGACCACATTTGGGGTCATTACCCAATGTACCTCACCATCCTTATCTACCCCCCTTCTCTTTGTAAGTTTTCATTTTGCAGATCTCAGCCAGTTTCCCTTCCTTGAGGATGCTTTCTGGTACTCCTAGTGCCAAACAGGTAGTGGCATATGTTCTTAAAGAACTACCTTCCTCTCATTGATAGCACAAGTTTTTATACATCAATATGTCTCTCCTGACAGAGCATAAGCTTCATGGCTTCAAGAAACGTGTTCCATTCTACCCACCGTACATCCCAAATCCCATTCACAGTGCCTGGAACAGGGCAAGTGCTTGATTCATATTCCTTCTGTGAAGGAGAGAACTGTAAACAACTGTCCTCTCACTTCTGAGGAAGGTCTCAGTCCCACTCCCCAAAGGTGAGACGTCATGTTTTCATGGCACCAACAAACCCTTCATTAGCTCTTATCAAAGTGCATATCAAGAACTTACACAGATTAACTCTTTTCATTAAGATATGTCATTGTTCCACTACACATTTCCATTAAAAAATAGATGAAGCAAGAACCCACTACATTGATTATTCTTCTGAAACTTCCACTTGCCCTCCATATCGATGTGAATTAAGTAAGTTAAATGAAATAAGTAGACCCTCTAGCTATGGCATGTACGTCTACAACATTAAAGATGCACATTATTCCAGCTTAGCTTTAAAGAAACAACAACATGCAGCTGTTTTTTACTTCTAGTTGTCCTTATTTTCCTTGTATGTGATGAAGGCTGCAGCAAGTTGGAAAACAGATTCCTGTAAGCATTATGCATTATTTAGCGTGAATTTGCATACTGTTCTGTGTTAAGTGCTTTACAAGTGTCCTATAAATACAGGGGAGTATTTGACTGTCTAGGCAGAGAGGACAAGCAAGTTTGGAAAAGGAATCTGCGGGAAGACACAAGTCCAATTCTAAAATGCAGCATCCCTTCTCTCGTCCTTCTGACAATTCTGAATTCTTTTAGAAATTATTTTTGCATTGATTTGATCATCTCAACTGCTTTAAAATTGTATAGTACATCCATTTAAAAATGTTGACTGTTCTAAGACTACTAGTATAACATTACATTGAGATATTTCATATAAGTTTACAGGTTATCAACTTTCCATCTAATCTTCATCTTCAGCATTTTGTGTTCATGTAATATAATGTAATGAAATAATTTACATGGAAATTATCTTCTAATAGTAGCCCACAGGCCCGGCTGGTGTTGTGCAGTGGTTGTGTTGATCTATATGAACAGGAGGTCAGGGCACATGTCTGGGCTGTAGGCTCTATTCCCAGTGAGAGGCATGCAGGAGGTGTCTAATCAATGATTCTCTCTTGTCATTGATGTTTCTATCTCTCTCTGAAATAAATAGAAATACATTTTTAAAGAGTTGCCCACAGAAAGAAAGGAGGTAAATAAATATATAAAGACATTTTTATAAGTGAAAAATGCTAAAAAGCAAAATGATGTTGGACTATAGATGGCTTTCAATGCCACTTGGAAAGTGTCTATTTTCTTAAACAAACAAAAAAAAAGGTTGTATTGCAGCTTTCTAGATAGGGAATGGTAAAAAAAAAAAAAAAAAAGAGTTGAGCTTTAGAAAGATAAATCACATTGGTGGTGTTGAAGAAGGAGTGAATGAAAGAAAGGAGAAAACCATTCAGGAAGTCATTATGAGCATCCAAGCTAGATCCTGTAAGACTTAGACCTAATTAAGAAAACTCACTACCACTTTAAGCCAACGAGAGCAAATTTTTCAAATTCCTCAAATTAGAATCAATTATCTGGATCAGTGTGTTCTAAAGATGATGAAGATATATCTGGTTCATGGGTAGATGCCGTATAACCACCAAGCCACACCACCTGGGCAGGATCACAACTGTTAATAATGGAGATACTTCAGCAGCAGTAACAACACACAGGAAGTGTGATGGGGATGGAAAGCCACAGCCAGAGCCAGGGAGAGCAGAAGGCCATCCGACTTTCTGGAGACTACAATGATAGCCAGAGCACCGTGCCTGGTAATAAGGAAATGGATCACATTTTTCTTTGATTTCATTTGCCTCACTTGTTTGCAAGGGTTAATCAATAATAATACAAGAATGAACTTTCGAGTACTCACAGCTTTGAACCTACTTTTGCCCCACCCTGTATACATGACTCGAAGAGTGATTATAGACATTTGAGGGGGGTGGGGAACGAAGTTCCTCAAGTGTAACAACTCTCTTTGAAGCCATCATATGAACCTTACTCAGCTCTGAAAGCCCAGGCTTAGCTCAGACCCCGTCAAGAAGAATTCTCCATCTCAGTGTGGAGCCGCATCCAGTCATACATGTGCTGGTCATCTGACTGTGATGTTTGCTGAAGAACTGGGAACTGATCTCCGCCTCACCTTTGCTCCCATGGCACTGTATTTGCAGTTTTGCAAGGAACCAGTCAGGTTCTTTCTAGAATCCCACCCAGTGACCCTCAATCTGTCTGCCACAGAGGATGCACCTACTGTTTGCTAAATAATGTATTTGCTAATCCAGTCAATTAACAAATGGGAGAATAAAATGGTCTCAGATATTAAATAGGATTTTTTTTAAATCACAGGATGCTTAGCACTTAACCAAATAAATGCTGCTGGAAGCTATAAATGTGGGTGAGGACATGAGCTGTATCCATCTTCATTGGTCCACATTCCCTAGCTCATATGGTATGTGGTAGACACTGGTCGCTCCCGTGATTTCTAGAATGAATGGGGCCGCACTGAACTGAATGGTGGAGTTGGTAGATTGTAGGAACAATCTGACTTTCAGGTAGCAGTCTTGCTGATATATATGTTACTGGTGTTGCTGGGTGTATAAAATTTAGAAAGCCATAAAAATAGTTTAAGAGGCTCTAAAGAGATGTGTGCTTTGGTTTAAACCCTCTGGATTTCAAAGCCTGTGGATTTGTTTGGGTAATTGTGAGTGAGGATTTTCTTGATACACTAGGGACTATTCAGTTCAATTGTGTTTCATTTGGTGCTGACTCTGTTTTTTCCCTAAAATATTTTTTCTCTTTTGTATTGTGTGCCTTGAATAAGGCCAAAGGATTCATTGCTGCTTTTCATCTTTCATTATGTAGGGTATGTTCCCTCTGCAATTTTGTTATCTGTTTGTTTTCAACTATATTGACCTTTACTAGGTTTTGATTACAAGTTAGACTTATTTACCCCTAATATTAAACTCATGAAGCCAGAAACACTGTAATTCCTCTGATAGTGAATCAGAAACTGATATTCAGGTTAAGTGACTTTGCCCAGGGTCCCACAATTTGTCAATGATAAAACCACTTTTCAAATCCCAAAGGTTATAATCTTTGTCTATTAACAATTTTTAAACTATGTTTTTATTGATTTTAGAGAGAGGACAGGAGAGGGATATAGAAACATCCATGAGAAACATCGATCAGCTGCCTCCTGCATGCCCCCTCCTGGGGATCGAGCCCACATCCTAGGCATGTGCCCTGACTGGGAATTGGACCAGTGACCTCTTGGTTCATGGGTTAACGCTCAACCAGTGAGCCATACTGGCTGGGCAAAACAAATTCTTTCAACCTTCATCACCTCTTTAACTCTTCTTTATATATGCATATCTACTGACCATATATAATGTATCTAAATTATTTAAGATGTATTTTAACTTAAAAGTAATTTAGTTATTTTATTAATTTAAACATATTTTACTTTGCATCTGTTACTACCATATATGTAAAACCAATATTATTTGCCAGAAATAGAAAGATACCATAACTATTCATACTCTAAAAGGAAAGCAACGTGACATTCTTAAAGAAATACTGATGTTTTTCAGAAAGCAATGACATTCTTAAGGAATACTGATCCCGATGGGAAGGCTCTGAGCTTGACATCATCTATCAAAGTACAGGTTCCTTTAAAGGGAGCTCAGGAACCTTTAGGTGTTTGAGACATGTTATCATCATTGACATGATCTTCTAATCAAGAGTAAAATATAATTGGAATGGGAGTCGTTCACCATGATTTAACGTTATGTGCCCTGACTGGGAATTGGACCAGTGACCTGGGTTCATGGGTTAACGCTCAACCAGTGAGCCATACTGGCTGGGCAAAACAAATTCTTTCAACCTTCATCACCTCTTTAACTCTTCCTTATATATGCATATCTACAATTTGTCGATGATAAAACCACTTTTCAAATCCCAAAGGTTATAATCTTTGTCTATTAACAATTTTTAAACTATGTTTTTATTGATTTTAGAGAGAGGACAGGAAAGGGATATAGAAACATCCATGAGAAACATCGATCAGCTGCCTCCTGCACGCCCCCTCCTGGGGATCAAGCCCACATCCCATTTTCTCTTTGGCTTATGAGCCAAAAAGCTCTCCCATCTAAGTCACGTCTTTGGCACCACACTTTGGAAAACGTGGGAGTTTTACATCTGATTTTCGGGTAAACCTCATTAGGGGCACAAGGGATGGGTTGGTTCAAAAAAAGAGAACAAAGTCTGACACCTCCATTTGGGAAAATAATCACAAGTTCTACCATGCTTATTGCTAATGTTTTTGTACTGCCAGCTAACTTCTGGCTGGAGCTTCCACTTGAACTACCAGCAAATAAAATAGGTAAGGCAGTGTGTAAACACTGATGGAGTCCAACTAGTTCCTGAAGAAGGACCAGAACTCTCTTCTCCTCCTATTTCTTCTCAGTGTCAGAGGTATTCTCCTAGGTTCAACCTACTTTTGTTTCGCATTCATCTCTCCAGTGAATTCGACTCCCTTGAGTGTCACCACAGCCTATATTACAGCTTGCAATTTTACTTGTTAAATTATCTGATAAATATGGAATCATTTCTTTAAATAATACGTTAACATTTTACAGAGGAAATTGCCCAAATGTACCGATGTTTAGATCCTCAAATTTGGATAGATGACTCCGAGTTCATTATATAGCACATAAGACAAGTATGTCTGTTCCAGTCAGCAGCCTCCTCAGAATTAGATAATGGGCTCTTGCTTTAAAATACTTCAAATATAAATTCTTTAACAGGATTTGAAACCTATATAACAGTCTTTTATAAGCCTCATAATCTGTTTGCTCTGAGTTCCAGTCACACAAGCCTTCCAGAGTTTGCTTTTGCTTCATTTTTAATGCTGCACAATTTTTTTTATTTCTTTGGTCCAAAATTCATGCTCTTCATGAATTATCAATCCTCTTCATGTTTTATCAACCAACTCAATCCCTTATGGAATAGATGGTCTGGTCTTCGTGTTTACATAATTTTATATCCTACACATTTCATCTACTGGGGACAGAAAAACTATAGTCACCTAATTATGAAACTCACTAGAGGCCCAGTGCATGAAATTCATGCATGAGTAGAATCCCTAGGCCTGGCTGGCAATCAGGGCCGATTGGATCCTTCCAGCTTCCGGCGGGGGCCTTCCTTGGTTCTGCATCAGCCTCTGGTAGTCAGTGCACATCATCGCAAGCAATAGAACTTCCGGTCTCCCAGTCAAACTCCCACAGGGACACTTTGCATATTAGCCTTTTTTAGCCTCTTATATATAGATAGATAGATAATTGATGTGCTTCTCTCCTCAAAGACTGTAAGCCCATCAAAGCAAAACCAGGATTTAATTTTATTTTTTTTTTGTATTTTACTATCATATTCCTAGTGCCAAGCACACTGTCTGATTCAGAGTAGATGCTAATGAGATAGTCACTGAATGACAATCAGTGCACTCATGGATGTACACATGGACGGATGGGTGACGACTCTTTGGGTATTTATATTTAGGGAGGAAGGAGCATTTCCAGATAACCACAGTGGTTTCCACATATAGCACACATCAGACACCAAACAAGGCGCAGTTAAAAGTGGCAGATGCCGGGACAAGTGGGTGAGGTACAGGCAGGTCTGTTGAAGCTGGATGTTAATTTATTTTTATTTCTTGCTCTTAGAGGGTAGCACCTGTGCACTGTTCTTGCTAATTAGTATCACCTGGTGATGATTGCGTGCGGAGAGCCCGTGAATTCAGATCTTGATTGGATGTCTGTTCGGGATCCTTTCCCCCCAACATTTTCTCTTTCCTTCGTAAATCAGCTGCGATGCTTTTGTTTTCATTCTCTCCTTATGGAACTTGACAATCTGCTTTGTGTATTTCCTTCGAATCAGCACTCAGGCTGCTATCAGTCAAAATCATTTGGCAAAACGGGATGTTGGCCATGGAACAGCAAGAAAGGTTTCAAGGTGAAGGAGGGCAATCATGGGGTTTGCAGCCCCTGATGCTTGGCCTTGCTGTGCCCTTCACCTCGCCTGCCACCCCTCACTACACCCTGCCCCTTTCCGAACTGCTACATGCTCCCCTACTTATTTCTCATGCCCATGTGTTTGGGACATGAGGTGAGGAGGTGGAGGAGGGGGAATGGGATGGAATAGCAGGTTGGGGAGAGCAGGGGGATTGCAATGCAAGAAAATAGATGAGAGCAGCAGGAGGCAGTGGGAAGGCCTGCTGAGAGTGGAGACAGGCAGCATTTATATCCCAACCTTATGTCTCCCAGGCCAGTGTTGGCTCTGCATTCTTCCTTACCGTTCTGGTGTTCCCTCGGTCGGGAATGTCCTTGTCACATGGAATAGTCATACTGTCTTTCAATACCCCGCTCAAAAATCACCTGTGACCCCCACATCAATCAGTCCTGTCCCAATATGCCATTTTTACATTAGTTTTACTGTCTGTGTTTACATGCCTCATTCCTAATGGACTGTGAGTGCCTGAGAAATAAGTGTTTTGGTTTATTCACATACATATTCTTGGAAAGTGCCCAGCTTAGGATAGATGCTGAGTAAACATTTGTTGAAAGAAAAGAAGGTACAAAAGAAGAAAGAAAAGGAGGGAGGGAAGGTGGAGGGAGGGAAAGAGGAAGGGAAGCTATTTGTAACATTTTTAAAAATCTGTTACCCCAAATGCAAAATGATAGAATATGGCATATCAGTATTTGAATCTATTTTTGTTACTTAATATTATGCAGCCTACCCAAATATTCAAATGTTGGACTGCAATAAGCCTCAAGTATATCCATCTATATAATATGTGATATATCTGTATGTTTTTGAAGAAAATGTTTTACTGGCCATGGAAATAGCTTAATGCAATCTTATATGAAATAAGACAATTGTCGTTACTGGAATACTCTCCCCACCTTAAATAATTAGTTTAACGTTTTACAGAGAAAATTTCCCAGCTGAAAAATACTTCACAAAACTAAAAGCCTTTTTACATGAAACTACCCAAATCAAACCTCATCCCAGGCAGATAGAATCTATTCTATTCTACCCCTATATTTTCATAGTACACCTCACTCTCTGTGTTTTACTATCTAGATATTAATGATCTATCTATACGTGTTTCTCAAACTATATGAATGTGCTATTTTTGTTTAAAAATATAAAATAAAAATTCAGTAGTTCATATTTAGTACATCTTACTTAATTTTATGTCCATCAATGACCTTAGAATGATGCCTAATATAAAAAAATTATTTAATGCATACTCTGTGAAAACATTCACTTAACCTCATAAACATCATGTCATTTATCATTATTATAACTACCTGGCACATTTTTAAATGGTTTATTGATTTTTGGAGAGAGAGGAAGGGAGAGGGGGGAGAGAGAGAGAAACACCAGTAGGCTGCCTTCTGCATGCCCCCACCAGGGATAGAGCCCTGACAGGGAATCAAACCAGCAACCTTTTGGTGCAAGGAATGATGCCCAAACAACTGAGCCACACCAGCCAGGGCAATACCTCACATTTTATTGTAACAATATTATAGATAACAACTCTGCAGCTTACAATATTTAAGTAAAAATCTAAAAAATATATTTTTAGGGATTTATTGAGACTGTGAACTTCCGTCTTACTCTCAAATATATTCAGTTTCTACTGTTAAAGCTTGCTAGATATATACTTACTGTATGGGACCAATCGCTATTAAGGCGAAGCGAAAGTGGAAATTATTTTGTGAATTCCAGAATATTATATTTTTACACATCTTTGATGAGCTCTGGGGCAAAGATTTAAGATTTAGTTTTTTAGTATCTGAGTCTAAGGTGAAAATTGCCATTGTTTCTTATACTTTAAGATAGAAAATTTAATGGTAACATCACTTATCTGAATTTTACTCACAGAGGACCTCAGCTGCTTAATACATGCCTATTTAATCAAATTTTAATCAAAATAGGTAGCATACCTCTGCTTTCTGGTCCACAGTGACATGTGTGTTTATGATGCACGGGATATGGCCACGGCCCTCACACATCTTACTGCAAGTGTCTGAGCACGTGTTCCAGAGGCTGTTTCAAGGGTTAGAGGGAAATGTCTGCCTCATCATCTCAATAATGATAGATCCTGATCTACCTCCCGCCATGGGTGCACCTCACACAACATAAGACCTTCTCAGCAGATCTTGCTCTTCTCTCATTTCTCTTAAAATTTACATGCTAAATAGAAATCATTGAGAAGGGAGGCAGGCAGGGAGGGAGACAGGGAGGGGGTTGGGGATTGACTGATTTAACGATGGGGAATGGTTGGAACTGATAAACCATCAACTTGCACTTGCCCTCTAGATCCGTCACCCTAACCCAGTGTTGAGCATTCCAACCACAAGATAATAACCAGCTATGGAAAAAATACTATGCGACAAAAGAACTATCAAAATATATGAATACTGAAAATGTGCAGACTGAACACTTCCAGCTCTAATTATGCGAGTATACAAATCAGCAAAAGCAGCTGTTTTGGGGACTGCATTTCATTGACTTCAGATTAGCAAAGATTTGAAAAGGCATTCATGGACTGCGACACTGCGTCTGTCTTTTGCATCCCTGAAAGGCCCTTCTGTGAGACACTGTTATGATTCAAATGTCATTCACGCTGGAGTAGCAGGAACAAAGCAGCATTTCCAACAGAAGATCTAATTAAGAGAATAATATTTGCCTATTGTCGGCGCCTAATTAGTTTCCCCTGTATTCATGTTTGTAAAGGTGGCTCTGTTATAATTACAGTTCAACAAGGAGTCCTTATGTGCTGCGTCCCATTGTACAAAATGTAGCTAAGATGCTTGAAGGTCTTCTCCTTTCTTCCCGTTCACTTACCAACGCACACAATAGAGATATCAAATGGTTCCATTTCACTCATTGCTTTCTTCTTCGCAGTGTGAGCAGTGCGCTAATAAGTTCAGTGGGGGGAAAAAAGAACTATTATTCTACCATTTAATAAATCAAACTTCTGCAGCATATAAGCTTGCACATCTGGGGGTTATTAGAAGTTCACGGTAGGTTTTCTTGCATTTTAAAAATGAGACTTCTCTCTGACTCTCACTTTCTGCAAAAGGATAATAGAGACAGACTAAGATAAAAATGACATAGGCGTGAGTGGCAAATGCGTGCAAAAATACTGCATTTGTAATGAAACTCTATGTTCATGGGGGAGGGAAAGTGGGCTGAAAGGCAATAAAATGATTTTCTGTGCTGACTTCTCAAAAGAGAAAGTTGATCTTGCCAATTTACTACTCGTCTTTAAGAAAGTGTGTTGAGTTCAATCAGAAACAAGTCAAACCCTGGGCATCTGATTCCTGCGAACTCTCAATCTCGTTTCCCATATTTCTTGAATATCCTCTACCCTAACCTAAAACAATGTAGTATAGCTGCAGAGGAGGCTCATGCCCTGCCCTGCTACGAATAAGTCATAAAATGTCCCTTGCTTCACAAAATAGAATTTCACTTTTTCTTCATGAAACTGTAACTGAGGATGTCCCTGGTTAGCACAGGAATTATTATGTTCACGTGGTGATTCCAATTCCCAGGCTCTCAGATTTCTCTTCTAACCAAGATAGAGACAATGGACAAACAACAACAGCAATAATAAACAAACAAATCCAAAACAACATACTTCTTCAAATTCTGGCCCGTAAGTGACATACATCCCTTAGGCTCACCTCCCATTGGTAAGCATGAGGTCGCAAGACGTGTGTCGGGACTGTATTTTTTGGCTGGGCAACCTTCTCGCAGTGACAATTCCAGATTCTGAAAGAAACAGCAAATTCAGTTGCAGAGCTAACCGTCTTTTCTGCACCATTCCTACCGAACACACTGCTTCATTCCTCTGCCATTTCATTTGGTGATTTTTTTCAGTCAACCTTCAAACTATGTTCGAGCATAATTTCCCTTTCCAGCCATCTGTGATCTGCCCAGACAAGATAAGCAATTGCCTCTTCCTTACAGCTCTAACATCTGTAAATATTTCTACTGGAGTAGGTAAAATGTTTGTGAGTAACCATTTAATTGTCTGTCTCTTATGCTCATTTCTAGTCTCATTTCTACTCATTTCCACTTACTCCCCCCGTGAATTGTTCCTTCCTCCAGCATGGCTTCGATTACTATTTATGTTTTTATGACTTTCACACTTATATCTCTAGAGTAATGCTTTCCCAAGATTTTAACGTTCACAAAGTAGTCAGGGTTCTAAGAGAAACAGAATGAAAGAGAATATACATAGATCAATAGATCAATAGGTAGGTACATCAATAGAGACATAAAGCTAGATACATATATATATATACACACACACATAGACAAGAGTTGGATGACAAATTGGATAATTACAAATTGAAATATATCAGTGTATAAAGAGATTTACGATAAGGTATTGGCTAATGCAATTATGGAGGCTGAATTGTCCCTCAATTAGTTGTCTGCAAGCCAGAGACCCAGGAAAGCCTTTGGTACCGGGTTTGAAGGTTAAACAGCTAGAGAGCTGTGCACATTCCACTCTGGGTCTTGAAGACCTGAGAACCAGGGATGTTAAGAGCAGAGACGGAAGTCCCAGCTCCAGCAGTCAGGAGGAGGATGGATTCAGCCTCCCTGTGCCTTTCTGTTCTATCGAGGCCCTTAGTGGATTGAGTGGTGCCCACCCATCTTTGGGAGAAACATCTGGTTTACTCAGCCCACCCATCCAAATGCGAATCTCTTCCAGAAACACCCTCACAGACACCCCCAGAAGCGACTTCATCAGCTCTCTGGGTATTCCTTGGCCCAGTCAAGTTGATTCCCCCAATTCACTGTCACATATAGCAATACCTACTTGGAGATATTTGATGTGAATGATCTCTTTTATGTTGCTGCATTTCAAACACCTAAAAATTTTGTGACATACAGCAACCATTTGGGGGAAGGGGAGGGAGAATGGAAAGAACAAACACAACTACCCAAAACTCATCCCTTTAGCACAATTAGATGACGGAGAAATCCAAGTGACCCAAAATATATGAAACAAAGTAGGATGGGGAATAACCAACTATGTGCGAAAGCAGGACGTGAACAAAGAAAACCAGAGATGGATCAAAAGGCACGCGGCTCAGGTGGAAGAGGCTCCTACTGTTTAAATATCAGAGTTCTTGGCATCCACAATAATAACAGTACTGGATTATAATACATAGTCATATTCAAAATAAATTCTCAAAGATACCCAGTTTCCTCTAGGTGAGGGATTAACTGCTGGCAAACGGGAGTCTCTTTCTTTTCTGTCCTCTCTTCTCACTGCTGCTGTGCCAGCCACTCTCCTGCTTGCCTTGTGGTTATGCCTGGAGAAATTGAGGACATCAAGGACTTCCTGCTCACAGCCAGACGAAAAGATGCCAACGCTGTCAAGATCAAGAAAAATAAGGTTATTATGAAGTTCAAAGTTGGATGCAGCAGATACCTGTCTACCTTGGTCATCACAAAGCGAAGGCAGAGACACTGAAACAGTCCTTGCCCCAGGCCTGGCTCTGGAAGAGCCGAATTGAACCAGGCACTCTCCTCTCTGTCCTCTTAGATTCTGATTCTAATTTTACGAATTAAAAAAAAAAAAAAGCAAGGAAGGAAGAGGAAGTGAAAATTTTAAGAAAAAGAAAAGAAAAACTGTTTGAGGATAATAATGCCAGTTAGTAAATGTATAAAGGATGATATATATCCTTTTAATAACTATTTATTTATTTATTTTTAATCCTCACCCGAGGATACTTTTCCATTGATTTTTAGAGAGACTGGAAGGTGAGAGGGAGAGACAGAGAGAAACACCGATGTGAAAGAGATACACATTGATTGGTTGCCTCCTGAATGCCCCCGACCAGGGACAGGATCCTGCAACCTAGGTACATGCTCTTGACCAGAATTGAACCTAGGACCCTTCAGTCTACAGGCCAATGCTCTATCCACTGAGCCAAACTGGCTAGGGCTCAGTAACTGTTTTGTAGACACCAAAGTAATAATTATTCCAGGCAATGATCACCACTGAATATTAAATGCTTAAATAAAATTACTGGAATTTGAATATTTACTACTTCCCAATTTCTAACCTACCTATCACACTAAAATCCCTTAATTGCAAACTTCTCAAATATAACACTGCACTATAACCCTTCATTGTAACAGGAGAAAAAATATATATATATAGTAGAATAGAAAGATCTAGCAGACACCACCTTAACCATGTGATTTTGTAACACCAATATCATTGTCTGCGTTTTTGGTAGTAAAAGCTCTTGCCAAACTCATAAGGCCTGCCATGAAGGACATATTTTACAAACGATGAAACCAGCTCAGAGATTTCATGAATAAAGAAACCCAAAGTTTCTCTTGAGATCTCAGAAGTAAACTTGAGCGTTTCTGGTTACAAATCTCTTATGGATAGACCAGGGCATCTAAAGACTTCCTCAAGGACTCCAGTAGGTAAGGAGTCTACTGCTGATCCTCAGATGGTCTCCTGGGGCTGTCACTCACATACTTGAAAATCCTGGAGAACATCATTCCTAATTAGTCTAATTAGCATAAACTTCTGTCTGGGCAAGAGCTTGCAAGAAAATATTACTTAACCAATAATTACCCCTAGTGGATTTGTCCTATCTGCCCTCATAGATTCTGAACTCTGAGAGGACAGCAATGTTGGCTTTCCTACCTATCCTTCACCATCACTGAGTAGATTCCCTGGCCCCATGCATGTACTCAATCACTGGCAATATGAATTGAATTATATTAATAGACTAGAGGCCTGGTGCATGAAAATTCATGCATTGGAGCGGGGGTTCCCTCAGCCCGGCCTGCCCCCTCCCACAGTCCGGGAGCTGTCAGGGGTGGGAGGTGACCTGGCAATAAGGGGAAGGTGATGCCCCCATCATACCTCTGCTGCTGCCACTTCTGGCAGCATAAGCCTCAGCCAGCCCTGGTTACCTGAGCCTCAGACAGCCCAGGCAGCTTGGCAGCTGCCATCCAAGGCTTGCCTGTTCCTCGGGCCAGCCCTGGGTGGCTGGGTAGCCAATATACAAGGCTTGCCTGCACCTTGGGCTGGCCATGGACGGCTGGGGGGCTGAGGAGACTGGGGAACTCCAAAGGCATGCCACAGAGTGGTCAGACCCACCTGGGGGCGGGCCCGGCCATGCCGTGTACCTACTGCCTCGACAGGACTGAAGGGACTGGGCACTGCCATCTTGTGGCTATGGCTGCTGCCATCTTTGAGGGTGTGACATTCAATTATCGTATTCCCTCCTTATTGCCTGTGGGTGTCACCATCTTTGTGAGGGTGTGATGGTCAATTAGTATATTCCCTCTTTATTAGATAGGATGCTTCCCCCATTCCCAACAGAGTTAGAAAATACTAAGGGTAGATCAGCTATTTCACCCCTCCTCAACTTTTTTTAAAAACTTTATTTTCTCCAAGTTACTTCAATGTCTGTTCTTCAGGGTTCTAGCTCAATACACATCTCATTCATGAAAGGACCACAATAACCTCTTTTCTAGGTGGTAGGGATTTCATATATACATCATCCTATTTCTATGAGTGTTTTGTTCTTTATCCTTAACAAAATGTAGTTGAGGGGAGGGATTGCATTTCCCTATAATATCTAGCTACACTAGGCAAAAACAGTATGTGCATTTGAAAATTTCTGGGTCTTACATTCAACCTAGGCTTGAGGCTCTAAATCTTAATGATCAAATGATAGAGGCATTTAACTCTCTAAAATGATAGAGATCCTAGCAGGCAGGAAAGAAGGTAGAGAAGAAAAAGAGAACACATTTGAGGCCTATATGCTGTGAATGTTTTATATCATCATAGCACCTCAAAGAAGTGGAAACCACCGAAACCGGTTTGGCTCAGTGGATAGAGCGTCGGCCTGCGGACTCAAAGGTCCCGGGTTCGATTCCGGTCAAGGGCATGTACCTTGGTTGCGGGCACGACCCCAGTAGGGGGTGTGCAGGAGGCAGCTGGTCGATGTTTCTCTCTCATCGATGTTTCTAACTCTCTATCCCTCTCTCTTCCTCTCTGTAAAAAATCAATAAAATATATTTAAAAAAAAAAAAAGAAGTGGAAACCACAACTCTAATTTTGTAGATGAATAAACAGCAAATGTGAAAGACTTAGAAATTCACTCTTGATCACATGAGAGTAACTAAGAACTTTACATTCAGATGCTTGCACAGTCCCTTATCTTTCTCCCATACCACAACGTGTCGACAAGGCTGCCATTGTGAATCCGGATTGTACCCTAGCTCTGATTGAGTTCCCGTAAGCAATCACAAGTACACTTTAAGGGACTTAAACCCCTTGAGATGCATACATATATAGGTGTGTTCCTATTTGTTGAATAAATGAAATGCCTGGAGCCCATAAGCACTCTACTGCTCTTAGATCGTAGGGCTGCACACAGCACTGGAAAATATATCAGGTGGCTTCATTCTGTTGCAAAAAGTCCCAGGTCATGTTCTTCAACAAATGACCCTGCTGCCTCCCCCTCAGCTGGGAGGACAACTGTGCTCCCTCGGTGATCACTCTCCTCCAAATTGTTCTAATCTCCCATTTGCAACTGCATCTCTAAATGTCTGGGTCACCCAGAGAAGCAACGGATACAGATAAATTACCAAGATAACCTTTTGCCGAGGTTGTTAACATGATTGATAGGAGTCATTACATCAGCTAGAGATCATTATTTTTTATTGGTAAAATGAGATTTTCCCAACAAGCCACGCCAAGGAGGTCCTAACTGAGGTGGAGAAAAGGTCTCCTTAGGGACAGTGGGGAGTCTCTTGTCTGGACTTCTGACACTTCAGTATAATGTCCTAACGTGCATGAGTCATGGGCGGGAGCCAAGAGATAAAGTTGTAGGACAGCGGTTCTCAGGAGTGCGGACACCAGAATCGCCTGACAGCTTCTTCAGTCAGGTTGGTAGGCCCTAACCCGAGAATTTCTGACTCAGCAGGTTTGCCATTGGGCTGAAGAATTTGAATTTCTAACAAATGTCCCAGATAATGCTGACACTGCTGTTTCTGGGACTGTACTCTAAAAGCCATTACTTTAGAACAATGTTTGGTACACACTCAGGAGTCCCCATCTAGGACTGAACCCTCTGTCTTTCCTTTTAAGTATGTTGGGTTTTTGGTTTTGTGTTGTTTTTTGTTTTGTTTTTTGTAAATAATAATAAATTCCAGCCTTATTAAATAATAATCTGAAAGGTTACCTAAATTTATTAATTCACTTGTAAGATGTAACAGACGTTTATTGTATACTTGCTATGTACTAGATTAGTATCAAATAGTGAGATTCAAGAGGAAAAAGATAAGCTCCTATCACAGATGTGTGAAATAGTGGTTATTCCCACTGGTTCTGAATTGCTAAAAGGGCAGTTTTCTGGTCTCAAAGGTTGACATAAAAGAAAACTCATAGATCATTGGCATATTTTAGAGATGTTCTCATGATGTGCTTTATGTGTAATAAGGTTCCCACATTATGGTGGCAGGGACCGGAGAGATATATGTTACTGGCAATTTGAAGACAAGTTATTATGTATTGTATGCATCTACTTAGGCTGCTATAACAAAATACCATAGACTGGGTGACTTAAACAACATACATTTACTGGAGGCTGGGAATTCTGAGATCAGAATTCCCAGCCTCCAGTAAATGTATGTTGATGGTCCTTTCCCTGGCTTATGGTAGGTAGACACCTTCTTACATGTTTTAATGTGGCCTTTTTTTGTGCATGGCAAGAGAGAGAGAGGTGGAGGGATATTCTTCCTTTTATAAGGCCACTAATCCCATTATGAGGGCCCTAACCTTATGACCTAATTCAACCCTAATTACCTCCCAAAGCCCTATCTCCAAATACTATAATAATGGGAGAGGGGCTGGTTAGAGCTTCAAAATGAATTTTGAGGAGACAAAACATTCAATCCATGATAGATAGATAGATAGACAGATAGATAGATAGATAGATAGATAGATAGATAGATAGATAGATGATAGATCATTTTATTATATTACTAGAGGCCAGGTGCACAGATTCTTGTACCAGTGGGGTCCCTCAGCCTGGCCTGTGCATTCTCGCAATCCGGGACCCCTTGGAGGATCTCAGATAGCCGATTTTGGCCTTATCCCCACAGGCCCGATCCAGACAGGAGGGAGCCCGATCCTGTGCATTGAGCGTCTGTCCCCTGGTTGAAAGTGTACGTCATAGAGACCGGACAACTAGTCATTCAGTCATTCGGTCATTTGGTCACTTAGGCTTTGATATATATAGATGTATTTTTTTATATAGGTTCCTTTACACTTTAAGAATCATATTATGTGAAAGGACTCTCTTCCTATAAACAACAGAGAAATAAATACCCAAAATATATTGAATGTACTTTGCATGCATTATCTTATATAACTTCAATATAATATCATAGAGACCCTGGGAATTAATAATTACTATTCCCAATTTACAGAAAAGGAAACGTAGACTTAGAAAGGCTAAGTTGTTCAGGTTGACCAGCTGGTAAATGTGAGTGCCAGAATTTGAACCTAATAGTTCTGATGTCAAATGTTAGTTCCATTACTTCCAATTGCCTTTCCAATTAACACTTGGAAATGTTTTGCTTGATGGGTGAGAGATTGCTGGTGACTGCCTCAAGAAGTAACTCATTCAAATTGTATTAGAAATCCATTTATATACAAATATACTTTGATTTCTTGAGTAGGTCTAGTCATTCATTTTTTTTAATTGCATTGAGTTTGTTTCTAGTTACCATTTTTGAGAAGTAAACACTGAAAGATGAACCTTTTTCTGGAGTATCTTAGTCTAGTGTAGATATTGCTATGACCCAATAGTCCTCTCATGAGAACCAGTGTCCATCACATGACCAGTAGGGCTTGACATCTCCTACCTCTTTAAACCACTCTGGACACATGTCCAAAGACAAATAGACATTGGACTCTATTAAAGTTTAAGTAGTCTTTACTGAGAAAATAGGATAATTGTTTTAAGGATATTCAGAAATTTCCCACAATGAGGATGTCTAATGAGTATGGATACCTCTTTATAGCTTTGCCAGTTTAAGAGTGATTTTCTTGTTAACATGTCTGTGACTGGTCTACAGGATAAATAATGTTTTTTGCCCCAATAGTGCAACTTTATCTTATCCCATGAAAAAAAAAAAAACAACTATGCTCATCTATGTATATGAATCTAAATGTCTATAATATGCTTTACTTATATTAAAATGTCTTTTGCACCTTGCCAATATTTAAAAATACTTTTTTTCATTGCCATAATAAATGTTGCCATGCCGACATTGATTCTTAACATCCGATTTTAGCCCTGATATCTGGAAGGAATAGGGAATCCATTTTTGAATTTGATATCAGGAAGGAGTGAAGAAAAGAGGGAAGCCACATTTTAAGAAATAATAAATTTAAATACAAACACATGTCATGACACCCTTATGACATGGGAAGAAACATGATAAAGCCAGTAGAGATGAGAAAGAACTCTGGTATTAAAAACCTTTATGTTGCAGGTTAGATAAAATGAGGACTGATATGCTAAGTAAATTGTCGTTAGCAGCATCGTTATATTGGAGCAGATTTAGTTTCTTGGCTCTCAGTCCATAGTCTTCCATGAACACTGCATTTCTTTATAATATTTAATGAGTCTCTTTCACTCCCCAGTTGCCCTCCCACATCCATGCCACACCCATTTGTGGTAAGTGGTATTGTATAACTTGAAGCTGTCCTTCCCATCGATATCCAGAAATGAGAATACATTCTGCCAATAAATGTGTCTATAAATAGGTACAATTATGCCTGTTGGGTTTTCTTGGCAATTACAAATTGCTTGCTGATTGTGCACACTGATCTAAAGGATTTTTAAACTTTTTGAAATATACTGACTTCTCTCCTGGTGACTGGGAGGTTTGGACTCAAACAAAATCCTGGGGCAGATAGAACAGGAAATAAACTAGAGACAACTTTCTTTACTTCTTGCCAGGGACTGAGTTGTTCTAGGAAAATATATGAAAATGGGGACAAAATGAATGCAAAAAGAAAATCATTTGCCTTCAGTATTATGAGAATCTCATCACTGTGTGGAAACATTGGTAATTCATATTAACTTAACTATTTTTTTTCTTGGAGCTTCACAATGTATTATAGAGATATTGAAGAGAACATTACTTGCATTTTTTTTGCTTGAGGAAAGTTGTGCCACATCATTGAGGGAAACCTGTATACTTCATTTCTTAAAATGGCACAGCAAGGTAAAAACAAGAGAGTTATGATTGCTCCAAAAATAAATTTTAGCCATACCCATATACCACATGACTCAATCTCTAGCCTCCCCAAATTTTTACCTTTGCTTTGAAAGGAGAATGTGATGATTATCTAAGTGGAATTTGCTGAAGTGGAAATTTTTAAGCTCAGATTTTTCTGCACATTGGCTATAGTAGATGTCTCTTATTTATGCCTGTCCAATAGGAATGCCCACTTATGAGAGGGACCCACCCATAATGTTGTAGTTTGAGTGATGAATCTACACCCAGCTGCAGAGGGGGGCATGTGACTTAGGCCAGCACAATCAGAGTGTGGCATTCCCTTTCACAATGATTACTTAAGGAATCATCCAATCACAGCTAAACAGAATTCATCAACATTAACCCAAGGAAGCTAGAAGGATCTATGCATGTCTTTCAAGGGGGGGTGGGGTGGGCCATGTTTTGATAATTTTTTCTTAATTTCACAGGAATGAAACCTGCTAAGAAGGAAGCACAATGGTGGGGTAAAAGAGAGACACACACACAAAGACAAAGGGTAAACAAAGTGAAGAAAATGAATTTGATTGAAACTAGAAGGGGTGAATTTATCTTTCTGGCTTTCTATAATTGCTAAAATATCAACTAATGTATTTGTTATATTGCTTAAACATGATAATTAGAAAATGCCTTAATGTGAGTTTTTAAAAATTTATCTTTATTGTTGAGAGTATTACAGATGTCCCCCATTTTTCTCCCATTACCCCTTCCACCCCACACCAGGCTTTGACCACACTATTGTCTGTGCCTATGGGTTATGCATATGTGCATATAAGTTCTTTGGTTAATCTCTTCCTGCGAGGAATTGCATAAAAACTGAAGTCAGTGCCCTATTGGACTGAAAGTTATTTCAAAAAATGCTTTATTTATTTGGCTAATGTTACTTGCCATTTAGTTCCTTCTACAAGATGTAATTGTATGATAGTCCTGCTTTTATGTTTTCCTCTTTGTTAGTGAAACATAAAACATTTTCTCTCAATTAATCAAACTGCAACATTATCAAAATTTTAACATACAGAGTGGGAAATTTCCACACATCTCAATAACTATTTTGGACACTTGCAGTTAAGCACATTAAGATGCTTATTAGTGGAGAGTTGTGGAATGAGCCTCAATTAGTAAATTAGACTGTATTCATTACACTTCACCAAATGCTCATTAACAGATTGTTTGATTTTTTTTTCTGCCCATGACAGGGGGAAAAAGGAAAGAAAAAAGGATTGTGGGGAGTGAGTTTGCCCTAACAGCAATATGGAAATGAAGTCACATGATGGTCCTTTTGCTTCCAGCTGCGTGGAGTGAAAAAATAAATAAATAACTCTTGTAGCTGTTATTAGTGAGACTTTGTTTGGAGCTAAGTATTAGAAAGATGGACTCCAGGCCACTAAGGACACCATTTGGCATTTTTTTTTTTTTTACAAAAGTCTTTACTTAAAAAAAAAGTCTATTTCCAAGAAAAATAGAACTCATCAAACAGCTCATTTTGATTAAAGGATACCCTGAAGATCTTGCCAAATCTTTTTTAGGATGTATGGCAATCCAGGATGCTTCCTGCCAAATTCCCCAGCTCCCTGCATCCATCAGAGACAGAATTCCATGGCTTCCTAATGGCTCTGAGCCTTCCCAGCTGCCTCCTCATTTGGTCTGACACAGGTCTTTCCTCTAAAGTCTCTTCATGTTTATTTCCATCTTGGTGTCTGCTTCTTGGATGATTCATCCTAACACAATAAGCAAAGAAATTTCTCTCTCTCTCTCTCTCTCTCTCTCTCTCTCTCTCTCTCACACACACACACACACACACACACACACACACACACACACACACGGTTTCTGGGGCCCCATAGTTATGCATATTCTATAACTTTGGTGATGATGGTAGCAATGAGGATGAGAGAGAGAACAACACAGGCTTCATCTTGCCCTTTCCTGGGAGGCTAGGATAGTGACCATGAACTTGCTGGGAGGGGAGGGGGGAGTTCAAAGAGGACTCAAGTTAGAGATGGATACTAAAGTTCATAGACCCTTTAACTGTTTCTTGCAACTGTGATAATGTGGTTTTATTTTCTTCTTCCAAGAATAAACAATAAAACGATAAAGTCTTTTCTAAAACTTAGCTTTTGATGAGAATTGCTCTTAGTGTATAAATGTAAAGCAATTTAGACATTTCAAATAAATATGCACATTTTTATTAGATACCATAAAGATTGAAAAGTGATGGCTTGGTAAATTTATATTAGTTCAAACATTACAAATCATCTTTAATACTAGATATTATATATATATGTATATATATAATTTATTTGGAGCTAAGTATTAGAAGGCTGTTTGCTCATATTTAAGTGCCACATTTAATGTCATAGAAATAAAGAGCAGTCCTGCTGGTGTGGTTCAGTGGTTGAGCATCGACTCATGAACCAAGTGGTCACCAGTTCAATTCCCTGTCAGGGCACATGCCCAGGTTGCAGGCTTGATCCTCATAGGGGCATACAGAAGGCAGCCAATTGATGATGTTTCTCTCTCATTGATGTTTCTATCTCTCTATCCCTCTCCCTTCCTGTCTCTTTATCCCCTTCTCTTCCTCTCTCTAAAAATCAATGAAAACATATTAGAAAAAGAAAGGCAATAAAGACCAAAAAAGATTGTAAATAAAATTAAAATATATGAAATGTAAAGATCACATAATGTAAAACATAATAATATAGATAATATCTATAATAATAAAAGCATAATATGCTAATTAGGCCAGACAGCCAAACGACCTGACCTTCTGGATAAAGCTGGGGCTGCGAGGGCCAAGGGCAGCCACCGTGGCTGCAAGGGCCAAGCCCCTTGCACGAATTTTGTGCATCAGGCCTCTAATTAAATATATAAAATACACATAAATATTGGCATTTGATAGAAGTATAATTGTCTTATCATTATAAGTACTTAATCTTTTACAAATCGCCCAAAACAGGGATCGGGCCTAAACCAACAGTCGGACATCCCCCAAGGGGTTCCCGATTGGAGAGGGTGCAGGCTGGGCTGAGGGAACCCCCCTTTCCGTGTACGAAATCTGTGCACCGGGCCACTGGTTTTGAATATAATGCACATAAACTATTTATATCAGTAACTGAAAAATATGAAGTGCATCTTTATTAGAAATAGCTGTAAGTCATTTTACCTTCCATTGATAATAGAACTATTCTACACACATGTTCTCTTTTATGTCACAAGTCCAATCTCAGGCCTTAGTTAATTAGACCTGTAATAAAAACCAGACCTAGGGGAGGGGAGGCACCTTCAATGAGCAGCAAGAGCAATAAGGCACAGGCTGGTATAAAACATGTGAACCAGGGATAAACTGGTCTGATGAGATTATTTCTCTCAGAAACTAGAAATAAGCCCTGGCTGCTTTGGCTCAGTGGATAGAGCATTGGCCTGTGGACTGAAGGATCCCGGGTTTGATTCCAGTCAAGGGCTTTTGCTTTGGTTGCAGACAACCAAACTATATGTCTCTCTCACATCAATGTTTCTTTCTCTGTATCTCTTCCCCTCTCTTCTACTCTCTCTAAAAATCAATGGAAAAGCAAAAAAACAAACAAACAAAATAAACAAAAAAGAAAGAAACCTGAATTAAGAGATAGGGGAAGAAGCTGACAGCTGTAGAACTTGCCTGTGAAAACTCTTGTTGTCCATGGGTACCTGAATAATGGAAATTCTAAACAGAAGCTAACAGCAACAGCAATGGCAGCATAGCCTGGGCAGTGCTAACAATCCCACTAACAATGGCAGAGAACAGCAGAGATGAACTTACATCTATTTCCAAAAATATCGCAGTCTGAATTTCAGTAAGACCCCCATTTCAAGTCATGTCAGGGCCCCAGTTCCAGGCCTGCAGTGGGTGCAAACTTTCCCTGATACAGTGCAGGGTGGTCTGTGTGGCTAAATGCACATCCTTGTCCAGGAGGAGTTGGGATCCCTGTGTCACTTGAGTTTGAGTACATCCATGTCTGGAAACAAGAAAAGCCTTAATAGAATATTATCTACTAGAGGCCCAGTGCATGAATTTGTGCATGGGTAGGGTTCCTCGGCCTGGCCTGTGAACGGGGCTGATCTGGGCCTATCAGGGCAGGCTGGCTGTGGGGAGGGACTGCGGGAGGTTGGCTGTGGGAGTGCACTGACCACCAGGGGGGCAGCTCCTATGTTGAGTGTCTGCCCCCTGGTGGTCAGTGCACATCATAGCTACCAGCCAGTCATCCAGTTGTCGGGTCATAATGGTCACTTAGGCTTTTAAATATATATATAGATGTGGACTTAACCAGGTTATTTATCCTGCTTGCTCATCTACAAAAGGGAAATAGTAAAACCTACCTCAGATTCCTGTCCTAAGATTCAATGTGAGAAAACATGAACTTATCTTGGTGCTGAACTCTTCCAAAAGATGGCTTTTCCATTTCCTTCCCTACAGCATAGGATTGATTTAGGTGACCCCTGCTGATTCTAATTTTAGTTATCCTCTTGCCTTTCTGAAATAGTCTAAGCAGCAAAATTGTAGAATTGATTCCCATCCTCTTATTTTCCTCAAAAGTATTTGAGTTTTAAAAGAAAAAAGTGTTAGTAGTCACATGCCCTGGTTAAAACCCCAAACTAGGAAGACATCAGTTCCCTAAGGCCTCCCCCTAGCAGTTTACCTATGAGTCTGTGGCACATATTGGCTAACTAGTACAATCTGGTTTTTACCTCTCTTGCTTCCCTTTCCCAAGAGGCAGATTTTTTAAAAGATTTAACACCATTCCGAACCATATGCTTCAAAGGAAAAGTGGGGTGGGGGGGGAGAAGATAAAGTCTGTTACTAACAATGAACACTTTTTGTCAGAGAAATTGCACTGTCCCCCAAACTACAAACTTACAAGTGAAGCCATAAACCCAATATCGTTTTCTCCATTGTCCTTTTGAGTTGGGTATCAAAACACATTGCCATTTTTTTCTTATTGTGTGGTTTGTTTGGTTTTTAAATTAATAGTTTCCCCCAATAGCCCTATAATAAAAATGCTGATGCATTGTAGCTGCAGATTATAAGATTTAAGTACAGATCATAAGGGCATTTTTGAGTTTTACGGTCAAAGGTTGGCTCAAACAGTAGGGAAATCTGAGAATATAATCTCATTCCAGGCTTGCTATTTCAGATAGTTAGAGTAACGTCAACCTTCATCTCCATGCCCAACTGTAATGTCAAAGACATTCTATTGCTCATCCAACATTCAGAAACACTTTGCAATGAAGTTGTGTTGATTGGAATGTGTTTCCAGAGATTTGTGATCTTTAAGATTGTCTTGAATAACTCTTGACTCTTTTTCTCATCCTTCCACCTGTGAATAAACTAGATATTTGAGGAGAGGATTTCATTAACTGAAGTCACATGGGTCTAGAAATTCCATTTCAAAATAGCACTAATTAAATTTCCTTAATCCTACTGAAGCTTTTAGCTGTAAGTTGCAGCTATTGCACATGAAATCCATAAGCCTGCTATTCAAATGTCATGCCTCTTTATTATTATTTATATGAATTTATTGGCTGGATGTGTCTCTGTGGCCTCCGGGTATGAGAATCTTTAAGTTTAATTATGAAGCTCATTCTGACATTCTGAGTCTTATCACTCCTAACCAAACATAGATGAAATAACATCAAAGCAGAACATACACACATACACAAAGATGTGCACCCTCAGGACATACCATATCCAACCCACCAGCAAGTTAGCAAACCCATAGGAACTAGGAAAAGACACATGACAGGAGACATCTTATTAGAATACAAAGCTTTTACTATTTAAATTTATTTTAAAGTGGGAAGTAGAACCACATGGAAGATACACTCCACTGTATAACGTGATTCATTCATTGCACACAGCTTCTGCTGCAGGCCTTGTGGGGATTCCTAGAGCAACAAACAGATACCTTCTTCTCACACCCCAAGGACATGGATCCTTATGTAGGAAACAGCTCTGGCCTTAGGTCTAATTCTCCTGTCCAAGAATCAGAAAGAGAAGAATGGATGGCTCTTCTTTCAAGTATGCCAAAACAAAATTAAATTAATAATATTAAGTCACTGTCAAGGTCATGGAAGGTGGTCATGCAAGGCCCATTTCCTAATGCATTTTCAGTTTGGGGGTTTGTTGAAAATCATCATCATCATCACCTTATCAGCAGTATCTCCATTAACATGATCATCATTGCTTCCATTGATTTATATCACATATTGTTACTTTAAAAAACTTGAGTATCTGATCTCACTTGGCAATAATAAAAATTTATTTTTTCCATTTAAATATATTTTTATTGACTTCAGAGAGGAAGGGAGAGGGAAAGAGAGATAGAAGCATCAATGATGAGAGAGAAGCATTGATTGGCTGCCTCCTGCAGCCCCCTCCTCCCCACTGGGGATGGAGCCCACAATCTGGGCATGTGCCCTGACTGGGAATCGAACTGTGATCTTCTTCTGGTTCATAGGTCAGTGCTCATCCACTATGCCACGCCGTTTATGTATTTTTAAACGTGAGATGAGGAAAATGATACCTACACAGTTAGAATTTGTAAGCTACATTCAATACATAGACTAATGTATTAATGTATCTTTTAAAAGTTGTTTTTAATTCCTGTTTTCCCAGCTCTCATATAACTTCATTATTCCAAATTGGAAATATAATAAGTTTTACTTAAATAGCTTTAATAGGCTGCCTATGAGATGAGCACAGGTCTGATCTTAGAGTTGACACAGTGGGTTTTTTCTAGGGCATCATCAATCTATGTCCAATTTTCTGAACGGTTTCTATTTTTGATTTCTTGCTAAACTCTGACCCACTGTGACCCTCCACAGCTTACTCTTTTTGGAGACGTGGAGATGAGATGGAATATGTGGAAACAAGTACTTTTTTTTTTTCCATTTGCCTCATAGTCTTTCTTCAGTTTTCTTTATATCAGGAGCGATAACAACAAAGTGCCAATAGACTAAAAAAAGAACATCTGTTTCCTATGTTTTCCATCATAAGGACATTTGAAGTGTGAGATTCTTTTTCTAAAAGATCAACACTTTAAAAATCCTTCTGATGACAAACTGTGCCTACTTCTAGATCATGTGGCAGTAAAACACTATTACATAGCTCATCACACCCGGGATGAAGTGTCGGCTGCGAAACATGATGATTTATGTGTATATTCAACATTTGTTTTTGGAAGCCAGACTGACTTCTCCCTTGATTTGTTGCAACGAAAAAGATCGCTACTTAATTCTCTGTAATTAGTGATCCTTAATTCCATCAAACAACGCGGTTACACACAAAGCATTCGCCGCACCTTGTTTTCCTGCAAAAATGCTCATCAGCGCCCTTAATTACCTCCTGACATCACTGGGTTGTGGTTGTGGACTTCCACACGCTACTGTGTACCGCATGGCTCATAAAGCCTAACGAGAATAAGTTCATTAAATTAATCCCAATAATTAACACACGGCTGCCTGCTTCTCAGATGTCTAATTTGTGACACGCGCTTGGCAAATGTTTTCATCTGTGGAAGCAGAGTGGCATTCGAAAAGCCTTTTTGAGAGAAGCTGAAATTCCTCCTTATTAGAATGTCTTTGTCAAGTGCACGATCCACTCATGATATATATTAAGAAAGAGACCCAGCCTCGGGGACAATAAAAATAATATAAAATGTTGACCAAATGAGAGAGGGTTCATGATGGTGATTTTTTCCCCTCGTGGAGTGTTTGGAAAGTAGAAAGAAGAAAAATTATTTTGTTTTCATATCTCAGTAATTCCACTGGGTGAAAGGGCTTACCTCTATCCATTCCTGACTGCCATCTACTCCCTAAATTGCTGGTTCCAATAATTTCCTAAATTGCTCCATTTACCCAAGTCATGTGTTGATATGCCCAAAATGTATACTAACAGGTCATTAGTAGCCCATGCATTCATAAATAGAGGGTGGCATTCACTCTTCAAATGACCCTGAAATTATCTGATATTAACACATATCTTACTCAAGTCTAAAGCACAAGTAAAAGAGTAGAATAAAAGATAACCCTTTCTATTCTCTACTCTTGTGCCGTATTTTAAATTACTGTGATGTGGAACAGATTCTAGCATATAGTAGGTGCTCAACCAAGTCAGCTGAACAAGTTAAAAGGTAAATAAAAATATTTTGAATATATTTTTATTGATTTCAGAGAGGAAGGGAAGGGGCGAGAGAGATAGAAAGATCCATGATGAGAGAGAATCATTGATAGGCTTCCTCCTGCACAACCCCTGCTGGGGATCGAGCTTGTAACCTGGGCATGTGCCCTGACCAGGAATCAAACCAGGACCTCCTGTTTCACAGGTTGATGCTCAACCATTGAGCCACACTGGCCGGGCAAAATTATTTTTAATCATGAATTTATTTAATTACTCTGAGTTTTTCAAGATAAGTGCTAGTTTTCTTTAAATTTTACATATACCTTATATACTGCATTTCACCATTTCTCAGCAATATACTATCTAAACACTTACTGAGCTAAAAGTGAAAAATATTCAGATCTCTGTTGTTCAGCTTCTTCTCAAAAGTGCTCCTCTGAACCACTACTCTTTTGGGTCATAATTGTAATGGTGTTTGTTAGCAATTCTGTGGAGCTACCTCCTCTCCTCCCCCCCCCCTTTTTTTTTTTTTTACTTTTTTGTCCCCAGCAGTGATATATACCATACTTGCACACATCAGGGAATACTTAGTGGAGCTTCAGCCCAAGGAAGAGCCCTATGATATAGGTAAATTAATATCGAACGCTAGAACAAAATAGAGACTTAGAGGACAATGTCATACCTGTGGTAACACCATTTACAGATAAAGTCATCACCGGTGTTTACTTGTTTTGTTTTCCTATTATGAATCTGAAATTTCCCCAATGGCCTTTATCAGTATATTTGTTGACTAACTTTGTAGAAAAAATAGTATAGGTAGTTTTACATATGGGTGTTTTTTTCCCCATAAAACACATGTAGATTTGAATCCTGGCTCCTACAAGTGAACTGTATGACTTGTACTTAACTCAGCATTGCAGACCGTGCAGTAATACTTTGGGGATACTAAAAACACTGCCCCATGAGGTAGTTTTGAAGTTAGGATAAGAGCATTCAATATATGTGTAGCCGTTTTTAAGATGACAGTGACCTGCTATGAATCCTGGAATGTCTTGAAAGAATGAGGATGAGGAACAAGTCCTGGAGGTCCTCTCACCCATATCTGAAAAGGAAGGATGGAGAGAGGATGCAAACATGAATCGTGATGCAAATCCTAGTTTCCTATTGAGCAGGAATTCCCCAGTTAAATCCTAATGCTCGCAAAGCCCCGGTACTTTATTAAACACAATGCAGACAAAAAGTAGAAACTGATTTAAATACAAGAATTAAGAAAAATGCTGAGAAAAGGAGCTTAAATTCATTCATGAAACGTAGACTATGTAAAACAAAGAGATCTAGGACGGCTGTATAAAACATGGTCTTTGAAGTCTCTGTAACCTGGATTAATATCCCACATTTGCACTTAAAAGTTCATGGCCTTGGGCAAGTTATTTGACATTGCAAAGCTCTAGGTGTCTCTTCCCAGGGCACAGGATTAGAACATGCCTATCCTATTGAAGTTTTTGAAAGCAGAAAAAAAAAAACAAAAAAAGGCTCCAATTAGAAAGAAAACTCTTTTTTGGTAAATGAGATTTGTTCTTTATTTCTGGATGAAAATGAAATAACAACTAATTCTCCAAGTTTGAAAACCATCAAAGAGTTTCCAAATACCTTACCTCATTTTATTCAAACAAAATTCTTTATAGTGGTTATCAACTGAGGGAGATTTTGCCCCACCAGGGACATTTGGAAATTTCTGGAGAGATTTTTCGCTGTCAACACTGAGGTCTGTGGGGTGGAACTACTGACATCTTGTAATTAGAAGCAAGAGCTGCTGCTAAACATCCTAGAATGAGTAGACAACCCCTCACAGCAAAGAATTATAGAGCCCCAAGTGTCCATATTGCTGAGGTTGACCAATCCTGATCTGGAAAAACACAAATCTAAATACTGGCTCATTTGCAACAAAAAATATATATTAACTTATATCTTGTTTTTACCTGATGTTTTTGTAGTAGGAACAATATTTATTTCTCTAGGTCACCTGCCTAAACTAATCCCATTACTTTTGCGGGAGTATTTTTCTGATGAACAAAAAACCAGAAATGTAGCGCTGATCCTAACTCCGATCACTATAGAATGCTAGTATTCATAATCAAGGGCCATTGGTTAGTATCCTTCAGAGTATTAATTAATTAGTTATTAAAAGTAAAGTGAAATCTATTTAGTACTTGCTAAGTTTCAGAAACCGTCTTTGCCATCTCTTTAATCCCAGCCCTCATGTTTAAGCGGCTCGTACCAATAAAAAGGGGATTGGGAGCAGAAGATCAGAACATTTCAAATCCTTCAGTATGTAGAAGAGGGTTTTGTGGGTGCTCTGGACATGTTAGGAGGCTACCACCTGGAGGACTGCCGTAAAAGGGGCAGCTCTGCCGTGGCCCCTGTTAAAATGGACACACTGTCTTCGTCTTCCTGCATTTTATTCATCGGAGGAAGGCTGAAATGTTATCGAATTATGACAGACTGCTGTTGGTGACTTCTGAAAGTCATCATATCAAAGGAGAGGCTGCGAGAGGACAGTTGCCGCTTTTTAAAAAGCCCAGCTTTGGGGGAATACAAAGCAAAATATCATGAACTCTTTCAAGAGAGCTCGGGAAGGGCGAAGCTTAGGCGAAGGTGAGTGACCTCCAAGCCGATCAGGGAAGCGGAAGCAGCATGTGGACAAATGCTCAAAACTTAATAAATTTTTTTAAAAAAAAGGAAGAGCACAAACAGATTGGCAAAATATTCAAGATTGCTAGAGGGTGACATGTTATGCCAGGCAGTTCAGAACAACAAAGGGACTCATGAGTCTGGTTTTATTCATGGCACGGATTTTTAAAGGAGACTTTATGGCATAAGATAGTGTTCTAGAAAAAGCTGTCTGATATTTAAGTGAGGAAAAATGGATTAAAGGAAGATAAATGGAGATGCCTGATGATCGGATAGTAAGGGAAAGACAAAAAAAAACAAAAACTTTTAATTGAAGATCCTTCACAAAAAAAGATACAAATTTAAAATAAACACAGAAAAAATTAGATTAGGATAAACAAATCATTGACTATTCCTATTTTCTTAGTGTGTCTGTGGAGTTGGGCTTAACCATGGATGCTTAAAATGTTTTAGTGACATTGTTATTGGAGAAATACGTGGGTGGTCTTTCTCCATTGCTAGGTGGAATGGGGTTCTTGGGTGCTTCTGGAATAAGCATTTCCCGAGGACCCCACGGGAGGATGAGATGTGGTAGAAAGCTTTATTTGCATGGACTTAATATCCCTCATTTTGCAAAGTCCCATTTCCCGAATCCAGGCCTGGAAGATGTGCAGGTGGGTGTTCAGTAGAACTAAAAGTAAGGCCAGTGCCCAGAGTTTCCATTCTGTGGGGGAGCAGGATCCAGTTTAGTATTGGGCTAGTTGCAGTGTATTAGTCCATTGTGTGTGGGGCCCACATGGCTGTGGGCCATGTGGGCAAAGGCAGGGGAGCCACAAGAGTCCCAAGAGACAAGAGAGAGAACCCCTTTGTTTAGGAGCTTCTATATGTTAAAACTTCCTATGCTTGCAGTGGCCACGCCTACTCCAGCCACTGACCTATTCCCAGGTGTGACTGACAGAGGAATACCTTCCCTATGTCACCCAGACTTTCCTGGGCTGCCTATACTATTTGGCCTTCCCTTTGCTCCTTTCCTATGATTCATAACCAGGTTATTTACAACAGTATCAATATCTGTTGAATTGTACTCAAAATTTTAATACTATGACAATACCCCAATATTCTAGACACTCATCAGGCCTACTCTTCACAGATGGAGAGCGATAGCAGAAGTGACCACAGAAAAGAGAAAATATGAGGATGTGTCCGTATTTTGGCAAAGACTGAAGGCATTGATGAACTTCTTTGCCGTTGGACAGAATATTAACACAGATTCTCCGGCTCATTTGGAGAGGAGGGAATTAATTCATGAAAGAGAGGGTAGCTGTAGGCAAAGTTTCCGTGGGCAAAAAAGAGAGACAAAATGCAGATTATGGTTTAAAAAAAAATTTAACTAGTGAAAGAGATGTTAACCTCCAACTGGGGAAGTAATTGTATTATAATGCTGATGCAAAAAACTATCAACCAAAGAAATGAACCTGAAATGTTTCTAAATGGCAAGTCACTATGGCTACCTTGTAGATCTGTGTGTGCTTCCTTTTGTACACCACTCTGCTCTAAAGTCTCAGGAGAGACTAGAAAAGAGGGATTCTGCCAGATTTTACATAATCAAGTTTTGTCCCCAAACAACTTACTTCCATGGTGCTTTCAAACCTAAGTCCTTTGCTTAATGAATTCAAACATCAAAGGAGAGGACTTTGAAATGTTTTGTGTGTTCCCTGGCACACTGCAGGTTTTTTCGAAGTCTCATTCTTTTCCCACCATTCAGATTTAGTGCAAGGTGACCTTTAGTAATGAATCTGAGAGAAGCGAGGACACTTTGGACACTATCCCAGTTGAAGACATTTCTGGGCTCTGAAGCTGGGTGACTCCACACCAATGGTGATGCACAAGAAGTAATGGCAGTACCTCCCGGGATTCGATCATGACTAAGCCACAGGAACACCCGGGTGGCAAAGGCTTCCTGCTGTCCAAACCTGTAGGGAATTGTTGTGAGTTTATTTGAGCCAAACAGAAGACAATTGTCGGGAAGCAAAAACTCAACAGATTGAGCAAATGCTCTGAGAAATGGCAGTTTTACCACGTATTTTATGCATCAGAATCGAAAGGGAAGACATAAGGCTGTTACATAAAACCCATTGGTGATAGATTAGGGAGGCGGGGGGGAAAAGCAAGCAGGGACATCTCTGGGATTGAATAAAAAGTAAAACATAAAGTCACGTATTTCTCTTACATTGGTGGCTATAGGATAGTTAGCTGTTAACAATTAGCACAACAATAGCAGGACTTGCTTTTAGCTAGAAAGTTGTTTGTTTTTAAAATCCTCACTCGAGGATATGTTTTTATTGATTTTTTTTTTTTTTAGAGAGAAAGGAAGGAAAGAAGAGAGAGAGAAAGAAACACCAATATGAAAGAGAAGCACCCATCAGTTGCCTCCCATACGTGCCCCTACAAGGGATGGAACTCACAACCTAGGTGTGTGCTCTGAGCAGGAATCAAAGCCACAAACTTTTGGTTTACGGACGATGGTCGAACCAACTGAGCAACCTGGCCAGGACTATCTTGGTCAATTTTAAAGAACGCTTGGTATTTTATTTTTGTTGCAATGTGATACAAAGGGTTCTGAATGATTCATCCTTACTCTTCTTCTTCATTCTATACCTGAATCCCGCAGAATATGATCTCTCCTAATTAGCCACTATTAATTACCTGAAAGCAATTAATAAGTTGTGATACCTTATTCCGGGAAAGCACTCAACAATCTCTCAAAAGCTTCTCATAAGACTTAAAACCTCTTGGAGAAGGATGGCTTGCAGCGTATTCTTGTATGGTGGGCATCCACTTGCGCATCTGTTATGACCTGTGCAGTTAGATGATTGCACTTGGCCTTCTTCTTTTGTATGAAGGGTTCAATGCAGTTCTAAACCTCTTGTGCTTTGTTAAATTCCAGGACAATGAAACAAGTTCATTTCAACTTAAGTAGAAGCCCTTAATCTACCTTTAAATATATATATCATTATGAATATTAATATATCTTTCTCCTGTTTATGTGTGTATATGAGGAGGGAAGGGAGACATACTTTCCACGTTCTGGGTAATTTGCATCTACTAAATCCATCGTGCCAGTGGCAGCCTCACAGTGCTCCTCAGAGCATTGACTATCTTTCAAAACGTCACCCAAGTTTACTTAGCTAGAGAGTCGTAGAGCCCAGATTGGACTCCAGCTTTGACTGACACGCCAGCCTGTGTTTCTCCTGCCATTCTGCTCTGAGACAGTTTGAATTAAACAATTAAATAGAAAGCTTTACCATGAGCCCCAGGAACTATATACCCATATGAGCAGCATTATGTCCAGAACAGAGCAATCCCTGCTCTTATGTATGGAGCCTCTCTTGGTCAAGATTCTGTTTTTGTTTTCTGCTGTGATAACTATATTTTCTATATATTTTCTCCTCTTCACTAATAACATTGGACTTGGTTGCTATTTTAATGTTGAAGTACAAAATCTTGGTAGAAAAGTGTATGTCAGGCAGCTACAGATTAGTGAATCTTCATAAACTTAACACACATGTGTGTCCAACACCCAGATTCGGGAAAAAAGCATTACTAGTCTTCATTAAAACTTCCTCGTACACTCTCCCATCATTTCCCCAAGCCCCTCAGAGTAAGCATTTCCTGACTTCTAACAGCATTGATTAGTTTTGTGTGTGTGTGTGTGACTTATTTATATGTCATCTTCTTGGAATCCTATAGTGTCTGGTTCCTTTTCTTAGCATTATAATTTCAACAATCATCCATATTGTTGTATAGTTATATAAAGTTTACACTCATTGTTGTGTTGCATTCAGCTAGGCATAGATATCAATTTATTTATCCAGTGGAGATGATGGGCATTTTGGTAATTTCCAAATTTTGGATATTATGAAATACTAGAGGCCCGGTGCACGCCATTCATGCACTGGTGGTGGAGTGGGGGGGGGGGGGCGGTCCCTCAACCGGGCCTGTGCCCTTTTGCAGTCTGGGAGCCCTTGGGGGATGTCTAACTGACGGCTTAGGCCCATTCTGCACTGCTGCTCCCCATATCCTTAGCGCTGCTGCGGAGGTGGGAGAGGCTCCTGCCACCGCTGCTGCTGCACTCGCCAGCAGTCAGCCCAGCTTCTGGCTGAGCGGCGCTCCCCCTGTGGGAGCACACTGACCACCAGGGGGCAGCTTCTGCATTGAGCATCTGCCTCCTGGTGGTCAGTGCGCGTCATAGCAACTGGTCGTTCCGCCGTTCAGTCAATTTTCATATTACCCTTTTATTATATAGGATTGTTGTGAACATTCTAGAACATATTTTTAAATAAATGTATCTGCACATTTCTACCAGGTGTATACTAAGGAGTGGAATTGCTATATCACAAAGTGAGCAGATGTTAAATTTTAGTGGCTACTGTAAATTACTTTCTTTGGAATTGATCTTTGTTGTGTGAAGACTAGACATATTTTCCATCCCTTCCTGCTTTGAATGCAATGCCTTTTTTTCTAACATAATGCCTCTCAGTAGTACACAATTCATTTCCTGCTTGGCCACATTCATAGTTTTACGCTTTCAGAAAGATTTCAGTCTCATTGCATCCTACACCTTTGAGTATTTTGCTGGTATTACTTTGGTTTTATGTATGTATAAAGAATTTCTCCTTTCTCCCAGTCATGGAGAGTGCATGGAAGGTATTGTATGGCTGAGCAAAAGCAGAAAGACTGGAAATAGCTTGTTTGTTAAATTAGGCTGGTTTGGTTTTAAAATAATATCCACTTATTTCCCAGAATCCCTTGTACCTTTATTCTTGGCTGGTAGGCAGTGACTAAGCCTCAGTGGGGAATACAGATTGCTAGGTAAACCACAAAATTGCATGCTGGGCTGTGTCCCTACAGACAGGCGGAAAACTCTGTAAATATCAACTACTTGAGTCTTCCTGCAATTGAACTTGAAAAACGTGCTTGAAAGCATGCAGGGAGGGGCAGCTGGTTGGAAGTCACCTTTCATCATGTTGAAGAAAAGGCTATATTGCGGCAGGCAGGTAAAAGCATTGCCCAGTAATTTTAAACCAGTAAATTGCCAAAATGTAGTAAATTCTACCTTACATTTCTTCTAAATCCTACTTCCTTCTACTCATATCCCGAGAAGTAAAAACAAATACATTTATGTCACAATAGCAATTATAAATTAAATAAACTTGACAAATAAATTTGAATTGGTAATTAATTTGTGAAGAGAGAAGCTGAAATTATTTATTCTGCTAAATATAATTTTTGAAGAAGGTGGAAATTGATGAAATCTATTCTGTGCCCTCAGGTAACTGATAATCTAGCTCTGATAAGTCTAAATTCCTGTGTCTGTATAAGATGGATTCTACAAATTAAAGATGGGATGTAAAGCCATGTTACATGTGGGATGTTGTTTCAATATAATTTCTAGAACCCTTTATATGAAAGTGCTGAAAATGTTTGTGTTTAATAAGCATTTCCATTTAGGAGGCAATAGTATATTCATACCTTGGTTCTGATGCCATCCATTTGGGTTCTAAATCCAGTGGCTTTAATTGTTTAGCCTCTCTAATCTCACTGTCCTCATCTGTTAAATTTGGGATATGATAATCTGCCTATTAGATTGTTATGAATATTAAATAAAATAATGCATGGAAGCAGTTTAGCATAGTACCTTGACAAAGCATAGTGTCTTATAGTAAAAGCTATTAACAATAATGGCAATAATGATAATAGTAACTATTAAAATATGGAGATGTGCAAATGGGAGCCTTTATTTGAAAAAAAAAAAGTGCTTGGCACAGAGTCTGTGCTGTATAAGAGTGTAGTGTATTGTTTATATTAATTTGTTTTGATGTTTTTTTGCCATTATTATATTTTATTACTATTTTTGAAACACAGCAACTATAACTTGTAAGAAAACACTCTTTCTCGGGCTGTGGGCATTGTCTGTCCTCCATAGGAGCAAGGAAATAGCATTTACAGCCTGAATTCTGATACCATTCTTTTCATCCCATAACCAGCACACTCGCAAATATGCCATTGATGTGACTTCGATTGGATGTGTACTCATTTTTTCACCACTGTTATTTAGTTCACTCAATCAGCTCACCTTATAGACAAATTGTGCTAATGGTGCAAAAAATATTGTGAGCAACTTCCATGAGTTGAACACAAAACAAGGCATTTTACATTAAATATTCCAGCTCTGGACATAAACTTGCAATGGGGGATTATCTTCATTTATCACCTAAGAAGTCTGAGGATCACAAAGGTTAAAAATTTGCTAAAGCACTTAAAACTAATCCACATTGTTTTACATAGTAGTAATTTGTTCACTGAGTATTTTTCCATGAGATCTACTAGAGCCCGTTTATCTACCAGTTGACATTTAGGTTGTTTTCAGTTTTTTGGTGTTGATTTTTTTTTTTTTTTTAGCAATTCTCAGAACTCATAGATCTGAACATCAAAATGAGTAAATTTTACTGTATATGAATTTCAGACTGAATGAATAAATAAATAAAGATCTCACCGAAAGACACACCAAGAGGAAATGGTAAAGCCAGCAAGCTAACTCAGGGTGATCTGTCTCAGTGACCCATGTTCATTCTGCTGCTTAAACAGTCCTTCTGTCAAAATGTAGTGCCTTATCAGGAATTATTACTAAATGAGTTATTACTAGCAGGTCCCTCTATTTGTTTTATGACTTCCAAAAGGGAATATTATGTCTTATACATCATCAAAGAGAACATGTCTTAATAAAACCATGGTACCCCCATTCCCATTGTATAAATGCAATTTCAGGGGCATCTGGAGTGCTACTTGTTTTCAACAGATAACTGAATAAATTAATGCTTTGGCTTTGGTTTTTGGTGTTTTTTTTTTTTTTTTAGAATCAGAACTTTTTCAACATTTAAAAATATTAATCAAATCTATTCTGGTATTCCCATCTGTTCCCCAAATCAGAGTCTCGTGAAGATAGCAATGACTCCAGTTTGATAATGCTTTCCCTCCGTGAATACAGGTTGATGTATGCACCACCTCTTCTTCTAGTCAATTAATCAATAAGCATGCCTGGGCACTTAAAGTGATGGTGATGGGGAGTCCCATTAATACTAAGAAAGTTAACGGTCCTTCTCATTGAGCCCTGGTTCATCAGGAAATTATTTTACTTCAGAATTGATAGCCATTGTTTTATAATCTTTAGAGATTTACTGACATTAACAGGTTGAAATCCCCCTATTATGTTGAACAGCGATTTATAGACCTAAATGATAAAATAAACCATGTGTTCAGAAAGCAGCAATATGTTCTATCATAAACTGTTTAGCAAATGAATGTGCAGATTATTCTGGGCTCACATTGCTTACCTGGATATTTAAAACCACTTAAAAATTCAGTACTTACAAATTACCTATAAATACATTAACTCTCAAAGAAACCGCAATATTAATTGTTGACTGGGGATTTCATCGGGCGGACAAATTATTCAGACAGAATAATGTGTGTCCCTGTTTGCTGTACTTCCCCAGGAGGTAAAGCAATAAATTCCAAACCTTAAAGTCACCAAATTTATTTATCTTCTGGAATAAGTACTTTTTCCCTCTCTTCTGCAGTGAGCTGAAATTAACGCTGTGAGAAGAAAGTACATTCAAATTCATTGTGTTGCACAAGAGAAAATTATTTCCTAAATAAAATTTGTGTACATGGTTCAAAAATATTCAAAGGGTCGTTTTTGTGTTTTTGGTTTTTTTTTTCAGCAACTTAAGTTTAGATACCAAAATATTTGAGCATGTACACACTGGAATGAGGAAAAAAAAATTGTCAACTTTTGAAGATCTGCTGTGGAAAATATCAGGAGATTTTAACCAAGTCACTTATTCATTCTTTAAAGATATTTACTGAGTACGCACTGTATGCAGGATGTATTCAAGTGAGCTTAAATGCATCAGGACAACGTGGGATAGAATATGTCACAGGAAAGAGAAAACTTCAGCAGGCTGTCTCCAAATAACTCTTGGGGCTCGGAGATTGTTAATGTCTAAGCCAAGACTAGAACCCATTTGCTCAGCACGGCTCCAGGACTTTTCCCAGAGTACCTTGCTGTCACAAATGGTTTGAATTAATATTTCATTCCAAAGAAGGGCAGGTTCCATTAGAGTTCAATGTGTTTCTGATAATTTGTTAAGACCTGCACTTTTTAGTGGATTTCCATATCCAAGCAAACAAATCAGTCTGGACCAGACTAGAGGGCTATTGTTGCCAAGGAGAAGGAGGGGAAGATGGGAAAGGTCTTGAGGCGGGCACTCACATGCTACCTGGCAGTGTGGTATTATGAAAAGTGATAGGGTACTTGGATCAGACAATCTTTTGTTTGTTTATTTGTTTATTTATTTGTTTTTTAATCCTCACCCAAGGATATTTTTCCACTGATTTTTAGGGAGAGTAGAAGAGAGAGGGAAAGACAGAGAAACATCCCTGTGAGAGAAACACATCGATTGGTTGCCTCCTGTAAGGTCCAGGAGGAACCTGCAACCAAGGTACTTGCCCTTGACCAGGATCAAACCTGGGACCCTTTGGACAGCAGGCCAATGCTCTATCCACTGAGCCAAACCTGCTAGGGTGAATCAGACACGCAATGCAGGAGCTGCCACCTGGTGGTCAGTGCGCTCCCACAGGGAGAGCACCGCTCAGCCAGAAGCTGCAGGAGGGCAGTAAGAAGTCAGGGGTCCCAGAATGCGAGAGGGATGTCTGACTGCTGGCTTAGGCCGGTTCCCCACAGGGAGCGGGCCTAAGCCGGCAGGCGGACATCCCCTGAGGGGTCCCGGACTGCATAACTGCGAGAAGGCACAGGCCAGGCTGAGGGCCTCCCCCCTTGCACGAATTTCTTGCACCAGGCCTCTAGTATTGTAATAAAACATTATGTGAATGTGGTGTTATGAAGTAAAATTGAGTCACTAGAACACAAGTACTGTGATCCTGTCACAGTTGATCTAATGACCTAGAACAGTGGTTATCAACCTTCCTAATGCCGCGACCCTTTAATACAGTTCCTCATGTTGTGGTGACCCCCAACCATAAAATTATTTTCGTTGCTACTTCATAACTGTAATTTTGCTCTACAGCAGTGGTTCTCAACCTGTGGGTCGTGACTGCTAGCAGGGTCACCTAAGACCATCGGAAAACACAGATATTTACATTACAATTCATAACAGTAGCAAAATTACAGTTATGAAGTAGCAACGAAAATAATTTTATGGTTGGGGGTCACCGCAACATGAGGAACTGTATTAAAGGGTCATGGCATTAGAAAGGTTGAGAACCGGGGGAGAACCAAGATGGCGGCATAGGTTAAACACCTAACCTGCAGCCGGGCACAACAATTTCAAAAATACAACTAGAGGTCAGAACGGACATCGTCCAGAACCACAGGAAAGTTGGTGGACTGAAATGCCCACAGCTGGGGGGAAGGAGAAGGCCACGGGGACAGTCGGGGAAGCCGTAAAAGCCTGAGGTATGGAGAAACGGGCGGAGACACGAGCACACGCGCCTGCGGGGAGGATGGAACCGGAGAGGAGGGGGCGGCTGATGACCTGGCCGGAGCTCACTGGCAGGAAGGAGATAAAGGCTCCGGAGTGCGCTGAGCACCGGCTCCGACTGCACTGAACCCCATTCCGGGCGAAACCCTGGGAAACTCACTCACTTTCGCAACTCCGCCGCCCCCGCAGGCCGCCCGGCCCGGGACGCTGGGGACGCCGCCGCAGCGGCGGCGCCCGGAGCCCGGCGGCCTCCCAGCACCCGTCCCCGCCGCGCAGCCCCCCGCGCGCCTGGTCCCGCGGGCCGCGCGCCCCACACACCGGACGGAGGCCCGGGCGCCCTCTCCGTGCACCTCCCGGCGGCGCTAGACTTCAGTAGAGTTGACTGAACTCAAGGGATTAAAAAGTATAAATTGGGGGGACGCCGCGGCGGCGACGTCCGGAACACGGTGATGGCGGTGCCTGGAGCTCGGCGGCCGCCCAGCGCCCGTCCCAGCCGCGCAGCCCTCGCGCGCCTGGTTCCGCGGGACGCGCGCACCGCGCACCGGACGGAGGCCCGGGCGCCCTTTCCGTGCACCTCCCGGCGGCGGTAGACTTCAGTAGAGTTGACTGAATTCAAGGGATTAAAAAGTATAAATTGGGGGGACGCCGCGGCGGCGACGTCCGGAACACGGTGATGGCGGTGCCTGGAGCTCGGCGGCCGCCCAGCGCCCGTCCCAGCCGCGCTGCCCTCGCGCGCCTGGTTCCGCGGGACGCGCGCACCGCGCATCGGACGGAGGCCCGGGCGCCCTTTCCGTGCACCTCCCGGCGGCGCTAGACTTCAGTAGAGTTGACTGAATTCAAGGGATTAAAAAGTATAAATTGGGGGGACGCCGCGGCGGCGACGTCCGGAACACGGTGATGGCGGTGCCTAAAGCTCGGCGGCCGCCCAGCGCCCATCCCAGCCGCGCAGCCCTCGCGAGCCTGGTTCCGCGGGACGCGCGCACCGCGCACCGGACGGAGGCCCGGGCGCCCTTTCCGTGCACCTCCCGGCGGCGCTAGACTTCAGTAGAGTTGACTGAAATGAAGGGATTAAGAAGTACAAATTGAGAAGTTTGAAAAAGATGGCGGCGGAGGTTAAAGGCTGTTCTGTTGCCTCGCACCCAGCGAAATCGGAGGGGATGAGGTGTGGAGGTGCGTGGGTCTGGCTGGTGGCGGGGGAAAGGGGCTTTTGTTCCAAACCTAAGGGAGATTAGCTCTCCATCACCCTGAAACCCATCTTCTGGCGAACCCCGGGAGACCCAGATGCCTGCGGGGAGAGGCGGGACTCTTGCGGAGGTGCGCCCAGCAATCAGTGTTTGCTGCGCTGGAGTGCGGAACGAGGGGACTTAGATACATGGAAGGCAGAAGGACCAGACTCACAGCCATCGAGGCTCGCCGCACCATGGCCTGTTGGCGCCCTGAGACCCCGCCCCGCCCTGGGACCCGCCCCGCACGTCTTGAAGACCTGCCCCGAAAGTCTTGCAGTCACACCTGCGCCCCAAGCAACGGCTTATGCATGTGGGTGGCCTGCCCTCTGGCAGCGGACCAGATGATCTGCTGTTCTAGTCGGACTGCTCCAGGGCCACTCAGACAGGAGGAGGAAACTACAGTTTTTGCTGTAATCCTTGCTGAGTGCCTAAGGCAGTAGCTGATCTACACCCCATTGGAGACCCAGAAACGAGGGCATCTAGTGGTCTGTGGGAGATGACACCAGATTTCAACCACGTGCATAAGGGACACATTCAACGGGAATATTCAGTGAGCGCCAAAGCTTTGCTGCACCAAGACCCGGCCCATAAACGTGTCTCCTGCACAGCAACTCTTCCTTTATAGACAAAGAGAGCCCCCCCAATGACACCAACAACAATCAAGACTTAACTATACAAAGGAGGACCAAGATGGAGGCATAGGGCGGAAGCCTGATTGTTGCCTACCACAACAACTTTGAGACTACGACAAGAGAGCAGAGCAGACACCATCCAAGACCACCATAGGGCTGGCTGAGTAGATGCTCTACAACTAGAATAAAAGAGGGGTATGTGGGATGATGCTGATGCCGGCGACCCAAAGACCACACTTTAAGAACTACAGCTCAGGCGACACAAAAGAACTATGGCTCAGGCGATACAACAGCGGCCTGGAACGTGCTCGGCGCAGTTCCCCCGGCGGTCTCCGGCTGAGGGGACGGCTCCACTGGCAGCCAAGCACGGACAGACGAGCCCCTATGAGACATGGGGTGGGAGACTCCGCGCTTGCTGACCTCTGAGTCCGTCAAGAATCTCAACGCCCCGGAAGCGGCCAGGTGCGCATGCTCGGCGACCGGCCACCGATGCAGACCCAAGGGCCGACGCAGCGACGCCAGACTGGCCCACCGCCATGCACCGGGTGCACCGGAGCTTCGCCGAGCCGCTGCCTGACGAGTTCTGCAGCAGCCATACTGGAGCTCTGGAAGGATGGCCAGGGGAATTGCTGAGGGGGGATTGACCGGCAGGAATTGGGATCGGGAAGACGGGGCCCCGCTGAGACCCGGGTGCGGGCGGGGTTGCGCGCCTCTGGACTCGGGTGTGGTCACACGCCTCTGGGTATAAGTGAGGCCTCACGTCCCTGGGTCTAGGTGAGGCCACATGCCCCTGGGTCCAGGTGAGGCCGAACTCCGGGTCCGGGTGAGGCCAAGTGCCCCTGGACCCGGATGACGCTGGATCCCGTGCCCGGGCGAGGCCAAGCGCCCCTGGGTCTGGGAGAGAACACACACCCCTGGGTCCAGGCGAGACCATGTGTCCCTGGATCCGGGTGAGGCTGCGTGCACATAGGCCCGGGTGAGCCCAAGTGGCCCTGGGTCTGGGAGAGGCCAAGCGTCCCTGGGTCCGGGTGAGACCATGTGTCCCTGGATCCGGGTGATGCCTTGTGCACCTAGGCCCGGGTGAGCCCAAGTGGCCCTGGGTCGGGGAGAGGCCAAGCGTCCCTGGGTCCGGGTGAGACCATGTGTCCCTGGATCCGGATGAGGCCTCGTGCACCTAGGCCCGGGTGAGCCCAAGTGGCCCTGGGTCGGGGAGAGGCCAAGCGTCCCTGGGTCCGGGTGAGACCATGTGTCCCTGGATCCGGGTGAGGCCTCGTTCACCTAGGCCCGGGTGAGCCCAAGTGGCCCTGGGTCTGGGAGAGGCCAAGCATCCCTGGGTCCGGGTGAGACCATGTGTCCCAGGATCCGAGTGAGGCCTCGTGCACCTAGGCCCGGGTGAGCCCAAGGGGCCCTGGGTCTGGGAGAGGCCAAGCGTCCCTGGGTCCGGGTGAGACCATGCGTCCCTGGATCTGGGTGAGGCCTCGTGCACCTAGGCCCGGGTGAGCCCAAGTGGCCCTGGGTCTGGGAGTGGCCAAACGTTCCTGGGTCTGGGTGAGACCATGTGTCCCTGGATCCGGGTGAGGCCTCGTGCACCTAGGCCCGGGTGAGCCCAAGTGGCCCTGGGTCTGGGAGAGGCCAAGCGTCCCTGGGTCCGGGTGAGACCATGTGTCCCTGGATCCGGGTGAGGCCTCGCGCACCTAGGCCCGGGTGAGCCCAAGGGGCCCTGGGTCTGGGAGAGGCCAAGCGTCCCTGGGTCCGGGTGAGACCATGCGTCCCTGGATCTGGGTGAGGCCTCATGCACCTAGGCCCGGGTGAGCCCAAGTGGCCCTGGGTCTGGGAGTGGCCAAACGTTCCTGAGTCTGGGTGAGACCATGTGTCCCTGCATCCGGGTGAGGCCTCGTGCACCTAGGCCCGGGTGAGCCCAAATGGCCCTGGGTCTGGGAGAGGCCAAGCGTCCCTGGGTCCGGGTGAGACCATGTGTCCCTGGATCCGGGTGAGGCCTCGTGCACCTAGGCCCGGGTGAGCCCAAGTGGCCCTGGGTCTGGGAGAGGCCAAGCGTCCCTGGGTCCGGGTGAGACCATGTGTCCCTGGATCCGGGTGAGGCCTCGTGCCCCTAGGCCCGGGTGAGCCCAAGTGGCCCTGGGTCTGGGAGTGGCCAAACGTTCCTGGGTCTGGGTGAGACCATGTGTCCCTGGATCCGGGTGAGGCCTCGTGCACCTAGGCCCGGGTGAGCCCAAGTGGCCCTGGGTCTGGGAGAGGCCAAGCGTCCCTGGGTCCGGGTGAGACCATGTGTCCCTGGATCCGGGTGAGGCCTCGTGCACCTAGGCCCGGGTGAGCCCAAGTGGCCCTGGGTCTGGGAGAGGCCACGCGTCCCTGGGTCCGGGTGAGACCATGTGTCCCTGGATCCGGGTGAGGCCTCGCGCTCCTAGGCCCGGGTGAGCCCAAGGGGCCCTGGGTCTGGGTGAGGCCAAGCGTCCCTGGGTCCGGGTGAGACCATGCGTCCCTGGATCTGGGTGAGGCCTCGCGCACCTAGGCCCGGGTGAGCCCAAGTGGCCCTGGGTCTGGGAGTGGCCAAACGTTCCTGGGTCTGGGTGAGACCATGTGTCCCTGCATCCGGGTGAGGCCTCGTGCACCTAGGCCCGGGTGAGCCCAAGTGGCCCTGGGTCTGGGAGAGGCCAAGCGTCCCTGGGTCCGGGTGAGACCATGTGTCCCTGGATCCGGGTGAGGCCTCGTGCACCTAGGCCCGGGTGAGCCCAAGTGGCCCTGGGTCTGGGAGAGGCCAAGCGTCCCTGGGTCCGGGTGAGACCATGTGTCCCTGGATCTGGGTGAGGCCTCGTGCCCCTAGGCCCGGGTGAGCCCAAGTGGCCCTGGGTCTGGGAGTGGCCAAACGTTCCTGGGTCTGGGTGAGACCATGTGTCCCTGGATCCGGGTGAGGCCTCGTGCACCTAGGCCCGGGTGAGCCCAAGTGGCCCTGGGTCTGGGAGAGGCCAAGCGTCCCTGGGTCCGGGTGAGACCATGTGTCCCTGGATCCGGGTGAGGCCTCGTGCACCTAGGCCCGGGTGAGCCCAAGTGGCCCTGGGTCTGGGAGAGGCCAAGCGTCCCTGGGTCCGGGTGAGACCATGCGTCCCTGGATCTGGGTGAGGCCTCGTGCACCTAGGCCCGGGTGAGCCCAAGTGGCCCTGGGTCTGGGAGAGGCCAAGCGTCCCTGGGTCCGGGTGAGACCATGTGTCCCTGGATCCGGGTGAGGCCTCGTGCACCTAGGCCCGGGTGAGCCCAAGTGGCCCTGGGTCTGGGAGAGGCCACGCGTCCCTGGGTCCGGGTGAGACCATGTGTCCCTGGATCCGGGTGAGGCCTCGTGCACCTAGGCCCGGGTGAGCCCAAGGGGCCCTGGGTCTGGGAGAGGCCAAGCGTCCCTGGGTCCGGGTGAGACCATGCGTCCCTGGATCTGGGTGAGGCCTCGCGCACCTAGGCCCGGGTGAGCCCAAGTGGCCCTGGGTCTGGGAGTGGCCAAACGTTCCTGGGTCTGGGTGAGACCATGTGTCCCTGCATCCGGGTGAGGCCTCGTGCACCTAGGCCCGGGTGAGCCCAAGTGGCCCTGGGTCTGGGAGAGGCCAAGCGTCCCTGGGTCCGGGTGAGACCATGTGTCCCTGGATCCGGGTGAGGCCTCGTGCACCTAGGCCCGGGTGAGCCCAAGTGGCCCTGGGTCTGGGAGAGGCCAAGCGTCCCTGGGTCCGGGTGAGACCATGTGTCCCTGGATCTGGGTGAGGCCTCGTGCCCCTAGGCCCGGGTGAGCCCAAGTGGCCCTGGGTCTGGGAGTGGCCAAACGTTCCTGGGTCTGGGTGAGACCATGTGTCCCTGGATCCGGGTGAGGCCTCGTGCACCTAGGCCCGGGTGAGCCCAAGTGGCCCTGGGTCTGGGAGAGGCCAAGCGTCCCTGGGTCCGGGTGAGACCATGTGTCCCTGGATCCGGGTGAGGCCTCGTGCACCTAGGCCCGGGTGAGCCCAAGTGGCCCTGGGTCTGGGAGAGGCCAAGCGTCCCTGGGTCCGGGTGAGACCATGCGTCCCTGGATCTGAGTGAGGCCTCGTGCACCTAGGCCCGGGTGAGCCCAAGTGGCCCTGGGTCTGGGAGAGGCCAAGCGTCCCTGGGTCCGGGTGAGACCATGTGTCCCTGGATCCGGGTGAGGCCTCGTGCACCTAGGCCCGGGTGAGCCCAAGTGGCCCTGGGTCTGGGAGAGGCCAAGCGTCCCTGGGTCCGGGTGAGACCATGTGTCCCTGGATCCGGGTGAGGCCTCGTGCACCTAGGCCCGGGTGAGCCCAAATGGCCCTGGGTCTGGGAGAGGCCAAGCGTCCCTGGGTCCGGGTGTGACCATGTGTCCCTGGATCCGGGTGAGGCCTCGTGCACCTAGGCCCGGGTGAGCCCAAGTGGCCCTGGGTCTGGGAGAGGCCAAGCATCCCTGGGTCCGGGTGAGACCATGTGTCCCAGGATCCGGGTGAGGCCTCGTGCACCTAGGCCCGGGTGAGCCCAAGTGGCCCTGGGTCTGGGAGAGGCCAAGCGTCCCTGGGTCCGGGTGAGACCATGCGTCCCTGGATCCGGATGAGGCCTCGTGCACCTAGGCCCGGGTGAGCCCAAGTGGCCCTGGGTCTGGGAGTGGCCAAACGTTCCTGGGTCTGGGTGAGACCATGTGTCCCTGGATCTGAGTGAGGCCTTGTGAACCCAGGCCCGGGTGAGGCCACGTGCCCCTGGGTCTGGGAGAGGCCAAGCGTCCCTGGGTTCAGGTGAGACCATGCGTCCCTGGATCCGGATGAGGCCTCGTGCACCTAGGCCCGGGTGAGCCCAAGTGGCCCGGGGTCTGGGAGAGGCCAAGCGTCCCTGGGTCCGGGAGAGACCATGTGTCCCTGGATCCAGGTGAGGCCTTGTGCAACTAAGCCCGGGTGAGGCCACGTGACCCTGGGTCTGGGAGAGGCCAAGCGTCCTTGGGTACGGGTGAAGCCAGATCCTGGGTCCGGGTGAGGCCGTGCGCCCCTGGATCCATCCGCGTGAGGCTGGGTCCCAGGCCCGGGTGAGACCACGCGCCCCTTGGGTATGGGTGAGGCCACGTGCCCCTTAGTCCAGGTGACGCCGTGCCCCTGGGATCGACCGAGACCAAACCAGAGGGAGTCAGACCTCCATTACCACCATTTGTCCACCATCCAGAGCTGAGGGGTCAGTGCTGACATGTACACATAAGGAACTACTGGACATCGAAATTGGGTCTCAAAAGAACTGTTGGTCCAGGGGGAAGCTCGCTACAGATTGATTCATTTGCCTGTCAGCATAAATATTATTGCTCGTCTCACATTCAGTTCTTATTAGTATATATCTAGTGACATTTGATCTCGTTCATCTAGAGGAAATGAGGAACAACATAGACTGAGGAACAAGAACAGAACCAGAAGCAAGGAGGCATCGATCGGACTATTGGGCCTCAGAGGGAGGATAGGGGAGGGTAGGGGGAGGGTGGGGGGGAGGGGGAGAGTTCAACCAAAGGACCTGTATGCATGCATATAAGCCTATCCAACGGTTAAGTTCAACAGGGGATTGGGGCATGCGTGGGGAGAGGGGTGGGATGGGAATGGGGGGATGAGGACAAATATGTGACACCTTAATCAATAAAGAAATTAAAAAAAAAATAATAAAATAAAAAAAAAAAAAAAAGAAAGGTTGAGAACCACTGACCTAGAGGGCTATTCTGTGGCTACCTTGTGTGTCCTGTATGTAGTATGGATACAGGCCTGTGTGGGTTCACAGTCTGGTTAGGACAGTGTAGGATGGCACAAGATTTCATCACACTGGTCAGAACAGTGCACAACTTAAAAGTCATGAAATGTTTATTTCTGGAATTTCCCTTGTAAAATGTTGGGATTATGGTTGGCTTTGGGTTAAATGAAATGAAAACCGCAGATAAGGAGGGACTTACTTTATATGCAGTTTACACATCTACCTGTGAGGTAGATTCTATTCTTTTTCACATTTTTGTTAACTTTTTACCTTATTTACCTTTTTCTTTTACCTTATTACCTCTTTGTTGTTGTTGTTGTTGTCTCTGTTGAAACTGAGGCTGGTAACATTCCCAAAACTGTGGTTGTGAAATGATGGAGTCAGGATCAGAGCCTGGCTGTCTGGAGCTACACCTGTACTGGAGGCCTGTGGGCTCCTGTGCCAAGCAGAGGAAGGACAGTAAGTGAGATAATAGACATGACTACCTGGTAACACTCCTGCCATATAGTGGGCATACAATCAGTTGTGTAATATAATTAGCAGTGCAGATAGTAATATGTATTAGGGTGGGTAAGGAAGTAAAAGTTGGTTTTAGGAAGAATCATAGTGTAAAACTGGTTTGGAGTTCAGATATACCATAGATCCCTCTTCTTATCTATGTCAGTGGTTCTCATGTGGGAGCTATGTTGCCTTCCCCTCCAGGCGACATTTGGCAATGTCCCAATAATTTTGATTATCGTGATGAGGGACATGCTGTCAACCTGTAATGGGCAGAGACCAGGGGTACTGCACATTATCCTACAATGCACATAGAAGCCATCAACCTTCGTCGGAAAAACAAATCAATAGTGTCGCTGTTGAGAAACTCTGATCTGTGTCATCTTCTAAATGTAATTTGTGATGCTAGGCTAGGCATAGGCCCTGTTTAAAGGAAAGTTATTATCAAAGTTTTATGTTCATCAGCATCACCTTAAAATTTTATTCACACAGAATTCCGTCAGGGACTTTGATGTTAAAGACTTGAGTTCATCCTAGAAATCGACACTTTCCACAACTTCCACCTTCAGGTATCCTGAGGCGGGTGGGCTCATAGGCCCCGCATCAGATAGAAACCCTCCAGCTATAACTGCCCTGCCCCATTCCATGGCCTAGGAAGTGCAGAGGCGGAAGGAAGTCAGCTTACAAACAGCTGTGGCCATCAACACTCTCCATGCTGGTTTTGCCTCTTGTCATGTTCTCAGCCAGCCCCATGTTAGACTAGCACCGTGCAGCTGAGGAGCAGAGACATGTTATAAGCAAGACCGCGTGAGCCTTGGTCTGACAAGGAGGTGCTAATAAGTCCTTTGAAACTCAGATTTATTCCCTGTTCTTGGTGCCCAGTGGGGAGGGAGAGCATGGAAACAGGTGTTAAAAGAATTCAGTGTGAAGCCAAAGTCTGCCTTAAAGACAAGACAATATGTGCCCGGAAAAAGGGACAGCCGCTGCCACAGTGAAAAGGGACACGGAGTTAGAATTACAGAGAGTTTACGTGTAAGAGTTTCAGGGTTTTTAAAAATATGTTTTCATTGATTTTTTTAGGGCGAGGGGAAGGGAGAGGAGGAGAGAGATAGAAACATCAGTGATGAGAGATAATCATGGATTGGCTGCCTCCTACATGCCCCACACCAGGGACTGAGCCTGAAACCCAGGCATGTGTCCTGTCTGGGAATTGAACTGGTGACCTATTGATACATGGGTCAATGCTCAACGAACTAGCCATACCTGCTGTGCAGGAGTAAGGGTTTTTAAGTGGCAGTTTTGGAGAAGGACTTCAGTTCTGTGCATTGAATAACTTTCCATGGGAATACCAATATCTGGGCCCCACTGTAGACCAATGGAGTCAGGATCTCAGGGGACGGTGCGGAGTGTCAGTATTCTTTGACTGCCCCCTGGTCATTGTAATGTGCAGCCAGGGTTGAGAGCCACCACTCAAAATGTTATTTTTGTTCTTGTGGGGAAGCAACTAAATAATTGGTGTGTGTAAGGATTTTGGCCAGAGATCTGGGCTTATGACCAGCACCAAATGTTAGTTTGTTGTCGCTGTTCTGGTTGTCATTTTTGTTGCTGCTACTGTTGTTGGTGACGTTATTGTTATCCTAGTCTGGTTTCTTGCCTTATGATTTTGAGTGCCTTCTTCATGTCTGTTTTCTCATCTGTGAAATGGGAACAGTGATTGTTACAACCTAAAGTTGCTATAAAAAATAGCATGATGTATTATAAGGGTACTTTTAATATGCAATTTTCATAAATATTAGTTTGTTTTTCCTATTGATGTCTTCATGCATTTGCCTTATAAGGGGATTTGAAAGTTTCCTTGATAAAGATGACTTTCTAAGATGCCCAATAACATCCTATGAATGTAGTAGAAACCAATTTATAATATGAACTTTGCTGTTATTGATATTATTATCTGTACAAGGTACTGTGTATGTTCCTATTAAAACTTCCATTATTACAAGGAATGATGTTCCTTCCCATTGAATAGATGAAGAGAATTGTCCACACAGTCAGTGGCAGAATCAGAAATCTGAACATAGAACTTGCAATGCTGAATTGGTTTCCATCACCAATATCTTGGTACTAAGGAGAACAATGGTCTATAAGGTAGAATTGGGTAGGCAACTAAACACATTTATCATCCTCCTTAAGTGTCTTGGTTTTAAGGGGGCCTGCTGGAATGAATTCTGGAAATTTGAATGGAGCAGGAAGTGGCCGAAACAGTGCACTGGGAGTGGGGAGAGGGTCAAAGAACATAGCATCTGAAATTGGAAAGTAAATGGCCTGGAGAAACTCTCAAAGCCACATACAGGTACACTTGGCAATGTCATGTTGCTGATGGAGCTGCATATGCCAAAGAGAATTAATGGAATACAAAAAAATAGATAGGTGGTAGAATCTAGCCAGCTTTATTTTTCTCAATATAAAACATCTATTGCTTTTTATATGTAACTAGTGGCCCGGTGCACAAAATTTGTGCATGAGAGGATTCCCTCAGCTCAGCCTGCACCCTCTCCAATCAGGGACCCATTGCGGGACATCCCTCTAGCAATCTGGGACCACTGGCTCCTAACCACTCACCTGCCTGCTGGCCTGATCGCCCTAACTGCTCTCCCCTGCCAGCCTGATCCTGCTAACTGCTCTCCCCTGCCAGCCTGATCCCCTTAACTGCCTCTGCTTCAGCCCCACCACCATGGCTTTGTCTGAAAGGACATCGGGAAGGTTGTTTGGAAGTTGTTAGGTCTAATTAGCATATTACCCTTTTATTAGTATAGATAGCCACTAGCATGACCTTTGGTTAATGGATTATATCAGGAACCTTGGTTCAGAGAAAGTCTGAGTATTACCTAAGACATCTCAGTATGGCCTTCTTTTCACTCTAACATGTATGGTCCCAGCTCTTTCATTCTAATCCTTGCATTGGACTTTAAAATGTGATTTATGACAGCTGGAGAATAGGCTATGTGTTGTAACTATTACTGATGTCAACTTTTCTTTTCACTTGATTGGGATGAGAATGAGTATCACTACAGCTCTTTTTAAAAGGAAACCATAGCCCAGCCAGCTTGGCTCAGAGGTTGAGCATCAACCTGTGAACAAGGAGGTTATGGTTTGATTCCCGGTCAGGGCACATGTCTAGGATACAGGCTCCATCCCCAGTGTGGGTCCTGCAGGAGGCAGCCAATCAATGGTTCGCTCTCATCATTGATGTTTCTATATCTTTATTCCTCTCTCTTCCTCTCTAAAATCAATAAAAATACAAAAAATAAATAAATAAAAGGAAACCACAGTCTTGGTGTCAAATATTCAGAATATAGTAACCCAGATTCATAGAGATTTAAGAATATTTCAGAATAAATGGTATACTTATTCTCTGTAACATTTCTGAGAGCTAGAATATCACTATCATATATGTAATGCCTCTTTCATCAAAAGTGCTTTGATCCTTGAAATTGCTCTTGGAGGAAGGACAAGATCATAATCCCTGTTTTCCAGAAAAAGAAAATTGATGTTCTAAGAGGCTAAGTGACTTGTTTGAGGTCATTGAGCTTAATTAGAAGAAAGATACCTTAAAAACAAGGGTTTACTCACTGCCTGGAAACTTGTCATGGAAGCATGCTGGGACATGATATAACAATGTTTTCTTAGGCATGAAATAAGTTTTGGGTCTTATCTGGTAAAATCTAAGTACTGATAACTAAGATTTTATTTCTGTTTCCCAGGGATACTTAGGAGGTTGTCTAGATATGTTTATATCAATGATTCATCTGTTTTTGCTCTTCCTTTAAAAGAATTTAAAAATAATAAATAAATGATACCCAGAGGTAAGGAAGAGATATTAAGATCTGCTTTCCACTATTTTTGACTTTTCTTTGACTATTTCCATGTCTTACCTGTTCCTCATTGGTACACAGGTGCTTACATTTTTTAATCTTTTACCTTTTGGAAATGTTAGCATGGAATAGCCATTTGAAACTGCCACAGGCAGTCTTTTAAAAGTATATATCAAGCCTGAATCTTTCATCTCGCACTAGACCCAAGAAACAGTTTTACCCTTAATGGTGTCGATTTGCAAGGATGATAAATGGGCCCATCTGCCGACACCAATTGGTTCACAAAATCAAAGTGGAGAGTAGGAAAGATCTAAAGGGACTGCAGGAGGCAACTGTCTCTAGTCTTTGAACTTGGCAGATATTTTCAGGAGGAGTTCCTTAGGACAATAAAATTAGATCCCTATTAAGTATATGATAAATGTTATGTCCTTTATATGAGTATTAAATACCCTTCCCTGAAATCTCAGAGCGTTTTGAAGCGCTTTGGATTCATTATACCTGGCATCACAACAAACTTCCGAGGCTGTTGGTACTAAAATTCCCAATTTACAGGAGATTGTACTTGAAGTCCAGAGTAGTTGGTGATCTCCACCATCTCTATTGTAAGTAGATGTTGAACCTCTTGAGATATCAACAACTTGCATGCTTTGTGTTGTGACTGTTTTCCACCTTTTTTCATCTTGCTCTTAAGCTAGTTTATCATTTTTGTTTCTCCCACACAACTTTCGGAGGATCTGTCCCTGAAGTGTACCCTGTTTCACAGATATTTTGAAAGGGCAGGAAGCATTTCAAGAGGAATCTTTATAGGCTCTCATTTGTCTCTTCGCCACAAAATATTCACTGACGTTCTTTCCCAGTCACTACGTTGAGACATGGTCAAATCTAACCAGTTTTTAATGCCCGGACCTGACCTTCTGATCAACTGCCTATCCATCAGAGGTCCCCATAACCTCCTCCTCAGGTTGAATTAATTTGCTAGAGTGGTTCATAGAACTGACAGAAACATTTTACCTACTAGATTACAGATTTATTATCCAAGGATAGAGTCATGAACTGCCCCCCATCAGATGGAAGTGAGGCATAGAGCAGGGTGTGGGAAAGAGCACTGCGCCTCCATGCCCTCTGAGAGTGCCATTCTCCCCAAATCTCCAGGTGTTCGCCAACCCAGAAGCCACCTGAAACCCATCCTTCTGGGTTTTTATGGAAGTTTCCTTACAAAGACATGGTTGATTTAATCATTGGTCATAGGGGATGAAACTCAATCTCTAGCCCTGGGAGGTTGTGCAATGGCCCTCAAATCCCGTGGTAGACTCCAGGGACAACCTTAGATTGTCAAAACTTAGATAATTTCAAAACTCACCTCATTAACATCACAAAAGACATCTTTATTGCTCTCATAATTCAGAAAATTACAGTTTTAGGTGCTCTATGCCAGAAAGTAGATGAAGACCATATATAGATTTCTTATTATGAATCACTACACCACAGTTAAGTTCATCTGCAAGTTAAAATCCCTGCCATTTTCTTCCCCCAACAAGAAGCCATCCTGGCCTGATGCAATCCTTTCTTTTGCTCATCTCCCTGCCCCAGCCTTCTGCCTATAAAATCCTTTCCTTTTGTACAGCCTCTTGGATAATCTACTTCCTATATCAGGTGCTTCCCAATTCATTTATTACCTAGTAAAACCAATTAGCTCTTCAAATTTACCGGGTTGAACTTTTGTTCTTTAACCAAGGCTACACACTTTTCTATTTTAATTATATTACCCAAATAGCCTAGATCCTGAGACAGCTATTTAGGTAGAAAGATAGATGATAGATAGATAGATAGATAGATAGATAGATAGATAGATAGATAGATAGATAGATAGATAGATAGATGATAGATAGATAGATAGATAGATAGATAGATAGATAGATAGATAGATAGATAAAAAAGCACATGTAAAGAAATATTAACTTTTGGATTTAGTTGGTAGGCTTACAGGGATGTTTATTTACCATTCTTTATTTCTGTATGTTTGAGAATTTTCAAAATAAAATTGTAGAGAGAAAAGTGCCTTTGGTTTCCTCTCTGGAAGCTATCTCCAGCACATTTTTGTGTGATATAAAAATCAAATTCACTACCTCATTCTTTACTTTATTTCTTCATCAATAGTGGCTCTGAAGTGCTTTTGGCTATTTTCAAGTAGCAAAACATCCACACAAGTCAAACATTCCAACTTCTTGGGACTTCCAAAGGCTACATCATAAAGTGTTTTTATAAAGCAGTGATTCTCAACTTGACTCCACATTAAATCACTCATATAAAAAAAGGTTTCTGATGCGCGCATCCCACCCAGAGAAATTCTAATGCACTCAGTGTGGTGTGGGACCCAGGCATTGCTTCTTTTCATCTTCCCAAGTTATTCCAGAGTGTGCTCAGTGTTGCAAAACACTGTTCTAAACACTACCCAGTGGCTATTAAACTATTAAAAACAGACCCACTCAATTAAATACTAGCTTCTTGAGATAAATACTTGAAAGTGAGTGTTAGTGTAGGTGCTGCTTGGGACAAGGGTAGGTCTGGCCAAGTGTAATGCAGGAGGAAGGCTGTTTACCCAAGAAATATTGCCATTTGAATTTAAAACAATGCCCACGACATGTATGGTTTTTCCTGCTCTGCATAACACAATGAGTACAACAAGAAGTAGATCCATAAGGAATTGTTATAACGTAAGCGTAGAAAAGCTTTATCTGGTCCTCTTCTCCCAAGCAAATTAAATACATAGGGGAGGAAAGAATAATAAGGTTTTAACATAGTGTCAATTTATTTATTTTATTGTATTATTTTTTTTTTTGTAAAATTGTGTATTGCAGATGCTTCTATATAATCAACTAGATTCAAATAGGAAAGGATAGCTCAACTCATTAAGCAAATAATTTTAATACCATATAATAATATTTTAATGGAAAGTTGTCAGGGTTTGGTTAAGATTCAAGACCTGGATTTATATGGAACTAAACATGGATGCGACCAAAAGCTCATTGTTTTCTTTTTTGTGATATTTTCTTAAGATGGATGTGTCCTTAGTTAACATTGTGTGTTTCTAACAATGTCAAGTTCTATGGAGGTCACTAAAAATAAGCTTGTATTTATGAACTTAATAGAAATGTTGTACCATTTTAATTTTGCTAAGTTGTTTTTCTTTTAATTTTAGATACATTAAAACAACTTGATTTTAAAAAGCTACCCATAACTCTATTATTTATATTATTATGTTTAACTATCCACAGTAAGATTTCCTGATATATATTTTTCAAATTATTTTTACTTCACCTAACACAAAGAAGTCTACATGTATTCTTTTAAACATGCTCTCCAAACACCTAAATTTTCTCAAATCCTACCTAATTTAATTTTTTGATTAATCAAGTAAATTCATATTTAAAATTATTTGTATGTGATTATAAGAAAAGAAAGGAGGACAGAAGGGCGAAAGGGAGAGAAGATGGTTGTGCAAAGAGTAGGCCAAGTGTGAAAACATGTACATGGGTCATGTGGATATTTCAACAGGTGTTTTAAATGTTAATTAGAGAAAAGCATACTTTGATGATTGGTTTGTTTGCGTCAACTTGTGTGAACTTGGAGGTGCCCAGCCATTTGGTCCAACTTCCCTTTCCTTTGCCACACTTCTTCCCACTGTCTGGAAGTTCTTGACTCTGTAAAGTATTTAGGTTTGATCTCAGCATACAGAAGGGTAAGAGGGAAAAAAGACGTCTGAGACTCTATTAGGCTCATTTTGCCTGGTGGAAGAATGTTAACACCAAACTCTCAACCTTGATTCACTGAACAAATATCCTATATAATAAAAGCCTAATATGCAAATCGACCAAATGGCGGAATGACGGGTGGAACAACTGGTCGCTATGACATGCACTGACCACCAGGGGGCAGATGCTCAACGCAGGAGCTGCCCCCAGCCGGCAGGCTCCAGGCCAGCCAAGGCAGGTGCCAGTGGGGTCGCCCAGCAGAGGGAGCCAACTGGCGGTTGGGGGCGGGGGGAGGAGGTGGGCCTGATCGCCCTGCCAGTCGCCCCACAGATCGGCCCTGATTGCCAGCCAGGCCTAGGGGACCTACGTGTGCATGAATGCCATGCACCTGACCTCTAGTTTAATTATAATAATAGCTAACAGGTAATATGTAGTTACTGTCACACAAGGTCCATGCCATATTAGTTTCTATTGCTGTGTAGAAGATGATTGTACATGTCGTGGCCTAAAGAGCCCCTGTTTATCAGGTGACAGTTCTGAAGGTCAGAAGTCTGGGCAGACTCAGTGGGTCCTTGGCTTGGGCTTCTCACAGGTGGAAATCAAGGTTTCAGATGGGGTGAGTTCTTCCCTCCAGCCTCTGGAGCAGATTTCCTTCCAATTTATGCAGGTTGTGGCCAAAGTCAGTTCTTCCTACGTGGCTGTAAATCTGAGTTCCCTTTCCCCTCCTGGCTTAGAGCAGGAGGCTGCTCTCTGCTCCTAGAAGCCTCTGGAATTCCTCCCTACCGGGTCCCCTCATCTCACCAATCTTCAAAACCAGCAATAGGGTGTCAAGCCTGTCTCATGTTTTAAATTTTTGCTGATCCATCTGCCACCAGAAGGAGAAACCTCTGCTTTTAAAGAGCTCGTGTGTGCAGCTTAGACATCGCCCCAACCCCTGAAATCACCTTCCTGTTTTAAGAACAATTCCTGCCCGGACGGTGTGGCTCAGTGACTGAGTGTTGATCTATGACCCAGGAGGTCACGGTTAGATTCACAGTTATGTCTGGCACATGCCTGGGTTGCAGGCTTGATCCAAGCGTGGGGCCTGCAGGAAGCAGCCTATCAACGATTCTCTCTCATTATTGATTTTTCTATTTCTCTCTCTCCCTTCCTCTCTGAAATCAACAAAAATACATTATTTTTTTTTAATAAAAGGACAACTCCTTAGTAACCTTAATTACATCAGCAAAATCCCTTTGCCATTTAAGATAACATAATGACAGGAGTAACCCCAGAGAGTAGAAGCTATACAAATTATTACCTACTACACATAGTTTAACTCTAATTTTCATTACTGCTCTATTCAATTAGGTTTCACTATTCCCAATTTTCAGAAAGTTTGTGATCCAAAGTCAAAGAATTAAGGACCACAGCCATGTTTTAAACTTCAGTCTTTCCAATTCTAAAGTTGCTGCATTTTCCCCACAATTGTTCAATCAACCAAACAAATATGGATATCTATTCTGTACTACGGTCTAGGGCTAAAGAAATTAATGATTTTCCTTGTCCTTCATGAGGGAAGAAAGGCATAACAGGTTCCTCTTTACCCAACCAATAACTAAATAATTCCTAATATTTACTCTGCGCCCTCTTAAAAGCTTTTCCTGTGTTAATTCCTTTAAACTTCACAATAACCCTATGAGATAGCCACTGTTATAATCCCAAAGTTCAAACTATGTTTAGGTGTCAGATCAGAGAAGGCCGATGGATGTTTCACACATCACGCTGCATTCATTTTGCAATGTAAAAAATCCATTTTTTTATGTTATATTTCCATTTAAAAGTTACCCAATCTCAATGTGGACTTAGATTCGAGAATCTGAGATATCTGAAGCTCTGACAGACACACTGGGCTCACAATCTTTCCTAGCAGCAAACCCCTGGAGTATAGTAGTATTCTCCCCACCTGCCCTTAGGTAGAAAGCCTAATTGGCCACAGTCCCTGCCACTCCCTATTGTCTTCCATATGTTAAAAGCAAAGTCTGTTACCATTAAATACCCCACTAACACTGTTGTATTTTCTTACAATAGAGAATTTTTTTCACTATAATCAGCAGGGGATCAGAAGGTAAACTAGTAATTGCATAAGGCAAACATTAAGCCCTTCCTTAATTTTGTTAATTGCCTGACAGTCCTAGACAGTTACATTTGTTGGTAACCTTTCGCTTCTCCTAAAGGTCATTCTGTAATTGGATTTTGAAACTCTTACCATTTCAAGTCAAAGAAAATATTGGAATGCACCTTGAAATTGTAGGGCTGGAGTGAAACAAAGGAGATGTTTATCCAGCCACTAGGAGGAGGAAAAATTTCTCCAAATGTTAATTGTGTCTTATTATGTACATCTAATTTTAAACGTATCTTTACATTTAAATGTTAAATTTAAACCGATGAGCACTTGCCTCATCCGAGTCTATGAAGATGCTCCTCGTTTGTCTCTCAGTGTTTCTCTGTGAATTAGTCAATTCCCCTACATACCCTCCTGCATTTTTAACACTTATGTTTGATCCATCTTTGCATTGCTTTCCAGAAAGCATTATGCCCAGGAAATTTGAGTCATATTCATGGGAAAACAGAGCTAGTAACCCAGTGGCAGTACCAGTGGGCTTTGTGCCTGAGAAGCCCAGGCATTTGTGTTAGATAAACGTCTCCCTACCTGGTTTTTGTTCAGCCTGCCCACCTATATAAAACCTCTCAGCAGCCACATCTGTATTCAGCCACAAAGTCTTTTGTGAAAGGGACAGCTTGAGAGCCTATTAAAAATACATTGTTACTCTGAGTATTTTGTTCCTCTTTGCTATATAATAAGCTGAAAACGACAGTAGGTGAGCATTCTATGGGGAAGACTGCTGTTCCTTTTATTGACTTTATAGCCACACACACTAATAGAAAATGCATTTTATATCAGACAGGTGAACTTAGCCACACTGAACTCAACAGGATGGAGTCTTTCCCCTGCATTTAAGTTGTAAATGGCAGGTTGGTTTACAATAAATATCGAGGACAATAAAATGTCCCCTTTTTATAGGGTTTTATTATGAAAAATACCTATGTTTTCAATACATTTAGAAGTTTTGACTGGGAAGGTAGTGTTCATTATAGAAAACTTGAAAATTCTTAAGAGATGTGTGAGAAAATAAACAATGCCCATGATTTTGCCATCAAGTACATAGAAAATATGGATGCCTTTTTTTCATAGTATCTTTGCATAGACAAAGATATTTGTCATTCCTGTTTTAAAACAGTAATTCTCCTGTTTGAAACATGGAATGTTTTTACTTTATCTTAATACTAGAGGCCCGATGCACGAAATCTGTGCAAGGGGCTCGGCCCTCACAGCCCAGGCTGCCCTGCAGCCCCGTGACCCTGCCCCCCATCCACTGGTCATTCCTGAAGGTCGTTCCGCCATCCAGTCTAATTAGAATATTAGCTTTTTATTATATATGATATTCCCTTTCTTCTCTCTTTCCTTTCTTTTCATTTTTTCATCATTCATTTTATTCTTTTTAGAAAATATTCATTGTGATTTACATTCCCCCAGAAAAATTTTAGTGTGCAACTCTGTTTCGTTTTCTCAGGTGGAGTTCCAGATACAGTTACTCATCCCAGGTTGTTATTGTTATAGTGCTGTTGTTGTTTTATTAGCAATATTATTATCATCATTTGCAAATTAACCACTTACAGTCATTCCAAATGGAGAAAAAGATTACTGCAAAGACATGTCAAGTCGCAATGAGGAAAATAACTGTAAAGTGATAATTCCTTCTGAATTAGATTTCCACATATGTCTTCATGTAATGAATCCTCTTACTTGGGGCTTCCATATGCACCTAAATATCACATGCATGCTTTTACATCATATTTTTAGGCTATATCAAGTATTCTGAAAAGTTGTTAAGATAGTCTTGCTAGGGTGACTACACAATGTGTAGCTCAGAAACCCTGAGAGGGAAAGGGCATACAGTCATTATTTACACCAGTAAGACAGACATAAAGAAGAACTGGCCCAGACCACCCATGCAGAATGGCATCTGGAGCACTTGCCTAAAAGTCCTCACATTGGCCTCTGCTTGCTGATGGTGCTATTCTTCAGGGTGCGGAGGCAAACCATTGAAGTTCATGCAGGACCATTTGGCCACCCATTTACCCATTTCAATTCAAATAACACAGCCAGCCCATCCTATATAATAAAAGGCTAATATGCAAATCAACTGAACCAAGGAATGACCAGTTGCTATAACGCGCACTGACCACCAGGGGACAGAGGCTCAATGCAAGAGATGCGCCCTGGTGGTCAGTGTGCTCCCACAGGGGGAGCGCCACTCAGCCAGAAGTCGGGCTTACGGCTGATGAGCACAGAGTCAGTGGCGGGAGCCTCTCCCACCTCTGCGGCAGCGCTAAGGATGTCTAACTGATAGCTTAGGCCTGCTCCCTGTCAGTCGGACATTCCCCAAGGGCTCCCAGACTTCAAGAGGGTGCAGGCCAGACTGAGGGGACCACCCCCTCCCCAAGTGTACGAACTTTGTGCACCAGGCCTTTAGTTTTTTTCATAAAGAGGATGACTTTATATGAGTGTCTAATCACTAAGCTGTACACATGAAGCCAATACAAAATAATATTGAAATTAAACTGTAATTGAAAAAGAAGAGAAAAAGAAGGAGGTGATTTACAAAGATTTTAAATGGAGTACAGTAACAATTCTCAGCTTTATTAGTGCATTAAATGATATGTCAAGAAGAGTAAGAGAGGAAGAGTTATAGATAGTAAACAATGAACTGTCATTGACCTAATATATATGATATTATCCATTCCATTTAGAAATATATTTTATGTTCATACCAGTGGGTCAAACGTGGGATGGTAGATGGCAGGTGAGTTGCCACAGTGGAGGAGGGAGATTTTGTGGAGGAACATGGGTGGAAAATTCACAAAAATCCAAATTTAATACCTTGTATCAAAAGTCTTTTAAACTTGGAGAAATTTTTTATTTGCTTGTGTATGTGTCTATGTGAATATTTATGTTCCCTTCTGTTAGTCTGAAAATAACTCAAGCTACCATATTTTTCCAGAAGTATTCTATGCTGATTGTGTTTTCTTTGTTGTTCTAGCTTCCAAGGAACTAAAAGTCAAATTTTTATCTTAGTGCAATACACTCTGACATACATTCTTGAAGTCCGACATCCCTATTCTAACTTTTGTATAGTCATGCCCCTGCATAAGGACATTTTGGTCAACAACAAACCACACATAATCCCATAAGATTATAATGAAGCTGAAAAAATACCTACTGATAGTGATGGTGTAGCCATCCTACCATTGCAAAGCACTGGATTACTTAAGTCATTTATTCCAAATTCAACATATAAGATAAATCAGAAACCTAAAGCCCAAAGAAAAGAAATACCTCCTCCGTCTCCTAACTTATAAATTAAACATATGAATCTTTGCCACTGATTTAGCATTCATTTTTATACCTGACATTAAAATGACTATAGGGATCACTACAGCCAAATAAACTGCAGTCCATATTACTGAAATGTATATGATCATTAATAAGGGAGTTGATAAACTCTTGTACATAAGTTCTATGCAGTTACAAACAGGTGCTCTATAGCTAGCTACACGCTAATGATTCAAGTTCAATCTGTATTGTGAATCATACATATAAGGTATAGTACATTAGTACAACCCCATTTATGAAAACCATAGGTTTTACATACACAGGTAAAATCCAAGATTTTCATCATTAACATAGAATATTCTTCAGGGTAGTGTTAAAGAGAAAATAATTTACTCTGTTTTACCATTTAATTGTTTTTATGGTTTTCTTTCTTCACAGGGATTGTTATTCTTAGTTTTCCTTGAGCCACCAGTGTTTGCGTATGCTAATATTTCAATATATTTTTGCACTGATGTATAGCAATTTAAAATAAAATGTATATTTGAGGTTTCTGTGTGAATGTACACTAGATCATCCTATTTCTCAATTGCAGATTGGAGTGTACAATGAACCACCTTTTGAAAAGGAGCATTAGGTTTCAAATAAAAAGGTAGCATGCATTGTTTGTAAGAACGTTGCACATTTCATATTTTGCAGTTGTTAAGGGGGGAAAAAACACAGAAGCAGGTGAGCTGTGTTATTTTAAGTTTTATGTCATAAGGTATGCATTGGATTGACCCTGAAGATTAGCCCTTGCCAATAGCCATTGGTTTAAATTAATGAGTCCATAGAACTGCTGGCTTTGCATGTGGCAGGAGAAAACTCAATTTCCCCTCAATTGTGACATCTTATACTGGAATGAGTAATAGTAAAGGCCAATCAAACACCACTAACAGCTGAAGATCATGGAAAGTTTCAGCTTTGCTTTCTCAGTGAGCAGGTGTGTTTATGCATTTCTTTTATGTTTTTATTTTAATATAGGAGTGAAATTAGTTTTCATATTAAATTTGCATTAAGTAACTTGTAAATTCTAACAATTGGTGTTTGGATTCTTTGGGGTGTTCTGCATATATAATGATGTCTATGTGACTGATATAATTAGTTTCTGCATTTTCAATTCTTATCACTTTTTTTTCACTTATTAATTCATTCATTCCTTTTTGCCTTACTGCCTGGCTACAACTCTGAGGAAAATAGTGAAAAGAAATTGTGGTAGCTTATTTGTCTCCTTGGCAAGTACAAGGCAGAGAGATATTATTATTATAAGCAATATTCATGTAGACTTTGTTACATAAGTACTCTTGTCTCTCTCCACTCTCCCTGCATTTCCATATGTGTGCCACGTATGATGAAGGACCCCCATAGTGCTTATTTCAGTTTGCTTTCTGGTGACAAAGTCAATGTTTTTATATGTTGAGAAATGTACTTATTTTCCTTAATATTTGAAAGATAATTTCTCTGTGAATACAATTCTAGTAAGCCCATTATTTTCCTTCAGCACTTCAAAGTTGGCATCCCATTGACTTGTGGCTTTCATCTTTTCTCTTTGTAAGTCAGATGTCAATTTCATGATTGCACCATAGATTTCTATTTTGCCTTGACTGCTTTTACAATGTCCTTTTTGTCTTTGCTGCTCAGCATTATAACTGTGGTGGTCTTCTCGTGTTTATCTTGCTTAGATTCTCTGAGTTTTTTTAAAATCTGTGAGGTGATGTCTTTAATCAGTTTTATAAAATATCTTCACCTTTACTTCTTTCAATAAAGCTTCTGATCCCCTTTTTTTATCTTCCCTCTATGGGCCTCCACTAGCACAACATATATGAGAACTTTTTACCATGTACCATAACTATCTTACACATTTCTGGGTTCTTTCTCTCTTTCTCCCTCTCTTTCTCCCTCTCTTTCTCTCTCTCTCTCTCTCTCTCTCTCTCTCTCTCTCTCTCTCTCTCTCTTTCTTTCTTTCTTTCTTTCTTTTCCTCCTCTCACTTTTTCCCCCCTCTCTGTGAACTTTACTCTGTATATATTCTACAGGTTTTCTTCTAGTTCACTATTTCTATCTTCATTTGGGTCTAATATGTTACTTAACTGTCTTGTTGCTTTTTTAGTGGTAATGGTTCTAATATTATCACTTGTTTCAGTTCTAAAAATTCAATTTGTGTCACTAATTAAAGACCCAGGTGTTTGGTTTGTTTGTTGTTGTTTTTTTTGTAAAATTCTCTTCCTTATATTTTTCTTTTTAGAGTATATTAATTAATCATATTTTAAAGTTCCATGTGACAAATTCATTTTCTGGATCAACTAGCAAGCACCCTTTCTAAATGGAATTTATTGGGGTGACATTGGTTAATTATATAGGTGTCAGGTATATAGTACTATAATACATCATCTGTCTGTTGTAGTGTATATTTACCACCCTAAGACAAGTCTTCCATTACCAGTTATTCCCCACTTTACCCTCTTCTACCACTCCCAACTCCTTTCCTCCTGGCTTTTCATTTTTTCTTTGCTTTAGCCATCTTTATAAAAACTCTTGGTCCTGATTTTGATAACTTTGTAAGTTTCGATTGAATTGGTCAGACATTATGTTTAATGTGTTGTACAGGCTTTGAATGGCACTGTCTTTCTACAAGAGGATTTTACTATCCTGTGACTCCCCTCTGACAAGTATTTAAGGGGCTAATTAATGGCAGCCTAAGGAGAGATGTAGCAGACTTAAGGCAGAATTTCAGACCTGGAAAAAAGCATGTCTGTCAACCATTGGATTTCTTTCATTCCCAGTGTATTGATCTGAATCCCTCTTTATTGGCAGATCCTAAACTCCAATGACTGTCCCAGCACAACAAGACCACCAAACACTCCAGTGTGTATTTCAGATGGTCTTGGTGAGATTTCTCATTCTCTTCCCTAGTTCAGAATTAAGTAAATGTCTCCGTGTGAAAATGGGGACACAATGAATGAAAAAATGTAACCATCACCTCTGCGAATTTCCCTTCTCTTAGGTCCCTACCCCTCAAATCTTGAGTGTTTCCAATGCCCTGAGATAGTTGTTTTTCTTTTTTTTAATCTAGTCTTTCATTTTATTTTCCTGGTAAAAGTGTTAGTCTGCCACCTCCAGCAGAATAGCCAAACAAAAGACACCTATAGTATAGCTTTAATGGCCAATTTTGTGCAATATTTGTATTTTATTTCATAAAATCAATGAGATATCTATTACATGTGGAACAGAGACTGCTACATTGTCTACCTGTTAGTGTTTATTATTTCTATACAAAAGTGAATTTTATATAAATATTAAGTGTTTTTCTGTCTAAGTGCCTATGACTTGTGAAATATTTTCTCAGTAGGGAGACCTACTAAGTTGTACCAGAGCCTGAATTGGAACCATTTAAATGCAACTGACTTTAGTTAAGCTCTAAAACACTGCCACTCTGTGTTCACTTGGAGACATAGCAGCATCCTCTCTATTTCTAGAGACCAGGGTGACCCAGCAAATTGCCTTTGAATTCCCTTCTGCTGTTATTCAGGAAGCTGAGATGGCCCCATACGGTGAAATAGTCCAGCTACACAATAGTTAGTTCTCTGCACCCATTTTCAATCCATTTCTCTAAGTCCAAAGTCTAGCTGTTGGGTCCTCCTCTTTGAGCCAATAGCAAACTGTTAAGGCCCCCAAGTCATATGAGTTCACATTTAGACTGGCATTTGTGGCTGGTATAGTCTTAGGCTCATTACTTTTCCTTTCTAGCAACTGTTTTATGATCTAAAAAGCAAACAGAACAAAACCAAATAAAAACCAAGAATTTTTAGTAGGCATATTTATTTGGTAAAAAATTGAGTTTTACACATTCTCTCTCTCTCTCTCTCTCTCTCTCTCTCTATATATATATATATATATATATATATATATATTTACATACACACATACTAGGGGCCCAGTGCACAAATTTGTGCACCTTGAAAGCAGGGTCAGGTCTCAGCCCATCCTCTGTGCCCCCGCCTGGCCCCTCCCACCATAGCCCCCGGTCCCCTGCCTGCCTACCCCTGCATGCCCCTCCCACCGCAGCCCCCCCTCCACCTCCCCCGTCCCCTGTCTGCTGGCAGCTCTGCTCCTGCCACTGCTGCCCCCACACACTGACAGTGAGGAGTGATTGGGGCCAGCGCCAGGAGCGGGTGTGAGTGGGGCTGTCGCAGGCAGCTGGTGCAAGAGGAGCAGGGGGAGGTGGAGAATCCCTGAGGGGTGATCAGGGCCGGCAGCTGCCACTTGCACCTGTTGACAGTGCCAAGTGATCGGGCCGGCACTGGGTGCCGGCAGCGGGTGCGAGCAGCGGCTCCAGCGCCAGCAGCGGGTGCGAGCAGGGCCAGCGCCTGGTGGGACTGTGGAGTGCAGAAGCAAAGAATTTTCAGTAACCACCAGAGGCTTGCCCCGATGACAGCGACTGGCGCCCCCTCCTTGGTCTGACGCCCCCACTCACCTGCTCCACTATCCCACCACGTCCGATGCCTGCCATGTTTCGCATTCTGCTGCCTGCTGCTGATGCCTGCCATGTTCCGTGCGCGCCCCCTGGTGGTCAGTGCACGTCATAGCGACTGGTTGTTTGGTTGTTCAGTTGTTCCGCCATTCAGTCTATTTGCATATTAGGGTTTTATAATTAAATGCATCCCTTAAAGGTTGGTCTGAAGATTCAAATGAATAATGCCACCTTCTCAATGAGGCCTACCCTAACCTTCCTACTCAAAACCCTAATATTCCTTCCCTACCCCGATCCATACATCCATCTCCCTTTTTCTGTTTTCTTTTTTTCCCTATAGCACTTGCAATCATCTCACCTTAGGTGCATAATTGGCATATTGACATATTGTAAATTTTCTTGCTACCCTTGGTGGAATGTGAGGATACTTGTTTGGTTGGTTGGTTGGTTCATTGGTTTATAACAAGAATCTGAAATATCTCTTGCACAAAACAGGTGCCAAAAGGTGTCTGTTGCATGCATGAACAAGAACTGAGCGTAGTTGTTGGCACATAATGACAGCTCACATTCCAAGGTTTTTTATTATCATCAGGTTTCTGCTGGAAGCTTTGTCCTCAGATCTTAAACATGGCTTGTAGGTGAAGAAAGTGCTAGTCAGCAGGTGTCCTGGCTTTGGATATTGCTGGGAAGGGACAGTTAAAATTACTGAATTGCGGACTTTAAATAGGTAAATTTTATGGTTTATCTATTACAGTGGTCGGCAAACCACGGCTCGCGAGCCACATGCAGCTCTTTGGCCCCTTGAATGTGGCTCTTCCACAAAATACCACGGCCTGGGCAAGTCTATTTTGAATAGTGTTAGAAGAAGTTTAAGTTTAAAAAATTTGGCTCTCAAAAGAAATTTCAATCGTTGTACTGTTGATATTTGGCTCTGTTGACTAATGAGTTTGCTGACCACTGATCTATTATATCTCAATAAATAGTAGATGGGTAGCTCTTCAGAGGGAGAAAAAAGTTTAACCCCTGGTTTTGACTCTAACTCACTTTGTGATCTTATATAAGTCATTTCTCGCTCATTCTTAGTCTTCCATATACAGATTTACTTGTGTTAATTATCTGACATTCTAAAATCCCCTCCAGTTCTCATCTCCAACTTTTGGAGTAATAAGACTTCTGCAGAGATGGAGAGCAAAGAAGGCAAGATGAGTATTGTGTCTTCCTGTTGCTCCAAAACCTGGGCCACACTTTTTAGCAAGCAATGAATGAAAAGGCTAAGCTCCTTTTCACATATTTCAAAGTAACATGGGCATGCAAATGTACACGCATCTACTCATGCATACAAATATCCAATTATCTAATTTTGTTGGATACAAACAAGGAGGTAGTTGTTAGTTTCTTGATTTCCAAAAGACTTTCCCAGAAACTGTTTTTTCAGCCCCAAAATAGTCGATCACACATCACAAAAGCACCGAATCCTCTGCCTGCATACCAGAGTGTACCTTGGGGGCCATCTGGTATCTCAACGCTTAACGAAATTGGCTTGGTTTCATTTGAGTGAGTTAGGAAACTGTTGTGACAATGAGAGAATGTTCCTCTTACCTAATTAACAGGGCTTATTAGGAGAGCAGCGACGACCGAAGTCCATCGAACACCCAGCCATATGGACACACGGAGCATAGATCAAACCAATCTCTGTGATTACACTAATAGTTACTGTTTTTGCTTTCCCTCATTTTCATCTAAACTCAATCAATGCATAACACCTTCCCTGGATTTTTAACAGTGCCAATTAATAGGCGCTGTAAATGGATTTGAGGTATCGAGGCCACTGTTTACTGGACACGTGTCTGCTGCCCAGCGGCTAACCTCTTTTGCCACTTCCCACAATGCCCTTGATAACGCCCCGTCTGAGACACCAGAGGTCACCTGCTCTATTGCTGTGACCTTTCTCTCTGCCATATGGCTGTGCTGCACCCAACTCCTGGTGGTAATATGCTCCTTTGATATACCTTCAGTGCAAAAACCTTTGTTCCATGGCAAAGTACAGCATGTATAATTTTCTCATTAAATCCACAGACAAGGTCTCTCTGTGTTAAATAGAATCAGAAGCACCTTCCCGCATGTTAGGTCCTGGAGTGAAGCTGACATTTCAGAATCATCCCGAAGTCACTTCTTCAGCCACCCTGACCCCAGGCGGAAATGGATGAATTTTAAATCTCACTCTCATATACATGAAGGCCTCTATCCATTCAGGATCCCATAATCTGCGGACAAAGCGGTATCGAAAGAGGCACGGGCCCTTGATTTTGCGCAGGGAGTTAATCCCTTTCTAATCCCAAATCTCGCAGCACCAATTATAGATAGGAAGTATTGGATGAAAACCACGTATTTACCTTTTGCTGGGTGGTGTGCAGAATGATATGCCTACTCGCAGAAAACCAGGAGTCTATCCTCCTCTTTTCCCCGTTTTCAAAGGGAGAAAACTGCTTCTTCCTGAGAGCAGGGGCCGGACCTGAAGCCAGACTCACTTTGGTGTCTTATCATCCCGGCAGCATCCTGCCGCCTAAGAAGCAGCCCTGTGCGGGGACGCGGTGGAGACTCAGCGGATAGATAGGTTTTCAGTGGATGTCTGTGTAGCACTGTTACCTGGCTTAATCCCTTATTCAGGCGGACTTACGAATAGTGTCGGGTGGAGTCCTGGAAAGGAAATCCTAAGAGCTGCAGAAAAGATGAGTTTATAATACAGATTTGTAATGAAGAAGCCCCTTGGGGCTATTGCTGTCTAATGGAGAGAGAGAGAGAGAGAGAGGGATTTTTTAAATAACAGCTTTATTATCATTCACATACCATAAATTCACCCCTTTAACGTGTTTTTTAGTATCTCCTAAAGTTGTTGTAAAACTATCACCACTATCTAACTTTAGAACATTTTCTTTTGTTTTAATATTTTTTTATTGATTTCAGAGAGGAAGGGAGAGGGAGGGAGAGATAGAAACATCAATGATGAGAGAGAATCATTGATCAGCTGCCTCCTGCACGACCCCTACTGGGGATTGAGCCCACAACCTAGACATGTGCCCTTGACTGGAATCCAACTTGGGACCCTTCAGTCCTCAGGCCGACACTCTATCCACTGAGCCAAACCAGCTAGGGCTAACTTTAGAACATTTTCATGTCCCCAAAAGAAACCTCATACCTCACCAGCAGTCACTGTCCATTCACCCTTCCCTCCAGTCCTGGCCATCACCAACCTGCTTTGCATCTATGGATTTGCCTCTTACGGGCATTTCATATAAATGGAATCAGACCAAATGGTAAATCTTAAAAGAGTCATGCAAATTGAGTGAAACCAGCCATGAGAGATTCTTATTTGTATAATTCAGAGTCCACTTCTCTTGGGAAAGCCAACATGTAGGGAGATGGATGAATATATTTACTTGCAATATATAAACTACATTTTCACAGCTGATAAGGAGTTCATATCCAAAATTTTTATACGCAACTAATAAAACTCAACACCAAAATAAAAAGACCCAGACAATCCAATTTAAAAATGGGCAAAGAATCTGAATTTACACGTCTCCGAAGAGGACACACAGATGGCCAATAGACAAGTGAAAAGATGCTCAATGTCACTAATCATCAGAGAAATGCAAATCAAGGTCCTTAATCTTAATCACAGTTGAGAAGTTCATTTTCTCTGTAAAGTAACATAAGCACAGGTTTCCAGAAGTATTAGGGATGAACAACTTTGGGTCTATTATTCTGTTTACCACAATGTTTCATACTCACACACACACACACACACACACACACACACACACACACAGAGTTTTATTTTTATAATGAAACATCACACTATACTATATGTAGCTCTGCATTTTGCCTTTTTTCCCCACTTATTATTGGATTTTAGACATTTCCCCATGTTGCTACATAAAGAATTTCCTTATTCTTTTTCACAGCTGTAGTGCTGTGTATTTTTTTTTTAATTTTTTAAAATCTTCACTTGAGTACATGCTTATTGATTTTAGACAGAGGGGAAAAGAGAGAAAGAGAGAAACATCCATGTGAGAGAAAAACATCAATTGGTTGCCTCCCATAAATGCCACAACCAGGAATTGAAACCTTAACTCAGGCATGTGCCCTCATTGGGGATCGACCTGCACCTTTTCAGTGCATGGACAGCACCCAAACCAATGGAGCCACAGTGGCCAGGACACAGCTGTGTAGGTTTTTAATTGAAAAAAATATACCATAATTTAGTTAGCTAGCCACATGTTGAATCTTGTGTCTTGGGAAGTTCATATTTCTTTGAAGAGGTCTTTCTAGCTAGACTGTGACCTCTGTGTAGTGAATATACTGCTGGCTACCATTTCAGTTAGCAACACCATCCTGATCAATGCCTAAATATTTTTTATTAGTTACCAGCCTTTTTCTCAAATGTATAACGCCCTGCCATTTAACCCCGTGGTAAGCTATCACCCATCTTTTCCTATTTCTTTCGGTTCCTCATTGCTTTTCACTATTGGTCCTCTTTACTACCTGGACGATTGTATGGCATTTGAGGAGGTGGGGTGGGCATACAATCATCTTTCTTTGCTTTTCTCTTCCTTTCATTCCTAGTCCATTGGCTCCATAACACCCTTCAGGTCATTTCCTTTCTCACTGTCCCCCTTTCTCACAGGCTATTGTGGAAGGCAGGGTTTATTCACTGCCACTTTCTGCCTGAAATAGGAGGCATTGCTTAGCTATATCATTTTAACTCTTGTCTACCGTGTTGGGATCAAGGCTGCTATTACCCACCAAAAATACGATTGATTTACTCTCAGGTAACATTATGTCATTGTCCTTTGTTAAAACATTCACATGTATTCGAGCACAAAGCTAATTCATGCCAACACCATGTGAGAAAGCTTGGACGGTATTTGCTATGTTCTGTTGCATGATAAAATGTTATCTAGATCTAGAGTTTTTAGGCATTTTCCAAGATATTAGTTTTTAAAGGCTTTCTGATCGTTGCTGGATTTGACCTTTGATGATTATTTACGAGATTTATCTTTTCTACTGGTATGTTTTTTCTTGTTCTCATTTGTGTTTTGCCTAAGACTACTTTAAAAGAAGTTATAGAATTTTTTCAATGCAATGCAATAAAATGTATACCTTACCCTAGTAAAAACTATAATACGAGCAGGAAAGAGAAAGAGAAAGAGAGAGGAGTTTCAGGAGAAATGAGGGTATCCAATTCTTTCAAAATTCCTTCTTTGATTTAAGATATGATTAGGGTAAAGCGGGACATAAAGAAGTTTGTAGGCATTTTCATACACGATTATACACATGTCCAAATCATATCGAAAGTCAATATTATTCTAGTTGAAATTACATTTAGAAACATTATATACTGAGCAAATACTATAAATCAAAGGAAACACACGTTCTCTCTGACAGAGAGAAATGGATTCCGCTGCACTATTAGTGGCTGCTCCGGACACTGGGATAAAACTGGAATAAAGGAATTTGTTTCAACCCAACAACTGAACAAAGAGCTGCGGTACCTCTTGGCCATAGACATAGGCTCCTATTGTTTTCCTTTGGCAGTGTTTGTCTTTAAACTGCATGAGGTCTGCACAGACGCAATCTTCAAATCCAAAACACATATTTCTATAACACTGCTTCAGGTTGAGCGCATTTTGCTATCAGCGGGGAAAAGGAGCTCCTATTTCCATGTGCAATGGAGTTGTGCCACAGGGGATGGCAGAATGCAATTAAGGAAGTGAGTGTCAGTTGCAACCCAAAGCTGAGATGTTTGACCCACCGGGTAGCTGGATGGGGATTTACATATGATGCAGGCAGTTGCAGAATGGATGCTGAGGTGATATTCCTATTCACAACTGTGTTCATGTCACCTTGCATTATATATATATATATATATATATTTATATATATATAAATATATATATATATATATTTTAATATACTTCACTGATTTTCCACAGAGAGTAAGGGAGAGGGACAGAGAGCCAGAAACATCAATGAGAGAGAAACATCAATCAGCTGCCTCCTGCACACCCCCCACTGGGGACGTGCCCGCAACCAAGGCACATGCCCCCAACCGGAATCGAACCTGGGACCCCCCAGTCCACAGGCCGACGCTCCATCCACTGAGCCAAACCAGCCAGGGCTTTCATTACATTTTTATTGGTTTCAGAGAGGAAGGGAGAGGGTGAGAGAGAAACATCAATGATGAGAGAGAATCACTGATTGGCCGGCTTCTGCATGCCTCCCACTGGGGATCAAGCCCGCAACCCAGGCATGTGCCCTGTCCCGGGATCGAACTGTGACCACCTGGTTCATAGGTCAACGCTCAACCACTGAGCCACGCTGGTCAGGCTGACCTTGCATTTTCATAAACACTTCATGGCAGCCGATGCAGCAGGGCATTTTGGAATGAGGGGAGGGCATCTTTCTGTCTTTGAAACAATCAGCCCTGTTTGCAAATGTTCTTGGAGTTTGGTTCCACCGAGGAGGAAACAGCCTGAATGAAGGAGAATGTGTGTTGTGAGCACTCTGCCTTCCGCATTTGAAAGCCATTTTCTCCTCCAAGTCTGACTACTTAGAATTCAAACCCTACGCAACTAAAAAACTCCAAAAGAATTAATGAACCATAAATTATTGCCTTTAGATATTTAATACTCAATCAGTATGTACTCTCTCAAGCATATCCCACTGGCATTGCATTCATTCTGACGGTGTGGTGCTGGTTCAATTGCTTTGCTCATTTACAATGAAAGATTAATGAAAAGAGGTATATTTTAGTTCACAGAGATTAATTGCATCCCTTCCTTTCCCTACACTAGCAACACGCAACCCATAATCCTGATGGCTTTTGCATCAACGGAAAATTAATAGGCTTTCTTCTGCTGGAAATCTCAGAGGGTTTTCAAATAGAAATATCCAGGGAAAACAAGATCGGAAGTTGTCTTTGGGCTGGAAATGAATTAATTTACCTGCTTCTTTAAATGTAGTCAGATGGCATTTTGAATTAGCCAGTATGAAGATGTGCGCACCGTATTTTATATCTGCACACTTTCTGTCAAGTATGTGCAAAGCAAATTCCCTTTTGAGAGCTAATCCTACCCGCCAGATCCAGGTATGTCTGTGCTGTGTTTGGTAGATGTCCCAACACTCATGGAGATGTTGACTGTTAACATTTCACAGTTTGTTTTCTTCAGAGAAAAGCGGTGCCAAGTGCACTCATACATTTATTTTGAATCTTTTGCTCTTTTTAACATCAAGTTAGTTACCGCTGGGAAATCTAGGTTTCAAATTTCAAAGTGCCTTGGCTGCTAAATAATTCTCAAGTTTTCACAAACTTTGTGAGCCCTGTACTATATTTTCTAGTGCATTGAAGATAACAAACATCTCCAGCTGCTGTATTGCTGGAATAGAAAGAAAATTTACATGTATTGAGCCTTGTCTATTTTATAGTAAGATTGTTTTTTTAGATCTTATATTCACTTAAGCCTTAAAACGATTTGACTATATTGTCTTCATTCCTAAGAGCAGAAACTGAGGCTCAAAGAGGAAAAAATGATATGCTAACAGTCAATGAGCAAGTGGCTCAAGCTGGTGTCAGGCATTGTTTTGTTTTTGATTTGTGTTGTGTTTTTTGGTTGTTTTTTTTTGCCTCCCAAGTTCATTATCTGCTGTATAAACCAGATCAAAAATGAGAAAAGCTCTGTGGCCAGGAGTCTAGCCAGGAATCAATGCTTCTTTAGCCTGCTTTGGTTTGTCTGTCAAATGGTGACCATAGCATTGACGTGACACAAATGTTTTGATGATGGACTAAGGCAGCCGATGCAAATGAAAGCTGGGACACAGAAATACTCTATGTACAGAGTAAAGTGATATATGAATGGAATGGGGGTTAACTGTGCAAACCCGGTCCTTCCATCCTATTGAAATCAGTCCCCTTGGCAAAGCCAGATAGACAGCATTGAAGACGATTGCTCCGGTCTACATGGACAGTTGGAGGGCTCCCCTCTTCCGTTGTGCAATACGGTTTATTAATCATTTTCTCAATCAGGAAACTTTCGATTGCATCAATGGCTGGTCTGCGTTTTCTGCAGATTGTTATCCTGCCGTGATGAGAGAGATGTGTTCCTTTCCACATTTACTTAAGTAGAAAGACAGAGGGAGTCAGCAGAATTTCCGTTCCCATCTCTCATGTGCTTCCCACACACCCTGCCCCCAAGGTCAGGGATGTCAGCCCCCAGGAAATGTCAACCATTTAGCAGACACTCCAATTTTTCAGTGGTTTCCAGAGAGAAAACCAGTGTAGCAGAGACAAATCCAATACATCTGAAATATATACCCATCCTAAAAATCAAAGATGAGCAAAGCTGAATCAACTCAGCATAATTCACCTTTTTGCCATAAAGAAAAGACTGCTTTTATAGCACCAATCAACCTATTTTTGTGATTTATTTCACTGAACGTATTGTATTTCTCGGTAGTGTTTATATTGTGTCAAAAAGAACAGAGCTCATCATCATATTTCGATGAAGTAGCATCTTTCGTAGCAATTTTGAACTAGATTTGTTTTGTGATTTCCTAGTGAGCTCATTGGGAGAGATTTCATTTGAAGAAGGCAGCCCAGAAACAATGACCACGGAGCAGGTGTTTTTATGTTTGTTTCCATCCTTAAGGGAGTTTTCGGTGAGAAAGAACTGGTTGCTTCTCAATGTTTTTGTTGCTTGCTTTACAAATGATGATTATACTTCTGTTCCACATAGAAGCCATGGCTTTTCAGAATCCCTTCCTTGGTTTGCACCTGTACAGATAATTTTTCTTAATACTGACTTGTGTATTATCTTTGAGAACTTTCTACTTAACAACTGTTAGGTATCCTAACCGAGCCTTGTAACCCTGGCAAGACTTTTTTAACAAGCTTATGCCTTAATTTCCTCACTTATGGAATAACGGCGTGTGGGCATAACCTGAGCCCACAAACACGGCACATCTTTTAGGATGTATTCCCAAGGGCTTGGAGCTTAGTACTTTATAAAATACAGACTGTGTCTTCAATGACCTCACCATGACATGGGAGACAGAGGTAAGCAAAGGAGCAAGGCAAGAGAGGGACCATCAGGATCACACTAGAGAGACACTCAAGGTCCTTTTTGGGAGAGGATGGATCATGTGGACAATATTCAGGGTGTTGCAGGTGGGAAACATCAGCAGAAGTGTCAGCAAAAAAGGTAATACTTGATCTGTGGCTTGAAGAATGAGTAGTATTTTTGTGGCAGATGTGAGACGGTGGATAGTGTAAGAAAGGAAAGATATGACAATGATAAAGAAATTGTTTTTGTTTTGTTTTTTAAATGTGGCCTGGCTGGCATGGTTCAGTGGTTCAGCATTGACCTATGAACCAGGAGGTCATGGTTCGATTCTCAGTCAGGGCACCGGCCCAGCTTGATCCCCAGTGTGGGCGTGTAGAAGGCAGCCAATCAGTGATTCTCTCTCATCATAGGTGATTCTATCTCTCTCTCTCCCCTCCCTTCCTTTCTGAAATATTTTTTAAACTTATTGTGAAGGGACAGCTTAATGCTCTTAGGGAGTGGCATGTAGGCAGGAAGACCTGTAGGGGAAGTTAGAGGCACCAGCTTGGGACAAATGCTGTATCGTCCTGTAGGCCTTTTGGGGTTCCCGGGCTTTATCTCAAACATAACAAGAACCCTTTGATGAATATTAGGCAGCATTAGACAATATCATAACTTAGTCTGCACATATTAGTTCTAAAGATTTATATGATCTCATGTCTATAAACTACTGCATACAAGTGAAAGACAATGAAAACCAGACGAAAGCGATGTACTCCGAGTGTCTCTAATTTCACTTTGATGTATAGGGACAATGAACCTTTTGAAATCTGCATTAGGTAAAAATCTTGTTTGATGTGTGACAAGTCCCACAATTGATATTTAATGAAAACATTAAGCACTCTTTGTATTTAGTGTGAAATTGTCTTCTAAATTCTTATGCTAGTACATAAAAATTTATATAAGTTGTGTCTTCTCATCATACACGTTAGACACTAGGTTTGGCCAAATATACATTAACTACATTTTTGCTGGGTCATCTCTGATCTGCAGTCCTTAGAGTGAGTTGTTTCTGTGGTCTTCCAAGTAAGATCACTTATCTTCTCCCATTCTCAGAAATTTAGTTGGCTTCAGACTTTGATTGACTCTGTGTCTAGCAAGGTCCAAAGGCTTCCTAGCCACAGTAAGAATATCAGAGGTTATCTTGGTGCCTTGAATTTCTGTCTTAATCATTCCCATGTCCAGTCAACCCTCTTTGCCCCTTCAAAATCTTTCCACTCTGATATTCAACACATCTTTCCCTTTTATGAACATCCCTGCCTTGTCTCTCAGCTCCTCAGGAGGGTAGCCATGGTTTTTATTTACCTAACCTGATATGTAATAGGCTACTCAATACAGACCTACACATTGTAGATGTAACCTTCTTTTCCCTTTGATTTCCAAGAGGAGTTCAACATGAGTATTTGCTCTCCAGCCTTCTTTGAGGGCACTCAGCACAATTTACATTGTTATGTTCAGTTAAAAAGGAAACATGACCCCCTATGCTTGTTGGAAATACATTGGGGAAATTGATTTTTAAATGTGTACAATCCTACAGTAAAGTGAGTGGGGTACCACAGGATATTGAGTATTAAGTATTAAATTAAGAAATGCCACTTTTCTTTTTTATTAAATTTATTGGGATGACATATATACATATATATATAAAAGCCTAAGCAACTGGTACAACTGGAATGACCATCGCTATGACACATACTGTCCACCAGGGGGCAGATGCTCAATGCAGGAGATTCCCCCTGGTGGTCAGTGCACTCCCACAGCCATCTTCTTGAAGCCAGACAGCCTCCCCTGGTCCCTCCCTGCACTGGCCAACCTCCCTCCCTCGGTCCTCCCTCTCCCCGCCCTCCCGGTCCAGAAGGCCCCAGCTGGCAGCTGGAAGGCCGCAATTGGCCCTGATCACTGGCTAGGCCTAGGGACCCCACCCATGCAGAATTTCGTACACTGGTCCTCTAGTTGGTTAATAAAAGTATACAGGTTTCAGGTGTACAATTCTATAATACATCTGTATAGTATATTGTGTGTTCACCACCCCAAGTCAAGTCTCCTTTCATCACCACTTATCCTCCCTTTACTTTCTTCTAGCTCCCCTCAAGCCCTCCCCTCTGTCATCAGTGTCCATGAGTCTTTCTTCTTTGCTTAATCCCTTCACCCTTCTCAGCCAGCCCCCAACACCCTCCCCTCTGACAGCTATCAGTCTGTTCTCTGTATCCATGAGTCTGATGAACAAAATAAACAAACAAAGTGGAGAAATGCTACTTTTCTTAGGGGAAATGTCTATGGTTCTGGAAAAAGCTGGAAGATCAACCCCGATTCTTTTATTTCTACTGAAATAAATGACCTTGGGAAGTTCAAATAATCTTTTAACATGAGTTTATTTTATAAACAAGTAAATGAAGATTTTTTAAAAAATATTTTTAAAAATATATTTTGTTGATTTTTTTACAGAGAGGAAGGGAGAGGAATAGAGAGCTAGAAACATCAATGAGAGAGAGACATCGATCAGCTGCCTCCTGCACACTCCCTTCTGGGTATGTGCCCACAACCAGGGTACATGCCCTTGACCAGAATCGAACCTGGGACCCTTGAGTCTGCAGGCCAATGCTCTATCCACTGAGCCAAACCAGTTAGGGCTTAAAAAATATTTTAAAGGTTGAAATAATATTTACAAAGGGGCTTGATAATTAGGCATTCTTATCATTAGTTATATTTCACTCACCAGTTAAGTACTAATAGATATTCTTACCTCTATAAAAGGAACAGGGATATTTTTGCCTGCTCACACACTCAAACTGTAAAGTAAAAAAGCAGGTATAAATTTGAAGATTAGAACCAGAGAAATACTCTTTTTAAAATGTTTAATGGTTCTCTGGTTCATAAAAGGAAAATAATAGTTTATATAGACTTCAATTTGCTAAGCCCTTTTTAAGTAAAAACTGTATAGAATGTTGCCATAAATGAGAATAATGGAAAATTCAAAAGTTTGATGACTTGAAAAGATTAATGTCTGCCTAGCCCAATGCTGCTCACACGACAAGTTCCCATACCCTACTTAGTGGTCATTAAGCTCGGCTCGGACCTCGTCCTCTAATCCTCCTCCGATTGTTCCTATGTAATGTAACGGTGAATTCAAGTCAGAGTTACGGTTAATAACAACATTTTAATGTCAGCCTGCATTTTAGCATGCTATGGTTTCTAGAGAAAGTGAACCTTCATTATAATATAAATGTCTTTTATATACAGCCTCAACCAGATTCTTGACTACTATTCCAATCCATTTATTTCAAGCATAATCAAATTCTGAGAAAATTGGTTGGTATAGTAAGCAAAGGCTGAGTTATTTCATCCTGTTGAATTTTAATTCATTGTCCTAAGCAAACCTGAAATTGGCGGTATGATGAGAGTGCAAAGTCAACCACTGAAATGAACATGTATAATTATTTCTATCACAGTATCTCCCTAAGAACATTGCACAGAGAAGTTGCCAAAATAGTTTAGTTTTAGAAAGCTAGGAGTTTTTAAGAGGACCGTTGCATGCGGTTAATATGTGTTGCAATGTCAAGACATTGAGCCAGTTATCCCTTATGATACTGTAAGGGAATCGATGAATATTAACAATATAATTATTGCCCTGGCTGGTTTGGCTCAGGGTAGAGCATCGGCCCTCCAACTGAAGGGTCTCAGTTTCAATTCCTGGTCAAGGGCATGTGCCTCAGTTCCAGGTTTGATTCCTGGCAACCAGTCAATGTGTCTCTTTCACATCAATTTTTTCTCTCTTTCTCTCCTCCCTCCCTTTCACTCTCTCTAAAAAGCAATGGAAAAAAATATCCTCAGGTGAGGATTTAAAAAAAATTATTATTATTTTGCTATTAGTATCAGTGTGCCAGTCTTTTTTTTAGCTTAATTATATACAGTATGCTTGCATAGACATTATAGCATTACAAAAATCTGCGCAGTGAACTAAGCACACACGTTTATCTCCATTTCACAGAGAAGGAAACAGGTAGAGAATAGTGATGATTTATCTCACTTCTCCGAAGGCATTATTTAAATGGGGGAAGGATGTCCCTCAGGATGGGCAAATACTAGCATTCTTGTAGAAAGCACCTGGATCAAACCACTGATTGGTTGAGACACTACTTGAAAATAATCATGCTTGATTTAGAGTTATCACTACAAATAAAATGAAGCCAATATATCACTGAGTGAAAAACTTTAATTTAAACATTGTAGTGCTCCACCTTCAGAGAGTCAGAGTGATGAGAGTGAAGTGGTAATATTCCTAGAAAAGAAAAGGTATATAATAACACATTCTTTCTACAATAGCAAGAAGAAGAATATATAGATTAGCAAACACAGGGTGAAGTCCCAATTTCTCGAATTGGGCTGCACCGTGTCTCATAAAGAGACACGCTCTTATTTAGTGAATTTATCGTAACTCTTTGTAAGCCTCTGGCCTGTCACAATGTAATTATACGTGTATCAGGTCTTGGTGTGAGGAAGTTAGGCTCAAGGATCTGTTCAGGACAATGAGAATGAGAACTTTGTTAATTTCCATGCTGGTAAGAGAAGGGAAAAAAGCAAGGCTGCCTCGGATATCGTATATTGCAAGGCTCTGGAGGAAAGAAGGGGTTGTGTGATGTGATCAGAACATTGGATCAAATGAAAGTGTTTTCTCCTGGAGACAAGAAATAAGAAATTTTAACATGTTGTATGTTCTCATGCTAGTCACTGTTTCATTTATTTGGGAACAGTAATCTAATCTAATAATAGACAAATATGCAAATTGACCGCACCTTCGCTACACCTAAGCCACGCCCACCAGCCAAGCCACGCCCACCAACCAATCAGGACGAGTATGCAAATTGCCCCAACAAAGATGGCGGCTAATTTGCATATCAAGACAGTGTCGAAAGAAGCCAAGAGCTGCAAAGGGGAGTAAAGCTCGAAGAAGCAAGCAAGCCAGGGGGGCGGGGGGAGGAGAAGGGAGGAGCGAAGTCAGGGCCGTGGGCGAAGGGAAACGAAGGCGGGCTGGAGGAGAAGGCGGGGCCGGTGGCAAGGGCGGAGCGGAGGCGGGGCCGGGGCCGAAGGGAAACGCGGGCGGGCTGGAGGAGAAGGCGGGGCCGGTGACAAGGGCGGGGCGGAGGCGGGGCTGGGGGTGAAGGGAAACACGGAGGGCTGGAGGAGAAGGCGAGGCGGGCGGCAAGGGAGGAACGGAGGCGGGGCCGTGGGCGAAGGGAAACGCGGGCGGGCTGGAGGAGAAGGCAGGGCCGGCGGCAAGGGCGGAGTGGAGGCGGGGCCGGGGCCGAAGGGAAACACGGGCGGGCTGGAGAAGGTGAGGCGGGTGATAAAGGTGGAGCGGAGGCGGGGCCGGGGGCGAACGGAAAAGCAGGGGGCTGGAGGAGAAGGCGGGGCTGGCGACACGGGCGGGGCGGAGGCAGGGCGGGGGGGTGAAGGGAAACGCAGGCAGGCCGGAGGAGAAGGCGAGGCGGGCGGCAAGGGAGGAACGGAGGCGGGGTAGAGTGCAGCAGGAAATCCCATTGCAGGAATTTTCCTGCAACGGGAAAGCTAGTGAAATAATAAATGCACACAAAACTCTATGAAGAATTCTGAAACTACAGAAAATTATAAAGAAGAGAAGAGAAACCCCCTCTTACTACTCCAGTGCACTGGCTCTGTGGCTGTCTGTAGGCGGGCACTAAAGAGCATAGGCCTTGGAGTCAGGATGCCCAGGATAGAGGGGAAGCTCAGCCACTTGCAAAATTATTAAGCTTGTGCAATGTCACTAATCCCCACTCTATCGGAACTGTCTTACCTGTAAACTGGTGATAGTAATAGTATCTACCTCATAGGACTGTTGTGAAGGCAAAATATTTCAAAGTGCTTTGAACAGTGCCAAATATAGTGTAAGAGCAATAAAAAATGTTTTTTAAATATCATAAAAAATAACAGTCAATGTGGTAGATTACAGTATTGTTTCCAACTATTCTAACTGTTCACTTCTGATTTTCAGAAGAGCACTATTTCTCCCCTTTCATTGCCATGGTCTTTTAGATGGACAGGGCTGCCCCGCCCACAGGAACATGCTTTGGCCAATGAAGTGTGAGCAGATCGGAGATAGAGACTGCTTCTTGGGCCCGTGTCTATTTCAGACAAAAACACACACACACACAAACTCATGAATATGAAATAAATATTTGTGTTATAAGTCACCAAGATTTCTTAAGACCTCCATTACTCCAGCAAAGTTGACTAATATAATAACCAAACAAATACATGAATGAATAAATAAATAATAAGCACTATTAACATTTAGATGATTTTTAAATGTCACCCTTGATTATTTACATATTTAATTTCTATAATGATCTTAGATTGCATGTATGTATAATTTTAACTTGCAATCTAAGAATGGATTTTATAAAAACTTACCTACCATCTTCCAGAACACTATTCATATTTTTCACTTTATGATTAGAATAATGATTATATATGTGTGTGTGTGTGAGAGAGAGAGAGAGAGAGAGAGAGAGACCAAAAAGAAAGGAAGCATGTGATCACTTATTGAATTTCCAATGTATAATAGGCACTGGTTGTAATTTACATGATCTCCCACCACAATCTTTGGAGTCATCATTATCATCTCCACTGGCAAAATCTAGTATATCAACCGAATCTCAGGGAAGTTAAGCATTTGAATCCAAATGCATTGAGTAACTGTGGTCCTTCAAAGCTTGAACCTATTCTGTCAACTTACCCACAACTTTTCCACTGTACCTATAACCATGAGATTTATACATAATGGCAACCTGAGAGACATGTCTTTTCAAATCATCAAGTGTAGTACATTAGTGTGGAACCACTTTCTAATAGGACAGAACTCGAGGTGCTGCGATCGGAAAATGTACACATCCATTACTATCTGTCACCTGCTTCTCCTGGTAATCGTTTTATTAAAGTAAGTCACAATTCTAAGTATATCTGTCCCCATCATTGAAGGTAGGCAAGAAATAACAAGATGTGATGGCCCAGAAACAGATTAAAAACAAAAAATACATAAGGTGATAGAGAGCTGGGGAGTGTGTATCCATTCTTTTATTTTGTTGTTGTTAATTCTTACCCAAGGATATTCTTTCCATTGAATATTTTAGAGAGAGTGGAAGGGAGGGAGGGAGGGAGAGAGAAAGAGAAAGAGAGAGAGAGAGAGAGAGAGAGAGAGAGAGAGAGAGAGAGAGAGAGAGAGAGAAACATCAGACAAGGATGGAATTCTAAACCCATATACATGCCCTTGACCTGGAATAAAGCCTGTGACCCTTTGGTACATGGCTGACACTCTAACCACTGAGCCAGGGCATTCTTCTGTTTTTAATACATCAATTTTTTTTTCTAAAGTTCTGACAAATAATTGTCATGAAAAAGCATGCATTTTTGCCATGCTGAAAATGTATTTGTGTGTTTCATTCACAGTACATTTTTATTAAAAGAAAGACTATTTCTAGCTTCTTTCTGAGGTGTAATTAAAATACCATAAAATTAAGTCATTGTAAATGTATAATTAATTGAATTTTAGTATACATTTATAGAACTATGCAACTCTGACAATAATCTAGTTTTAGAATATTTCCATCTTCCCACCAGTAACACATGCCTCTTTGCTGTCTATAATCACTCCTTCCCCCAACTGCAGATAAACATTGATGTGCTTACTGGACTTTTCTCATAATAAAATCATATAATATGTAGTCTTTTATTATCCAACTTTTTTAGTTAGCTTGTCTCTAAAGTACATCCAGGTTATGGGATAGATCAGTAGTTTATTTATTTGTATTGCCAAATCATAGTACATATTATGAACATATCACATTTTGTCTGTCTAGTTATTAGTTGGTAGACATTTGGGTTATTTCTACTTCTTAGCTCTCATGGAATAACACTGCTATGAATACTTGCATGCATGTGTTTGTATGAACATGTGTTTTTTTAAACATTTTAAAAAATATATTCGTATTGATTTCAAAGAGGAAGGGAGAGGGAGAGAGAGAGAGATAGAAACATCAATGATAAGAGTGAATCATTGATCTGCTGCCTCCTGCAAGCCCCCTACTGGAGATCGAGCCTTCAGTCTGGGCATGTGCCCTGATGGGAATCAAACCATGACCTCCTGGTTCATAGGTTGATGCTCAACCACTGAGCCATGCCAGCTGGGCATGAACATATGTTTTTATTTCTCTTGGTTATAGCCTAAGAGTGCAGAATTGTTGAATCATAGGTAAATTCATGTTTAACTTTTGGAGAAAATACCAAACTATTTTTTAAAGTGGCTGCACCATTTACCATTCTCAACTGCAATGCATGAGGGCTCCTGTCTCTCCAACTCCTTACCAACACTTGTCAGTGTTTGCATATATCTGTTGTAGATGTTTGCATTTATGTCATTAGAATTGTGGATTTGTAGTTTAGGTGTGATTGGTTTGTCTGATTTTTGTGTTAGAGTAATGTTGGCCTCAGAAGGGGTAGGGAAATATTATTTCCTAAAAAAATTGAGAAGATGATTATTTCTTATTCTTTTTCTCCTAAAGAAATATTTTCTTCATTTTTATGTAAATGAAAAGATTTTTAAATAAATGTTAAGAAGAACTCACCAGGGAAGCCATCTGGCATGGACTTTGCTTTGTGAGCAGACAGTTCATTATTAATTCAGTTTCTTTCATTGTAGGTTTATTCAAAAGTCGAAGAGTAGACATGTTTGAGGGAGGGGGGAAGAGAAGTTAAAGGAGGGCTTTCTAATAGAGGGAAAGTACATGCACATGTAGAGAGGCAAGAACATGCTTACCTGGATTTAACATGCAAGTGGTTGGGTAGCCCATAAAGTGGAGGAAAAAAGTCAAGAGCTATAAATATAGACTAGTCAGAAGACAGTAAATTCACTTTTTTTTCATCTTATCTACATTAATGGTATCAACAAAATAAATTCAATCATGTTTTCTGTGTGTCATGGGCTATGCTATAAGTCAAAGAATAGCATTGATATTAGCTGCTGGTATATATTAAATCAACTTGCATTTGTCTTTCTAGACTATTTTTTTTAACTAGGTCATGGGTTAATAGAAGCATAAGATTCTGTTGGGGAGAACCAAAACAGGGAAGGGACAGAAAGGACTGCAAAGGACTTGTCTGTCCCCAATTTTAAATTACTTCAACATTGTTTTCCAAAATGAAAGGAAACGGTACTGACTTTATTTATTTATTTATTTATTTATTTATTTATTTATTTATTTATTCATTATCACTAACTCAAGCTTAATGATGCACAAAAGGAACTTGATCAAGAGAAAGAATCCTTCCTCTTTAATTGTCTTGCTTTGGTTTCTATTCCTCCCTGTACCACGCAGCCAGCAACAGCCCTTAAAGGACATCAACATAAGGAAGAGCTATGTTATATTTAGATACAAATTGTTCATCATGCGAGGGAAGAAACCCAAACTGTTCTGCTGTGACAGACACATACCATGGTTTACATGACTAACTTGATAGTTTGTTCAGCTGCCGGCGCCACCTGACTTACTAAAATTTACACTTTTCCCTCCTGCACCAAAAACCATTGTTTAAGATTCTTTTCCAGAAAAGAATCTTGTACAAGCTCTTATATGTATTTAAAACTAGCTCATGTACATTTTCCCCAAGCTTAATTAGAATGAGTAAGAAGGAAAGGCATTCATCTATTGATGTTCCCTCTGGAGATGAACCCGAGTTTTAAAGAGTCAATGACACTTGTCCCTGGGGCTGGGGATGGTGAGTTATTTTTGTTTCTCTGAACTAAAACCTGAAAGCAGCTGAACAACACTTGTCAACTGTTCCAGGTATTTAAATTTCTGTTGCTCATGTTTTTCCCATGCATAATATACACGTTTCCACCTCGGTGCTAGCAACATCAGAAGATGGGAGAAAAACACCACCAAACCAAATTAAGCCAGTGGGGTTAACCCAAAATCTAGCTACCAGCCAGCTTGATCAGTGATGTTTTATTCATCCACCACCTGCACTTATTTTACCCACAGATTTCAAGCATAAATGCACCGCTTCATTTTACTTGGGTAATACACAAATTAATGCGAGGCCCATTAGTCTGTTAGCTATCCTTAGGTGTCTAGGTACTGCCTAAATGACTTCTTATTAGTTATGATAAACTTTAAAACAATGGAATGAAAAGAATTTGGGGGTGATTTAAGACATAATGAGGCAGATTATTTAGTACTTAGGCTCCTTTTTGTAACATTTTTTATTGATGTTTAGAGAGAGGGGAAGAGAGAGGTAGAGAGAGAGAGAGGAAGAAAGAGAGAGAGGAAGAGAGAGAGAGAGAAAGAGAAACATCCATTTACTGCATGCCCCCTATTGGAGGTGGAGCCTGCAACCCCGGCATGTACCCTGACTGAGAATCGAACTGGCAACCCTTCGGTGCCCAGGGTGATGTGCAACCAACTGAGCCACACTGGCCAGGGCAAGGCTGCTTTTTGAAAGTAGTTTTTTATGGCATGGAACAAATCACAGATATGATTTTCTAAGTTATTGTGTTTTATAACTTAAGTACTTTCCAGTATTTCTCTAATTTTATGTTATGGAGGCAATTGAAATTTACAGGGAAAGTATGTGGGAAACCTACTTTTAAAATGTTGGTCTGGTATGACCTCCATAAAAAGGGAATAGTTAAGCAGAAATCTGCAAAGTAAGGAAGCAAGACTATAAAGGTCATGAGGAAGGTCATTCCAAATACAGCCACCATCAAGGGCAGAGACCCCCTAGGGACACGCATGGCATGTTCCAGCAACAGAAAGAATACTGGAGTGTCATTTAGCATTCTCAGTTCTGCCAGATTCTAAAACCATGCTCTTTGCACTACACCAAGCTGCCTATAAATAAATAAATAAATAAATAAAAATAATGGACAATGTAAGTGTAGGATGTTCTTCCTTTTTCTGGGCAATCAGTCACTCTTTTCTAAAGATCCCTAAATCATTCATCTTGTTTTTCTGTTCTTTCTGAGGCCCTCTCTTAACATATGATACTGCTTTCCAATCTAACATACATATGACTAGAATATATAAAGTATAACACCCAGTTTATATGTTGTATAAGAAATTTCATTTCTGTGAAGGATAGATAGATACATGATAGCGAGATTGGTAAATAGTTAGATATGTAGGTAGATAGATAGATAATCTGTTTTTTAAATAGTTTTCAGGAAATTCATGTCCAGGGATTTCACACATGTTCTTGAACACAACTGAGCAACCTCAAGTCCTAACACTCCACACTATGCATTATACAAAATTCATTTCTTTACTCATATGCATATAATAGCATGTCTCCACTAATAATCTCCATTATTTGTTTTGCTATATTGAGTCTATGAAATCTTTTTGTTATTATTACTGTTATTAGCATATTCATTTTTTTGGATTCAAGAATAGTACTATTTTAACCATAGTTTTTAATTTTTATAACAAAACTAGAGGCCGGGTGCATGAAATTCATGCACTGGGGGGGAGGGGGCGTCCCTCAGCCCAGCCTGCGCCCTCTCGCAGTCCAGGAGCCCTCGGGGAATGTCCAACTGATGGGTTAGGCCTTCTCCCTGATGGGGAGCAGGCCTAAGCTGGTAGTTGGACATCCATAGCACTGCCGCAGAGGTGGGAGAGGCTCCCACCAGCGCCGCCGTGCTCGCCAACCACCAAACATGAACCTGGCTTCTGGCTGAGCGATGCTCCCCCTGTGGGAGTGCACTGACCACCAGGGGGCAGCACCTGCATTGAGCATCTGCCCCCTGGTGGTCAGTGCACATAGAGACAGGTCTTTCCACCGTTCGGTTAATTTGCATATTAGCCTTTTATTATATAGGATGTAAAATTCAGTAAAATATGCATATAATAGAATGCATCAATTTTGTTGCAGAAAGAAGTGAAATTAAGGAAACAAAGGATTGGCAAGTTTGGTGTTTATATGAGATCTCTTTAAATATATATTGTACAGCTTATATTTAATGCATTATAAAAAGCATTGAGAGGTGACAAAGTACAACATTTAGAAGAGTGATTTTTACTGGAGACCTTTGATTTTCCTTTTGCCTTGTGTTTATTATCACTCTAGATAATTTAGGCTATTTTAATAACATATATCAACATCTCTTCACAGATTGTCTTAAACTATGTTTGCTTTTTTTGTTTAAAGAGGATCAAATGAAATAACTTAGAATTGCACTATACTTGAACCTACAATAATAATGTTACCAGACAGGGACCATCCCGGAGTGGGTCTGCCTCAGTTTGGCCAGTAGTCTGTGGGATTTTTACTTTGTGTAGGAAAGGTTTCACAACATGAGTCCAGATTTTGAGAGTACGTTTATTAAAGGTGGGGACAGTGCCCAGCTGGTGTGGCTCAGTGGTTGAGTGTCGACTCATGAACCTGGAGGTCACGGCTCAATTCCTGGTCAGGGCACATGCCTGGGTTGCAAGCTCAATCTTCAGTAGTGGGTTTGCAAACACCAGCCGATCAATGATTCTCTTTCATCATTGATATTTCTCTCTCTCTCTCTCCTTCTCTCTTCCTCTCTGAAATCAATAAAAACAGATGGGGACAGTGAAATAAAGGGAGGACTTAGGGTAGAAGAACTATCTGGAGAGAGCCTAGGCCATCCTCAGCTTTGGCACCTTAGAAACATTATAGGAAAGAAGTGAGCCAAGATGGGGCTGCTGTTAGCTCACTGGGAAGTCAGAGAAAAAGGGGGCCTTGGAGACAGGATTAGGGGGTAAGCCTGGAACGAGCTGTCACTCCCTGTTGCTCCCCCAGTTGCAAGTCTTGTGGGGACCCTTAGAGTTTAGGAAGAGGTAAAAAGTTCATGCCCAAGAAAGGGCATGGGCATGCTCTAGACCAGTGGTCGGCAAACTGCGGCTCGCGAGCCACATGCAGCTCTTTGGCCCCTTGAGTGAGGCTCTTCCACAATATACCATGGCCTGGGCGAGTCTATTTTGAAGAAGTGGCGTTAGAAGAAGTTTAAGTTTAAAAAATTTGGATCTCAAAGGAAATTTCAATCGTTGTACTGTTGATATTTGGCTCTGTTGACGAATGAGTTTGCTGACCACTGCTCAAGATAAAGACCTGGGCGTGGGGCGGTGGGGCTCACTTTGAGCCCCAACCCCCAACCCCCAGGCCTTTGTCTTGAGGATTTTTTATTTATTTTTTTTTTTTTGTGCAGGAGAATCTTAGGGGGGTGGTTTCAGCAGAATATTCATAATCTTTCCAGGTGCATTTTTAATATGCTAATGCATCAAAATAAGCATATAGGGGAGATTGGGATTATTCTTTGGTCTACTTTACTGTTTTATCTTGGGTTGTCTGGCTTGAATGGAGTTTTTGTTATTTGTTCCCTGACTCTATCTGTCTTTGGGTTTAACTGGCACAAATGGCATTAATTGGGTCTCTGTTCTTTATTTTCCCTGACCAGGGTGAGTTAAGCTATGTATTCTCTAGTTAGGGAGGAAAGGTATATTTCATTTGTTCTTATTAATAAGTGTCCTTAGTTGGGAAGATAAGGTCTCGTGATTCACTAGCCGGCTGTAAATTGTTGAAACTGTTAGGCCTAGTTTAATTCTCTTGTCTCAGTTTCCCTACTCCACTTGCCCAGGACTTCTCCTACCTTCTTACTATCCTGCCACAATAAGACTGTAGGTGCTAAATTTTAATACAAAAAGAAGCCACAAATGGCAGAAAAGTTTTTTGTTTCTATTGAATCTAGACAAAACTAGTGAGAAGAAACTGTTAGATCAAAGATCCATACCTGTTCACAAAGAAGCATAATCCACTGTTGCTCATCTTATAGATTTAATTTTTGCTCACCACCCATATTCCTTTTGAAGTATATTTCCTCATGTAAAAGGTACCGTGCTATTCAAGTAAGTTTGAGATGGGGAAAGAGCATCCCTGTGGCATTTGAATGCTTTTCTGCATCCTAGACATCATTTGCTAATTGAGGAAACCGAGTGATGTAAGCAGGTGTTTTCTAAGAGCCTTTACATTTTGATATTCCCATATTCTATATCAAGCCAGGCTCTCGAAGAAACTGTCTCAAAGAATAATGAAATGGTTTTGATTTTGATCTACTAATAGTTCTTTATTCTCATAATACGACCTTTGGAAGGGCGGTGTGGTGCAAAATGCCCTGGAATAGGTGTGTAGGTGCCAGGACTCCCGCTCACATCTCAGCTTTGTCACCGACAAGACTCATGATATCACACAGCTCCCCTAATTCCACCAACTGTCATTGAAAAACCAAGATACCTTCAAATTATCTTTCTCCTTATAAATGAGAGATGGGAGATGAGTTGCTCTTAAAATGCATCTTCACAATAATTATAGTCAACACACAATGAAAGCGTTCTCTGCAAACAAAAGGCACTGTAAAGTCTTCAAATCCTGATTTGTTTTTTCCTTTCTGAAATGTGGAGTGAGCTATGATGGCCACTTGGCATACTTGAAGCCCTTCAAATTGTCAATTCTTCACTCCCTCCAAAGCTCTGGAGGTCTGTTTTCTCTGAAATGTTTGTTTCTCTCAATTTGTAGCTCTCTGTAGGATCTAACACTCAGAGCATAAAATAAAAAATATACAAAGAAAAGTGAATAATCTTACCCAAAATGTATTACAAAAAGCAATTTAAAAGAGTCGTTATCACAGTATGAAACATAAAAAAAAAAGAAGGATCATGATCAAAGAATGTGAGAAAAATGTAAAAAATGTGTGGGTACATATCTATCTAGCTATCTCAACAACCTCCTTATGCATGATGTTCTGCTGTTCATGGGTGAATCAATAAATACATTTCTCTACTCATTTAACAGTGTGCTTATTGGAAATAGACTGTAGTTATAAATACTAATTAGAATTAAATCATTAGAAATGAAATGTGCCCAGCATCTTCTACCAAGCTGCTGTAAATGAAGATGTTCAAATTGGTGGAAATTCATCAATTTTTGTTACATACTTTTCTTGGGGTTTTTACAAGACAAAAGTGGGGGTGGGGGGAAGTCCCCAGGTTTCAAGAGACTATAAAATCTCATTGAAGTTGGCTTCCTGCAAGTCTAATCAAAAGGCAAAAAGAAAGCCTCTTGAATCTCATGCACTGCTGAGTTGGTTGAATTGAGCCAGTGCTAATTTTGGGGGGTTGTGGAACTCACCGGATAAGACTTGAGCAGACAGATGAAGTACAGACTCTACTCTATGCATCGACTTCAGCCAAGTCCAAGTGCTTTCTCAGCCTATACTTCTCAGTCCCCTCATCCTGGGTCTGAGTGCTCTTTAATGCACCCTGGTACCTGTGGTGCCTACTCAGGCCACCCTGCTTCCTTGACATATAACGTTGAGACCTCAGCCCTTTTCAGCCCTGAGTTATAGAATCTCAGGCCAGAGCAAGGTTGACCTTTGATTTCAGGTTCTCTAAGGGAGGTGGGAAGCTTTGGAGTTCAGTAACTATGGACTTTGGAGTGCAATAACTTCAAGTGTCCCAGGGTCAAAATAAATCAGGGGCATCTGGGAGAAGAGGGAGAAGAGACAGAGAAGAAGGACATGTTGACGACTAGGGAGGTAGAATGTTGCTGAAGAAAGCTCACCACTCTATGCCAAGGCCTTTCACACTTGGCACTATCGACATTTTAGGGCAAGTAATTCTTTTCTGGGAAAATAGAAGGTAGTTGGAAAAAGGAAAGACCAGGCATGAGACAGAATGATCCCATTAAAGAACTTATAAGCATGAGTCTACAGGAGCTGAGCAGGGCTGTGGAGGACCAGACATTATGGACATCACTTATTCATAGGGTCACCAGCAGTCAGAGCCAATTCAACAGGTAGCACACAATTCTTGTCTCTAGGTATGCAGTGTTATGGGTATGTGTGCATATTGTAGGATATTTATCACATTGTGTGTGCATACTGTAGGCCTCTATACCAATAGCATCCTTCACAAATTGCACAAATAAGAAATGTTTCCAGATATTGCCAAATGTGCCATAGTTTAGGATGACAGTGGGGTGGCAAATCCCCCATGGGTTAGAAATCTCCATGGTTTGAATTAGTTACTTCTTACCCTACCTTTTAATCATCATTCCTCCTCTACTAGAAAGCTTTGGTTTATTCTCTATGAGATGTAGATGCCCTGCCACACTCCTTTAAAAGTCTCTTCTTAATTCATTCAGCAAATAGGCATTAGTCACTATGTATGTCCTAGAGATATGGTAGCAAATAATATTGACACAGTTCCTGTCCTTAAAAACCTTTCATGTTGCCCTGGCTCAGTGGATAGAGCATAAGCCTGCGGACTGAAGGGTCCCAGGTTCAATTCCAGGTCAAGGGCACATGCCTGGGTTAGGGGCTCGATCCCCAGTGGGGGGGGGGGGGGGCGTGCAGGAGGCAGCCAATCAATGATTCTCTCTCATCATTGATGTTTCTATCTCTCTCTCCCTCTCTCTTCCTCTTTGAAATAATATATATATATTTTAAATATATATATTTTAAATATATATATTTTAAAGCTTTAAATATATATATTTTAAAGCTTTCATGTTTGAAGAGGACATAGAGAATGCAGTACGTGCCCATAAATGAGTGAGATATTTGTGGTTGCTGGGAAGGAAATTAACCAGAGGTCAGGGTGACGTGATGGGAATGCTACTTAGGAATTCAGGGAAGGGCTCAACTCGAGTAGTCATGGAGGCTGACAACTGAGCAGACACATATGAAAAGAAGAAAACATAACAGCCAGGCTGAGGAAGCAGCAAGGGCATGTGCCCTGACCTGGGAACAAGCTGGGCTTCTTTGAAGAACCATAGGAAGTCTGGTGGTTATAGTGTGTGAGCAACGGAAAAGGTAGATCTGAGATGAGCTAGAGGAGGCCGCTGTGGTCCCTCTAGTGAATGTTGGGTTTTGTTTCAGTGTTCTATCACAGCTCTCAATACACTATCTCTAATTTGTCAGGAGGCATTGCCTCTCTCCACTGTTATGCACGTGGCCTTAAGAAATGCATCCCATACCTTTTTTAAAGCTGTAAAATGGGTAGCAACATAGGCCTCAATGTTGTAAGGATTACACGTGGTGATGCTAACGAGTGTTATTTAATAAAATAGTAGTTAGAGCATTCCATGCATGATATCTCTTAATCCTCAGAACAATAGGCTCTATTCCTTCTGCTATCATGGAGAAAAGACTTAAGAGTCTGCGTCGAAGGCAGAGAAGGAGGATGTTGGTGAATAAAACATGATGGAGGGACAAGCGCTCCAGAAAATGGGAGCAAAATGTGCAAAGCACAGTTGTCCAAAATCCTGGAGTGGAGAGTGACTCTAAGCAGTTAGACATGGCTGGAGTGTTAGGTGCAAACAGCAGGAGGAGAAAAATCTACAGAAGTGATTCTTAACTTACTTAGTGTTTATGATTTGCTAAAAGTAACTTCACTTCTTTGAGGGAAGAACCCAGTGTTCTCATGTATAAAAAGGAGCAACATCACTTCTTTCATAGCATTCTTAGGGTGGCAGCACAAAATCACCTTTTTTTTTTTTTTGGCAGAGACCAATGCAAAGCAAGTTTTAAAAATGTTAGATATACAGCTGGATATCTAAAGGGTGCTGATTAGAGGGCCGATGCCTCTCTATGCTTACAACAGTGAAAAGCCAAAGGACTCTATGCTCATATTTTTCCCCTTTCTACATTTTGATGAATGACTTGAATGAGAACACAGACCTGATTTTTTGAGATTATTCAAGTTGGAATGGATAGTTAGTAAACCAAGTAAAAAAAAAAACAAATCTTGATAGACTGAAGTGCTTAAATTTTAACACAGATTAATGTATAGCCCAAAACTTCCAGCCAGAAAAATAAAATGTATCTCTTTGAGATAAGCTAAATGTGGGTGAACAGCCATTCATATAAAGCATCCAAGGGCATTTTGGAGGGGAATGCATACTCAATATGAGTTTAAAATGTGATATATTTGCACCAAATGCAGATGCAATGGTATTTTAGAAGCATTTATGGAGGTATGTGTCTGATATAAGGAAGTAATCATCTCACTTCAATAAAACCAAAGAAATGTATCGTAGTTGCCAGAAAATTGTTGGTATTTATAGATGGTTTGAATGATTACATCTTTGAAACTAAAGACTGAAATGGACAGTGTATTAATTCTGAAAACCCATCTCTAGTTAGTGGCCATTTAGAATGGAAGGTATGAAAGATCCTCTAAAGGTGTGATAAACAGGGAATGAAAGGAAATGGAGCCCGGGATACTAACCTTTATGCTTTCTTTTGTTTTTTAATATGTTTTTATAATTTTAGAGAGAGGAAGGGGGAGGGAGAGAGGGATAGAAACATCAATGAGAGAGAATCATCCATCAGCTGCCTCCTGCATGCCCCCTACTGAGGTTGGAGCCCCAACATGGGCATGTGCCCTGACCAGGAATCGAACCGTGACCTCCTGATTCATAGGTCAACGCTCAACCACTGAGCTACACTGGCTGGGCTATGCTTTCTTTTGATTACTGTAATTCCACTGGTATGTTAAGGAGGCCAGTAGACCAGTTGGCAGATCTTTTCAAGGAGGCTGACCCTGAATAGCTTGCTTTTGACATGTGGCCAGTGGAAAGTCTGACTGCCATTCATCTGGAGAGCCTGGTTGAAATGTATGCGATGGGCATGGCATGTACTCAGCATGGGTGGCGCGAACCCACACAAGGAAACGGCAATGCTTACAAAGAGGACACTCCAAAAAGAGGGTGCAGAGAAAAAAAGCACAACCTTCGTTTGAAATATACCCTGGGTGAATTTTAAGAGACTGGAACATGTTTTAAGGAAATCTGGGCTTGCTTTCAAAAACAGGATCCATTTATAGTCTGAGGAAGGCGCCACAGGAGGCGAAGGGACTCTGGCTGAGATTTGCTTTGAATTCCTTGATTTTCCAAATGTGAAGCTCAAAGTCAAATTCAGGCCCCTGCTAACTACTAGAACCATGACAGAAGTTAAAAGGATTTCATAAGTCCTTGAAAAATGTAACTACAGCTTGACGACTTTAATTCAGCGGCATCAGACTTTAATTCTGCAACATCAATAATTTGGTGGCTGGGTGGGTAATCCATGTGTTACCACTCAGCTCCGCTCCTTGCTACAGACTGCGTTTGTTCCTTATTTTGGAAAGGTATCGCTCAGACAGGAATAACTGAAAGGTGTTTTATGTCAGATGATTCTTTAGAAGCCATGACAAGTCATGACTTGCTTTGCATTCTCGGAGTGGATTTAACCCTCTGCAGCCATGAAATCTTATAAGAGCACATGAAAACTCTTTGAAGAAGCAGGTACAGGGAAATGGTGAGCATAGATTAAGGACAGGTGCACCATTGGCAGTATCATATCTGGGTTTGAGAGATAGATGATAGATAGATAGATAGATAGATAGATAGATAGATAGATAGATACAACCCTTTAAAATTTATAGCGATTTTATCTAGCAGCCCCTTTTTATTGTAGACTTCCCTCTTGTATGACTCATTTCTGTGGTTTTTCAACTAATATGGCTCTTGCTGTCAATGTCAGAAAGACTGCTTCCCACTAAACTGATCTTATTAAAATATTACCTCCTCAGCTCTTTCCCACATGTTAATGCCTGTGTTCATTTTTACCCTATAGCACAGGGCTCTGCTCAACCCTGTCACCCAGGGACCCCGGCTGACAAAGGCTGTGCCATGTTACAGCTGCATCTGTGAAGTGATCGCTCCAGTTGCGTCTCTCTAGAACTGGCATAAATCAATTATAGTCACAGTTCTTGGCTTGGAAACCACCACCCCCTCTTACTGTAGTGGAGACATTATTAAAACTTGTACCTGTAATGAAATGAAATATGATACCCGTGGAAAGAAAGTATGAGCAAGAGCAATATGTCCACGCAATTGAAAAAGTGGAAAAAGTAGGAAAGATATGGACTATTGCATCATTGTTGTTAGGGATTGACATATCCCCTCAGTGAATTTTTATATCTACTACATTGTTGTAGTAGATAAGGGGGAGTCCTAGTGGAATAGGGTATGGAGATAGAGAAATATAGTCACTGGAGGTAGAGAAATATAGCCTATGATACTATTGTATGCCCTACCTGTGGACAGGATTTGCAAAAACTATAACAAGTGTATCTTTAAGGTGCAATGAACACCCGCCCTGGTACCCTTCCTGTCTAAGCATAGAAAGTCCCAAATCTGGAAAAAAAACCTCTGTACCAGGCAAATAGTTACTCTGAGTTCCACTCAGGATAGTGTTTCTTAGGTTAGGTTCCCCAGGAGCCACACTTGGATAAGATCTGCATGTCAGTGAATTCATTGGTGAGTTGCTTTGGGGAAGAACGATGGTGAAGGATTGAAGGGGGCAGGATGAGGGGAAGAGGGAAGGTGAACTGTGAAGCAGCCACGAGAGGCATCACCTGATCCCCTTCTCAGCGGCTGGGGAAATGAGTGCCTTGGGAACCAGGGAACTGGGCCACGCCCTCCAGCTTCCAGAAAGCAATTCTGCAAACAAGCCCTGGGAAACTCCCTTCAGCTCTGCCTGGGTTCTAGCTGCAGCCTGGCTCTCCCCGAGGGTCCCAGAGCTCCCCGTGAGCCGGCTGCTGCTCCTGCATTCCTCCCCATCTATTTGGGAGGCTGTCTCTCAGCTGCTTATGCACACTCCACAAACACATGTCCAGCTCCCAGGAAGAGAACTGCATAACGGGGAGCGCACTGTTCCCTTCTTCCTTAGACCTGGAATTGAAGCTATCCCTTCATTCCCCTGTCCTTTCCCTCTGCCTCTCCCACGAGGGAAACTTTTGCCAACATCAAAGCACAGTCTGACCACGGAGAGCTGACTTAGCCGGAACGATGAATCATTGCTGGGTTACACGTGACCTTTTCATGTTGCTGTCACTTAATCCTGCCTCCCTGGAACCAACTCTCTGCACTTCAAGGAGGATGCCTTTCTTCTCAAATTATCACTTGGACAGATCGATCCCTCTCAGACCCTTTCAGATTACCCAATGGGCTTCCAAATGTGAGAAAAGGCACGGGATATGCCTCCCCAGGTTCCTGGCACGGCTCTGCACAGTTGACCAGCAGAGAGATTCAACTAATCTTTGGTAATTAAAGGCTTCTGGGAAATGTGTTGGGGTGAATTATTATTGACAGTATTATAGATTCGCCAACATTTTATGTTTGAAACCATCTTATTGATTTATTGATCAAAAGCTTCCACTTGGCAGACACTGTGACCTCCAATTTTACCTCTTCTAACCCCATCTGCGCAATTTTGAGCAGGTTAATTAAATACTCCGAACCTCAATAAGCCATTTGCTAAGGAGGAGTTATAATAGGTAGTGTGTTTTTGGCATTCTGTCCACCCCCCTCTTCTATGGCAGCAAACTCATATCCCTGCTGCAGGTGTCACAGCTCCTAGCACACACCTGCCCTTTCCTTCAGGCTGATGAGGTTTACCTAAGTACCTGGGAGGTGACTCACCCTCAACTCAAGTCAGTCAGAATTGATTCTGCGGTGGGCATGCTTCCCAATTCTGACCAAAGAATTAGGAAAGTTATCTACTGGGAAACTTTTCTACATTAGGAAGAGGCCTTTTTTTTTTCATCTTGTGTATGTTATTTCCATGTACTTCATGAAACATATATGAAGCAAACATTGAAGTTGTCTGAGCAGACAGAAAGAAACACCCCCAAATTTAAGGTTCTTGGTAACATAGGTGAGTACCTAAATCAAATATTCTGGAGACTTTCCTACCATTGGAATTCCTACTATGTTCATCATTTACGGAGTTGATGCAAAGTTGATTCAACTTTTCTCTTACGTGTAATCAAAAGCAGGCTAACAGATGCGGGGTGTGTGTGTGTGTGTGTGTGTGTGTGTGTGTGTGTGTGTGTGTGAATGAGGGGAAAGAGAGAAGAGAAAAATATGTGTCCCAGCTTCTACTTTGATACCTTGATTCCCTAGTCTTGGTCCCGAAGGAAGCCTTACATATTTCCCAATACATTGCCCAGCTTTCTCTTTCACTTGAACTAGGTTGAATTAGATTTCACTAAAGGGGACCTGAACGACTAATATTGATTAATTTATATTTATATTTCAGAGATACAGCATAACGAATACTCGATGACTATTAGCTATTCATAGCATTCTTAATTATCAAGATAATCATTATGTTCTTTTATCTTTTCTCATAAAACCAAAGTGGTGGTTCCAAAAGCTAGTTGCACATTAGTATCGCCTCTAAAACTTCAGGCTGTTATTAATACAGCCCAAATTTTCCATGTCCACTGTAATGGAGTAACTGATTCAGGACTTCACTATATATAACTCTGAAACTACACAAGACATATAAATCAACCATGCCTACTTTAATGACACCTCTCCATACCCATAAACCACAGGGTTCAGATAGCTCTGTGCCCCTCCCCCATACCTTGCCTATGCATATCTTCCATGTGGCTATTCATGAGTTGCTTCCTTCATAATTAACCAGTAAGAGAAAGTAAAGTGCTTTCCAGGGGCCTTTTTGAAGTGATCAAACTGAGGAGAGGCTTTTAGGAACCTTTGATTGATAGCTGGTTGGTCAGATGTACAGGTGGTAACCCTGGACTTTTAGCCGATGTCTGATGTGGGGCAGTCATGTGAGATGGAACCCTTCACCTGAGGAGACTGTGCAAACTCCAGATGGTTAGCGTCAGAAGTGAACTGAATGCTACAGCACCTAGCTAGTGTGCAGAGGTGTAGAATTGGTTGAGGTGAAGGAAAACACACACACACACACACACACACACACACACACACACACGGTATCAAAACATTGTGAATAAAAACACAGTCAGACATTGTACAGCAGGCAGCATAGGGTAATGATACCTGAGAGAAGGAAATAAATGAGGTAAGCCTTACAATTTCCCCAGCTTTCAGCATGAAGAACCGTTCTAGACCTGGTACAAAGAGAAAGCACCCCAAAAATGCAAGGCAGTAATATTGAGATTAAGAAGCAGAAGTCAGAGTTCAGGAAGTCCAAGTTGGCTATTAAATGCAGACTCCTGGAAAGAAGGAAGCGATGCTGAGTTATCAAGGGGCCCCATGAGTCTGTGATTGTACACAAAGCTCACATGCATTGGAAATAATTCCAGAAACCCAAAGGTAGCTGCACAGTAGGCAATGGTCAGAGTTCACATAAGATTGACAGTTAATAAGTATGAGTAAAAGAATGTCATTAATGAATGACAAACCAAATAGAAATAATGTAAATGTGAAAACTTGGGGTAAAGGGCATTTAAATAGGTATAAGTAAGACGGTATCTGCTAACACAAAATGACAAAGCTTCCTAAATACTAGATAAATTAAACACTTAAAGAGCAAAAGAAAAATAACATGTAGATAAAAAATATATATACATGATAGCTATAAATACTAATTATAAGATAAAATAATATGGTAGGCATATGGGCAGTCTATTATCAATAGGGTGGTAAATTCATCCCATTCTGTTGGATGATATTGAAAAGTCCATGAAAAATAGAATGTGTAATTCTAATTTAGGGAGGAAATGGAGAATTGGGAATAAATGATTCAATCTACCAGTGTATTTGCAGTTGATGGAATAGTACGAGCCAGAGTTATTTTTACAAATATCTAATATATAAACTTACTAAGAATTTAAATTATAAAAATATATTAAAGTACTACATATACACATGTTATTATAAGGAACCTATAGTAATTCCCTTGGGTTAGAGGGGCACAGGGGACATTGGAAAATGATGAAGAATCTGACTTCTTTTTCCCAAAAAATAAACATTTAATTTATTTTTGAATTAATGTTTGTTTAATGATCAAACACATTTTCTTTTTATTCATTGTCTATCATCTCTTACCCACAATTCCAACTAATTCTTATTGTCTTATTCATGAGTGTAACATGCAGGAAACAGAATGAATTGAAATTTTTAGTAGATGGTGAATCCTTGCCACATCCTAGTTAGCATTGAAATTATTATTAATAAAAAATTCTGTGTAACGATTTGTACCCTATGAAATGCCATGAGGAACACAGACATAAATTGGAAATGGGATGAAGCAGAATATTTAGAATTTAGAGGAACTAACAGTTTCTAGTACAGCAAACACTGCATGCTGCTTTATGAAATGAAAAATTCCGACATCTTTACCTTTCATCGGTTGGCTAAAAATGACACAGGATGAATGTTGAAATATTTTAAGCCAGTATAAATATCCTGTTACATTCCATTTCCAATTTGCATCGGTATCTCTTCCTCTGTATCTCTCAAATGAAAATTCAAGTGTACCAACCTGTGGAGAAAATTGTATTCACAGTACTGTTAACAGTAAGGAAAGGAAATATTAACTATTTGAGTCTGTTTGGGCAGTAAACATGACCCTGTAAGAGTTTTCCTTAAATGTAACATCAAAATATTTGTATTCAAGTGAAATTAGTATTTGAAATAGAATCATACATGACTGTTAATTGCCCAAAGGCTCTTTATTCATAATAATAAAGCCTTTATTTTTAGAGATTTGAAATAGGTTGTATCTGGATACTGTTAATACAGTTTTAATCATATGATTTATATAATAAGTCTTCAAAAAGGTTGACTTGGGGGCGGGGACGAGCAGTTCACTGCAGTGTGTAAGAAGGTGGTTTCTGAACTCTACCTTCAAAATCAGCAACCGCAGGTCCAACCTTTCTCAGGCCTTGAGTTTCTCTTATTCGCCCTTTGGTTTTGTCTCCTCTGCCTTCCTCTTCTACTTTTACACATTTATGTGATTACATTGGGACCACCCAGAGGATCAGGAACATATCCCTATTTTAAAATCTGATGACTAGTAAACTTAATTCCATAAAAATCTGATGACTAGTAAACTTAATTCCATCTAAGGCTGGTAACATCATTCTATTTACAAAGTCCTTTCATAGCAGTGTCTAAGAATTTGTTTCTCTGCCCTACCTGGCGTGGCTCAGTGGATAGAGCGTCAGCCTGCGGACTGAAGGGTCCCAGGTTCGATTCCCGCCAAGGGCACGTGCCTGTGTTGTGGGCTCGATCCCCAGTAGGGGGTATGCAGGAGGCAGCCGATCAATGATTCTCTCTCATGATTGATGTTTCTATCTCTCTCTCCTTCTCCCTTCCTCTCTGAAATCAATAAAGAAATATATATTTTTTAAAAAGAATGTGTTTCTCAGGTGGAAGAAGAGGGATCTTTAGATTCTGTCTTCTGCACTGCCTCCCTCACAGGGTTCTTCTGGGGATTAAATAAAATATATAGACATAGACATTGTCATAGACATAGACATAGACATAGACATACACATAGACATACACATAGACATACCCATAGACATAGACATAGATATATACTGCTTTGTGTAGTGTTGACACATACTAAAATCTCCATAAATAATAGCTGACATCATTGCTGATTAGTCCATAGAAAATCTGATGCCTGAGTAGATTTGCCTTATTCAGTCATCATATAAAGGCTAGAGAAGGGAGCTTACATTTTGAGGGCAAGTGTGTAGACTTAAATCACTGGGATGATTCGAGTTGTGATGCATATTAAGAATTTGAGTAAGGCTCTTATTTTAGACTTCTGAGTTCAGATATGTCATTAAAGAAAAAAGTGTTTTAATAAATAAGGAAGGCTATACACATAGACTCCACCATTGATTTGCCAAGTGACCCTGGGTTACTTACCTTGCTCATCTCAGTCATAAGAATTTTCAGCTATGAAATGGGCATAATAATACCCACAAACATGAAGAAGAAAGATAAGAATGGTATCGTGGTATCAATAATAAGTGCGCAATCCTGTCAGTGTGGCTCAGTGATTTGAGTGTCAACCGATGAACCAGGAGGTCACGGTTCAATTCCCAGTCAGGGCACATACCCCCTAGGAGGTATGCAAGAGGCAGCCGGTCAATGATTCTTTCTCATGATTTATGTTTCTATCTCTCTCCCTTCCTCTCTGAAATCAATAAAAATGTATTTAAAAAAATAATAAGTGCTCAGTAAACTTGAGTTTCCTATTGCTTTACCCCCATTTCAAACACAGATTTTGGAATCAAGACAAAGGAAGTGTTATTTTTGGTCCAGTCCATTATATGCTTTGATTTTCTTAGTCTGTAAAGTGGTTATAATTATTCTTACCTCATGGGGCATTGGTCCATTAAATTAGAAAGCTCCGTGATTTAGTGCTTCCTGACCTTCCCCGTTCAAAGAGCAAAGAATTTTGAAAGCATTTAAAACCCTTTGATTGACACATTTCCATCTCTCAGGTCACTCGTTAAGTAATATTAGCGTTCCAATTACTATAATAAGAATGATTGCAAAATGCAATTTGGTCTGAAAAATGTGCAGCTAGCTAAGTGCCTTCCCAATACCTGAGTCATTACCACTGGGTTTACCTCCAGTGCTTTTGTGAGAAGGCAGCCACCTGTGAGCCCTTAGTTAGTGGCATCTGAGAGAGCCATGTCTTCTTGCCCCTCCTATCTATTAATGTGTTATCTATATTTTAAAAGGAATGTTCTGCATTTGTGTACTTTGTGATCACTAACAATGTGGCGGGCAAGGTCATGGAAGATTAGCTGGGATTTAATGTAATTTGATGTTTGACAATGATAATGAAATGTGTACTGTACTGGAACTCGGCTTGTTAAATAGGAATAGTTTTTAATCTGGAAAGTTTCATTCAAAATGTAATTACAATGCCAAACCCTAAAACCAGCACACTGAAAGAGGGGGAAAAACAGCATCTTGGTGCCTGGATCTGTTGAAACATTTTACATCTCTGGGGAATATATACGTACTCTCTCATTGGACCTCACCACCAATGTGTGTGAGTGTGTGTGTGTGTGTGTGTGTGTGTGTGTGATTATATATGTAATTATTAGTAAAGGTATATAAGTTATACACCTATAAGAGTACCATATATATGGATATGATCAGCAATGATATATAAACAATGTAGTATATACATTATATATAAGTAATATATAAATTAGCTATCACAAGTATAAATTATGTATAAGTTATATATAACAAATGTGTGTGTGCTTAATAAATGGTTGTTATCATAAGATGATGACCTGCTCACATGCTATTTCTAAGATTGCATGTTCCTTGAGGAAAGGACCATAGGAAAGTTTTATGTATTTATGTATGTATATATGCATGTATATCAATTCAGGAGAAAGTATTGAGCATCTATAATTGGCCAATAAACTGGGTTCAGAGGGACAATAAGCTGCTCTTTGGGGAGAGAAGACAAAAGGAAACATGGAAATACAGACTCCTAACATGTGCTAAATAGTATAGTAGGTGCTTTTAGATCAAATTGCACATATTTTCTCACTTAATAACTCTGCCAAAACTATGAGATAAATTCCACCTTAATGTTTTATTATTAAATAATCAACATCCTAATTAATTAATTAATTTCCATGCTGAGCTTCCTGGTTCAAAGCATAGGAATACGTCTATGGTTCTTGCATGCAATAATTTAATTTTAGTAACTCTCATAAAGAAAATGTCGAAGAAGTATTTCTAATATGAGTTAGGTTTTCCAGGCCTCTTTATTTCAAAGTGTTATTTTTATAAACTAAAATATGTTTCACTTCTAGGTAGATGGGAGTCTTTGTCAGAGTATTTGATGAAAAAAAAGTTAGTTACTAGTCATTCTCCTTTTACTAGTAGATGTTGTCAAGGTAATTGGATTTTATTATGTTTGGAGATACCTGTGGGTAATGATTAGGACAGTAAACTTCACAGAGCTTATTAGGCAATGAACTGACTTCTGTCTGGGCCTTCGACCAGAACCAAGGACCAGAATCAAGGGCATTCCCGTTTAATCTAACAACCTGCTGTGGAGACAGGTTCCTGAGGTATTCTCACCTCAATGTGGCAGCCAAGAAATGTCTTTGTGAAGGACAGCACCTTTGTGTTGTTCCAAAATACCACTGCCTGAAATACCTTCCCACAGGGGATGCAAATGGCAACGAAGGAGAATCTCATAAGAAAAAACAAAAAGTCTTATTTTAGAAAAATGTATTCATGCATTCAGAAAGCATTGCGTCCTAGACCAGGTCCGAGACCAGGGGTACAGAAATAAAGACATGCATGGGATGTAGTTCCTTCCCTCAAATGAACTTGAAGACCTACGGAAGAAATAGCCTGCAAGCAAATCATTATCATAGAGTGCTTACCAACCTTTGTCACAGTGACCCATGTTGTCTGGTAATCATATGGAAAAGAGCAATCATTTATTAAGCTCATCATTTGTGCCTCACCCTGAACAAACTTTTACAAATATCATCTCATCAGATGCTCCCATCAGCTTAATGGGGGAGGTGTAGTGGGATCATTCTTATTTTCCTGATGGCTACCTGGGGTCAGAGGGTTGACTTTCCTGCCTGAAATAATGTGAAAAGGGTGTGGGTCGATCAGAAACTGAGCTGACTGGAGTTCAGGTGCCTCATTGCTATGTTGTGTCGCCCAAAGGAGAGTTATTAGTGTCCCGTTGTGGGGAGGGGAGTGCTGGTGGCAGGAGATAACATTCAAGACTTGACAAAAGAGTCAGATATTAAATAAACTAATTTTAAAAAGTAATACATGGAGACAGAAGAAGATTCGACTTTGGGTGGTGGGCACGAAATGCAATATACAGATGATGTATCATAGAAATGTACACTTGAGACCTAGATTATTTCATTAACCATTGTCGCCCCAATAAATATGATTAAACAAATGAAAACAGAATTCACAAAAGAGTAAGCTATTAAGCAAGCTGATTTAAAAATAGGAATAAATCTGTTTCCCAAGCTGACATTGAGAATTGCAGGAGGATGCGTCTCAGGTGCAGGTGCAAAAGCCTGAGAAATCGTGGCTGGAAGGAGACAGACAGACCCTCCAGCATGGCTGGAAGCAGGCTGCAGAAGGAGTGGGTGGCCCTGTATTAATCCCGGAAGGTCGCCATGTGACAGAGCTAACTATCTTAGGTTGTACATTGTCCTTGGGTGCCATGGAAGAGGTTCAAGCAAAAGAGTTGTGTGGGTTTAGGTTTCAGAAAGGTGGCTCTTCAGAGTGATGAAGGGCGAGGGACAGAACCTGAAAATGGACATCACAAGGAAAAGGCTGTTGACCTGTCCACGAGGGGCGTTATTAACTAAGGGGGTCACAATGGGGTGGAAAGGTAGGAGGAGCTTAAGGAACACCTGATCAGATGTGGACTAATGACAGCAAGGAAGGACTTGGCATTTCTAACTCAGGTGACCGGGTCAGAGAGAGGCTTGAGTGTTGGTGCAGGGTGGTTGGGAGGCAGGGAGAAGAAAAATGATGAAGACCTTTTGCTTACGTCTGATACTTAGTTATGTCAAGTTATGGGGTTACTACACCAGAATGAAAAATGAGAGCTTTTAATCCATTTTCTTTCCAAATGAACAGTGATTGATGATTCAGCATTATAATTTAACAACCTCCCTCCGCCCCACTTTTTTAAAATCTATAATGGATAAGGCACAGTTTATCCAAGTCCTGATTTCTACTCAATAGGTTATGGATCTACCTCTAAATCTATAAGGTGGTCTACCATATTGAATGCTCAGGGGACACAAAAAACAAAGCCACAGTAACAGCAATAACCAATCCCCTAGGAGCACATTTTTGCCTTTTCTTAGCACCTAAATCTTATTGGTGAATGATCTCTGTTGATGAGGAAACTCCCTCTTCAGTCCTTTTGTCCTTTTCTTAGCATCTGTCCTCCTGTTCCTCACCCCTGTTGATGTCAGTTCGCCTGGTGGGTTTCTATCTGCCACCAGAAATTCTTATGCAACAATTTCCTGAAGTTCATTAGGCATTAGTCTATATACCGGAAGACGTTATATTTACCTGTTGACACATTACATATTTAAACTAATTTTTCTGTGCAAGGACATTTTTTGTTGAGAAGCTTTGAAAATGGGAGGCACAAGCTTCATTAAGATTTGAAGATAAAGGTGAAGGATGTGAGTTCTTGTGGATCTACTCTATGCTTCCATAACCATGTATTCTCCTAACTCACACTGCAAGGTTGGCATTATTTCCCAGATTTTTAAGAAGGTAATAATGTTTAATGAAGTTAAATACCCATTAAACATGCCACAACTCAGGAAATGTACCTCAGTCCTGTGAGGAGATAAAATATTGCTGCCTTCTCTGTTTCCCTCTGGGAAGATACTTAAAACTCATTGTACATGTGTCTACCCCTTGCTTTCAGCTATGCCACAACATCATACAGGCGTTAGATATCAACATAGTAAAGAATTGCCTGAGATGAAATGATCACTTTAGGGCGAATATTCATTGTCCTGATTCATTTCACTAATATATTCTAAGGTAATCATTATATTTTGTTCTGCATGATACAGTGGGAGTATTCACACTCTCCATTTGCAGGCCTCCTCAATCAAAATTCAAATATTTGTAGGAGACTTTCACAGATGCCTTATGAATGTTTGAAATATCCCCCTCCCTCGTGTCTAAGGAAGAATGATCCTTCCATCATATATCAACTACCTTGTCCTTTTCAATTGTAGAGAATTCAAATATTAATGTATGCAGGGGATGAGAAAGTGGAAATAAACTTAGCAACTCAAGTCATCTACATAATAACATGCTGAGCCAGAAAGGGAAGGAGGAGAGAGGAGAACTCTGTGAGATGGATTTCATGACATTTTCCGGTGTTTGGAGTAAGGGGAGGGAAAGGGTTCAGAGTGAAGGAAATATTGTGAGATGGGAAAGCAAATTATCAATACATTTTTATAATCAGAGGTTACTGTATATCACTTAAACTCTTTTTCATGCTATATTAGTACTTCTTTGCCATCTTATGGAAAGGTGTTCACAAATTTAGAGGGTTGCATTAAGTATATTCATACAAGACAGAATAAAGAAATAAGAAAAAAAACCTTTAGATTTAAAGGCAAAATTAAATTTTAATTCAGGTTGTCTATATATTTTTATATTATGTGATATTAAAGCTACATTAACCTCAGAGCCTCATTTCTCTCCCTGTCTCTTCTCTCTCTCTCTCTCTCTCTCTCTCTCTCTCTCTCTCTCTCACACACACACACACACACACACACACACACACACACACACACGAAAGAAGAGTATCTTTGTTCTACATCCAAAAGACTAGCAATGTGAGAAATTCTGGCAAGAGGTCATCATGATGTTCATCAACTCAGCTAAATAATGCAGGAATTTGCCCACCTTGTAAATAATAATTTTATAAAGATGCAGCCAAAATTCAAAAATGCAAATTGTAAATATTAGAATTGCAAATAATTATGGTAATCTATTTCTAGAAAACTAAAACATATTATATCACTGATTTCACCTTTTCTTTTACAGGCAATTTTCAATAATATAATACCAGCTTTTTATATAATTCCCTAATTTTGTCCTTTTGTTCCAGAATCAAACAGATTAATACCTGGCTTAAGTTCATCCATGTCCAGCTAACCCTAGACATGTACTGCTTTTGACATATATTTTAATATTTTCTATCATGTTTTTTTTTCCTTTCATTACACTTTTATGACACTCCACCTATCACTCCAGTAGTTATTTTCTCCAGTTGTCCACTGTTTTTATACATCAGGCAAAATTGATAAATATTCAAGTAGTTGCACAAACAGGCGTGCTACTAATATGGAAGGTGGCAGCAGGTAGAAACACTATGTGAAAAAATGAAATGTCAGTTAACAAAAGCAAAAGCCAAAATCTAGCCTAAGAAGGGGGAGCGAGTTTAGAGGGTGAACATGTAACCTACAAATGGCAAGTGCTTTGAAAGTGAAATCTATAAAAATTAAAGATTGGACCATACTTCTTTATGCAGAGAAAACAACGATTAGGACAAGAGATGAGACCTCTTTGTGACAAACTTTCCAAGAGAAGAAGCAAGTAGAATCAGAAAATATTTCCAGAACCAAGAGAATATACAAAAGAATTAGAGAGTTTTAGAAGCTTAGATCAGGGAACAATTTCTTTAAAAACATGTTTATATTTATTGATTTCAGAGAGAGGAGGGGGGAGGGAGAGAGGGATATAAGCACCACTGATGAGAGAGAATCATTGATTGGCTGCCTCCTGCACACCCCATCTGGGAATTGAGCACACAAACCAGGCATGTTCCTTGACCAAAATCTAACCATGACCTCCTGGTTCATAGCTCAAGGCTCAACTACTGAGCCACACCAGCTGGGCTGGGGAGCAGTTTCAGTGTGAGGAAACTTATTAAGAGGGAGATACAGGGCAAAGCTCTGATATACATGTCAGTAAATTTTGATATGCGTCTGGATAAAACTTCATTTGGTAGAAATAAGATCATTGATGGACATAGTAGAAATTGAGGTTGGCGTGTAGAACTTAAAATAGAAAGATACTTTGGGGCCAGACACAGGAATTCTGTGCCCCTTAGAATGGTCTTCCTTCCCTTTTCATTCAATTCTGTATAAGCCATAAGTTTCTTAGAAATGGAAACTTTGAATTACTTTTCAATACATGAATATTCTAATATCTCTGGAATCAAAAAGCAATATAAATTGATTCTAAGGTGAAACCAAAAAAGAAAAAAAAAGCATTCTTTATTCAAGCAGATTATGGATAGTAAGTGCCCCTCATAATAGCTATAGGCTCCCCATCACCCCCACCCCTGCCGGCCCTGTCAATTCTGACTAAAGTTTTGATGATTGGCTCAGTCATCAGAGAGGCATAGTCTTCCTGTTTTCCCCAACTAGTGATGTATTAAAGGAATTTCAAGTCTCGTGTTGCCTGTAAAAAAAAGTGATATAACCCATTCCAACATTTTTTTTTAAAAATCATGAAATATCAGTGTCTTATTGGTAGGGAGGGAATAAAAAAAAAAAGAGAGACACAAAATGAAAATGCTTTTTCCTGTGTTCAATTTTGAGACAACCAAACACAGACACAGTGGGAAATGTAATAAAAATTATATAAACCATTTTGAGCCTTGAAAGATTAAATTTTTCAATAGACCATCACTTGAACATGTTTAGATTATTGTCTGTGAACTCCCTGTTGTATTTTTTTTTTCAAAATTGAAAGTTTGTTGTTTCTTTGTTTGCATTTTCTTTTTAAATTTTAGGTGGTATGCCTAAAAGGGAAAACATGGAGAAATAAATCAATAAAACTCATAGTTTTGAACTACCCAAGCTAATCCTGGGATTTTGAATAAGCCACTCAAATTCTTTGACCATCGAGTTTTCTAATCTATAACAAACAAAAAAATAGAAGAAAATAGTTCTATATAATTTTAGGGTAGAAAATAGTAACCTTATCTACTTTTATTTAAAGAGTGAAATAAAAAAATTTGATTTTTCCCTTTGCTAAACATATCTACAGAAAGTGAGACTCCAACAAATACAGCTCTCTGATGTACTGAGGAATCTCAACCTCCCCAAACCCAAATCTTAGATTATAGGGGATTTTCCATATCAGCACAGTGACAGGATGCCCAAGCCAGCTCTGTCCAAGAATCTGGCACCAGGAGCTAATTAGATACAGCGGGTCCACCATATCCTCACTTGACTTGCAGGAGCCTCCTGCCCTGGCCCTTCTCTCTGGTGCACAGTAAGGATGCCTTTTCTCACTTCCCTACCTCAACCCAGGAGCCTAAGACCTCTCTTCAGTGATCTCGAGTCAACAATGCTAATGGGCATCTTTTGTGTGTTTTTTTTATTTCTTTATTGATTAAGGTATCACATATTTGTCCTCATCCCCCCATTCCCATCCCAAACCCCTCCCCTCGCATGTCCCCACCCCCCTGTTGTCTGTGACCACAGGTTAGGCTTATATGCATGCATACAAGTTCTTTGGTTGATCTCTTCCCCCTACCCCCAACCTCTCCTACCTTCCCTCTGAGGTTTGACAGTCTGATGGATGCTTCCCTGTCTCCGGGTCTGTTTTTGTTCATCAGTTTATGGACATCTTTTAATGGTCTTCATTTCTATCAGTACTTCCCCTTGACTCCTTACAACTTAAGGACAGCTACAGTCTCTCCTCCCAGGAATGGGCTCTTGAGCCAGCCCACTGGTTATTGTCAATAGGAGAGCATACAAGATTGAATGGCATTTTAGTTACCAAGTAAATACTTGGTGGAGGAAATAGGCATTCATGGAGGATGGTCAGCCGTTGGTGAAGAGACTGGAAAGTGGAGAGAATTCTATTGTGTCCAGAATGCCAGAGACTTTTACATAAGCATGGCTCAATGATACACATTCAAGAAAATCAGCTGTTCAAGGTCTGAAATAGTGTGGCAGCAGCTATGTCAGCCAGTGTTTGTGACTTGCTATGAATTTGCGTTCAGCAATAAGCTAATGAATATCTGGTCTGAATAGCTCCATCTCTCTCACTTCAAATGGTTATTCAAGCCACTTTTGTAGTGTATTTCGAAATCGCAAGATTGACTCAATGAAGATCAGTGCCCAGAAAATCAATACGACTTCATGGCTCCCCAGAATGTTGTAATAATAGTCTGTGATCTTTAGGAGAGAAGGCCAGAGTCTCTAAAACATACACAGTCTCATCAGAGACTATGATCTCATTGGCTATTCTAGAAAACTAATACACGCCTGAGATTTTGAGATCTAGCTCTTTCTTTTCACCCTAACTCACTGGAATCTAATAAAGTGGCCAGTTGTAAATTATTGTTTTGTGGATATAGACACGATTGTTCTAAAACTTATATGGAAAGGCAAAAGATCTGGAATAGCTCAAACATTTTTTTAAAGGAAGCATAAAGTAGGAGGAAATCAGTCTACCCACTTTCAAGGATTATTATATCACTCCATCAGACAAGATTGTGGAATTGTTGGAGGGATAGACAGAAATCAGTAGAATAGGATGGAGAACACAGAAATAGGCGCATACTCTCTTAGTAATTTCTATCAAAAGAAAAAAAAAATGTTCCTGAATCAATCAGATGATGGTGGTCATAGATTTGAAGAAGGAAAGTCAGGAATGGAGCAATCATGTTCTTGTTTAAGCATGGGTGGCCAGAGTTATGGAAAGAAGAAAGAAGGTAGACCAAAGACTATTTTGGGATAGATAAGAGAGGAAGAAGAAGAAGAAGGAGGAGGAGGAGGAGGAGGAGGAGAGGAGGAAAAGGAGGAGGAGGAGGAAGAAGAGGAGGAGAAGAGGAGGAGGAGGAGGAGGAGGAGGAAGGAGGAGGAGGAGGGAGGGGGAGAGAGAGAGAGAGAGAGAGAGAGAGAGAGAGAGAGAGCTTTAATTTCTATAAATTCCAATTGCTTCTAGAGTCTCCTCATTCCTTCAATTAATCCATTATATCTTTGAGGTAATTACACAGGGTGTCTTACTGTTGCTGTTGCTATTGTCCCAAGCTACCAGCAACCACTTAAAAAGACAGATACAGCCTGGCCACTGTAGCTCAGTGGTTGAGTGTCGACCTATGAACCAGGAGGTCACGATTTGATTCCCAGTCAGGGCACATGCCTAGATTGCAAGCTCGATCCGTGGTGTGTGGCTTGCAGGAGACAGCCAATCCATGATTCTCTCCCATCATCGATGTTTCTATTTCTTTCTCCCTATCCCATCCTCTCTGAAATCAATAAAAATGCATTTTTTCAAAAGGACAGATACACAAGTTACAAACAATTCAGCAAACTAAAACTTTAAGATATAACAGTGAGCTGAGGTTTGCTGGAATTTCAGGTTTCTAGGACAAGGCCTCTAGGTTTCTGTGCAGACTGTGATAGAAGAGCCATTTTCCAGGCAATCTCAGGAGGCAAGGGGACGTAGACTTAGGGTTAAATTTAGAAGTCTGAGGTGGCATATATGAGGCAATAAAAGCCAGTACTTTATGGAGACGAGCGAGAGTGGGAGTTTCATGTGCATCCGAGTCTCCCTGACCAGGGCGGGACATCGGCTCCAGATTCAATCAACCTGGGCAAGTCACTTAACCTCTTCAACCTCTAGTTAGTTAAATGGAGGTAATAGCAATACTATTCCACAGGATAGCTGTAATGATGAGCACCCAGCATAGCCTCTGAATGGTGTGCTGAACATTCAGAAGAGCTCTAGCAATGGTAATATAGTTGGTTTTAATTTTTGTTATCTGTTATTTGGAAAGGTTTTAAAGAATGTCCATAGACGGAGACATTAAAGTGTCATTTGTTAAAATTTCACAAATGGTCCAGCCAGTGTGTCTCAGTGGTTGAGTATCGACCCATTAACCAGGAGGCCACAGTTCAACTTCCAGCCCGGGTACAAACTCGGGTTGCAGGCTCGATCCTCAGTGTGGGGATGTGCAGGAGGCAGCTGATCAATGATTCTCTCTCATCATTGATGTTTCTATCTCTCTCCCCAACTCCCTTCCTCTCTGAAATCAATAAAAATGCATTTTTTTAAATTTCACAAATGGACATCCAAATGCACAAAGTTTACTTCGTCACTTGAAGTCACATTTCAGGGGGAAAAAAGCCCAAGTTCAAAATTTTACATGTTCACAGTTGAGCAATTAGTGATTTGCTCAGTGCCAGTTTTTCTTAGTATGAAGTTATTAATATACAAAAAGAAAGTAATGATTCAGCTCTCAGAAATGGATCTTTGGGATGAACAGGAAAAATGTACATTAAATGATTTACAAAGTTTTAAATACTATATAAATACCTATGATTATCATTTATAATTTTTGACTTCCTAAGGCATTGGAAAAGAATTGAAAGTCATTCTGACAAGCTAATACCTTCCTTCCACATTTGTTTGCAAAATATAACTTCCCAGGAGTCATTTGGTTTGTGTCATAATAATCTGCATTAGCAGAAGTAAGAATACAAATTAGTTATATTTCTTAAATGGTTCTTTTCTGACTAGCCAAAGGAAACCTATGTAATTTAAGAGTTTGAGGTAAGGAATCAAAATGCACTGATTCAGTTCAAAGTATATAATGGTTTTTAAAATATGATACAATAATTGGTAGATATTCTGTTACATGTTGTTAGACAACCAGACAAATGCAACTGATTGTCAAATATGTAATGAAATGAAGCACAGCCATCTACCTCACCAACCATGATCCCCAAGAATGTGATGCAATTGAAATCAAGGTTTCCATTTGTTACAGTTCGCTGCTTCGAGCTTCCTTGCAATTTCTGCCAAACAAAATGAAGTGGATAGAGGTTGCTTAGACAAGTCTCTTTAAAGCTCATCAATATGTAAACCCCTGGGGAGCTGGCTTTCTCAGTTAATACACTGGGCCTTCACTCTTGGGACAATTATCTTCCTTCTGTAAAAGTTCCTTGTTGTTGCTCTTGATCTTATCCTACCCAAAAGATGATAACCTGAAAATCTGTTCAGGGTAGCAATGGGGAGGGGAGGTAAGAGGCAAAGAAACATGGCAGAAAGCTTAGGGTGTTGCAGAAAAAGATAACAGATAGATGAGATAATATATAGATGAGAGATAGGTAGATAGATAGATAGATAGATAGATAGATAAGATAAGATAAGATAAGATGGGAAAAGATAAGATATGATGAATGGGTGGATAGATGATAGAGGGAGGGAGAGGAGAGAGAGAGAGAGAGAGAGAGAGAGAGAGAGAGAACGCACTTGAGAGAGCGATTGGGAATATTTTATTTTGTAGCCAAAACTCAACAGCTTGGAAAACAGATAACATCATTCCAAACTAAAGCTAACTTGAGGAGAGAAATTTTTAAAATATTTTATATAGAATTCTAAATTGCAGTAACCTCCCAGTGTCTTCTCAGTGGGTCAAGTCACTTCCCAACAATTTACTTTATTTATCAACAATTCTACCTTTGGGATCATGTGTCAACTCCCCTCATACCTACCCCTCCCCTATCCTAATGCTCTTCACATCCATAGACATTGCTAGTATCATTTTCTCTTACAGGGCTCACAGCCTGTAGAAAGGGTAGCATCCCAACATATTAATTTAATCACATGTTAATATCTAGCATTTATTAAAGGATCTGGGATCTTGTAGATGCTCAATAAAGACTGTGAAATAAATGAATGACTGAATAAACTAATTAATGGATACCTGATAAATGGATAAATGGATAGATTGATGAATGGATGGATGAATAAGCATATGGTTGCCTGACTTTTGGTCAAACTGAACAATGCTGTTGTCATAAAAATCAAAACATAAAGTATTAACAAGACTTGGCTGTTTGAGACTTTGTTATACTTCTAAAATAAGAAGTATAAAAGACTTCTTAGTTGCATACTTTATTATTCTTTAAATAGAGATACTAGGGCAAATCTTTCTCCTTAAAATGATCACAAGAGAATTTGGGGCAAAACACTCTTTAATTCAAGAAAAACTGAACAACAGATATCCTACCCAAAGAGAGGCAAGATCAATTGGCACCATCAACAGGGCACTCTAATGTTGCTTCTAAAAAGGAGACACTGATGAAAAGGAATTTAAAAGCCATTCCCTTTACACCATTCTAAAACAGTTGATGTTACTTCCTTTTTTCCCTCCTCTGAGCTTTCAAACTACACATGCTGAGATACTGAGATTGTATTCAGTTTGTTAAATTAGTGACATAAAGCTTCTGCAGCCAACCCTATTATCTAGCACAAAGACGCTAAAGGAGAATTGAAATCCTATTATATATATTGCATTAAATTGGTCCCCAGTGGGGCATCTTAATTAAGATGTGCTTATTACCTGGGTCCAGAATAAGTGGCATGGACTGTATCACAGGCTTTCTATTCAGACAGAAAGCAGGGTTAGCTCAGGCCCTGGTTTGCTAATGAAGGCTAATGGCCTGTCGCCTTCACGGTACAATTGTGGTGGGAACTTTTTAATATTATGCCGGGCACTACTTTAATTTAATGCTAAGAATGCACATAACCCCCTTGCCCTTTCTAGAGTAAATACTTAAGATTTTTTAAAAATATACTTTTATTGGTTTCAGAGAGGAAGGGAGAAGGAGAGAGAGATAGAAACATCAATGATGAGAGAGAATCATCCATCGATTGCCTCCTGCACACCCCACACTAGGGATCAAGCCCTCAACCCAGGCATATACCCTGACCGGGAATGGAACCATGACCTCCTGGTTCATAGATCACTGCTCAACCACTGAGCTATGCCAGCTGGATAATACTGAAGATATTTAAGCATTACTCTCCTCAAGAGAGATTTGCACCAGATCCTCACTTGATGCGATGTGGCGATAATATGGTTCTTTAATGAACCTGGGAAGATTAGAAATGTTTCCTGGTTTGGCTCTGCTTCTCTCAGTTCTATTATAGCCCCTCTCAGACACCCACAACAGCATACCCTTCCCACCTCACATACACCCTCTTCTGATAAATCTTCACTTCCCCTCGCCATCTAACTATAATCCCCAGAGCAGCAAATCTATGACAAACCGTGAAGCTATTGGTGAAGTTAGAGCACAAGTCAGGTTTCGCTGCCTAAGTTCCAAGATGGCCGAGATAGTGAGCTCCAAACATACAAGTGGATTTTTCAAATCCTTTGTGGTATCAGAGATAGAGAGCTATTTCCATTTGGACCATCCTATGGAAATATTTTCCCCATTTTTTTATTAAGGTATTACATGTGTACACATCTTCCCATTGCCCCCCCACACACACACCACTCCCATACATGTCTTCACCCCCCAGTGTCTTGCGTCCATTGGTTATGCTTATATGCATGCATACAAGTCCTTCGGATGATCTCTTACCTCCCCCACCTCTCCCTAACCTTCCCGCTGTACTTTGACAGTCTGTTTGATGCTTTACTGCCTCTGTATCTATCTATCTAAATATTGTTATTTTTTAAAATATATTTTATTGATTTTTTACAGAGAGGAAGGGAGAGGGATAGAGAGTTAGAAACATCGATGAGAGAGAAACATCGATCAGCTGCCTCTTGCACACCCCCTACTGGGGATGTGCCCGCAACCAAGGTACATGCCCTTGACCGTAATCGAACCTGGGACCCTTGAGTCCGCAGGCCGACGCTCTATCCACTGAGCCAAACCGGTTTCGGCTATCTATCGAAATATTTTTAATATATTTTATTGATTTTAGAGAGAGAAGAGAAGAGAGAGGGAGAGAGAGAGGGAGAGAGAGAGAGAGAGGAAGAGAGAGAGAGAGAAAAATACTGATGTGAGAACACATTGATCGGCTTCCTCCTGGATGCCCCCGACTGAGGATAAGCCTGCAACCCGGCCAGGTGTCCTGACCAGGAATCAAACCGGTCGCCTTGTGGTGCATGGGGCGATGCCCCACCAACTGATCCACATATTTTTGCAATGCCTTTTTCCCCTGTCATGGAGTACTATCTTTCTATTTTGATATGCATCTGGATGCAAAACCGAGAAGCAACTACCCCAGGTGAGTCTATGATGTAGGCAAATCAGCTGATCGAAGTAGCAGGAGGCCTTGTCATCCAGGCGAGCAGCCTCCGGCTCATCCTCATGGACCTGTGAGCAAAATCTTCCCGGGTCCCCCGCTCTCCCTCACTCCTGGTGCTTCGAAGTCCCATCTAGGGACTCGCCGTTCCGCTGGGTAGCAAAGATCCTATGAAACAGCCCATGGCACACCTTTAAAATCAGCCTTGCTGAAAGAGCCCGCAGAGTGACGTAAATATTTGATGAAGGGGATTTGGTTATTGGTGCTGCAATCATTATACAAATTGTAATGGTAATCCTCGCCGGCAGTAATACTTTTAGAGGAAACGGCATTATATACTTCACTCGGAGAGAATAAAACAATGTTAGCACCGTTCTGACACTTGGCAAGCCAATCTGTCCCAAGCTGGGCTCACTTGGCCATCGAGACAGCACAGGACCTTAGCAAACAACAGAATTTTTTGGCCGTCGTTCAGTTACCGGAGTGTCAGAGTATATCTGGCATTTAATGCTATGCACAGGGTTGCTCCTGTTTGATGGTTGTATACTACATAAGCCTTGGAGCATGACGTGAAGTAATTTAACAACTGGAATAACAGGCATTTGGGACAGAACTAATTTCATAGGAAGGCTGGTCACAGACACTCAACTTGTTCATAAAAACGTTACCTTGTTATATAATACCAAGCTGAAGATCGAACCTCGAGAGGGAAAAGCCAGTTTTGGGGAAATGTCCCTCCATTCTTATGTCAGGAAGTCTGTTTTTTGCAATAATATTATCTTAGCTCTAAGCAGCAAGATGTGCTTTGGTCTTTCTCATCGTGTCTCTGACCAGTTTCAAAAAAATGGCCAGTGAAGTTCGTCAGTGTGTGTATGTTTTGATTAGCTCTGTTCCATGCTCTTATGTCACAGGACAGCCCTCTACTTCTACCTGGGCACCTGTAAAAGGTGCTGAAATAGTCTCATCAGTGTACCAGGCAAGGAATAAAACAGAAGAAAACACAAGTGAACAGGGCAGAGTAGGAGCCATTCTATATAATAAAAGGGTAATATGTAAATTGACCTTAATGGTGGAACCACCAAGAATGACTGGTCACTATGACGTGCACTGACCACCAGGGGGCAGATGCTTAATGCAGGAGCTGCCCCTGGTGGTCAGTGTGCTCCCACAGGGGGAGCTCCACTCAGCCACAAGCTGGGCTGACGGCTGCGATCACAGCGGCTGTGGTGGGAGCCTCTCTCACCTCCTCCACAGGGCTAAGGGATGTCTCACTGCCAGCTTAGGCCCGATCCCCCAGGGAGCGGGCCTAAGCTAGCAGGTGGACATCCCCCGAGGGCTTCCAGGCTGCCAGAGGGCAGAGGCTGGGCTGAGGGGCTCCCCTCCCCCGCTACAAGTGCATGAATTTTCCTACACCAGGCCTCTAGTTTCCGATAATCAGAGTCTGTATTTTTTTCCTGGGTAATTTATGCAGCTCTAGTCTCCGGAAAGTCCATCTCCCTATCACTCCCACATTTCCAAAGTCACCTCCCTTAAGCATCAGTTGGGGGAGAGGAGGGTTCATCTTTATGATCCCCCGATTCACCCACCCTGCAGCTGCTTTTCAGGCTCCTGCCTCCTCCCTACTAATGGATGAGTGTCACTGTCAGTAACTGTTTAGCATCCATTGAACTGTGACATGGATAGAATCCCGCATCTCCTGCCCAGAAATGAGCAGAAAACTGAGTGTGAGAAAAAGCCATGCTTCCCTTTACTGCCTATCTTTTTTTCTTCTTCTTCTTCAAAGACCTGCCTTGTGTTTAGAATTCAGTAACTCCTTAGAGTATAAGACCTGCAAGTTCCAGCTTCCAAAATATTCTCTATCTACCCACCACTCATCACATTCACTTATAGCAACCTACTTCATGCCACCTTAATCTTTCACCTGCATTATTGGGATAGTTTTTCTTTCGGTTTTCCTACTTGTTCTGTTGCATCCCTATATCCAGCAGGCAATATGATCTTTTAAAAAAAGTAAAAAAGGTGCAAGACATCATCTCATGTAGAATAAAATAAGTGCATATATAAAATAAAACAAGCCAATAAGGCATAATGTGTAGATAGATTTATAATGTATCTCTCTCTCAGTACATATGAAGACACACAGACCAGGATCTTGGTCTAACTTATTCATTTTTATCCTCCCCAGTAACTAGATCACTTTCTAGCACATTGTAGAACTCATTATACATTTGGTGGATTGATAAATATGGAGTATTCAGCATCCCTATCTTTGTTCTCTGATTTTATAGAAAATTCTACATATTATCCCCAGGATTTGGTCTTGTCTCATGTCTTCCTTCCTGGTAATGTTTTTCTCCAGTCTGAAATTAATTTAGTCCCCAAAACAAAACAAAAAAAAACTAAAAAAAAACAAAAAACAAACAAACTAAAAAACACAAGAGGACATTTGATTATAAGTTTTAGTAAATCATGGGTGTAAATACTCTAGGTCCCTAATGTTCCATTGAGCAGTTGAATTGCACATAAATACACTTATACACACAATCTCACATACACAACTCATACCTGAAAAGGATACATTTGAAACAATAGTCATTTTAAGCCTATTAAAAGAGAAGAAAATACTACTGACCACCCCAATAATTTGAAAAGCCACTTCCCTACAATGTAGTCACTAGTTTATGTGACCCTCCTGTGCTTACTCTGGGTCTACAGAGATTCAGAAACACACACAAAGTGGAAACATACGGAGCACTTATTGCTTTCCCCTTAGACCTACACAGCCAGCTCACGCTCTGAAACCATGCCTGCAAGAACCCTCGTACACTCTTAACCAAGGGCTGTCTTCTTTTCCCAAACCAGGGAAAGATGTTTTTTAATGCCAACTAGAACATTAGTGTTCCCTTTCATCTTGGCATGTTTTAAGGAAGGTACAGTGCTTAAATTATCAGGAAGAAATCGTTCTTTGGGGGTGTGTTAATTGTATTTTGTTTCATTTTCTATATATCTTATGATGCTTTGATGTCTCCTCTTAGGCCATAGAGACGCAGGGAAAGACTGTCCCCTACCCTCAGCTCTAGCTAATTTCTGGGGGTGGCAGACAACTTGCCTGGAACATACCTTTCATGTGCAGGCTGGTCCATCACGGTCATGCCTCCACCCACATTCTTGTTTTTTAATATATTTTTATTTCTTTCAGAGAGGAAGGGAGAAGGATAGAGAGATAAAAACATCAATGATGAGAGAGAATCATTGATTGGGTGCCTCCTACACACCCCCCACTGGGAATCGAGCCTGCAGCCGGGCATATGTACTGACGGGGAATCAAACCATGACCTTCTTGTTCATAGGTCGAAGCTCAACCTCTGAGCCATGCCCACCTGGCCCCACCCACCTTCTTATTTAAATCTCAGACTGTGCCAATATTTCCCCTGCCCTAGAGCAGCCCAGTGCCAGGTACCAGACAACTGAGGACAGTCCCTATGCCCTAACGCCTGTGGAATTAAACTAGCCAATCCTAAACCGCTTGCCCTGTGCTGCTTTGCCTTCCCTATGGAAGCCCTGAGAAAGCCTCTGGCCTTGGTTTTCCCTCACTCCTGCTTCTGCCTCACCCAAACTGCCATTTCCCCTGTGGCCCTACCTCATGTGGCATGTCCTCTTCTACCAGGAGACAAAATAATAAATAAATTCTTCCTTCAAAGGCATTGACCTCTCTGTGCCCACCCTCAGTCACCTCCATAACTTAAAATCCCCCATATGCCCTGGCTGGTGTTGCTAAGTAGTTAGAACGTTGGCCCCTAGACTGAAGGATTGCAGGTGCGATTCCCAGTCAAGGGCATGTACCTGGGTTGTGAGTTCGCTCCCTGCCTGGTCGGGGTGCATGCAGGAGGCAACCAATTGATGTGTGTCTCACACTGATGTTTCTCTCTCTACCTCTCCCTCCCTTTCACGATCTCTAAAATTCAATGGAAAAAATAGCCTCAAGATTAAAAAAAAAATTCCCATTTTAATGCGGGGTCAATCTTGATTATAGTGACCAGTCCAGAGCACATTGGAAGGGGTTCTTTAACGAATTAGTTCCTGTGCAAACAAGACTGGTCCATGACTTGACTAGGAAATTGCAGTATCGCTGCTCTGATGGAAGTGGGATGTATGCCCCTTCTGTGGTACCCACAGAGGAAAACCACTTCTTATGACAGGAAATGGTGGGGGGGATGGTCACATGTAATTCACAACTTTGGTTTTCAGACGTTTTTTCTTCCTCGAGCATTTAGGTCATGTGAGTCACTATTACCTTTACCAGGTGCGTCAGGTGCAAATCCCTGGTCTCTGGAACATGAACTTCATTTCCTCTATCTACTTTTATTTTTCTTTTAATATCACCTCTCTGTGGCCCATTAATTCCACTTTTGACACCTTAGAATAAGATAAAGGGGGAAAAAAATTAAACACTTGGTTTTCCTGCCTAGTCATTGAGTCTCCCGGATGATGGATGGAAGGACAGACAGAACCGTTGGTATGTGCCTGGCAGAAATCAGGTTTGTGCTTCAAGAATCAGGAGATTGGAAGGCAGGGAGGGCCTTGTGATTCATAACTGAGGGTGGTAGGTGCTTGGATGGGTGGTAAAAAAGTGGAAAAACATGGAGTTGGCCACAGGGGTACTGTAGTAACTTTAAAGACTAACCACTTACAAGAATATTATATTTTCTTAAAAGGTCAATGTGGCCAGGCCCATGTGGCTCAGTGGTTGAGCATCAACCTGTGAACCAGGAGGTCACGGTTCGATTCCTGGTCAGGGCACATGCCCGTGTTGTGGGCTTGCTCCCCAGTAGGGAGTGTGCAGGAGACAGCTGATCAATTATTCTCTCTCATCATTGATGTTTTTATCTCCGCCCCCCCCCCCCGCCCCGCTTCCTCTCTGAAATCAATAAAAATATTTTTAAAAAGTCAGTATGGATGAAACTTACTGTTACTGCATATATTATTGGACTTTTGTTAACCAGACTGTTTTTCTGGCTCTCTGGTAATTTAAGAGGAGAAGTAGAGTTTGATTACATAGGAGGAGCCTTGTCTGGGTAGCACTGAGCATTTTCTTCTATTGCTGATGCTTCCTATTAGCTCTCAAAGAACTGCATGGCACTCTAGCTTGACAGATGTGCTAATAGAGATGGATGTGACGTTACATTCTGGTTTTTGTTGTAGTTGCTGTTTGGGATGAATGCAAGCACAGTTCTATGTGACTGATATCCTACATTTTCATATCCAGGCAAGGAGTGGATTTCACTGCGAGACAGACCCAATTTTATTTAAGACTTTCAGGCACTTTGTCTTCCTCTTCATTGTGAACATGTGGTGCAGAGGTGCTAGGTGAAACTCAGTCTTCTTGACAATGGGGCAAGAGGAGGTAAAATTTAAGGCTCAGCCACAAAGGACAAATTGCATGACCTTGGGGCTAGATCCAAGAGCAACTTAGAAAATACTCATCCAAAGAGACTTCAGAGATTTGTTGGGGAATTTCTCAACCTGTAACAAAGTGATGAAGGCCGAATTGGGCAGAGAGAGAAGCTGACTGATAATCAAGTTGTAACAGATGATTCAGAAGATCCTACACGGAGCTCAGAAGCAGATTGCCCTTTAGATTTAACCATGTTGAGTGAAGGTGGGTGTACCTCTAAATCATCCAAGAATAACCTGTGGCAGAGACAATGCCCAGTGGAAATAGAACTGTGAGCTGCGGTAGTCAGTGTTCCCAGAAGATCGGGAATGGATGCTATGATCCTGAAGAGGAATCTGGGCATGGTGTCATAATATCTGCCATACTCAGTCTGGATCTGGAAATTTAAAGGAATAAGTGTAAATAGAATACATCTATACTAATAAAAAGGTAATATGCTAATTAGACTGGACGTCTTCCAGACATCTATCTGGATGTCCTTCTGAACAAAGCCATGGTAGCAGGGCTGAGGCAGAGGTGGTTAGGGGAGAACAGGCAGGCAGGGGAGCAGGTAGAGGCATCAGGCAGGCAGGTAGGTAAGCGGTTAGGAGCCAGTGGTCCTGGATTGCGAGAGGGATGTCCGACTGCCGGTTTAGGCCCGAGCCAGCAGGGATCAGGCCTAAACCAGCAGTCAGACATCCTCTGAGGGGTCCCAGATTGGAGAGGGTGCAGGCTGGGCTGAGGGACACCCCCTCCCACCCCATACACAAATTTCGTGCACCGGGCTTCTAGTATAGAATAATTAGCTGTGGTTGGTGTTTGTTTTTTTCAATTATAGTTTGCATCCAATATTATTTTGTATTAGTCTCAGGTGTACAACATAGTGGTTAGACAATCATATACTTTACAGTGTTCCCTGATATTTCCAGTACCCAACTTGTACCATACACAGTTATTATAATACTAGCGTTCCCTTTGCAGGAAAAATCCTGCAATAGGATTTCCTGCTGCACTCTACCCCACCTCCGCCCCGCCCTTGTCACCCGCCCCACCTTCTCCTCCAGCCCGCCTGCGTTTCCCTTCGCCCCCGCCCTGCCTCCGCTCTGCCCTTGTCGCCCGCCCCGCCTTCTCGGCCAGCCCGCCTGCGTTTCCCTTCGGCCCCGCCTCCGCTCCGCCCTTGTCACCCGCCCCGCCTTCTCAGCCAGCCCGCATGCGTTTCCCTTCGCCCCTGGCCCTGACTTCTCTCCTCCCTTCTCCCCCCCCCCCCCCACCGCGGCTTGCTTGCTTCTTTGAAGCTTTACTCCCTTCTGCAGCTCTTGGCTTCTTTTGACGCTGTCTTGATATGCAAATTAGCCGCCATCTTTGTTGGGGTAATTTGCATACCCGTCCTGATTGGTTGGTGGGCGTGGCTTGGCTGGTGGGCGTGGCTTATGTGTAGCGAAGGTGCGGTCAATTTGCATATTTGTCTATTATTAGATTAGAGGCCCAGTGCTGCATGAAATTCGTGCATGGGGGGTTGTCCCTCAGCCCAGCCTGCACCCTCTCCAATTTGAGACCCCTTGAGGGATGTCCGACTGCCCGTCTAGGCCCGATCCAGGTAGGATCGGGCCTAAACGGGCAGTCGGACATCCCTCTCACAATCCAGGACTGCTGGCTCCTAACTGCTTGCCTGCCTGCCTTCCTAATTGCCCCTAACCACTTCTGCTGCCAGCCTGATCACCCCCTAACCACTCCCTTGCCAGCCTGATTGATGCCTAACTGCTCTCCTGCCAGCCTTTTTTGCCCCTAACTACCCTCTCCTTCAGGCCTGGTCACCCCTAACTGCCCTCCCCTGCAGGCCTTGTCCCCCCCAACTGCTCTCCCCTGCAGGCCTGGGTCCCTCCCAACTGCCCTTCCCTGCAGGCCCGGTCGCCCCCAACTTCCCTCCTCTGCCAGCCTGGTCACCCGTAACTGCCCTTCCCTACAGGCTTGATCGCCCACAACTGCCCTCCTTTGCAGACCTGGTCCCTCCCAACTGCCCTCCCCTGCTGGCCATCTTGTGGCAGCCATCTTGTGTCCACTTGGGGGCAGTCATCTTTGACCATATGGGGGCAGCCATCTTGTGTGTTGGGGTGATGGTCAATTTGCATATTATTCCTTTATTATATAGGATTAGATAGGATAGAGGCCTGGTGCATGGGTGGGGGCCAGCTTGTTTGCCCTCAAGGGTGTCCCAGATCAGGGTGGGGGTTCCCTTGAGGTGTGGGGTGGCCTGGGTGAGGGACCTGTGGTGGTTTGCAGGCTGGCCACGCCCCCTGGCGACCCAAGAGGAGGCCCTGGTATCTGGGATTTATTTATCTTCTATAATTGAAACTTTGTAGACTTCAGTGGAGCCAAGCCTCCTGCTCGCTCCATGGCCACAGCCATTTTTGTTGGGAATTATTTATCTTCTATAATTGAAACTTTGTAGCCTTAAGCGGAGACCAAGGCAGGCCAAGGCAGGCAGAAAGCTTGGCTTCCTCCATTGCCGTGGAAACCCAAGCCTCCTGCTCTCTACGTGGCCGCAGCTATCTTGGTTTGGTTAATTTGCATACTCACTCCTGATTGGCTGGTGGGCATGGCTTGAGGGTGTAGCAGAGGTATGGTCAATTTGCATATTACTCTTTTATTAGATAGAATTATTGACTATATTCCCTCTATGGTAGTTTATATCCCCATGACTATTTTGTTACTACCAATCTGTACTTCTCAATCATTTTACCTTTTTCACCCAGTCCCCCAATGCCCCTCCCCTTTGGCAACCATCAATTTTTCCTTTGTATCTATGAGTCTGTTTCTGTTTTGTGTGTTCATTTATATTGTTCTTCAGATTCCATGGATAAGTGAAATTATGTGGTATTTCTCTTTCTCTGACTGACTTATTTCACTTAGCATAATACCCTCTAGGTCCATCCATGTTGTCACAAATGGCAAGATTTTTCTTTTTTATGACCATGTAATATTCCATTGTATATATCTATTGATGGGTACTTGGGCTGCTTCAGTATCTTGGCTAGTGTAAATAATACCACCATGAACATAGGGGTGCATATAGTCTTTCAAATTCGTGTTTTGGGTTTCTTCAAATTAGTTTCCAATGTGGAATATAAATGTCTGAGTGAGTTAGGGAGCCAAGATGGACCTCCTGCAGGGATAGTGAAAGCCAACCTTTGGGAATACCGTAAGGGAGATAGGCCTAGGAGGTCTTTATCAGGGTGAAGAGAGCTGGGTGATTGCAAGGCTTTAATATACCCATTTCCTGAAGTTATTTTTATTGGGCTCATAGGAGATACTAGTTTAATGAAAAAAAAGATGGAGTGAAAATCAGATGTTTCATTACTAAAATAGTGAAGACTGATTTAATGTATGGAGGTACCAAAACACAAAAGATTTCCCCTCCCCCCCTCACAAATAAGTATCTCCATGTTGAAAAAGAAATGTTCAAAAGAGAAAAAAAAATGAATCGAGATAAACTTTGGTTAAAGAGGCACAAAACCTAGTACATCAAAGAAACATTTTAAGGCAAAGGTGGGGAACATCTGGTCTGTGGGCCCCCAAAATCATTTGGTCTGTCCAAGGCATTAGGAGTGAGTTAACTAAATGTTTGGCCAAATATAGCAGGCTAATTTTCAAGTTGATACTTTCTTATGGCCCACGAATGATGTTATAAATATCCAAATGGCCCTTGGCAGCAAAAAGGTTCCCCACCCCTGTTAAGGGATTGGAATCAAGGTTTACCAGGAGTGACGCTATTGACCTTGTGGGCCAGACAATTATTTGTTGTGAGGCCCGTGCTGTGCTTTGTAGGATGTTCAACAGTATCCCTGGCCTCTACTTCATAGATGCCAGTGGCAACTCCCCATCCCCCAAAGTCTTGGCAATCAAAAATGTCTGTAGACCTTGTCAAGTATCCCCTGGGGAGACAAAACTGCCCCAGCTGAGAATTATTGGTTGGCACGCCCATCAATGGATCCCAGTGTGCCCAGGGCTGAGAGGTATCTCTGGATGTGCGAATTGCATTTAGCATAATACCCGGAGCCAACCCTGGGAAAGGCCCAGACTAACTGTGAATGTTGGTCACACTAATGGGGCTTCGTTTGGGAGTGCAGTGTGTTGGACCTGGAGAAATGCGTTATTATATCAACTTCATATACAGCAAGAATTGTGTTTTGTACCTAAAATGAGCTTTTAATATCTTCGGGCAATGTGGAGGTGATAAGCTGCAATTAAGAAAAGTAGATTCAATGTAATTTACCTAATCTGGTAGAAGATATTTTACTAAAATTTGATTATATGTAAAAATGAATAATAGCGTTTTTTTTCTTACAATGAAACTATGAAATCCATCTTTTTAAATGGTATTATATTTAAAAGGTCTTAAGAGGGAATGGTTTTCATAAAGAAGTTTTAATGTTCAAAATCTAAGCATTTAAATAAAAATAAAGCCCAATGATTTATAACTGAGTTTTCATCAGAGGTTTCTCAAATAAATCACATTATTTATCCACTCCATTCATTTGCCTCAGTAAATGAAAGCAGTTAAAGAGAAAATGATGTACTCATGGGTACTCAGCTAGCATTATGCTTTCAATATATAGGCATTCTAAATATAGTAATGCAAACTCATTGAAAATTTACTAACGATAGTAAAAGAAGGTAAAATATTGTTCCCACTGATTATCAAAAATATGTTGTTTAATCGTTAAACTAATGCTTATTGAGATCCAATTGTTTGCTAAGGACATTGTTAAGTGTCAAAGGGAAAAATTTAGTAATAGTTTCCCCATAAGATAGTAAACTTGATGTTCACCAATAAATCACCAATTGCTAAATATTAGAATGTGAGCAAAGACCAGAATAGCAATAACAATAAACTTTATTTTTTTTTACTGATTATGTGTCAGGCATTCTAGATATATAAATGCACAAATATAATAATAATTATTAATAATCCCAATAATCTTACAAAGTAAGTATGAAGGCTATTCAAATTTTAAATATTAAGTTATATAGCAGACTTAGTATGTTTATTTATCCAAGGTCACATCATTTGCAACTGATGGAGCCCACATTGAAACTCTAACTCTAAACAGCTATGCTTTTAAGTGCAATTCTGATTTTTCGCAAAATGCATTGCCTTTATGATTTTATTTTTTATTAATTATAATCTATTGATATTTTAATGGATACCTGTGTGATTATTAATTTTACAAATATAGCCATGTGTAGTATGTGTACAATAACCTTTCTTAGAATTTCCAAAATAGCTTTAACTTCAAACACTTTCATAGTGTTTTCAGACTGTATTTCTTTATTTAGGTGCCCCTCTGTGTGCCAGGTGCTATGCTGATAAAATTCACCTGCAGAATGTTATTTCCAGATCTAAGGTCACAGCATTATCTGGTCAAAAGCTAATCCACACTCATTTAGCTTTACGATGAGAAACCAACTGCACATTTCCTGACTTCAGAACTTTCAAGAAAAAAATACCCTCAAAGTTCTTTATTTTGAGCATGTTATGGATGCAAAAAAATGCAGTCACCTCCACTTTTTCTCCAAATTCCCTGCACTATTCTGCAGATGGCACCATCTGTTCTATTTTATAAACTCTATTTTATTTCGGTAAGGTGTTTTGTTGAAATGCAAAGCAGTAATTACTCTCTGAGATCTTAAAAGATAAATATAAAAGCAGGTTATTGTATTAAAAACCAGAAAAGAACTATATTGACACTTATATCTAAAAATATAGAAGAGAAAGAACAGAGAGAAAACAATCCCTCATTATTCGCGTCTCCCACTAGAATCTCCCCCCTCTTCTTAAGACTTCCCAGTCCTTCTGTCAACCTCCGTTAAAGTGGCTGTCCCTGTCAATTGTCTGTCACTGCTTAATGTCATTCTTAAAAAGACTCACCAACTTTCTGAGTGACACTGTAACTTGGACCAATTTGCATTTCTGCCACAGTGGAAATTATTTTTGAAAGCGTCTGCATCCTTCCTGGGCTCTTTGAGGCCTTAATTGCCTAGAATGTCACCAGTTCTAACATCTTGCCGGGTACACATTGTTATGAGATATGGAAGCGACCTATTGCCATGGTCTGCAGAATTGTTTTTTGATATTCCAGGCTTGGCAGGTGCAGCACAGAAAATGATGGTAGTCACTACACAGACATTGGAGCCAGATTGGTTTACAATCATGCATTTTCCTTTGATCAATCCTGTGACCCCAGGTACTTCCTATCAACTCGGTTGCCCTTGGTAAAAGTGGAGGTCAAAAGTGCCTAACTCATAAGGTTACTGTGTTGGTGAAGTGCATTTGGACTTCATCCTTGGAATATTGTAGGCACTCAATCAATGGCCACTTCCCTTACTTTGAGGGCTGTCTATGGGATGACGTTAAGGGGCATCTCGTGGGGAGCTCAAAGCATGAAACTCCAAGTACAAATCATGGGTGTGGTAAGGAAAATTCCTGGATACTGCTACCAAGTCCTTCAAAATAATCTGTTTGTTGTCTCTACATAATATGCTTCCTCGTCCGACTACATTTGCCATTCATATTCTCTCCCTTTCTCCCTCCCTCCCTTCCCTTTCCTTTGTCCATTCCTTCCTTTCCTTCATGTGAGTGCTTCAGAAAATATGTTCAAGGGGTTGACATAACACAATATATGGATTGGTATTTACATTTTGCAGATGCAGAACCTGAGACAGATAGGTTTCAGAATTTATGCAAGTTTACTCAGCTGGAAAAATGGCAGATCTGGGTATACCAGTTCTCTCTGGGCTTTCTCCACTGAGCAGCTCTATCACTGCACTCCTTGGCCATCCTATTAGTCTCTCTGATCAAATGACACGAAACCTGCACTTTTGTTTCTCTCTGAGGGAAGGGCTGATTCCAGGCTTAACAGCAGCTATTAACAACCTCATATAGGGTCCTTTTAAAACGTGGGAATCGCTTTGAGTTTAATTTCTTTTAAGGCAAACTTGAACTCGCTTTTGTATGGATGCTATGAAGAGGAAAATAGTCTTGCCCAGGGTCGATAAAGAATTGAAGAGTGAGGTTAATATAAAAGCAGAATGAGAAGCAGTTTCAGGGGTGATATGTCATGTGCAAGTCTATAAAACAAATAGCAATTATCACATTAGAAAAATGAGTCTCTTGGAATGGAAGCTGTTTCTGACACTCTATCTGTATATCACTCTCTTGTGTGCATTTGCTCACTTTGTGTCTCTGATTGACTAAATCAATGCATGACACTCCCCACCCCTGTACTTAAGAGGAAAACTATTTTGTTCCATAACAACTCAATAATTAGAGACAAAAGCCCTGTTTTTCCCCAAACACCCCTTACATATTGGCTCAATGTATTCAAAATACTGTCTGTATTATACTTTACTTGTATATGAAACTAAGATTACTTGCTCATGTATATTTTAAAATATGACATAACATATTACATCCTATATAATAAAAGCCTAATATGCTAAGTGTCTGGTTATCTGGTCGGCTGTTCAAACAATCAAAGCGTAATATGCTAATGATACACTAAGGCCACCCTCAACCGCTCACTACGATGTGCACTGACCACCAGGGGGCAGATGCTCTGACGGGTAGGTTAGCTTGCTGCTGGGGTCTGGCTGATCGGGACTGAACGGACTGAGCGAGACATGCTGGACACACCCTGGAGCCCTCCCGCAGTACCTCCGTGGCTGACCAACCTCTCACGATCATGCACCGGCGGGGGTCCCTCGGCCTGGCCTGCGCCTTCTCGCAATCCGGGACCTCTCGGGGGATGTCAGAGAGCTAGTTTTGGCCCAATCCTGCAGGCCAGGCCAAGGGACCCCACTGGTGCACGAATTCGTGTACCGGGCCTCTAGTATAGTATAATACATGATAAATGCTTGTCTTATGTTATCTCTCAGAATCCTTACAACAGCCCAGTTATTAATTGTCATCATTGCCATTTTACAAATCAGAAATAGGAGTCAGCCCTGGCCTATGTGGTTCAATTGGTTAGGCATTAACCCATGCACCAAAGGGTCACTGGTTTGATTTCTGGTCGGGGCACATACCCAGATTACAAGCTTGATCCCCAGGAGGGGGCATGCAGGAGGCAGTGGATCAATGTTTCTCTCTCATATTGATGTTTCTCTCTGTCTCCCTCTCCCTTCTTCTCTCTCTAAAGTCAATGAAAACATATTAAAAAAAAGAAATAGGAGTTCAGAGAGGTGTAGTGACATATTCAGTTTTATGGTGCTGGAGAGCAGCAGAGATAGAATTTAAACTCAGTTTTGCAGGGATACCTGGTTTTAATCTTAATTGTATATCGCCTCTCTAAATTTATTATATAGAATATCCACATATAAATAGATGCTGGTCACTACCAATGGCAGAAAATCAAATTTAGTTTTTTTCAAAGCTCGGAGTCCTTACTTCTGAATTTTTAGTGAAGTCAGATAAAGGAATATTTCAGCATAACTTAATGGTCTCCATGTCTAAGTCATTTCCATCAAGTAAAACATCCTAACTGCTCCATGAGCCCTTTATGATGGGCCTGTTTATTTGTTCCAGAAACCAAATGCAAGGGTAAATTTCATGTCTCTTCCAGAAGTGTAGTCCTCCAAGTAGGGCAGGACTCTTATTGATTAAAATCTTCTGCCCACACTCTCTCCTCCTGGATGCCAAACTGCCACCACCCATCAGACCCCTGTGAGGGTTGTCCTTAAGACAAATGCAAGCCTTGTTGTGAGTATTGTGACACCCACAACGTCTCAAGGCCAGAGGGATGTCACCTCACCAGCTAAGACCAAAAGGTTTTCCAAAGCTCAGAGAAAAGTTTGCCCAAAGTGTCTTTGCTGGATTCCCTTCTCTCTGGAGAGCAACTGGTTGGGCAGCCGGATAGAGGAGAAGCGGTGAAAGGGAAGTTGGGCTACTTGACCCTGTTACAAAATTGTCGATTTGTCTTCAGTTGTAACTATCACAGGCTTCATGTCTACCTGGGGATATCTGGAGGGTCTCGGGAGCAGTCACCCTGGCACCTAATTACTCACTTCGGGAAAAACACGGTGTCAGGGAAAGCATTAGGGGCTAGAGCAGTGGTTCTCAAAGTGCAGGTCCCACTCCAACACCAGCCGCCTGACCTGCGGACTTGCCCAAGCCCAAGTCCCAGTCTCCATTCAAGACCGACTGAGTCAGAACCTCTGGGAGCTGGGCCTGGACATCTGTGATTTAACAAGCCCTCCTGGTAATTCTGATGCACATGCGATTTGAAGAGCTGAGCTTACGTAGAGCTTCTTAACTATGGCTGTATTTTCTAGTGATTTGGCAAGGTATGACGTAGTGACAATTAAATGAAAACATCTGGAGATAGAGCCTAAGCAAGTATTTGTTTATTTGAGACTTTCTGAACTTCTCTCCATTAAATACCTTGTTTTTTTGTTTTTGGTTTTTTTTTAAAGCACATGTTATGTGTCAGATATGGAATAATTCTTTTGCATACCTATCATACTTTTATGACATCAATTTAGACACACGTGCCTTACACATATTGGTGCTTTTCTTCTCTGCCAACAAGCCGAGGTCCATTTCTCTTCCTACTTTCTTGCATGTTTTTAATGGAAAAACATTGAGTTGATAGTTTTCCTTTTTAACTCTGCTTTGTGAGACTATTCACACCTCCTCCCCACCCCACCCCCAAAAATCGAGAAATTCTTTTAAGAAGAAAAGGAGGGAGGAAACGAGAGATTGTGGTTTCATGAAAGACTTTAGGGGTTTTGGGTTTCAAATGTTGAGTAAAATTTTAAAAATCTGATAGCGTTCTAAGCATTATATACTGCTCTATAATCTTTTCCAGGCTTTTTTCCCCTTTCCCCACTAAACCATTTTTAAATGGGTTATAACCATCATAACATTGCCCTCTTTGAAAATAGCATCTCTTTTTGATAACATTTTAAACGAAGCCATCGGCGATGGTGATAGCACAGGAACAGGGTAACATTTGTGTCCTTGTCCTGCTGCACACGGATTTTATCTGTAGCCGAAAAAGGGTTGTCCATACTCTGTCGCTAAAGGGTTAGGACTGGGCTCAATAGAATTGCTCTGTGAGGCTGATGTAAAAAGACAGTATAAAAAAAGAGGCAGAGAAGTACTTTATCCTAGAAAACGTTGAAATGTATTGAGTGTTCACAGTGTGTCATATACTCTTTCATTCACCTGCCACCTGTCATCGAATTTGATCCCCCTGAAACACTATGAGGAATAGCCATCATTATTCCCATTGTAAAGAAAGTTGCATAATTTCCCCAAGGTCTTGCAGTAAGTGACAGAGGTAGATGTTAAACCCAAGGAATCTGCCTTCAGGATGGGCTCCCATCCTCTGTATTGTATAAACCTCTTGAAGATTGTTTTCCAGAAAATTATATGTTGCTCCGAATCTCTTCCTTCACTTAATTAACAACAGGTTTTGAATGTGTATCTTGTGCTGGAGACAGCTGAAGATGCTGGAATTACAGGGGAAATTCACAGTTATCTAGACCTTGAAGGAATTAGTAACACTCCGCTTAATACTCTGAAATTTGTCATCCTCTGCCACATGGCAAATACAGTGTAGGTTAGAGTTGATGCTGACTATACATTTGTTTTAAAATATATATTTTTTATTTATTTCAGAGAGGACAGGAGAAGGGGAGAGAGATAGAAACATCAATGATAAGAGAGAATCACTGAATGGCTGCCTCCTGCACGCCCCACACTAGGGATCGAGCCCACAACCCAGGCATGTGCCCTGACCGGGAATTGAACCATGTGTGGTTATACAGAATACAAGGGTCTGAGCAATTACTTTCCCATAACTACCTGATGAGGGGCATGACTCACAGTACCTTCTTCAGAGATTACATTTTAAGTCCATGGTGTCTGTAAGAAAAGTTATTGCCTTGAAGTCACTGGGATTCAAAGCTAGCATATCATTTTCAAATAGTATTCTTTATAATATGTAAATGAGAACATGATGAAGTGAGAGAGATTTGTTCATTAGATGTCCAAGGTCAAGGTGTCTGCTGGTTTGGTTTCTTCTGATGATGCTTCCCCTTGGCTTATAGATGGCCACCTTCTCATGTGTCCTCATATGGCCTTCTCTCTGTAAGAAGAAACCCACATTGCTGGTGTCTTTTTGTGCATTCAAATTTTTGCTTCTATAAGGACACCTGTCAGATTGGGTCAGGATCACTGTAAGAGCCTCTTTTTATCTAAATCATCTCTTCAAAAGCCCTGTCTCCAAATACAGCCACATTCTGAGTTGCTGAGAGTTCGGATTTCAATATGTGAAATCTGCGGGAACACAGTTCATCCCGGAACACGCTATTATTACCAGTAAGTGCTTTCTTTATTCCATGGCATTGGCTGTTTTCCTAATGAAAGCAGTGTGCTGAGTACCTGTGATGTTTTCAGTAGTATATGGCCAAATACTTTATATGTGTTATGTCAGTTATGTCATTTAAATCCCACGACATAGTTAGGTAATCAATTATTAACTCTGTCTGCAGAGTAGAAAACAGCCAGAGAAGTTAGGTAAATTTCCCCAGATCCCACAGTTAAGAAATAATTCGACTCCCAGCTGCAGGCTCGATCCCCAGTAGGGGGCATGCAGAAGGCAGGTGATCAATGATTCCCATCATTGATGTTTCTATCCCTTTCTCCCTCTCCCTTCCTCTCTGAAATCAATAAAAATATATTTTTTTAAAAGAAGTAATTCAGCCAGAATTCTAACACAGATAATCATATCTAAGCTGGCTTCCTACATTTGTGATCTCATTCATCATTGCATACCTATAAAACTGAATGATAATTGACCTCTTTACGTGGGCTTTACAAATACCCCAATAATGTGAGATTTGTAGTCAATGCCATGTGTGTGAGACTCTACTCTTCTTGTAGTTGATATTAATATATGTAAAACTACTTAAGAATACACTATAAATACTCCAATGTACATAAAATTATGAATGCATATATATTTAAACACGTGGTGATATATACATATAGGCACATGTGTATACATAAACGTTAGCTGCCTTATAAAATGACTAATTTCTTTTCACAGTGAAGAGCTTGTTCTTTTCGGGGAATCTTCTGGGTGCTTTTCAATGAAAGGAACAATTAATGAGCAACTTCAGTTATTCTAAAAGAAGACCTTTACTGAGATTTATTAAGAGTTTTCTAGGTGCCAAAATCACTGAACATTTATTTAGTTCCACCCTCCCTTCAAGTCTTAGGGGAGCAGCACCTTACAGATAAGAAAACAGATCCCTGCAGAGGTTAAGGAACAAATCAGAGCATTTCACTGATATTTAGAAAGTCTCCCAAGAGATCCAAAGTTGGGGACTTTCTGAAAGTTGGTTCCCAGCACACTTGTGCTGGACAAGACCTTTCAAAGCCTTTGACACACTGTCCTGTGCCAGTCTTTCCTGAAGACTGGCAGTCAGACCCTAGAATAAAAAGGGAGCTCTGCATTAGATAAACAACCTGTCAGCAATGTTAAGAAGTCACTTGTGCCCAGCCTGTGTTGCTCAGTGGTTGAGTGTTGACCTATGAACCAGGAGGTCACGGTTCAATTCCTGGTCTGCCCTGATGGAGTTCCAGGCTCAATCCCCAGTAGGGGGCATGCAGGAGGCAGCTGATCAATGTCTCTCTCTCATTGTTGATGTTTTTATCTCTTTCTCCCTCTCCCTTCCTTTCGGAAATCAATTTAAAAAAAAAAAAACAAAAACTATGTTTTTTTAAAAAGAAGTTGCTTGTCACAAATTCAACAGAGTCTGCAATTTCAGAATTTTTAGACTACCAAACTTTATGGTGCATATGAATCAGCCAAGATGCTTATTTAAACACTAGAGGCCCGGTGCACGGGATTCATGCACTGGTGGGGGCGTGGCCTGCGAGGATCGACCCTCTGTGGGGGTGCCTCTCATCCTGGTCAGCCAAGCAGTGGGAGTGCACTGACCACCAGGGGGCAGCTCCTGCATTGAGCATCTGCCCACTGGTGGTCAGTGTGCATTATAGGGACTGGTCAACCAGTTGTTCTGATCATTCCACCATTTGGTCGCTGGGCTTTTATTATATATGTACCTCTAACCCCCTGCTCAGAAATGGTTAGCCAGTAAATTTTGCTAGCATTCAGAAATTAATATAGTTTATTAATTCCCCAGGTAATTACTGGGGTAGTTTGCCAAATTCTAGTTCATATTGGTAATATACTCTATCGTTAAGAAACATTTGCTTATATTAGTGGCTATTAGAATCAACACTGAGGAGTTTTTTGGGAGAGGAGAGGTTTTTTTGTTTGTTTATAGTTGTCATTGCTGTGGCCCAACCCCAGAGATTCTCAGTAAATCGGTCTGCAGTGGAGCTTAGAAATCAGGATATTTTCAAGTTCCCCCAAATGTTTCCAATGGGTAACAAAGGAGCAGGAGCTGACAGCAGTCTCCCACGTATATTATAATGGAGTCAGGAAAGTCTCAAAGACCAACCTGGTTCTCCACGTGAAGGCATCCCAGTTAAAATGCTGCCATTGATTATGATGTCCTCCAAGGTTAAGTACAGTCTTCTCCACTGATGACATAACATCTCCAAAATATGATACTTAAAAAATATCAGTTTAAAATCCCTATGGTTCCTTCTAAGATTTTTTATGGTTTCACATCCTACATTTAAGTCTTTTATCCATTTTGAGCTTATTCTTGTGTATGGTGTAAGTTGATGGTTTAGTTTCTTTTCTATTCTTTTTTTTTTTTTTTTGCATGTATCTATCCAATTTTCCCAGCACCCTTTATTGAAGAGACTGTCTTTACTCCATTGTATGCTCTTGCCTCCTTTGTCAAATATTAATTAAGCATAATGGCTTGAGTCAATTTTGGGGGTCTCTGTTCTATTCCACTGGTCTACATGCCTGTTCTCATGCCAGTAACCAGGCTGTTTTGAGAATAGTGGCTTTGTAGTATAACTTGATATCTGGTATTGTGATCCCTCCAACTTGGTTCTTTCTCAAGATTGCTGAAGCTATTCAGGGTTTCTTTAGATTCCATATAAATTTTTGGAGTGTTTGTTAAAATTCCTATGATGCAAAAAGTTACAGAACCCTAGAAATCTTTTTTTTTTTTTCTAAAAGGAAACAGAGAAAATGAGCTACAAAGAAAGGGAGATTGTCCAGAGAGATTAGAAAATGAAGGAAAAAGGGAGACATTTGGAAGAGACCATAGTTGTGATATTTAATGAGTTCTCACATTTTGTCAGGTTCAGTGCTAGGCAGTTAACATGAATCACATTATTTAATCTTTGCAATAAGACTGTGACGTGTGCAACGTCATTGAATACATGTTACAGCTAAGAAAACTGCCCATACTCAAGAGAACATAAAGTGGCCCGTGGGGACTAGAGCTAAAGACTTGTGATGTCAGGTCAATGGTCTTCCTATTACAAGACACTGTTATTGCATACCATTCCCAGATGAATGTGTGGGACTCGTCCATGTGTGGGCTCTGAGATTCCAGGTGAGGGGAAGAAATTCACAGGGACCCAAGTGATGGAAAAGAACTGACCACAGAAATGTGAAGGCCATAAAACAAGACCCTGGTAGCTCAGATGGGACACCCACAGCCCCCCACTCACACTCCCTGGGATGCACCCATGCCATTGGAATCCAGCTGCCAACAGGGCATGGAGGAGACCTTTGCTTCATTTTTGTTCTAGATTCATCTGCTCAGAAGCTGCTTTGCCAGTTTAACTGTGTATGGACCACTATACTCAGTCCTGAGAACATTCAGTGCAATGTACCCTCAAGTAACCTCCAAAACCAGGAGGAATTGACCAGTACATTACAGCAAAGGAGCATCTATGTTAAGGGCTATGAGCAAAATCATCGTTGTGCAGGACGGATGATACAATGAAGGAAGGAAAGAAATAAGAAAGGGAAAAAAGCAAAAACAGGAAAAATAATTAATTTCAGAAACATGAAAGAGCTCCATGGAGGAAAAAATAAAACAAAAAACCTGAAAACTGAAAAATAGGTGCCTGAAATATTGTACTCCCTACTGAGAACCCACCCTCCCCCATTTCCTTTTGACTTGTTTTTCCTGGAAAAAAAAAAAAAAAGTCAATAGCTTGTTAAGCCTTATTGATGACAATATAGTGAAACTTCACTTCTCCACACATCCACTCAATCCTTCAAAAAATTCCCGATGGGTGAGGAGTGCTTTAGAAACCCCCCATTCTCCTCTGAGTGCTGTTACTATGGGCCAATTTATTTGAAAGTGTTTCCTAAGAAACATTACCCACTGACTAACAGGGCTCTCTCAGTCAATAGCAGAAATCCTATAGCAAATATTTACCAGTGCTGCCGATACACAATGCCTGTACCCCTTTGTTTGTTTGTTGTTTGTTTATGGTGTGCATATTTTTTTGGAAGATAACAAAGTGAATTTATACACTTTTTTTCCCAGATCAATCAAGTAGCTCTCTTTTTTTCATTCTAGGAAAAATGTTTTGCTGGTTATTCCTGTTGGGTGGGGCAATTGAAAGAGAGAGGAAAAGTAGAAATTCAACTTCCTTTAATCCACCAGAGGCTTCTGCCGCAGAGCACAGAGCCCTGAGCCTTTGTTATTTTGCTGGGCGTGGCTCAGAATCCTTCCATCCGTCTATACATCTTGTATTTCACTATGTTTTCATTTGGATTGATTCTTATATTTCTCTCTGAACTTTATAACTTGGGGATAAAACAAGCTTGACACTGACCACTTGATATTAAAGAATGTATTGAACACTTGCTCTTAAGAGAAAATTGGATCCGTGCTGTGACTATTTCTATTTAATGTCACATGGCCACGCTTGTTAAGACCTGCTTTTCTTAAGGCTCTGAAATGACACTTATAATGAAAATTCATTTTTAGTGTTTGCTGTATGCTTTAAAGCAGGATTTCATTGTAAATTGCCTGTAATATTCATTTGCTAGGCTTGTTCCTTAATATAAAGTCCTAATGTTGTAATATTATTTAGTTAAATAGATGCCAATATAAATTAATTTAAAAAATAGTAACTGACAGATGTCTATAGTCTAGTTAACAGTATCATACCAATGCCAACTTGCTGGCTTGCATATTGATAAATTATATAAGATGTTACCATTGGGGAAGCTGAGGGAACTCTATGTACTATTTGTGAACATTTCTGTGCATCTATAATTCTTTTCAATTCAAATTTAAAACAATTAATGATAAAAGAAGGAAACAAGCAGCAATATCAAGTAATAAATATACACTTTGAAACAATAAAATTTTTGGTTAACAGCTGACTTTGGAAGAATAATTTAATTATTTAATCTCTCAAAGCCTAATCTCTCAAATGGTAGTAATGGTCTGGGCTGTAAAATTAAATTTAAAAAATTCTCCAATAAACCTTGCCCGGAGTTGCTGCTAAAAACTGTGATGAGCCAACAACAAAATCTGTGTTGGATTACTTACATTTAAGGGTTATCTATTCTACACACACCGAGCCTCGAACAAAAGATGTGTTTAAGGTAACCTGGCCTTTGAGTCCTTCCACACCTCTGGATCTTCTACCCAGGTGTGTCCTGTGGCTTTAAGGTGAATGGAGAATAAATGACTAATACGAGGAAGAAGAACTTAATCTCTCCTGGCTCCCTCTTCCCCATCTTAATACCTCCCTACTGACCACAGGGTCAAGACTCAGACGTGTTGGCTAAATGGATTACCTCTGCCAGGCCCTCTGATACTATAAAGGACAATCTTTTGAATGCCCTCTTTTACAAATAAAGCAGATAATCCATTGTAATTAAAGTAAACAATCCTTTGCATATCATCTTTTGGAATGAAAGCAAGCACTGTAACTTCATGTTCCCGAACAGCCAAGAAGCCACATTTTTTTTCTCCTGTAATGATAGAACACAACATCAAAACCCATTTGGAAAAGGACATTGAAGCTTTTTTTTTTTTTTTCTTGTTTCTTATCTAATATGGAGTGTGCCAGTGCATTCCTAAAGAGCATCATCATTCCAGACAGAAATCTCTGAAAGGTGCTCTGAGGCTGTGCTGCATGCTGATGAGGAGTACCAGCTACAATAAATGGTCTACCATCTACCCTATCCGTTACATTCTTTTAAAATATATATATTTTTACTGATTTCAGAGAGGGAGAGAGATCAATGATGAGAGAGAATCATTGATTGGCTGCCTCCTGCACGCTCCACACTGGGGATCGAGCCTGCAAACCCAGGCATGTGCCCTTACCAGGAATCGAACCGTGACCCGGTTCATAGGTCAACACTCAACTGCTGAATCACACTGGCTGGGTTCAATTACATTCTTAAAAATGTACTTACTTAATGCAAACATGTATTTAGAGTCTATGTCACTTCCTCTTTAAAGAAGCTGTCTCTCTCAGAAGAATGGATCCCATCTCTTTATAGCCATAGTGGAATGTCATCCCTCTGTGTGGATTTCCATGCCCTTGTTTTTATCTTAGCAAGTCCTCAGTGAAGTGCTCCCAATCAGCCATGGACCAGTGGTTGAACGTTGAAATTGACGTGGCTCCTGGATGCACATGTCAGTTATATGGAGATCCTTTCTAAATGCATATTTTTGGCCTCGGTTTCCATGAGTGTTCTACACACGTTGACAACCCGATTCCAAACTTTTAACTGCAAGGGATGTTGATGAATAAAATGAGAGCTCCCACAGGAACAAAAGAGTGCTGATGACACATAATGTACGACCTGATGCACATTTACCATCTTATCAGAGGACTCGGAGAAAGGCTGAGTGAAAATAAGACTATTAGGCACAAGAGGCTGCTGCAAAACTCTTTTACAGTGATAAGGAAAGGAAAAAAATATCCTTCCCTGATAAGTAACACCTTCGACAATATAACAAAACCACATGTTCAAAATTGTGCATAATTCTGACTTATTTTGAATGAAGCAGATCAAGTCACTTAGTCTTACTAAGATGTTGAAACCTCTGCAAAATCTAAATCTACACTTTTCCACCTACTTCCCGAGTGATTGCAATTCAGTTATTTAGCACCAAAGCCCACCGTTTAATATGTAAAATGAGAGAAGTTAAAAAATGCTTTGCCAGCTATTGTGTGGGTGAAATGATGCCATGGTTCAAAACTTCTCCACATCATTTGAACAAGGGAAGCTGCAATACTTTCCCCCAAAAAATTACATTGAACACCTGCTAAATTGATAAAAAATATAGTTTCAGTCTTACCTCTACATCCCTTCTTTGTCCTTAGAGCCTAAGGATCCTTTGAGAATCCTAGGAGTTGAAAGGTCAGGCAGGCTCCTAACTAAAGCTGAGTGTGTAGCGAGAGGAAGGATTCAGGGGCCATCAGCTGGTAGGACAGCAGATGTTGTCCTTACTATGCAAGGCCGCGTGCTAGGCTCTTGTATGGGGTCTTCCACTGTTAACCACTGTGGCTCATCTGAGTTGAGTGAAGTCTCTGTAAACCAAATCCAGGGAAGATGTTTTCTTGGAACATGTGGGAATTTACTCTGCAGGTAAAGTCCTTTCATCTTTGCTCTCTTTGAATAGGATGACCCTGGGCTTACATAGTTGAAGGCTCCTTCAACTGGTGGTTTTACATAGTTGAAGGCTGGTGGTTTTAGGTCTAGACTAGCATGGCTACCTGCCCTGGGTGACTCCGTAATCAATATCCATACTTCTAGACCCAGGGAGTCCCTCTCCAGACATCAGTTTCTATTTTGTTGTTCTTCTTATCTCTAGAAACCCAAATAGTTTCCTCCCTACCAATAGAGCTCTTGAGCTATATATGAGCCCTGGAACTCAGAAACACAAAAGTATAGTTGGAATGCAACAATACAACTGTGACTTAATTTAAGAGGTTGAGCTTAAACATCTTCCTGAAAAACAGTTGTATAGTCTCTAAAATGACCCTATTTTTATTTAAAATGAAAGACATTTAAAATACCAACCACCACTACCTAGCCTTTCTTTCTTATGGTAACTGATCATAAGCTCATGGGAAGAAATTTAGATGGTGTGATAGTTCATTGTATCTGTCAACTTGGCTGGGCCACAGTGCCCAGATATTCGGTCAAACGTTTTTCCAGATGTTTCTGTGAGGGTATTTTTTTTAAAATGAGATTAATATTTAAATCAGTGGACTTTAGGCAGATTGCTCTCCACAGTGTGGGTGGGCCTCGTCCAATCAGTTGAAGGTCATAGTAGAACAAAGATGGACCTCCACTGAACAAGAAGAAAAGAAGGAATTCTGTCAACAGACTGCCTTTGGGTGCAAACCACACTCTCCCCTGAGTCTCCAGCCTGCTGGCCAATACTGCACCTTTTAATTCACTAAGCCTTCACAATAATGTGAGCTAATTCCTAAAAACTAACCAATCTCTCTCTCTCTCCTCTCTCTCTCTCTCTCTCTCTCTCTCTCTCTCTCTCTCTCTCTCTCTCTCGTCAATAAAAAAAAAGGCTTCAGGAAATACAGAAAGTCAGAAAGAGTGACAGCAAGATAGTAGGCATTGCCATAGCCATCCACATGCCCCCCTGAGCTACCCTGTCCTGAGGTTCTGATCCCACTGCACCTGGAGAAAGTTCCGGTGCAAATGACAGATACCTCTGATCCTGGTGTAGCAATACAGCTATGTCTTTGGGTAAGATCCAGGAGGTGGTGAAATAAGGCAACATAAATTCCATGGGTGCTTATGCTAACAGAGAAAACTACAGGGGCCTGTGAGCGTGGCAACTGCTTCCATCTGCTCTCTTTATGTGTAACTGATGGAGAAATCAGTGACTGCCAGAAGTCACTTGGTTTGCAATTACAGTGTTTAATGATATTAGTCTACACTAGGAAAATGAACCACTCTGTTCGAGGATGGAAAGCTCAAATGAAGGTGAAATCAACTTCCGAGATACTATATCACTTAAGACATCCTTTGTCATTACCTAAAGCAGAGGAATATTCTCACTTTGCTTGCATAGCAGATGGAAAATCCCTAAGACCTGCTGAGATAAGATGAAGGAAACGATCCCCAAAGCTCACAAATTCTCATGATGGGGCCTAGGAGTGGCTTTATCTGTCTCTTAGGGGTCAAATGGGTAGCTTAATAGAGATTAAATATTACAAAGCTGGTCCTATTAGAAATTAAACTTTGATCCCTGGTGCTTGTTCTGTGTCAAAATATGTTGCAATAATATTCATCTTTGTTCTTGGACTAAGGCTGGTAGGTCCCAGATTCTGAGGTTCTTGCTTTTACTAAGCCTCCCAACCAGCAATATGTCACATGAATCCATTGCAACCTTGGGTAAGCCATTTCAGTAAAATGCCATTTCAGTAAAATGAGGTTCAGAAAAGCATCTGTGGAATGGATTTATTAATCTCTGCCCTGAATAATGTACAGAGAGGATGGCACTGTCATTGGACATAGAGGCTGAGAATGGTCTTGATTAACGAAACACTTGCAAATAGTAAAGGTCAAAACCCAAAGAGTGTGTCTCTTAAAGCACAAGGGCAACATAGAGTTCTCTTTACAGAATATATTTGCATCAACAATGGAAGGAAAAAATCCACAGGACAAGCAACTCTTTTAAATAAATATTTGTCTGCGGGTGGCAGTAGATTTTAGCAGATAATATATGCATTTTGGAGAAAGATGGTTAAGAGTTTGAAAGCCCAATCTGTCACTTACTAGCTATATGACTTAAACTTTATAACTTCTCAAAGTCTAAAATTTCTAATTGTTGAACAGAAATAATACCAATAATCTCATTACAGCACACTGAAAATTAGGTGGATTAATGAACATAAAGAGCATGGCATGCCAAGGTGATTAATAATTACCGGTCTTTCTCTTTAAACCATCAAACCCCATACTTTTAGTAGGTTTTGCTGTTCACTGGAATTCTAGTAAAAGCTTTCTTGTAAAAATTGTAGAGAAATACAACTTCTCGAGGTGCTCTGATGACTCGTAATCTATTAATAGATGCATTCATTTCCCATGCTCCCTGGCTTACATGCAGTTAATAGACACCAAGAAAGTGTTTAGGGTGTTCTGAAAATCCTTCAGACAGTTCAAGCAAAACTTCACAGAATATCTTCTATTAAAGTATTCAAGAAAGCATTTTCTTGGAGTCTAGTTGTACGGCGACTATCACTTCCTTTCTGAAATGAACTACTGGAGTGTAAGATCATAATAAAGAAACTAGATGCATATATTGGCAACAAAATACTTTGTTCTGCTGCAGTTAAGTTAGCGTTATCAAAGTTATGATTATTGGCTCCCATTCTCAAATGTAACAGCCCTCCTGAGTCTGAGTGCACAGAGCATTGGGAAGTGGTAGAGAGCTTTTGGGACCACAAACTCCGACACTTGGGAAATTCCTATTTTTGAACCCCTAAACTAATAAATGTTTTGTCTATTTCTTTAGATACATTCTCCTCTGAAGACTTTAGACATTAAACATATTCTTCCTTATCTAGGGCATGTAATAATGTAAAAATCCCTTTAATGTTTAGGGTGTCTTTTTGAGTTATTATGAAAACAAGTATAATGGGAAAAATAAACTCTTCTTTATATACAACCAAGTTTCACATTTATCACAATGAACCATTATATTATTAATAGCCATAATTACCATAGTTTTGCAAAAGGTACTAACTTGGGAACTTACACAGGATTATATATAACTACCCTTTTGAATAAAATGTCTCCCACTAAACATTATCTTAACGCATAAAAATTACTCTTTCAGAGTTGCTGTTTCTAAAACATCTGCAATATAAATCAATGATGTAATAAAATACTCTTTGTCTTTAATCAGAAGCAAAACTGAAATAATTTTACTGTCAAGGACCCGATTATTTGGTTGTGTTGATTGTAGAAGCTAAGATGCGCATGAGCCTGCTCCATTTTTAAGAGTTGGTAGCATTGCCTGGCGGGTATGGCTCAGTGGTTGAGTATCGACCTATAAACCAGAAGGCCACAGTTCAATTCCTGGTCGGGTCACATGCCCACGTTGCAGACCCATCCCCAGTGTGGGGCATGCAGGAGGCAGCCAATCAATGATTCTCTCTCATCACTGATGTTTCTCTCTCTCTCTCTCTCTCCCCTTCCTCTCTGAAATCAATAAAAATATATTTTTTAAAAAAATTGGTAGCATTCAGAGGCTTAGCTGCACAGGGAATGGCACTTGGAGGCCACAGGATATTGGACAAAGAGGTCTTCTGAGCCCAGTCATATTGAGAATGTGCTCTCACAGTGAAGAGGGGGCCATGCCACCAATATCACTGAATGGAAAAAGCCAGTCCTCCCTGAAACTCCAAGGTTTCCCTTAAGAAACAGAACCTCTCCCTACATCTTTCATTCCCCATGTTGTTCATGGCAGATTTGGTTCTGCTCTGATCTTTTCAATTATAAATTGAATTGAAATGGGTGTGTCTGTGAGCAGTCCCATTTGAGGATGGGAGCTGAGGATTCCTTCTGAGGGCCTGTACGCTTTCTGACAGGTGCGGTCACAGACAGCAGGTGGTAAAAGCAATCCAAAAATCCAAGTGCAAGTGCCCCCTCCTGCATTCCTGAAAGGGTTTTGGGGAATCAGCTGTCTCAGGATATTTTCGATGAGGGGCTTGGGAAAATGGGGGCTCCCAGGACTGTGTCTACCTCCCGTTTTTTTCTGCAGTTTCAGCTTCCCTACATTCTTGATCCCTCCATATTTAGTTCTGGCATGGTGTCTATATTGAGCACCTCTTATTGGTCAGGCCCTTTGCTCAGAACCAGAGATTTATAGATGAAGAAGAGGAAGATGCTGCCACAAGGAATTGACAGATTATCAGAGACCAAGATGGTTAAGAGCCCTGATGGAGGTGGGGAATTGCAATGTGAACTCAAGAAAGGGCTGAGCCCTGGCCGGTTTTGATCAGTGATTAGAGTGTGGGTCCCTGAGGACCCAAAAGTCTTGGATTTGATGTCCAGCCAAAGGTATGTACCTTGGTTGCGGGCTCCATCCCTGGCCCAGGTCAGGCCACATGTAGGAGGCAATAAATCAATGTGTCTCTCTCACATTGATGACTCTCTCTCTTTCTCTATCTCTCCTCATATCCTCTCTCCATTTCACTCTCTAAAAATCAATGGAAAAATATCCTCAGGTGAGGATTTAAAAAAGAAAAAAGAAAGAAAGGGCTGAATAACTCAGTTTGAAATAAAATGGGGTTTGGGAAGGCTTCTTTTATTAAATGCCAGGCCTTCTCTGGAAATTCCCTTGGAAGAGCCAACTACCAGTCTCTACTCAGGAGAAGCCTATTCTCTCCACTGCCCCTCCACCCTTATTCTACAAGCAGCAATGATGGCAGTGGCCCAATAAGCACAGGAAGTGCCAAGGGGATGGTAGCCTCCCTGATGACTAGAGCCCTCCGGGGACTAAGGGGGATTAGGGAGAGCATCCTGGAAGAGATTACATCAGAGTTAAACATTGAACAATAAGAGTTGGCCCAGCCCAGCCAGGGTGGTTAAGTGGTTGAACTTGGTCTTATAAACCAGGAGGTCACCGTTCGATTGTCTGGTCAGGGCACATGCCAGGATTGTAGGCTCAATCCCTAATGGGGGCTTGTAGGAGGCAGCCGGTCAGTGATTCTCTCATCATTGATGTTTTTCTCTCTCCTTCTCCCTTCCTCTCCAAAATCAATAAAAGTATACTTAAAAAAACAATGTAAGTTGGCCAGACAGGGAGAAAAGGGAAGTTCATTCCAGAAAGAGGCATATTCATATCTCCTTGGTCCAGAAAGCATGGCCAAAGTTCTGTTTCTCTGTAAGGAATGTTGGTTTTGATTCAGCAGGGTTGGCTAAGGATTAGGAATGGAATTGTCTCAAGGGAAATAGTAACATCAAGGGATATGGCAGGAACAACTGACTGAGATGAAGATGATGCTGTCCTTGGGAAAAGGGGGGTGGGGTAAGATATGATTCTTATCTCTACCACAAGGGCAAGTAAGTTTCTACACTCATGGTGTTTTCAAAAGAAATGACTAAAATCGTCTTCTCGTTTTCCTGCCTGGGGACTCCTTAGCACTTAACATATATAGTTCCTTCTCTCCCTCACTCCTCTCCCAAGCATCCTTTTATAGTGAATATGGTCTGAGGACCTCAGTTATATATTAAAATATATACAGAAACCTTTTCAGAAGAAATATATTGAATAGAAAGAAAGCCATTGTTTGTTGTAATGTGTTCGTTTTATTCTATTCACGGCCCTAAAGGCTGACTTATAATAGAGAAGAAAACAAATGAATTTCTTCACTCTTGCCTAACTTTCATGTACATGACACATAAGTAATGTAAAAGGGTGACATCTGGGCTGGCTCCCTTTCTCTTTCGCTATTTCCCCGGTACCTTCTCTGAATTCTAAGAATTTCATTGTCTTGTGCAAAGAAGACCACATTCACTGTGTTTTTAAGATAAGCTGGTCTGTAATGCTAGCTGGAAGCCACATAGTACTTACTATATCTGGACACAGTTCTAATGTATTAACTTAACCTTAATTACAACTCTATGCATTAAGTCCTGGTATTATTCCATCTTAAAGAGGAATCACAACAAATAAGCTATATAAGGTCACACATCAAGGAGGCAGTACAGTCGGAACTTGAACCCAGACAACAATGTTGAAGTGTCTACACTGCTAATCACTATTGTAAAGAGAAAAAAAAAAAAAGAGTCCAGAGTGCTAACCATTACACTAAGCGAAATAAGCCAGTCAGAGAAAGATAAATATCTTTTTTTTTCCTCACTCATTATCGTCTCACTCATTTGTGGAATATAATGAACAATATAAACTGATGACAAAAACAGATCCAGAGACAGAGACGCGTCAGACCATCAAACCTCAGAGGAAAGTAGGGGAGGGAAGAGGTAAGGGAAAGAGATCAACCAAAGGACTTGTATGCATGCATATAAGCCTAACCAATGAACCAGGGGGGTGAGGGCATGAGTGGGGGGGGGTGGGGGTAATGGTGGGATAAGGACACATACATAATACCTTAATTAATAAGGAAAAAACAAAACAAAACAAAACACATGGAGCCCTAACTGGTTTGGGTCAGTGGATAGAGCGTCGGCCTGCAGACTGAAGAGTCCCAGGTTCGATTCCAGTCAAGGGCATGTACCTTGGTTGCGGGCACATCCCCAGTAGGGAGTGTGCAGGAGGCAGTTGATCAGTGTTTCTCTCTCATCGATGTTTCTAACTCTCTATCCCTCTCCCTTCCTCTCTGTAAAAAAAAAAAAAAAAGTCAATAAAATATATTTTAAAAAAAACACATGAAAAAGAAATCAGTGAAGCTTTTCAATGCCTCTCCCGTTCCCTCCAAATTCAAATGTAGGGTTGAGTTTGAAATAAGCCATCTAACAGTCTCTAGGCATAGTCTCTGGAAAAATAAGAGAAGTGTGAGAAGTATGTATGGGTATGCGTGTGTGTGTGTGTGTGTGTGTGTGTGTGTGTGTGTGTGAAGATGCTTGTCTGTGCACTGAAGATACAGATCCACTGAAACAAAGCCAACACATGCCCACCGTTACCTCTGTTATCTCCAGTGATCCTGACAGCACATTTCCAACGTGGACAGCATCATTCCCACTTTGCCAGTAAAGACATTGAACACTGAGTTGGCTAGAGAACAGAGTTGAGTGTGGCAGGGCCAGAATCTGAGTGCCAATGTCTACGTAAAAGAGGAGACAGTAGTCTGAGAGCATTTCACAGAAAGCATCACATTTGCTGGAAATGGGGACAGATTCATAGAAGGCTTTCCTGAAGAAAGAGGACGTGCACTGAGATCTGAAGAATGAGTGACACCAACTCCCAGCGGTGGGGCCGTGTGAGCAAAGAGAGCCTGGCGTGCCTGGGCAACTGAGACAAGGCCAGAATTCCCCACCACAGAGGAGAAGCAGGGGTTGGTGCAGGAGGAGGATGAGTAGGTAGGATCCAGACATGCAGGGTCTTGAGGGATATGACAAGGATGCTAATCTGTGTACAAGAGGAAAGGGCAACCACAGCAGGGCTGCAAAGAGCATCTTGAATGGAGGGGGTAATGCCAAGAGGAGCAGGTGTGCAATTCACAGGGACAGATTTGCATTTCTGAAAGCTGACTCTACAAGTAGAATGTCTCGCACAGTGGGTTCACGTACACCACGTAGGGAGCTCTTAGAATAATGCAGACGAGAGATGGTGAACAATTAAAAGAGAGCAATGGCAGGTGGTATGAATGGATATATTTGATAAATTATCAAAATCATCTGAACTTCCTGAGAGACTAGATGGGGGCTAGAGAGACGGAGAGATGCAAGCGAGGCTTCTGGAAGGTGGACTGCAGCCTCCCTCACTGTGAGGAGGAGCATGGTTTAGCATGACCACCTGCCAGGAGATGTGGGATGGAGACATTTTTAAGGGCTCTGAGCAATATGCATGTATTTATAGCCAAACATTTTCACCCATAGGCATTAAAAAGAGGAAACGCATCATGAAAGCAGCACAGTAAAATCTGGTAAGCTGCACCCACAGCAACCATACACTGGACAGGAAGAGAAATCGCCACTGCTTCTAGAGTCACAGCCGCTGATGCCCAACTGTCCTGAAACAGGGGCGGGCAAGCTTGAGAGCACTAATTCCCCTAAGAAGTTAGTTTTTCCCTCTCTAGTTCTTGATTCATTCCTGAGACAGACGAGCAGGTGGGCTTGCCAGCAGCTGTAGATGCCACCCAAAATCGTTGCTCATTTTACAGATGAGAAAACGGAGGCTCAGGAAACAGATTACATAGGCTGAAGGCCATCAGCACAATTATTATGTACTGAATAATAATTCAGTACATAATAATTATACTGAATTATCAGGGAGCATGCAACTCAGTGATAGGATGTGTCCTTTATACCTTCCTATACCACTCATCCCAGGGCCAAGGCACCATATGGATCAAATATTGTACACTCAAACACTGACATTCACATTACACACTTTGCTGAATGCTTTTTGCTTCCTTATGGAGTGTTTGGTAGATTCAGTAATGTTATGGATATGAACCAATGCCAAATCCAATATCCTATCATTTAACTTACTCAAAATTGTTATAATCTGATTTCTAAACTATGATTTTCTTTTACATCTTCCCCTGTCCTTTTTATTATAAACTAGAGGCCCAATGCACCTTCCTTCCCCTGCTGCCAGCACCAGCATCCTTCTGGCACCCGGGATCTGGGGCTTCCCTCGCAGCCCTGGCTTCCTCTGGAAGGTCGTCTGGAAGGATGTCCGGTCTAATTAGCATATTATGCTTTTACTATTGTAGGTAATAGCAATTGCATTTTGCTTAAGGTTCATATCAAAAGGAAGATTTGACCATTTTTTCATCTGCATGTATGTATGTTGTATGTGTGCATATATTTCACTTTAAAAAATTTAAACAAGTATGCATGATTAGTAATGGAAACTAGCATAGATCATGGATATTCAATGATCCCTTAGTTGACACACACACAGAACTTAGTATGATTTGTTTTCTTGCTTGCACACAGATCTTAAAGAGACTGGGAAATTAAAAATAAAAACTATGGCCCAGCTGGAGTAGCTCAGTGATTGAGTAGTGACCTATGAACCAGGAGGTCACGGTTTGATTCCAGGTCAGGACACATGCCCAGTTTGTGGGCTTAATCCCCCGTCAGCCGGGGTGGGGGGAGGAGGCATGCAGGAGGCAGCTGATCAATAATTCTCTCTCATCATTGATGTTTCTATCTCTCTCTCTCTCCTCCTCCCTTCCTCTCTGAAATCAATTTTTAAAAATATTTTTTTAAAAGCTATGCATCAAGAAAATGCCATGCTATTACACCATATAACTTCAGGGTTTCTCTCAGAGTTGAAAGAACAAACCTAAACACTCTGATGACAAGACCTACCTGACATACTTGCAGAGTTTGGTATAAAGTAAGGCCTTGATCCAGGCGTGGCATAGTGGTCAGACTTTGGGGATTCCCATGCTCATTATGTATGCCCAAGCCTTATGGCTTAGAGTAAAATGCTAAAGTCTCTGAAAGTAAGTTTTCTAGTTTATAAAGCAGAATAATAATTGCATCTCCTTTGTAGAGGTCTTGGGAGGATTAAGTGAATAAATGTAGGGAAGTAGTCAGTGTTGTTCCTGGCATAACTGTTAATGACGCTGAGGATGACGATGAGTTTGTGCATAAAAAGTTGGGAAATATTGGAAGGCCTAGTCAGTGCTCCACAGATGGAGATAACTCGTGACCATGCTAGTGAAAATTCGATTTCTTCATGTATCGGGGCCAAGAAACCAGGTTTGTAATGGTATTCTGAATAATACTAAGTTACTTCTGCAAAGAACACATAATTTTCTAGGCAGGCAGGCAGTGTCTTCTGTATGTCTCTCCCTTTTGCTATAGTCTACTATTCAATTGATTAACCTCAGAAAAAAATACAATAAAATGTGTATAATTAATTAATTGGATACATATTATACAGGATGGAGCAAAAGTAGGTTTACAGTTGTTCCTATGGAAAATAATGCAATAATTAATAAACAATAATACAAGAATAGACTCTGTTTCGCATACTCACAACTGCAAGCCTACTTTTGCCCCACCCTATGTGCTCACATATAATGTATCTCATATATATATATATATATATATATAAATGTATCTCATATATATATATATATATATATATATATATATATATATATATATATATATATATATATATATACACACACACATATATATATATACTGAGTGGCCAGATTATTATGATCCCTGAACGCATAATAATCTGGTCACTCAGTGTATATCCTATATAATAAAAGGCTAATATGCAAATTGTCCCCTTGACCAGAAGTTCAACCAGCAGGCAGGCCGGCCAACCATACATGTCCCCTCCCCCTGGCCAGGCTGGCCATACCTCACACATGCATGAATTCATGCACCAGGCCTCAATATATGTGTGTGTGTGTGTGTGTGTGTGTGTGTGTGTGTGTTTCAAGTTTTTTCATTATGATCATGAATATTAGGGGATATTCATTAATGACTAATTTTGCATTGGCCACTGGAATGATGCTACTTGGAAGATTTAAGTAGAAGAATGGTCTTGTGGGATTTATGTGGGTTTTCACCTAAACACAGGCCAAGCCAAATTTCAGAATTTGTTCTGTTTCCTTGGGAAAGTTATTTAACCTCTGTAATCCACCTCATTTCAAAAACTAGGGTCACGTAACCTGCAGTTATTGAAATAGATGATAAAATACTAGTAGATAATGGTGTACCAGTAGAGCTCAAACAGTGCTGATACCCAACCCTTTGGAGTAAATACACAACATGCGTAATGCAAAACCACTTGTCTTTTCAGCAAACTACTTCACAAGTGGGTCCATTGGAACATACATAACGTGAAAGGTCTCTGAACTGGGAGTCAGGACCCTGGGTTTTAATTTTGGCTCTGAGCAGCTGTGGTTCCAAGCAACTATGCACCCCATGGCGTAGAAAGCATGGGGCACAAAACCCACGTGCCAAGGCCCAGCTAGAACCAGCGTTTTCAAACTCCCCGTGGGACCCTACGCAAGTTATGTGAATGACACAGACCCCAGCAGGCATCCTACCTAATAAAATGGTAATATGTAAATTACCATCACTCCGCTACACCCATGATTGGGCCAGCGGGAGGTGCAGGGGGCAGGACTCAGGGTGGCCGGGGTAGCCGATTGGGCCAGCGGGACGCTGAGCTCGCGTCGCCAGCAGCGGCGGGAGCTCAGCGTCTGCGCCATGGCTGTGCTGCGGAACAGAAGGGGCCTCTGGGGCAGCAAGCTCACGTCCCGCCGCGGACCATCAAAAGCGGGGAAGCTGAGTGCCTGTCTGCTCTGGCACCAGGCCTTTCAGAAGCCTCCGCCGCGCAGGAGGCTTCTGAAAGGCCTGGTGCAGGAGCGGACAGGCACCCAGCTCCCCCACGATTGAAAGCAAAAGCGTGGGAGCTGGGTGCCTGTCCGCTTCTGCACTAGCAGACAGGCACCCAGCTCCCCCAAGATGGAAAGCGAAAGCGTGTAGGGGACCCTACACGTGCATGATTCAATCATGCACTGGGCCTCTAGTATCTCTAGAATAAACCAGTGACCTAAGTTACCTTTAAATGCCCTTCAGCTCTGAAATGGCATTCTTACTAGCACCTATTTTTAAAAATATTTTTAAATGGATCTCAAGTTGTTTTTTTCCTGATGTATTTAAACATGGTACCTATGTGGGCAGTTGGGAGGAAGTATGAGGGAAGGTGGCCCTCTAGTTTCAGTTGTCGCTTGAATCCTCAATCGGGCAGGTTTTCTGTTAGAGTTAACTTGCAAGAGCTTGTGGCAGCTGTGCAGCTTTTTAAAACAATTCCTTTTTCTGTCCTCGGTGAAAAGAAATGCATGTCCAGTCAATGAATGTCTGCCACCGTCAGGAGATTTTCTCAGTCTGTGGCTCACTGACCCTTTTAGAGCTGCAGAGTCCTGCCTTTTAATTCGGAGCACTTGCAGCCTGGCTGCCCTCTCCACCTGCCTCCCGGAAATGAATGGGCATATGCCACAGAAGATAGTTCTCCCGGGGGGAAAGCACCAAGCAGATCTCATAAAATGAACTGATATCCACAGAATAAATTAAAAGCCCAGAGGATTACAAGAAAAGACCCCATTTTGCATCGAGCCAATGTAAACATCCCATGCCAGTGGCTTGGTTTCCACATTCGATATTCATAAAAGTGATCGCTGTTACCATTGAAGAATCTTCTTAGGTCCCCAGTACACTGTACATACGTAGAAATTTAGGTTGACAGAAGTAAAGATATTTTATCTTAAAAAATGGGGATTACGCCTTGCCAATTTGGCTCAGAGCTTGAGCATTGACCTATGAACCAGGAGGTCATGGTTCCATTTCCGGTCAGGACACATGCCCAGGTTGCGTGCTCGATCCCCAGTAGGGGTCATGCAGGAGGCAGCCGATCAATTATTCTCTCTCATCATTGATGTTTCTATCTCTCCCTCCCTCTCCCTTCCTCTCTGTAATCAATAAAAATATATTATTAATTTAAAAAAAGTGGGGATTAAAGCCTAAATTCCACTGTACCTTTGTTGGATGAAGTTCCTCTTCAGCAAACTGTACAGCTTGCTGTTCTGGTGGCCACAACACCTGTTGGAGGAGGAAAATCTTTCTGAAAAAAAGAGAGAAAAATGAATGAAGGGAGAAAAAGGAAACAAAAGAGTGATGCAAAATATTCTAGAATCTAGAGAAAAACTATCTTGCCAAAGTAGATTTTTAAAAAAAGGAAGGAAGAAGGAAAGGAAGGCTGTAGAAAAGAAAGCAAAGAAAACTTGCAGAAGAGCTGAGCCCCAATGGGAGAGTCCTGGAGATGAGACTGTGTGTGACAATGCAGAGGAGAAAGGAAGGAGCTAGGGGATCTGCTTGTAGGCAGGTTAAAATCTAACTGGTTGCTCAGTGGTTAGAGCATGGCCCTGTGGACTGAAGGGTCATGGATTCGATTCCAGTCAAGGACACAAACGTATGTTTCTCTCTGTGTCTCTCCCTCTCCTTTCTTCTCTCTCTGAAATTCAATGGGGAAAATATCTTTGGATGAGGATTAACAACAACAACAAAAATGTGTTGTGTTTTTTTTAAGGAGTACATATTAGTGTCTCTTTTGATCAGTAAGTCAATGTTTCAACTGTGTTATCCCTGCCTTCCTTGTGGATTTTAATAATCATTCTTGAAATAGAAGGGTTTTTGCAGACACATTGAGCAATGCTCTTCTCACTGGACCGATTATCGAATTCACCCCAAAGCTGTCTGTCTGTCTGTAAGCCAAGGTGTTCACGCAGAAGGAAAGCCAAGAAAGCTAAGAATGACACTGCTGTCTCAGAGCAAATTAACTTACGTAATGGCCCTGTTAATCTCCCCTCCCCTCAAACTCCATTTGTTGGTTTATACAAAACTGGATCCCATGTTCATCGGGCTTGCTCTTTCCCATGCATCAGCCAGTTACTTCAGCTTCCTTGCACTCCTACTAAGTGCTAGGCATACACGATCTCCATAGGAAATATAAAGAGCTTTCCCACCACCCCCAAGAAGTATACACATATTATGGACTGAATATGTCCTGCCCAAAATTCATACTGAAGCCCTAACTCCCCAATGTGATGGTATTTGGAGATGGGGCCTTGGGGAGGTCATTAGGTTTAGATGAGGTCATGAGGGCGGTGTCCCCACATAATGGGATCACTATCTTCATACAAAGAGGAGGAGATTGAGAGACTGTCTCCTCCTCCCCCCACCCCATCCCTTCTGCAGGAAAGACCCTGTGAGCACTCTACAAGATGGGAACCATCTACAAGCCAGGAAGAGAGCCCTTACCATGAACCAAATCTTCTAGCACCTTGATCTTGGACTTCCCAGTCTTTAGAACTGTGAGAAATCAATGTCTGTTGTTTAAGCCACCCAGTCAGTGGTATTTTGTTATAGCAGCGCTATCTAAGACGATGAGTAATGTTAGGCAGGGAGGTAGCTATGACTGCCACAGCCAGTGAGCCAGCCTGCCCATGGTAGGATCTCGTGCATGCTGCAGATGGTGCTGCATTAGGACAGGAGGAATGGTGCACCTTGAGTTGGGGAAATCAAGGAAGCCTCCTAAAGGAAGTGCACTGGCAGGATTCCTAGGAGCCTGAGGAAGCAGGCTTTTAAGCCAAGGGAAGCATCAAAGCTTATTTGGCAAAGGAATGAGGAAATTATACACAGTGACAAAATTATACCCTCATAATATATGTGGTACTCCCTCTATCTACACTAATAAAAGAGTAAGACGCAAATTGACCGTACCTTCACGACACCCACCAGCCAATCAGGAGTGAGTATGCAAATTAACCCAACACAAAGGTGGCAGGTTAATTTGCATATGCAGGCGCTGAGTGGCCAGGGGTGGGGCAGGGTGGGACGCTTGGTCATTGCCATGGTGATGACAAAGGTGCTTCGCACTGCCCCAGCTGCTCCAAACCTCTGGGCAGTGTGGGAAGGCGGAAAGGCGGTTCTGGGCTGGAGCGAAAAGGTGGCTCTGTCTGTAGCGAAGGCAGTGCCGGCAACCAGGGGAAGGAAGGCCCATTCTTACATGAATCTTCGTGCAACAGGCCTCTAGTTATTTATAAAAGTCTAGTGGGGCAGACTTCATTTGACAAAGCTCATCGTTATTCCATCCCTATAATGTAGACATTGTCCATCTTTTATCATTCCCCAAATGTGAACAATCCTTTCATACATTTTATTTTTCCTACTGCATACTGCCTTGCCTGTGTAGTCCGTACTTGGTTAAGTAACGTGCTGCTGATTCCCAGATTTTTAGTTGGTGCGAGAGGACAGACATCAGATATCTATGAGAGATGGCAGTCACGGAGGAGAGACTAAGGAGGCACAGAAGCAACAAAGGCTCCTTACAGGAGCCGCCTCGCTATCTAGCTGGGTCTTGGAGGTCAGGCACATCACTATATGTGTAAACTGCAAGGGAAAGTGAAGAAGAAATTCTAGTCTAAAGAAAGGAGCAAAAAGCCCTAGCCGGTTTGACTCGGTGGACAGAGCCTCGGCCTGAGGACTGAAGGGTCCCTGATTTGATTCCTGTCAAGAATAGAGGCCCAGGTTGCTGCTTCGGTCCCCAGTAGGGGGCGTGCAGGAGGCAGCCGATCAATGATTCTCTCTCATCATTGAGGTTTCTGTCTCTCTCTCCCTCTCCCTTCCTCTCTGAAATCAATAAAAAATATATTTAAAACAAAAAAGAAATGAGCAACAATTTGGAGAAAGGAGAGGCAATGGGGGCTACTTGCCTGCCTCCCTGACAATACACAGTCAGGCATCTGTTACAATGGAATGTACGCAGAACCTGCTGATGTCTCTAACCCCACCACCGTGATGCCTTTGGTAAACAGCTGTGAGTTCCTGCTATTTCCCAGGCAGTAGGGTAGGCTCCATTAGAACATAATAAAAAGAATAATAAGTCATAGGATTCAGAGGGTCTGTACTGGAGCCCATGGCTTCAAAATATAAAAACTAACAATATAATAGGCAGAAAGATAGCAAGTCCAAAGCGTACACTCAAATAAGAAGCACATTTCACAAGGTTTTCGCGTGGTTCAGACCCTCCAATTTTCTAGCCCAGACTACCGGCAGTGTAACAGAATGGTGAAGGGTAGGATCTCTGAAGTCACACTAGTTGTGTGATCAAGGGCAAATTACTTAACCTCTCTGTACCTCACACTTGTGGTCTGTGAACTAAGGATGATAAGAATACCTGTAGCATAGGGTTCTTATGAGTTAAAAGCACTTAAAACAGTGCTATTTTATGTTTGTGGTTGTTTTGTTAGTATCACAATTACTTCTAAACGGTTATTCATGCCTCTCATTCTGTTATTCAATCTAGCCAACCTCCCAACCCCCACCTAACCTCCAGGACTATATTTTTACACTAGCGGCCTGATGCATGAAATTCATGCAAGGGGTTTGGCCCTCGCAGCTGCAGCAGCTGCCTAAGCCCTCGCAGCCCAGCTTCATCCAGAAGGTCATCCATAAGGACATCCGGAAGGACGTCCAGAAGGTTGTTCAGCTGTCTGGTCTAATTAGAATATTACACTTTTATTATTATAGATGGTTATCATAGAGGTGATGGATAGATGGATACTTAATGGATATTTTTCACCAAAGGCTTGGAAGATTATGTCCAAATTTCTCAGTCTGATAGACAGGGCCCCCTGAGCTAGTCCATTTAACTCTCTGGGCACATGACCCACCATCAGTGCCTTCTATTCGCCCATCTATCCTACATTCCAGCCCACCTGACTACCTGTCAGAGAAGGTAAGTGACTCCCGAGGTTGGAAGGCTTTGAGGATGTTCAGGGAGGTTAAGTGACACCTCTAAGGATACTTCCTGACTCCTCAGCCCCCACTGTTTCTATCAATTCATTCTGCTGCCACCCTTGAGAGCTATTATTGTATCAAGAGCCAGTGTATCCAGAGTTCGCATTGTCTGTCTCTGCCACTTGACTGAGCTTTTAAGGACATCTAGTCTCATTCATCTCTGAATTAGCTGCGCCTGGTACTACGTGGGGTAACACTGTGAGAATTAATGCATGCTTGAGGAAACTGATCAGTCATGTAGGCTTATTTATACGTGCACTTATTTTTACGTTAATAAGACCTGGCTTCTAGTGGGTTAATCAAACACACTAAATATTGTTATTGGGAAGCGCTCATGTTACGCCTTCGCTGTTAATGAGAAATGCTCACGCTGAGTTTTTTAAAGGGAATGGTAAGCCAGCAAGGACGTCTGCTGGTCAAGGAGGTGTCAGCCCCCACACGTGGACTCCAGCCTCTCTATTTGCAGTATCACTATGGAAAGTGGCAGGTAACATGTTAGCCTCCGAATTTCAGAAAAACAGGAAGAGTTTCTTGCTTTTGATCTTACATATTCACATAATAAATCATAACTGTGCATGTGTGTGTAGTGAACACAGTTTTGTCACATGTATTTCACATGATCAGCTTCTTACTACAGTCTAATGAGAAAGGTGAGGCAAAGGTTATTTCTGCCAAATTCCTGAAGAAGAGCCTGAGGTTCAGGGAGTTAAATGAGGGGGAGTGAGGCCAGTAACGGTGACTGCAGAAGGAGGAAAACGGTGAACGCTCTGTATAGGTAGCCAAGTGACACTGATAAAAGACCGCAATGATATATTAGCATTCCCATCTTGACTGGCTCAATCAGCAGGAACAAATTCACAGGGCAGGGAGAGAAGAGAATGGGAGGGTCCTGTTACAATTTATCAAGTGATGACTACCAGAACCTCATTGTTCAAAGACAAACAAATCAAAGCAACGCTGGAGCACCTGCTATTTTACTTTTTAAAGGTCCTGTATCCAGTAAGTGACTGGACCCAGAATATGTCCCAGCTTTTTCTTTCTTAAAAAAAAAAATTATTTACTTATTTGAGAGAGAGAGAGAGAGAGAAACATTGTTTTGCTGTTCCACTTATGTATGCATTCATTAGTTGATTCTTGCATGTGCCCTGACTGGGGATTGAACCCAAAACCTTGGTGTATGGGGACAATGCTCTAACGGTTAGAGTCTAACCAACTGAGTTACCTGGCCAGGGCTGTCCTAGGATTTCCCGACTCCCAACTTGTGTAGTCCCGAAATGCTTTTCAGAATTGTGAGTCTCACATCTGGCCTTGAAAAGAGTGTGTCTATGTGTGTGTTTTAAAACTGGGAATATCTCCATAGGAGTTTCCAAAATCCCAAGGACCTGGCCACACCATGAAACCCAAGTATCAAAATAAGACCAGACAATGCTCAGTAATTTTCTTTTTCTTTTTTTTAAATATAATTTATTGATTTTTTACAGAGAGGAAGCGGGAAAAATAGAGAGTTAGAAACATTGATGAGAGAGAAACATCAATCAGCTGCCTCCTGCACACCTCCCTACTGGGGATGTACCCGCAACCAAGGTACATACCCTTGACCAGAATCGAACCTGGGACCTTTAGTCCACAGGCCGACGCTCTCCACTGAGCCAAACTGGTTAGGACAGTAATTTTCTTTTCTATTTTTATAATCTCTTTTTCTCTCCTTTTTTTTAAGCCTTTCTTTCTTTTTCTCTTTGCCTCCTGCAGTAGAGTGCTAGTCAGTAATTCAAACAAAAGGAACACATAAATGGTACTTCAGTATTAAGTCCTGGGGGACTAAAGTGATTTATATTCTCTTTCTTCAGCAATATTTGCTATAAAGCTACTGAAGATAATATTTAGAGGAAGTGGATATTTTGCCCCAATTTCACCTCTTAATCCTTAGAGCTTTTCCTTGATATCTATCAGCAGTTCATAAAGACTTTAACATTTTATGAGCAATATGTTGACTTCCTTTTACACTGGCAAGGAAAAAATAAAAATAAACTCTCATTGAAGAGGACTACAATGTCTCCCCATATGAAACTGGGTAATAAACCAAATAAAATAGGAACAAAAAATGGAAGTAGGTTCTAGTTTTTTGGTGTTTTTTTTTTAAATATATTTTTATTGATTTCAGAGAGGGAAGGGGGAGATGGAAACATTAATGATGAGAGAGAATCATTGATCTGCCACCCACTGCATGTCCCCTCCTGGGGCTGGAGCCACCACCAGGGCATGTGCCCTGACCAGGAATGGAACCTTGACCTTCAGGTTCATGGGTCAATGCTCAACTACTAAGCCACATGGGCTGGGCTTTTTATTTTTTCCCCCACACACACTTTGCTCCAAATCTGTACACTGGGAAATTTTATTTATTTTGTTTAGTCTTTCCTGAGGGGAAAAACACACGAAACTACAGTGGGATTGTCATCAACTGGTGTCGACAATGTTAACGAAAGGTGATAATTATGATTTCAAAATATTTGTGGGGGGTGGCAGACAGAGATACAAAAGTGTAAGACTCTTTGTACCTGAAGACAAAACGCATTTCTGCAATGTCCATCAGGTTATATTTAAATTCTTTATAACTCCCAGACCTCACATTTATAATTTTAAGAGTTAGTTTTTATTGGAAATCAAACTCAAGAAATCTGGAACATTTGATATTGCAGAAAAACTTTGATCTCAGGAATAATATTTTACATATATATATATCTGCAAGTTTAAGGGGACAGTTGACTTGATAATAGTACGTTGACAGGATGCTGATTTAATATGGTTTTGTTTTTCTTTCCTAACTACAACCATTTGTGTAGTGTGTGGGGACTTTCTTTTTTAAGTAATCTGTGTGATATAATCTTTTTAATCAACTCACTTTTTTAACAGGGACCTTTATATCTATACCTAAAAATTAAAAACAATTATTTTTCACTTGCCAAAAAAAAACAACAACAAGGTAAGCCTGGAAATAAAATGAACGAATGCAATATTCTTAACCTTCTAACAAGGTACTTGAAGTATATGCTTCTGGCTCTGAGCCCCAGGCCAGTGTTCAGCTTAGAGGGGTCAGCACCTGAAATGTTCTCTGTTGACATCATCAGAAGGTTGAAAGAGAATTGGAAAGCAAGTAACTTTCCCACCGTGAGATCCAATGGTATTTCTTTTCCAAGTCTGTGTTCCACCAGAAATCACCACGGGGCGGGGGTGGGAGGTGGGGTGGGGGGGACCACCTGCAGTGTGACAAACACATGACAAACACTGGGGTCTCCTAACAAGTTAGCCAGCCAAAGGTGGAATTCCTCTCAGTTTCCCCTTCTTCAACGGAAAATTGGAGGGGATGGCACCTGCACTTCTGAACAGTTGGGAGGGTTACATGGAATAGCATTCTATAAAAATGCCAGTCTACCCTTGTTGTTCAATTAATTCTGGATACCTTCAGCCTTCCATCCAGTTTATCTTTTCATCCTGTCTAGTCTACCGACATTAAGACTCCATTCATTTCAAGCCCCTGCCCTCACCCTTCACATATCCTTTCTTCACACAAAAAAATCTTCTTTAACTTGTGTAAGTTACCCCTCATTGTTCTAGAACATTCTGAGGTGTTTGTAGTCCTGCAGAAATCACTTCCAATATTCTGACAACCTCCACTAGTATATCTGCCTGTTCTGTTAAAAGCTACACTGGCAAAATAAATAAACAGCTCAGATGGTGTGGCTCAGTGATTGAACGTTGACCTATGAACCAGGAGGTCATGGTTTGATTCCCTGTACAGTGCACATGCCTGTGTTGCAGGCTTATTCCCCAGTAGGGGGCGTGCAGGAGGCAGCCGGTCAATGATTCTCTCTCATCATTGATGTTTTTATCTCTTTCCCTTCCTATCTCTGAAATCAATTTTAAAAAGCTACACTGGCAAAATAAATAGACAGATAGATGAAAAAAATACTAACAATATGTAAAAGAGCACAGGTTAATTACCTCTGGGTAGGGAGGAGGGGAGAGAATAATTATTATTTTAAATTCTCACCTGAAGATATTTATTCCATTGATTTTTTCCCCCCCTTAGGGAGAGTGCAGGGGAGGCAGAGGGCTGGGGGGGGGGGGGAGGGAGAGAGAAACATCGATGTGAAAGAGACACATGGATTGGTTGCCTCCTACACGCACCCCAACCTCGGGCCCAGGCATTGAGCCTGCAACCAAGGTACATGCCCTTGACCAGGAATCAAACCTTCAGCCCTTCCATCTATGGGCCAAAGCTCTAACCACTGAACAACCCGGCCAGGGCAGAAAAGGAGTCATTAATAAGCAATGTTACCTTGGGGATCTTTTCAGAGTGCAGTGAGACACAGCAGGAAAAGCCACTGTATTCAAAGATCCCAGACTGGTTTCCTGGCTTCTACTCCGATTAGCTGTTTCCGGTTTCCTCATCTGACAAATTGGGGTGCTGGACACCATCTACTTATCTTGCGGTTTGCTGTGCCACAGATAGGAGATGATAAATCAACAAAAGTTTACAGAGTATCTCTTCGGTGCTGCTGGGGATTCAAAGATAAATGAACGAAGCAGTGCTCTCTGATCTTGGAGGAAACTCCCGGCTCTGGCTCTGGAGGAGGAAGGCAGCCTGGCTGGCTCTCTGGGGATCGGTGTTAGAGCTTCATCCTGGGACTGGGGAGACCTGGGTGAGTCTAAAGGCCACAGAGGCAGTGCCCTCTTCCTGGAGGGGAAATGGCTTTGTAAACACTCAGGTGCTGCATTATGAGGCACTAAAGGGCAAGTGAATCCTCATTCATACCTGGTGGTGTCATTAGAATGATCATTGCCACTACTGTTATGCAAATCGCCACTTGGGAATCTGAATTGTTTCTTGATGTTCACTCCTAATTGTGTTGGAGGAATTTTTAATTTCTTTTCAATTGTTTGTTCTCTACCCACCCCCCTTTTTTTAAATCCTAACCCGAGGATATATTTTTAGTGATTTATTTTTTTAAGAAAGAGAGAGAGGGTGCCCCAACCAGGGTTGAAACTACAACTTGGCTGGGAATCGACCCCACAACCTTTGGGTGTAAAGAATGATGCTCCAACCGACTGAGCCATGGGACAGAGATCAATTGTTCAAGCTTTTTTTGTGAGTTATCTTCACTGTTCTCTTTCTGCTCTAAAAGATCGAGTTTCTTGGTTTTGCTTCTTTTTACTTTGTGTTGCCATCCTCTTTTCTCCCTCTCTCTTTCCCAGTGAAATCTGTTCTGCTTGTTGAGTTCCCCACACCAATCTGCTGGGCCATCTGACTTTTCTAACTCTAAATCTGGGTCTATTTCTAGCTAACTGTTGACAACAATACTGTGGTTATCTTGGCAGTCCTAGTCGTTTGTTCATTGCCTTAAAGAATACAGTTCCTGAATGTTGACTATATCAGGTTTGGGGGGAGGTTTGGGATGCACAGGTCTGGATGATACAGTCTCTACTTTCGAGGAGCTCAGACTCTAGCAAGTATGATACACAAATGAATTTCACGTGATAGAGCGGTGTGTTCAGCCTCATGCTACAGATGTGTGCAGGAGTAGCAGAGGTATATAAGTGGGGACAGGCGTGAAGACTGAAGAGCATAAGTCATACCTGTGATCCATCTGGAATGAGAGAAACCATGTCCAGTATCCATTGAGAAGCATCCCGAGAGGGTCTGTTCAACAAGCTGATCTCAACGGCATCCCCAGAGTAGGAGCCAAACCTACTTGGCAATTCCAAGGAGTGTCTCAGGGGTCTTGAGGACAAGGCATCTCCAAGTAGGCCATAAGCTGCACTCTTTCTATGCAAATGTAGCTTCTAGGCAAGTCCCCGGAGGAGCCACACCCTCTTACTCAGCCTCTACCCAGGCACTTCTGGGTCCAGATTTCTTCCCCTGAGACCTTCCCATTGTAAGGCTGGCCAAGCTCTAGTCCCCAAGGGCCATGGCTTCCAGATCATTGGGAAAAAATGGGACATTCCCAGCAGAGTTCAATGACAGGGGAATGAGGATGGGCCTGACCTACTATTGGCAGGTTGCTTCTTCTTTGAAGCCCTCAACTGGCCAAGGACTCGCCTCCCAAATGTTTTGAATGCTAGTGTGAAGCCTAGAGAGGCAGGCCCTTACCCCTGTCTGAATCCTAGCATCCTCCTCACCTACCACTGATGCCTGAGTCCACTTCCTCAGAGAAGTGGGAGAGCGCTTCTTCCAGAAGGATCTTGGCCCTGGCCCTTTATTCTCTCATTTATGCCTTGAGATCCCACTGTTTCTCCTTTAGGTCATTAAATGCACAATATTTATATTTTGATATCAGACCATGAGACTGAAGCCAGCTTCCTTTTAACATGAGCTGCTTTTAGCCTTTTATTAAGGTGTGGGGGGTCGGCAAACAAAATAAGAAAAAACCACACAAATTTCATCTTCAGGAAGGAATACAATTGAGTGTGCAACGTGTTACCTGTTGAGAAAGGGATGTTGGAAGGTGGCAGGCTGGTTTCCCTGGAGCTCAGCCTGTGCTGGAGAACAGTGGGTGATGCCATTTAGAGGGCTGACCGAAAGCCCTGAGTGGCCACCAGACAGGCTTACACGATTAAGAGGAGCAAGCCTCGCCCTGGCTGGTTTGGCTCAGTGGATGGAACGAAGGGTCCCAGGTTTGATTCCAGTCAAGGGCATGTATCTTGATTGCGGGCACGTCCCCAGTGGGGGTGTGTGCAGGAGGCAGCTGATTGATGTTTCTCTCTCATCGATGTTTCTAACTCTCTACCCCTTTCCCTTCCTCTCTGTAAAAAAACAATAAAATATATTTTTTTAAAAAGAGGAGCAAGCCTCACTGAAGGGAGTTCTCTGAAGGTCTGTTTCCTGGCCCTCTGCTCTTTCTAGGTAGGTATCCATGGACCCACTTGAGATGAAACTAACATAATTTAGACATTCTTTCTTTCATTGCATCTTTGAATAAAACAACCCTATGAGTTAAACATTCCAATAAAGCACACAATACCTTTTCCTCAAAGAGTGCATGAGACTCAGAGTGGTTATCAAACTGGTGAACCGGCGAGCTGGTCTAATCTACAGAACCAGTCATGTATTCAGCCAGAATTTGAAACCACACAGAGACAACTCCAAATGCTTTGATTTTTTCTTGCAGGCATCACGTGTCCTACCCCCAAATCGGGGAGTTAACATTTCCAAAAGCCCAAGAATGGTTTCATTTGGCTGGTGCCTGCGGGACAAATAGATTGTCCTATGAAAGAAAGGTGGAGTGATGGACAGAGGCCTAACTGGGATTTAGAGAAGTAACATGCATTTCCCTTCATAGTTTCTTCGTCTGAAAAATTTGGAAGTTATTGTGGAGAATAGATAACAGATGCCAGTCAATCCGGGTGTGCCTAGGAGGGTACTAAACACTCCATAACAAGAATACCCACAACTGCCAGGGCTATTTATCATCACGTCTCATTCCAGGAAAGTGATTATCCACTTTATATAATTTCAGGGAAGGGTACAACCTGGTGAAAAAGAAGGTGTTGCCTGCTCAGGCACAATGAGATAATTTGGGGAAGAAAGCCAGAATTTTCATTATGCTCCATCATTTTGGCAAGACACATGCACCTGGTTTTTGTCTGGTTTTGGAGAATGCAGGAGCCAGTCTTACACATCTTCATTGGAAGTGAGTGGTCTCTCTGGGTTTCCTACCAGAAGATATCGGGGCGGGGTACGTTAGCATAATTTTTTTTTTTTCTGATGTTGTTGTCTTCCTACGATTTCCCAATAAGCCTCACTTCAAAAATATATAGCATACCAGATCTGCTTTGATGGAGTCTCTGGGGCTGCATTAGTGAGCCAAACTCCAGAGGACTGAGATAATTCAACCAAGACAAGACATATTATTAGACTGAGTAGATGCTAGGTGCAGGGAGCTAATGTAATCTCAGCAGCAAGGGAAAGAATGTTTTTCTAGACTGCATTCATTTGCATCTCAGTACCTGAACCCTATTTTATCTTCTCCTCCCTCACCCCAACCCCCATTCTTCTGGCTTCCTATTTTGAAGACCGCTCAGGTTCTGAGCTAAATGAGTTGTCCCTGGGTCGTATTTGCAGGGACAAGTGACAACCTGGTCTGCAGTTAGTTCTGGAACCTTAGGCTCAGGAGTCAAGAGCCTCACCTAATTCCTTTCCCATAAAATGAAGAGGTTGAACTCGACGATCTCTAAGGACCCTTTTGGCTCTAAAAGCTTCTAACTCTGTAACACCGAGGAAATACTGTATCTTCTTCTCACCTCACAAGATTATTGCAAGGTTCAAATGAGAGAGGGGATGTACTTGGAAATAGGTGAAGGGCTATACAGATCTAAATAGTAACAGCAGAAGTGAGCCTCAACCTTGGCCTCCAGCACAGAGGAATTAAACAAGGCCTTGGGGTCCATTTGGTTTCCATAGTCTCAAAGGGTTTCCAGAGCAGGGCTTGTTACACTGAGTCTCCATCACCTTGTTTGCTTTAAAGAAATACACACTCTCCTTGGAGAGTTTGATTTAGTTGGCTAACCATGCAATCGGGTCCGTATTTATAAAACCACATGCAATTAAAGGATTCTGATTCTGTTTTGAAACACATCATGTTTAGTTTGTTTTGAACTGCAATGTATGAGTGAGTCTCTTCTACAGTGAGATGATGAAGGTGAGGGTGGGTGGGTGGGAAGAGATCAACCAAAGAACTTGTATGCATGTATGCATAACCGGGCTACACAGACAATAGAGTGGGGAAGGCCTGGGGCAGGAGGCAGGTGCAGGCTAGAAGGGGTCAATGGGGGTGGGATGGGGGACATCTGTAATACTTTCAACAATGAAGATTTTTTTTTAAATAAAAAATAATAAAAGTAGGTCATAGTAGTTAATAGTATTTTAATTTTGAGAGATAGTTACTAGATTATGTTTAATGTTGGAAATGCTGAGCCTAAATCTCACTTTAACTTATTAACTGTATCCTTGAGCAAATCACTTAAGTTCTCTGAGCCTCAGGTTTCTCATACTTTAAAGGATGCCAACAATAAATAGCCTTTCCATCCATAGTGCCTTAATAATTAAAGAGACACTGTATGAAAAGAAACTAATGGGGCATATTATAAGGTTAGCTTGCCTCCCTCTTTACTTGCCCTTTAAAACTTCATAGCTAGGGGGTGTTGGCAAAACACAATGCTGTATACTAACCAAATCATTAGTAAATACATCTCTCAGTTGCATAACAGGTGTTTCGATATCCCACCCCTGAACGGATGCCAATATAGGAGTTTATTTACAGGTATCTGCTTCTCTCTCGGAGACTGCTTCGCGGGTGGTGTTTGGGCGAGTAAAATCACCTTCTGTTATCATTAGCTTGTTTTAAAATTTAGGGAGAGATGCCCAAATGTACGTCTTGTAGGAATTTCACCTTACTATTTAGCTATATTTATTCGCACACAGACATGTTTGCGAAGGCAAGCACATTTTTCTTTCCCATTTCCTTCCATTCTACGTCTCTGGAGCACACCTGCTATTTCCAATAAAGCTGTTTTAATGGCACGTTTATGAAAACACAGGTCCTGGCTACGCTTCCCCTCTGGACTACCCAAGAAAATTTGAGACCCTGTTAGTGGATATAAGATGAAAAGGCGGGTTCAGCCGTATATCAGATTGTATCAGAGGAACGGAAATTGTTTTCTAAACCTCAATTAGGCCTCATACCACCCCCCTGAGGCAAAAAAAGAAGTATTAGGCAGTTTTATGGAGACACAAGCTGAAAACCCACGGAGAGGTTAATCAATTTGCATCCAATGCCTACTAGCCGGGCTGCCGGTGAGTGAGGAACAAAACGGAATTTCCTCTCAGGGAGCAACTCACCTTCTTTTGATTTGCCTGATTACTAGAGTGTATGCAACTTCTGGAAAATGATGATGAATGTGGCGCAGAAGCCCCCGAGAAAGGATTAGCGTGCGTTTCCCCATTTAGCCAATGAGTGATTTGTTTTCCATGCAAAAGCAGCGGCACCTTTTTTGTTTTGCCAAACACTTTTGTGGAAATGACCCCTCGGAGGAAGGAGAGGAGGAAAAAACCGAGCGATTCAGGAATCAGGGTAGCGATTGGTAGGCTCGCTCTTTCTTTCTTTTTTTTTTCTTTCCTTCCCACCTCCTTCTGCATAGCAACCTGCGCCCAGATTGCACGCTAGAGGGCACTTGAGGTAGAAGAAAAAACGCCCGGACATTCACATCCACAGGACTGGCTGCCCCTGTGCAGGCAGCAGCCGGCACCCGGAGCACCCTGCCTGTTCCCCACGCGGCGGCATCTCTCGAATAAATGAACAAACAAAACACTCCTTCGACAGCATCATGCAGCCCGGACTAATAAAGACATTCTGCTCACATTCTCAGGGAGGTGATCGCCTTTCAACTTCTTGGGAGCCTTTGTTGGATGCACATAGAGCAGCCTTCCCTGGAATTACCCACTTGATAACAGCTGATCAGAGTATAAACTCTATTTTAGGCATAATAGGAGGCACGGATGGGTCTTTTCCCCCAAGGCATCTGGATGCCCCTATACACGTGTGATGATACCATAGTGTAAGTATGCAAATTGCAAATGCTGGCCATCTTCTAAATCAGACTTAGATCAATTAAATGGCATTATTATGTTTTAATATTGAATACAATCGGATAGATGAAACTTGTAGTATTTCAGGGGGGTGGGAGGAAAGGCTCTCCTTTATTCCTCTTTTTTAAAAAAACATATTTTTATTCATTTCAGGAAGGAAGGGAGAGATAGAGACATCAATGATGAGAGTCATTTATCAGCTGCCTCCTATACCCCCCACTGGGGATCAAGTCCCCAACCCAGGCATGTACCCTGAACTATTTTATTTTATTTTTCCCTCTTCTTGGCTTCCATGTTAAACCAAGAGAGGTCTGGAATTTTAATCAAGTTGCTCTTCTCTTTCAGAAAAAAAAAAAAAAAGAAAAAGAAAATGCTAAGTGGTTAGTCCACAAAATAAACCAGTGGGCTGGCATATTTGATAGCTTTGTACCAGTTCCCTTAAATATATCTGCTGCCCACCCCACTCCACACCTCAGTTTCTGTTCAGAAGCTGAATTGGAGCTTATCTCTTTCCCAGCACCTGGGAAGATGGGAGATAATGCCATTTTGAAAACCTTCTCCAAAAGGCTCTCAGCACAGATGTGGTTTTCACAAAAGTGTTTACACCTCCATTTACTGAAAATATAATGGCCAGCTCAAGATTAGTAATTACAGTCAATATTAAGAGATCCAGGCCCTAATTTCAGGGACAGGCACAACCCACAGCCAAGAGATGTAGAGAAATACAACTCAGAATGGCAAGCTCACTGGTGATTTCAGCCCAGGAATCCATAACCACTTCTCAAGAATCAGTTTAGTTTTCAAATCCCATCAATAAAATTGGTGAAGAAATCACAAGATAAGTTTAGTGTGCATATGGTTTTCTTTTTCGTGTTTATTAAAGATAGTAATCTATTTCAGAATACTCCAGGACAAAAACAATAAATCCTATATAATAAAAGGGTAATATGCAAATTGACTGAACAGAGGAATGACTGGTCACTATGACACTCACTGACCACCAGGGGGCAAACGCTCAGTGCAAGAGCTCCCACAGGGGGAGCATCTCTCAGCCACATGCAGCGACAGTGGCAGGGCTAAAGGATGTCTGACTGACAGCTTAGGCCTGCTCCCCACTAAGCTGTCAGTCGGACATCCCCAGAGGGCTCCCAGACTGCAAGAGGGTGCAGGCTGGGCTGAGGGACTCCCCCACTTCCTCCACCCCCCCCCCCCCGCCCCCAGTGCACGAATGTTGTGCACCGGGCCTCTAGTATTAATATAATATAGCATATACTTTATTTTTATTTTTCTCATAGATATATAGATAGATATCACCTGAAAAAAAGAAGGAAAAGGGAAAAAATACCTAAGGCAGTAGTTCTTAAACTTGAGACACAGAGTCCCCTGGATCATTTATGAATAACCCAGATTTCTCCCAATTCAAGGCATGAGAATTTGAATTTCTAGCCAATCCCCTGAGAATAGAGAGGCAGGACCTGGTCCAGAGACCACAGCTTGACAGCCACTATGATCGCTCACATTCATGTAACTTGAGCACCATCATATAGTTTCATGATTTTGGGGGGAGGAGAGGGTACTGGTTTTAAAAAATTCTTAAACTTAAAAAAAAGTTCCTAAATTTACTTAAGCATTGACAGACGTCTTTAAACTAAACTGCTTTCCTAATTTTTTATCCCTATAATTTATGCTCCAATATTGGAATTAAAAATGAAATTTTAGAGTTTCTTTTGCCTAATGCACAAGTTGTTATATATTACTTACTTTCCTCCCCCTCCAAAAAAAAAGGACATGGTGGTTGTTAGATTTCTTCATTAGGATTCCATAACGTAAAGTGTGAAAAAAAAAGAACTGTTAATTTCTGGAAAAGAGTACATATTCATTGGTGTAACATTTATGTTTTGGCCATCTTCATAGTTTAGATTCTTAAGGTTTTTATTTTAACTCTTATTTTCAAATACCCTTGGCAAGTATCACATGAAATCCCTTCATTCACAGAATCCAAAGTCCTCAACTTTTTACCTTTAGAAGGCATTCAGTGAGTGAATGAATGAATGAGTTAATCTACATTTAAAAGCAACTAATACATCTTAAAGTTCTCAATAATCACACAACAGCGAACACATTTTATTTTTGTTTGGGGAATTATTTAGTTAGATGGTTTTAGTTTTTAAGGACGTATACACTGAAGAATGAATATAAGATAACTTTAAATTTAATGCCGCAAATAATCGATCCGTTCTCTTCTACCATCAGTCCCTGCTCAACCTATATTAGTTGGCATCTTCCTAGCTTTTTTATACCTTCCAGGGTGCTGCTTCCTGTAACCCATGTGATTCTTACTCTCCAACTAGCCAGACACTTGGTTTACCGTCTCCTTCAGCCAAAATCAAAAGTCCCACCCACCGTGAACAAGTAAAGTGTCTTTTACTACATGGATTCTCTCTCCATCTTATTCATTTGCTGTAGATTCCTCTGCAAAATTGTCTGTTCATCACCAAAACCCAGGCTGGGGAAGCCCTGCCTCATCCCACTCTGTGCATAGGTATTCTGAACGTAGTCCTCTCTACGCACCTGCCCCCATCCCTTCTCTGATTATACTCCTGCCTGATCAGTCATTACCCCCCCTCCCTTCCCTAAATGCTCCATGAGGCATACAATGTCAGTGCCCATTCCCCAAAGCCTCTGTAACACACCCCTCTTCCTGCTGGAAGTTGGTAACCAACCCTGGAAAGGATGTTGACTGGAAAACACTTCCTTAAGGAGTTAGCTTCTCACCACTGTGACATGACACTGCATCCTATTAAGAGTGGATGGGACTGTGAAAGAGGCGAATGCCTTGTCTTGCAGCATCCCTGATTCTTTTAGAAATATCCTTCCAGGGCCTGATAACATTATCCTAATCCTCTTTCACACTGCTTAATCACCCAGACCTCTCTGAAGAATCAGGAGGAAATGCGTAGGAAACTCCTACTGCAGCGCTTCCAGCGGAGATGAACAGTGGAGAGAGGGCTACCGTGAATTCCATTTGGCCAAGATCCACTGACAATGGCTATAGCTGCCCTGGGAGTAAATGTGGACAAGGTGAGCCAATCCATATTCATCCTAACCCCAGGTACCAAAAGCCACTGGAGTCTCACTCTCTTCACTCTGCCCGAATAGTGTTGTTGTTGTTTTGCCTTTAAGAAAATGAGATTTGCAATCATGTCTATCTCTACCATTCTGGCTTCCCTTTAGGGGGAGTTTGCTATTTGTGACAGTACCCAGCCAGCTTTTCTTTAGTTCTCACTGGTGGAAGAAGGTACCCTGGGGGAAGGTTCAGACCTTTTTTTAAAATATATATATTTTTTTTATTGATTTTTTTACAGAGAGGAAGGGAGAGGTAGAGAGAGTTAGAAACATCCATCAGCTGCCTCCTGCACACCCCCTACTGGGGATGTGCCCGCAACCAAGGTACATGCCCGCAACCAAGGTACATGCCCTTGACTGGAATCGAACCTGGGACCCTTGAATCCGCAGGCCGACGCTCTATCCACTGAGCCAAACCGGTCAGGGCCAGACCATTTGTTTAACGTGAAAATGAAACCCAACCCAAGGTGGGATCTGTCTCTTTGTCCACTTGGGGCTGCCTGCTCTAGCAGTTCCTTATTTTTTTTTTTTCCCCCCAGACAGAATCAGCCAAGTCCTGAAACCCCTGTAAGCACACAGAGTCTGAGCAAAGGACAGTTACACAGTGACTGCCTGGTGCTGGTGGTGGGGTACCCTCCTGGTTCTCCTCAGTTCTTCCTCTCTCAAATAGCAGAGAGTCTTGCCCATGACGGCTAGAATGTGAAACGGACAGCTCTTAGACCCACAGTCAATATTCTTCTCGACATTTCACGATGGGATGCTAGATGCGGCACACACACACACAAAATGTCAAATCTGCATCTATATTATGAGCATCTTGTGTCTGTGTTCTCATGCTGCTCACTCGCTCTCATTCATTGGCGTCGGACAGTGCAAGCTCCGTAGACCTTGCGTCTGGTCCTCTGCACCCCTTTTCTCCATCTGTTTGGGCTCTGTCCCCAGATGGCAAAAGCCTTCCTCGGAGCTCACTTCTAGTGCCCAGGGGATGGACTAAATCGAGCTGTTCTATAGAGGGAGTTGAACAAAAAAGTAAGAATGAATGCATCATGTTTCACCAATTTTACTAAAAGATGATCACAGTGGATGATGGATTTCTGTGTGTTAGCCTCCGCGATGAGAAGGAAGGAAACTGAACCTCCTAGTTCATGACCCCTTCTTACACTGGCTCTACCGCGGGTGGCCCTTTCTCAAGATCAGAATGGAGTCCACCAGAAGCCTCTAAGGGGCCGCAGACAAGGCATCTCTTGGTGGAGGCTGGGAGGCTTGGTAGAGGCTGAGGTGGGGGGGGTCGGGGGAAGGGCTGAATGCATGGTGCCTAAGCGGAGAGCTGGAGGCCCCCCCTTTATATCCAAGCAAGGTCTGCTGTCCTTTTCACATCTTATTGCACACCCTTCTGCTCCTCCTCATCTCATCTCCCCTAAGGAGTAGAAGCGTGGGGTACGAGGAATGCGCTCCACCCACAGGACCACAAAACGCAGCCTCTAAACCCGTATTGTCTGAGTAGAAAGCAGCTGTCTTACAAACCCACCACTCTGTCCGCAAGAGGCTCTTGGAATAACGCAGAGGTGGGCTGCCCACGCGCACCCCGTTGCCCCGTGCGCCCTCTTGCTCCCAGGGAAAGCAGCTGTGGGCCACCGACACGCTTGCCAGGCTACCGCCAGCCCCAGAACTCCGGTAAGCCCGGAGAGAGAAAGCTCGCGGGCACCTCCTCCGCATCCTTTCAGCGTCCGCCGGCCCTCTTCTCTGAGAGCCTGGCCCTCCGCGGGCCGCGCGCACCGCGCGGAAGGGCGCATCCCCGCCCGCCGCCTCCTCTGGCGGCGGAGGCGCGTGGGGCGCGCTCGGTGGCGAGGAGCTAAAAGTTGTGTGCCCACTTGGTAAGGGGGAGAGCCAGGGAGCCAGCGCGCGCCAGCGCAGGGGGGAAGGCAGAGAGGGGGCGGGGAGGGGGGCTGCCTCCACGAATTTCCAAGTGGCAGACCTGCCTCTGCGCGCTGCCCAATGAGATCCATCAGGGGAGGCACCCGGCTCACTTTTCCACATCACTTCACAGTTACATTTGGCAGGCAGGCGGGCTCGCACGCCGGAGCGCTCAGCCCCGAATTCTTGGATTTCTTTGGAACCTCCCTGCCTCCTGGAAGCTCCTGCGCCGCGGCGGGTTGGCGGGTTTGCGCACAGACGGGAGCGTCCGCCCAGCCGCTGCACTTGGGGCTGCGGACACCCAGAGCCCAGCGCGCCCGCCCCGCGTCTCCGCGCCCAGCCCCGCAGCTCCGACAGGCATGAACGGGATCCGGAGGCGCCTGCCCAGCGCGCGGGGACTGCTCGGTACTCGCCGCCCTCGGGAGCCGACCCCGAGTCCCTCCAGCCATTTGTGAACCGAGAGGCTTGAAATTCGCCAGCGCGGAGCCAGCCCAAGTAAGTAACCCCCGTTTTTTTTTTTTTTCTCTCCACGCCCCGAGGACCCAGGAGGGACGTTTCTTTTCGGAATTCCCCTGCCCCTTCCCACACCTTGGACACCTTGCGCGCCTCCTTCCGCTCAGATGCGGGATGCGGGTTCCCAGCCCAGGCGCCGGGCTGAGCTGCGTCTCCTTCCCCGAGATGCACAGCCCGTGGGGCGCCTCCGAATTGTGCGTGACGATTTTTGCAAACCGCCGTGACAGTAGATCCTGGAGAGTAGCGAGCAGGCTGAGCCCCCCCCCCCCCCCCCCCCCAATTTTCCTGCCAGTCCCCCTCCTCGCGGTCGCCTGGCGAATTCCGCCGCTTCCGGACCCGGGCCGGCGCAGCTGCGGCCGCGCGCCTTCACTGCGGGGGCCGCGCGGGGATGGGGAGCACCTGCCGCTGAGGACCAGGCGGGTGCACGCCGGCGAGGGAAGGAGGCGACGGAGCCGGGGTGCCCTCTCGCCGGTTTGCTGCACCCCTCCCCGCCAAGAGAGGGAGGGCGACCCCTCGGTGGGGCTGCGGGTCGCGACTCTGCAGCCCAAACCCCCGCGCCAGGCTTTCCCACAAGTGGCTGCTCCAGCCTGGAGGCGCGGCGCCGGCTGCAAACTTGCGGGATCCCGCGCCGCCCCGCGGCTCTGCAGACTCCGAGACGCTGCCCCGCACCCCGGCAGGACCCCCAGGCAGCGTCCTTTCTCAGCCGGCGAGACTGAGCTCTCAGAGGCCCCGGGAGCCGGGGACGTCTCGGTTCCCCCACCCCCTCCCAGCGCCTGCAGAACCTGGAGCTGCGCTTTCTTGTCTTCTCACGGCTGCCACCCGCCAACCCTTGGGGGGCGGGCCGCACCCCTCGCAGGACCCGAGGAAGAGAGGGCTCTCGCCTGGGTTCTGCGTAACAGGTTCCTACGGGACCTGCCCCGGGTCTCCCAGGCTCTAGCCGAGGCTGGAGACGGTGAAGACCTGCCCCCCCCCGCCAACGGTGATGCCAACAGGTATCTACATTTTCCACCGCTTTTTCCCTCCCCTAGACTGGGGTACCCCTCCCCCCCAATGTGGCCGAAATCTCAAAGTTTCCTTATCGTGGACCCTTCCCCGTAGGCACAGAGCCGGTGGCACGGGAAGGACTCGCCCTCTGCCTCCGCGAGCAGAGCAGAGAGAGCAGCTGTTTGCTTGGGTTGCTAAATGTAAGAAATCAAACAACATTAATTGTTGATTGTTGCACACGCACAACATGAGTCTGTAATGGCAACCCGGGCTGGCAGCTGCTCACTTCGGCTCCAATTAAAGGCTGGAGCTTAGCATGGAGCAAGCCGGAGGGAGACAGGGTCCTTTCAACTTTACCACCCTTTTCCTGAAGATTCCACAAGAGTTTCCTCCTGAAGAGGCAGGAGCCCTCACTCCTTGAGCGCCGGAGCTGCTAATGAGCTCAGCCGGCTGGGCTGCTGTCTTCCCCGGCTCCCCAGGACTTGTGGGCTGGCCCTGGGAAGGAGGGGACACCCGCCAAGGAGGTAGGCAAGGGCACTGCCCGCGGGCTCCCCGAGGAGGGACTGGGGTTGGTCGGAGCCCTTGGGAAGAGCCGGTCCCCTGACGGCCATCTCCAGGGTGAGCAGCCCAGGGAGGTTCATTACAGGAGCGTTCCAGCTGGAAAGGAGACGTGGGAAAGAGATATTTATGTAAGATTGGAGTGTGGGGTTTTCTCTCCGTTCACCCTCGCCTCGCGGCTCTACCTCACTGCATGCAAAATGAGCCCCATCCTTCACGCCAGACACAACCGAGATCCCTGCCTGGCTGCTGCCTTTGCCTTCACCAGCTGTGCCCACTTTTGCAGGGGGTTCATCTGGAGTGTGTCTGTGTGCGTGTGTCAGAGAGAGAGAGAGAGAGAGAGAGAGAGAGAGAGAGAGAGAGAGAGAGGTTTCTCTACTGAGAGACCTGGTGCCATTGAAGAATGTTCTCTGAGGGTTACATTTTCTTTTCCACTCCAAGGGAGTTCTCCATAATTATCGTGTCCAGACATGTTTTTCCACTTCCCCGAGCTCTGTGGCTGAAAGAAATCAGAGGGCTATCCCTCTTATTAAATAATACTATGAATCATAATATTTTGTAAATCTGCTTTAGCAGATTGGAAGTGCCCGGTCACATAGCCATTCCGCGCTGGAGCAGTTGCGGGATTTTAAATCACCTGTGATACGTTCTTGTCAGGGTCCTGCAAAGGGCTCCGAGTTGAGGAAAAAAATCTGTTGTGAAAACAGAGAAGAGCCGGCCGGCAACTCTGGGGCTCACTCTGTTCCCCACATGCCCAAAGGAGTGGCAGGGTATCCCCTGACCATCACACATGGGCTATATGTTTGGGGGACACTGGGCTCATGTTTTCTGAAATTTGTGCAGTGACGCTGTCATTCAAACTTTTAAATCTCTCTCTCTCTCTCTCTCCTGCAATTAGTGTTACTATTCAAATTAAATGCTTTGGTTTAATTCAATTCTCAATCTACAATCTCCTAAAACTCTCAAGATTCCAGATAGGTACCTCTCTCCACTCAAGACGCTAGCATTTGGGGGCTACAGTTTGGGTACCTGGCATGGGTTCCGGGAGCTCCTGAGGGTCTTAGAAATTGAGCTGCGGAACATTTTGCCAGCAGCCCTCACTCGAAGAGCAGTTCCGGGTGCCTGCTCTGCACCCATCAGCTCTAAAGGGAAGGGAGTCTTTAACCTGGAAAATAACTTTATCGGAGCACTGTGCAGAGCGCTGGTCAAGGCAGCAGTTGTTCCTAAGCCACCCCCTGAATTTAGCAATGAGCACTCTTTAAGTAGCCAACGGTGGTATGCTGGATGTAAAACACAAACAGCCCCTAAAACATGCTCGGCCCGATGGAATAGACCACTCGAGAAAGTATTTTTAAGGGCTGCTCTATGCGTGCACTCCCGATGCAACATTTCCTCGTGAAGCATTTAAGGTCTGGTACGCCTGGTTCCCAGAGAGAGCATCGGGGTGTTGGAACAAAACTAGGAAACTGGGCAGAATGAGGGTGTAATGATTCTATTCAAGAAATTGTGCCTCTGGCCTTTGGTTCTGGGACCCTATTGGTGAGGGGAAAGGAACAAGCAGGTAGGAAAGTTAGACTCCATACTTCAGCTGCTCAGAAAAACCCAAGTACTTAACGCTCTAAAGCAAAAGAAGCATCTTTATTTTCCTACTCAAGGTGGCACTCCTCATAGCTTCCTCAGCATTCCAATGGAGCAAATGGTCCACGCAAAACCAGAAGCTTCTCATGGGGAGGAGAAGGACACTCCATTTATATTTTCCACGACACTTTTCCGGCCCACCAGCAAAGTTTTGCGTTTGACAAACTCAGGAGCAAGCCGAATCAGAGCAGCCTTTTAATTAGCGACGCACTGGAAGGTCCCACGGCTCCTGAGGAAATCCCGGGCCGGTGGTGCTGCCGGCTTCAGTCATTGGATATTTCTTACGCTGCTGTGCAGAGAGGCAGGAAGACATGCAGTTTTCTCTGTGTTTTCGGCACTGTTGGCATTCACAGCTGAAATGGATTAACTTTGCTTTTTAGTTTGGGAAGCGGCTCCGAACTTGGGTGTATTATACACCTGCTATGGAGCATAGAATGAAGTCACAGCTGGTTCTTGTGTGTGTACACACACACACACACACTTTCCAGAAAAACTTGAAAACATGTCCCTATAATGAACTCATTTATTGGTCCAGGTATGAGATTTTTATCATGTTCCTTTGGCCATTTCACCTGCCTTAGGTCATTTGACTTGCCCCCCTGGCTCTTGAATTTGTATGGCAGCCAGTCTTTTAAAAACAGTACATCTGTGCGTGGTGTGGCGAGATCTCACTCATGTATATGCTTGTGAAATAGAATACTGTTTTGATGGATCTGATTTAGTGGGGTTTAATTCACCCAAGAGCCATTAGTCCCATCTCATTTCATTCCCCTGGAAGTTGCTAAATAGTCGATTTCTGCTGAACGGTTGGTTCCTGCCCCGGAACCGGCTTCAGGTGTAACTGTGAGCAGAAAATGAGTTGAACCTGGCAACTTCAAAAGGTCAGAAACGAAATAAGTTCAAGAGATGCCAGGTAGCTGCGTCTCCCCTACGTTGCCATGCACTGAATCTCCATCGCCACTTCATGACAAATCACCAGGGCCCTTACAGTATCCTGTTCCTATTTACAAGTGCTATTCCCTATGTAAATATCACGCCCTCTCCCCTTCTAGTTTATAAGTCTTTTAAGTACTATTAGTAGGTAGAAGTACAGAGTTGTGATTTCCGGGTGTCTCTTTGGTAAAAGCATTGTAAAAGAATAACGCTTTTATTTAGAATCTTCTAGCCTTCCTTACCTTCACTGCCAAAGACAACTGCAAACGTTAGAATGATGGTTGGTTGAGGGCTTAGCACAGTTAGTGCTCAGTAAACATTAATTTGATGCATTAACAGTGAGCAAAGACGGTGCCTTCTCAATAAAGGAGAGGGTAGGACAGAGTCATATCCAAAGTCCAATATTGTGATGATCTACCTCCGTTTTCTCTACACAAGTTTCATAAATTGTCCTGAGTTTATTTTTAGAGTCTCTATCTGTCTCTCTTGAAAGCAGTTTTATTCACATTGCACAAAGCGTATTTTTTTCCCTTTGAAATCATTTTTAAATGCTATGGGTTATAAAAGTGACATGAGTCAGCTTTGTAAAAATGAGAATGCCTCCAAAACTAGACTTGCATCCAGCGTGCTATTAAACTGCATGTGATGCAAAGTTATATTTTATTGGGGAAAAATGCTCTGGTTATGGAAGTGTTGCATGTGTTACTCAGTGTGGGTACCTTCCTCTCCTGGGAAAGTATAAAAAAATCACCTCGAAAAACTTATTCATCTCCTTCTCTCTTTAATATATTTTTTAATTTAAATGGAACAGTTTATAATCCCCTCGTGCACAAGTCTGAGTGTCTTAGAAGACAGTTACTCTGTACTCCTGTATATTGCTGTGAATCAGCAGGATACCTGGTTTTTGCATATACACACAGGAAAATGTGTGTGTGTGTGTGAGCATGTGTATATTCCATTGTAAGATGCTTTTGTGGATGTGTCTACTGATATTTTAAGCAAATTGAATATCTCACAAAGGAATAAAAAACAGTCTTTTTAATACTTGCTATGTACATAACTTAGTGAGAATATCATCAAAGTATATTCATGCTTCATTAGCAGAAAGAACAATATTTTCCAGGCATTGTTTCTTTCTAGGTAGATTAATGCATAAAATATGATTATTTGATTCCTGGTGTGGCACGAATAACAAAATATGTAGATGGGGAGTGATAGAAATATCACCAGGGAATGCTTTCTTTCTCGTGTATGCAACCTCATCTCCGAAATTTGATATAACAATTGCCAGGGCACATGCCGTTCTCCACTAGTCGATTGCCGTTTCAGCTTGACAAACAGAACAAAACTTTTCTGTATCCAAAGAGGCCCATCTTCAAAAGGAGGATGCACATGAATATGAAAAAAGTTCTATATGTTTTTATTGTAGTAAAACATACTTGTCTTGGAGTTTCACTAGCGTTTGGTAGCTGGAGCTAGTCTGCTCTTTCTAGAATCTAGCAATTTCGTTAATTTTCATGAACTACACATTCCCTGTGACATCTCGATGCTATTTCTGTTAAATGATTGCTTGCTCTCTATCCGACCGTCTACCCCATCTTCTATGTCCGTAGTTCATGGGAACAGCGTCCGTGGGTGGCGTTTAAGCTATAAAGTCTGAGACTTGAGAGAATGACACGAATGTGCACTTGTGATTACCACGCAGCATACTCTAATTGGCAGGATCTTGACTTCTTATACTCAGCTGCTTTTCCGTCTCCGTATTGCAGGCTCCGTGGGCCTGGTTGTGTGATGGAGCCGATTTTAACCATTTCCACTTTTCTTAAGCAAGAAGGGAGAGCTTCTAGTTTCTATCCTCAGTGGTGCTCAAATTCCTTGATGTGCACAGCGAAAGTTTGTTGAGTATTTTTGGAAGCAGACACTGTCTGAACCAAGTCTCTAACTGGCATTAGCTTCACTGAGCTCCCTAGTGAGAAGTGGTTAGATAGCACTTCGGCCGCCTCTTTGTGTCACCAGGGACGCCCTGCTTGCCCCCATCTCAGGAAAGCAGAGATGACTGTGAACTGCAATGGGGTTTTTCTTGTAGAAGGAAAGTGCCGGCTCATGTTTTTTAATGAGTGGTGACAACTCGGCTGAAAGGGAATCTCTCTGGTGTGGAAGTGCATTTCTTGCACTCGGCCCCCTCAGGAGAAAATAACGATAAAGAATGCCATGGCATCTATTGCAAAGGCAGAGAGGGTGGAGTGGGGGTGGGGTAGGTAAAACTACAACCTTTTAGAGAACTAATAAAACTACTTGGAGGCATTAATTGCATGTTAGCTGCAGGTAGGGAAAGCTATTTATGAAATGGTGTTTTATTTATATCCAACTGGGTCCATGCCATTTATTTTAGAATCAAGGGTTGGAAAAAGGGTTATTTTATTTATTACCTGTCTACATAGAACACTGCAATTTCCCCTGGTGATGTACACAGCAAGAAATTGAAATAAAATAATTTCATAAAATCAGTTAAAATTCGTTGTTAAGCACATGAAGCATTCCATAAAAACTATTTTTGCTACATTGACAACGAGTTTTACATATCTTCTCTTGTATAATTTTTTTTCCCTGTACTCCTTCCAGTTAGGTATTATCAAACACAGAGCATCAGTTTTCTTGTCTGCCACAATTTGAAATTAATTTGCCCTTTACATTATGAATGATAGAACTGTGGTTCAGATTACTCCAGAGTCAATGTTCTTAACCACTGGGCGTTGGAGCTCCCCACAGTTCACCTGTGTTATAAAGATGGTAAGCATAAGATTGATTCCTATTGGTTGCTGTGATTTAAAGGGTCTTGCTGGCTGGCAACCTTGCAACCTTGGCAGTTCTCCAGGTGAAATTCAAGGGCAAGGAGAGACTGGAGAAAGGGGCCAACGATTCCACATTGGTAGGCGGTGCTTTAATAAGCAAGGGAACTTACATCGGAGCCTTGACTTGGGCAACCACAGACAAGTTGCTCTCCGCACCCTCCTGAGAGAATCTTAAAAGTTGACATAGAGGCCTCCATAGGTTCAGTCCCATATTCAGTCCACTTGGTCCCAATCATACATTGCTGTCTCCAAGCTGTGTTCTTGAAGTAGCTGCTAGTGGAGGAACAGGGGGCAGAATCTATATTCTAAGGGTCAGGATGGGTAAAGAGCCTCCTCCGACTGCCCCAGTCCAGCTGAAGGGTCCACCGGTGGTCACGTTCTCTCCATGACCTCCTCCAACAAATGGCCAGTACAGATTGTTTTCATGCATTCCATCACCGACTAGTGCATTGTGAGCAAGTGATACAGAGACAGCAAGGGATGTGGCCTTTAAATGAAGAAGGAGGAATTTAAATGAGACTTGAGAAATGGCTTCCTGGAACTGTCTTTAATGAGTGTCGGACTTCCACTCATCTTTTTTACTTATGGATTGATTTTCAGAGAGAGAAAGGGAGAAGGGAGGGAGGGGGAGAGAGAGAGAGAGAGAGAGAGAGAGAGAGAGAGAGAGACCTGTTGTTCCCCCTTATTTATGCATTCATTGGTTGATTCTTGATTCTTGTATGTGTCCATAGTGGGAATTGAACCCACAACCTTGGTGTATTGGGATGATGCTCTAACCAACTGAGCTCTAACCAATCTCATCTTTCTGAGATTATCTCCATGCAGCTCTGCTTTAAGCAAGTCCAACACCATAGACTTACCTTCAATAGCTTAACCTTATCATTTAAGAAAGTTTTTGTGAATAAAGGCCTGGCTCTATCTATATAATTAAAGCCTAATATGCAAATTGTCCCCTTGACCGGGAGTTTGGCGGCGGGCGGGGCCAGCTGTCCAACTGCCTGTAGCCCCTCCCCCTGGCCAGCCCAGCTCTATTGGCCCTGATTGGGGCAGGCCTGCGGACCGACCATGCATGAATTCGTGCACTGGGCCTCTAGTAACTCTATAAAAGGGGGTCTTATTTTGACCTCCTTGACCTTGTCATGGGCCTCATCTCCCCTTTCTGAAATGTCTGTAACTGACAGAGAAGCTCTGACTCCCTCTTGGGAAAAAGAGGGAGAAGGCATTTATTTATTTATTCATTTACTTTTGCCAAACTAACCAATCGTTAGAGAACTTAAAGAAACTAAAGCTTCCGGTAGAAAAAGAGGAGCCTGTCAATAAGAGAGCAAAATGGATTTGGCAGGTCTTATTTTGGCAAACGATATGCCTTTGGGTGGATAGGCACAGCTGGATAAGTACTAGTAGATGGTCTAATGCCAAGAAGAGACGATCAGAAAGGTTGTGGCTGAGGGGAGAGATAAGCAAACAAACAAATACATGTTTATGTGTGTGTACAGAAAACATTACGAATGCTATTCTGCCCAGGGAACCCGGGGAATTCTGAAGGTTTTACAGAAGGCAATTCTCTTGAATGACTTATATTTGGACACATGCATGTATCACTCCTCTCCAAGATCCCAGAACCATTTCTACCTGTTCAGCTGCAGTCCTCCAGCGCCTGGCGTGAATTGCACTGGGCCACATGCTGACTCGCATCCCCGGCGTTCCTGAAATACCACTTTGAATTCAGTGTGCATTTACCTGTTTTGAAACAGCCTGCTAATGGCTCTAAATTCAAGGTCAGAAACATTTTTAATAGAAACTCTCTGGTCCTGTGTGTCATTTTTGCCTCCATGAAATATTGTGGCCACTAAGCCCAGTGGATCATAAAAGCATAATTTCCTGTCAACCACAATCATCTGCTGGATTGAATCCTAAAGTGTCTGTAAAAGCCCATTTTTATTGTAGACGTCACCTCTCGGTGTGTGGCTCAGCGTTTGGAACTTTAGGCTGTTTACAAAATCGATGGTGCAGTATGTTTCTGGGTAATGACTTAACGTATTTGAGGGAGGACTGGCCAAGTTCACCTTGATCGGATGTTGGGGTCAGGAGACCGAGATCCAGGTTGTAATTAGAACTATCTTGCAACTGGGAGTGTGAATGAAAAGTTGGATTGCAGGTAGTTTACTCAAGAGGAGAGCTATCTTATGGGGGAATTCCAAGCCCATTTTGATTTGTAGGAATTCCAGAGAGACTGTGAAATCTCTTCATCTCACTCTCTGGGTGTAAATCAATGTAGCAGCATTATAATAAAGTGGATTGCTTGGCCAGACATACAGATTGTGGTTAGAAAATCTAAAAATAAATTGATTTTTTTACCCAAGCTTTACAACCTTCCACAATTTCTTCATCCTTGCATAGAGTTCAATAGTCGGTGTAGCAGTTGCTATTCAGAATGTTTATTAATTCTGATAACAGTGCCATCACATTAGGTGGCATCTCAAGAATTCTTATACAGCTATTTTCTGATCATCAGAGAGGACACTATTAGCCCTGCCCGTGGCAGAGGTGCAGGCATATAAACAGTGTGGCTCTCATTGTCACCGTAGAATCCCATTTCTCTCCAAGTGGCAGACTTCACTGAAGGGAAGGCCAAGTCTCACCACCTCCTATAAAATGCATATGCATCCTGGCCGGTGTGGCTCAGTGGTTGAGCGTCCACCTATGAACCAGGAGGTCATGGTTTGCTTTCTAGTCAGGGCATATGCCCGGGTTGTGGGCTCAATCCCCAGTAGGGGGTGTGTAGGAGGCAGCTGACCAATGATTCTCTCTCATCATTGATATTTCAATCTCCTTCTCCCTCTCCCTTTTGCTCTGAAATCAATGAAAATACATTTTGAAAAAGAAAAAAAAAATGCATGTGCATATGGACACACCAGCTAGAGGGACTGGATTCTCGTGTCACTCCCAATGCTGATATAAAGTCGGGGAGGAATATTATGACATCATACAAATCCCTGTGTATTCATATACTTCAGTACAGGGTTTCTGATATATGTGTGTGGTCCCGTATACAGAGTGATAGTAGGTTATGGGCACGGCTTCAAATGACACTGAGCAGGAAATGAATTTCCCACCCCATCGCCATGGACTCCTTCAAGTCATCTCAAGGAGGTGGTCTGAATGGGGAGCTGTCATTCTCAGGAACACCTGGCTTTGCAGATGGTGGTTCTCAAATCCCAGATAGTAGCATCTGCATCCAAGGAGAGATGGTTGAAGTGCAGAATCCCAGGCCCTGCCCGGATTCACTGGTTCGGAATCTGCATTTTAGCTAGAGTTATAGGTGCCTTGGATGTAGACTGAAGTTTGAGATGCACCCCCACAATGGTGTCCTGGGGTAGCTCTTACTGGACCCCTCAGAGCTGATTGCTAAACAGATCAGCAACTGCCCTAGAGCTGGTTAACGGTCATGCTAACCTTGACTTTGGTCAGGGCGGAGATATTGGTAGCATGGGACTCGGACATCGGCATTCTTTTAGTTTCCTTTTCCAGAGCTACATGTTACATATTGAACAGCACACCCTTGCCTCTAACTGCTGCTGGTCTTGCCTTTTAACAAAGAGAGACGACTGAGACTTGGACATTGTCTAGTTCAGGGAAAATAAAATATTGCTTAACATAGCAATTTCTCTGTGCTTCAGTCTGCTTTTCTCTAAAATGGGAATGATAATAAAGTCATAATAATACTAGGACTATCTTGAAGAGTAGGTATAAATATATACATGTGTGTTATATCTAATGTGTGTAGATATGTATTTGTGTATAGTCTGTATTGATGACTTACCATATCCATACATAAAGTGTGTGTGCGTGAGTGTGTTTAGTCCCTCTTGATGGAATATTCGCCAAATATTTTCTAAGTGTTCACCTTAATTATTTTGTAGAAAATGATATTGGCTTTCCATTTCTAAGTAAATTTTAAAATATTTTTACTGATTTCAGAGAGGAAGGGAGAGGGAATGAGAGGTAGAAACATCAATGATGAGAATCACCAATCAGCTGCCTCCTGCACGCCCCCTACTGGGTATCGAGCCCTCAACCCGGGCATGTGCCCTGACCCAGAATTGAATCGGGACTTCCTGGTTCATAGGACAAACTCCAACCAGTGAGCCAGGCTGGGTGGGCTTTAAGTAAATACTTTAAAAACTGAAAGCATTTTAATAGAATTTAAAGTAACGGTACAAGTGACTCAAGAGTGTGGCAGCATTGGCGGAGGGGTGAAGGAGTGTTTTGGGTCCAGAAGCACGCCCAGAGGGGTAGTGGGAATGAACTACAGAAGAAGAAGGGTTTCTGCTGAGTTGGGCTGATTTCTTCCTGGAGCTGCGCCAGGGCTCTGCCATCCACTATGGGTGTTGGCCAAGTCACTCCCCCTTTCTCTGAAAAAGGAGGGGCTGCGTTGGAACAGCACTCGTCTGTCTCCCACTCCCTCTCCGTGGGAGGGTATGTATTTTTATTCTCAAAGCTTAGGAGAAATCAAACATGCCTTTCTCTTCACAGAGAACTGGCAGTGAAGAAGGGCCCTACAGACGTGCACACTGTAGCAGCTGTGACGAGGATGAACTTGGTGGCTAGGGAGAAGATGCCATGGTCATGGACTGGGTGAGCTAGTGAGTCATGATTGGGAAACTACCCTAGGTGCCGGCTCATTCAGAGATCCTGGACTCGTCAGGAGTCTGGCCTGTCCATGGCTTGACTTAAATGTCCTTTCACACCTACCCCTCCTCAGTTGGAAAATCACTTCTCAACATGTAGAGGACACTGCCCCCAGGAAGCCCTCTGTGATGCTGCCAAGATGAGAGGCATACTCATCACTCTAGTCTCCGAACTGTTCTCAGACTGTGTTTCCCTGGATATTGTATTTATTTCTTAGTCTTTACCCTTCAGACTCGTTGGTCCCAGAAGGTAAGCTCTCTGAGCTATTTGCCTTTCCATTCCCAGTATTGGACACTCAGTATATGCTCATCAGATGTTTATATAATGACAGGGAGGGGCTGTGGTAGGAAAGAGAATTTTGGAGTTCGATTACCTAGATTGAAATAGTGACCTGCTTCTTATCGGAGCTATTCTTTGGGCAAGTCACTTAATTATTCTGTGCCTTAGTTTTGAACAAAACAGTACAAAGCCTCATGAGCTTACTCTTAACTCTACCGTATTGTATTCATGCATAGTATCTTGGGCTTTGCATCTACCAGTATGTATTAATCCTTTCATTCAGACTAATGAAGCCGTGACATCCTATGGAATTGTTCCAGGGTCGATTACTACTTGTTACCTGAGTCTGGCGAGTTCAGAAAGCACACTGGTCATGTCACAGTTCATCCTGAGGGCTGCTTGGTGGTTTCCATCAACGAAGCGTCTGTCCTGAGTTTCAATGGGATGGAATGTCCCTGTCCCGGCATCATGAACAACACAGAAGATGCCAGAGTATACTTGCAGAGTATTTGGCACAATTTAAAAATAATGGTCCATTCCAGCTTTTCCTAATAGTTTTACAAGGATTGTAATCTTTCCATCCTCTGGGTGGGTACTCTTATTGTGTTCTTCCTGAACTCTCCAGTGGATGAGCATCGGCCCACGAACCAGGAGGTTACAGTTCGATTCCCTGTCAGGGCACATGCCCAGGTTGTGGGCTTCATCCCCAGCAGGGGGTATGCAGGAGGCAGCAGATCAACGATTCTCTCTCATCATTGATGTTCCTATCTCTTTTCCTTTCCCCTCCTCTCTCTGAAATCAATAAAAATATATTTAACCCTTTGCACTCGCTTGCTTTTTTCTCGATTCCTTTATTCTAATGCTAACCGTGTCGAGTCATACTCGACATCCGAGTGCAAAAGGTTAAAATATATTAAAACATAAAATTAAAGGAGGGCTGAGTGTCCCTGATTGTTGCAGCTCTAAGGAAGGTGGTGGACATTGCTCTGAGTTGGTTCCCTATTGCAAGCTTTTCATCAGTTTCCCAAACAGCTGCTGCGTGCAGTGGCCCCTTTGTTGACTCCTAGAGGTGGAGCTAGGGACAGAGTGCTAGGGACAGAGCTGAGCCCTGGCAAAATGTGACAGGCAGGGCGATGCCACTGGCTGTCATGTGAGATCCGATGCTGCCTGCATGGGCAGCAGAAGCCGGGTCTGCTCCTGGCAGCTGGCCTCACGCAGCCCACAGCCAGCCCAGCTCGTGGCAACAACTTGCTTGCTTTTCCATTCTGAGGCAGAGTAGAACCAGGGACCTAGAGGTTGAAGGGTTGCCTACTGAATTGTTCCCAGTGGCTTCCTGAGAAATCATTTTTCCACTTAATTGAATTCAGCAAGGCTCCTGTCTGGGGTCTGCAGTGAACATTATTTCTTAATATATATATATATATATACATATATATATATATATATATATATATATGTATATATATATATATGTGTGTGTGTATATATATATATATATATATATATATATATATATATATATGGAGAGAGAGAGAGAGAGAGAGAGAGAGAGAGAGAGAGAAGAAATACATTTTGCCACGCTAAAGGTAAGCAAAAAAATGTATTTGACACCTGAGGTAATGGGGATTTTTTTCGCCCATCCCTTTCTGAATCTCTTCCACTGAAAATTGTATTTTTACCATATCCTACTCCCCAAGGAGCTTTGCATAATTGAAATCGCCTGTTTAACTGTGCATTCAGAATGGGCGTCCTGGCACTGCCCTGATTATGGCATACGCGCTGGACGTTGCCGGCTTTCTCTGTGGGACCATTCTAATTTCATTCCCTGGTTATTAGCATCCTGGTGGAGAATTACATTCTGTGCCCCGACTCGACAGTCCCTTCTGATGGGTTGTGGCAGCTCAGATGATAGAAATTGGGGAAATTTCCCTTCCCATTCTTATTCATAAATTAAAAAACAAAACAACCATTGAAGGCTAGTTTCCTCACATAATTCAGCATCAAGTGAACTAGAACCCACCTTTAAACTGGAAAAGAAAAAGAAAGGGAGAGAGAGAGACAGAGAGAGAGAGAGAGAGAGAGAGAGAGAGAGAGAAAGAGAGAGGGAGGGAGGGAAAGACAGAAGGAAGAAAGAAAAAATAGAGGTTTGCAACCTCCATATGAATGTAAGAGGCCTTCATTAGCATGCACCCCAGCTTGCATTAGAAATTTTTTTTAATTTAAGAAAAGAGAGTGGAAAGGAGGGGAGGGAGGAAGGAAGAAAAGAAGGGAAGGAAAAGCACATTTCTATTACTGTCCGTGAAGGAGTTTTTTATAAGTAACACAGATAAAATGTTAACACAAAGCTTAAAAAAAAATGAAAGGACCTGTTCGCCTACTTGCTTCCATTCCTCAGATCGACTTTCTTAACTCGGGAGTTTCAGGAGATGTCTGGTGGAGCTCATTTACCTGATTTTGTTTGAAAGCAGTGATTTCGTTGGAAAACCTGTCTCAGTGGACTTGTCTCTCTCTTCCTCCCTTTTTGCTTTCTGCAGGAAATTTCAGTGAAAAGGTGAGCCGATGGAGGCTGGTCTTAGAAACCCTGTGTAGATGGTCTCTGCCTCCCGAGCTGTGACCACGTGGCAGCCCCGCGAGTAAGCGCTCCGCCCTGCATGATGAATTGGATGGCTGCGGACCTGAGGCGGAACAAGTAATTGTCTCATTTTCGTGCTCATTTGCTTAACCGGTGGGACCATGCCAGAACGGCTCTCGGAAGCGCTCTGGGATCTCTGGACTCCATTAATAATACTATGGATTACGCTCCCGCCCTGCGTTTACACGGCGCCGACGACTCCGTCTCAAGTTCTGATGAGTGGATCCCGTCTGGAACTCAACAGGCTGAGTGAAGAACAGCGGATCTTGAACCGCTCCAAACGAGGCTGGGTTTGGAATCAAATGTTTGTCCTGGAGGAGTTTTCTGGACCGGAACCGATTCTTGTTGGCCGGGTAAGCTTCGTTTTTTTTAAGATCCCAAGTTCACGGTCAGTTTCTTGTCTTTAGATCTTAACGTCAGAGGCCACACGGTTGCTGACATACTGAACTGTGAGTATGTTTTGCCCGATGGTTGGTTACTTGACCTCTTGGTTTCCTTGGGACTAGGAATGATCTCCTGGCAACAGTTTGAAATGTAGACACGCTGCTCTTCCGGGGAAGTTCTTCTCTCCCACGCCTTCCATCCCACCATGGATACCATAACCCTTGCGTAATACACACACTCATAAGATTTTCTCTCTCGTTTCATACAAGGTGTCTGTACGCCAAACCTCTAACTTCCAGGGCTTGGAAGAGGTATGCCTGCTTTGCTCAGTTTGAATGTATATCGCCTTGATTCCTACAATGTTGCGTTTTTTTTTTTTGTTTGTTTCATTTTCTTTTGAGGCCGTGTTTCACCAATTTCAGGCAGAATTTTCTCATTTTGTTTGTTTGTTACTTGTGTCAATCATTAACCTATGATTAAGAAAGGGAAACTCCTCGCATGGATGCTGAACATGCTCTGTACGTACTGTGATTCAGTAAACTTGGCAACAGGACCCTAGTTCATTCATCGTCAGATGGGATGAAATGTATAGAAGCAAAATTGGAACATCGTGGCGTGTGTGCCTGCATGTGTTAGACGGGGTGTACGTTGGTGCTGTTGTTGTTGGTAGGTTGGGCAAGTGTTTCCTGTGCAGATCAGGGCTGCCTGCTCTCCATGGTCACACTGGGGGTTGCTGAAGACAAAACATGTTTATTCCTCAGAACCGTTCATAAGCTCCTGTCAATTTTGACACACACCATCATCGTAGATAGAATTCCAATTATGAGCCTGGCAATGGCTGATTTCCCTGATAAGTCATATTTGGAAGTGAATCAGGCCAATGTTACTCATTTCCCAAATGCAATGATTTGAAAGGAAAAAAAAAAACAGGAAGGGAAGTAAATGTTGATCTTTGAAACTTAAAGTTAACTCTCTGTGTTCCGCTGGGAACTTTGGATGGCTCTCCTGCTTCTGCCTTGCAAAGCGAAGCGAGCCTCTCCAGGGATTGCTGTCTCATTTCCTATAGTTCCACTTGGACAAAGGAAACCTGGGCAAGGAGCTTCGAATCATTCAAAGACTATTTGCTGGGCCCTCTCTATGCGGCCAGCATTCTCTTAGGCATCTCCATGGGGGGATGGGGGATCAATGAGCAAAGCAGTGATTCCTGCCATCCAGGACCTCCCGTTCTGGCCAGTATTGGGTGTTTTCTATACCAGTGGTGAGAGCTCTTAGAAAAGCACTTCGTGGGCATAAGCCTATTCTAACAGTAATTCCTTCCCCCTTTTTCTATGTGTATGTGTACGCGGGTATACCTTTATTTCATAAGTCCATAAGACAAAAATCTCGAGAAGATTTTTTTTGCATGCTTGTTATAAACTCAGGTAGCAGAACTGACTGGGAGCTATTTAGAGTCATAATGCATCCCATTACTGTGACTGTTCATGTATTTCCAAGCAGAAATGTTAATGTGTTTGATAACAGGGTGCGCCCCAGACCCTGCTGAGGGTGTTACTTACTGTACAGTTTTTACATCTTAACATGGTTCTAAATGTGAAAAATTCTGAGTTCTAAAACACTTCTTCCCAGTGGGTTTTGAATATGGGCTTCTTGTCCAGCATCAGTTTTTTTTTCTAAGTGCAGGACCTGAGACCTAGATGGATTAATAAAGCAAACCAAGATCACAGAGCTAGTGAGTGATCTGAGTTTGAATCCGGTTGGAGATTCCCAAGGCCAGGATTTTACCCACCCTATTCTATTATACCTTAGTAACTAGCTGCCACGCGTTTAAACTGTAATTTGTACTTAGGAGTTATTGAGCATAGCCCTGGCCTGTGCGGCTCGGTCGATTGGGCACCATCCATGCACCTAAAGGTTGCCTGTCCATTCCCAGTCAGGGCACATGCCTGGGTTGCTGGCTCCATCCCCAGTAGGGGCCATGCAGGAGGCAGCAGATCGATGTTTCACTCTCACATCGATGTTTCTCTTTCTCCTTCTCCCTTCTTCTGTCTCTAAAATTAATTTTAAAAATTAAACATAGAATGCAGAGTCCTTACATTCTTTTTTTTAAAATATATTTTATTGATTTTTACAGAGAGGAAGAGAGAGGGATAGAGAGTTAGAAACATCGATGAGAGAGAATCATCGATCAGCTGCCTCCTGCACACCCCCTAGTGGGGATGTGCCCGCAACCAAGGTACATGCCCTTGACCGGAATCGAACCCGGAACCTTTCAGTCCACAGGCCGACGCTCTATCCATTGAGCCAAGCCGGTTTCGGCCTTACATTCTTATTTTCTGGTTATTCAGAACTGCTTTAGCCAGCTGTATGGCAAACCGTTTCATACCATGTGAAATCCTGGGTAATTTCATACCTACATCATTGATAGATATCGTCTGCCTGTTTCTAGTAACTCTTAATGGAGGTGTATCACACTGATACACCTTGTATAATATAAATAAACAAACATGCCCTGCCCAGAGAACTTTCCACTTTGATCTGAATAGACAAAGTAATTACATCGGGTTTTGTTTTGGTACTCCTAGAACCTGGTGACTAATCTCACCTCCTTTCTTGAAATGAAGTAATAGAGGCATTCGGCACCTTTGTGACTCAGTAACACTCAAGAAAGTCATGTTTCTTTGAGTGACAGAAATGTGGCTAATGAACCCCCAGGACTTTGAAATAGCTGCCATGCTCCTGCGTCTCGATGACTGTTTTTATTAATTACCTTGTCCTGCTCCCTTCCCCGGCCACTTCCCAAACAATTGCAAATTCAGAGTTAAATCTATTTTCTGAAGAGCGTCTCCGCAAGCATTTCCAATCATACCTGTTTCTCCTTTAAGGGAAATTGCTCCTGAATTATTCCAGTTTAGCCTTTAAGGATCTTGGATTGTAGCAAAGCCAAAAATACACATCAGGGGACCGCTTCTGATTACAAGGCAGGCTGAGTGTGGGGATGATCCGTATCAGGATGCCCACTGGGGCTTTGTGGCGTTTTATCTCTGTGCACACTCTTCCACATCCGACCCCAAACCACTGCATCGCCGAGCCTCTCCCCGGGAGCTGGCTGAGGAGCCTTCGTTACTCCTCAGTACACCTGCTCTTTGAAAGACCTTCCTGCCAGTCACCATGGTGAGGGCCTTGGGCCCAGCAGACTGAGTTCAAGCTCAAGGGCAGAGCAGTGTTGGAGTGATTGACTCACCACCTATCCCCTTACACCAAGCATGTCAAACTCATGGCCTCACGGGCTGCGTGCGTCAATTATTTGGCCTGTGTTAGCCTTTGAGTTTGACATGTTTGCCTTACACCACCATTGTCTACGTTTACTGTATCAGTACGCAGCTGGATGCAGAGGTAGAGCTTGGCCTTAGAGATGCACTCTCCAGAGATTTGGATATTGGCTTGGCCACTTTCTGGCTCTTAACCTTAGGGAAAATTACTAAATCTCTTCAAGAGTTATCCAACTTGGCCCTAGCCAGTTTGGCTCAGTGGATAGAGCATTGGCCTGCAGACTGAAGGGTCCCGGGTTCCATTCCGGTCAAGGGCACATGCCTGGGTTGTGGGCTCCATCCCCAGTAGCGGACGTGTAGGAGGCAGCTGATCAATCATTCTCTCTCATCATTGATGTTTCTATCTGTCTCTCCCTCTTCCTTCCATTCTGAAATCAATAAAAATATATATATATTTTAAAAAGTTACCCAAACTGGATAAATAAGGGTATATCAGAATAAATAAAAGAATGTATGCATAGTGCTTACAAGTAATCATTGCCGCCATGATTGTATTAATTATTCAAGTGTGTGTGTGGTTGGAGTGGTGGACAAACTGACAGTGACAGCGCTGGGTGTGAGCCCCAGACTCTGGGAGCCCAAATAAGAGCCCTGTTAGGTGACTTAGGTGAAGGGATTTTTAGGTGGGAACTGAAGGGTGAAGTCAGTTAGCTTGGTGGGGTGGGCTGGATTGGGAAGTTAGGTGCCCTAGTTGGACAGAAACGTCACAGGGAAGGGTAGGACTACTGAGGATCCCCTGGGTCAGAAGCAATATAAGCCCATATATCTCCTGTTGAATTAAAATGAAGTTGATTCCACAAATAAGTGAAGTCATGTGATATTTGTCTTTCTCAGTTTGGCTTATTCCACTGAGCATTACTTTTTCCAGGTCTATCCATGCAGTACCAAAGCATAAGAGATCCCTCTTTTTACGGTTGCATAGTATTCCATAGTGTAAATGCCCAACAGCTTTTTTATCCATTCTTCTACTGATGGCACTTGGGCTATTTCCAAATCTTAGCTATCTATATATATAAAAGCCTAAGCGACCGAACAACTGGTTGACCTGCCGCTATGATGCACACTGACCATCAGGGGGCAGATTCTCAATGTAGGAGCTGCCCCCTGGTGACCAGTATGCTCCCACAGCCAACCTCCTGCTGTCCCTTCCCCCGCTGGCCAACCTCCTTCAGCCCCGCCCCCCAGCCAACCTCCCTTGGCCCTGATCTCTGGCCACGCCAAGGGACCCCACCTGTGCACAAATTCGTGCACCAGACCTCTAGTTGTAAATAATGCTGCTATGAACATAGGGGTACATATATTCTTTCTAATTGGTGTTTTAGGGTTGTTAGGATACATTCCCAGAAGTGGGATCGCTGTGTCAAATGAAAGTTCCATTTTTAATTTTTGAGGAAACTCCATACTGTTTTCCATAGTGGCTGCACCAGTCTGCATTCCCACCAGCAGTGAACTAATGTTCCCTTTTCTCCACATCCTCACCAGCACTTGTTCTTTGTTGATTTTTTTGATGATGGCCTTTCTGACAGGTGTGATGTGCTATCTCATTGTGGTTTTAATTTGCATTTTTCTGAAGAATAGTGACTTCAATCATTTTTTCAGGTGTCTCTTAGACATTTGTGTGTCCTCTTTGGAGAAATGTCTATTCAGGTCTTCAGCCCATTTTTTAAATTGGAATCTAATGAAAAAAAATGAATTGACCAACAAAATAAGATCTGAATCAGGGAGGCATGTAACAGACTGACATACCTCAATGTGGGGTTGAGGGGAGGAGAAGAGATAAACTAAAGAACTTATATACTTACTAGAGGCCCGGTGCATGAAATTCATGCACTTGGATGGGTCCCTCAGCCCTGTCTGTGCCCTCTTGCAATCTGGGAGCCCTTGGGGGGTATCCGACTAATGGCGGGGAGTGGGCCTAAGCTGGCAGTCAGACATCCTTAGTGCTGCCACAGAGGTGGGAGAGGCTCCCGCCACCACTGCTGCACTCGCCAGCCGTGAGCCCAGCTTCTGGCTGAGCAGCACACCCCCTGTGGGAGCGCACTGACCACCAGGGGGCAGCTCCTGCAGTTGAGCATCTGCCCCCTGGTGGTCAGTGCACATCATGGCAACCGGTCCTTCTGCCGTTTGGTTGATTTGCGTATTAGCCTTTTATTATATAGGATATGCATAGACTATGGACACGGGCAATAGGGTGGTAAAGACCTAGGGGTGGGTGGATAGGGGCTGGGATGAGCGGGGAATGGGAATTATCTGTAGTACTATCAACAATAAAAATTTATTTGAAAATGAAAAAAAATAAAACAAAAATAAATAAAATAAAGGAGAAAAAAATAAAATGAAGTTGAAAACTATATTTAAAAGAGCCTTCCCTGTCCCATTCTGTCTGAAATATAACTGTCCCGTCTCTAATATTTCATGTCCTTCGATTATGCTTTTTGTCCTTCAAGATTACCATTATCTCACATGCTCTATTCTTGATCTCATTTATGACTTGTCTTTTACTAGACTGCAAATTCTACAAAGAACAATTATTTTTGGTTTCCTGTCTTCTTCACTATATATCCCCAGGTCTTAGACGACAGACTGCATACAGGAAGTGCTCAGTAAATATTTTGCGCAAACAAATGAATTAATAATTCACCTAAGTAATGGAGGAATTTACAAACGTAATATTAATTCTGCCAGATTTAGTACAAACAGCATTTTTCAATAAAGAGGCCAATGCGTTGCTTTCCTGCTCTCTCTTTCATCATGGTATTTTATAGTCCAGCTGGGTAGCTCAAGCATTGTTTCTATGTACTGAATGTAAAAGATGTTCTCTGAGTCAAGTGAACTTATTAAAACACTCTCTGGCCTGGCCGGTGTGGCTCAGTGGTTGAGCATTGACCTGTGAACCAAGAGGTCACGGTTCAATTCCCAGGTCAGGGCACATGCCTGGGTTGTGGACTTGATCCCCAATGGGGGAAGGGGGTGGGGGGCAGTGCAGGAGACAGCCCATCAATGATTCTCTCTCATCATTGATGGTTCTATATCTCTCTCTCCCTCTTCCTTCCTCTGAAATCAATAGGAATATATTTTTAAAAAATATTGAAACAACTCTGTGTGGAGGCTGCAGGCTCCTCTCTGTGGAGGCTCCCCCTTTAGTGGCAGGAAGCAGTGCAAGATGGGGATTCTGTGAGCTTCTAATCCAGTTGCAAACTTATGCTCATGCTTATGGCCCACAGTGCACCAGGGGTCTTTTTTCTAAATTTCTGCAAAAGGGATGCCAGCCAAACAGACGCCATCCCTGCCTCCAGGTCTCTGGAACAAGGTGGTTCAGAGCCTGTTCAGAAACACTTCAATGCCTAGCATTCCACGTGGCCCCAGACCTCCAGCGTTGACTGTCTGCCAACACTGGCAGAGAAGACGGTGCATGGGACCCTTTACCCTATGTGCATATTTGTTCTGCTCTTAGAAAAGACACAGAGAGAAAACCCATATGGCTTTTTATAAATCTTGCAACCAAGACCAAAAATAGTGTCTTTGGGATAATATGTGCCTGGGCTCTTTAATAGGGACAGTTTGATGCCATCTGAGAGCCCTTCACTGGGACACAGGATGCCACATAATTACACTCTATTACCGTTTATGGTATCAGCATCAAGTCATTCCACAAATATTTATTGAGCACCTACTGTTTGCTAAGCACTGTTACCTATGGATTTGTAGGTCTGAGCAAATAAATGCATGCTCCGAATCTTAGAACTAATGAGCTACAAGGGGGAGACAGATATTAAAAAAATAATCACAAGCCCTGACCGGTTTGGCTCAGTAGATAAAGCGTCGGCCTGCGGACTGAAGGGTCCCAGGTTCGATTCCAGGTCAAGGGCATGTACCTTGGTTGCGGGCACATCCCCAGTAGGAGGTGTGCAAGAGGCAGCTGATCGATGTTTCTCTCTCATTGATGTTTCTAGCTCTCCCTCTCCCTTCCTCTCTGTGAAAAATCAATAAAATATATTTTAAAAAGTAATCATGAGCCTGGCTAGTGAGGCTCAGTGGTTGAGCATCATCCTATGCACCAGGAGGTCACCGGTTCGATTCCCGGGTTGGGGCTCCATCCCCAGAGGGGGTGTGCAAGAGGCAGCCAATCGGTGTTTTCTATCTCTCTCTCTCCCTCTCCCTTCCTCTCTGAAATCAGTAAAAACATCTTTTAAGAATAAGGAGAAAAAACATCAGATGAAAACAGAGATAAGTCCTCTGAAATGAAGGAACGTGGTTCTCTGGGCACACGTATACGGAGGAAGCTGTCCTGTGCAGTGGTGGACTCTTCCCTAAGGTAATACCTGTGAGCTGAGAAGCCATCACCAGGTGAACCAGGATGTAGGGAGGAAAAGAGAGAGCATTCCCAACGGAGGCAATCCCATGTGCTGGAGGCGATCAGAGCAGCGGAGGGAGGCTTGTGTAACCTGAAGATGGTGAACTAGGGGTGGAATCTTTGAGTGACAGTGGAAAGCTAGGCAAGGCTCCCCTGGAGATCTGGTTTCTTCCGTCTCTGCTACAAAGTGGCCAAAAGAGAAAGTCACATGGCTTCTCTTGGCCACACGTCTTCACTTACTACTACTATAGTGAGTTACAGAACTACACTGAGTGGCCAGATTATTATGATCTCTGAACGCATAATAATCTGGCCACTCAGTGTGCAATATATATATGAGGCCCAGTGCATGAATTTGTGCATGGGTGGGGTCCAGCCAGCCTGGCCAGGGGGAGGGGACATGGGCGGTTGGCTGGCCTGCCTGCTGGTCAAACTCCTGGTCGAGGGGCAATTTGCATATTAGCCTTTTATTATATAGGATATACACTGAGTGGCCAGATTATTATGCGTTTAGAGATCATAATAATCTGGCCACTCAGTGTATATTAAAGACACCAATCCCTATGGAATAGGGATGGGGAAAAGCCATATTTAAAAATGTGTGTAACATCTCTCAATTTTTGGTCCGGGTTCCTTTTCTCTTGCTCTGTAGTTGTGTGATCCTCAGCTCCCCTGACTGCTGAATGTGGGGAAAACTGGTTCGCTATCCAGGTGGTCAGAGATCTGTCACAAATCCTCTCTCTTTCTCTTACATAAACTCCTCTGCTCCGTTCCCCTCGTCTTCCCTCCTACCTGGGCCTGAGCAGTTCCTTATTTGGATATTACTTTCTCGCTGGTGATGCCACATCTATTTATAATCCTCTCCCTCCAAGGCACTGACTCATTTTCTCTCTTTAAATTTGACCTTCTAACCTCCCCTCTTGCCTGTAACTTGGAAATCGTCTGGGTGGTGCTTAGTATGAAGGACACGGGATGCCAAATAATTACACTCTATTACCGTTTACGGTGTCAGCAGCCGGTAAGAAAATTGCACTTGACATGCCATTATTTTTGCTGGCCGTTTGCATGTGAAGAGCACTGGGCGACGCAGCCACAGCCAAATTGTACCTTCGGCCACGCGAGAACAATTCACTGTTGGGTTTGTGAGGCTTCTGCCTGCTCCGATGGAGCCTTGTGCACCAACAGTTTGGCAGGAATGCAAGTCAGCATCGTGTGTCTCAATCTGGCCCGGCAACTGGGGTTGTCTGCCTCTTGCCGACGTCCCCACTTAAAAACAGCAGGCATCCCGGAGCTGCTGGAAATCTTTTGATGCTGATATAAATAAATGGAATAATATTAGCCTTGTAAGTCAGCAGAAATACACACACACACACACACACACATGTATGCGTGCACACACTCAGTCTGTTAGCTGAGTTCCTACATAAGTACCTCCCCGGTCATCGCCTAATCAGGTCTTTCTGCAGCTCAGACCCTCACCCTGTTCACCTCATTCCCTACCACGGACCAGGTGAGAGTGTAGATAACCTGCGCTTACCTCTGTAGATGCCCTGAGAACGAAATCCATGCAGACTTCTTGGAAGAAGTCTTGCATTTTTTTAAATTTTTTTTTGGCCAGGTCTCTTAGAGTCATCATCTTGAGGCAGATGTTTTTCCAACTTGAAGCAAAATGAGAGTCCTATGTTTATGGGGGGTTATGTAACCTTATTTTAGGGATCAATGGCAATAAGGTAGTCAGTAGGAAGAAGGCAGAAGGAAATAGAGGACTGCTTCCTATCACAAGTTGGAAGCCGAAGCTCACAGGGAAGAACTGGGGAGGCCAGTGCTGCGCATCTTGAAAGACTTCTGTTGTGAAGTCACATGGCAGATTAGTGTGAATTATTGCACATTATTAAGATTTATGATAATTATGATTCAGATGGCAACTGAATAAGTATCAGAAGCAAGTTATAACATGTATATAGATGTGATTTAAAAATGCAAGAAAGATATGGACCGAGTACCTGGCACATATCTATTAAGATATGTATGTACACATGAAAAATTATATATATTCAGATATTCACAGAAATAATGAACCTCCATGTACCCCTCACTAAGATTGTCCATATTCAACAATTTTTACTATTCTGCTATTTTTAATTACACCCACACACATGTAGTGCCAAATCTCCTGATTCTTAAAAATTAATGTAAGCAGAATCCTAATTATATCTATAACCACTACATACTGATTTTGGTGTAAAAATATCCCCAATTGAAAAGAACAAAGATCATAAAAAATCTCAAAGGCGTGATTATATCTAATGAATAAATGATATTCACTTAACCCGCATTAAAAACAAAATAAGGAGTTAATTCCTGATATCGATTCATATTAATAACTGTACCACAAATCAATAAAGGGGAACCTGTAAGAAAATACATGAATCTATTAAAACTTTTTTCCAATATATGTGATTAGATTAGCAGGTCTTTTCTCTTGATCGTTTTTTTTTTGCCATTTATTTTCTAGAATAGGCTATAATTTCATTCAAAAACATAAGATGAGAGTAAAATAAATGACAGTGGTATATTGTTCAATTTTCTTAAAATCAATGCCATCTGCATGGCAAATTCGTGGGGCCCATTATTTAATGTGAAACTCATTTGGCAAATAGAATATTTTTCTAAAAAAAACGACATCTGTAATATGTAGTTGGAAGGCTAACCCCAACAATTAATAAATTGAAGTGCTAGAACGTTTCATCATTTCTATGAGATTATGAAGAGGGAGAGAACGGCCACAGCCCTGCTGCACCGCTAAAGGCATGTTGAACGACTTTCATCATCATGGGGTTGGCCACGTAGTAACCAGAAGTGAAGATTTTATTTTTTGCCTGGAAACTATCTTTGGAAACTTGAAGTAATCTCGTTATCCTGCATGTTGCTTGTAACCTTTCAATGAGAAAGTTATTTATGGAATTACGTTATTGTAGAAAGATACAAGTTTTACAGTATTGGCTGGGCTCATGCATGTTTTCAAAACAGTCATTTCTTTTACATGTCAGCAGTTTTTATCTATACATAGCATTTCCGTTGCACTTATTTTTCTTATATATTGTTATTGATTTCAGAGAGGAAGAGAGAGGGGAGAGAGAGAGAGAGAGAGAAACATCAATGATGAGAGAATCATTGATCGGCTGCCGCCTGCACGCCACATACCAGGGATCCAGCCCACAACCTGGGCAGGTGCCCTTGACCAGAATGGAACCCAGGACCCTTCAGTCCACAGGCCGATGCTCTATCCACTGAGCCAAACCAGCTAGAGCTCATTTTACTTAAATTTACCCCCATACCTACCCACACACCCACTCACCTTGGCATCACGTGGTCATGTAGCCTCTTGTTTCCAGCTAAATCTGTGTGTATTTTGCATACAGTGCAGACAGTCTTGTCAACATTCAAAGATCTAGATCTTCAGTAAAGATGTGACATCTTTTCTCATCAGCACTGGCTTCCTCACCTCACATTTCAGAACGTGTTGATGTTACTCTCGAGGAGAAGTACAGTACACTCTGTGTACTATTCAAAGGGAGGGTCTGCACACCAGCAGCAGCAGCACCTGGCAAGCAGTTAGAAATGCAGAATTTCTCCCTAACTGGTTTGGCTCAGTGGATAGAGCTTCGGCCTGCGGACTGAAGGATCCCAGGTTCGATTCCGGTCAAGGTCATGTACCTTAGTTGGGGGCACATCCCCAGTAGGGAGTGTTCAGGAGGCAGCTGATCGATGTTTCTCTCTCATCGATGTTTCTATCTCTCTATCCTCTCCCTTCCTCTCTGTAAAAAATCAATAAAGTATATTTTTAAAAAAATGCAGAATTTTGTTCACTCCCCACGTCCCAACTGACTGAATCAGAAGCTGCATTTTAATAATATCTCCAGGTAATGCCTGTACGTATTAAAGCATTGAAATAAAAACGTACATTTTTGAAGAAATCATTCTATCGCCAGTGAATTCCAGGAGGGCTTGAAGCGTGCTTCTTGCTCTCTGGATCCGGGCTGAGTGTGTTTTGAAAACCACTCAAAGGAAAGGGTCATGGGCCCTGGTGTTTGGAAGAGCCCCGGGCAAGGTTTTTGGCAGATGCCAAGCTGCTTATCTCATTTGAACCCCGTGTGGCAGGTGCAGGGCACCACAGGCTGTGACATCAATTTGCAGAGGGAACTCCCGTCTATTGCAGGCGATGGTGGTGGAGGCAAGTTAGCTCACGGGAACGGTTCCCTGCTCAGATCCATGAACTTCCTTTTTTTTTTTTCTTTCTCCTGCATGCATTTACCACAGGGGGCAGGTATGCTCTGAAATTTGAAAAGTATCAGATGTCACTGGTGCCCTAGCTGGTTTGGCTCAGTGGATAGAGTGTCGGTCTGTGGACTGAAGGGTCCAGGGTTTGATTCTGGACAAAATGGGGCGTGCAGGAGGCAGCCAATCAATGATTCTCTCGTCATTGATGTTTCTACCTCTATCTCCCTCTCCCTTCCTCTCTGAAATCAATAATATATATATATATATATATATATATATTTATATATATATATAAATATATTTATTTAAAAATGTCACTGTACTTCTGCAGGAGACAGTAGTGGAATCCAGATGAGCCTGATCCAAGGGCTGAGGAATACTGGGGGAACAGCAGGGAATAAAACACGAGCTGCATATATTTGTTTCTCTCTAATCCTAAAAAGCCCACTTGCATGGCATAGATATTTATTGCCTTGAATGTAGAGTGAAGACCATGAAATTGATGACATTTTCCAGGGACATTAAAGGGATGGGTGGGGGGAGAAAGGAGGTCTTAAGTAACCAAAATAAACTGATTATATCCATTATATGTTTACTATACAGTGGATACCTTATCACGTTTGCTTGTTCAATTCTCCTAGCAATCCTCTGATTAGTGTTATTCCTATGGCCTGATCAGGAGAGAGTCCCTGGAAGGAAGAGTCATTTGCATTAGAGATTACAGGAAAACAGTGCATAAGAGGTGAAGCCAGGGGTCAAACCTGGGTGTGGGGATCCCAGAGCCTGTTCCAGTAACCATGGCAACACCTCATCTCCTTGGAACCCCGTGTCGGCGGTGCTCAGTGAGCTGGGCTGCCACCCCAACTTGCAGATAAGAAAAGTAGGACTCACTGAAGTGACCCAGGGTCTGGTCTTTGACTAGAGTGTGTATGGTCCGGTGAGATCTACTCAAGCTGTCTGTCTAATGGCGAGGCCGCTGCCGTGATTCCTTCGCCTGCTCCTCAGAGTCAGGGGTGGACGGAATCCCTTTGACAGAAGGAAAATGTCTCTGAGACGTCTGCCTGTGGTGACCTTATCTCTGGGGGATGAAACTCTCACAGTCTGGGCCTGAGCCGGGCCAGTGCCATGGAGAAAGTGATTATTTGTGGAGTGGACTCTAATTCAGGGGCTGGCACAGTATCTGTCTCCTTTGCTCTCTCATGTTAAAGTACATCTTTAAAATCAATCTGATGATGAAGTACGAGAAAAATGACGCCGAAGAAGGGACAGCAGGAGGAGAATTTTTTAAATCCTCACCCCAGGATATTTTTTCCATTGATTTCTAGAGAAAGTGGAAGGGAGCGGGCGGGGGTTGGTGTTGTTGGGGAGGAGAGAGAGAGAGACAGAGACAGAGACAGAGAGAGAGAGAGAGAGAGAGAGAGAGAGAGAGAGAGAAACATCTATGTGAGAGAGACACGTCGATTGGTTGCTCCCTGCCGGGGCTGGGGAACCTGGACACATGGAAACTGAGCTGGTGGACCTGTAACCGAGGTATGAGCCCTTGACCGGGAATCGAACCCGTGACCCTTTGGTCTGTGGGCCGACGCTCTAACCACTGAACCAAACCGGCCAAGGCGAGGAGAATGTTGTTATGGAGTACCCCAGGCGCCTTGCTCTGTGCTTTCTACACATTCACGGAGTTATCGTCTCCATTTTGCAGACAGGAAAATGGACACGTTGGATCCAAGTACATGCTCACTGGTTAGGTGACTAGGGGCAGGTGGTTCTGGCTTTTCTCTGAGTTGAGTAGAATTCTTTACCCAGAGCGGTGGCATTCACTTAGTTCCGGGAGCTTCGGCCACACCTGGGCGGTTTTGTGGGCTCCTCTTAAACGGACAATCACCAGAACAGCAGGAAGGAGGGTGGCAGAGTTGAGTGGAATGAGCCAGAAGTCCCCTGCACACACACAGGAACGTAAAGAAGGCAGAAAGCTTGCACTGTCTGGTTTCTCGAACTCATTGTGTTAATGCTGACTTATTTGGTGCCAGGTGCCAGGACACGGGGCAGCTGAGCTGGGGGGCAGCGTCCCAGCGTCACTCCGCTCCCTGCAGTGCCTTCCCTGTGCCTCTGCCAAATCCCAGAGTCCTTTCCCAAATGGATACGTGCCTCTCTGCTGCCGCTCCTCCTTCCTAGCTCTTACCATGGTGCCCTTCCTCGGACAGTGTTGGTCATGCCCTTCGCCACAGAGTAACCCCAGCCCCTTTCTTTAGCAGGTTCTCCAGGGAAATGTGATTTGGTGAAGGAGCGAACGTGGCCATTACAAATGACTAAATCCTGTAACTCCTCAAAACAAGCCCGACTCCCTAGCCCCTCAGAGCCTTGATTTGGGAGGTGGCAGGGCTATTTATAGTGGAGTTTTCTTTGCTTTTATATTTTTGAATGTGCTTCTGGGAAGCTGAAAGTATAAATACATGTCTCATTGCAGCTTGCCTTTTGTCTTGCTCTTGTGTGCCTGTGTGCGTGCGTGCGTGTGTGTGTGTGTGTGTGTGTGTGTGTCCTATTATTTCTCCCTTAGAGCAGTGTTGTTTTGACAGGACTCATCCTCTGATTATGTCCCTGCCTTTGCAGGAACATTTATAATCAGCCTCGCGAGGTGTTTTCCGAAATCATTAGACATTTGCAATGGCTGGTCCTATTGATCACGGCCACTGTTTCTCTTATCTCCTCTGCTCTTCCTGTCATCAGACTCCTCCCGTAAAGGTCTTGTGTTTTTTTTTACAGCTGAAACCACCGTCCACAGCCCGACTAGTCCTTGGGGAAAGCATTGCAAGGGTCCCAGCTTCTCCTCCACCCCACAGGTTAGAGCAGTGGTCGGCAAACTCATTAGTCAACAGAGCCAAATATCAACAGTACAACGATTGAAATTTCTTTTGAGAGCCAAATTTTTTAAACTTAAACTTCTTCTAATGCCACTTCTTCAAAATAGACTCGCCCAGGCCATGGTATTTTGTGGAAGAGCCACACTCAAGGGGCCAAAGAGCCGCATGTGGCTCGCGAGCCGCAGTTTGCCGACCACGGGGTTAGAGGAGACAAGCAGAAAGAAGCTGGGAGTCCAGATAAAAACACTGAGAGCCCGGCGGGCGTGGCTCAGTGGTTGAGTGTCGACCTATGAACCAGGAGGTCATGGTTCGATTCCCAGTCAAGGCACATGCCCGGGTTGTGGACTTGATCCCCAGTGTGGGGCGTGCAGGAGGCAGCCGATCAGTGATTCTCTCTCATCATTAATGTTTCTATCTCTCTCTCCCTCTCCCTTCCTCTCTGAAATCAATAAAAATATATTTAAAAAAGATACAAGACAGACAGGCTCACCCCCAACCCCCAACCCCAAATAAAAATAAAAAAAAGAATGAGATGGTGAGGCAGACAGGATGGAAGAGACACGAATGATAGGGCCAAGCAACAAGTAGTAGAGAGTAAGACAGAAATGCGGAATTACAGAAAGTCACGTTACAAATGATACAACATAAGAAAGGAGCCTTGACCCAGAAAACATAGTAAGTGTGAGGCTTTCACAGGAGCACAGAACTAAAAAAGCACACCGAGGATCAGAAGCCATGAGAGAGATTAAAAAAACACAGAAAAGCCACATGGAGTGGATTTGGGGTCCATGCAGAGATTTTCATGAGCCCCAAACTAATTTGTTTTAGGCCTGGATGGATGGGCCGATGCACATGTTTAGGACATTTCTGATCACACAGGCCTGCTTTTTTGAAAGTGGGTGTATCTGATTCTGACAGATGGTCTTTGCTGAATACATGTGGCTGGCAGGGCCAGGCTGGCAGTCGGGACAATTTGAGAGAACCAACAACCATGATGACCTTTCTTCTTTCTAAAATTTTAAAGAAACACAGCTTGGCTGTTAAAGTTATATACTTCTCTTACAACTAGTGCTAGAAACTAGATCATAGTCCTTTTCCTTCCAATCATATATGGAGCATAATAATTTAGCCTACCATCCCGGGCTTGTGCCCTGACTGGGAATCGAACCAGCAATCTCCTGGTGCATGGGACAACACTCAACCAACTGAGCCACACGGGCCAGGGTTACTAATGATCCTTTAAATGAAATCATCACACAGTTCATACTATGTGCCACGGCCCTAAACTTACTTAGTAAACTGTGTTAGTTTGCTGAGGAGGTGGGGAAGTGGGAAAGGATTATGAGTAAGCCCTTGGACAATTTACGTCCTCTCAAACTCTATAAAAATTATGGAGCGGGCTTTTGAAACAGTAGAAGAAACCAACCACGTTATTAGAATTTATATTTCTAGTATGAAAAATGTAGTCTATGCAATTAAGTTTAAATAATTTAAAATGGTCATACAGAAGGCTCCAGGTTGTTTTCTATTTTTGTCCTTTGAATTCATCTGTGTTCTAATGGATTAAGAAAGAGTTGGCAAGTTGAATATGTATAGGCAGGACCAAGGGAATTAAGACTTTCTAAATAACCTAGTGCTTTTCAGGTTATTAAAAATCTTACTTAGCCTTCACTTGAATCATGAGATAAGGCTACTAACATCACCTCTATGTCCCCTTAACAGATGAACTCAGGTGCAGAGAGTCAGTCACTGCCCCAGAATGACCAGGACAGGAACAGGGCCTAAAGCAGAAGGAGATCATTTCAAAACCTACTCTGCTTTCTGCCTTCTCTCTTCCTTTATTGGGCTCTTCCTTCTGTTCTTTGCCCATGGGTATGTTCTTATATGTTCTTGGATGAATACCACGGCAAATCTTATTTCTTTTAAAATTTTTATTTCTTGATTTTAGAGAGAGAAAGGAAGGGAGAAAGAGGGAAACATCAGTTTGTCATTCCACTTACTTGTGCACTCATTGATTGCTTTCTGTTTGTACTCTGACCAGAGATCGAACCTTCAACCTTGACTTATCGGGATGACACTCTAATCAACTGAGCTACCCGGCCAGGGCTGGCATAGCTTATTTAATGCTCACAAAATCCATATGAGATGCGCACTGTAATATATTTCAATTTATAGACATACACAGATTTAATGATGCTATGTAATTTGCCTAAGGTCAGCCAGCTGAAAGTTGCTGAATCAGATCTCAAACATCAATATCGTTGCCATTAGATTTTGCCCCTAAACTTTCCTAACATATAGTGTCTCATAAAAGAGTTGAAGTTCATGGGTAAAGTATTCACATTATAATATTTTATCAAACAGACACACACGAGAGAATTTAGAAACCAATAGGACATTCCACAGATGAATCACTCTTTTACTTTCAAAATCAATACGATTAACTTGTTATTCTGAAGGGCTGACAAATTATTGGACAAAAGTAGATGAATATATTTATTCAGCAGGATTTATTGGGGACATACTGTGTGCCGGAGCCTTTGCTGCGATAAGCAAGGACTCTGGGTGACATAAACATTCACCGTGAAGAAACAAGGTATAAATATGCCATTGTGGGGTGGCATTCACTCTTTAAAATAAATTGACCTATTTTTTATTATTTTAAAAAATATATATTTTTTTATTTCAGAGAGGAAAGGAGAGGGAGAGATGGAAACATCATTGACGACAGAGAATCACTGATCGGCTGCCTCCTGCACACCCCACACTGGGGATCGAGCCCAAAACCTGAGCAGGTGCCCTGACTGGGAATCAAACCATGAACTCCTGGTTCATAGGTCGATGCTCAACCACTGAGCCACACCGGTTGGGCAGTAAGTTTGCCTATTTTCTAAAAAAATAATATCCACTCATCTTCACAGCAACATTGCTTCCAGATCACCTGCATTACCCAGATTTCACATCACCCCTGGAACAGAACTGACAATAAAACCAGCTTGACATAGGAAGGGTTTCTCTCCTCATGACTCTTAACAGAACACATAGCTGGAAGCTAGTGCAACTTTCCAGACAGCAAGAGAGAGCATCACTATGTAAATCATTATCGCTGACAAGGTAAGCCTGCAGTCAAAAGCAGAATGTATAGCTTGTGTGTTTACCTCGGGCTATTTGTCTCCACGGGGCAACTTTTTGAAAAGAAATCTTTGCAGCAGGCTGATGCTCACACACATCCACACAAACACACACACAGTATTTTGCGCCTGTCGCTGTGGATTTAACTGAATTCCAAGGTTTAAATTATCCTCAGAAATGTTGATATCCAACTCTCCATCCTAACCCAGAAATTCCAATTCAACAAGATGAAGTGAAAATTCCATCCAGACCTTATTAAATATTGTTATTTGATAAGGCCTAAGTATTTTCTTTTTAAAATTTTCTTTTATTGATTTCAGAGAGAAAGGAAGGAGAGAAACAGCAATGATGAGAGAGAATCATTGATTGGCTGCCTCCTGCACGCCCCCTACTGGGGATCAAGCCTGCAAACTGGGCATGTGCCCTTGACCAGAATCGAACCTGGGACCGTTCAGTCCATAGGCTGACACTCTGTCCACTGAGCAAAACTGGCTAGGGCCTAAGTGAATTCTTTAAGCATAGGGTTGGGGCCAGGTAACTGAGTTAATCTCCATGTAGGTGGTCACATCTGCTGTCCAATCTAATGTTCTCTGTTTGATCCAAGTCATTATTCTAAATTTCAAAACTGGACATATTCCCCTGCATGTAAAATATGTGTGTTTCTTTGTTGCTTATATTGATGACTCCAAAATCATTCCCTAGTCTCAGTGAACAGCAGTTACCATTATGTGACCTTGGGGGAGTCATTTAACCTTCCAGGGTCATTGAAAACATTAAATGAGTTGATAGGAAATGGACTGTACTTAGAATAGTGCACAGTGTTACCATGCAATTGTTAACTATAATAACGATTATAAAAATAATAATTGTCATTCACCAGCCCCTGGCCCACCCAAAGCCTTCACCACACTGTTGTGTATGTCCATGGGTTATGCCTATCTATCTATCTATCTATCTATCTATCTATCTATCTATCTGAGGCTAATATGCTAAGTGTCCAACTGTCTGACTGGTCACTATGATGTGCACTGACCACAGGGGGCAGACGCTCAACGCAGGAGCTGCCGAGCTGCAGTGACTTGGCAGAGGCGGTTCTCAGGTGACACACCCCAAAACCAGAGAGGAGGGAGCCCGATTCCTCGTGGGGCCTCATGATTCCACCTTCGGCTGGGGTTATGTTGTTGCTGGGGCACTGTCCACCCCAAATCTGATTTACTACACACTTGAGTTTGTGTTCCACACCCTATACGACAGCAACTTGCAGAGTGCCCTCTCACACTCTGGGACCCCTCGGGGGATGTCAGAGAGCCAGTTTCAGACACCAGGGAGGGGCCTTGGGAGGTTGGCTCCAGAGCGTGTCTGGCCCATCCTGCCCCACTGGCCACCTTCTAATTAATTTCCTTTCAATGTGCACAAATCCATGCACCAGGTCACTAGTATGTATATAAGTTCTTTGGTTAATCTCTTCCCACTTCTTCCCTCCCCCGTCTTTGAAATCTGTCAGTCTGCTCCACATCTCCATACCTCTGGACCTCCTTTGTCTGTCAGTTTATTATGTTCGTTAGGTTTCACTTACAAGTGAGATTATGTGATATCTCTCTTTCTCTGACTGGCTTGTTTCACTCAGCACACTACCCTCCAGGTCCATGCACGCTGCCACAAAGGGTAGGAAATCCTTCTTTTTCTACAGCTGCCTTTGTCTTTTGAAAATTATTTTAGAAATGAAATTACCACCGTACCATACATTTAGGTTTAAAATAATGTCCTTACTTCCTGGCCATCATCGTATCTAGGTCCGTGTTTGTGGGATAATTTCGAATTTTAGAATGAAAGCTGCTACGGCTTTCGGAAATATAGTAATCGATTAATATTCCATGACTTCATATTTTCCCAAGTAACACCTTATGCAGATAAGCATTCTGAAATGGGCTGCGTTCTGTCCCCCAGGACTGTGCTAATGCTCCTTTAAGAAGGGAAAATGCTAGAGCATGCCTTTGCTCACTTGGTGAGCCAGGTTGCCAGGCATTTTTAGTGCAGCCATCCTCTGATGGAGGCACAAATTGCCCCCGTGTGCCGTATTTGCCTCTCCCCGCGGTGGCAGCAAAGAACTCTGTTGTGCAATTAGCAGGCCTGGTTCTTCCACTCTGGATTCCACCGCAGCCCTGATGCTCTTATTTTTATCTCTGCTCCTGGGGATTGGGTTGGATGATCTGTCAGGTCCCTTCTTGCTCAGATATTCTGAACTAAGAAATAGAGAACATACTGGTCAACATTTCCAGAGGCCTTGTGTTTTGATGAATTTATCTGCAAGGATGGATTAGGTTTATTTTCCTTTGTCTCCAGGCAAAGGAGACATATGTCTTTAAAGCTGCCTGCCCGGCCTATCTTTTCAGCATGATTAAAGAACACAGGAAACTTTCGAGTAGGATTAGGATCAGTCGGAGCCATCTGAAGATTTTCTGAATTCGTTTTGGAGGTTTAGTGGATGAGAGGACCAAGCGTGAATGGATTATATCTACCATGTTGGGCAGGAAAGATGAAAGCTTGTGAGATTGAAAACACTTTTACCTCCATCTTTCCTTCTTTTTTAAATATATTTTATTGATTTCAGAGAGGAGAGGGAGAGAGAGAGAGACACATCAATGATGAGAGAGAATTATTGATTGGCTGCCCCCTGCATGCCCCCCACTGGGGATGGAGTCCACAGCCCAAGCATGTGCCCTGACCAGGAATTGAACCGTGACCTTCTGGTTCGTAGGTTGACGCTCAACCACTGAGCCAGGCCATATTTCTTTTTCACACATCTGTTAATTTTGATTGAACAAGAATGAGAAAATATATTATTAAATATTGTAGAGACTCTGTCTGCCTAGAGCAGTGATGGTGAACCTATGACACGCGTGTCAGCACTGACACGCGTAGCCATTTCTGATGACACACAGCCGCTGGGATGGCCTCATGCCGAGGATGAAACATTTGCTGCTCCTGAGGATGAAACATTTGCGAAATAATGTTTTTTCCTCAAAGTGACACACTACCCGAGTTATGCTCAGTTTTTTGGTGAAGTTTGACACACCAAGCTCAAAAGGTTGCCCATCACTGGCCTAGAAGAAGCTGTTCTGTTTCAATTTATCTGAATGATGCCTGAGACAATGATAAGGTAAAAGGAATATCAAAACCACAGCACAAGCCCATCTTCGTTCTTAGAATTATATGATCTTTTGTGGGGGGAAAGGAGTTGTCTTGCATAATCTCTTTTAAAAAAGTGTTTTGAGTAGTTTTCGTGTTGTGTTTTTTCTTTCCTCCTTTCGTAGAGCTGTGGGCAGGCTCAGTGCTGGGACGGGATGTCATTCATGATCGTCTTTCACAGGAAGTGCTTGCTGTGTCTTACAGAGCAGAGCCTCTTCTGTGTATGACTACTAGGCCTGCTGCCCCTTTGATAAACTTCACCCACGGTGCCTTGTCTAGGAACAAGAAGGCCAGTGTGATTTCACACAAGTAATCACCTTTTGTGAAGCTTGATTCATTTTTAAAAATCTGCCCTTGGACCTGGAGTTAGCCTTCCAACAGATCTGTTTGCTGCAAGGAACCTTGGACTTCCCTGAGACTGTGGAAGGAGATAGGAAGGGGCTGTGATATCCTGCTGCTTTTCCCTATGGATGGTTCCAAAGTGCAGAGCAACACTGATCGCAGGAGGAGGGAGGGAGGGAGGGAGGGAGAGAGGGAGGGAGGGAGAGAGAGAGAGAGAGAGAGAGAGAGAGAGAGAGAGAGAGAGAGAGAGAGAGAGGGAAGATAGATAGAGATAGATACCAAAGGAAGCAAAACTCCTAAGTTTTCTGACTTAGGTAAAATGTTGAAAGGCCTCGATCACCACCTCACTCTCTAATGTGTGTTGCTTTGGGCAGAATTCTTAGTCTCTCAGAAACTCTATCATGCTCATCTGCAAAATAGATGACGATATATCCTCCATCTGCCTGCAAGTGTTATAAGTAGCAAGCAAGTGAAATATGTGAAGCATCTTGTACACTTCCCCAGCGCTTACAGGAGTTCGAAGTCATGTCATTGCCCGTCTAAATCGAGGCTTTCCACATTTGCATGAGGTGCTCTGAGCAAGTGGGAGGCTATGATCACCAGCCCTCCTGCTCCGTTGGGTTTCTGTCGGGAAATGAGTGCGGAAGTTAACACAATCTGTAGTACAGACGAGCACACGGAAGTCCTCACCCTCCGCCAGGCAGATGGCGGTGCCTTAATCGATGTGTGTTCCCTTCCCTCCCGCCCCTGCTTACCCAAAGCGACTCAGCGATGCTAACTCTGGCTGGCCGTGGGAAATTGGAAACCTGAACCTGCCAAGTCGGTTTAGGCCATGCATATGGGATTGTATATGAGTACTGTTCGTGAAGGCATATTATTGGTGAAGTCTCAGAGGCCACGCGTCAAATCCTGACTCTGTTTAAGATTATTCAGCTACTGTGCACCTTCATGCCTGACTCAGCTTTCCCTATCTGTAAAATGGGAATAGCTTCCACGTTATCAGGATGTTAAGAGAAATGGAGCTAAAATAGGTGAATTACTTGCTAAAGGATCTAGCCAATGATAGGTAAATTCATACACATAATGCATGGCATTCGGGGTTCGTGGCCCTCCGCCTAATCTGTTATAACAATAGCTAGCAACCCCCCACACAGTGGGAACTTAATGACAACTTCTGCGCTGTGCCAAACACCGTGCTAAGGAGACATCGAACTTGTGTCTCCTTATCTTTAAAATGGGAACATACTATTACCTACCGGTTAATCTTCTAATAAAGGGGTTGCATGCACTACTCATAGTCAGAGATCCAGCATTCTGAGGTGTAGGGGTTGGACCCATGCCTGCCTGTCTCTGGAGAGCTGGCTTCTACATGGCATGTGCCATTTACTTTTCTCAGGGCATGAGAAGAAGAGTGCAGGGGCCTGCATTCTGGGTTGTCCCAAAGGCAAAACACATTCCCTTGGACAAATCACGTAGTATCATTAGGGTCCTAAGGGTTAACCCAGGCAGCAAAGAAAAGTGTACCCTTCGCAGAACCTCAAAGGATTATGGGAAAGTCTCAGTTAATGTTTACAGAGTGCTTATTGGTTTGCACAGGAATAGAAAAGAAGGAATAGGCACAAGCCCGTGCTTTTCATTCCCTGGGCTCTAATGCCACCCGTTCCAGTCATTTCCATCCCCTGCAGAATCAGTCCTAGGAGCTGAGGGTGGGGGTCTGAACTCGCTGCTGCTTAGTAGCTACCGGAGCTGGAGCTTGGGCCCCACCAGCCCATCTCGGAACAGGATGTGCCAAGAGGTTGGAATGGGGCCCTTGGCACTGGTGTTCTCTCCGGATGTGTCTATGGCTCTCCCGGGGCGGGAGGCTCTGCCTTCTCTAAGGCATCTGGTGAATTTGCTGGGGATCTCAGCATCTCCCCACATCTTGGGAATGAGTTCACCTTTCCATCAAAGCTGGCCGCCCAGACTCCAGCAGCAGCACTTTGCCACCCATCATCCTCCCTGTGTAGGGAAATCCATTTCAATCCATCATGGTATTGATGGATCTGGAATATTTGGAATCATCTTTGTCTAAACACAGGAATGCATCAGAGCACTCTCTCTCTTCCCCCTCTGCTCCCCTCCCCCACAGATATGCAGCTCCTAAACTCTAAGGGACCCCAACTGGGCAGCTCATGCCAGTCTAACCCCCTGAACCTGACTCCGAGGCCCCCCTTTTCTCTGATTTCAGTGAGCCAGAGCGGCCCCGCCATGGCTCTCCTGTTGCTTCCTCATCCTAAGCCCTTGTTTCACTATCCCCAGCTTCAATAAACATACTCTCAAAATAAATAAAACATTAAAAAAAATAAAAACAACAGTGCATCAATAGCATGTAGCATCCCCGGTCGGAAGAGTATGAATGTGTGAAAGCATGGTTTCGGGGTCCCTCTCATTTTTCTCCGGTCTGATGTATCATTCTTCCTGACTTTGGTGTTAGGATTAGTGTCTGTTCCAATTCGCCCCCCAGGGTTGGCAGAAGTGTGCGGATTCTTGCAGGGCTCCCATAACCAAAGGAACTGGTCTGTGAGCCCAGATACCGACGGAAGCAAAATTGCTAGAGTGTTTTTAGGAGCTCTCTCCAAGTCTTATCTAAACTCTGACCCTCTTATTCTTTTTCTTGCCAAAAAAAAGGGCAATTCCTTTTGGAATTTAATTATATTGATGCAGCGATCTCAAATGTGAATATCACTGGCCTCAGCAGCTTTTCTTTGTCGCTACTCAGCCTAAAATTGGGATTTCCTGGATAACATTTCACAATTTTAAAGGGGCTTGAGCCACAGCATTAAACATTGCCGGCAAATGTTCTCCCGGCAGCCTTTGGTTTCATAGTTGGATTAACAACAAAATATTTTTAAAATATCCAATCTGAACCGAAAACTTCCCATCTAAATGTTAAAACAAACACAATAAGCTGGTTTTTAGCTGTAATTCAGTCTTTGTATTTATTTATGTATTTATTTATTTATTTATTTATTTCAGAGAGCAAGGGAGAGGGAGAGAGAGATAGGAACATAAATGATGACAGCGAATCGTGGATCGGCCGCCTGCACGCCTCACACTGGGTATCAAGCCCATAAACCAGGCATGTGCCCTGACCAGGAATTGAACCATGACCTCCTGGTTCATAGGTCGACACTCAACCACTGAGCCACGCTGGCCAGGCTGTGTTTATTTAATAGCAGAGACTCTATCATCTGAACATGGAGGACTTTTGTTTGTTTGTACTTGGAGCTCATGAAGACAGCCAAGGGATGCAGCTAGATTGTCAGTAACTGCTGCCTGTTATCAGAAATGGTTTTATACTGTCATTAAATAGGCTTTCAATTAAAATGCAGGGCTTGGTGTAAAGAGCACCTGTTTAATCAAGGCTAAAAGTCACATTTTGTATATGTCGCTAGGTAATTAGTTGCCTTGCATACCAATCCTACCGCTGACTATCTATGGCTCTGCTTTGGGGAGTTCCCTCTCTTTGGAAGATAAGTCTTCCTGGAACCACTCGTTAAAATTTTAGCACAGCCCAGCTGGTGTGGCTCAGTGGTTGAGCATCAACCTATGAACCAGGAGGTCACGGTTCCATTCCCAATCAGGGCACAGGGTTGTGGGTTTGATCCCCAGTAGGAGGCATACAGGAGGCAGCTGATCAGTGATTCTCGATATTGATGTTTCTATCTCTCTCTCTCTCTCCTTCTCCCTTCCCCTCTTACATAAGTAAAAATATATTTTGAAAAAATTAGCACAGATGTTTCTGTGCTGGGGGCACAGAAGGTGTTTTGAGAGTTAGGTGTTTTGGAGTTAGGTGTTTTGTTTTGCTTTTTACTGTAACGTCTTATGTTTAAATTTCCCTTTGCCTTTAAAAATAAAATTTCAGAGAAACAAGGAATCAAGAACAGCAATGGCCCAAATCTCCTGAGCATTGTTTTAATTGAACAGTCTTGTTCTCCAAGAATAAATATAAACTAAGTTGATCACAAGCTGGGCTCTTCACGTGATGAAGTTAGACAGGCTTGGGCCATTGACCGCAAATGTCAGTCTAGGAAATTTACTGAACTAGACTTTCCTACTTGAAAAGTATGAGGTTATTGCATCCCTCATAAGATAATTGAGGAAATTAAATGAGACAATCTATAAAAAGTGCCTGAAACAAAGTTAACACTTAGTAAATAGTAGCCATTAGTATTAGTATAAATAGCCAAACAAAAACTAGACGAGGGTGAACAATTGTCAGAGACTGAGTCTTTTTGCCAAACCTGAATACCGGGCTGATTATAATGATCATAGTAGGGAGATTCATGTTTTTTGTCATCAGACTGTAAAGAGAGAAGCATGGGACAACAGACTGGGCCTGACCCATATCTGTACCTGCCCTCTGCTGTGTACTGGCTAAGCTTCCGTCTCCTCCCTTTTGAATGGTGGCACTCATCCTCACCTCTGAGGGTTACTGTGAGGGTTAAGTGAAGGTATCTCCCTGCTGTGTGGACTCCTGGTGAAAACCCAATACCTTTTTAATCTGTTACACATTCTCCCTTAAACTCTCCATTAGACATTAGTCCCAGGAGTAGATGAATACAATGGGCACACCTTCTTCCTCCTATGGAACACGTTTTGTTTAACCCCCTGGGAGCTGGGAGCAGGGACTGGGCTTTTTTGTTTAAAAGCCCAGTCCAGGCGTCCTCAAACTGCGGCCCGCGGGCCACATGCGGGTGTTTTTGCCGTTTTGTTTTTTTACTTCAAAATAAGATATGTGCAGAGTGCATAGGAATTTGTTCATAGTTTTTTTTAAACTATAGTCCGGCCCTCCAATGGTCTGAGGGACAGTGAACTGGCCCCCTGTTTAAAAAGTTTGAGGACCCCTGGCCCAGTCTTAGGGCATCATTCCTTATTACAGGGGTAGGGAATATCCGGCTCATGGGTGTATAAGGCCCTCAAAATCATTTGGTCTGGCCCTGCCAAGGCATTAGGGGTGAGTTAATTAATGTTGGACCATCCCGGCCTGCATGGCTCAGTGGTTGAGCATCGACCTATGAACCTGTGGTAAAGCTTCAATTCCCAGTCAGGGTACATGCCTAGGTTGTGGGCTCGATCCCCAGTGTGGATCATCCTTGATGTTTCTCTCCCTCTCCCTCTCCCTCTCCCTCTCCCTCTCCCTCTCCCTCTCCCTCTCCCTCTCCCTCTCCCTCTCCCTCTCCCTCTCCCTCTCCCTCTCCCTCTCCCTCTCCCTCTCCCTCTCCCTCTCCCTCTCCCTCCCTCCCTCCCTCCCTCCCCCCATTTCTCTCTGAAATCAATAATAAAAATATATTTTAAAAATGTTTGACCAAATATTCCAGGCTAATTTCTAAGTTGATAATTTTGTATGGCCCACAAATGATGTTACAAATATCCAAATGGCCTTTGGAAGAAAGAAAAAAACAGGTTTCCCACCCCTGTCTTATTACTTTTCCATTATAGTTGAGAATGATAGTCAGGCCAGCCTACCTGAGCTTTGTCTCTGAAGATTCAGTCGCAAAATAGGAGTTAGAAAAGATGCCAGATGGGACAGGGGTCTGCGGCTGGGCGAGAAAGGTGAAGGGATTAAGAACTACAAATTGAAGTCACAAGACAGTCCCAGGGATGTGAAGCACAGCATTGGGAATATAGCCAATAATATTGTAATAACTATGCACGGTGCCAGGTGGGTACTTGAAATGCCGAAGGGGAACACTTGGTAAAGTATATGATTGTCTAACCACTGTGCTGTACATGTGAAACTAATATAAAATAATATTGAATGCCAACTATTATTAAATAACTAGAGGCCCGATGCACGAAGATTCGTGCAAGAACAGGCCTTCCTTCCCCTGGCTGCCGGCACCGCCTTCGCTCTGGCCCGGAGCCGCCTTTCTGCCTTCCCACGCTGCCCAGAGGCCCGGAACGGCTGGGGCATCACTCCCCACCCCTGGCCGCTCGGCACCTGCATATGCAAATTAACCCGCCATCTTTGTTGGGTTACTTTGCATACTCCTGCTTGGCTGGTGGGTGTCGCAGAGGTACGGTCAGTTTGCATCTTTCTCTTTTATTAGTGTAGCTAAAAATTTTAAAAAAGATGCTTAGGCAAGTTCCCAGTATTTTATATATGGATGCCTCTTCTTGACCCTTTTAATTATCAATGGCCATCCCGGGCAAAAGCATTCAATATGTGGCCCACAGAACCCAGGACCTCCTACAGCAGTGGTCGGCAAACCACGGCTTGCAAGCCACATGCGGCTCTTTGGCCCCTTGAGTGTGGCTCTTCCACAAAATACCATGGCCTGGGCGAGTCTTATTTTGAAGAAGTGGCGTTAGAAGAAGTTTAAGTTTAAAAATTTTGGCTCTCAAAAGCAATTTCAATCGTTGTACTGTTGATATTTGGCTCTGTTGGCTAATGAGTTTGCCGACCACTGGGCTACAGGATCTATTCTGAGTCTCTCGGCTACTTTCTCACAGGCCTGGGCCCCCTGCCTCCTGCCCACGCAGATGCACCACCTCTGCTTTGTAGAATCATATCCTCCCCTTGTTACTATGAGGGCTCATTTCGAACATGTCTCCTGTTCTTACTCAGATTCTGTTCTCATCACTCCAGGGATGTGTCAGAAAATACTTCTTTAAGCCCCTGTTAAAGAACAAAATTCAACTGAGTCTGTTTTAAAGATCTTATTGGCTTATTCAGTGACTCATCAACCAGGCAGCATCCAATCTTAGCAGGGAGAAAGGAGTTACAATGGGAGAGGGTTTTATAGACTCAGGTGAGCAGGGAGGTGGTGCTGGGCCTTTGCTAATTGGCTAAAGCAGGATTACTTTTCTTATAAGGAGGACAGGGAGGTCTTGGAGCCAGTTAAGCAACTTGTGTTGGTCAGGCAAGTGCTTCTTGGTTGACTTAGACCTTCCTCAGTTCCTTTTCTGAGAGAACGGAACATAGAAAGTCAGTGAGGCTTTTGTTTGCTGACTTGGGGCTTAGTGTGAGTGACTCCATGTTGGACCGAATCTGGCTACTTTAACACCCCAAAGAATATATGTTCTTTCTGTCATTATTAACAGTAAGTATACAGTAGACTATGCTGCCTTGTATAGCTCTTTCAAGGCAGTAAAGAGTCTAAGAAGATAATGAGTTTCTTATTATCAGGCACATACTAGAAGAGACATCTCTAGGAGATTACCCAGGAGATTCAAGTGAGAAAAGGGTGAAAATGAGAGAGAAAGTCACGGAGGGGAACACTGTGGTCCAACCTGCTCTTGGGGCCATTGTGATATTTCTACTCGGGGCACCTTTATTTTTCAGCTCTTCATCTGGTGAGCTGAGGATCATTACATTCAACAACAAAGACCTTAGACGTGGAGCTTTTCAAGAAATGCAAATGTAAGGTTATATAGAAGATGAGGAAGAAAAATACTGAAAATCAGACCCTATTGGGTTGATCACTTCAATGTTTTCTTCAAAAGGGAATAAACTAACTTTCTTGGGTGGTTCTGAATTGAGAGTCTAAGACAGTCCTCCCTGATAAAACCCTCCGTGGTGATGGGGGTGTTCTATATCTATGTTTTCCAATATGGTAGCCCCAGCCACTGTGGTCATTGTCCTCTTGAAATGTAAATGGTGCGACTAACCAGATACTTAATTGTATGTAACTTTGATGAATGTACATTTAATTGGCTACATGTGTGTAGTGTCTATAGTATTGGTCAGTGCAGATCTAGAATGTCTCATGGCTTTAATTCCCAAACAGTTGAATTGCAAACCTCCCCTGCATAGGGGTTTAGGGCTTCTCATTCACAGGGGATAGAGCAGAAATCATGAAGAAACTCTGCATTTGAAAAGCAGCATTCTTGAAATGAAGGTGTGGGTGGTTGCACTATTGGATTTCAAGACACATTGTAAAAGGCATAGCCATTGTAGTACTGGCTTAGTGATAGCCAGGTAGACAGTAGAACTGGATTAAAGGGTCCAGAGAGATACTGTCTATACACTGAAACGATGTACAACAGAAATAGCATTACAGGTCAGTGATGAACGATAGACTAGTCAATAAGTATCGCAGGGACAATTAATTATCCATATAAAACTGCTTTTCTGTTCTCTACCATATACAAAAAAAATCAACTTCAGATGGATGAAGCCCTTAAGTATGAAAGGTATACATTTTCGAAGGGATATAAAAGAATGTCTTTATATAATTTTGGTAAGAAAGTATTTATTAAGCAAGAAACAAGTAATATAAACTTTAAAGGGAAAGTTCACTAATTTTTACTACATAAATCAAGAACTTTGGTTTAGGCAACATAAAGTAGTGAATGGGGGTGGGGGTGGGGGAGAGAATATGCTACATCTCACTGTCCAAGGATTTTTATCAGAATATACAACAAAGAATTAAAATTAATAAGTAAAAGACAAATACAATGGGCAAAATATGCAGCGAAAGAAACACATATTGCCCTTAAACATATGAAAAGGTACTGAGCTCACTAATTATCTTGCAAATTAAAAATACAGTTAAGTGGTTTTGTGATTATGTATCCACCCAACAAATTGCAAAATTTGAAAGTTGAACAATATCAAGTATTGAAGTTGTTGAGCAAAATAAGTGCTTATGACTTACAGGTAGTGTGTGAACTCCTAAACCTTTCATAAAACAATTCAATACTATTATCTTGGAAAACAGGGAAATTGATGCAGTAGCTATATCTATTACCTCGCAATTTTACTCTGAGCCAATTGCACTATAAACTGTCTCTTAGTCATGGGCACTAGAGTTCAAGTAAAAAACACAAATCGGCATCATTTTAAATGCTAACATCAAGTGAAAGTTACCCAATTTTTCATCTAATTTAGAATGGGTAGGTTTGGCACCGTCTTATTAGAATTTGCTAAAAATGAATGAACTGCAACTTGAGCAATAGCATGGGTGAATCTCAAAAACATAATTGAGCAAAAAGCCAGTCACAGAAGTATATGTAGGGCTGAACTCCAATGAAAAGAATAGCATATTCAACACTGAAGTAAGATACTGGTTACCATTACTAGTGAAAGAGGGGGATGCTGTAGCATAGGGTCATATTTTTTTAATATTTTTTATTGATTTCAGAGAGGGAAGGGAGAGAGATAGAAACATCAATGATGAGAGTGAATCATTGATCGGCTGCCTCCTGCACGGCCCACACTCAGGATTGAGCCTGCAACCCAGGCATGTGCCCTGACTGGGAATTGAACCGTGACCTCCTGGTTCATAGGTCAATACTCAACCACTGAGCCACGCTGGGTGGGCTAGGGTCAAGTTTGAGGCTTCAAATTAAGGTTGTTCTATTTTTTTTCTGATTGATTAATGAATGTTCCTTTTAGTATTCTTCTTTAACTTTTTATGGGTCACATGTATATTTTCATGTAGAGGATTTATTTGACAATAAAAGTGAATATTAAAAACACAGAGGCAATACTTTTATGACAACATATAAATCGCTTTATAGAAATGTCCTTTACTAACAGAGAAGGTCTGGGCTCACTCATAAGCTAGTTTAGTCGCACTTTTTTTTTTTTTCTCTCCAGGCTCAGATTCAGAGTTCCTGAGACTCTGTCTTCACAAATTCATTCATTCCTATTATGTAACCAGCCTCTAGGAGCATGTCAAGATAGTTAAAATTGCTAGTGTTCTATCTACAAATAAGGATAGCTCGTGTCTATTGAGTGATCACTGTGGATTTGGCATTTTGCTAACGCTCAGCGCACCTGACTTTATCAAGTCTTTACAACAAGTTCAAGAAGAGGGCATTATTATTATTATTATTATTATTATTATTATCTATCCTCTTTCTGCTGGTAGGGAAGGTAAAGCCCAGAGCGTAAAGATCGCCTAGCCTCCCCCAGCTGGGGAGTAGAGAGGACTATTACTCAGGCAGCTTGACTTCCCAGGAAGTGCTTCTGCTGTTACATTGTGGTGATTTACTATAAATGCTCCGTGTAATTTTTATATAAAAGTGAATTTGGAAATTTAGTTATTCAGCAAATATTATTAAGCACTTACCATGTACCCATCATTAGTCTACAAGATGAGGGCACATTGACAAGAAAAAGGAAAAAAAAAAAGATATTGCCTCTCTTCCTGAGAGCCAGCAGCATGCTCAGACAGAAGGAGGAGGGAGGGGAGAAAGAAGAGAAGGAGAAAGAAAGGGAATGAAAAGAAAAAAAGGAGTTATGGAGGGATTTTGTGTTCTTGGTACCAACCAAGGTAATCCAACAACCTTAATAAGACAGACAAGGTTTTTCATTTTCTTTTCTTTTAAAAAACAACAACATATTTTTATTGATTTCAGAGAGGAAGGAAGAGGGAGAGAGAGAGAGAAACATCAGTGATGAGAGAGAACCACCGATTGGCCGCCTCCTTGCAGGCCTCATACTGCAACCTGGGCATGTGCCCTGACCAGGAACTGAACCTTGACCTCCTGGTTGATAGGTCTCATAGGCCGACACAACCACTGAGCCACGCAGGACAGGCAGGTCTTTCGTTGTCTGATTCCAAATTACTTCATAACCTGAGATTCTTTATCTATTCCTTCTCAGGCCGTCTTTATGCTGCCACTTCTGCCTGGAATGATTTTCTCATCTCTGCCCCCCCCCCCCCCACCCACACACACATACACACCACCATCATAATATACATCCTTTTAACGGTTCAGCTCAAGATCTGTATTCTTTGAAGGCTTTCCTGCCCGCCCCACCTTAATTGATGAGAAGAGTGGATAGATTGCTCTGTGTCCCTGTTACATTTAGAGATAGACACCTGACTCCATACAGTATTCTAGAGGCTCTTTCTCTGTACCCCTTAAGTGAGGATGAGTTTTGATCTCCCACGTTCAGCTTTAGATTCCTGCAGACCAACAACATAAAAGCCATGGAACTGAGAAATATTAACCTTCTTGAGAATATATAGGTTGAGAAGAGCAATATTGAAAACATTTGTTATAGTTACAGGGCAAAAGCTGGGTCAAATGGGGACATCTATAACAGTGTAAACAATAAAAATAAAGTTAAAAAAGAAAATGCTGTGACGGCTGATCAATAAAGGCAATGTCCTTGACTGTGATCACATGTTGATATAGTCATAGCGGACATGATACTATTGGTTATGATTTGCATTCCTCATTAAACAGTTTTCAGGATTTTCTTATTTCACTGTTAAAAAAGTGTAGATCCGTTTGGTTCTGTTGCCAAGAGGCATAAATCATAACAGCTAATACTTCTTTACTGCTTTCCATATGCCAGGGACTCTTAACTATTTTGGAAGTATTCTCTCATTTAATCTTTGGCATCGGCAACATCATTATCCCTGCTTACTGTGCAGATGAGGGGCTGAGCCACACAGACAGACCAAGTAACCTGTTCAAGGTCACCTTGCTGGTAAATGGCAGAACTTGGTTTTGAACTTAGATCTTCCTGATTCTGTGGTTGTTGATGATGTTCTTTTAGACATTTTATAGATGAGAGGAGAGAATGTCTGCACTGTATAATTTTCTGATGTTATGCTTTAACAGACATGCCTGTAATCTAGGCGTAAGCCAGAGCTGGCCATATTTTCCCCAGAAAGGGCTCTGTAATAAATATCACAGGTTCTGTGGGCCAGGCACGCTTTGTCCCTGTAGAGTGAAAGTAACCATAGACATCATGACAATGAATGGGGTACCTGTGTTCCAGCTAATCTTTATTTCTAAAAACACTATTGACCATACTTCACTTGGGGTTTGTAGATTGTAGATCCTGGTTTTAAGCATTTTATAGATACTCCCATTGTCCTTAAAAATAAATAACCAAACAGTCAACTAAAAATTACAGTAAGGCGGGATATTACTGTTATGATGGTAACAATTTAACTTAGGAGGAAAAGAGTTAAAGTAACTTGCCCAACATTACATGATTGGTATCCTACCTGCGTTTTGGTGAATCTTCCATCACCTACGAAACAAAAAAGAACAGTGGCTGACATTACAGAAAAACCTGAGGGTAAATTAAAAAAGAAAAAGAAAAACAAACAAAAAAGCCACCGGGATTCCCTGTCTTTTATGTTTGTGTTGGTACCAAGGTTTTCTTTCTTTGTGCCTACTCCAATTGATCGATAGAGGCTGGTTGGAATGTCATGGTCATAAGGATGCTTAAAAGAATCCTGGCCCAGCAAGAACAAGTGCCTGGATCAATCAGTGATGTCTGGCACGTGTGCGTGATGGCAGAGCGGAGGCACCATGAGAAGTATTTGTTGATCGTTATCTAGAGTAGATGTTGCTCTGTAAGTAAAGGTTTTCATTTTCCCAGTCAATAGCAAAACCTTTCATTTAATGACAAACTCTGTCTGGAACGGGGCCTTTCTAATGCTTCTTCTCGATTTCACTATCCACGCTGCTGCTTATGTTCCTTCACCCCCAGGGGGCGAGGGAAGACCTTCACCCCAATTCTGAAAGTCCTACCTGATGTCTCATCTTCAGTATCTGAAATGTGTGTTGTCAGTAGCTGAGATTCATGGCAGTGGGCCTATTGTTTCTGGCTCTGGCTTTGGGCTGGGATTCTTTCTTTGTCTGCCTTTTTTTTTTTTTTTTTTTTTTCAGTCCAAAAGCAAATTGCTTTCAAAAGTTTGAGGAGAAACTAGAACAGTTTCATATGGGTTGGAAATGGGGGAAATGGCTCATTTCATGAATAAATATTTGCCTGCAGTTCTCTGCTTTGCAGACTCAAACAAGGATTAAAAGGTAAAGATTGGCAGGAGGGAGGTGAGGAGGCTTTTAGGGGAAAAAGCAGCATGTGTGTTACAGCTCCACACACAGAGAATGCAATTTCCTTTCCTTGTTAAAAGTAAAATCAGCTCTAAGTAACCCTTTGTAGCTGCCACTGCAAAGGGGCAGTCTAGTGGGAAAAGCACAGGCTTTGAGCCAAAAATATCTGAATTTGGTTCACTTACAAGAGGGTTGAGCTTGTGCAGGTAGCTTAAGGTCTCCGAAGGTCAGTTTCTTCCTCTGTGAAATGGGACCAATGCATGTAAAAGACCCTGCCCAGAGCCTGCTGTGCCGCAATCGGCAGTAAGCTTGGGTCTCCTAATTTTGCCATGAAGAAAAACTGAAAATTGATAGGAGATGGCTGATTCCAAGCCAATCGGAACTACTCCATTTCAGAACACTAATTTGAAGCAACATCTTTAAAAAATATATATATATTTTATTGATTTTTTTACAGAGAGGAAGGAAGAGGGATAGAGAGTTAGAAACATCGATGAGAGAGAAACATCGATCAGCTGCCTCCTGCACACCCCCCCTACTGGGGATGTGCCCGCAACCAAGGTACATGCCCTTGACTGGAATCGAACCTGGGACCCTTCACTCCACAGGCCGACGCTCTATCCACTGAGCCAAACCGGTCAGGGCTGAAGCAACATCTTCAAGTATTTTTATTTGTCTAATGTGTTTGCCATATAAAAACATAACCCCACCCCCACGGCCTCGACCTTCAGCAGCAATAGCAGTAACAGCAGCAAAACCATCAATGGGTAACCTCCCTCTGCACAAATAGTCAGGAAGACAGGTCTTAGCCTTTTTGCTATATGGGTCGAGGGAGGTGTGATTTGTGCGGAGAGAAATTCTCACACACACCTATAATGAGAACACTGTGCCCCAGAACTGCAGGGCTGATAGGCTCACTGAGATGTTGGCCTCTCTTGTGAAGTTGTATTCAGATTTGAATAGACGATTAGAAGAAAATGTTGGCCCTTGTAAAGATAAAATGGCTTCCTTGCCAAAGGAGAAAGACGTTCTCAATCTATTGATTCTGGACTTGAACGGAGCTTGGCTGTCGGTGGGAGAATCTGTTTAATGTACTGGGCACCCTTGACATGATTCTGTGCTGCCATGACAATGAAAGCAATAACAAATATAATAAGAAAGATAACCAAGAGCCGCTGGAGCTAAGCACATGTACCGAATGCTTACTGGAGTCAGGCATGTGGCCACCTTTTTACTAAGCCTGTAAGAACCTATGTGTTGTGTTATGAAGAAAAAAGATGAGTGAAGAAATGCAGTTTGTCCATGAACCCACAGTTCAGACATCGTGAATCCAGTATTGGAAGCTAAGAGTTCAGATGCCCAATGGCATTGTTATGGACGGGCATGGTCTTAAAAATTACTCCTCATTTCCACACCCTTAACTTACATGTAAGGAAAGTTGCAGATCTATTCACTTCCCCTCCCAACGTTTTTAAAAAATATTTTTATTGATTCAGAGAGGAAGGAAGAGGGAAAGAAAGAGAGAAACATCAGTGATGAGAGAGAATCATTGATTGGCTGCCTCCTGCACACCCCCCCCCTCTTCCCCCCACACTGGGGATCGAGCCCACAACTCAGGCAGGTGCCCTTGACCAGAATCGAACCTGGGACCCTTCAGTCTGCAGGCTGATGCTCTATCCACTGAGCCAAACTGGCTAGGGCCCAACATTTTTTATGAGCATTTCTGGGGTATTTTTCTCCAAAGCTGTATTATTCAGTCTCAGACTTGGAAATATTTCATGACATGTATTACATTTGAACTGATTTCATTTGCCCTTAATCTCAAACTTGCCTTTTTTATAGGTAAGAATTTCTCATGGACAATTTATGACATCATGTGTTTCATTTTAATCCTCACCTGAGGACATGCTTTTATTGATTTTAGAGGTAGAAAAAGGGAGAGGGAGAAAAACATTGATGTGAGAGAGAAACATTGATGTGAGAGTGTAACATTGATCCGTTGCCTCCTGCAGGCACCCCGACTGGGGATAGAACCCACAACCTGGGCATGTGCCCTGATCGGGACTCAAACCCTCAATCTTTTGGTGCACCGGGTGACACCCAACCAACAGAGCCACACTCACCAGGGTGCCATGTATCTTAAAGACACCTCTTAAGGAGGCGGCATTTCTCTTTGAAGTTGTTGGGAGAGGTCTTGGAGGTGATTTGGCTTAGAAAAATGTAGAGTAATACCCCTTCTTATGGAATCTTTCCACCAATGATTTTCAAGATTTCTCCTCCCCAACTTGCTGCCTCTTGCTGTGTTTTGTGACTTCCCCGGACATCATTGAGCATTTATTATGCTCTAGAAACTGCTTGGGGTTGGAGCATCAAAGGCAAATAAAGTGTTCTCTCAGCCCTGAAGGAGCAGCATCCCAGCATCTCTCAGCAGTTTCACTGCTGCCGGGTGGGAGGAGAGAGAAGAATCCCTGAAAATAATGTAAGTGACTTATCTTAAGCCCACAGCAGTGAGAGTTCACCTTTGCTTAGACAAAAGTTGCCTGCAGCCCACGGCGGTGTGCTCTTTGTTACAATTCTGGCTTCTTTTATTATGCAGTTCAAGAACCTATTGGCGGCACCCACTGTAGGCACTCTGTACACTGATATTTATGCCGGGTGTCTACATTCCAGAATGTTTTCGCCAATGGATTAGTGTGCATTTTTTAGATGTATTTGAATTGTTTGTTGAATGGAACCCCCCCCCCCCACATACACACACACAGCCCCCCAAGAGCAAGTGACCATGGATAACAAGGGATGTGCTTAAAAAACTGTGTAGCTGCTCATACTCTGCTAACTTTGATTGTGATTAAGATCTCCATCGATGTTCTCGATGCCATAGATATATGCTGTTGTGTTCTCAGTGTTGCTGTCACCAGACTATAAGCTCTTGTTCTCAATACTGTTTCTCTTTAGGAATTTTGGTTGATAAAGGAAAATACTTTCCACTGGCTTAAGTGGAAGCAATGGCAGGATATCAGAAGGTTCACAGAGTCCATGAGAAATCCATTGACTCTGAGGTAACAGCACATTCAGATCTTGAAATGGTGATGGGTTGATAACAGCTCTGCTCCTAACCTCGTTCCCAAAGCTCAAACCTGCAAGTTTTAAAGTTCACAAGTGGTGGTGGATTTCCAAGTTACCAGGAGAAGGCTCAGAAGCTGTGCAGCCTGGGGTGGGGTGGGGGTCGGGGGCAGAGATTGAGGCATGGGTCTGCTGAGAGAGAGAGAGAGAGAGAGAGAGAGAGAGAGAGAGAGAGAGAGAGAGAGAGAGAGAGAGAGATAGGCCTGGATCTGCTGTAAAACCAAAAACCAATCTGGGTTATTGAAATAGACTACCCACTACAGAAATATAGCCATGACACCTAGAGGGCTTATTATGTATGTATTGCTACAGAAAGGTTTGCAGAATGATTTTCATCCCTGTTTTGCAAACTAAGAACCTCCCGAGTTGGCACAGCTAGTAAAAGGCTGAACCAGGTTTTGAAGGGCAAATGTTCCAGCATAACATTCTCTCTGCAGTGCTTTTCCCAGTCTGAAAGCACAGGGTGAGCAGTGCAGCCCCAGGAGGCAACTTGGACAAGGGAGTACTTCTCTCAGACCCTGGAGTAGACGGACCCACTTCCTTCAGTGATGGTTACATAACTTCTCATCTGCGTTCATTCAGAGAAACCTACAGCCCTTGCGGTTTGCTCAGTGGTTAGAGCGTCGGCCTGCGGACTGAAGGGTCTCAGGTTCGATTCAGGGGACATACCTTGGTTGCAGGCTTGATCCCTGGCCCTAGTCAGGGTGGCTGTGGGAGGCAACCAATTGGTGTGTCTCTCTCACATGGATGTTTCTCTCTCTCTGTCTCTCCCCCTCCCTTCTACTCTCTCCGAAAATCAATGGAAAAAGTATCCACAGGTGAAGATTAAGAAGAAAAAAAGAGAGAAACCTACAGTTCTTTGAACCCATGTGTCAAATCTCCTTTGGGTCTATATAGCCCAGATATCTGCTGGAGCCCCTTCATTTTTTTAAAATTTAAATTCTTTATTGTTTAATGAGTCACACAAGTCTCCTTTTCCCCTATTGACCTCTCCCCAGCCACTTCCACCCCCCAGCACATGCCCTCACCCCCCTACTGTCTGTGTCCATTGGTTATGCTCATATGCATGCATACCATTCCTTTGGTTGATCTGGAGCCCCTTCATTTTACAGTCATGTGCCCAGGGGAACTAGGTAAACACATGAACTTATGGGAGTCACATGACACTTTCTTGTTCTCTTTCTTCCACTTACCAGCTTTGTGACCTTTAGGAAATCTGTCTCTCAGAGCCTATCACTTCCCCTATAAGCAGAAATTACATCCAGAAAAGGAAAGCTTCATCAGTGCAGGGCCAGATTTATTTTCCCCGCCAATTTGGAGCACTGTATGAATAAGCGAGTGAATGAATGAATGAATGAATTTTTTAATTCAGTTATTGCTAATACCACCCTTCCCTCCATTTTTTTTTAACTTTCCTGTATCAAACAAATGATGGCTATTGTTTCAAATCTACTGTATTCATGCTAGTTGATCATTTTTCTTAATTTTGTCCCACTTATTATTTTCACTGTTAGTGATCCTTACCAGTCCCCTGCTACATACCAGTCCCTATGCTTGGCTTATGGCATACAGCAAACCTCCCAAGGGAGATGGTCATTGCCATCGTTTGATGGACAGGGACCCTGAGGAGCAGAGGACACATTTACCTGAATATCAGGTTGCACTTAAACTTGAGCCCAGTCTCATGTTCATGGCCCCATTATTTTTCCTACCCCAGCATTCCATGTCTGACAATAAACACCCCACGAGTATGCCTTTTCTACTTGGGATTTCCAGAGTCAAAATGCTGAGCAGCCTTTTCCTTTTCTTTCACTCTTTCTTCCTTTCTTCCCTCCCTCCCTCCCTCCCTCCCTTCCTCTTTCTTTCTTTCTTTCTTTCTTTCTTTCTTTCTTTCTTTCTTTCTTTCTTTCTTTCTTTCTTTCTTTCTTTTTCTTTTTCTTCTTTCTTCTTTCTTCTTTCTTCTTTCTTCTTTCTTCTTTCTAAATATCAATGACACTTTCTACGCAACTTCAGATACCATCACCGCACCTTGATGATCTAAAGGAAGACAAAAAGATTTATGGCTTCCTGAGATTGCCTCCTGTTCCTCTGAGAATAAAATGGAATTCTTTGTAGCACACTTCAATATACTTGACATCTTTTATTATTTTCAGGTCATACACATCTTTCTTCCTATAAAGAGAGTCATCCTGCGAGCATCCATTCATTACTCTTAAGGTCATGTCAGAAACAATCATAGCCTTTTTGTCAACACATCCAGGGTAAAAAGACAGAACTTTTTTCCCCAAAGAAAACCTTCCATATGTTCTTACCGTGAAATCAATGTGCTGATGGGGCACTGAGGACTTGGAGAAATTCAGTCACTTTGCCAACTGCCCAAGCAGATGGACTTGGGATTAAGTGCTCTCACTCCCATCTCAGCTCTGCTGGACATTATCTTCTTGGATGGCATCATTTCTAGAATCACCACCCTTAAAAAAGGTACCACTTACGCCTGGCCAGTGTGGCTCAGTGGTTGAGTATCATCCTATGAACCAGAAAGTCACAGTTCGATTCCTGGTCAGGGCACATGCCCAGGTTGCGGGCTCAATCCCCAGTGTGGGGAGTACAGGAGACAGCCAATCAATGATTCTCATCATTGATGTTTCTTTCTCTCTCTCTCCCTCTCCCTTCCTCTCCGAAATCAATCTATATATATAAAAGGCTAATATGCAAAGTGTCCCCTCAGGAGTTCAACCAGGAGACTGGGAGTTCGATTGCTCAATATGATGTGCACTGACCACCAGGGGGCGACGCAGAACAAAGGAAGGCCCTGATCGGTTCTGATCACTGGCCAGGCCTAGGGACCCTACCTGTGCACGAATTACATGCACCAGGCCTCTAGTAAAAATATATTATTTTTAAAAAAGGTACCACTTAAGACATTGAAAAATAAGGTGCAGAGAATTCTTTGCTGTGACATGGCTTCTACATTTTCTATACTATTTAAATTATTTTGTGAGCTTTGGAAGTTTAAAAGGAAAGCATTGAGAATATCATACAATTTACTTTCTTTTGAGTATGCTTTCAGACTTCCCAAAAGCTGTGATACCAACCATGGCAGTGCCACATCATGTCCTAAGTGGTTGGCAACTTTCAGGACTGGGTGTTATGGATTTCCTGGTCCTTATTACAACTCTTTCCCACATGAGTTCCTGATATTTGTGAGCCATGTGTACCTTGGATTGCCAGGTTTGACAGAATGTAGCTGATGCTGTTACATACTGAGACCCCCTCATCTTGACACAGGTTGGTACCCACCCTTATTCTCCTGGTAGCACCAGCCTGGTTCAGAGAGGGATGTATGTGTCTGTGTCCACCTAGTAAAATGGTCAGCTATCCAATGGGTGGCTATTATGAATACAGCATACCCCCTCATCTTTTTTCCAAACTCTCTCTAATTGAAAGCCGAATAGATTTTTCTCGTTTCATGAATGCATTTCTTTCTGGAGTTGTGCTGCTCATAGCCTCTTGAACTGTGATATACACTGAGTGGCCAGATTGTTATGATCTCTGAACGCATAATAACCTGGCCACTCTGTGTGTGTGTGTGTGTGTGTGTGTGTGTGTGTGTGTGTATACATATACATATATATATATTTTTAGTGGCCTGGTGCATGAATTTGTGCATGGGTGGGGGCCAACCAGCCTGGCCAGGGGGATGGAACATGGGCGGTTGGCCGACCTGCCTGCTGGTTGAACTCCTGGTTGAGGGGACAATTTGCATATTAGCCTTTTATTATCCTACCTAATAATAGACAAATATGCAAATTGACCATACCTCTGACACACCCACAAGCCACGCCCACAACCCAATCAGAGCAAGCATGCAAATTAACCCAAACCAAGATGGCTACAGCCACAGAGAGCAAGGTTTCCTAGGTAACAGAGGAAGCCAAGCTTTCCGCCTGCCCTTGCCAGGCCTAAGCCTCCACTCAAGCTACAAAGTTTCAATTATAGAAGGTAAACGAATTCAAACAAATGGCAGCAGAATGGAGCTTGAGAGAGCAGGCCAGGGTTGCCTCCGGCAACAGGGGAAGCAAAGCTTTCCGAACACCCTGGCCGGGCCCACCCGCTTAAGGCAAAAGTTTCAGTTATAACCCCAACACAAATGGCTGGCGGCCTCGGAGGGAGCCCCAGGCTTGGCTCCGCTCCAGGCTACAAAGTTTCAATTGTAGAAGGAAAATAAATTCCAGATACCAGGGCCTCTGCTTGAGTTGCCAGGGGGTGTGGCTGGCCTGCAAACCACCACAGGCCCCTTGCTCAGGCTGCCCCACGCCCCAAGGGGAACCCCCACCTGATCCGGGACACCCTTCAGGGCAAACCAGCTGGCCCCCCACCCCTGTACTAGGCCTCTATCCTATCTAATAAAAGAGTAATGTGCAGATTGACCATCACTGCAACACACAATATAGCTGCCCCCATGTGGTCAAAGATCCTGCCCCCATGTGGACACAAGATGGCCACCATAAGATGGCCAGCAGGAGAGGGCAGTTGGGAGGCACCCGGCCTGCAAGGGAGGGCAGTTGAGAAGGACCAGGCCTGCAAGGGAGGGAAGTTGGAGGTGATCAATCCTGCAGGAGAGGGCAGTTAGGGGTGACCAGGCTGGCAGAGGAGGGAAGTTGGGGGCAAACAGGCTGGCAGCAGAGTGGTTAGGGGGTGATCAGGCTGGCAGGCAGAAGCGGTTAGGGGCAATCAGGAAGGCAGGCAGGCAAGCAGTTGGGAGCCAGCAGTCCTGGATTGTGAGAGGGATGTCCGACTGCTCGTTTAGTTGCCAGGGGGTGTGGGCAGTTGGACATCTCTTGAGGGGTCCCATATTGGAGAGGGTACAGGCTGGGCTGAGGGACAACCCCCCTCTGTGCACGAATTTCGTGCACCGGGCCTCTAGTATAGGATATACACCGAGTGGCCAGATTATTAGGCATTCAGAGATCATAATATTCTGGCCACTCAGTGTAGAAGTTCCAGCTAGGCGCATGACTAGCTGCACTGGCCAAGTCACTTACTCTCTCTCCACCTCCAGTTATTTCATCCAAAATGAGACTAATTATACCGTCACCATAAAATGCTTGTGATGGTTAATACATGCAAACTGTTTACTTTGGTTTCAACACCGGGTTAGTGACTCACAAATGGCGAGTCTGAGAATTAGGCAAACCTGATAGATAAGACTAAGAAAGGAAATGGGAGCTAAGGCCCAGCTCCAATATTTGCGATGAGGACATTGGGGAAAGTGTTAACTGTAGAACGGTTGGACATCAACTTGCAAATGATAAATCTGAGGGCAATTTAGTGTCTAACTGGAGACTGATAAGCTTTGTGTCTTTTCTCAAGACCATCATGCAGGGAATTATGTCTCTGGATTTATTTAGTTTCCTGATACAATTTTAATGGACCCCACGCCAGGTTTCTTAGCAACCTGTGGATAATTCCTCTGTATCTCTGTGCATGTGGCTTTACTGAGCCCTGGGCGCTGTGATGTGAAGGCCAGGTGGGCAGAGCTCCAAGGAGTCACATACATATTATTCAGGGGTCTGAATAGATATATAGTCACCCATTTGGCGTACGCTAGTGCGGGCATTTCCTACATCAGTTCCATATGATCTTGACGGAGCTCTGTATCTTTTGCCAGGTGCCATTTCTGCTTTCCTCAGAGAGGTTATTATGTAGATTGCTTTTGCTAAGCGCCTAGGTCAGGTGGTTGCTGACACCTGCAGGCTTAACTTTTTCTTCAAACTCAAAAGTCAGGAAGAAGAGTGATGTGCATTATCCCCTCGCACTCTACATCATTCCTGGAAAGATTCTGATTAGTCCTGATTGGGTGGTAGTCTTGCTCATAGTTCAATCATATATCATGTAGTGGGATATAGGAAACACTGGAAGAACCAAGCCCAATTAAACACAAACAAGACATGAATGAAACGCACACATACACACACATTTCCTGACATGTGTTCTCAGGAAAAGGACAATTTTTCTTGCTAACAGGGTGGAGGAAGCACATACACCGTGCTTGGCATCACTGGTCGTGCTTGGCATCACTCTTGACCTTTTCCACAACCTGCCATTGCCTTCAGAATAATACATGATGCCAGTACTATCCCACCCCAAACCACACCACTCACATCCTTACATCTGAAGCTAGGACGGTACTTTCATATACCAGATTTATATTAATGCCATTGCACTTAGAGATCACAACATATGGTAAAATGGGACCAGGATTGATATTATATATACATTACCCCACAGTGGTCCAATATATAGTGGATCTGATAGATGTTGAGAAGTCTTTGCAAGATAGATATGAAATCATAATTATATTATTGTCTGACACTCACAAATTATAGTCTATTAGAGCTGAGAAAGATAGCAGAGGTCATTTAGTAGTCTATAGAGACACCCAGGTATTACTTCTTTGCGGGAAGTAATGGATGTTCTTTGATGGACTTCAAATAAAATGGAGACAATATTCAAGGGACCTACTACATGCTAAGACACACAATAGCTCCATTACCCAAAACAGTGTATGAGATTACATGTCTCCTTCAGCAGTGACTCAGAGCAGTAGGTAACTTGAACAGAAGCTCACAGACTCCAGATTTTAACCTATGCTTCGTGTATGGTTTTAGAAGGGACCACCCTGTGTTAGGAAATCTATCCTCCTGACCCACAGTTTATGTTTTATCCTACCACATCACACAGATGGAATTCTGTTTTAACATCTCAAGGCCTCCAGGGAAGATTCATCTACCCATAAATCCCTTCAGCGCTGGGTCTGCTGCTGGAGTTCACGTGTCCTAGTGATTTCCTGGGTGTGTGTCTGGTTACTTTCCCTAAGTTCTGAGGACTCTCCTGTCAGATGTCAATCCTCCTGTCCTAGCTTTCATTCTGGCCATAGGAAGTCTGTTTATGGTGAGTCATTAGTATCATTGTTGCACATTTCAATGCAAGGGAATGAGACTCTTAACACAGCAATGCAATCACATTCATTTTTCTTTCTCCATAAATATATAATTCTGCCTGGAAAGGTTGGCTCTCCTTTGTGTGTGTGTAAATCCAATCCCTTGATCCGTGTTTCTCATGAATCTTGGACGCTTGCCCTAGCTCAGTGGTCGGCAAACTGCGGCTCGCGAGCCACATGTGGCTCTTTGGCCCCTTGAGTGTGGCTCTTCCACAAAATACCACGGCCTGGGCGAGTCTATTTTGAAGAAGTGGCATTAGAAGAAGTTTAAGTTTAAAAAATTTGGCTCTCAAAAGAAATTTCAGTCGTTGTACTGTTGATATTTGGCTCTGTTGACTAATGAGTTTGCCGACCACTGCCCTAGCTGGTTTGCCTTAGTCGTTAGAGCATCAGACAGCAGACTGAAGGGTCCTGGGTTCAATTCTGGTCAAAGGCATGTACCTCAGTTGCAGGCTCGAGCTCTGGCCCTGGGTGGGGACTTGTGGGAGGCAACCAATCAATGTGCCTCTCTCACATCGATGTTTCTCTCTCTCTCTTTCTCCCTTTCTCTCTCCCTCTCTCCTACCTCCCTCCCTTCCACTCTCTCTTAAAATCAATAGGAAAACATCCTTGGGTGAGAATTAACAAAAAAAAAAAATAAATACAATAAAATGTATTTATTTTAAAAAATGAATCTTGGACCCTTAACATTCTCCTGTGATATTCTGCCAAGAAAAATCATCAATTGGTGGCGCAGGGCTATGGGGAGGTGCCCCCACATTGTGTGAAGCGGAGAACTTGTTTGAGGTGAGCGGGTAGCACCGCAGGCTTCATGCTGTCTTCTGGAGCAGCACTAAAGGAAATGCACTAATGATAGTTGATGCTTGTGAGGGGCAAACTCCCTCCTGCTGCTCAGAATTGGAATGAGGAAGACTCCTGACAGAAACAGGTTTTTAACAGCATGAATTTATGAATCCAGTCAGTGCAAATGAGAGTTTCTTATGCTCGGAGTCTAAAGCGATGCCTCATTTATTGAATTAAGCTGCAGAAATTCTATTCAGATAATGCTAACTGATCGTTTTTACTCCAAAAGCCAGGCTCTTCTGTCGGTGTGTCTGCTCATTGGATGGTGTTTTTTTATTTCACATTCTGCTTAAAACAGAAAGGAGAGTCAAGATTTGGGGATGGAGTTTGCCATGATTGCAGCCTAATAAAATGGGACTTGAAATGCAACTAAGACCTTTACCTGCTCCAGGTCTCTCAGCATATATATATTTATTTCAGAGAGGAAGGGAGAGGGGGAGAGAGCTAGAAACACCAGTGATGAGAATCATTGATTGGCTGCCTCCTGCATGCCCCACACTAGGGATTGAGCCCACAACCCGGGCATGTGTCCTGACAAGAATCAAACCTTGACCTCCTGGCTCATAGGTCGACACTCAACCACTGAACAACGCCGGCCAGGCAGGTCTCTCAACTTTTGAGATAACCTGTATCATCATTAAAATGGGCATACTGGCATAAACTGTGAATCTGTGGTATATACGAGTAGGAAGGGAGACTATGACAGATAACTCAATAGTCCAGAGTCAATAAAAGAAGAGAAAACCTTCAGAGACATATATAACTTAGATAAGTGTTTCTCACAAAGTAAGTTCTGGACCATGTGTGAGAATTCCTAGGGCTGATCACAGGGATCTGCATTGAAGCTGTCCTCAAAATAACCCTTATTCTCGTTAAAGAACCGCCGGCTTTAAAGGCATGCTCTCTGTTCCAATCCAGCCGTGATGGAAGTAATATAGATATTGTAACCATAGCATGAGGTTTCTTACTAGGTGAGAAATGATCAGTATTAACATGTTGGGAGGGAATGTGGTAGAAAGACAAAAATAAAACCTATGCACTGTTTGAAGGCAACCCTCTGTGGGGTCTTTCAGCGAGTCTATTCTTTACTCCCTGTCTGATTTGGGTTAGTATTTGATCCTGTCTAAGACTCAGTGTTCTCTAAAGTAAAGATGTCCTCAGGTGTTTGCCTGATTGCTTTGGTTAATAGATGAGCTGATGGCTGTAAAGAGTCTAGCTTTTCATAGGGTGGTTGTTTTAGAATGCCAGCCTTCTCTCTACCTGTATCGTAAAGGTTAATGATGGCTCAATGTTTATGTCTATATTTGTTAACTTAATTTGATTAATTTAATGGTTTGACTCAATGTATTTTTTAGTATTCTTATTTGGACATAGATTTTTATGATGATCAGTTCATTATATAGTTGAATATTTAGGTACATGTTATGTGTGTGTGTTTGTCCCCGAATAACCACTCTTTTTAAAAATCTTTATGGTTGAAAATATTGCATATGTCTCCTTTTTCCCCCATTGACCTCTTCTAGCCCACCTCCACCCCGCCCCCACCCCAGGCCTTCACCACCCCATTGTCTGTGTCCATGGGTTATGCATATATGCATACAAGTTCTTTGGTTGATCTCTTCCCACCCACTCGCCCTCCCCTGCCTTTCCTCTGAGAGTCCACAGTCTGTTCCATGATCCTATGTCCATTTTGTTCATCAGTTTATTTTGTTCATTAGATTCCACATATGAGACCACACTCCTTTTTATTGCCAAATTATATCAGTATACAAGTTGGCTTGATCTCAAATTGCTACCACCTCATGTCTGTAGGAAAGAAGCTTAAGAAATACGTGGGCCCTAACTGGTTTGGCTCAGTGGATAGAGTGTCGGCCTGGGGACTGAAGGGTCCCAGGTTCGATTCCGGTCAAGGGCATGTACCTTGGTTGTGGGCACATCCCCAGTAGGGGGTGTGCAGGAGGCAGCTGATCGATGTTTCTCTCTCATCGATGTTTCTAACTCTTTATCCCTCTCCCTTCCTCTCTGTAAAAAATCAATAAAATATTTAAAAAAAAAGAAATACGTGGACTAGAGCACTGTTTTATATTCTTGGAAAAGCAACATTGTCAACCAAGAGGCCCACCCTCATAAGGCCCTGTGCGATAAAACCAACGAACATGACTTTTCATCTATCATTTGTCTTGAATCTCGAAAACATGACTTTTCGTAGCAAGAAGCCAATTTTGCTCACCCTTTCATCGTGCCGTATTTGTGATCAAGACATAAGGTGTTCCCAGCACAATTAGCTCTTAGGATTCAGGTGTAAACAGAAGGAGAATTCACAAGTATGCGTTCTCAATACATGTTATTGCTAAAGAGGCACCGCAGACGAAAGAATTAACATACCTTATGGCCCATTTTCATGAAAGTGCCCGCCTTGCAAATGAGTGTACCTGGTTGGGAATGTGCAGTCACGATGCTCCCCGAAGTACACTAACCTCAGCTCTGTCCTTGTCAGCAGGTTTTGTCAGCCAGGCCGTCAGCTGTAAGATGATCCTGTGTCTATATTTGCTTTAGTCCTTACTTTTGTTCTTTTTGCTCAGAATCGGGTTTATTTGGGCGCAGGAGAGAGGAGTTCCTTTGCGAGGCATCACCGGATGTGAGCTCAGGTTCTAATTTTTTGTTTAGGCTTTTAAGAACCAGGGCTTTTCAAAAATTGGGTAGCAGATGCTGGACTTGGGATACCTTGCTGTTAGGAACTTTCGGAGTCATATGTGTCTTTTCCCGGAGACGTTTAATAAACCTGAATGAGCTAGGCTGTGCCAGGCCTTGTGCTGGGGCCAGGGATCCCATAAGCCTCATAGCAAAGTGGTTCTAGCCTTTAGGGAAAGATGACTTGCTTTTGATCTTGCCTTTCCCATGAGAATGTAAGCGCATTAATAAACTAAGCGTCAGAATGGGAAGTTGCCTGAGGTTGAAACAAACAAAGTGGTGATGGAAAATAGCAAATTGTAGGGAGGGGGAAGTCTACTTTAGATGATCAGGTCATCAATGGACCATTTTGAACATTTAATTAGACTGTGATGGCCATTTGAACATGTTTCTTTTTTTATATATATGTTTTGAACATTCTTAACCTCAAAAGTCATAGAAAGAGCAACAGATGTGGGGAGTTGGGGGTGGGGGTGTTTATACATAAAGAACAGGAGGAAGCAAAGGCTTTGAGGTAGACAGGTGTGAAGGAAGGAGATGTGTATGAGGAACCGAAAGACTTCCTTCTGTGGTAGAAGCCAGAATATGCAGGCCAGGTAGACCACTCCAAGGAATTTGGATTTTATTGTTGTGCACAGGATTTTAAGTGAAAAGGGATATGAAGTAATTTACACATTAAAAAAATCAATCCATCTGTTAGCATAGGGAGCTAGATGTTAATAATAGAAGGGAGCAAAGGGAACCAGACATTATTACGCCTAATAAACTAGGGTACTGAATGGGACAGTAAGCCTGCTTCATTAGGAAGCTACAGCTTCACACACTCCCCAGGGGGCCACTGCAGCCTCTGCCCCTGGGACCTAATCCTGGAAGCTGGCAGGAAGGATCATTACTGGTCATTACCCAGAGAGGAATAACAACAGCAGGAGAAATTCCTCTGCTGGGAGCATGCCCAGTAGAGGTCAAGATAGCACAGGGCGAGATGCTTCTACTATGAGGCATGTGCAATGGTTGCCAAGATGATGACCATAAGGGGCGGAGCCTAGCCTGGGAAAAGGCTTGGATTGGATAAGGGACACAAAACTGCAGAAGATCAAGGAAATGGATTAGTTAGGAGAGGCCCGAGAACAGCCCACGAAAGATTGGCAGGTTGATTGGTTATTTTGAAAAAGCAACTGGTCTTCTCAAGCATAATCCAAGTAAACAAGCTCTTTCTCTCTCTCTTTCTTGCTAGGTAACATGTGCTTACCTGTGCACACATGCGTTCTCTCTCCATAGCAACCATAAGAGTCTGGTAGCCTCCTGGGGTCCAGCAGTTCTGTGTCATTGGATTAGTTCATATCAAAGCTTAGTCCAGTATAGCCTTTATCCCCATCTGGCTGCCTTAGCTTCAGTTCCTGGATGCTCCTCATTGCTGTACCCAGTTCTGCACTTGGAATCTGCATGTCCACTGGACCCGAAGCAGCTGCTAGGGCCACATGGCTGGCATATAAAGAGAACACATGAGTGAATAGGGCAAGCACATATTACTGAGTAAGAGAGAGAGAGAGAGAAAGAGAGAGAGAGAGAGAGAGAGAGAGAGAGGTTTGTTAAGCGTGGGTTATATTATCTTGGGCTGGAGAAGGACCAGGTGCCCTTTCAAACTAACCAATCAACTGCCCCAGCTTTAGTGGGTTGGTGCTGAGTCCTCCCTCTAACCAATCAATTTCCTAGATCTTCCAGGGTCCTGTGTCACTTTTCCAATCCAATCCTTTTCTCCAGCTAGACACGCCCCCTTATGATTGCCTTCTTAGTTCCTACTGTGCATGCCTCAACATAGAAGCACCTCTGCCAGCAGCATCTTGACTTCTACCGGACATGTGCCCCAAGAGGAATTTTCCCTTTACTGTTCTGTCCCTCCCCCCAGTAATCAGTGGGAATGGACTGCTGGTTCCCTGGGGAGTATCAGTGGGTAGCCTCCTAGTGAAACAAGCAGGCTTATGCTCCCTAGTTTGTTACAATTAATGATGACTGATTCCCTTTGCTCCATTATTAATGTCTAACTACCTAGATATTAGTCTAGCTTTTCTGTTATTAGTCGAAAGCTAGTCAGTGAACCATCTGGAAGGATAAGTCTTCATCCAGGAGAGAGCATTGATGATGTTTCATAGAGAGGAGAGAGAAATGGTGGGTTAATTGTGTATTTGGGGCGACTGAGGTCCAGAGAGGGCAGTGATTGGCCCAAAGCAACAGATCTAGTCAAGACTTGAGCTAGGACTGCAGCCAAGTATCTTGTTCCCCTCAATAAGCCTGAGCTCACTGTAAATGGGTGAGGTTTGAAGGACTTTCTAGAGAGAAAATGTCCAAGGGTTTAATTGTGTTGACATCGGCTGCCTCTTGTTAGGTACAGATAAGCAAGACAGAAAGATGTTAAGCCAGTTCAAAAGTGGCTTTCTAAGTACTTATTTACATCTGATTTGTTAGAAGGCTCTCAAGGAAATAACAACAAAAGAATCAATTAACATCACTGGAATATTTGGTTCCTTGAATTCCAGAAGCCATGGGAGCTTGGGGGAAACCTTAGAAATTGGGGAGTGTGCTATTTCCCAATTCATTCCTTCTTTTGCTTTCAGTCCTTATCACAATGTAGAAGGAAATCTAAGTTTATTGTTAGTCTTTAGTGTTAAAGAGAGAGATTAACACCTCCCTAGGCTTGGGCCCCCCTCTGTTTTTCTCAGAGCCTTTGGCAAACTACTGAATCTAGACAGAATGTAATAACATGGCTTTGCTTTCATTTAATTCATTTTTATGATTACATTTATTTATGGCATATGATATAGGTTTTCTGTTATAGTAGTGATATAAAGTTTTCTTTTGAAATAAATTTAAGTGAAAAATCAATTTAAAGATAAAAAATATAATAGATGGTGTGGCTATATAACCAACATAATTCAGCATTTTAGATCCCGGTGTCCATTTCTCACTGAGGGTCATGATGGCTCAGCAGTGACATGGAGGGAGGTGTGTGCTAGGGCCCAGCCGCCTGTGGCCGCCTTCCCCAGCCCCAATTCCCTTTCCAGTCTCTACTGTGCTTTTTATTCCGGGGGAGGAATCTGTTTCCAGTGTAGTGAGATGCAGGGCTCTCTTTCTTCCATTGTTACAAAGAGAGGACATGCTGTATTCGTGCTAGCATCGCTGTCTATAGAAAATGTCTGGGGAAATGCACATGAGGAAGTTATCAATGACTGCCTCCGGCAGGGTTGGGAGGTGGACGTGGAGGAAAGCTTACTTTTATTTTACACAACTTTTATACCAGTGTTCCATTTTGCCCTCTGATGCCATACTTTTCTCACAAAAACAGGAGAAACAGCGCATGTTCAATTTTAGAAGGAAAGGAGTGAAGTATCAATTTTAAGTCGAAGCCCATTAAGTCCAACAGTATTAGGAACAACGCTGTAGGCAGCGAGCCCAGGACTGACTGGGCTTATGGGGACGCACTCAGCACTCTTCAAACAGCGGGTCCGTGGGCATCGCGTGGGGGGAACAGGAAGTGCTGAGTGGGCACAGTCATGGTTATATCTTAGTGAAGACTCAAGGCCCAGCCCACTCACACAGACATGCCTACTTAGTATTCGCACCTTCCCCACTTTTAACAACTTTAGCCCATGTTTAGTGAGTGTCTGCTCTTTGCTAGACACCATTCTAGGCTTAGGGATGCACAGGTGCACCAGATGGTCTTGGCTAACGTTATTTAAGGGTGAAACAGACAATGACATGGAAATGAAAGAGAACTCTACTTATATATGTAAGTGCTATGTGTAAGGGGGGGGGCGGGGTTTAAGAGATGAAATTAATGTTAGTAGAGGATTCCTCTGTGAAGAGGTAACATTAGAAAAGTGAAAACTCTTCTCCAAGAGGGGTGGGGCTAGGCAGGTCTAAGGAAAAGGAAGGGAAAATTGTGGCATGATCATCTTGAGTGAGACAGAGGGGAGAGGGGGGACGCTGCAGGGGTGGACCCTCATACACATCCAAAGGGATTCCACTGGGAAAGGTGTGATGGGGATTGGCTGCCCCTGGAGATTTTGAGTGCCAGAGTAACATGATGCAATTCATCTTTTTAAAAAATATATTTTTATTGATTTCAGAGAGGAAGGGAGAGAGAGAGAGAGCGAGAGAGAGAGAGAGAGAGGGACATCAATGATGAGAGACAATCATTAATCAGCGGCCTCCTGCACACCCCACACTGGGGATCGAGCCCACAACCCAGGCATGTGCCTGCCCAGGAATCGAACCATGACCTCCTGGTTCATAAGTCGATGCTCAACCACTGAGCAATACCAGCTGGACCAATTCATCTTTTTTAAGAGATCATTCTGCCTTCTTTGAGGGGAAGGAACTGTAGTGAAACAGGAGCCTGTCTGAGGTGCTGCTCTGATTTTCTTAGAACTTTTGTCTTAGAAATTTAAGGAACGTAGATCTTCAGAGAACATGGTGAAGGGAAAGAGAGGAAAGTGACGTGAATGATCTTAAAACTAGCGAGAGAGCTCTGGCAATATTTTATGAAAAGTATGAAGGATACTGCTCAGCTTGACCAAGAGGATCCAGCCAGTCAAGGTGGTGATTGGTGATGGATGACAGAGGAAGGGAGGAAGGAGGGAGGGGGGGAGGGAAGGAGGAAGGGAAGGAAGGAAGGAAGGAAAGAAGGAAGGAAGGAAGGAAGGAAGGAAGGAAGGGAGGAAGGGAGGGAAACAGGCAAGCATGTTGAATAAAAAAGGGGTAACAGCTCTGACTTGCAGTAATTCACTCATTCTCTCCGTTATTTAGGCTGTGTTTTTTCCAACACTGTTTTTGAGCAGAAGGTTATGGGGTCAATACTCCATGCTGCACTACCCAGAAAAATCTTCAATCAACATTTATCGAGTGTTACAATGCGACAGGCTCTGTGCTGACTACAGAAAACAAAGATAGGTCATTCTTAGGCGCCCTAAGAATTCGGGTCCTAGAGAGTCTGGGCTGGCTTCTTGCACCTGCAACCTGTGGACTCACACCGGTCCCTGTTGCTTGAAGGGCCCCATACCTGCATGAATGCTCTGCTGTCACTACCTTTAAATTGTGATGGTTTATCATTGAAGTCCCATGAGACAAAGGAATATGCACATAAGCAGAAGAGATACATGGAAGACAGGACATGATTTATGTGTTGGTACCTAAATGACACATTTTCCCTGCCTTTTTCCCTATATTTTCATTATGTACTGGGCATCCCCAATTCTGTAGGTGGTCTTGCAGCCAGGCATGTGGAAATAGAAACCAGTCATTACAGCAGATCCTGGCTTTTCCCACGTGGGAGAGTCCCCTGGACAGTTACAGAGTCCAGGCAGTTGTGTCAGACGGAAGTGGCCGGTGCAGGGGACACAGAAGGATTTCAGGAGCACGTGAGAATCGAGTGGATAGTTGAAGGAAAATCAAGAGCGGAACAAATGTGAGGAAGGACTTGAGACAGAAAGAGCAGACGTGGGTGAATGTGAACAGTTGTGAAGAGGTTGTGCCTGGGGATTTCAAGCTGCGGTTCTGGCTGTGGTCCAGGGAATGGCCTGGGGTTCTCGTGACTGGAGATGGAGAGACATGGTCACACTCGGATCAGGCAGGGCCTTCTGTGTCACACCACTGAGGAGAGAGGCCAATTGCCTCGGAAATACTGATCTTAGCAGATAACCTCCGATGTGCAGACAGCACTGCAGGCTTGTAGGAGAGGGACGATGAGTACTTCTAAGTATGATATGACACTTTCTTGTGCAGATCGTTTTATTGTATTACCTTACTTCCTAAGGTTGCTTTGAAGATTACTGACAGTCTGTATCGCCGGTGAAGGAACTGAGGTTGAGCCTGTTACTCTCCAGAGGGGTGACCTTAAAGAGATTGAATGGAAAACTGAGATTCGTGTCAAGTCTTTGACTCCAGAGCTCAGGCTCTTTAAAAATAAAAATAATATAAATAATATAATATATAATATATATATATATTGATTTCAGAGAGGAAGGGCAAGGGAGATAGAAACATCAATGATGAGAGAGAATCATTGATTGGTTGCCTCCTGCATGTCCCCTACTGGGAATCAAACTTCGACCTTGTTCCCAGGTCTGCACTCAACCACGGAGCCACACCAGCCGGGCCAGAGCTCATGCTCTTACCCTCCATGCTCTTTTTGTATTTTTTTTTTTTTTTGCTTTGCATCTATCTCTGTGGAGTGGTCAGTACACTGCAATGGTCTTTGGCAGATTGACCGAGCTTGACTTAAATGATAAGGACGCACAATTGTATTGTGTTGCTGTTATGGATGGATGTGACAATATCATTTTCTTATACTGATGTAGCTCAGCTTTGATTAGCTGCTTTCCCACCTATCACCGTACTCAGATAGATAAATTGAATTTTCAAATAGATCAAAGAACTCCCATAACATCGGACCTGTGCACGCGCTTCTCTTTGAATGGGAGAGCACTACCAAGCACTCTTCAGCTCAATCTCCGAGGGCCCGTCTGAGCTATTGCCAGCCTCCAGAAGGACCCCTGCCTCGTGCAGACTAACTTGCTTTTCCTAATCCCCTGTGCTTCCCTATCTGGAACCACATAGTCTGCTCAGTTTACTTATCTTCCTTTCCCACAAGACATGAGATTTTTGAGGACAGAGACTGTTTTATTCCTGCACACCACACTCAGTCCCTAGAACAACCTGTAATATAGTCAGTGCACAATTATGTTCTAGCATGTGTTACTATCAATTACCCAAGTAGAATTCCCCCTCGAGTAGAGCACCTAATACCAACAACCCATTGTATTGAGTGTCTACTATAAGGTGGACACTGTACTAGGTTCTAGGATTATAACGATGAAGGAAAAGCTATGATAAGGATGCATGGGAGATGGGAGAGGAAATGCCTTTCAATATAGTGATCAGGCCCAGCTTGTATGGCTCAGTGGTTGAGCATTAACCTATGAACCAGGAGGTCAGGGTTCGATTCCTGGTCAGGGCACATGCCCAGGTTGTGGGCTCAATCCCCAGTATGGGGCATGCGGGAGGCAGCTGATCAATGATTCTTTCTCATCATTGATGTTTCTATCTCTCTCCTCCTCTCCCTTCCTCTCTGAAATCTGAAATCAATTATATATATATATATATATATATATATATATATATATATATACACACACACACACACACACACACACACACATATATATATATACATGTATATATATATACATATATATATATATACATGTATACACACACACACACACACACACACACATACATAGTGGTCTACAGAGGTGGGGTGACCTGCCATCTGTAACCTGAAGGGGAACTAGCCATGTGCAGTTCGTGGGCAGAGTATTACATGCATTGAGAAAAGACCAATTGCAAGGGATCTGAGTTCCAAGAAAAGTTGTCATGTTCAGAAAGTCCGTGTGTCTGAAACAGAGCAAGTAAACATGTGTGTGTGTTTGTGTGTATTCATATGCCACCTATATAAAGTTCTTCACACATATTTATATTGGTAATGTCATTTCCATTCTTTTTTCTTTTTAATCCTCACCCAAGGATATTTTTCCATGGATTTTTAGAGAGAGTGGAAGAGAGAGGGAAGACAGAGAGAAATATTGATGTGAGAGAAACACATCAATTGGTTGCCTCCTGCAAGCACCCTGACCAGGTGGGGAGGAGCCTGCAACCAATGTACCTGCCCTTGACTGGAATTGAACCCAGGACCCTTTGGTCCACAGGCCAGCGCTCTATCCACTGAGCCAAATGGGCCGGGGTGATTTCCATTCTTCAAACCTACACGCGCGTCTTTTGTACCTGAGCTGAATGGCTACTTAAATAGTTTGGAGTCTCTGGAAGGCACATGAACTGGTGTCCTTTTCACAGAAACGGGGAACCTGACAGATAGGGAGGGTTTTCAGTGTGTTTCTTTTTCACTGCACGTTGTGGCTGCTTCTGGCTCTTAAATCGACATTCTTCCTGGCTTCCTTGAAGGGAACAATCAGATAGACTGTAGGTGGTCTTGCTTAGACATTTGAAGCTTTATTCTTAGACAAATACTGCTGGGCTATGCTTTGATTCCTGAGAGCAGCTAGAACCTTTCAAAGGGCGCACGTGTGTGTGTGTGTGTGTGTGTGTGTGTGTGTGTGTGTGTGTGTGTGTCTAAGGGGAGGAGAAAGGACTATTAACTTTGATCTCTTGAGTCTCTGATTGTGTAATTAAGAATCAATTGGCTTAAACCTAATTTTGAATATATAACCACTGCCACTAACTTGCTTCTGCTGAAATGATTTGCCAAGTAATATTACATTAACATATAATCTGCCTGGCAGATCAGTTAGAAATTCTGTCACCCAGGTACACCTGCTGTTTTCAACAGAGCATCCACATTGTGTTAAATGGATGCGTTGCCTGCTTCCCACGCATTCGAATGAGGACCGACCTAAGAAGAGGGATTGTTTTGACCACAAGGAGGATGAAAGCGGATTAGAGACACAATGTGGATAATCATGCCGTGTTCAGCTTTAAGGGCCCTCCAAACCCCTGGCAGTCTGGACCTCCCGCCTCAAGCACTTAAGTTCCTCTCTGTGGGTACAGGGTAAAGAAAATCAATACCCATAAAAGCACTATTGAAATTGGAACGAGTTGCACAGAATTGAGCATTTTACTTATCTTTTTAATTCTTTTTCTCTTTCTGTTTTATCCTTGAGAAGTAAAATAACTTCTTCTTGCCAAGGAAGTACAAACTTGTTAAGAAGCATCATAAAAACACTGTTCCGGGAGTTGGTATTTTTCCTGTAAAAATAGATACGGCTTTGTGCTTATGCAAACTAGGCTTAATTTGCCCCCATAAAGGAGAATTTGCATTACCTTGGGCCTGCTGTTTGGAAATTGGAAAACATTAAAGAATATAATAAAACACCATGCAAATTTACCTCCTCTCTCTCCTTTTTCCAACGCGAATTTTTATTTGGAGCCTAGTGATTATTTGAGTCAATTCCAGACACTTTCTGTAAGTTTACCTTAAGATTTTGCTCTGTGAGACTTCTGTTTTTCCAAAGACTATGTTGCTTGTTTTAAAAACAAACAGACAAAAAATAAAAAAATAAAATTAAAATTAAAATTAAAAAAACAAACAGACAACACTTCTGTGGTGCAATGCAGACTTTCAAGGCATGGGATCAAATTCGATCTGTGTTTTTTTTTTGTTTGTAACTTTTAGTGTATAGATGTTTATCGTTAAAGGATGTGCATTTCTTGGCAACTGATTGACAAGGTTAGTTACTGTTATTGATAAGCTAGTTATTAAGGTGCATGTGGAAATTTATATGAGAGAAAGTTAAACACATTTTAATCATTTCTTAAAGTTTATTAGTGTTTATTTGAATCCTAATAAATTAAACTTAAGTGATTGGATACAATTATTCTTTTTTAAAATATATTTTTATTGATTTCAGAGAGGAAGGAAGAGGGAAAGGGAGAGAGAGAGAAACATCAATGATGAGAGAGAATCACTGATTGGCTGCCTCCTGTATGCCCCCCCACACACACTTGGGGATCCAGCCCCTGACTGGAATTGAATCTGGGACTCTTCAGGCCGTAGGCCGACACTCTAACCACTGAGCAAAACCAGCTAGGGCTGGATATAATTATTCTTAAGCTTAATGATGTTAGTATAAATGAAGGGATTTAACTTCTCTTAATACAGAACTCTTATTTGGTTTAAATGTGGAAAAGCAAACTACGTTATTATTTTCTTGGTGTTCACCATTATCTCTTCAGCTCTTACCACAGTGAGGGAGCTCAAAATCGACTTATTTTTTAATTAACTAATGGAATTTTCCTGTGATATTCCTCATCTGTTGTGTGGGTATTTTCTTTCTATGCAATAAACTCATGCAAGAAATTATAGTTTATGTATTTATTATTTAACTCATATGAATAATGAGAATACTTTTTACAAATCTCAATGAAAAGTTTTATTTCCTTAGGCAGTTATTAAACATCAGCTCTAAAGAACTCTGCTTTAGAAGCTACAGTGATGAACAAGAAGACATGGCCAATGCCTTCTGGGCATCTAATAATATCCAGTAACTGATTTAGGGTTTATTCTATTTCTCTCCACATCAGAGCTTTCTACCAGCCGATGCAATGCATGAATTCCAGCAAAGTTGGCAAATTCCTGTGGAGCAAATCCCATTTTCCCATCGACTTCCATTATTAAATGATTGCATTTCCTTTTGGAGAGGGGACCTGCAGTATTCTATTGCTTGGCCCAGTGGCTCATTGGGAAATCATATCCCTTTAAACGAGTCAAGAGAAAAGAAGGAGCAAGAGGCGTGATCGGAATTGCTAACATCCTATAAAGCTGCTGTGGTTAAAGAATAATGGTGGTTTAGAAGCTCTTTTGGGCTTTTAGCTTTAGTATAATAAATTGTGAGACTCCATGGGGAAAGTAAGCAGGGCCTTTGATATTGAACCCCAGTGTTTCTACAAAGACAATTTACTTCTTTGAGGTCCATATTTCTTAAATATGTAAAGAAGACAATATGGGAACTCTCATAGGTGTATTGAAAGGATTAAACAAACTATATGTGTTTTGCTTAGCAAAATGTCTTGTATAAAGGCAGATCTCTTTCAAATATTTATCAATCTTATTAGCCAAAGAGTAGAGTGTGGAGTGTTAGTGGCTTAAAGATATAAAGAACAATAATTGAGAGTTGAATGGTGTTAGGGAGGAAAATAAGGGGAAAAAAAAACTAGTCTTACATCTCAATGTATATTTCTTTATATTGTCTTTTTTGGCACTAATGCCATTAGAATCAAAAGTAATAGGGGGAAATAGACACCCAGTCACAGTCCCCATGGTACTCTGCACTCGGGTCATTTAATCTTTTCAACATTGATTCACTCAACAAACAAATACTGAACTTCTACGCACATTTACTAAATAGAGCAAAATCTGCTACCCGCCTGCAGTATTTCCCTAAAGGGATTTTTCTCATGAAGTGTTGCTTCTCAGCTAAAAAAAAAAAATATTCTACTGCCTGTCTTATCGCTAGAAACTTCTCTCAACACAAAAGTCAGAGAGGCGGGGAGAAAATTCATTTGGGATCAAAAGGTCTTGCCTTAGACTACAGCCCGATCACTTACCAGGAAGTGAACTGGGCTCACCTTCTATAGACAGAGGGTGCTCTCTCAGTCAGTATGCTGCACCCGCATTTTCAGGTCCCAGCTGTCTTGATTTCAGGGTGACTCAGGCTACACCTGCTGCAGGAAACCATGGCACAGGAAGTACCAGGGTGAAGCTGTGGCTTATGGGGCTTAATCTGTCTTAACTCCAACAGGTACCCAAGTGCATCGTCCTGTGAGGTATTGGTAGGTGCCCCATGAAACAGAGCTTCCCAGTGTTGACCACAGAAGCCATGAGTTACTTACATTTTCCTTTGCTGAGAGGAATAAGACCTTTTTTAAAAATTATATATTTTTTGTTGATTTCAGACAGGAAGGGCGAGGGAGAGAAAGAGAGAAACATCCATGATGAGAGAGAATCATTGATCAGCTGCCTCCTGCACACCCCCTACTGGGGATGGAGCCCAACATCCTGGGCATGTGCCCTTGACCAGAATTGAACCTGGGACCCTTCAGTCTGCAGGCTGATGCTCTCTATCCACTGAGCCAAACTGGCTAGTTCAGGAATGAGAACTTTTAACGTGCTGACCTAGTTTGTGTGTCTCCGAATTAGAGATATTCTATAAAGTCAACATAGCAGATGATTTTTCCAACATGCTTTATATCACTTTGTACAGAAGATTATTTTTGAAAACATTCACTCCCTCTGCAACTTCTCCCAAGGGAGGAACATACGCTCTTGCCCACTTTTTGTCAATAATACTGAGAGGTGAAAGAGAACTTTAAAATGATACAGTACTGAACAATTAGAACATGCGCTTGTCTTTAGCATATTCTTCAGAGGGCTTAAACATAGGCGTTGGGTGACTGCTGATTCTTTCAGTCAGCACTGCACTGATTCTCTGCCACTGGGAGCCCCAGTTGTATTCTGGTTCCATACTGGGAATACATACTGAATAACGGATGAATAGGGTGTCTAATAGTGGAGAGAGATTGTACTAGATACTAAGTTTTAACTGTGTGCTAACCCCTTTGGGGATGTTTCTTCCAATGTCATGAATTTTTTGAAACCTAAAATGACTTGATCAGAATCATCAGGAAAGCAAGAGATCAGAAATGTCCTGAAGCTGATTCTTACAGGCAGGCTTCCGCCAACCTTTTAATACATTTATTATCATCTTCCCATTTTATGTTAGTCTTTATAGTGTCCGCTCCATGCAAACATCTCAGATCCTCTTCCAATTTGGTGTCATCAAGTCTAGTTTAGTTGGTAATTGCCAACCGATTGATGTGCATTCGATTTTCTATGATGCTGCCATTATGAGCCTGGGGTCCTTAATGACTGGATCACCAGGATGGATGTGTGGTCAGAGAAGATTTAATGGAGACTGATAACTACATGTGATCAGGAGCCCCGTGCTCTCAACCACGTAGTTCGCCTGACTGTCTCCCTCTAGTATAAATTCCATCAGCTGGACATGTCCTTGCATTATTTCCATTTCTCTGTAGCATCTATTATTTCATAACAGAGACATAACAACCTTGTAAATTGACCAATTGCAATCCCATGTTGAAATTTAAACACATTTGTAACACTGTTTGACATTTATTTTAATCATAGAGATAACTTACAGTACTCTAGAGTCACGAATAAAGCTTTGGTAGAGAATGAATTGAAGCAAATATGTAGAATGAGAAAAAGAGCACATTCATATATTCAGTCTGCAACGAGTGTGTTAGTTCATTTAGATGAAAGAGATGTACGCTTGCTCTCAGTTTTATACTACCTGACACTTGACTTCCATTTTGTTTTTATTTTCCATGGACTTGTATATCCCAGGATGAGAGAATTCAACCTAGAATAAGAATTCCTTGAAGACACGGGCCGTATTTCCATCGCCCCTGTGTGTAACTCCTCTGGACAATAATAGAAAAACTACATCTGTTTGTTTAATCTGGCTGACTCTCATGCAGTGGAATCTATCTCTGAATGGTATAGTTACAAAAATATGTGCTTGGGGAATGATCAGCATTTTCCTTGAAACATTTGATACAATTTATATTCTAACCATTGAAGTATTAAAAATAGCACTTCAGTATCTTAAAGAGAAGTCGTACTTGCCTTATTTTCTTATAAACCGTGAAATAATAATCATACTCAAGCCATATATAGTTCAATTTAGAAGTAATATCTACAATAGTATTCATGTATAGAGAATCAATAACAGTTTGGAGTTGTTTTGATGCCGTTTGTGATACCGTTTATGAGCAGTCTTGAAATTCTCAACTTAGAGATGCAAAGATCTGTTTCAAATCCCTCAGCTAGAGAATACTTGATAAACTAGTGGAAACATTCTGCTTCAACCTCAGTGGAATCTTCTGCCAGTAAATAAGAGAGTTGAGCACTTACCTGGGGAACAGGTAATCAGATTGGCTCAATCTTTGTCACCCTACAGTCTGATTGCAGATTTCACATAAATCATCAATCACTTCTCTCTCAATTCTTCACACAAATTTGTTCTGCACCAGCCAAGATAAGAAGTGTTGTGATTTGGTTTAGCAAATATTTATTTCTTAAGAGGCCAAATTTTGGATATTTAGAATCTGCGTATTCTATCTAATAAAAGAGTAATATGCAAATTGACCATCACTCCAAGACACAAGATGGCCGCCCCCATGTGGACACAGATGGCCGCCACAAGATGGCCTGCAGGGAAGGGCAGTTGTGGGCAGTTGTGGGTGACCAGGCTAGCAGAGGAGGGCAGTTGGGGGAGACCAGGCCAGCAAGGGAGGGCAGTTGTGGGGGACCCAGGCCTACAGGGGAGGGCAGTTGGGGGGGACCTGGGCCTGCAGGGGAAGGCGGTTGTGGGCAGTTAGGGGTGACCAGGCCAGCAGAGGAGGGCAGTTGGGAGTGACCAGGCCGGCAGAGAAGGGCAGTTGGGGGAGACCAGGCCAGCAAGGGAGGGCAGTTGGGGGGGACCCAGGCCTGCAGGGGAGGGCAGTTGGGGGGGGACCGGGCCTGCAGGGGAGGGCAGTTGCAGTGGGACCGGGCCTGCAGGGGAAGGCAGTTGTGGGCAGTTGGGGGAGACCAGGCCAGCAAGGGAGGGCAGTTGGGAGGAACCAGGCATGCAGGGGAGGGAAGTTGGGAGGGGGACCAGGCATGCAGTGGAGGGCAGTTGGGGGGGGTGGGACCCAGTCCTACAGGGGAGGGCAGTTGGGGGGGACCAGGCCAGCAGGGGAAGGCAGTTGGGAGGGACCAGGCCTGCAGGGGAGGGAGTTGTGAGCTATCAGGCCAGCAGGGAGAGCAGTTAGGGGTGACCAGGCCTGCAGGGGAGGGCAATTGGGGGTGGGTGGGAAGGCCTTCAGGGGAGGGCAGTTGGGGGTGACCAGACTGGCAGGTGAGGGCAGTTAGGGGCAATCGGGCTGGCCGGGGAGCAGTTAGGCATTGATCAGGCTGGCAGGGGAGTGGTTAGGAGGTGATTAGGCTGGCAGGCAAAAGCGGTTAGGGGCGATCAGGCAGAGGCAGGCGAGCGGTTGGGAGCCAGCAGTCCTGGATTGTGAGAGGGATGTCTGACTGCCCGCTTAAGCCCGATCCCACCAGGGGTCCCAGATTGGAGAGGGTGCAGGCTGGGCTGAGGGGGACCCCACCTCCCCCATGCACAAATTTCATGCACTGGGCCTCTAGTAGTTTTATAAGCTGTGCCTCCTTGGACAAGTTACTTAGTGGCATTGAAAACCTGAATAATTCTAGTTACCCCTAAATTTTATCTGCCTTCAGGATCAAGAGGACTAATGTGTATGAGGGGAAAAGATGGAAGAAAACTAATATGTATTATAGGCTAATTGTATACCAATGAGTGTACCTTTCAAACCTCAGTTTCCTAATCTATCAATAAGTATATTGATACCTAGCTACCTCAGGGGAGAGAATAGAAGCTTGAAAAGTATCAGCTATTGAAACTTGAACTCAACTACTGATGTACCTGATTCTGAAATTTATCTTTTTTTTCTCCCTAAATTGCCTGTCTAGGAATACTACAAATAAAAATATTGAAAGCAGTGCTTTCTTTAGGATTCTACTAGGCACCATGAAGGTTACAATTTCCCATTCTAGTATTTTCCACAATTTCTTGTAGTTACAATTTTCACTTATCACAGATTAAAGAAAGAGTTCCCAATCATGTTCAAACTTTTTGTGGGATCTTCAGCAGTTTATTTATTTATTTATTTTTGGATAGATGTTAGACCAGAAGAAGCAAAAGTATCACGAGTTTTTACCATACTAACAGGGTCCATTTGCCTACAGCATGAAAGCCCAGACAGCCTATCAGGTATTTTCCGTGTGTATCCTGGGCTGAGACCACTGTGCTATATGGATGTACAAGCATCTGACTGTCTCATGGCATCTGCTAATATACCAAATCCCTGGCATTCCATATTGAAATATGTTCATTCATCCAACTATGTATTTACTGAATGTCTATTTTATACCAAGCACTGTAAAACGCAGGAATGGATAAAAGAGACATACCGTACTTTCCGGCGTATAAGACGACTGGGCGTATAAGATTTTCCTGGGTTAAAAAGTCGTTTTATACGCCAGAAAATACAGTATATTGGACTATATTGATGGGATCAGATATAATGGATTAGATATATTGAACTACCGTATTTTCCGGCATATAAAACGACTTTTTAACCCAGAAAAATCTTATACGCCCAGTCGTCTTATACGCCGGAAAATACAGTAAATTGTAAAACAAAACAAAAGAAAAAGAAGAAAAAAAAAGACATGAACAGAAGCTTGCAGCAAAGAAAGACAGTGTTAGAGGTTGAGGAAGTGGTCCCCTCCCGGAGACACAGGTGAGCTAATGCTCAAGGACCTGGCTCCTGATGGCTTCTAGGGGATGGGTTATATAGTGGGGAAATCATTCGCCATGGTCAGGGTCAGGGTCGTGCTCTCTACTGATTGGCCAGTGCTAGGATAGGTGGTCATTGATCATTGAGTCTGGTACTCATGTCAGCCATGGGGTTGCTTCGTCTGGGATCACAAGGCCATCATAGGTGGGGCTGGTCTGGAGATGAAACACAACTGCAGTCTAGATGTTATCTCTGGTTTGGCCAAAACTCTGTCTCTGTGCTCCAGAGACCTGAGACTTGGTTCCTATGATTATTTATTGCTGATCAGAACCTCATTGTTCTCGGGGCTTAATGATTAAGAGCGTGGATGTGCAAGGGGAGAGAGGGAGGTGAGTCAGGATGCTGGATGAGGCCAGTTTGAATAAAAAAAGGAAGAAGAAAAGGTCATATTATGGTAAATAGATGAAGTTTCTGCAGGGTAACAGAGAGAACCCCTTGCAATCTTCCCCCAAACAGTGGGGCAGCCATTTGTATGAAGGGAAGATTCATCTTTCCTGTGTGTATATAGGGGAGTGGGGGGATAGTAGGGCTGCACTGTAGGTGGTAGACGCTTTAAAGTAGGGAAATGGTCTCAAATATGTAGATGCCTTTGAAAGTAATTTTGAAGATGCTGAAATCCATTCTGCCTGTGATTTATTAAAATGAAGTGAAATCACAAAGCCTCCTTTGATTCAGACACATTTCTTTTCACATTTCACAGCCATTCATTCTGCGGCCTTCCAAAGGCTTTAGGAGAAAAATCGGAGGAAATAATGAAACAACAAAACAAAACAAAAGAATCCACCGAGCCTGAGAAAGCTGTTGGGAAGCCGGCTCTCTGTAAACAGCTTGCTCCTCCACCTTTTAACAGCATATTTCTCTCGCTCCACACCAGCTGGTTGTTGCTAATTTCTCCTCAGTGTCCTGGAATAGCTGTTTTCCTTGAAGCTAGTGTCTCCGCCTTTGCAGATGACTCCCCGAGTTTGGGTTTCCTAAAGAAGGTGTGAGGCCTCCTCAACTTTCTGCTCTTCTCTGTGCCTCCTCTTCCAGTTAACTCGTTTCTTTTTTTCTTTCTCTTTCTCTTTCTTTCTTTTTTTTTTGGTTAATCCTCACCTGAGGATATTTTTACCATTGATTTTCAGAGAGTGGGAGGGGGAGAGACAGAGAGAAACATTGATGTGAGAGAGAAACATGGACTGGTTGCCCCCCACACGTACCCCACCAGGGTCGGGGATGGAGCCTGCAACCTAGGCACATGCCCTTGACCGGAGTGGAACCCGTGACCCTTCAGTCCACAGGCCGATGTTCTAACCAGTGAGCCAAACCAGCCAGGGCTCCAGTTCTCAACTCTTAAACAAACAGACTTCACAGCTAACCTCTGAGTGGAGAGCTCCCCAAAGCCCGACATTGCCGATGAGTTTAGGTGACCTTTGGGGGTAAGACTGATGGCATGTCAGGGGGGATAAATGTGAATCCCTGACTTTTAACATGCATCTAGGCACGCGATGAAATTGGCTTTTTGGCAGGACTGATGGAAGCCTGCGTTCCCTGCCACCTGCTGCCTTTCTCTAAGCAGGGGCACGTTTTAATGGAGAAATTGACTTTGTGACCACTTAGATGCAAATTTTATCAGCAGTCACAGAGCACATTTCTCATGTCCTCTTGCATTTCATCTCTACAAGAATCCCCCCAGCTGGGTGTTCGCATGTCTTCTTTAAAAACAATCTGAAAGAGGCTCAGCAAGCTTAAGCAATTGCTAATATCACACAGTTTATAGGCGTAAAAACTCAATTCAAACCCAGATTGTCAGACTCAACAGCCAGATTTCTCCCTAATGGACAACAATATCCCATCCTCCATTGTAATAAATCCGATGAACTTGCCGTTTCTTTGAACCTATTTTCTTAGATTTTGGACCACATTTTCTTTCTTTTTTAAATATATTTTTATTGGTTTCAGAGAGGAAGGGAGAGAGATAGAGGAATAGAAACTTCAGTGATGAGAGAGAATCATTGATTGGCTGCCTCCTGCAAGCCCCTCACTGGGGACAGAGCCCACAACCCGGGCATGTGCCCTTGAAGGGAATTGAACCTGGGACCCTTCAGTCTGCAGGCCGATGCTCTATCCACTGAGCCAAACCAGCTGGGGCGGACCACATTTTCTTTTGTCTTCCCTTCATCATGGGTAGGACTTTAATTCTATATGTGATATACAATATACGTATATTTTTACTTTTCACTTTAATTTCTGTTTTGGTGTTATTGACAGACTCCTTGAACCTGAGAAGTCTTGTTTAGGAGATGAGGAAATCAGAGCCACTATGGCACGTTGCTCCGATTTATTGTGCATTTGTAGCTATCAGTGTCTTTTAATAAGTTCTTCACATGCATTTAATTAATTTTATCCTCACAACACCTAATAAATTAATCAAAGACATTACTCCTGTTTTAAAAGGAGGAGGGCAGACTTCAATAATTTGGAAAAGGTGACAGGACTAATAAGATAATACTCAAGCTGCTGATCTGCATATCCATGGCCCCTCTTCCAACAGTGTTTCAGAAAGAATTGAGAACCATAAGAGGAGAGGTGTTTTGTTTATTTAATATTTTAATGCAAAGCCAGCAACAATTACAGATTCTATGCTCCTCAACAGTCAGCCTCTTTAACTCCTTCCCTGTTACTCTTTGCCTTTCAGCTGAGTGCTGCAGACATCTCCCGGGCACTCCGGTGCTGGGATATGTGGCATTTCATACTTTACACTTATTGTCTCCATGAGACCTCACAGGGCTTTTCTGAGCTGATGAGCGATGTTCTCAAAGCCTTCATTGTTCTCCTCTGCAGAAGGAGATAGTGAGTTCCCAAAGACACACAGTTCATACACAGTGACGCGGGGATGCAAACCCAGTCCTGCCTGATGTCAGAGCACCTGCTCCTTCCCATGATGCTGTGCTGCTTATGTTGAGTGTCTCCTTCTGTCTACTTGGAGTCTTCCTCCCTACGCTTTGGTAACTGAACGCACTTCTTTAGTTGGTACCGTCATCGATTCCATTTTTTGCAGTTCTCAACTCTTCTGTTGCTTGGAGAATCAGATCAGGCATTCACTTCTATAAAGGAAACCCTTCTCTGATGTTCAGCCAGGGGCTCCATAATATGTCGCATGATATAATTTTACTAAAATAGTGTATTTATGGTTCTACCATCTCCATTAGATAATGAGATAGGAGAAAAGGGGGCTATGTCTTGATTATATTGATGTTTTTCCAAACTCAACACAGTACATAGAAAATAAAATAAACAGCCTTTTAGGGAACATCTGAGTACCTTGTGTGTGTGAATAAATTCATATTGGTGTTCATGTGAGCAACTAGTGTTGTCTTAGAATGACCACTGTATCGAAAGCTCTGTACCATGTTGACATGAAATTGATCTGCAGACTCCTATCCTGAATCCCAAATGAAAGGATAGAAGATATCCATGAACTTGATCTTTCTGGTGTCTAGAGCAAGCATGTCAAACTCGCGGCCCGTGGGCTGCATGCATCCAATATTTTTGCAGCCCAGCCAATATAACAGTATGTAAGAATCATTTTAATAAAAATTCCATACCTTAATTTTTACAATATCCTGTTATACATAATTATTAATAACGAACTACAACATTCACTAATGCCTGATTACTATCATCGTGTTACATTCATTTCCCTTATGGGTAGGTGCACCATTTCTCTCCACTAATACTAGCAGCAAATATTTTATTATTTATTTAAAAAAATATATTTTTATTGATTTTTTTACAGAGAGGAAGGGAGAGGGCTAGAGAGTTAGAAACATCGATGAGAGAGAAATATCGATCAGCTGCCTCCTGCACACTCCCTACTGGGGATATGCCTGCAACCAAGGTACATGCCCTTGACCGGAATTGAACCTGGGACCCTTAAGTCCACAGGCTGATGCGCTAGCCACTGAGCCAAACCAGTTAGGGCGGCAGCGAATATTTTAGTAGCCGATAGCCACGTCATTAGTCTTGGACTGACTTGTTTGGTATGCGCAACAGGAAATATTTCACTTTTGGAGAACACAAAAATCAGGTTTATTTGCATTATGCTTATTAATTTGTGCAGTTATTCAGTGTCTGGTAAGTTAATGCTCAAGAAAAAATATTAATTTTTATTAAAAGGTTCTATTATTTTATGTTAATGATTATTTGTAAACCTATGTTTCTATGAAAATTGAAGCTTTGTTTTTTTTTTTGTGGCCCACATAAACTTAAACCTTGTTTACTTGGCCCGTGTTGGCCTTTGAGTTTGACATGCTTGATCTAGAGTCTAGATGACAGAAATTCACTTTATTGCCACCATGTTTGTCTCCATTGCACAGCACCTCGTATTGGTGACACACTCTTCTAGGTGCTGAAGTGCACACTGAGCAAGACAGGTAAGTCCTCCTCTCATGATGCTCATGTTCTAGTATTTTCGGTTGGGGAGTAAAAAAACAAACAAGATGAAGCAGAGTGATGTAATATGTAATGACCAGGTGATTAGTTTGGGTTGTCTGGGAAATCTTTTCTGAATTGGGGATTTTTTAAGCTATGATGCAAATGACAAGAAGTAATCTGCCATGGAAAGATAAGAGGAATTAATGCAAAGCCTTTAGCAGGGGACAAGAGCAACAGAAAGAGATATAGGCTGGCTAGGAAGCGATGAGCTAGGAGTAGAGTCCCATGAGATGAACTTGGAGTAAGACCAAAGTCAGGTAACTGGTTCTTTGGGAGAGAGATAAGGATTTGAGCTTATTTTCTAAATGTGATGGGGAAGTATTGAAGACTTAAACTAGGGGGAACACCTTGTATTTTGTTGTTTGTTTCTAAAGGAGCATACAGGCTACAATATGTGGATGGATATTAGGGAGATAAAAATGGGAAGAGAGAGACCTTGTAGGTGACTCTTATGTGATCCACTCAAGGGATGATATTTCATTGATTTGGGGATGTGGGTAGTAATGCAGATGAGAAAACAGATCAGTTTAGGGCTATTGTTTAGAAGATGAACCAACACTTCTTTCTGTTTGGATGTAGGACTTCTGAGAAGAGGGGCTGAAGGAGGACTTTAGGTTTTTGCTTTGGACAATTAGGTAAATGGTGTTACTACCTATTAAATGAGGAGCAAATTATAGGTAAGAGAGAGTTCAAGGGATTGAGAGTTCTGCTTAGGTCATATCAGCAGTGAGGTTTCTTATAAATATTCATGTGGGAGTGTTGAACACAATGCTGGATATATGAGTATTGGGTCTAGGGGAGGCTCATTCATTAAATACCTACTTTTTGGGTTATTGACATTGAAGATAAGATGAGATTACATTAAAAAAAAGGTGTGTATATAGAGAAGATTAAGAACACTGATGTGGCCGAAGCCAGTTTGACTCAGTGGATAGAGCGTCGGCCTGCGGACTGAAGGGTCCCGGGTTCGATTCCGGTCAAGGGCATGTACCTTGGTTGCAGACACATCCCCAGTGGGGGGTGTGCAGGAGGCAGCTGATCGATGTTTCTCTCTCATCAATGTTTCTCGCTCTCTCTCCCTCTCCCTTCCTCTCTGTAAAAAATCAATAAAATATATTAAAAAAAAAAAAGAACACTGATGTGGTAACTCCACCCTTTTGGATTCTGGAAAAGGAGGGCATGTCAGCAGAGCAGGGGAAGTGTTGGAGCCTGGAAAGTGAAATAGTCTGGGTGTCAAGAAAAAGGAAGAGCCCGGCCGGTGTGGTTCAGTGGTTGATCATCGAACATGAACCTAAAGGTCACTTGTTTAATTCCCAGTCAGGGCATGTGTCTGGGTTGCAGGTTCAGTCCCCAGTAGTGGGTATGCAGGAGGCAGCTGATAGATGTTGCTCTCTCATCAATGTTTCTATCTCTCCCTCCCTCTCCCTTTCTTTCTCTCTCTAAAAAGTTTAAATTAAGTTTAAAAAAAGAAGAACAAGCAAGTGTTTCAAGGAGAATATGACTCTTTGTTTTAATTTCTCTTATTTTAATTAAAATCACTTTGAGTCAAAGCAGGAACTATTTGAAGGCACTCTTTGAAGAAATTGTAACTTCCTGAAAGAAATAATAAAAGATATGAGCCATATTTCTAGGTCACCTCTCTGGAAAGTCACTATATAACAAAAACCATCTTGTGCACCTGAATAAAATGAGAAGCAAAGATGAATGCAATCTGCCTCAATGGCTTATTTTTCTTGTAGGTTATGACATAACTATTTGAAAACAGTGTCACATTACTGTAAAATTACTATATATTTTTCTTTGTCAAGGTCAACATGATTGAATTCTGTGTGCCTGTAAAATGATACACTATTAATATACTTAGCTGTGATTCCCATATCTTCCAACATTTTTCTCATTGTTAGTGTTGTTCCTGATATTATTTTTATGATCACCATTTTGCATGTGTGGGTTTCGCTCGTCCTTAATATCTGAGACTCCTTAAAGCTTGACTTTGTAATTCCTGAAAGCTAGGCAAAGACAGGGCAGAGAGCCTCTCTGGGTGTGTTCCATGTGGCATCTTCTTGCCCAGAAGTTGATGTTGAACCCGCCGTGTTACATCAGACCCACAGAGATTTTAGGGATTCCAGCCCCAGCTCTGGGCCTTTTTTTAAAGGTAAAACAAGCCATTAGCACAGCTCGTCCCAGCAAGGATGTAAACTCTGGCCCTGGTGAGGAGCACGCGTATTCAGAAGCCAATTCAAGCCAGTAATGAGATCTTTCATGTGCAAATAAATATTAGATGGTGTAGGGAGAACAGTATGAGTGATCCTGCGGTGACTCATTTAAGTTGATGTGCACTGTTGGGCATGAGAAAGATGTAAAAGGAGAGAAGAGTTACGGGTCTTATTTTTAATATATTCCTCATTTGAAAAAAAAACAAAAAACAAAACACCAACAATCTATGAATTTCCAGGAAATAGAACTTAGAGGCTGACTTGTGTTTTCTCTTTAATGCTTATTATTCTGATGCAGTAGAATTAGTGAATTAATAGGGGGCTATATGTCAAGCAAGGGAATAGGCCTCTTTTATTTCCGGTTGGAAGAGAAGATCTGTTTGAATCCCGATCTCATCACTTGAGTCTCTTGCTCTTGCCCAAGCTTCTCAAAGTCTCTTGTGCCTCAGCTTCTTATCTATGCATTGTAACAACTCATGTTTCTCATGTGTATGTCCCCGGAAGCAGCAGATATTTGGTTAGTGACAGGTATTTATGACATGGTTTTACATCTTTCTCCAAACTGCTCAACCTCTAGCCTCTTTCTCTCACTTTATATGTAGCAGGAGAGGCAATCTGTTTGCCTAGCCCATCATTTTCTGATTATGGTGGGGCTTGGTATTTAGCTTTTTGGTATTAAAGTCAATTACAAATGATTTATTCGCTACTAGGAAGGTGCAATATAAATAGTAAGCTTGAAGGTTATAGACAAATTATGTTTTTAATTGGAATGCTAATAAATTATAATGTCACATTATGAAATAAGTAGCTGGATTCTTCAAACATCCCCGTAAAAATCACCTGATGAAAATGTACACAATGACGGCATGAATTAAATTTAGCTGTCAGAATCATATCTGCAAAGAAGGGAAAGTAATACTTCCCCATCCCCAAAGATAGTTTATTTGAATTTAGAATGATGTCTACACATCTATACCTTCATAAATCTAGAAGACTCAGAAATCTTTTTTTGGGGGGGAGAGGGGAATGAGGTAACAATAAACTTTTCCCAAAAAAAACGTTTTTTCTCCTTGCCAGTGTGGCTCAGTGGTTGAGCATGGACCCATGTACCAAGAGGTCACCAGTTCCATTCCCGGTCAGGGCATATGCCCGGGTTTTGGAATCAATCCCCAGTGAGGGGCATGTAAGAGGCAGCCAATCGATGTTCTCTCTCATCGATATTTCTATCTCTCTCTCCCTCTCCCTTCCTCTCTCTCTCAAAAGTCAATAAAAACATACTTTTAAAAATTAAAAAACAACAACAACAACCCACAAACCAAAAGTGCTTTTTCTCCTTGAGATGGGGAAGTCCTATTTTGTTGGTTAACATTCCCTGAATTCACATGTGTGACTTAACTGCTATTAGAAACAAGTTAAATTGTTATGATGAATGGGAACATTTTTTTTTAACCCTTCATCATTCTGGATTCAATACCAATACACCTTGAAGAAAGATTCCAAAGCTCACTTCCAGGAAGAGAGAAACCCAGAATCTGAAGAGCCAATCAGTCCTCACCCTGCACGGGACCTTTGTTGAGTCCCTCCTCTTTCTTGGCTTCCTTTTTTCCCAGTGACGGAGGAAATGCTTATATGGTACAGCTGCATGTAATACTATAATGACTAACATTTACTCGTTGCTTACTAAGTAGCTGGCACAATGCTGAACATTCTACGCATATTATCTCATTCAGTCTTCAACAACAACCCCCAGGAGAACTGAACTAGCATTATCTCATTTTCAGGTGAGCAAATGGCTTAAGGTCACACACGGTGGTACATAGACCTCAGAACCCAATACACAAACAAGCTACTTCATGCTTCACCTTGATTCAGTAGTCCTGCCTCTTTTCTACAAAATCCCTTAAAAATGAAAACACCTTGGGGGAGGAAAACCCCTTGGAGATGATGATCTTCAGACACTTGAAGGATTTTGTTCACCTGTGATTGTCAAAAAGAGAATACCAGGCAAATGCATTTTATGTTTTTACTAGAGGCCCGTTGCATGAAGATTCGTGCAATAGGCCTTTCTTCCCCTGGCTGCCGGCACCGGTTTTCCTTTGGCACCCAGAACCCAGGCCTTCACTCCGGCCACAGCGGAGAAGCCAATCCTCGAGGCTTCTCCGCTCTGGCCGAAGCAGAGAAGCCAAGCCTCTTTAGTCTTCAGTCGTCTTCAGTCTTCGCTGGGGCTGGAGCCTTCAGTCTTTGCTCCACGCCTGCATATGCAAGTTAACGCACCACCTTTGTTGGGTTAATTTGCATACTCACTCCTGATTGGCTGGTGTTCGTCGAAGAGGCACTGTCAATTTGTGTATTTCTCTTTTATTAGTGTAGATTCCAAGTTTAACGATGGATTGGCCATTACCTTATTTTTATTTTTTTTTTTAATTGATTTTAGAGAGGAAGGGAGAGAGAAAGAGAGAAACATCAATGATGAGAGAGAATCATTGATTGGCTGCCTCCTGCACAGTGATTGAGCCCACAACCCAGGCATGTGCCCTGACCGGGAATTGAACTGTGACCTCCTGGTTCATAGGTTGGTGCTCAACCACTGAGCCAAGCTGGCTGGACACCTGATATTTTAATATTACTCCTCATGTGTATTGTTCACTAACACCGGCATGAGGAGGCTTATTTGCAGTTCTTAGAGATATGGCCAAGGCCCAGAGCCTCTGGTTCTGTAAAGTAGAGCAGCACAGAAAACAGGGATATATACCTACCTCCTTCAGTCAAAGAGATGCCAACAGAAGTGTGTGGGGCAGGGGGAGGCACCTCATTAATACCTCACTGCAAGGAGTAAATACTTGCAATTTTATGGCATTCTTCTCCCCGAATGAACTAACTACTTTAGCTCCAAAATGATTGGAAAGAACATGGAAATCATGCATATTGTAAAATAAGTGCCATTTGGGATAACAGCAATGAATTCATTCCTCATCACCTCGTCTACAGCTACTGATGTATACATGGATCTGTGCTTCAGTAGGCATCAGTGAGAAATACACTCAACGAAATTCTCTTGTATGTGCTTGCGGAATTAAAAAAGAAAAAACTCCATTACTTCATTTCGATGATGCAATGTGGGGTGTTGTAGTTTTCCAGGGCATCAATGAAATACCGAATTGTACCATTTGTCTCTTTTAGACCAATTTAATTCCATTAAGTTTAATAATATTTAGTACTTACAGGGTATCATCTCCTTTCAAATGGAAACATTAACTGCTGTAATGAATCCTCCCTGCATTTCTCCAGGCTACAAATAAATAGAAATAAAGAAAGCAATTAGGAACAGGTGTATCCTTGATAAAAGGAAACACAATTAGATGTTCAGTCTCTGACTCAGGACTCCTGGGTTCAATGTCCATAGAAGCATCTTTACTTAGGGAGGTAAGCAGTTCACAGCATAGAAATTGCAGCTTACACCTAATGCTTGATTAGTTGGGAGAGGATATCTAGGTCCCCATACAGCAAGCATGTCAAACTCAAAGGCTAACATGGGCCAAATAAACGAGGCATGCGGCCCGTGGGTTTGACATGCTTGCCGTGCAGGTGTTGTGAAGAAAGCTCTACCTTTATGGAGGGTTTGAAAATAGATGATATGGTCCGGGATTGCAAGAGGGTGCAGGCTGGGCTGAGGGACCTTCCCCTCCCCTGCATGAATTTCGTGCACTGGGCCTCTAGTAATGTAATAAAAGATAATATTAGTTAGTAGTTAAGAACATGGGCAAGGGAATTAGACAACCCTGGAGTTCTTAATATGTGGACTCTGTTTCCACACTGAAATGCTGTGATTTAAAAAAAAATTATTCTTGAAACATTTGACCAGGTGTTTGCTCGTCACTGTCTTCTGCAGCTTATTAGTATATGGATTGCCCAGGGTCTGAGAAATGGTGTGTGCATTGAGGGACGGGGGTGGGGGGTGGGATCAGATATGGCAGCAGCAGACAGTAAACAGAAAGATGGTTTTTGGTCGCTGATGTCCCAATTTGAAACACTTCATCTCTCAGTTGAACTGTATATCAAATTGGCCAATTTTATTCTTTCTAAAACATGAACCTGAGCATGTCCTAGTGTCCTTCAATGGTTTCCATTTGTCCTCAGGAACAAATCCAAGCTCTTTTCCACACACAAAACATGCCATGGTAAATAGCTCCTTGTTGTTCTTTAGCCCCAAGTCTTTGAGAACTGTAAGTCCAGAACGATGTTTTAAAGTTATACCTGTGTCGCTCAGCCAGTGTGGCTAAGTGGTTGAGCATGGACCCATGAACCAAGAGATAATGGTTTGATTCCCGGTCAGGGCACATATCTGGGTTGTAGACTCCATCCCAGTAGGAGGCATGCAGGAGGCAGCAGATCAACGATTCTCTCTCATCACTGATGTTTCTCTCTTTTCCTCTCTCTGAAATCCATTTAAAAATTTATAAAGTTATACCCACATAAATATGCTAGCTAAAAATTCAAATTTCATGGAGACAACTCATTGATTGTACTTGGAAAATCACCGCTCCACAGAAAAGCAGCATAACAATGGTTTTATTTTGAGTAAACATTACAATTACCCAAAAAGGCTTTAAAAACACCAGTTCCTGGGCCCCATCACCAACTACTAATTCAGATATAGGGAAATGGGCATTGGTAGGTTACAGAATCTTCCAGAGAAGGTGACCCCAGTCTGCATCCAAATTTTAAACCCACTTTAAAATAAAATAATCTATACTAATAAAAGGGTAATATGCTAATTAGACTGGATTGACTGGGTGTCTTCAGATAAAGCCAGGGCCTGGCCCAGGGGAAGCCACCCTGGAGGCAGGGAAGCCTCCCGGTCCCGGGTCTCGGGTGCCTGCAGCCTGGGCCGGAGGCAGGGAAACCTGGTTCCCGATTGCCTGCAACCGACCAGAGGGAGGGAAGCCCAGGTCCTGGGTGTGGCGACCGAGGCAAAGGCAGTTAGGGGCATCAGGCAGGCAGGCGAGTGGTTAGGAGCCAGTGGTCCCGGATTGCAAGAAAGTGCAGGCCAGGCTGAGGGACCCTTCCCTCCCCCCTCCCCCCATGAATTTCATGCACCGGGCCTCTAGTAATGTAATAAAAGATAATATTAGTTAGTAGTTAAGAACATGGGCAAGGGAATTAGACAACCCTGGAGTTCTTAATGTGTTCCTACATGAATTTTTGTGGTGGTTGTTAATCCTCACCCGAGGATATTTTTTTCTGTAGATTTTTAGAGAGAGTAGAAGGGAAGGGGAGAGACAGAGAGAGAAACATCAATGTGAGAGAGACACATCAATTTGCTGCCTCCCACACAGGGCCCGGGATTGACCCTGCAACCGAAGTACATGCCCTTGACTGGAATCGAACCTAAGACTCTTCAGTCTGCAGGCTGAGGTTCTAGCTCTATCCACTGATCCAACTGGCTAGGCCCTAAATGAATTTCTAATTCAATCTTTATTTAGAGACAGAGCAGGACATGGAAAATGATCAGCAGAGTAGGACCCCTGGTGGCAGTCCTCATTTGTCTTTTGCCCTGAGCAGGTAAGCTCTGGATTTCCACACTAGCCCAGCCCACTCAGCAAGACAATAGCCTTCTAATGAGCTGGACCCATCTTCATTTAACACCAATAGAGTGAGGATCCATTCACACTTGAACATGCCTATTTGGGAGGCAGCCACCTTTCCCATTCTAAATGATTTCTCACATTACTCTTGCCAACCACATAATCCTCTCCCTGACAGAACTGTGAGAAATCCAGTGTTTTCCCTCTTGTTAAAAAGTCAGTGATGTTTTGGCAAACCTTCTCTACTAGCCCTAGTTGTGAGAATTAAATAAAGCAATGGAACACGGCATGGCGTGTGACAGTGTTAAATGTTCAATGCGTGCTGGCAGTTATTGTTTTCATTTTCAGCACTAAATAATTGTTTACCTGAATACCTTATAACTCCATGGTTCTCTCATTGCTTATAATTCAGAAGTGCTGTTTTCTTCTCTTACCAGGGAAATATACAAAATTAGAGCTAACCTATTTTAAGTATTTATAATGCAATGGACACTGCTTTAAGTCATACACACACACACACACACACACACACACACACACACACACACACACACATTTAATTTCTTTACATCGTATACCTCTGAGGTAAGTTTTACTAAGTTTTGCCCCCGTTTTAGAGATAAAGGCACTGAGTCACTAGGAGGATTTGTACCTTTGGGAGGATGCAGCGACTATGTGGTAGGTCTAGGATTTGAACCCAGGAAGTATGATTCCAGAGCTTGTGCTGAGAACCATCACAACACCTACCGTCTCACCCTCCTGAGGTTCCCCCTCGAAAAAACAATGATCCATTTTCTCCACTGTCTTCTATACAGAGTAACATGTATCTATGATGCTGTATTTCATGCATTCATCCACACAAGTCCATTGGAGGAGTAAAGATGTGTCTTGCTTACTTATGTGGCTTTAGTCCACAGTGAAGTGTCTGACATATGTGGGTGCCCAATAGATGTTAACAATAGAACCAAAGAGAAAAAGGAATAGTTGAACTCATAGGAAATAGATCTAGAAAGAAAATTATGTCCATGTTTAAGAAAAATTAGTTTCTTGCCTTCCTCTCTGATCCAACTATGAATTCTCTGATCTGGGAAAAGATGAAGGTGAGTACATTTAAATGTCTATTTCCAGTCTTGATGCTACATTGCTGAAATCCAGGAACAGCTTTTAAAATATATATGGAAGCCCAAACAGTGTGGTTCAGTAATTGAGCATCAATCTATGAACCTATGAACTAGGAGATCATAGTTCAATTCCCAGTCAGGGCACATGCCCAGGTTGCAGGCTCGATCCCCAGTAGGGGGCGCACAGGAAGAAGCCAATCAATGATTCTCTCTCATCATTGATGTTTCTATCTCTTTCTCCCTTGCCCTTTCTCTCTGAAATAATAAAAAAATATATTTTAAAAATAAATAAAAATAAAATAGATATGGAAGAATAAAGTTATCAATCCGAATATTTGTTTGCCGTGTTATAGCCTATCTGACTACTAGTATATACTTGTATCCCCGGATCTTCTATTATACAGGGTGGGGCAAAAGTAGGTTTACAGTTATGAGTACGTGAAAACACAGAATTTATTCTTGTATTATTATTTATCAATCATTTCATTATTTCCCATATGGACAACTGTAAGCCTACTTTTGTCCCACCCTGTATATTTTCAGTGACATGCCACAGCCATTCATCACTACTAAACTTCTCCGCTCAGAATTCATCTACATAAAGTTGTACTTGGGTTTAACGGAAATTTAATGAAAATGTGCAGGTTCATTTATTTCATATGAAATCATATGATGACTGTACTTTTCTAGTTCAGTGTCATACATAAACATCTTAAAGCTTGCTCATGCATTCCAAATAGGAGAACTATATCCTGCTTTCACATTTATCATGCTTGTTTAAGGCGCAACGGCTCTGCTTTTGATTCTTCCCAAGTTAGCCTGCAGAATGTTGGAGCATCCTCATCAATAATGTCATCTCATACCCCATCCCTCCATAATTATCCCCTCCCCCGTGGCCGTGGGTTTTAATGCAAAAGATGGCTGGATGGTAAATATTAATGTTAAGAAATTCAAAATATTTCCAGCAGGGCATCCTCTCAGCACTGTTTCCTATCTGGACCGCTCGCTCTGGGCTTGGCGTGGGATCTAACTTTGGAGCTGTGTCCTGACATTACAGTTATTGCAATAGAAGCTGAAAGCTCACATTTTTATCTCTGAAAAGCCTCGGGTGACAATCAAGCTTAAATTCTGTGATTTTAGTGCATGCGATCATCTGATAATTCTACAAGCACGTCTTGAATACCAATAATATGCTAAGTCTTGTGTTCAGTTCCAGCGATACAAAGATGGTCAGGAGTTCAGATCCCTTTGGGGGAGGGAAAGAATCCTGCTACTCAGAATAAAATAATAATAACTGCAGCCCAGCCTGCGTGGCTCAGTGGTTGAGCATTGACCTATGAACCAGGAGGTCATGGTTTGATTCCCCATCAGGCCACATGCCTGGGTTGCAGGCTTGATCCCCAGTTTGGAGTGTGCAGGAGACAGCCGATCAATGATTCCCTTTCATCATTGATGTTTCTGTGTCTCTCTACCTTTCCCTTTTTCTCTGAAATCAATATGTATATATAAATCAATATATATATATATATAAAGTTTTCATTATTTCAACTTTTTTTCATTTTGAGTGAGACATTACTAATTTATATATCTTTCCATTCCTAATTGATATGATCAAATACACAAAAAAAGCATGCTTCATTAAATGATGTTTTTGATGTGACAGGGCTACTCAAACTATGTTATGATTAACCAAAGAACTTGTATGTATATATGCATAACCCATGGATACAGACCGTGCAGTGAAGGCCTGGGTTGGGGTGGGAGGGGGGAGGGGTAAACGGGAGAGGGGGGAAGGGGACAGTTGTACTACTTTCAATAATAAAATAAATTAAAAAAAATAACATCAGGAATTTTGATGAGGGTGACATTTAGGGTTTCGTTTTGTTTCCTTGCCTTTCAATACCTAGAGACCACTTTTCTTAACTAGACAAAATTGTAGCCAGAACACTCTTAATGGTCCGTGGAGAAAGGAATGACATAGTACCAACTCTTACTTTAGTTTCTATTTTAAATCTGGACACTATTTTACCAGGACCAAGAAAGGGCTTATGGTTTATTGTTATGGAATAAAAGGTTCACTCAGTCCTCAATACACATTCGAAGCCCAAAGCAAGTGTCTCCAAAGGTTTGTGAGTGATGAATCCAGCATTCCAAAGGTCAAGGCAGGGCTCTCAACTCACATTCCTTTTGGCATAAGAGAAATAAGCTAGTTTCAAACACTTTTCAAGAGAGCATTGACAAATAGGCAATAGAGTTGTGGTGTTTGCAAAGGTCAATGATGCAATGTGCCAATTACAGAGAATTTTAGTCCTGTTCTCAAATTGACCGTGTGTCTTAGCAATAGTTGCTTAACTTGCGTCTAAAGATGATATGCATTTGAATGTAATAAAATTGTATTTCTCATTTGAAAATACCTATGTATATATGTACAGTTGTGGGTATTTTTTCCCCCTCTGATTTTAGCTAATTTAAACAGCAATCACCTGCGCACATACTCCATGCTAATACAATTTTTACTTTTACTATTCACACTTCTTTTTCTTACTTTAAACATCCCTCTTTGCTCTTGATTCTGCATGATCTAAATTTAACTAAGCACTGTTTTTAAGCTGTCTTTTGTAATCACCATTGGGGATTACAAAATGATTCATTACCACCCTTTGGTGTAGTTAGTATCCCTTGTGTACAGTAGTCCTGCTTTTTGACGGTTTCATTTTCCAAGGTTTTAGCTACCTGCAGTCAAGCATGGTCCCGAAATATTAAATGGAAAATTCCAGAAATAAACCACTTTAAGTTCTAAATGGCACAGTTCTGTGTAGTGTAACGAAGTCCTGTGCTACTGAGTCCCTTCCAGGGCATGAACCGTCCCTTTGCCCAGCGTATCCGCTCTCTGTCTGTGCAGCTGGTCCTTAGTCAGTAGTCATATTGGTTATCAGAACGACTGTTGCCGTATCACAGTGCTTATGTTCAAGTCATCCTTACTGGGCTTAATAAAGGCCCCCAAGTGCAAGGGTAGTGATGCTGGTCATTTGGGTATGCCAAAGAGAAGCCATAAGGTGCTTCCTTTACATGAAAAGGTTAAAGTTCTTAACACATTGCGGGCGAATCATGAGAATTCTCGTGTTTTCTGTTATTACACAGTGTTTTGCAAAGTATCATACTTTAAAAAGATACTAGCTTGTAAGAACATGTAATAAATCACTTCAAAATGCAATGGTAACATTTATGTAAAACGTTTTTTGTATTCGTTCAATAGAAACTTAGCTGGCCACTGGGTAAAGCTAGCAATAAAACTACTGGTCCACATTGTGTTAATAAGGGAAGAAAAAATATATATATGGTGAATAGGATCAATGGTAAGAACAACTATTCTATCTGTGAAATTGCTTACTTTATAAGTTACAGTTTGTCATAGGGATGCAGGTATAAGGAAAAGCATAGTACCTGTAGGGTTTGCTGCTATTCGTTGTTTTATGCCTCCATTGGGAGTGTTATAACAAATTCCTTGCAAAAAAGAGGGAGCTACTATGTATTTGTTATGGGACAGATTCATAGAAGAGTTTTGTAAATATTAAAATGACCAATGATTATAGTTATTGCATTTTTACTTTTGCCTTAGTTAGTCGTGTAATTGACATAAGTTTTGAATTAATTAATTCATTAATTGATTCCCTTCTCATTAAAAAATAAAGCATGTTTTTGTTTAGATATTTTCATTAGTAGACTTATTGGAAATCCTTGCTGGCAAGCTCAGCACAATAGATTTTTCCCAAGCATATCTGATACACAAGGATGAACAGCCAGGTCCGGGTGAGAGAGTTGAGAATGAAAACACCCAGCTCAGAAATGGTTGTTGTAGTACAAGGTTAAGAGCAGGATTTTTGGACTCAGATTGGCCTGTCTGATCTTAGGCAGTTGGGTATGTAACCATGACCCCACTGCAGACATGGAAAACCAGGGCTCAAGGGGCTTAATGAGTTTATACATAGAAGATATATAGTACAGTACCTGATAACAGGTAGTCATGCATGCAGAAGGCAACCGATTGATGTTCCTCTCCCTCTTCCCTTTCTCCTCTCTCCTCTCCTCTGTCCCCCTGCTTCTTCACACGTATTCCTTTTCTAAATCTATCAGGTGCCATCTTGGTACCAAATATGTTGGACTCTTAGGGTTTAGGCAGAGAAAGGATATTTTGACAACATGGCTTACACAATAGTACCTGTACCTTGTACACCTTCAAATATGTCCTCCCATCACTCACTTTCATAGGGTCTGTAAGATACCCTGCTATTCCCACTTGTTCATTTGAAAGGATGCTAACCACTTCTATTGATGGTTATTAGGTTCATTAATATAGGGCCCACTGTTGGAACCAGAAATTGAGGCCACTCGGTGGCTGGGTCTCAGCCTTTGCCTCCATTGGACTCGGAGGAGAGGTAGCAAGAAGAAATAGAGAGGAGGTGGAGTGAGAGCACACAATACATGCAATTACCCAGGGCAGTCAAGAGTCGTAGTAAGCACAAGCTTTCTTATCAGTTTTAGAGCTGACCAGGTTCCTTGATGAAAGAGGTAGAATTATAAATAGAACATTTGCAATGTGCAATTACCATATACATATGGTGGGCATGTGTTTGCATATCTCCGAAGCAAGGTTCCCATATTTACATCAGCATGTTCAAGCTTGCCACAGATGAAAATACATATTTTTAAAAAAATAAAATGAAAACATAACATGGAAACAATGACGGGACTCCATAAATGAGTAGTAGTCTGGCACAAAGTTGTGAAAATGGAAAACCAACAGGAGCCGGTCCTTTAGCTAAATACAAGTCGCACAGTAGAATTCCTGTACATTTGTAATTATAGAATTCCCATGAGTTTATTCATTTATTTTTATTTTTTTAAATTTCTTTATTGATTAAGGTATCACATATTTGTCCTCATCCCCCCATTCCCATCCCAAACCCCTCCCCACGGATGCCCCCACCCCCCTGTTGTCCGTGACCACTGGTTGGGCTTATATGCATGCATACAAGTCCTTTGGTTGATCTCTCCCCCTTATCCCCACCCTCCCCTACCTTCCCATGAGTTTAAATGCCTACAATTTGACCCTCAGCTTGCTGCTATCCACTGTGAAGTTTAAAAGCTGATTAGTGGTATACATCGTGCATCCATCAGATAAAATAAACTAACTCATCTTGAGGAACTTGGCTGCTGCCTTCGTGTGGGGAGTGTTTTCCCCTTGGCGTCCTCTCTCTGCAGTGCACTAGGCAGCGCCGTGAGCAGCATCCTGGACTTAGCCATGGAATATCGCAGCAAGGCCTTCCATAGGGCTTTTAGTTCCTGACATTCCTTAATGTAGGTCACAGAAGTGCAACTATTGAGTGTAAAGATTCAGTGAAACTAACTCTACCAACTCTCCGGAAGGCAAGGACTCGATTTATAAATGACATGGCACGTGGGGCTCAGGTATTCCTGTACGGTTCATACCTGCATATTGAGGGTATGCAGAACAATGGATTTCAAATATTTTAAAATAGCCTAACCCTCCTGTCAAACAGTGTCTTAGGTACAAACAGTTCAGGTTGATAAATGTGAAGCTTCGGCATTGTGCTGCGGGCCATGCAGGTCCACGTGGCCCCATGTGCTCCATCTCCGGAGGCATTTCCTGAGGCAGCCTCACATGCCCTGCTCCTGGCATAGACAGAGCTGTGCCATGTATTTATGTAGAGGTAGTGCCTGTGACTTAACGTGTGCCTGTGTGTGTTTCATAAGAACTAAATGCATGTAGAAATAAAATGATGTTCGTTGAATCAAGACCTACATCTACTCTACCTAGACTTATACCTGCACCTTGCATACCTACTATTGTCAGTTAACAGACATACTTCTAGTGAATGTACACCTCACACTGACTCCATGAGATAGTCTTATTTCGGTGGTGATGTAGAAACGGAAGCTAAGAGAAGTAGAGTTAGTAGAGGTATTTGCCTAGTGCCGCATGTTTAAATCTTAAAGCCGGTGTTGAGATTGAGAACTAAGTGACTTCAAAATCCGTGTTCTGTCTACTGTACCATAATGTTGAATGGCCTGGCAAGACTAACCAGGGGAGCCCGCTGCCCACGGGCGATAGCTCATGCAGTGCCTTCTGACCTAATGCATCTGTTGTTTCTCCCTCTTTATCCTTGACATTGTCATAGAAGGTATGAATGGCAGAGTTCAATGGCAGTAATTCGCCTTTGAAATAAAAAGTACATAATACCTTAAATGAGACCTTTGGAGCCATCTTCCCGTCCCAATTCACAGCATTATCTCGGCACCCCCCTAGCTGCCAATCTCCAGTGTGTGTCTACATATAATAGCCATTACTATTAACGAGGCGTATGTAGGCTCACAAAAGAAATAATGAATCCGATTGAATCCAAATTATGAATCCTTGAATAGCTCTTCCTTGTGAATGAGCGCACTGCATCCCGGAGGTTCCTGTTGCAGAGCCAACGATTGTTTAAACGCTGGGTCATCTGTGGGCATATGCTCCATCTGTCAGGTGTCACGGAAACCTAGGGATATGAAAACGTCCTTCTACCACCCAACGGTGTTCATCTGTTTGGTGAATTCACGAGTTGACTCTTTAGAAGGAATAACTCACAAGGACACAGATCAGGGTGTTAATTTGGAAGGTGTTCCGAAGACAGGAAGCAAAGCTGTCTATAAATAGATCGGGGACTTTGGAAAGGAATGCGAGGTATTGGAAATGAATGGGCTGCTGTCAGGCATCCTTGGGTCCAAGTACCTGTTCGTCTGTTGTCCCGTGATGTCAGGAAGCTGCCAACGGATCGGTTCTCAACAGGGTTCCTTCTGTTTCCTTTTCCGCATACTTAGAGCATAGATTTTTTTCCCCACTTCCAAGGAGTCACCAACAAAATTCAGGAGAAAAATATAGAATAATTATTTATTTGAAATGGAGAAAAAGAATAATTGTAAAGAAATGTCCACACACACACACACTCAGAGCTTTGGAGTCCAGGACCAAAACTACATGGTTCTGCTTTTTATTAACTTATGTGTCTTGAACAGGTTACTTAACTACTGTGTGCCCCACATTTCTCAATGATAACATGAAAATAAGGACCTGAAACCTATATGATCATGTTGACCAATGTCACACCCAGTAAATTTAGTTTTTAAAAATTTAAAGATCAGGATAAGGAAAACAGCCTTGGAGTGTGAGGATGAAGAAGTGCCTTAAATTAACTCAACCAGCACATAGCACAGGGTGGTTCTATAGGTTTCCAGCTTTCTTTCTCCTCTATCTCTTTCTCTTTCTTTTTCAACTTTTCCAGCTAGTAACTCCTGACCTGATCTCATACAAGTCCTCATTGAAAGAACAGTGTTAGAGTGTTTTTTCCCCTTTTGTTTACCACCTTCCCCAACTAAAATGAATACTTTGAAAGTCATTTTATAGGGTGAACACTTATTTACTGTGAGTCTTGATTTTAACATTTCAGGACATACGTTTCCTCTAAGGAATGGTATGCTGTGCTTTAGCAGACAAAGGACCCTCATTTAAATGCCCCTTGAAATGCATGTTAGACGATGCTTAGAAATAAGTGTGATTCCTCTATATTTACACACGATGCAGGAATTATTTCCTAACACACACAAATGGAGAAAAATTAAAAAAAAATAACATCACATTATTATCTTTCTCTAAATCCATCTAAAAGCACATCTCTAACAAGTAGAAATAATTATTCTTCCCCAATGGTCACTTGGTTTTGGTAAAAGATGGCCTTGTGCTTTTGAGCTATTCAATATTGCTTACAGTAATGCGTTATTCTGTTGGCTGGGATAAGGAAAACCGATGAGTGTCCTGATTTCCACTAGCTGCTCGAAGTTCTATCCAAAGAGCAAGAAAAACATTTTTTTTTTTTGCCTTGGTATTTAATCAGCCTGGCCATGTCTGATAGGCATTTGACCATGTTGCCTCCCCATGGTCTCACCTGCCTGAATTGGACAGTAGCACTTTTCAATTAGAATGAGCATGGCTCCTTGGATGGCCCCGGCAATTTCTCTCACACTCATATTATAATTATGTGTGTACTTCAATGTGTGAGACTATAAACATATGCTATATATTTGAACAGGAGTGCTGTCAACACTTTATTTTCAAAGTGTGTTCATTATGACTGAATAATAATGTGGATGCTAAGCAGAGCAGTATCCCATGCCTGGGTGATGTTTACATTACCCTGTGTCTCTCATTCTCAGAATGAATTTTCAAGTGAAGAACAATTAGCAACTCTATGGAAATTGTATATTCAGAGTGGCTTCCAAATCAACCTCAGCAAGATAGCTAATAGCTCTTTATGTTCAGTGCTTTCTTTGCCAAAACAGGCAAAGATGTCAAAAATAGAAGGTTGAATTTTAGTTGAAGTTATAGCAACTAAAATAACGACATGCCCAGCTAAGAATATTTTTAAGTGTTGATCCGTCTTTAAAAAAAAATAGAGGCTAATAATAATTTATCCTGATTATATTGCTGTATCAATCACCAAGATCCTGTATATGTGTGAGTGCAATTTTTGACTCTGATTCTCTTTAACCTTCGCAGGAGCACACAATGATGGTGCCTGGGGCAGATTAGTATTTTCAGCACCTATCAGTAGCGAGAGTAGAAGTTAGGGATGGGGAAGGGTCTTTGTCATCGAATATCCCAGGCACCTTGGATCTCGATAAGCAGGTAACTGTGGCTTGATATTTAACTCTATAAGAACAGCCTTTCTGCTTGTGTGGAAATCGGCTCTGTCCCTTACCAGAGCATGGGATGAGAGGCTGTGTGCTGGGCACACAGCGAAATCACTCTAAATAGTTGTTGACTAGATTGCACAATGATCTATGTAGACAAACATGAATGGCTACATTTCTACATAATTTTTTTAAAGAGAAGAGTTTTCGCTTTAAAAAATATTTTTATTGATTTCAGAAAGGAAGTGTGTGTGTGTGTGTGAGTGTGAGTGAGAGTGAGAGAGAGAGAGAGACAGAGACAGACATCAATGATGAGAGAGAATCATTGATCAGCTGTCTCCTGCACACCCCACACTGGGGATCGAGCCCGCAACCTGGGCATGTGCCCTGACTGGGAATTGAACCGTGACCTCCTGGTTCATAGGTTGATATTCAACCACTGAGCCATGCCGGCTGGACTCTACATAAATTAAATGCCTTAGTATTAGGATATGAATGCTTAAAAGTCCCTATAAAATCTTTGGAGACTAAAATTGATTATTCCAAACAGAAACAATTTGAACCATTTGCCGTTATCAAATAAAACATTTCCATGAAGAATAATTTAGCATTTAAAAAATCCCAGCAATATATATATTTTTTGATATTTAAGTGAATGATTCCCAAACATGGTGGCTGAGCCAAAAATATGAGCATCAACCTGGGGACTTTTTGACATGCAGTTGTTTGGGCTCCACCCCCAAATTGCTACTTGGGCCCAGAAATCTGTGCTTTTACACATGATTCTGATGGTCATTAAGTTTACACTGTGCTAAGCATACATATGAATGTGTGTGCGTACCTTTTCCCTCTAGTCATCTTGCACGATTTCCAGGGCTTTATAATAACCTGAGATAATATTTACCTGCGATTTGAGGTGAATGCCCAGCATCTCAGAAGAATGGCTTTCATGTGCAAATTATTAAGTTGGCTTCAAAGAAAGACATTGGGGCAGACAACTTGAATATGCTAGCTTTGTGCTCCTGTTTGACATACAGTATTGCATTTAATATTTACGAAGTCTCCGAGGAAAAGGAGTTCATTTCCCCATTTGAAAAAATGGCCTCAAATAGAAACCAGATGCATTTGACTTGATCCTGTTTATACATACAAACGCCCGAACCTGGGTTTTGTGAAGCGAACCCTATAATTTTTTACCAGACCAGCAACTAAAGTTTACAGTTTTGAAATTACAGTTGTTTTTAAAAACAAACTTTATTATGGTATAAATTGTGGTTCTCAAAATTTTTGGTCATAGGAAAACTTTATACTCTAAAATTTATTAAGAGGTTAAACTTCTAAAGTAACACAGTGCATTACACATCCATGACTTATTTTATAGTCAAACCAATGTGAGTGCAGAAGAGAAGGGGCATGACTTTGACCTTCTGATGCCCTGGAAGGTGCTCAGAGGTTCCCAGAGGTCGGTGGACCCAGACTTGCAGAACTGCTCAAAACCTCTGCTTCTCCCAGGTCCCAGTCCTGACCAAGGTGGTTCCTATAGACCAGGGGTGGGGAACCTTTTTGCTGCCAAGGGCCACTTGGATATTTATAGCATCATTTTCGGGCCATACAAATTTAGCAACTTAAAAATTAGCCTGCTATGTTGGGTCAAACAATGAACTGACCCCTAGTGCCTTGGCAGCCCCAGACCAAATGATTTTGTGGTTCTTATATGGCCCGCAGGCCGGACATTCCCCACCCTGCTATAAACAGAAGATAGATTTTCTCATACCTGATAACCAAGACTGGCCATTTAAAATATGTAACTATAGGTGATTCAAGTTAACCACCACAACTCCATCAGTATCCCATATATTCTCCCTAGTACTCCCCCAATGCTCCCCAACTGCCAGGTGATTCATTCTCTCTCTCTCTCTCTCTCTCTCTCTCTCTTTTGTAAATAATTTACAAAGCTGAGCTGCATCCAACTTTTATCTCAGTACATGGTCACTTTCAAAGAACCCTGAATCTCACAACCAAAGACAATTGAAAAGCAATTTACTTCTTTTAATGTAATCACTCCATAATACGAGGAAGTGAAATCGATATTTTTATTGTTCACTGAAACCTTTTAGAAACCTTTTTTAGGAACCTGGTTCCCCTCTTGAATCTCTGAAAATCTTTCATGTTAGTGATCAATTTCCCTAAGTTTTGTCTCTCTCCTCAAACACACTGCAATTGAGAGGAAACAAATAGTATACAAAAAAGGCAAATCTTCTCCCCTAACTCCCACCCATGCAAACACTTATTTCATCACCTCTCCTTCCCACTTCTATTATATTTTTGTAGTAAGAGCTCTTGAATTTGTCTTTGCACATAAAACTGGCATATTCTGATTGACAGGAAGAAGATTAAAGGGATCATTCGATCTATTTTTGAGTGGCCTAAGAATCCACAGGGCCACATAAAACTTTTCTCCACCATCTGAGTGGGAGTGGGTGAAGTTATGAATGTACTTATCCAGGAAAGTTTTTTTTTTTTATCACAATGCATAGAATACTGGGAGGAAGAAATGATGCAGCGTAGAGCTCTGTCCTATATTCCAAATTACATAAGGAGCATCCATTATGCACCCAATCAGTGCTGTCATATTATTAATGTTGAGTGTGCAGAAGTGTGTATTAATTTTTGTTTTTTTTTTTTTTTTAGGGAAAATATGGATGCATGATCATTTGATGGCTATTTCCCATTCATAGAGCCTAATTTGCAAAGTGTATTGAATAATTCTCTAGCTTGACATTGTTTTCTGTAAATTCCCCACCGGGATCACCTCCCAACCTCTGCCTCTTAGCCTTGCTAGATTTCCCCAAAGCTTTTTCTACTGCCAAGGGCAAGTTCTCCCCTTCCCCCCTCCCCTTTCCCAGGGAGGTGTCTAGCATTAGGCTCCTCCCCACAGGGGGTGGAGGGGTGCGCCTGGAACCCTGAGCTGTTAATTGGGTGTTAGATTTCCAGAGCTCATTAGATGTGGGACTCTGTTTCCTATTCTGTGCCAGTGAGATGACAACTTTGACCTTGACTTTGATTCTCAGGAGACTCTGTTAACCAAGCAGGTAATATGAGAAATGTATGCTTTTAAACTGTATTTATTTATTGCCAATATTTCCTTAATTTAAGCATAGATGGCATACAATATCTTATCAGTTTCAGGTGTACAATATAATGACTCCGCATTTATAACTTACAATGGAATCACCACGCTAATCTAGTAATCAGTTGTCACTGTGCAAACTTAACACAGCATTACAGACTGTATTCCCCTTCCCCCTTTTCACCCCCCACCTTGCCCCGGCAACCATCAGTTTGATCTCTATTTCTTTGTGTCTGTTTTTTCTTTGCTTTTCAGATTACATGTATTAGTAAAACCATATGGTATTTGTATTTCTGCCTGGCATGGGTGGACCTAGAGGGTATTATGCTAAGTGAAATGTATAGTTAAGAAAATCACTGAACAGGTTATAGCTTGGTGAACAATGAAGTCTTGGCTCTCAGGTGCTTTTATTAGTATTTTTCTCTTGTGTTTGGTTCTGGACACAGCAATAAAACCCAAGCTTGAGAAGCAGGGAGACTTGGATTTGGATCCTTTCTCCATTGCTTGCTATGTGTGCTATTGAGCAATTGCTTATATTCTAATCCTCAGTTTCTTTATATGTAAAATGAGGAGTTTAGTGTGTACCTCATGGGGTTGTTATGATATTTAAATGAAATAGAAAATGAATGTCTAGTGTAAGGAAACTCTCGATGTTCTTAAAATATATATTGTCTCATAGTCGTGGAGTCTAGAAGTCCATGGTCAAGGTGTCTGCAGGATTGGTTTCTTCTGAGGCCCTTCACCTTGGCTTGTGGATGGTTGTCTTCTCTCTGTATCCTCACTGTGTCTTTCCCCAGTGCCCTTTTGTCCCTGGTGTCTCTCTGAGTGTCCAAACTTCCTCTTTTTTCATATAATTTACTAGGGGCCCAGTGCACGAATTCGTGCACCTTGAGAGGAACTATGGGCCGTGAGTCTGCGGTGGGCACAGGGGCAGGTCTTGCCCATCCTCCTCACCCCCACCCAGCCCCACCCACCGTGGACCCCGGTCCCCTGCTCCACCATCCTGCTGTGGGTGCGAGCAGGGCTCTGGCACCAGCTGTGGGTGCAAACAGTGGCTCTGGCACCAGCAGCAGGTGTGAGTGGGGCCAGCACCAGTAGCAGGTGTGAGCGCGCGGGACCATTGCATGGGAGTAAAGGATTTTCAGTAACCACCAGAGGCTTGCCCCGATAACAGCGACAGCACCCTGCCTTGGTCTGGCGCCCCCGCTCACCTGCTCCATCATCCCTCCAAGGCCCATACCCCCCGTGTTCCGTGTTCTGCTGCCTGCTGCCAACACCCGCCCTGTTCCACACCCGCCCCCTGGTGGTCAGTGCACATCATAGCAACTGGTTGGTTGGTTGTTCCACCATTCGATCTATTTGCATATTGGTCTTTTATTATATAGGATTTCAGAGAATGGAGAGAGAGAGAGAAACATCAACGAGAGAGAATCGTTGATTGGCTGCTTCCTGCATGTCCCCTATTGGGGATTGAGCCCACAACCCAGGCATGTGTCTTGACTGGGAACTGAACCCTGACCTCCTGCTTCATAGGTCAATGCTCAACCACTGAGCCACACCGGCTGGGCTAAACGTCTCTCCTTATAAGGATACCTGTCAGATCGGATTAAGGCCCATCTTAGCTTCATTTTAACATAATCATCTTTCTCTGATTATGGTCACCTTCTGAGGGACAGGGGGTGCGGGCTTCAATGTATGAATTTTAAAGGGGAAGTAATTCAGCTCATAACAGAGGACCTGGGAGGATTATCTTTGTTTCTGTTTATAAATGAAATAAAATGTCTATGTATTTTCGTGGAGTGTTAATATTAGCACTAAAGCAGTGGGCTTTCAGATATCCAGCAAATCTACAGGTCTGGTCTGTTCATGGTGTGAATTCAGGGCTGCGCTAGATTTCACCTTTTCCTTGAGTTTGTGTTGTTGTCGCTGTTGCTCTTGCTGCTCTTTGGTATTTTCTTCCAGGTTTTGTTGGCAGAAGGGAATTGAAGTAGAGAAATACACATAAACACACGCACACTTAAACACACACATGCACATTTACAGCCTTGTGAGCTATGTTACCAGCCCCTAATTCTGATAAGTTGATGATATGTTAGGTTTTATTTCCAAATATTAACTGTAGGGATAATGATATCTGGGAGAGTAGGAGTTCAAAACAAAACAAAACAAAACCAAAAAATGACTTCCACGCCCATGCTGTCCTTACAACAGTCTGAGATAATCTATAATAATGAAAGCATAATATGCTAATTAGACCAGACAACCTTCCAGACGAAGCCTGGGCTGCAAGGGAAGCCAGTCCCGGTGCCCGCCAGCAGCCGGAGAGAAGCCCAGGTCCCAGGTGCCAGTGGGAAAACCAGGTCTCCAGTGCCAGAGGGAAGCCGGTGCCAGCAGCCAAGGGAAGGAAGGCCTACTCTTGTATGAATTTCGTGCATCGGGCCTCTAGTATTTTGTATAATGGCCTTATCAGTATCATTTAACAAGTGGAAACTAAAATAGGAAAAATTTAAGTAACTTGTTCAAGATTATATATAATCGTTGCAATGCAGACCGAGTCTTCTGATTCTCATTTACCTAAAAGGAAGGAGGTTTGTGAATCTGGTTAGTTAGCCATCATCTCATCCACTCTTAAGTGCACCCATGCATTCTCAAATAAAACAATTTACCTCCCACCCCTCTTTTTAATTCTCTTATCAGCACATCCATCCACCCACCCACCCACCCATCCATACATCTACCTTACTGAGTAGTTATGGAACATGAAAATGAGATTATTTCTGATAAACCCGAGCTTAATTCATGCTTTCTTACAAGACCGGGAATGAAACAATTTATAGTGCTCAAGGGATAGGAGCGCGTAGCACAGCTAGATTATTATTATTAGGTCTTTATTTGATCACAGAAGAAGGATAATTTGCCCAAGTCACAACCCGTTCCATGGGCCAAATTAAACTTCAGGTTTATGTATTTCACTTCAGTTGCAATATCCATCCAAGTTCATGGCATTTTTTGTTATCCCACAGTCTCTTCATAAATACAGAATTTCAGAGAGAGAGTACATGCCTGACATTTGCTTATCCACTGTGGTCTTTCCCACTGTGCCCTTGTCAGTTATTTGGATAACAAGATGCATCCTGTTTAGCAAGTAATTGTAGGTACCACGTCAGAAATCTATCTCCTATTTTTAACTCCTACTAGCCCTCTGATGAAAGTTCTTTAGAAACCTGAAGAACGTCGGCAAGGCATTGTCTTGGCATTTTCCCCTTTTTCCACAGTACAACTAAATTTTCCACTGTTAATTGACCTTCAGAAAAGATCCCGAATATGTTTTAAATACCCATATCTGTTTAAAATCCACTTCTTTTGTTTGCATAATAATTCTGAGTGTTTTTTAGTCCTGTTTACCTTGCTTACATTCTGTGTTACCACATTGTGGATTTATTTGGCACAAAATATCCCCCACTCCTATATATCTGATTTTCTGTCTATCTACCTATCTATCTACCTACCTACCTACCTACTAAGAGAGATAGAGCCCTAGCTGGTTTGGCTCAATGGATAGAGCATCGGCATGTGGACTGAGGGGTCCCAGGTTCGATGCCAGTCAAGGACACATGCCTGGGTTGCAGGCTCGATCCCTAGTAGGGTCGTGCTCGAGGTAGCCGATCAATGATTCTCTCTCATCACTGATGTTTCTATCTTTCTCTTCTCCCATCCTCTCTCTGAAATAAAAAAAATATATATATATTTTTAAAAAGAGAGATGGAGAGGACCTCCCACCCCAGGAAATTTGTGGAGAAATTGTTTGGTTGAAAATTAAACATGCACCAAAATCTTCATATAACAATCTCTTGTCATTTACTGTTGAACTCCCAAGGACTATGTCTGCTGTAGTGGAAGGCAGAGAATAGTGCTCTGAGACAGAATAATTTGTTTTTCCAAAATGAATCTTTCAGTGAGACACTCTGTGGTCTTTCCAGCTCACCCACTCACCACATGCCCATCTGTTCATTCATCCATTGATTCATAGTATTTAATATGGGCTGGAACCTAAATGGAAGGATGGCTGAGAAATCTTATTTAGTCAGAAATCTTATTTAATCCCTTTATGTATTATTTTCCTTCTACTTAATCATCATCCTCCCCTTAATTCTCTTATCAACTAATTTATCCATCTGTCTGTCCATCCACTCCTTGATCCCTTTACCTAAGTCACTTTTTAGTGTTTGCTTTTACTATTCACCCCCACTCTTGCCCACACAAGCATTGATTCAATGACCCATGGCCTCCCCTGTACTTCTAGACTTACAAAAACAATGTAACTTTAAATATCTTACAATTTTATCTTAATAAAGCTGAATAAAGAAAAATAAAAACTTCCAGGTGTATCTGCTATCATTATTCATTGAATAGGTGAATAAGTACCAAATATGGGCCCTGACCTGTGTGGCTCAGTGGATAGAGCATCGGCCTGCAGACTGAAAGGTCCCAGGTTCGATTCCGGTCAAAGGCTTGTACCTTGGTTGCGGGCACATCCCCAGTGCGGGGTGTGCAGGAGGCAGCTGATCAGTGTTTCTCATCAATGTTTCTATCTCTCTCTCCCTCTCCCTTCCACTTTGTAAAAAATCAATAAAATATATTTAAAAAAAAAAAGATTTCAATAGCCTTACCTGTTTGGTTTTTGTAATAGTTACAATGTGACAATAGATAATAAAGGCCCAATATCTCCAGGAACTAAGATATTCAAATAAAAATGTGTGGATTCTTGTGGCGAATGAATTTTATAATGAAAGTTTCTGCCAAACCTGGAAATGCTTTCCAAAAAATATATTCCTAACAGCATATTCTGGCTGAGAATTCCACATAGTGTATTGATTGGAGGGGGTGGGGATGGGTAGATGTGAAAGAGAGAATAAGGGAGATAAATGGTGATGGTGAAAAAATCAGATCAAAGAAAGAAAAAAAGAATTTAACATACAACAGGAATTTGTAGTAAAAATAGGAATGTCACTTCTTGAGTAAATGATCTGGGTACAATGCGGGCTTTAAATTCGTACTCTGGGCATGTCACTAATCCCGAAATCTTTTACAAATAAGGAAACCGAGTTTTGGAGAGGTGAAGTAAATTCCTTGGTATATTACAGTTTGTTCGTATCTAACTATTTCTTTATTGATTTGAGAGAGAGGAAGAAAGAAAAGGGAGAGGGAGAGAGAGAGAAGGAAACATCGATTTGTTATTCCACTTATTTGTGTATTGATTGGTTGATCTTATATGTGTCTGGGGATCAAACCTGCAACCTTGGTGTATCAGGACAATGTTCTAACCAAATGAGCTACTCAGCCAGGGCTAGCTCAATTTCCTATGCTTTCATTCTAGATCCCACAATCTGAACTACTACTTGGTGAATTTTTGGTTGCCTTAGGGAAACATAATGACTTCCAAGCCTGTAAAATTTCACATACTGGGCTGTCAGCAGCACACATAAGAAAAGCTGTAGAAATCCATTGCCTTTATTATTATTATTATTATTATTATTATTATTATTATTATTTTAACTAGAGGCCCGATGCACAAAGATTCGTGCAAGAATGGGCCTTCCTTCCCCTGGCTGCTGGCACCGCCTTTGCTCCGGCCTGGAGCTGCCTTTCCGCCTTCCCACACTGCCCAGAGGCCCAAAGCGGCTGGGGCGGAGCGGAACGCCTGCATTGTCTCCATGGTGACTATGCAAGCATCCTACCCTTGGCCACTAGGCACCTGTGTATGCAAATTAACCCGCCATCTTTGTTAGGTTAATTTGCATACTCACTCCTGAATGGCTGGTGGGTGTCGCGAAGGTACTGTCATATTGTATCTTTCTCTTTTATTAGTGTAGAATAGATGATTGCTTGGTTAAATAAGGGAGTCTCCATCTTAGTATGTAAAGGGAAAGAGAAAATCAGAGAACATGTAATAGAAGCATTCTTTTTTTAAGACCATTTTTTTTTTGTAAGATGGGCAGACTTAAACTATTTTTTCTATGGCATCATTATAGAATTAACCCGTTTAGTTCTCCTTTCTCCAAATCCTATCAACTAGGATGACTCGAGGGTAGATCTTTACAGAAGGAGAAATTTTGCTCCTTCTGCTAACTTAAATATTTGAAACGCTATTTACCATCAATACATCGCCTTACAAAAAGTAGACAAGTAACTTCCTTTCATGCAGTCTGGCTGAGAGAGATGGCTTTGCTATGGGGCTGATACATCACGTTTCCCAACCTGTGAAGCTGTCATTGGCACAGATAGTAGGGAGTTTGCCAAAATCATGAATGTCAGCCAGGGAAGTGTCTTGGGAAACATCCTGCCAGCCTCTTCCTGACAACATTTCTCTTTGCATTCCTGTTAGCTGGCCATTCTGCCTTTTTATTTCTATGTCTATTCCATTTCAGACTTCTATCGGATGATAGAAGCGTCTGTCCTGTATGGTTTTGCACACATGGTCTCTAAAATATATATATATATATAATCTCTGTTGCTATTTAAAGACAAACTAGAGTCTTCCCCATTCTGTGGTCCTCATCTAGGGAAACAGGAGGCCCCCAGACTAACTAGTTGGATGGTCTTTATAGAATTATGTTCTGTCCTGCTGATGTTGCTCAGTGGTTGAGTGTCAACCTATGAACCAGGAGGTCATGGTTCGATTCCGAGTCAGGGCACATACCAGGTTGCACGCTTGATCCCCAGTGGGGGTGTGCAGGAGGCAGCTGGTCAATGATTCTCTCTCATCATTGATGTTTCTATCTCTCCTTCTCCTTTTCTCTCTAAAATAAAAATATACTTGAAACAACAACAACTTCCCTGAATCCCCTGAGGAATTGTGTCATCCTCTCTCCAATTTCAGGGTTCCTTGTTTTTTTTTGTTGTTTTTTTTTAATTGTAGGCTCTCGAATCTGATTTACTAGGTTGTATCTGGTTCTGCCATTTGTTCATTGTATGATCTTGAGAAAGTCAAGTACAGTATTTGCTGAACCTGAGCCCCTCAGCCATGTGAAATCTCGGAAAGAGTGTAGAGCATTAAGGTAGATCCTGTGCAGATAATATGTATGTGGGGTATATTTGAACTTCAATGAGCATTTACTATGTGCCAGGCCCAATGCTTATTGGAGATAGTGTTGAATAATGTACATCGAAGTTCTGCCCTTGTGGAACTTAGCATTTAAAAGAAGAAGCAGAAGCAGTAACTCTGTTTTCAGGTCCCTGCAGCCAAAAGCAGCATTTCACTTGGACTGGCTTCCAATCTTTTGTTGCTCTGGGCACTTGTACCCGTGGCCAGGTCAATTGGTTCAGTACTCACACCAGCAGCAGCCACTGAATGCCAAGAACACAGGTCTGAGATATCAAGATGCTATGCATCTGTCTGCTGGAAAATATCGAAAGTGTGTGTGTGTGTGTGTGTGTGTGTGAAACAGAGGTCATTTTCAATGTGGGGGTGGTGTGTTTTATTCTTTTAATCAGGGGTCATTGTTTTTGTTAGCCTTTCACTCTTGCAACATATTTGAGGGAAACGTGGTTTATATACCAATTACTTTGATAACTGTTATTATTTCAAAGAATTGTTATTTTTTTATAACGTGTGATGACAAGAGTAATTGCACATTCCCAACATGACCTCACTAAAATGGTGGAGTGCTATGATGCCTACTACCTAGCGTTAGTGTTATGATATAATTTGTCTCTGTAACTTATTAAGAACAGGGTGTCTGCATGAAAGATAACCGTCTTTGAATACTCAGTTTTTCTGTAGTAGCATCACACTGCGGTGTATAAAGCCACCTTCCAAGTTACATAGCCCCTCCCCCCTCCCCACCCATCTACCGCCATCATACCCAGTTGTAGATGTGATGTCATGGGTCTGGGCAGCAGCTGACTCAATGTCAAGGCAGCTTTGTGAAGGCTTTGTGAATCGGTGCCTACATTTTCCCTCTGAGCTCCTCCTCCCCTCTGATTCTGAGACCATTGCCTTTGCGCCCGCCCACCATAGTTAATGTTACAAAAACAAAATGATTATGTCAGGCTCCTTACTGAAACCTTGTGTTCATGGACTCTTGTTGCTTATTTATAGTCAGAGCCGAACTCTGTGTCTTGGTTTCAAAACTCTACATCCTGTGGCCCCTGCCTTGTGTTCTATCCTTTCTCGCCACCTCTCTTCTCCTTAGCGCGGTGCCCTGGGCATAGGAAATCGTCTTTAGTTTCTCCAATTCAGCATGCTCTCCCCCATCTCCGCATCCTCACCCACATTGTTACCTGTGCCTGGCATGCATTTCCTCCCTCTCTGAGACCTGATGATTTAATCATTGCTTCTCCAGGGAGGCTGTTTCTGCCCCTCCACACGACACTTTCTGGGTGAAGGGAAATTTCTATAAACTCTCACACCCCTCTGTTCTTTCCATATCATCACCTCCAGGGCGTGCATCCGAGTCCAGGAAATTTACTCTAAAGCATGTGCTGTTCAGATGGCCACCTGCTGATAGTGCATTCAGCGGAAAAGTTTCCTAAAAATCTCTGAATCTCAATCATTTCATTGGCAAATGGAGAAATGGTCTCTGGTGTGCTGTGAGGATACCATGATATGTACACATATAAAATATTTATCAGACAATAAAGTATCAATATATATATACAAAAGGCTAAGCGACCGTCCAACCATCCGACTGGTAGCTATGATGTTCAATGACCACCAGGGGGCAGACACTTCGACCGGTAGCTATGACATGCACTGACCAACAGGGGTCAGATGCTCTACACAGGAGCTGCCGAGCTGCGGTGACTTGGCAGCAGTGGTTCTCTGGTGATGAACCCAGAACCAGAGAGGAGGGAGCCCAATTCTGGAGGGGTCACCTGAAAACTGACCTCTCACAATCCAGGACCCCTTGGGGGATGTCAGAGAGCCGGTTTCGGCCCAAACCTTGCAGGCCAGGCCGAGGGACCCCACTTGACAGAGGGACCCAGCTCACTCTGCGGACAACCTTTGAGCCCCAGCATCGCCCCAGGTGCGGCCAGCCAGGAAGGGACCAAGGGAGGCTGGCTCCAGGGCGTGTCCGTCCCATCTCACCTAGTCCTGCCCGGCCAGCCACCTTCTAATTAATTTCCTTTCAATGTGCACAAATCTGTGCACCTGGGCACTAGTATAATAATAATATTAATAATAATCATATCATATTTAATTTCTATAACTCAGCATGTTCTAATGGTAATCTTAAAACTAGAATACTACATGTCTCTATTCATTAGTTTCATGCTGTTATTTATATCATACATATAAACACACTGTCTATTATTAATTATTATTATACTTTTAAGTTTTCTATTTGTTTTTGTGTGTGTGTGTGTGTGTGTGTGTGTTTATCTCCCACAAACTATGGGTCTTTGAGGGCAGAGCATGCCCACATTTTCTATGCACCTATGCACATGCTCTGAGCATCCTATCTAATAAAAGAGTAATACGCAAATTGGCCATCACTCCAACACACAAGATGGCTTCCCCCATGTGGACACAAGATGGCCATCACAAGATGGCCATCATGGGAGGGCAGTTGGGAGGGACCAGGCCTGCAAGGGAGGGCAGTTAGGGGTGACCAGGCCGGCAGAGGAGTGAAGTTGGGAGTGACCGGGCCTGCAGGGAAGGGCAGTTGGGGGGACCCAGGCCTGCAGGGGAGAGCATTTGGGGGGGGGGGACCAGGCCTGCAGGGGAGGACAGTTAGGGGTGACCAGGCCTGCAGGGGAGGGCAGTTAGGGGCAATCAGGCTGGGAGGGGAGCAGTTAGGCATCAATCAGGTTCGCAGGGGAGTGTTTAGGGGGTGATCAGACTGGCAGGCAGAAGTGGTTAGGGGCAATCAGGAAGGCAGGCAGGTGAGCAGTTGGGAGCTAGCATTCCTGGATTGTGAGAGGGATGTCCGACTGCCCGTTTAGGCCCAATCCCAGTAGGGTCCCAGATTGGAGAGGGTGCAGGCTGGGCTGAGGGATACCACCCCCCCCCCCCCGTGCATGAATTTCGTGCACCGGGCCTCTAGTGTTTAATAAATGAATGAAAGAGTTCTTTTTGTATCACAGCCAGACCAAGCAGTCTTACCACCCCAGGCCAATTTGCAGGTGGCCTTTATCCTGCTCTAATTAACAGAAGCTGCCCTTGGGAGAGGTGGTCCTCACACCTCTTCAGGATGTATGATGTGTGAACATTTGGTGATTTGGGATGCCTTTGGCCCCTTAGTCTCAGAGCAGGTCTTGAGGTGGATGCATTGGTAGGAGCAGGGTGGTTGCATTGCAGTGAGCAGATGCTCACAGACTTATGTGAAGAAAACAGGAGATGTAGCAGCTTGTCACCGTGTATCCCAAATCCTCCTGAGGTCCAGACCCGGGGTCTCACAAGCATTTGAAACCTGTAAATGGCTGTTCTTACACACCCACAACTCTTTTATTTGTAATGCCAAACTGGTTCCTTGAGCATGCCACATACAAAAGTGCGTGTATGATACAAATAACAGCATGAAGCTAATGACTAGAGACACACAGTATCCTATGTTTCAAGATTTCCATTAGCCCACAGATCTAGATTTTACTGAGACTTGCTAAAAATGAATTTTCAGAAGTAAGAGGAATCCTATCGTGTTTCCTGTGTTTTTTCATCTTTTCTCTGCTTTTCCAGCATGAAGTCTTGGGAACTTGCTTTCCCTGAGGCTGAGCAGAGTGTTTCCTGATACATGTTTATGGTAGAATATGGTATGAAGTAGAACGATTTTAGTTATTGCACATTTACCACATCTGCTTCCCTTTTTCTCTATTTTCCAAATAGGTTCGATCAGATTCTAAAATCAATTGTTTGGGGTAGATGTCTCATCCCCATACTACAGGCAGAGCCAAAGAATCACAAACAAGTGTATTAATTTCTCCAGTTCATGTAGTTAGAGAGACCGGAGTCTTAACTTTGTGCTTTTCTCTTTCCAACACTGTTTTTCTCTTCTTCTCCCTCAGTTATTTCTAAAGACAAGGGACCATTAAAACCTTGATTAAGGTTATAATACTAATTTACTAATTGATAAATGTAAGAAAAATATGGCACAAATAAATTCCAACATAATAATGATAACACCATAAGGGCTTAACTTTTTAAAAAAATTTTAAATCCTAACCCAAGGATATGTTTTTATTGATTTATTTTTAGAGAGGAGAAGAGAGGGAGAGAAACATAGATATGAAAAAGAAACATCAATTGGTTGCCTCCCATGCACGCCCACCTGGGATTTAACCTGAAACCTAGGTATGTGCCCTGACTGGGAATTGGACCCGAAACCTTTTGGTGTACAGGGTGACGTTCTAACCAACTGAGCCACACCGGCCAGGACAAAGGGCTTAAATTTAATAGCAAAAAAATATTGTGGCTAAGTGCAAATTATACCAATACCTTCTGTGTCTGAGGAATGCTTTGTATGTGAATGGAAACCTCCAAGAATGATATATTATTCAAATATTCTTTTTTTTAATAAAAATGCTAATGGAAATGTTAAAATGCACATAAATTAAAGTGATCATAAATTAGGATTAATATCACATTAATGAATTATAATCCCACATTCATTAAGATAAAGTGGCATTTCAATATTTGCTCTTGTTAATAAATTTAATACAATAAATGAAAGGGATACATTTGGAGATTCAATAAATATTTGATGTAATCGTAGGCTTTAACTTTTTAAAATATTTAAAAGCAAAGTAGGAGATCTAGATGCATTTGAACTCTTTGTTGCCGCTTTATGTCTTTTTAAGCAAATCTTTTCTTTTCATTTATTGAAGCGCTAAATACAATTTAAATTGGCAAAGAAAGTGACGGAGATTGTTCTGAATAAAAGTGATCCCAAGAGAACACAACCTTTTGAGTTTCTAAGAGTTTCTTTGAAGAAGTTTTTTTGTGTGTGGGTTTTTTTTTTTGTGTTTTTTTTTTAGGAACAAGTATTTGAAATCTCATGGTGCGATAAGTGGAACTACATTGGTATTTAAATAACTACATTAAACTGAAAATACGCACTTGAGCAGTATTTTCCAACTATAATTCAATGCGCCCCCCTTTTTTTTTAAAGCAAACTAAAAATATAAATTCTTGTTTTATTTTAGTTTTTTTTTTTTTTTTTAAAGCAGGAGTCAACATAATATTAAAAGAATCACCAGGTATCAGAACACACCTGTCTCCCCCTTGAGAGTAAACGGAACAGTTGAAAGCCAGGGATTCTGTACCTACCATCACGTTTCAGGTGGGACAGGTGTTCAGTGAGTATGTGTTGCCATGACCTGAGATGGAGCTGAATCCCTGATGCAAAGTTGTTCGTTTTCAGAAAATGTGCTACCCCGTTCTGGCCTCAGTGTTCTTCATAAAATGGGAATAATTTTCCTAGACCAGAAGAATTGTATGGAACAAAGTAAAAAACATCCTAGACAAACATAAGATTTTTAAAAATATATTTTTATTGATGTCAGAGAGGAAATGAGAGGGAGAGAGAAAAAGAAATATCCATGATGAGAGCGAACCATTGATCGGCTGCCTCCTGCACACCCCACACTGGGGATCGAGCCAACAACCTGGGCATGTGCCCTGATCAGGAATCTAACACCTGTTGGTTCATAGGTTGACGGTCAACCATTGAACCAGGCTGGCTGAGAACAAACATAAGATTTTAATATGCATCAGATTATTAGAATTATTTTTGTTTTTGTAAATACTGCAGGCAAAACTGAGTTGGATTCTGGGTCTACTACACTTCGTTCAAAAATATAAACCTCAGGGAGGTTATTATGTGCCTTGTCAGACCTCCTTTTTCTGATGTTTTATATGAAACTAGAGGCTTGGTGCACAGAATTTGTGCATGGATAGGGTCCTTAGGCTTGGCCGATGATCAGGGCTGATCTGTGGGGCTACCAGCGGTGCAATCAGGGGGCTCCCGCTGGCACCCCCGCCTTGGCTGGCCTGGGGCCTGTGGGCTGGGGACAGCTCCTGCGTTAAGCGTCTGCCCCCTGGTGGTCAGTGCACATCATAGCGACTGGTTGTTCCATTGTTCGGTCAACTTGCATATTAGGCTTTTATTTTATAGGACATCTTAATTCATTTAGTTTTTGGTAAAAATTACGGGAATTATGTGAGAAGTGATTCGCATGGTTCTTGGCATACAAATAGTGAACCCTAAAAGGTAGCTAGTGATAAAAACTTTAAATTCATGTATTAATAAAATGAAAAGAATCCATACATTTTTGTTATGTTCTCCTTGATCTTTTTATCATTCTAAATGCATATCAGTTTATACTAAACTGGTCAAAGTCTTTTTAAATTGAGTTTATTGGGGTGACACTGACTAACAAAATTACGCAGGTTTAAGGTGCACAGTTCTACAACACTTCCTCTGTACACTGTATTGTATGCTCACCACCCCAAGTCAAGTCTCCTTTCATAACCATTTATCCCCACCATACCCTCCTCTACCTCCCTCCAGCTCTCACTCTCCAGGCCCCCAGCCCCACCCTGGCCCTGCTTGGCAATCACCACACTGCTGCCCATGTCCATGCATGAGGTTTTCTCTTTTGCTTAATCCCTTGACCCACACCCTGTTCCTTCTTCTCCCCGACCCCACTCCAGCCAACAGCTGTCAGCTTGTTCTCTATCTATGAGTCTGTCACTATTTTCCTTACCATTCCAACTTATCCGGATGAATTTCATTATATTTTATTTTGATTTATAAGAATACATTTGTGAACTTGTATGCATATATGCATAACCCATGGACACAGACCATAGTGCAGTGAAGGCCTGGGGCTGGTGGGGGCAAGGTAGAGGGGGTCAATGGGGAAAAAAGGGGGACATGTGTAATACTTTCAACAATAAAGATAACATTTTAAAAAAGAATACAGTCGCATAGACTCTTTGTGCAGCTTCTGATTGCAGAGACTGATGAAGTTCCAATGAATGCAAAAAGAACCAAGTGGTATTCAAGCAGGAGGGAGTTAAAAGAGAAAACAACGTTGCATCACTAACCAATGTCACCTTTCATTTTAGCTGCACACAGACCTGGATCCTGGGAGCAAAAAAATCAAGTATATCCTGTCGGGCGATGGAGCTGGGACAATCTTTCAAATAAATGATATAACGGGAGATATCCATGCCATAAAGAGACTTGACCGGGAGGAAAAGGCTGAGTATACCCTCACAGCTCAGGCAGTGGACTTTGAGACCAACAAGCCCCTGGAGCCTCCTTCAGAATTTATTATTAAAGTTCAGGACATCAACGACAACGCACCGGAGTTTCTTAATGGACCCTATCATGCGACCGTGCCAGAGATGTCCATTTTGGGTATGTACGCAGAACTATTAAGAGTCACTTTTAACATAGCTCCTGGCATCGGGGATAGTGTGTGGCTGAATAAGAGGCATCTGTGACTGTCTTATCTCTCATTTGCATTTCCAAATCCCCCCCTTTTTTTTGGCCTCAGTGCCACAGCTCGATAGCTTTAGTCTCTTAGTAATAGGAACTGACGAAGCGGTTTTATTAAAATATCTCTCCTTCCATGACAGTACTTCAATAGGCCGAATTTGTATTCTTCTCTTACACTTGTACTTGGAGTATTTGTTACTGAGGCGGATTTATCAAGATTTGTTCCAACATGCCAGACTAATCCTGTGGATATTTGCTTGATGGTTAATTATTTGTGCACATTCGCATGCAATTGCAGTGTGTCGAGAAATAGGGAGCCGTTGAGGTCTGTAGGCAGCCAGATACTGAATAGAGCTGGTAGGCTGACCCCAGAGTGGATTAGGAATCACAGTTACCGGAGACTTCTGTGCAGTGGGTGTCTGACCTTAACTGAAATTTAAAAAAATTAAATTAAAAAAAATACACACACACACACACACACACACACACACACACACACACTAGAGGCCCAATGCACAGAATTCGTGCAAGGGTCTTGGCCCTTGCAGCCTCGGCTGCCTTGTGGCCCTGCCCACTGGTTGTTCTGGAAGGTCATTCTGCCGTCTGGTCTAATTAGCATATTAGCTCTTCATTATAGAGGATATATTTTTTTATTTCAGAGAGAAAGGGAGAGAGAGATAGAAGTATCAATGATGAAAGATAATCATTGATCGGCTGCCTCCTGCACACCCCACACTGGGGATGGAGCCCATAACCCGGGCACATGCCCTGGACTGGAATCGAACCCTGACCTCCTGGTTCATAGGTTGATGCTCAACCACTGAGCCATGCTAGCTGGGTTGAACTTTGTTTTAGAAGCGCCGCCATCACCAAAGACCCACTCCCAATTTTTCTGAGCCATTGAAGTACTCATTACATTTTTCAGAGCAGTATATATGTCAAAACATGATTTTCTATTCTTTTTTTTTCTTTTTCCTTTTCTTGGGGGGATCTGCTTATCTCTCCCCAAACCCTGACCTTGATCCTGGAAATACCCCTGGTCCCAGACTTTATAATATAGAGCTCTTTCTTATCTGACAAAATTAATAGGCAAGATCCAAAAATGAGAGTGTGAAATACCAAAAATCTTTCTTTTAAAAAATATTTTTATTGATTTAAGAGAGGAAGGGAGAGAGAGAGAGATAGAAACATCAATGATGAGAGAGAATCGTTGATTGGCTGCCTCCTGCACACCCCACACTGGAGATCAAGCCCGCAACCTGGGCATGTGACCCGACCAGGAATCTGTGACCTCTGGTTCATAGATTGACACTTAACCACTGAGACACACCAGCCGGGCCCAAAAGTCATTCTTATGTATGGAACATAGACACTACTTAGTTTAAAATTACATTTAAGACAACCTATAAGAATACATACATCAAAATCAAAAGACAACAAAATCACATACATTCGAAGTAGGTGGACATGATGACACAAATGAAAACACACACACACACAAGTAGAGACATAAATTGAAGGCCAGAATGAGGTGAGCAGCCTGGCTTTAGCGGATATCTCCTGTCTTACCGTATAACGTTGGCAGAAGTGCCCACTGCAGCAGCAAATCAGGATGGATGGCAGGTCTTCACATCTCCCCCAAATATGACTCCTGCCAACACTCTACTTTGTCAATTTTTTGTGCAAGGAATTCTACCTTTATTTTGTTTTGTTTTGGTTTTCATCTTATCAGAATCGCATCACTCCTCTTGGGTTGGCTGAAATGGACACTTTCTAGGGAAACTTGTATGGCTTTCCAGTAGGAAATTCTCTCTTTCCCATTACTATTCCCACAAAAAGAAACCCACCAATAAGCAAAAACATCTCCAGGTGCCTACTTCTTTTAAATCCTGACATGGAAACAGAATTTGAGAAACTTTCTTTCTCATTTTCTTGTTTAGGATAGAGAACTTGCTTCGTTTACCTTCTCATCCAGGTGAGAGTAATACTGTTTTAAAGGATGATGGTCACCTTCAATACACAAAGACCCCTTTATTTCACTTGCTAACAAATGGTGAAGAGGGACTGTGGTTATTTTTGCCTCACTGTTATGATTTCTACCTCTCAATGGCAAAGCCTATATCTATTTATTGTAAATGTGTCAGAGGCTTCCATTTCTGTGTATGTGAGTCATGTGCCTGATAAATATTTTGAGAAAGAAGTTCCCTCCTCCAACTTCTGCAGGCTCCAAGGTCAATTTCAGCGAAGCAAGGGATTGTAGAGATATTATTAGCTACATTATGCAACGTGTGTGTGCACCTGTAAATATACAGTACATAATGTTTTTCTATCTAAAAGATGTTTCTCAGTGAGGCAGTGCAGACTAAGAAAAATTAACGTTCATTAACATGCACAGTTGTTGTTTTTCTTAAAAAAATGCCTTCTCTATTACATCTTTTTCAAAAACTACATGAAGCATGCTGCTGTAGTTCCAAGTGTGGGTTTGACGTTAGATGGAGTTCTGGATCCTGGTATCCTTCCGTATGATCTGGTTCACCTTGAAGTTCAGGGAGGTTACATGATCATTTATTTTCCTTAGCTACAATGCAAAGATAGGCATTTCCATCTTGCTTTCGTTGTGTGAGAATTATGTGATCATATACAAGGTTAAGGTGTGCCTTAAAGTAAGCAGGCATCCAATAATTGATGGTTGTGATGGTTTTCAAAAATTATTTTTATTGCCCAGCTGGTGTTGCTCAGTGGTTGAGCATCGGCTTTTGAACCAGGAGGTCACAGTTCAATTCAAGGTCAGGGCACAGGCCTGGGTTGCAGGCTCGATCCCCAGTGTGGGGTGTGCAGGAGGCAGCCAGTCAATGATTCTCTCTCATCATAGATGTTTCTATCTCTCCCTCCCTCCCTCTCTCTCCCTTCCTCTCTGACATCAATAAAAATATATGAAAAAACTTACTTCTATTAATCTATTTCCCACCTTACGTTTGGACCTTTCCCCATGTATCGATCCTATGTAATCGTGTGTCTGGTTACTGTTTGACTCCAGCCTCTCTGGGTAAAGGAGGCAGAGGCAGCGCACTATTTTGTTGTCAGGTGTGAATTATTCCCTTCATTTCTCACGAAGGTGAATATCAGGATGAAGGTCACTACTATCTCCTCTCTCTCCCCATTACCACTGTTCTCTCTCAGCCGGTCTCTCCCCTCCCCTCCCCTCCCCTCCTTCCTCCTTTCATTTTTCTTTCTTTGCTACCACAGAAAGGCCAGCACCTGCACCTGTACGCCCCGAGGAATGCCAGGGGGGAGGGGGAGGAGACCTCATTGTGCAGAAAGTGAAAAATAAAATTCTAATTGAGAAATTGGCCAAGATTAAATTGAAATGAATCTGATGTTCAGGGACCGTCTGCCAGTTGACAAGCTGTCAAGACAAAACGCACATATATATTTGCCCAAATGGCAGCCGCATTATTTTAGAAAGATCTTATTTGGGAGCCGGAGATACAGCTCTTTTCTATTCGCCTGTGAATCGCAGAACTTGATGACAATTCGCTTTTATAGCAAATACAACATAAAGAGCGACATGCGAGCGAGTCTGGTTTTTACTCTGGATACCAAACTGGCATTGTTGAAGTTGGTTTTTCGATGCAAATGTACCTATGTTTATGGATTTCCAGATACTTTACATAGGTATTTTTCATGCTGTCGCATAGTGGGGGGAGGGGTGTTTAACCCTGATTTTATGTAGACACCTGGATTTGGGTAAAATCAGCTTTTTTAACCTAGAATTCCAGGTTGTTCGGCTGCACATTTGCCTTCTGCCTGCATAAGGGGCAGAAGCCAGGTAATCTCACTTTCTCTCTGTCATGTGCACAAAGCTCTCTACCTACAAACCCGTGTTTGGGAAAATTCAGCGATTATTTTGAAAGCATTTGGCATGGCTTAGAGTTGGTCTCCAACAGATACTAGTTTCTTTACAGCTGTCCACTTGTGAGTTTTATCAGCATGATTTAAAAATTGCCTATATGACATGAATATCAACAGCCTTAACTTTATGTTTCACAGATATGCATATTGGAATGAACTCTGTTTTATTCAAAAGAGCATATTAGTGAAGGTCGAAGTCAAGGGATGAGAAGGCCAAATACAGTAGTCCCTCCTTATCTGCAGGGGATACATTTCAAGACCCCCCACTGGATGCCGAAAATAGTCCCTATATATACTATTTTCCCTATATATATATATATATGCATCTAGGATAAAGTTTAATTTATAAATTTAGCACAATAAGAGATTAACCTCAATAACTAACAATAAAATGGAATAATTATAACAAAAATACTTTAATAAAAGTTATGTAAATATGGACTCTCTCTCTCAAAATAGCTGGAATGTTCTCTTTAATATTATCAGACCGCAGTTGACTGCAGGTCACTGGAACCAACTACCTTGCCCACCACACCTCATGGCTTTTGGAATGAATAGTCCAGGAGACAGGCAGATAGTCAGGAACAGAGACAGGAAACTACATAATGCTCTCTGCTTTTCTTGTCTTATCTATCTAGTCATTTCTTAATATGTAATAGACTTATGGCAACAGCTTCCAATCTGTACTCAAAATAAGTTTATTGAAAAAAAAGTCAAATTTAATTGATAAACACTGAATTAAAGAAAGAAAAGTACCGTACTTTTTATACTTGTCTTTGAAGTATACACTGAGTGGCCAGATTATTATGATCTCTGAATGCATAATAATCTGGCCACTCTGTGTATATCCTATATAATAAAAGGGCTAATATGCAAATTGTCCCTTCGACCAGGAGTTGGACCAACAGGCAGGCCAGCCAACCACCCATGTCCCCTCCCCCTGGCCAGGCTGGCCGGACCCCACCCATGCACGAATTCATGCACCAGGCCTCTTAAGTAGCCAGATTATTATGCGTTCAGAGATCATAATAATTTGGCCACTTGGTGTATACTGGTATGTATCCTAATTTAACAATAAATTAGGTTCCTGCACCCAGTTGTGGTTTGTGGGTGTGTGTATGTGGGAGGAGGTGCTTCCCACACACCACTAAGCAATTCTTGGACACCATCAGGGTGTCCTATAATTCAACTCAACTCTGACTCTACCCTCAGGGAAGTAGCATCACTTTCCACAGGTTGAGGTGGTCCTACCAGACTGTGTGCCCACCTCCCACCCCACTCCAGAGACCAGTCAGAAGTCCTGTCGTCACCTGTGCTTCTTACCAACAGGCTATAAATCAGATGTCCCCATGGCCCCTTTCCTTGGGTTCCATTAATTTGCTAGAGTGGCTCACAGACTAGAGTGCCATTGTATTATAAAAGGATATAATTTAGGGACAGCCGGATGGAAGCGATGCATAGGGCAAGGTACGTGGGAAGGGGCACGGAGCTTCCATGCCCCCTTCAGGGCACCAGTCTCCCCAAACCTCCAAGTGTTCACCTATCCAGTGCTCTCTGAAGCTGTCTTTTGGGGAGGCTTCATTACATAGTTATGAATGAGTAAATTATTGGTCGTTGGCAGTTGATTCAACCTGCAGCCCTTCTCCCCTCCCTGGAAACTGTCTCTATGCCAGGCCACGTGCTAATTCAACAAGCAGTTAAATAGTGAAATTTCCCATTTCTGAGGAGTGAATTGAAAATCATAATGGCTATAGCTTACATGGATTAGCTTTGTATTCTTGTCACTGCCCAGTCCACATTTTAGTCCTCTATAAAAAAAGATTCCCAAAGTAATAATTAAAGAGATTCATTTTTATATTCTTTTTTTATTATTCAAGAGACAGTTTTTGTCACATACACTTAAAAGATTAAAGAAGTTTCATGTGGACAAACGATCTTAAACCTACCATACTTCTTTCTGACAATTTTGAGGTTGTGGCTTGCTTTCTCTCTTGCAGCTAGATATTAAGGCAATTCAGCAGCATTTCCCTATTTTAAAGAAGAGATGCATAGTAAAAAAAAAAAGAAAAGAAACATATTGATGGGTTTGATTATATTTTTTGCCTTATTCGATTCAGAGTGATGAACAAAATTGAAATTCTTTAGGAAAACATGGGAAGGAAATCATGAAGATTGAAATAAACACCCTCATAAGAAACCCAGCTGTTCGACCTGATATGAATGCCTATAACAGCTGAGGTTTCAAAACTCTAAGATGGGGTGAGGATTGTGTAGTTTCTGTTCTGCATTAAGAAGCTAAACCTCCATAGGGATGCGTAGACAGTTGGCTCGATAGCTTATTTCTTTTTAGTACCGAGTAATATCCCATTGTCTGGATTTACCACATTTTGTCTATTCACCTGCTGAGGAACATCTTGGTTGCTTTTATATTTTGGCAATTATGAATAATGCTTCTATAAACAAATGAATAAAAACAGAAATTTCTAGCATATTCACATGTGAAACTTATTGGCAATGAACTGTGAGAGGTACCTAAAATGTATTAGTCTTCTAAGAGGCATTGTGTGTTGTCTGCATTGTGGCTAAGAACAAGTGTGGTGTATAATGATGGAATTATCAAGCAAGGTTCATTTGAAGGCCTTTTGTGATGAGAAAACTCCTTCCACCAAATTTTGCTTTAATGCTTACTCTCATGTTCTCCCTAAATGATAAGATGCTATTTCATGAGTCGATGATTGGTAACACAGTAATATAATTAATCAATTGCATTTTCCCTAGTGAAACTCTGTTTTTAGTACCTTATCATTGTCAACTCATATCCCTGATTTCTTCAAATTTAAGGCTTTTTTGATCCAAATATCAACTTATAAAAAATATGCTAACAAATGTAGACTAGCTTAGGAAATTTTATTAGAAATTGTACCTTTGCTCCTGTTTCTATGCAGGTCAAATTTTATCAAAAGTCAGCTTTCCGCGATTTGAAAAGAGTTAAAATTCTAGAGCTATTCAGTGTAGGGTTGGCATAGGAGCCTCAGATCTACTCCTGCTTTGGGGTTCCATTAGCAAGATAAAAACCCAAGTATTTTCAGTGGTCTCCTGTTGTGTATTTGTCTATGAACTTAGGAATTCCAAGTAAGTAGTTGAAATCTTTGAATTCTTTCTAGAAGATGAATTCTCAATCGCTAGCCAGTAAAAATTCTTTAGAATGGCATAAATCACCAGAAAATGTAGTGAAATACCGCATTTGATTTTTCAAGTTGTAATATAGGCATCACTTTTTATCAGTATAACAGAATATTATGTAAAAATGTATTTCAGTAAGTTACATACATGTAGAAAATTTGAACCCACTGAAAACAAATTTTATAATCTCTGCCCCTAACCTCACCCCCTGCATTGTGGAATGCGGCCTGTTGTTACAGACTAATTCAGACACCTCTAGGTCCCATTCATAGGTATCTCATAATTTAAATCAATGTTGGCCCCATTCATGGGTATCTCATAATTTAAATTGATGTTTTAGTCTAATTTAGAAACCTGTAGGTCCCATTCATAGGTATCTCATAATTTAAATTGATGTTTCAAATTAGAGCATTGACTGAGCGTTAACAATATCTAAGTAAAAAGGCAACCTTGATTCTGTATCTCCACCTGTGCTTTTAAACCAGGTCAGCCAATCAATATACCAATTAAACAATGGTTTACGGGCCTATTCATAGCAAGAGCTACCGCTGAAGTTCTGTGTGTTTCCATTTTAATTTTTCTTCCACTGTGTCTTGCGCTTGCTCATTAGAATGAAATTCAATTTAATTGAATAACAATTTGATCATCAATTTGGTTATCCCGGTGCTGACTCTTAAAGTTTTTCAGAAATCTGTCTTTTCTTCATTTGCTTGTTGGCTCTTCCTGTTTCTGCATATATTGGTTAGCCTTTCTGAAAACTAGACTTCACTTCCCTGTAACTCAGAGAAATGCTCTATGGCCAACACTTCATCCAGGCCTATCCTGAGCCCTACTGAGGAAAGTCAGATCTACTGCTTCCTACTCAAACAATCTTCTGTACTTCATATGCTGAGAAGTGTTCTCATAGCAGGAAATCTGCACTCATCATGAGGAAAACCCAAGAGAGACCTCAGGATCATGGGCTCATCTGGGTAGACTCCTATGAGAACTGATATTTTTGGATTCAACATATTTATTGATTCTAGAGGCAAAGGACAAATTGTTCTTAAATTATTCAAGCCGTGTCTGTGTGTAGCACTCTGTGAATTAGCATCAACACTCACGGTGTTATGAGTTATTTCTTACCTAGCCACCTCAGGAAACCATGGATTAGAAGGGGCTGGAGAGTAATGCTCATGGAAGTCAGCTTTTGCCCACAGTCGCCTGTCAGAGAAATGAGCCCACAGCATGTCAGAGCACATCCCACACACACATTTGTGAAATTCTGAAGTCTTGGCCGAAAATGAATGTGGGACACCTTTGTCAGTAAATTTTTGGAGTGTGGCAGTGATCTTCAACCCTTTTCATCTCATGGCATACATAAACTAATTACTAAAATTCTGTGGCACACCAAAAAAAATATTTTTTGCTGATTGGGGTAAAAAAATAGGTATACGTTTTATTCATTCCCACTGGACAGCTATTGTTGTGTTGGCTATTGTCATGTCATTTGACAATCTAAGGGAAAAGAGGTCATTGTCCCTGACTAAATAGTCATGTATTGCATGTTGTAAAAATTCCTATGGCACACCAGTTGACAGTCACTGGTGTATGGCATGCTCTTCTCAGATGCTTGCCCCTCAGCTGGTAGAGAGGTTCCTAGAGTCTCTACACATGTATTAATACTATTTTTTAACTTCAATATTTGTGTATCATGAGCTTAATTATTGTGCTTCCTGGATTCACTGAACTTAAAAAAAATTGCCATTTGAATTTTAGACTCAAATGCTTTTATTTTTTGGTAGGTTAGCCATCACAGTTTTATAAGTGCCTTTCCGCCCCCCCTCCCCATTCTTACCAGTATTTTCACATAGAGAAAAATATGATGAAATCTATATATCAAGGCAGCTACATGCATAGATAAGAATATAGATCAATATGTAGAAAATGGTAGAGAAGATATGCAAACTGTTAAAAGAATGAAAGGATAAAGATATGAACAAAGACTTATGTAGAAAAAGAAGATGTAAATTGTGTGTGAGTGTGTCTTTGATATGTAGTTAGATATCCTGAAAAAAACAAAAAACAAAAAAAAATAGTTACATTGTGATGCTGTAGCTGAGACCATGTGGATTGTCTCAGATATATTTTTCATTCTAAGGGAATGAGATTTCATTCCTTGTGACTGTGCTCGAAGAGTTTAAAGTCAGGAAAATCATATTTGTGGCACTTTAAAGATGATTTCATTCATTTTCTTTTTGTCAGGGAGCATGCCACCAAGGAATCTTCTCTTTATAACCATGTTATACTTTTCAGATCTCATCATTATCTTCCAATTATGAATCTTTGCAAACCACAACAGTGGTTTGAGTTCAAGAAATGATGGAGGAGGGGAGAGGAGGGAGCTAATCAAATAAAGGTTTTTGAAATAGGTGTTGAAGTGTCCATATGTATTCCTTATGAAATCTAATGTTATTCACTTAAGGCTAGCATAATGAATAATTACTTTATTCCTACATAGAATTTAATATTTCATAAGTGTTTATGCCCAACACTGTTCATGTAAATTCATTTAATCTTAACAGCCTTATTGTTACTCTCACTTTTATTCTGGTTTTAAATACGTTTTTATTGATTTTAGAAAGAAGGAAGGAGAGGGAGAGGGAGAGGGGCATCCATTGGCTGTCTTCCCCACACCTCCTGACTGGGAATCCAAACAGCAACCTCTTGTTTCATGGGACAGTGCTCAACCAACTGAGCCACACTGGCCAGGGCCGTTACTTTCATTTTTAAAAAGAGAAAACTGAGGCACACAGCCATAACATAGCTTACTCCAGGTCATATGGTTGGGGAAAATGGGAGCTCCTCATCAGACAAGGAGAAGGGAGTTATTACAGGGGTCAGAGCATTTGCAGCCGTGGAGCTGGTAGAGACGTCTCTGCAGAGCTGTTGTCATTGCTTCTGGTGATGGGCAGGAGAGCTGAACGTGAAGTGGGAGAGACCAGTCACACAGCAGAACAAGAAGACAACTGAAGCCTGCACTTGGCTCTCCTCCTCCGTTTTCCATGTGGTGGGAAACCTGCAGGAGAAGACGATGCTCTTTCTCATAGGGCTGCACATGTATCCTGCCCAGGATTTGGAGAATTGAAGGAGCAGATCGGATAGTTGTTGAAGGAGCTGTGGACTTGAATTCTGCTCTATGCCAACATGGTGCATTTGAAAATCTGCTGAAATCTCCATGTGCTGCCCCCATACCTGATACCCTATGCCAACTTTCCACCTACCTTCTCTACGCCTGCCTTTGAAATCTCAGGCCAAACCCAACCAGGACAATAAAGTCATTCCTTGGGATCCACGAGGGATTGGTTCCAGGACCCTCCAAGGATATCAAAATCCATGGATGCTCACGTCCCTTAATTGGCCCTCTATGTTCCTGGGCCTTTCATTTATGGATTCAACAAACAACCGATCCTCAGATGCATAACCTGAGGATACAGAGGGCCAACGGTATAAGGAAGGGAATTCTGGAAATACAGTCCCAAGCTATCTAACTGGAGAATAGAACCATGACAGATACTGTTTATTTAGCTTGTACTGTGGGCTAGGTACTGTCAAACATCATATAGACTTTTAGAAGGATGCATTATACATGTCCAGTATATAATATCAAGTGTAATTGTTGCACATTATATATGACATGAAAACTATATAGCATATAGGTCAAGTGTTATCAAATATTTACTGTAAAAACATAAATAGAATGGATGTGTGTTATGGATTGAATTGTGATCCCCAAAATTCATATATTGACGCTCTCAACCACCATGACCTCAGAATGAGACTCTATTTGAAGGTAGTGCTTTTAAACAGGTAACTACAGTTAAGTGAGGACATATTGGCAGGCCCTGATTCAATCTGACTTGTATCCTTACAAGAAGAGGGGATTTGGAAGCACCGAAGGACACCAGGGACACATATGAACAGAGGGACGACAACGTGAAGTGGCAGCAAGAGAACAGCCATCTGCAAAGTCAAGGAAAGAGGCCTCAGGAGAAATCAACTCTGCTGTCACTTGGCTCTTGGACTTCCAGCCTCCAGACTGTGAGAAAACACATTTCTGTTTTATGAATCACCCAATCTGTGGTAGTTTGTTATGGCCACCATAGCAAACCGATACAGTTTGTGGGGCCAAATTTACTTAATTAGGATGCTTCAGAGTCAAAATCCAAAAATCAGAGATTTATGGAATCAGTAAATGTTGGGTCCCTCTATCAGCCATGAGGGAGGGTCATATCCCCATAAACAGATTGAGTAAACATCTGTTCCTGGCTATGGAATTTTTTAAAAAGGAAACTGTATGTTCAAGTATGTGGAACCTCTTTTTTTTTTTTTTTTAAATAAACCTTTTATGTTAGTAAAGTTTAACATGAAAAGTTGTAAAATTTGCGCAGAGTTCCCACGTACTTTGTCACTATTACTGGCATCTTATATTGGCACGGTACACTTGTCAAGATGAATGAACCAGTATTGGCACAGGCCTTTTAACAGTCTTCATGAGTGCTGGTTAGCTACTTCTTGTAGGGTTTCCCTCATTTTGGATTTGTGTAATGTTTTATTCGTAATGAGATTGGGGCAATGTGTTGGGGAGGAAGACCATACAGGGAAAGGTGCCATTTTATTACCTTTTCTCAAGTACGTACTATGAATAGGTTTATACCTGTTGACGTTAACCTTGACCACCTGGTTGAGGTACTGTTTGCCAGATTTCTCTACTATGAACTTACTCTTTTTCTCCCCTTTCCAACTGTACCCTTTGGAAGGAATTCACTATGTACATTTCTTCTTTCCTTTTTTTCTCCCTCTTTCCCTTCCTTCCTTCCTTCCTTCCTTCCTTCCTTCCTTCCTTCCTTCCTTCCTTCCTTCCTTCATTCATTCCTTTCTCTCATTTAATCAATATGTACTCAGAGTGATTTTACATTTCGGGTTATAATCCAATACAACTTTATTTTCTTGCTCAATTTTTCCCCAGCTTTGACATTTTTTTTTTAGTTTATTGTTTAGAACTTACTTTATTAGTTTCTTTCACTGCATGATACTCTGCATTCTTCTTGCATATTTATCACCCCAATTCTAGAATTAGATATTTCTTCAAGGAGTCCTCGTTCTTTTATTGGGGTGTTGGAAACCAAGATCTAAGTGTTAAGTGTACTTGCTGCTACAGGGCTTTTGCTTCTAGCCCTCCTAGTTGACAGAGAGAGAACAAATGTATGCGGGAATACTTGCATATATACATAAACATGTATGTGTATGTGTATGTGTGTGTGTGTGTGTGTGTGTGTGTTTTAGGTGTAATCCTTTTACTCCCATTTGAAAATTTTAAAAGTAGATTTACAATATCGTTATATTATTTTGTCACAGCTTGCATTCCATCCTAGGAAATCCCGACATCCTATTTTTTTAAAATTTGCGTATATTAAGGTTCACTCATTGTTCTGTGCAATTCTAATGGTTCTGACAGGTACATTGTGCCATGTATCCATTATGCCAGTATTGTTGTTTTAATGTCTTAAAAACAATCCCATAAAATGTCCTTATTAAGCTTCCTAGAAACCTACTGAGTCTCAGACAATCCCCATCTCTGGCTCCCATGATACTTCCATCTGTCCATACATGACAACTCAAAAAGGGGAGGAGCATACTATGTTTCTTTTAAGCAAAAATGTTCTATTGAATGCTGCAGGTATCAGGGAAATGGAATTTTTGTCTGTTAGAAAGGGACTACAACAATATCTTTCTCCCTCGCTATGTAAATGATATATAAATATGATAACTATTCCCACTCAAATTCTGTGCAGTTTCTCCTTATATGGACCTAGAGAATAGATGATTCCTCCTGTGTCTTCCTTGTGAAAGATATTGGCTCCCCATGACAAGGCATGGTGTGGATTTAGTAAGATGTAGTGTATCCTATCTAATAAAGATGGAATATGCAAATTGATCGTAACTCTGAGACAAAGATGGTGGCGCCCACATCCAATAAGGAGGGAATATGCAAATTGATGCGACAAGGCGAGAGGCGGAAGGCGGCTCTGGCCAGAGCGAAGGTGGAAAGGCTGCTCTTGGCTGGAGCAAAGGCAGAAAGGTGCTCCCTGGGCCAGAGCGAAGACGATGTCGGCAGCCAGGGGAAGGAAGGCCTATTCTTGCACAAAGCTCCATGCATCAGGCCTCTAGTATCTTCATAATATAATAAGATTAGATGAGGAAGTCATTTTTCCCTTTTATCTGCCCTTGACTACTGCCCATATAAAATCAATGAACTGAAATGTCAGATTCCTAGGAAAGTTAGAACCAGAGTGGGGGCTGGAATACCCCTTCTACAGGGCTTATAAAAGGATCACGCATCTCTTTGAACTGGGAGAGAAAGAGAAAAGGAATATTCTTTATTCAGTCTGAAACACAGCCTCTTCATGCTGAGTGCAATGTCCCTCCTCCATCCATTTAGATACCCAGATCTAGTCATGGATGTAAGGTAGCCTACAGTCTTCCATGGTTTGTTCTTTTTAAAGTTACCATTGGGGGCAAGGGAACACAGTTGGTCAAGACTGAAAACATAGGGCAAAATTCATACCTGAACATGCCTTCATTGTCCTTTTCCTCACCTTGACAGAGTCATCTGAATAATGATGCTCACCCCTGGATCTTTTGTTGTTGCTGCTGTATTGCTCTTCCTAAGTGGTTATCAGGGCTGTTGATACCATCAGGTGGCAATGAAATAACACCAAACAATCCCCACACACTCTTATGTATATGTAACAAGTTCCAACAACAAAATTAAAGGTAAGGTGAAGTGCCGGTATCCATCTTAAGAGCTGCTCTTGTGGTGTCTCCCAGCTCCGATAAACACTGCGTAAGTGCACTGTAAGGGCCTATTAAGGGGACTGCACACAAGGAAAGTAAGACCATGTGATGCGAATCCAGCATTGTCTCCACTGCTTGATTTTGCACGAAGGACATTGGTGTGGTAGATTTTTCATAAATATAGACAGCAATGCCTGGTCCTGTTCAGGCTTGACTGCATTTTCACCTTTTCTTGCCCCCCAAACATATTTTTTAGATTATGCATTGAAGTCTAACACCTGAACAGTAAAATGCATATGAGAGCACCAGCCCCCATGTCAAACAGACTAGTGTAATCAGCACCCAGATAGAAAACGTGAATTGTACCAATCTGCACAGTTCATTCCTGTGCCTGCCTCCTGCCACTATTCCCGTAGACTCATAACTAACATCCTCACTTCTGAGAGCATCAACTGGTCTGCTGTTTTGCTTCTGTGTCTGGTCCCTTTCTTCCAATACCCCAATAAGCTTGAAACCAGGTCTACCAGATAGATGTATTAGGTCTGTGAATGAGTCAGTGAATGAATTGATCATTCTACTCATTCATTCTGTTCCTCTCTTTGCTTCCCTTCTTCCCTGTTTTCTTCCTGGCTCTGGAAGGCGACTTTGATACTAGAAATGGTATTTGGGGATTCCTTTCATTAGGTACCTAGCTCAAGGCAGCTAAGTGGGGACTCCAATGCCAAGGCCAAGGTTGTGTTTCAGGCCAATCGCCAGCACCATCTCTTAGTTCTACCAATCGTCAGTGACACCATGGGGACATCAAAGAGGTCCGTAATCTGCCTCAAATAAACTTTACCTTTCTGTTAACAGGAATTCACTATGAAAACTACATTCATTCCAAAGAAAACAAAATAAAACGACGGTTTTGCCTCCCCCACTTTCTTTTGTTTGTTTGTTTGTTTGTTTGTTTCAACCCCTGTTTCTCTATTTTCTGTAATGATATCACAAGATACATTTAACACACATTCATGGAGCACCTGCATTTATAGGCAGTGACGTCACAGAGATAAAGCTGTTTTTGCAGATAGAAAGAATTCGTGGTTAAGAGGTGTTTTTTCCCCTCTGGAGTTAGCAGGCCTTGTTGCAAATCCAGGCCTTTCCATTACTCTTAGAAATAAACATAAATGGAGTTGAAATTATTTTATAATAAGTAAGGATTGTCTTTCTTTCTCTGATTTCTCTCACCATCTTAATCCAAGAAACAATTATATTTCCCTTGGGTCCCTGCTTAGTCTCCATACTATCATCTACATTCACTAGCCCACACATTCTAAAGCAGGGTTGAGGAATGTCCCGCCCGCAGGCCATATAACGCCTTCGAAATTATTTGGTCTGGCCCTGCCAAGGAATGAGGGGTGAGTTAATTCAATGTTTGACCAAATATGGGGGACTGATATTTTTTAATATATTTTTACTAGCGTTCCCGTTGCAGGAAAAATCCTGCAATAGGGTTTCCTGCTGCACTCTACCCCGCCCCACCTGCTCTCCTTCCTTCTCCCCCGCCCCGCCTTCTCCGCCAGCCCGCCTGCTTTTCTCCCTTCTCCCCCAGCCTGCCTGCTCTCCTTCCGTCTCCCCTGGCCCCGCCTCCGCTCCTCCCTTCTCCCCCCCCCCCCCCCCGGCTTGCTTGCTTCTCCGCAGCTTTGCTCCCTTTTGCAGCTCTTGGCTTCTTTCTACGCTGTCTTGATATGCAAATTAGCCGCCATCTTGGTTGGTATAATTTGCATACGTGTCCTGATTGGTTGGTGGGCGTGGCTTGGTTGATGGGCGTGGCTTGAGCGTAGCGAAGGTGAGGTCAATTTGCATATTTGTTTATTATTAGGTAGGATTGATTTCAGAGAGGAAGGGAGAGGGAGAGAGAGAGAGAAACATCAATGATGAGAGAGAATCATCTATCGGCTGCCCCCTGCATACCCCCAACTTGGGATCATGCCCACAACCCAGGCATGTGCCCTGACCGGGAATTGAACCGTGACCTCCTGGTTCATAGAGCGATGCTCAACCACTGAGCCACACCAACCAGGCTGCAGGCTAATTTTTAAGTCTGTTAAAGATTTCATCTCATTCTGCCTTTTCCTGCGTACACATTGTAATGGATTAATCTCTGCTTGACGGTAAACTCCCTGAGGATGGAGCCTGCGCTACTTTTGTCCCTTATTGTCTTCAAGTGCCTGTAACGGATCCAAACGCATAGCGGCTAGCTCAGAAAATGTGTATGAAACAAACAGATTAAGGAAGGGAGGCCTACGGTAATGAGCAATGTTCTCGCTCAAGATTCCAGTTGCCATTAGGGAAGCAGACAGAAAGCCTCTCTGCGGAGAGCTTCGGTGTGCAGGGTAACTCTTGCTCACGGTGTGTGGTCCTCGCCGGTGCAGAGGAAGAGACTGAGAGAGGTCCAGCGATGACCAGGGCGCAGAGCGATTTGCGAGGATGCTAACAAGGAGCTGGCGCAGTGATAGCATCAGAGAAATCCAACGGTGAAGGAAACTTCTCTGTCTGGTGGAAGCGGGAGGCGTTTTGGTGTTGAAATGTTATCGAGATCTGCATTGCCTCTCAGAGTGACAAGGCCACTGATCCTGAGAAGTGACAAAGAGGGGATTTCTTTCAGCGGAGGCTGTGTCTTCAGCCATCCTGCATGAATCAGACTGTTGTGGAAATGAGGAAAGCGCTCTCCCTGGAAGTGAGAACATGTTCCTGGCTTCCCACGTTTGTTTTTCTTGGGATGCTCAGATTTCTCCCTCTTGTTGAAAAGAAATTCACCTTATACCTTAATATTCTTTTTCTTGAGACTCAATATACATGAAGTTGATTATTATTATCTTTTAATTTGTGGTCACTAGAGGTAAGAAGACCGTGGAAAGCCAGGGAATAGCCATTTCGCAGTCTGCGTTGGAAGAAACTCATTTGTGTAGGATTAGGGCAATGAAATATGAGACTCACTCTCTGGTCTTTTATTTTCCAGTGGCTTTAGAAACTTGGGCAGGGCATGGGGATGAATACATTATTCTTATTCAGATATAAGGGATCAAAACCTTCAGGCAGTAATTTAGACAGCACGGGATAAAGTAGGATTTAATGCATAACGGGAGATGCTAAATGGGTGCTCCTCCGGGGCAGCAGAGAGATGTGGACTCGGGGCAGTGACTTATGGATCATGGAGCCTCTCATTAAACATGCAAACGCGGATATGCTGCTTCTCTTCTCTGTGCATCCAATTTACTTTGTAAATGCATGGTATTCTTTTATTGTTATTTCTGGAACTAATGAACATGCATGAGTGACACTTAGGAGACATTCAATAACTGGTAAGTAAGAAATAATAGCACAGGAAATACCTGGGTTAGTGTCTTACAGTCTGTGCTTAGTTAATCCTCACCATGAATGTCATCATTATCAACATCATTAACATTATTACTGTGAACCAACACTGCACTGGGCAGTTCCCTCTGATCTGATGTCCACAACTCTGTCTGGCAGGTTTTTCTTTTCTCTTTTCTTTTCCTCCCCCTTCCCTTTCCTTCCCTCCCTCCCTCCCTCCCTCCCTCCCTCCCTCCCTTCCTCCCTCCCTCCCTTCCTTTTAGTATTAAGAAATTGCAATACAGCAATGGACTCAAAGTCTTACAGCAAAGTATGCAGTGGACCTGGAATTTAACTCTTTCCATCTTATCACAAACTCTTTGTGTAACTAAAGCATGGTTCTATACCTCCAGATGGAGTACACCATTGCATATTTAATATGTGCATATTGTTATTATAAAAAATCACCACTGCTTTAAAGGTAAATATGGCATCAGTCACTTCTCATTATCCCCAGACTAAAGCCTTTATAATTATGTTGAAACTAGAGGCCCGGTGCATGAAATCTGTGCATAGGTAGGGTCCCAAGGCCTGGCTGGGCGATTAGGCCTGATCTGTGGGGTCACCGGTGGGGCAATCAGGGGGTCCTCACAGGCATCCGCCTTGGCTGGCCTGGGGCCTGCGGACTGGGGGCAGCTTGTGCATTGAGCATCTGCCCCCTGGTGGTCAGTGTGTATCATAGCGGCCAGTCGTTCTGTTGGTCATTCTGCCATTCGGTCGATTTGCATATTAGGCTTTATTATATAGGATTCCTAAAGCCAGATGAAGTCCAAAGTCCTTCCCTTTGGACATAACTTCCTCAAGGTGCTCCTTGAAGCATGGTCTTCAGGATACCTTCCCTAGGGAAAGAAAGTGGAATTCATTACTCAGTCTCTCACCCTTCACTAAGAAACATAATAACGTTCAAAGAGAAGTTCAAGTTCACCTGACATCTGACTAGATGGTCAGCTCTGTGGAGGCTGGACCATTGCTCCCATGTCTGTGGCACAAGTGATTTGCACACAGCAAGCACTGATCCATGTTTGTATTCCCATATAATTTTTCAACTGTGACAAAGAAAAACATGGACGAGCTTCTTTAGAGTCCCCTTTCCTCTTAGTTTTAAATGTGTTATTTATGAATCACAGGTTAAAGTAGTTTCCCAAAGTATTTATTTTAGTTCTTGAAGGAAGCAAAATTCTCTAATATTTTTTTATTGGACACATCCTCCCTTCCCCTCCCCTCTCTTTGTCTTCCCTCGCCTCATATCTTCTCTCTCTCTCTCACACACACATGCTCTCTCCCTCCATTCTCTCTTATTTCTACATGTTGCAGTTGTGTGTGAATTTGTGTGATATATACTGTGTAAGTTGGAAAGGAAATGATGCTTTCTTTCCAAATCAAAGAGAAAAATGTGTAGAGTCTAACAAAAAATATCTGGCTTGCCTCACATCTCTGCTCTGAAATATAAAATCTGTCCCGGAGGGAATTCTCTTTTCTGGCGAATGTAGTCTTCTCTCCACACATAGCACATGGGGAAAGATGTGTAAATTCTAAAGTCTTCATAGAAACATGAGCGATCATTAATTTTGTATTATCTTGGCAAAAAAATGCGGATGAAAATTTTTTTATATTGCGTGATCTCATTCAGGGCCATTCAAGTTCCAAAGGATGGAGTTTCAGCAAATGCCTAGGAAGCCTCCGTTTTAATAATTCCACATTATGCCATTGACTTTTTCTTTATAAGTTTGTCTGTTCCAACCATAATATACAGCATTGGGTTGTTTTGTTCTAAGATGATGAAATTATCTTTTATGGTGGTGCTTAAAAGTGATTGTGTTTGATTTCAACGGGTTTTAGAAATGTAGTAAAAATGGCCGAAACCGGTTTGGCTCAGTGGATAGAGCGTCGGCCTGCGGACTGAAAGGTCCCGGGTTCGATTCCGGTCAAGGGCATGTACCTTGGTTGCGGGCACATCCCCAGTAGGGGGTGTGCAGGAGGCAGCTGGTCGATGTTTCTCTCTCATCGATGTTTCTAGCTCTCTATCCCTCTCTCTTCCTCACTGTGATAAATCAATAAAATATATTAAAAAAAAAAGAAATGTAGTAAAAATGTATCAAAAAGGGACATGATGGGCCTACCCGGTTCTGCCCAGTGGCTAGAGCATTGGCCTGTGGACCAAAGGGTCCCCTGTTGGGTTCCACTCAAGGGCACATACCTTGGTTGCAGGCTCCTCCCCAGTCCGGGCCCTGGTCAGGGCACATACAGGAGGCAACCAATCACTGTGTTTGTTTCATAACGATGTTTCTCTTTGTCTTCTCCTCTCTCTTCCACTCTCTCTGAAATTTCAATGGAAAAATATCCTTAGGTGAGGATTTAATTTTTTTTTTAAAGGTTCATGATGCTGGTAACAGAGATAGAGGTTTGGGTGGAAGGGACCTGTGTAAATATAATTATTACAATGATCTGTGTGGATTTCTTTATGTTTACACGATATTTGCATGTCGTGAAACCACATTGTGTGTTATCCCATTGGTTCTTCATGATGTTGCGGTCCAGTGGGCAAAGTAAATAAGTAAGACTCAGCGCTTTAGTGATTTGCTCTAAGTCTGTCTGTTCCAGCTCTTGGTGCCTCTAAGCCTCACATATACTGATCCCTGTGCCAAATGTGCTTTCCACCATCTAGGATAATGCTCGGGTCCGAAGTAAGGGGAAGGGAACAGGCAGACACAAATGGAGAGTTAAGATTGACTTGTTCTTGGTGATGGATCCATAGATATTCATTGAATGGAGAGACCAGGAGACCATCTTTATGTGAGAATGTACCTCCAAGAGGATTCTTTGATGATCAACCTCTCATGGTCTTGCTGCTTCTTTTGTCCCCTGCACAGCATTTAAAAAGAAATAAGCTAAGCCCATGCAAGTAGAGGCCACTTCCCTGGTAACGGATTAAAACATGCTTAGCCCTAGTTTTGAAGGTTATTTGAAAATTGTCATGCAGCCCTGACCGGTTTGGCTCAGTGGATAGAGCTTGTACCTTGGTTGTAGGCTTGATCCCCAGTAGGGGGGTGTGCAGGAGGCTTCTGTTCGATGTTTCTCTCTCATTGATGTTTTTAACTCTCTATCCCTCTCCCTTCCTCTCTGTAAAAAAAATCAATAAGAAAAAATATATTTTTAAAAAACTGTCATATAAGCAAAACGTCCAGGGTTTTGGTTTCAGTGGTTCTGAAACCCTAAAGTATGTGGGTGCCTTGTAAAATGAATAGGGAAGAAGGGCATTGACATAAACAAACCTGAGGTCCTAGCCAGTTTGGCTCAGTGACTGAAGGGTCCCAGGTTCGATTCCAGTCAAGGGCACGTATCTCAGTTGCAGGCTCGAACCCTGGCCCTGGTAGGGGCGTGTGCAGGAGGTAATCAATCGATGCATCTCTCTCACATTGATGTTTCTCTCTGTGTCTCTCCCCTTCCCTTCTATTCTCTCTAAAAATCAATGGAAAAATATCCCTGGGTGAGGGTTAACAAAACAAAAACAAACACGAAAGCCACCTGAGGTCTTCCAATCTAATGTGGGAGCAAGGGAAACAGCAATTGTCAACTGTTAAGGAGTTTGTGAAATTCTGTGCCTGGAAATTTATTCTTATTTAAGTTCTTGTACAAAAGATCTTTGTTTTCAGCATGTCTCCATCAAAATAAACTTACGTTTCTATGAAAATTGAAGCTTTTGTGTGTGTGTGTGGTTTTTTTTTTTTTTTTTGCAGCCCATACAAACTTAAACCTTGTTTATTTGGCCCACGTTAGCCTTTGAGTCTGACATGCTTGCGCTACATGGTCCACAGCATATAGCATGGCACAGTCCTGCATCGCACGTTGCTGTTTGTCAGAACCAGCCTCTGGCTGCAGGCTCCACATCTGTTGGTTGTGGGAACCCAGGCTGTGACCCAAACATTTTAGTTTTGTCATTGTTGTTTTTCCAGTTAGTATATACTTCCCTCCTCCCCCCCGCCCCCGCTCTTTCTCTCTTCATTTTGTGCATTCTAATTTATCTCCAGCTTTTTTTTTACCATTTAAATATTTATCATTATGATAACTATTACTAATGATATGCTAAATGATCTTAAATATTTATTCTGTCAGAACACAGCAGAAAAAATAGTTTGCTCATTTTTTGAATGCTTTCTTTAGGATAACTTCCAAATGATGAAATGACTATGTCTAATATTATCTATCTATCCATCCATCTATCTATCTATCTATCTATCTATCTATCTATCTATCTATCTTTCTATCTATCATCTATCTACCTGCCTACCTGCCTACCTACCTATCTGTTTTGTTTTTCTGGCGGTACTATCAGTGTGCTTGCTACATAATCAGGCCTCAAATACCCACATGGAAAACACATCTGTTATTGAGTTGATGAACAGATTAAGCAAATATATATATATAACACACAGACTCAGACAACAGTGTATTGCTAGCCAGAGGGAAAGGGGAGGGGAATAGGAAGAGATGGGCAAACGGGGGTAAGTAGGGGTGGAAAGAGACTGTCCTTGGGATGCTGCCGTGTGCAGATGATGTTTCATTGAGGTGAGACCTGTATGGTTTTGTTAACCAATGTCCCCCCAGTAAACTCGATAAAAAGTAAAATATAAAAACATGTATTGAATACCTATTTAGTGTGATCAGTTTTGGGGAATCTGAAAATGATGTCAATCTAATTTTGGGGGTTTGTGTGAGATCTAAATGAGATAGTTATATCAAGTTAAGTACTTGGGCCTCTGTGTTTGATGGTGATGATCGGTATCTAATGAAAAAGGCAAGACTGATATTTGAAAGTGAAACAGGCAATTAACAATAGATTGAAAACTTGCAAGTTTGGATGCTATGGAACTCTAGAAATGTATGGCTCTTTTCCTTTTGCTTTTCCTGTGAAGGAGCTCATGTGTGAAGTTTGTATGTAATGTTCGTCCTGACCCCTGACTATTTTCTTAGGAAACCTGAAGAGCTAGTAAAGGCGTCTGTTTTAGAAACATTTCTCTGGGGAATTTAAAAAAAAACAAAACAAGCCGAAACCGGTTTGGCTCAGTGGATAGAGCGTCGGCCTGCGGACTCAGGGGTCCCAGGTTCGATTCCGGTCAAGGGCATGTGCATTGGTTGCGGGCACATCCCCAGTGGGGAGTGTGCAGGAGGCGGCTGATCGATGTTTCTCTCTCATCGATGTTTCTGACTCTCTATCCCTCTCTCTTCCTCTCTGTAAAAAATCAATAAAATATATATTAAAAAAAAAAAAAAAAACAAGAAAAGCCCGGCTTCCGCTGGTTTTGTGGGATACATCCCGGTGCTCCTTATTGCACACATTTACACTCAAACATGTACAGAATCCTTGCTGCCACTTTTTCTTTCTGCCTGGAGAACAGCTGTGAAGATATTAATTGTGCTTCAGTTATAAATGGATTGCCGAAAGGGACGGAGCGGGCTGTGCATCTCATCAGCAGGCCCTGTCTGGGATAAATAATGAGACGGGAACTTGGTAAATTGGAAATTTGTGATAAAAACGAGATGTGATATGATGCAGTCCCACCAGTTCCTTCCTTTGGATGCATTGATGTTGAAGAAATTCTGAGAGACTGCTAGGTCAGTGGCCGCCGGTTACAAATGTTGGTTAAAAGGCCTCCATTACTGGGGTCAACTACAAATTAGCACAAAGGGTAAACACAAAGGTAGTGTAAATGTTAAAAGGGAAAATCTCACAGATGCTATAAAATATAGCTGGGAGGGCACAGTTGTTGGAAAACGTATGGAATCTTTTATCCTATTTCAACTACGATTCTATTAGAAATTGGAGCCATAACTGAAATGATTGAGGTACTTTATTTGATCATTTCACTTATTTTTATTTTTTTAAAATTTTTTGGGAGGTTTTAAGATTTCCTTTTTTCTTTTTTTTTACCATCTTCTCATATTAAAGATACATTTCTTGTATGAAGTCTTTCCAATTAAATTTCCATTCTCTTCTTAAAAACTCATTTCACTTACTTTTAAAACAGTCTATAGTTCTTTCAATATTTCCCAAAATTCTCTGAGTGTGTCTTTCAAATCTACTAATTTCTGCTTTTTACCTTTTGCTAGCATCTAACAACATCACTATTTCCCAGCTTGCCATCATGATTAAACTTTAAGTAAGTCTAAGAAAAATATTGACATCACCAAATATGTTGTACAAATAAATTAATGTATTTGGAGTCGTTTTCTAAGTGAAACCCAATTTTGGAACAGGTCCTACTTTAATGCAATCACCGTTTGGGGACAGAATACAAAAAAACTTCACACATCTACACATAGACACATATACTATTATTTCTTTCTGATGGCAAAGTCAGTATTCTAAAATCATAGAATATGTTTGAACTTGAGCTACTTGTGTCAGGTCATCAGGAAAGTTTTGTGTTGTTTTTTAATATGTTTTATTGATTTCAATAAACAGAGAGGAAGGGAGAGGGAGAAAGAGATAGAAACATCAATAATGAGAGATAACCATTGATCAGTCACCTCCCTCACATCCCCCATTGGGGATCAAGCCCAAAACCAGGGCATGTGCCCTAGCCAGGAATCCAACTGTGACCTCCTGGTTCATGGGTTGATGCTTAATCACAGGCTGGGCAGGGAAGGTTTTATTTGCATTCCTTTAACCTGCCATTCACTCTCCCCAGCAGGACTCAAAGCCCGTATCTCTGTACACACACCACTCTGAACATATCCTAGTTACAGCCTGTGCAGTGACATTGCTTCCCATGCCTCTCCCCCTGTTAGGCTGTGAGCTCCCTTAAGGCCAGGAAGGAGCCATCTTCATTTCCAATATCCCAGGGCCAAGCACAGTTTGATGGTGTACAGTAATCAATAAATATCTATAGAATGAGCAGAAGAAACTAAGGGAGGGGAAGTAAACAGAAAGATACAAACAGAGAATGAAAGAATAAGACCAAGAGATAAAATATTAATTTTTCTGCTGTTATTTGGTTAAACTACTTAAAGGAAGGATCCAGCTCAGATTTATCAGTACATCTTCAGGACTAGAGCATAATCACAGTCCATTTCTCTCTCTCTCTCTCTCTCTCTCTCTCTCTCTCTCTCTCTTTCTCTCTTTCTCTCTCAGTTAAAATAGTACTAACTATATGTCCTAATGTATTTATTTAGCTTATTTGAGCTTGTTTTCCCAATAAGAATGGAGACAGTATTAGCTTAACAGGTACATTTGGAATGTAAAAATGGGTAGGCGGAGATAAAGAACCCTGCATATTATGCAGCGAATAGTCGGATAATAATTAATGTAACACAGTCTTTGCCCCAACTAGAATTTGGAATTACAAACAGGTGATATCTTTGCCCTTTTTTTCTAGTCCCCAGGAGGGATTTTATACCTGTTAAAGACACTTTCCACTTTCCACCTTCTAAGTCCCCCCAAAATAATGTCTTTAATCCATCATTTTTTCTACAGGTTTGAAATCATCATACTAGCTTTTGTTTACAGCTACAAAAATGGATCCATTGTTAAGAAGACAAGATCATGACTACCCTCTTAACTGGAGGAAAAATTCCTACAGGCTCTTGTCTAATTATTTAAATGATTAAAAAAAAAGACAAAACAATAGAATCAACACATAATTTAAAATTGGAATCCTCTAGTTGGTTTTTGTCGGTGATTAAAGCATTGGCCACAGACTGAAGGGTCTCGGGTTCCATTCTGGTCAAGAGTCCTTACCTTGCTTGCAGGCTCGATCCCTGGTCCCAGTTGGAGTGTGTACAGGAGGCAACCAATCGACGTGTCTCTCTCACATCAATGTGTCTCTCTATCACTCTCCCTTCCTCTCTCTCTCTCTAAAAAGAAAAAGTAATAAATAAATGAAAACATATTTTTTAAAAAATATCAATGGAACAACTTGCCATATTAATTTCTGAATATGTCTTCCTATAGCAAATAACTGGGTCCATTTACACATTTATTCACTTACTTAACAAATACATGTGCGAGATGCTAGAGAGAAGTATAAAAACACTGAGCCACATTCTCTGCGCTTGAAGATGTAAAATCCAGAGCCAGTACAGTGTTTGTACGGTGGTTCCACAGACCAGTGTGGGAACCTCTGTAACTGGTTTTGGATGCAGGCTTTATTCCTTCCTGTTCCACTAGAGATCATCACAACCGATGCCCAGAGGCTTGGTGCAAAGATTAAATGAGCAAATATTTCATAGCAGACATTGTTCTTAGCACTTGTGCAATGGGGATGTAGAGCTATGCTTATGATGTGCAAAAAAGGGGGTGGGGCCACATTGAGGAGGAATGGGTTAATTCTGGAGAGGAGGATTCCATGGGAAAGTCAAGAGACTAAGGAAGAAGAATGTTTTCAAAAAAACCTTCCCTCCGAAAGGGAAAAATCTGTATGCACTGCAATTTATACAGAAAGTAAAAGGGGCCCTGGAGACAGTCAAATAAAGTATTTTTAGAGTTCAGAAGAGAGAGCTATTTAGGTTAGGAACGAATACATCTTAATCTGGGTCCCAACAAGATCCAGGCCTGGGTGGGGCAAGCCTAGCAATGCACTTGCTTGAGCCAATTTGTGGGGTAAAGAAATGGTCAGGAAGATGAGGGGACCCTGGGGATTGGTGCGGAAGAGCTGTTGAGGATGGTTTTCTAACTTGCCTTTTTCCTGAGATAATCTCCAAACCGATGAACCTCTTTTGTGGGGACGCTGCTTGATTTGCAGCCCACCTCTGAACTTGGACACCAGAGCGCCTTCTTCTTAACTTTAACGTCAATATCTTCATCTCGTCCTGAATCTAATTGCATCCCCCAAACCTTGCTTTAGCTGTTTCACTGCCCCTCCTGTGCTATCCCGAGCTTCATCACGGCATTTGTTTGCTAAGCGTTTAATCTGATGTCTTCCCACTAGCCTGCCCTTCAAGAAAGCAAGAATCCTCTAAGTAGGAAGTTTCTTAGGTGCCTCAAAGAAGGCTTGACACACAGCAGCAGCTCAATAAAAAATACCTTGAAGTCATGAAGGGCCCAAACAGGACATAAGCCCAACCCACCTTGTTTTAGCCACATCATGGATGGAGGCAGGGACAGGATGGTGTGTTGCAGGTGAGTTAGTGAACAGTTATTATTATTATTTTTAAATCTCCTTGAAACCCAAGCTCTGTAATGATGCCGAGCTAAACCTGGGGTGTGGAGGACTTGCCCTTCCCAACAGCCCAGTGGCTCCGTGGTTTTACTTTGCCAGGTTTGCAATTCGGTAGGAGAGTTAGCCATGGTGTCTTTCCTATTTGGGTGGGGGGGGGGAACCTGTGTGAGATGATGGCTGTGCTAATGAACTTGATTGTGGTAATGATTTCACAATGTATACCTATATCAAATCATCACATTATACACCAGTTTAAATATATTACAATGTCTGGGTGGTGTTTTTTTGTGTCAATGGGTGTGTGGGGAGGAAGGATGGCCATAGCCACACTGTTGCTTTCAACTGGAGAATAAAGCTTATTCTAAAAGTATATATATAAAAAAGGGGACAATTACTGCAGTGAATATATATATATATACTGAGTGGCCCGATTATTATGATCTCTGAAAGCATAATAATCTGACTACTCAGTGTGTGTATGTGTGTGTGTGTGCATGTGTGTGCATCGATGGCTTGCCACAGATTAAGGCCTGGTGCATGAATTCGTGCATAGGTGGGGTCTAGCCATCCTGGCCAGGGGGAGGGGACATGGGCGGTTGGCCAGCCTGCCTGCTGGTCAAACTCCTGGTCGAGGGGACAATTTGCATATTAACCTTTTATTAACTAGGATATACACTGAGAGTGGCCAGATTATTATGCGTTCAGAGATCATAATAATCTGGCCACTCAGTATATATCCTATATAATAAAAGGGTAACGACCAGTCGCTATGATGCACACTGACCACCAGGGGGCAGACACTTAACGCAGGAGCTGCACCCTGGTGGTCAGTGCACTTCCACAGGGGGAGCTCCACTCAGCCACAAGCCTCTCCCACCTCTGTGGCAGCGCTAAGCCGTCAGTCGGACATTCCCCAAGGGCTCCCAGGCTGCCAGAGGGATGTCTGATTGCCACCTTAGGCCTGATCCCCTGGGAATGAGCCTAAGCCAGCAGGTGGACATCTCCCAAGGGGTCCCGGACAGCAAAAGGGTACAGGCTTCCCTCTGGCACCCGGGACCCAGGCTTCCCTCGCAGCCCCCGCTTCGTCTGGAAGGACGCCTGGTCTAATTAGCGTATTACGCTTTTATTATTATAGATATATGTATATTTTTTCCCTCCCTCATCTTGGCCTCAAATCCACACTTTATCCGCACAATGTTTCCTCACCCAGGGGCTACTGACTGTGTGATAGATTCATGAAACCTCAGGATAAGAGTAGGAAGCAGGTGGCATTGTTCCCATTTTTTTAGATGAGGTAACTGAGTCTTAAGGATGTAAAAAAATAATTTCTTGCTGCCTGAGAGTGGCAAGCCATCGATGCAGAATATGACCTCAGTCTTATCACATGAACAAAAACTCCCCACACTGTAGTTATAGCATGAATATATGTCTTCCAGTTCATCATGTCAGTGCTTTCTAGAAAGAAACTTAGCAAAGGTTTTCAGCATTTCCCGTAATAAAGCAAAGCTATGTGAAAGCATGACTAACTTCAACTTCAAGTACAGTCAGGGCAGACTCCACCGCTCAGTCTTGTACCTTCCACGATTAAGTCCGAGCCCAGCGCTCAGTAGTTCTGTGCAGGTAGCCTTCACGTGCCTGACTGAGCAGGTTCCTGTAATCAATAGGATGAATGGAATTTGCACCTACTGTGATCCTGACACCTTTGCAAGGCACCTGCGGAGCCACGGGCAGCATGATTGTGTCAGTTCAGGATGGAATAGCTGCCTGTCTAGAGACAAAACGATGCTAGTTTATTTCTTGAGCACTTACCGGATTTCATTCCTTAGGTAACAGATTGGCAAAGGCTTGATTATTGGGAAGAGCTTCCCTAAGAAAAAGGAAATACACCCTTTTCCTTTTGTGTTCTAAAAGAGTCATTCCAGCCCTAGCCGGTTTGGCTCAGTGGATAGAGCTTCGACCTGCAGACTGAAGGGTCCCGGGTGGGTTCGATTCCGGTCAAAGGCCCATGCCCAGGATGCGGTCTCAATCCCATTAGGGAGCAGGCAGCCAATCAGTGGTTCTCTCTCATCATTGATGTTTCTATCTCTCTCTCCTTCTCCCTTCCTTTCTGAAAAAAAAAAAAAAAAATTTTTTAAAAATAAGTAAAAGAGCCATTCCGATGGTGAAAGCGTTTATTTATACACACGGAGTGCAGAGCAGACAGCTTATTCGTTTTCCCAGCCAGGCCTCCAAGCAGCCTCATTATCTGTTTGCGAAGGCAATGGGGAGGCCACCATCCCGGTGTGTTAGCGAGGGATGTGGAGGTTCCTTTCTCTGTGCCCGGTAAACCTGGCTGAGACGGCACCGTTAACACCTTTTCCTACAATATTTTTCATTTCTCTCACCTGGTGCATATTCCAGATGTCCGAGGCAATGATGCTTAGGTGAGGAGCAGGCATCTGTGTGCTCACACGCATTTTCTGAAGTGTCCAATTGTTCCAGAAAGTTTCAGGCTCCTGGGACAATCAGCCCGTGAAGGGTGCATGGATGTTTCGCTAAGTGACAAAACAGAATATGGAAATGGAATTTTTTAAAAAAATACACTTTTATTGATGTCAGAAAGGGAGAGAGATATAGAAACATCAATGATGACAGAGAATCATTGATCGGCTGCCTCCTGCACGCTTCCTACTGGGGATCGAGCCCACAACCCGGGCATGTGCCCTTGACTGGAATGGAACCCGGGACCCTTCATTCCGCAGGCTGATGCTCTATCCACTGAGCCAAACCGGCTAGAGTGGAAATGGAATTTTAGTTCCCTAGCTTATGTCCCAAATCACGGAGCCAGAGAAGCAACAGGATGTGTTCCGGCGCTGCCCGTTCGCCTGAGCGCCGTTAAGAAGCTGTCCCCGTTTGTGTATTAAATTCAGTGTGACGCGTGTAGAAGTGGGCAGCAGCATTTTGCTGCATGCCGAGTGTTGGCGGATGAAGAGAACGTCCAGCGGGCGGTGGTGAGGCCTTTGCAGAAGGTGAAGGAAGGGGGCATGGTGTAGGATTTCACCGTGTGATGTGTGTCTGACAAGAGAGGTTTCTTCGGTCAATGGCAGGCACTTGCTACCTCCGCCTCCTACTCAGTTGGCTTTTGTAAATCACAAGATTGCTCTCCAACAAAAAGGAAGGGTTTGATCTCCTATAAGCCCCCCACTTCTCCCCGCCCCCGGGCATAAGTTTCCTAGTTAGCCCACAGCCATTCAGGGGAGAGGTGCCTAAAAGGAAGGGGGTCCTTGTCTGAATGTACAGTTCGCTGTCGTTTCCCCAGCCTGGCTGGGGAGGAATTCTCCATACACAGGGTTAAAGAGACAAGCCTTGATTTGTATGGATCCGTGTTTAAATCCCTCTCATCTCTCAAAGATCCCCTAAGGTGGCCCTTGGAGGTTTGGATATGTGTCATTTGTGTTCTATAATTAAATAGCCAAAAAATAAAATAAATAAATAAACGGATGATTTAGGCCATCTTTCCCCCTGGGGGGTGTCTGCGTGAGGCCCTTCGGGACACATGGATGTTGAAGACTATGGTATCCGTTAGAGAGACGTGGAGAAAAATGCATTGGCTGCTCGGATTTATTTCTGACTTTTAGATGTATGTTCTTACTGGAGGTAGGGGTGCTGGAGGGAACCACTATAAACAAATAAAGCTCTAGAAGTACATACCAGTCAGGTGCACAGGCATCTCAGAGCATGGTTCCATAAAACTAAAAAAAATCATGCCTTTGTCCTGACACATTTAGAAAAAAGACCTCGGGGCCAGAGGCATCTGCTTCTAGTAAGCGATAACTTCAACGTCAACAAGTTCTGCAGGTCCTGGGAAATTATTGCTCTGGTATCCAACAACAACCAACACGGGTTTCCATGGCGATGCCTGTGTCCCGTTACCTCTTGCATTGCCTAATCCTTGGGAACATTAAGAAGGCGGACAGGGAGGGTGGGCTGAGGGTTATGTTTTAGTCAAATAATGAAGGCAGTTGCGCCGTGGCTGTGACCTGTGGTCTCTGGTACGTGAGGATGCTGAAGAGAGACAGCTTCAGATGGTAATGCCAGACACCCTGTCTCACCATGGATCGTACATGCTGAGTCTGGATCAGGGCAGCTAGAAGGTCACATAAAAAGTATGATGATCTCCTGGCCGCTGTGGCTCAGTTGGTTAAGCTGGGTCCCACGCACCAAGAGGTCTCCAGTTCGATTCCCGGTCAGGGCGCATGCCCGGGTTTCGGACTAGATCCCTAGTAGGGAGCATGCAGAAGGCAGCCGATGGATGTTTCTATCTCTCCCTCCCTCTAAAAAAAAAATCAACAAAAACATATTTTTTAAAAAAGTTTACAGATGGCAGTAAGAGTCCAGGAATTTCAGCTACTGGCGAAGGTTCTGCTGCTCCGTGCCCCTGCCTGCCACTGGATTGCTTATTCTCCGAAAAACGGGTCGCAGGGCACTCTTTGCAAATGGGGTTGGCATTGCTCACATCATCGGAGCGTTAGCTTCTCCAAGGCGCGCATTTTCACGCTGCGCCAAACCTTTGTTTCCCTGCTCAGGGTGTCAGCACCAGCATTTTTCTTTCTGAATAATGTGCAGAATTGGTGTGCTGACGTGCTCATAAAAAAAGCAGAGCCTCGCTGACGGAGCGGCGCTCCCCAAAACCCAACGTCTTATTTTCTCCAAGACCCTTTATCTTAGCGTGTCAGCCGACCGGAACGTCTAACCTGACACTGTAAAAATGTTGGATGGTTAATGTTGCTTGTAGTGTTGGCTTTCATTTTTATGGGGGGGTGGGGGACAGGGGAGGGAATGTGAGGGTCCCGCTGTTAAAGGGAGCAAACTTGAAGGTGTTGCAAGAAGAAGCTGTTGCTGTAAGCCCTGTGTTCATTGCAGTCCGAGCAGCACGCTGGCCGATCTCATTTAACCAAGAAACTAAATGCAGAAAAATGGGTCTATTAAAAGCAGAATCCACCTTGGCATTGACCTGTTCCTACTTGACTTGTTACTGGCAGGATGAATGGTGGTGACGGGGATCATTTTTGTTGACAGCAGCTGGAAATACAACAGCTATATTATTATAATAGGATCAGCATCAAGTTGGATTATAAGAGGGGCTTTCTTGGAGCGATGGCACGGTGTCAAATTTATCGTCGCCCGCTAAATGAGTCTCTTGTATCCCCGACAAAAGGACAAAAACAGTTCCAAATGAAAACACAAACAGAGAATCCTGTTCTGTTTGGTGGGCATTACTCAGGGTCCCATTTATCACACACCAACACTTGCTGCTTTGAAGACACATTATCCTGCAAGGTTTCCACTTTTCAATTTGCCTCTGTGGTCTGCATTCTGCATGCATTTCCCAGGGAGAAGCCTACACCGCAGCTTGAATCGTTTCGGCCGCAAGATTAACCTCAAAGCAGCCATTCTCCCCACCTCCGGGTAATCCCCTGACAAATGCATCCACAAAACCTCCACACGCATCTACAATGCCCGCGTGCAGGTGCGCTGACAGTCCTGAGTCACTATTAGGAGGAATATCATCCTGGAAGGGAAGTCACGCTGCCTTTTCACTTTCAGGTGTCTACCAGTGAAAGATGCGGGGTTTCCCGAGAAGCTGGGCGTCAGGCAGGAATAGCCTGGATGAGGATGTGGGGAGAAGCGTGCCTTCTTTCTGTTGTGGTCCCCAGCCCAGTCGTTCATCTCGGCAAGTGTGTGTGGGATTCGCACGGGCCGGAAGATGGCCACAACCTCCATTCAAATAACATGGAGAAACTGACATTGACCGTGTGCCCGGTGCCTGACTTTGTGCTGACGACATCAAAATGCATTTGACTTTTGAGCCCACAGCCCTTTTACAACACAGAGGAAACTGCCAGGAGCTGGGTGGGATGGGACAGTGTGAGATTGTGTGTGTGTGTGTGTGTGTGTGTGTGTGTGTGTGTTTGTGTTTTCTTTTGTAAAAGGACATGAACATATTGTTACATTTGGGAATGTCTTTTTGTGTTTTCCCCCCCAAAATGTAAGAAAATATCCTACTTATGAAAATAATTAGGCAGAACTATACTTAGTTATAAATGACATCACTACCACTTAAGATCAGTTTGTTTTTTAAAAGATATCTTTGTTTATTTCAGAGAGGAAGGGAGAGGGAGAGAGAAATAGAAACATCAATGATGAGAGCCACTCATTGATTGGCTGCCTCCTGCACTCTCCCCGATGGGGAATTGAGCTCCAAACCCAGGGTTGTGCCCTGACTGGGAATTGAACTGTGACCACTCACTGAGCCACACCGGCCTGGAATAAAATTAGTTTATTATTTAATCTCCCACATACAATGTACTTATAATAATAGTGACAGGAAGCTCTCAGTAATATCGTGTTGATAACTCTTCTGTATCTTTTGCATAAATTATTACATTTAGTTATCTCAACAAGCCTAAAATGTAGCAATGACTACCACCTTCCTTTTTTAGAAATTAAGGCACTGAAGCTCAGACATGTTTTGTGACCTGGCCAAGGACGCAGGGCGAGTGAGAGTGGGGAGTGGAATATAAAGCAAATGATCTGGTTCAAGACAGTTTGCCTCCAAATGATCTCCTCAGCCACTTTTTTACACTTAATATTATCTCATTTGATCCTCATACAACTCTTGAGATTTGCAGAATAAAAATTACTGTCTTCACGCATGAAAAAGAGTGACTCACAGATCATGCAAATGACAGAGATTTATCTCCTTCCTCCCACCTCAGCGTTTGCTGATGTGACCAGGAGATGCCTCTCCCAATAAGACAGCATCCCATTACAATAATCAGCCAAAACAGACATGATGATGACCAGTCTCACGGTTGTTAACTCCCGAGGGACTTTCTCCTTAACAAGAAACTCTCACTTAACAAGAAATCATCTCCATACCTCTTTATGACGTGTGAATAGTCTACAAAAAAAAAAAAAATACTTCGTTTTACAAACACATCTGAGTAAGAATTCCTCAAAGTAATCACCGTAGAAAAGAACACGTCTATGGCAAAGGATGAAGTCTGGTGCCCAGTACAATTCTGAACTATGGCTTTAGGTCAGCATTGCCCCGGAAGATTTTCAAAAACACTCCCCCATCATCCCTATTTTACCATCCCTCAGACCTCAAAGAGACCACAGGGACCTAAGTAGTTTTCAAAGCTAGATTCTGAGAAGTAGGTAGGGTTGGTACTCCCAGGCATCGCATGTGGGAATTTCTGTGTTAGGCTCCTACAAATAGGATTTCGAGGAAGCCTCATAATAACTCTAATGCATGTTGTAGATCTGAAATCTGAGACTAAGACAGGATACATGATTTGCCAGAAGAGACAGAGGTAAGTGCTTTGGAAGAGAAGTATTCCATTGGCAAAACTATTAGCCCCTGGCTACTCTGCTCTGAGACGCCCACCCCACATATGTACACAGGAATTCTGGCAGTGTTCAGAAACTCTCCAGATTTGTGTTTTTCTCTATGAAGACCTTTTCATTTATTTATTTAAGGGTCGCCTTTATTTGGTGATGACAGGGATTTTTTTTTTTTTTTCTTTATGACAGAAACTTTTGACTCTTCTGGTCAGTGCTCTTTCTGCAGTAAATGTAACCGCGTGTTCACACTCATGAATGTTATACCATACTGAGTAGAGCGCTTGACTTTATTTTTTTGATAATGCTTCATCATAAGGAACAACATTTCTCCTTAAAAAATCAAAGTAAAATCCCAAGACAGCAACAAACACAGCAAAACAAAAAAAATGGGGGCATGGTCTTCCCCGCAGAGGAGGTCACCCCTCCCTTCAGTCCCTGACCTCTGTGACTCTTGAATCATTCTTGAACTTTTCTGGAATGAATCTTAGACTCAGAGAAAAATTGCAAAAATAGTTCCCTCGCTCAGTTTACCCCAAGTAGTGGGACATCTTACATACATTTAGTACAAGGGCCCAAATTAGAAAATTCATATTGATGTCCATCTTTACTGTCATTACCCAGTGTTAATGTTTCATCTCCTCTTCCCTGGACTACTGCTATATATAGCCTTACTAGAGGCCCAGTTCATGAAATTTGTGCACCAGTAGGGTCCCTAGGCCTGGCCAGCGATCAGGTCTAATCAGAGCCTTCCAGGTGCTGGCCGGGTCCTTCCTTCTGGCTGCTGGCTGCCAGCCAGGGCCTCCCTTCTCCAGCTGCCAGCTGCTGACTGGGACCTTCCTTCGTTCCACACCACCTCCTGGTGGTCAGCGCATGTCATAGCAAGTGATTGGTCTCCTGGTCAAACTCCCGTGGGGACAATTTGCATTTAGGCTTTTATATATATAGGTAAGTATAACTTGTCTGATATAATCATCTACATCTCTGCCTCCAGTCCAATCTGGGAGCACGAACAGAGAGGGAGGCCCACAGTGTAGGACTGCTCTCTAAATGAAATGTCTTCTTTAAAGCTAGCGCTCCCCATCTTGGCATTCAAATGTCTCCTCTAGCCCCAGCCACTCTGGCTCAGCCACTCTGGCTCAGTGGATAGAGTGTCTGTCAGCCCGAGGATTGAAGGGTCCCAGGTTCCAATCCCGTCAAGAGCATGTACCTTAGTTGCAGGCTCTCTCTGATGGTGGGGGCGCATATGGGTCTATGTCTCTCTCTCTGTCTCTCTTGCTCCCTTCCTCTCTCTCTAAAAAGCAATGGAAAAATATCCTCAGGTGAGGATTAACAACAACCAAAAATGCCCCCCTGCATCTTATTCCCAGTGTGCATCTCCAAATTTAGCTTTGATGGCTGATTCTTCCAGTCATATTTTCTCTTTAAAAGTATTTTGGAACTTTTATCTCACTAGCCTCCTCTCACCTGGAAAGTTTTTCCTCTAATTCTTCTCCATCCCACACAGTATTCAAATAACTACAGTATATAGATTGTACTTTCATGTGCTCATTTTAACCAGCTAGTTGATGAGTTGCTTGTGAACATGAGCCTTAAATTTGTTTTTCTATATGGTTCCCAGTGTCCGGTGGAAAGACATTCAGCACATTTTTTTTTCTAACTGTAGATTTTGTAGAACCTCTGAATCATCCTTCTGAGTAGATATTCCAATTTGGCAGGCCTATCAACTGCTCAACAAATATTATTGTTATATTTTCCTGGGTAGCGTCCGTCATCAAAAATGCTTCCAAAAAGCTTTTGAGTTGACACGATCTTGGAGCAGCTCTGCCTTATTTCAGTAAACACAGAAGTACGCTGCTGAGATCCACCTATGACTTCCGTCTGGCTGGAAACACTCTTGCCCTCATTGCTGGGAGCGTTCATATTGACAGCTCAGGGCTGATTCTCCCTCAGCCGAAGGGAGCTGCCTGGCCCCAGGCCAAGCCTGCATTCCCAGGGGCATTCCCACAGCCAACAGCTGGTCAGTACCGGGGTCTAAAAGCTTGGCCCCATTTCCTCAATGACATCCCAGCTCTAGAGTCCCCAGGGGAGTCCACGGAAACCTTTGATGTGATGGCATCACAGCCCAAGTGATGGAATGACATTCAGCTCAATATCATCCTTTTGCCTCCCCAAGATACTGATCAAAGGATTCTCCAATACAAATTCTGCAAGAGATCTCTTCCATCTCAGACTCTCCATTCATCTGTGATGCTTCCCTCCCATTCCTCATGAAATCGACACAGGACTTATTCATCCATCCGCTCATTCCACGAGCCAATATACGTTTGCTAATTACTATATGTCCCACACTTCCTGGATCAGGAAGACCCCGACTCTGCCCTTGTAGAACATGATGATTGTGATCTCACCAGACATCTCCAATTTCTCCCCAGTTTCAGCTGTTCGCAGAATCACCCACTGTCTCTCTTGAGTCTTTTGCTTTCATTTGTATTTGACTGATTGCTCAGAATGTCTTCCAAGCCCCTCTACTTCTGGTTAAACTCTGCCTGTCTTGAATAATTTAACTCAAAGGCTACATCTCCCAAAAAGCTGTCCTTGGCCACTCCCTCTGCTGGACTAAGTGGGGGGTCGAAACCTGGTGCTATTGTTTTCAGCTGAATTTCTCTGTATAGCTGTCTGCCTCTACCTTTTCCTCCCCCACCAAACTATAAGCTTCTTGCCTGTCGATTTTGTCTTAATATATATGCTTTATATTAGGCAGGCCATATGTGCTTACCTGCTGAATGAATGAGAGAATAAAAGATAATGTATCCTGAAAAAATTAAAAGGTGTGCTTCTATTATCTATAAGGCCTCATTCCCTAAACCTACTGATGAATTGGTGGTCCCGATCTAATTTTATATTCTGAGGAATGGAATAAGATGGATAAACTCTTCCTTTAATATCTCTCTACAGCTTTTACCAGCAGCCATTTTTAAAATATTTTCAGTTGTGCTTTTGCAAAACTTCAATGCCGCATGTGCTATTGTATTATTAAGCTTATGTCTCATATTTCTTTGGTATGCTTCCTTTTCAATAGTCTCCATGCCTACGTGAGTCGGATAGGTAGCTTTAAAATGAAAACTACAAAGAAATCTTCAAGAATACGGATTCTAAAAGGGCTATCTTTATATAGTACTTCAACCTAGCAGTACTTTTTCTTTTGAAAAACTTGGATACTGTTGAAGTTATGATGGAGTAGTTATCTCCTTATCCTAAAAAAGATTTCTTTTCTTCCTTATTCCCACACATGGATTTCTGTAGGATATGCTTAGCAAATTTTAGCTCTTGGCAAGAATCATGTGTTAATTATTATCTTTCTCACTCTCTCCTTTTTTTTTTTTTTTTTTTTTTTTTTTTTTTTTTTTTTTAGGTACGTCTGTCACTAATGTAACAGCCACCGATGCTGATGACCCAGTTTATGGCAACAGCGCCAAGTTGGTGTACAGTATCTTGGAGGGGCAGCCTTATTTTTCCATTGAGCCTGAAACAGGTTTGTGAACTAAATTTTGAATTCTATTCACCATGTTATTGCTTCAGGGAAACACTTTTCTTGGGATTTGGATTATGAAATGTTACGGTTAAGTACTTTACTGCCTGTATCAATAATACTCGAATGTGTTCTTTCTGTGCAGTGTGAGGTACATGGCATGCCCAGCCATGATTGTGATGTTGATTAAAACAAATTGCAGCCCCTTTGTACAACATCACCTATTTAACAGCTGGCCTGCCACCTGCTTTTTTAAAAATGTATTTTTATTGATTTCAGAGAGGAAGGGAGAGGGAAAGAGAGATAGGAACATCAATGATGAGAGAGAATCATCGATTGGCTGCCTCCTGCATGCCCCTACTGCGGATGGAGCCCGCAACCCGGGCATGTGCCCTTGACCGGAATTGAAGCCAGGACCCTTCAGTCTGCAGGCCGACGCTCTATCCACAGAGCCAAACCAGCCAGGGCCTGCTACCTGCTTTTATCCTGGGGTTGGGGCGAGGAGTGCCTATGCATCCAGCCAATTGAAATATCAAATTTAAGAATAAATTTAGCTACTATGTATTGACTGTAAGATGCTTGGCTTATCCGTCTGTCTAAATTTCAACTTACTCATCTATAAAATGGGTACAGAATCTACCTCCTAGGGTTATGACCAAGATCAGATGAAGCAATAAATACCAGCCATGCAGTGTATGACACATGGTAACAATTCAATGGATGGATATTATTGTATTTGCTATTAGATTCCTCATTTGTAAAACAGATACTGACATTTACCCACTAGAGTTCATTACAAAGATATTATTATGTATTCTAATATAATACATTGTCATATTATATGTAATATGTCTTATTATTATTACCACTAATAATTCTGGGTCTTGTAGTACAGATTTTTGAACCATAATTTCATTAAATAATAGTTTTTGCAAATGAAGATAAATCTTTTTATTTTTTAAAATTTTAATAATGTTCTTATAGAGTACAGCCATTTTGTTAGACTTTTTACAATCCACAGGCACACTTGAAAATTATCACACACAAAAAAATATCATTTGTGTGTATGTTTCTGTGTCTGGTGGTTTAGCCTGCAAATTTTTAAGTAGAACACATTTAATATGCAGCTACCTGCACATATAATATCATTTGTTTGATTCATGAGTTTTCAGCATTATTGAGATAAATGTCCATGTCATGCCATTAAGTCAATTATTAATTAAATTAAAAATTTAAAGCCCCTCTTTGCTTTCTTTGAGTCCAAAGAGTAAAATCCTCATACATTTTAAAAGTGAGGAAAGTAGTATATTTATACATAAATAGGTCACGGGCTTAAAATTAAATTTAGACTTGGAAACAAGAAAAAACTCTTCTAAGATGCACTAATTAGGGCATCATTTCATATTCTTCCCCAGTGAAGAAGGGAGTCTGTCATAAACTTCATGACAGAATGAAGTGAAGTTTAACAGCTGGTCTGCTTGATGACCCTGGAGAAATGGCAGAATGCTGGGTTTTTAAGGAAAAAGAAAAAAAAAATGGAGATGTCGTATTACTTGGCCAAAGTCACAGTCACAGAATCAGAGTCAGAATTGGACCTCAATTTCAAAGCCATTGTCAGATACAGTGAAACTTCACTTTGTTCAATGGCAATAATTATGGCACAAGGGCTTCCGTAAAACAGAAATGTGTTGACTGTTTAGGTGGAGCTGAATCACGTTCTCCTTGACTAACTATTCACTGAGTTCTTTTGTCCACCAGTCCCAATGTCAGAGACATTAATCGAGCCAACAGCCACTCTGCAGTCACTCTGTGCCAGGCACTGAGCTACATACAAGGAGAAAAAGTCACAGAGGCTAATCTCAGCATGCAAGTATCTCACAATCCATTTTAGAAGACAGATTTTTATTTTCAACCTAATTAAAAGGAAGCATGGTGATGTCATGTCAATAATTTCTATCTCAGAATAAATTATCATGTGATCTGGATAACACATACCCCCTGCTAAGTCAGAGGGTTTGGGTACTTTTTAAATCTCATTGACATATATGGCCATTTGCTTAATGAAGTGTTCTCAGCAACACTTAATATTTACATTTTACCCATCATCTGAATGTCTGTCTCTACATGCATTCATTTTAGTTCTATCATTTCCAAGTTGACAGGTACAAATTTATCTGATTTATATTTTAGAAAGTATATTCTGGGACTGTTGTAAAAAAAATGGAATGGAGAGAAATGATCCTTGAAGCATATATATAGTAGTTGCTCAAGAAATACCAGTTTAGTGGAGTTGCGTTTTTAAAAACTAAAGCTGTCACACTGCAGAAAGAGATAGAGTCTCAATTAGGTAATCAATAAAGGGCCCTCCTGAATTCTTTTGCTGAAACATACTATTAAGTGGGTAGGAGTGAAATGGAAACATTTTTGTATAAATGCTGGCGCAGTTAAAACACTTGCATGTGCTCCAATGAAAGCAGAGTGTTAGCTGTTTCTTTCTCTCATTCAATAATATGTTGGCTATTCTGGATCTTTTGCCTCTCCATATACATTTTTTAATTTGTTTGTTGATATCCATACAATAATTTGCTAAGATTTTGATTTTGATTGCATTTAGTCTATAGGGAAAATTGATATCTTAACAATATTGAGACTTCCTATCCATGAAGATGGGATAACTCTCCATTTATTTACTCTTTGATTTAATTTGTTGAAGGTTTATAATTTTGTCATATAGCTTTTGTATATGTTTTGATAGATTTATACCTAAGTATTTCATTTTGGGTGCTAATGTAAAAGATATTGTGCTGTAATTTTAAAATAGTTGTCATTATGTAGAAAAACAATTGACTTTATATTCTGAGGGTGTGTGTGTGTGTGTGTGTGTGTGTGTGTGTGTGTGTGTGTTGCTTTTGGACTTTCTACATAGACAACTCTGTCATCTGCCAAAAAAACCACAGATAAAAAGTTTTATGTCTTCCTTCCCAATCTGCATACCTTTTATTTTCTTTTCTTGTCTTATTGCAATAGTAAGAGCTTCCAGTACAGTGTTGAAAATTAGTGGTGTAAAGAGATTGTACAGACTTGGTATAATTTCTTCATTAAATATTTGGTAGAATTTACCAGTGAACCTATCTGGGCCTGACCACATTTCCGTTTCTTCTTTTATACACACACACACACACACACACACACACACACACACACACACTAGAGGCCCAGTGCACAAACTCCTGCATGGGTGGGGTCTCTCGGCCAGCTGGGGGGAGGAACCACGGGAGGTTGGCCTCAGCAGCAAGCTAACCAATGGCTGATTCCATGAGGAATTGGGCTCCCTCCTCCCTCCTGTCTGGGTCTGGGTGTGGGTGAACCAGATTCAGGGCCGTCAGGGTCTCAGCAGCAAGGTCTGGGTCAGTGCACGTCATAGCTACCAGCCTGTTGTCTGGTTGTTTCAGTCCTTCAGTCATAACAGTTGCTTAGGCATATATATATATATTTATATATATTTAGAGAGAGGGGGGAAGGGAGAGGGATAGGGATAGATATAGAGAATGAAACATGGATGAGAGGGAAACATCAATTGGCAGCTTCCTGCACGCCCCCTACTGGGGATCGAGCCTGCAACCTTGGCATGTGCCCTGACAGGTAATTGATCTGGTGACCTCTTGGTTCATGGGTCACTGCTCAACCACTGAGCCACACCAGCCAGACCCATTTCCTTTGCATAACAGGATTCTGGCCTTACCCATGAGGATCAGACTTCTAGCTTTAATGATAAATGTTATGACAGTGATCATTCCCTTAACAGACTATGGGACATGAACACAGTCAAGATATTTATAAAAAGGAAGATTGCCCATGGAGCACAGTCATCAAGACCTTGATGCCAGAACATTTTCAATAAGGAAAAGAAACAGAGCATAGGAGATAAGAAACCCTTTCCGCTTCTTGTTTTATCCTCACAGGAATGCTAGAACAGAACTCTGGACTTCAGAACAGATAAGTTTTGCTGTCTTCTTGTTTGCTATATTTCAAATTTATAGAATTATTTTCTGTTGCTATGAGCTATCAATCTCTCTACCTCACGGAGAGATCCTTCTCATCTTTCAGGTATAAGCTTAAGACAGTAGAGAGATTTCCCATCTGTTCTATCAATTTGCTTCTTTGAGTGCATAATCAGTGATTAACTTTCCTAATGACTTATTTATGTTTAAGTCACTTCCCAAACTAGACTATACAGTCTATGAAAGAATGGGAGTTTGTCTTATTTGTTCATTTTATATCCCTATGCCTCGCCGAGTGTTTGGCACCTAGAAGCCCTTTCATATGTGTTGTAGATAGGAAAGCAGGATGAAAAAGAGATACAAAGGAAGGACAGGGAAGCGGAGGAAGGGGGGCATGGATTAATAGAGAGAAAAGCTTGCCCCAACTCAGACAGAAGATGTATGATGAACCCACTAGGGAATGCAACTTGCTTTCTAGCTTCTATCTCTCTTGTTTTTTCCTCTGGTGGGAAGAACATCCTTTTAACCTCAGATGTGATTTCTATTGTTGTTGTTGAGATTCACTTAGGACTAAAATGTCTGCCATTTCCAAGTCTCATACTATGTCTTACGTGTCTAGCCAGCACGATGCTATTCTTGTACTTGCAAAAATGAGCCTTTAGATTGTGATAAACTCTGGCCTAGATTTAATTCTAGATCACATGTTGAGATAAAAAGGCTCAGGAGCCACTACACAGGGAAGGAATGGTTATTCACATATCTTCTTATTTCAGAGGTCACTGTGATAGTAATAATAATAACTACGACAAGCAAAAGGAATATATCATTGTGTTCCTATAGTCCTCTGGGTTTAACAGAACACTAAACCACGCTGTGGAGAGAAGAATTACTGTCGCTAAGTTGCAAATGACAAAACTGTGTTTCAGAAAGAGTAAGGCAAAATGCCTTACTTTAAATCAAACTCCCTGGCAAATTATAGCAACAAGAGGAAGAATTAAAACAAGAATATAAACAACCACCATCTCATTTATTGGACACATTATGCTCCTGGCATTGTGCTAATGGGTTTGCATGCATTATCAAATATAATGTAATTTATTATGCACAATATTCTAAGATAGATATTAATATCATTTTATTTTTACTGATGAGAGTACAAGATGGTCTGAATTGATACATTCTTGCCCAAAATGTTTGAAGCAAGACGCAAAGTCAGTCTGTGTGATTTCAAACTCTCATTTTTCACCATGCTTCTGTGACCCCATGTGACTGCCAGGCGGTGTAGCTCATGCTTGGGGCTGTCATTGGTTTATACAGGGACCTGTAGAACTTGGAAGCAGGCCCAGGTCTCTGTTCTGCAGAGACCTGGGGGGCATTTTGGTGACGGGGAAGATGTAAGGAGATAGTAATTGTAAAATAAATGGTCATTTTTTGTGAATAGCTTCAAAAGGCTAAAAATAGGTCATTTGTATTCTATAAATGTATCCTTTTTTTGTTATTATTTTCCCTTTCTTACCACTCCCAATACCATACGTTTGCTTGTGACATTTTGGGCATTTGGATAGGGAGAGATGTGGCATTTATTTAAAAAGCACTAATTTGTGGACAGTAGTGAGAAAACAGTTGCAGTCCATTGTAAGTGATTGAAGATGGAAAGTGTAAATGAAATGCAAGGCAAGTGAATAATAAATGCTTAATTATCTAGAGAAACCACAGTAAAGTTTCAGGACAGACTAAACTTTGCCCCAGGCAAGCAAGAGTATGAAAAATGACTTGCTTAAAAATAAACTAACTTAATTCATTGACCTTTTTTTGTGAAACTCAGACCATCTTTCTTCATTGGATACAAATAACATTTGTCTCCGTGGGACCTGTGAAAATAAGCTACAGAAAAAAATACTTGTTGGAAAAAAATCTATGTAATGAATGGTTTCCTTTTAGAAAAATTAAGTTAGTACATGGGGTCTTCATGGAATGTCTTCATGGAATTAAGTCAAAGTGATAAATTGCGCGCACACACACACACACACACACACACACACACACACGGTCTTTTTTAAAGTCAGGATTGCATAGATGATCATTTCTACTGCCAAGTGGACTGGCCAAAGAATTTTCTTAGTGCAGACCTTTGAGAAAAAATATTCAGATAATTCAGGTAGACCAGCAATGCTAGGGTCTGCATTGATAAGTGAGAATGTCTTTGTAATTCACATTAATCTACATTTAATCAACACCACATTCTGTAAGTCATGTCATAGGTGTTGAGTGTGCAATGTTTTGTCTGATAAATCCTAAAAAGAGATCTGCCAGGCTGATGTGGCTCAGTGGTTTAGCATTGACCTATGAACCAGGAGGTCAAGGTTCAATACCAGGTCAGAGCTCATGCCTGGAGTTGTTGGCTCAATCCCCAGTGTGGGGCATGCAGATCAATGATTCTCTCTCATCAGCGACATTTCTATCTCTCTATCCCTCTTCCCCTTCTCTGAAATCATTAAGAAAACTAATTTCTTAAAAGAGATCTATCTGGAGTCCAGTCGCAATTGTGTGGCAACAGAGAACATGTCAGCATCCATGGGATTGGATGGGGAGGAGTCCCAGCTAAGCAAACGTGTATGGGAGGAGGACAGCAAGGAAGCATTTCGAAAGGTGGTCACACCGAAGGCTGTGCCCTGGAAACCTGGTGACACTTTTGACAAGTGGTGGGTGCAGAATGGGAGAAACTTGAGGCACTTCAGCAAGAAGAAATCAAGGATATGTGGTCAGGGGGAACATACACATTGGGGGGATGTTGGGAAATGGAATAGTTTTCACTGACTGAATGGTATCAGAATTTATACTGTAAGGTTTTTCTATGTAAAATAAATGTAGGCTAGAAGTTAGAAACCCAAATTCCTCTGATTTTCTGTATGACTTTGGATGCGTGTCTTCATCTCTTGTGACTAATTTTGCAATTTTACAAAATACTGGTTAATCAAACTGTTTCTGATCATTCACAATATTGAAAAAAGTACTCCATATTTTGCTTTTGATCTTCACAAATTAATATTATGCATTTTAATATTGTCAATGCAATAGTAATATAATACTATTAAATTAATAATGCTGATATTATTAATATTAATTTTCTATATTTATTTGTATTGTGTCAAAATATGATATTTTTGATGGAACATTTCTACTTTAAAAAAAGCAACAAGCTTTTTATTAATAGTAGATCATAAAGTACTTTAGCGATATTAATTCAAAGACGCCAGTTTCTATGAAAGCCCCTGGATTTAGAGTTGAAAGTTGGACTGGAAAGAAGTGACATGAGAGGAAGGAAGCTTGCTTGACCAGTTGTCTGGGACAGTTTCAACACAGGAGATCAAGGACCTCTTTTTTTGTGTTGTTGTTAATCCTCACCTAAGGATATTTTTTCCCATTGGTTTTTAGAAAGAGTAGATAGGAAGAAGAGAGTCAGAGAGAGAGAAACATTGATGTGAGAAAGGTATCTATTGGTTGCCTCCTGTATGCACCTGGCCCTGGCTGCAAATCGAGCCTGCAACCAATGTAGATGCACTTGACTGGAATCGAGCTTGGGACCCCTCAGTCCTCAGGCTGACACTCTAACCACTGAGTAAAATGGGGTAGGGCTAAAGAACCTCATTCTAAGTGCTGGTCAAAGCTGAGTTATCTGTACCCATCACATGGCTGACTCACTTCTAAAAATCCCAGAATACCCCAGATCGGCTCTTCCATATAGCGCTGGCCCATGGTGGGGAAGGAGGAGGCATAGTTCCTTCTGAAACACGTGGAGTCTCTTCCAAAGCTCCTGGAGGAAGAATGGGAGTTCTCTGTAAAGAAGTCAGGCAGGAGGATTTGGGAGGGAGCCGGAGAACACTTTTATTACCAGGGCGATGGCCTCCTAACACACTCTTCATCCAATATCTATTTTCTCCACACCGTGAAGGACATAGATTTCTTTTTTTTCTTTCATTGTTAATAAATCTTTATTGTTCAGATTATTACAATTGTTTCTCCTTCCCCCCCCATATCTCCCCTCCTCCCAGTTCCCACCCTTCCCTCTGCCCTCACCTCCCCTGCCTCGCTATCCTTATCCATAGGTGTATGATATTGTCCAGTCTCTTCCCATACCTCCCACACAGACACCCCCTTCCCCTGAGAATTATCAATCCACTCCCATTCTATGCCCCTGATTCTATTATGTTCATCAGTCTATTCTGTTCTTCAGATTTTTAATTCACTTGACTTTTAGATTCACTTGTTGATAGGTATGTATTTGTTGTTCATAATTTTTATCTTTACTTTTTTCTTCTTTTTCCTCCTTTTAAATAATACCTTTCAGCATTTCATGTAATACTGGTTTGGTGGTGATGAATTCCTTTAGCTTTTTCTTATCTGTGAAGCTCTTTATCTGCCCTTCAATTCTGAATGATTACTTTGCTGGGTAGAGTAGTCTCAGTTGTAGGTTCTTGCTATTCATCACTTTGAATATTTCTTGCCATTCCCGTTTGGCCTGCATAGTTTCTGTTGAGAAATCAGCTGATAATCATATGGGTGTTCCCTTGTAAGTAACTAACTGTTTTTCTCTTGCTGCTTGTAAGATTCTCTCTTTGTCTTTTGCCCTTGGCATTTTAATTATGATGTGTCTTGGTGTGGTCCTCTTTGGATTCCTTTTGTTTGGGGTTCTGTGCACTTCCTGGATTTGTAAGTCTATTTCTTTTACCAGGTGGGGGAAGTTTTCGGTCATTATTTCTTCAAATAGGTTTTCAGCATCTTGCTTTCTTCTTCTGGCACCCCAAAAATTTGGATGCTGGTACGCTTGAAGTTGTCCCAGAGGCTTCTTACACTATCTTCTACTTTCTGAATTCTCTTCTTGCTTTTCTGGAGGCATGTCCTTTGCCTCTTTGTATTCCAAATCTTTGACTTGATTCTTGCATTCCTCTAGTCTGCTGCTGGGTCTCTGTATAATATTTTTTATTTCAGTCAGTGTATGTTTCATTTCTAGTTGGACCTTTTTCATATCCTCGAGGGTCTCATTAAATTTATCGGCTTTTTCCATGAAATTCTTGAAAAACCTTATAACCGTGGTTTTGAACTCTATGTCCAGTCGTTTGTTCTCCTCCATTTCTTTTGTTTGGGATCTGTTTCCTTGCCTCCTCATTTTCATTTTTGCTGCTTCCCTGAGTTGGTAGGGTAGCTTTGTGTCCTATTGTGTCCTATTGGTTCAACGGGTCAGCCTTCCAGTTACCTGAGGTGGACGCTCTTGGTGCACCCCTTTTTAGACTGTGTGTACAGCCTTGTTGTAGTTAAATCTTGATTGTTGTTGGTGTCACTGGGAGGAATTGACCTCCAGGCCAATTGGCTGTGAGGACCCGCTGTGTCTATAAAGGAAGAATTGCTGTGCTGGAGACACGTTTATGGGCTGGGACTTGTTGCAGTAGGGCTTTGGCGCTCACTGAGTCTGCCTCTTGAATGTGTCCCTTAAGCGAGTGGTTGAAATCTGGTGTCGTCTCACACCGACCACTAGATGCCCTCGTTTCTGGGTCTCCAATGGGGTGCAGGTCAGCTACTGTCTGAGGCCTCTCAGCAGGAGTTACAGCAAAAACTGCAGTTTTCTCCTCTTTGCTTGAGTGGTTTTGGAGCAGTCTGACTGGAGCTGCAGTTTATTTGGTTAAGCTGCCACAGGGCAGGCCATTTATATGCAAAAGCTGCTGTTTGGAGCCTGGGCGGGTTTGTAGAATGTGCAGGGTGGGTCTCAGGGCGGGGCGGGGTCTCAGGGCATTACTAAGCTAGGGCGTGGCAAACAGCAATGGCTGCTAGTCTGCCTTTTCTGCCATTTCTGCCTTTCCCGTTTCCAAGTCCCTGCATCCCGTGCTCCAGCGCAGTAAACACTGATTGCTGGGCGCACCTCTGCAGAAAAGTCACTCTCACTCTCCGACCGATGGCCGAGAGTCCAGCTTCTCCCCGTAAGTATCTGGGTCCCCCGCGCGTCCCCAGAAACTGGATTTCAGAGTGATCAGGAGCTTATCTCCCTTAGGGTTGGAAAAAAAGCCGTGCGTCCTGTTACCCGCCACCAGCCCGATTCATGTGCCTCTGTACCTCAGCCCTTCTGTGTTTGTTCTTTCTTTTTCCGTCTTAGTTGTAAATCTACCATTCAGCCAGCTTTCCTGTCGTTCTGGGTGGTAGACGCTTTGTCTTTTAGTTGTATTTTTGAAATTGTTGTGCGCAGTGGCAGTTTAGTTGTTTAACTTTGCTGCCATCTTGGTTCCTTTTCTGAAGGACATAGATTTCTAAAAATTTTAAGGAAAGAATGAATATGGGCAGAGACACACCCTTTTCAAGTACAACACATACATGCACACACAACTTCAGAGCAACCACATTACGGGAGGAGGGGTCTCAGTGTATAAGTCTATGCTTTTTTGAGGTAGAGAATATAGAGAAAGACAGTTGCCTGTCTCATGTTCCTCCCATTTCAAGTAGAAGAAACGCCAGTGGATCCTGCTTAAAATTCCTAGACAGCAACACTTATAAGCCAGTGTCTTGGCATTCTTACTTAATCCCATTTCCTGCACAGTAGCTGGTTTTAAAGATCTTATTAAAGATGAGGATTATGAGGATCCTTGAGGTTTCATGATATGGCCAAAGTCAGACAGCTGACAAATGTTCAGTACATAGAGCTCACAATAAATATTGGTTGAACAAATGAATGGGTAAATGAATTAATGAGTGAGTAATGAGAATCTAATTCCACCTGGACCCATATTTACACCTTGCTGTGCTGTTCAGTCCAAACTAGATGATGGTGGTGGTGATGATGATGACAAACTTAATTTTATTGATTTATTTTTTATTTTTATTTTTTTTTTTTTACCGAGAGGAAGGGAGAGAGATAGTTAGAAACATCGATGAGAGAGAAACATCGAACAGCTGCCTCCTGCACACCCCCTACTGGGGATGTGCCTGCAACCAAGGTATATGCCCTTGACCGGAATCGAACCTGGGACCTTTCAGTCCGCAGGCTGACGCTCTATCCACTGAGCCAAACCGGTTTCGGCACAAACTTAATTTTAAATGTCTAATACAGCAGTATTCTAATCTGCTCTGCATTTATACATAGTGCTCCTCACACCCAGTTTTGATAATGGTTGGATCCTCCTATCTCAGTGAGCATGACAGCTGGCTGCTTGCACGCACTGACTTAGCCATCATTTATTTCCCTGCTTGGAGTCTCCTGTGGGAGGTAAAGTGGGGATGAGTAAGCGTTGTGTTCACATTAATTGTTTTATGATTACTAAAAATAATCTCCCCACCCCACACACATAGAATAATTAAATATACTTGGGTAAGCTGAATGTAGTGTGACTGTCATTTTACCTTGGGACACATAATTTTTTAAGCCCAGAGCAAGTTGGCAATGCTGACCATAGCTGGAGTTGAAGAGATATACAGAGTGGCCAGATTATTATGATCTCTGAACACATAATAATCTGGCCACTCAGTGTGTGTGTGTGTGTGTGTGTGTGTGTGTGTGTGTGTATATATATATGTGTGTGTGTGTGTGTATGTGTGTGTGTGTGTGTGTGTGTATATATATGTGTGTGTGTGTGTGTGTGTGTGTATATATATATGTGTGTGTGTGTGTGTGTGTGTGTATATATATATATATGTGTGTGTGTGTGTGTGTGTGTGTGTGTGTATGTGTGTGTGTGTATAAGATGCACCGGGCCTCTTATATATATTAGAGGCCCGGTGCATGAATTCGTGCATGGGTGGGGTCCAGCCAGCCTGCCCAGGGGGAGGGGACATGGGCGGTTGGCCGGCCTGCCTGCTGGCTGAACTCCTGGTCGAGGGGACAATTTGCATATTAGACTTTTATTATATAGGATATACACTGAATGGCCAGATTATTATGTGTTCAGAGATCATAATAATCTGGCCACTCAGTGTATTTTTAGAGAAACCATAAGTATTTGGATGTGCGTGATGAATTGAAAGACTGTGAACCACACAGACTTCTCAACATGGAATACCTGCTGTCATATCGGGTGCTTTGGGAATGGGTTTATGTGGAAGAAAAATCAAATGCTTGATCCCCAATCAAATGCCACCCCTCCAACCTGAGCAGACCAGCTGGGATCAGGAACTTTTCCCCACCTACTATGTATCACGCTTATGCAGAATTTACTTGTCATTTCTATGCTGATACTTCTTCTCTCCTTTGACATATAGCTTTGGGTTCCATTTGCACGAGTTCAAAATGACTTGGTGAAGAAGGAAAAAGATGCATCCTCATTGATTTTATAGAGAAGGGTGGTTTTATCTAAGAATATCAAAGATTAACCAGCAAACAAGAGGAGTATATTTTTGACAACCCCTTTTCTGCTCCTTACCTACTCAAAAATGCAACCTTTGGTGTTTTTATTTAAGGATAGCAGGTTTTCTTTGTATAGTTCCATCACTCCCCCGTCCTTATGCCTAACTCTGCCTTCCCAACACTCAAGATTACCTTAGACTTTATAGAACATAACCCGCTGGTGCTCAGTGATTGTTTTTAGATGTTTTTGCAAATATGGCTGTAGATATATTTTCCTAAAAAAAAAAAAAAAAAAAAAAAAGAAGGATTCTAACTTTTTAACATTCCAGTTTGGAAAACAGAGAGTTAAAACCATCAGTATTGTCTGTGATTGTCTATATAATTATGGGAGATCAGAGAAGGGGATTAATTAATACTGGACACCACTCTCCTGTAAGCTAAGGTAGTTCTGGTGCACAGATACCAACCCACTGAGAGGCTGGTAGGAGGAATATCCAAATACTCCATCTGTTTCCTTGTAAGTCACATTTCACAAACATCTCTGTGAAATCATCTCCTCTGGGCCAAGGCATAAAAGGTCCTAATGTCTCTGATTAAGAAATACCATTTAAAAAAGAGTTCCAACTCTACGTACAGGGATCTTGTCTAGTTCTCATCATGGACAGCAGCGCCTAGCACTGTGCTGTCTTGTGTTAGTCAAGAACCACATTATAATATGGAACTCATACAACTTAACCAAAGGAAGATAAACAACCCAATCAAAAAATGGGCAACGGACCTAAATAGATATTTTTCTAAAGAAGACATAAGGAAGGCCAAGAGACATATGAAAACATGCTCCAAGTCACTAATCATCAGAGAGATGCAAATCAAAACAACATTGTGGTACCATCTCACACCTGTCAGAATGGCTATCATCAACAAATCAACAAACGACAAGTGCTGGCAAGGATGCAGAGAAAAAGGAACCCTCGTGCACTGCTGGTGGGAATGCAGACTGGTGCAGCCACTGTGGAGAACAGTATGGAGTTTCCTCAAAAAACTAAAAATGGAACTCCCATTTGACCCAGTAATCCCACTTCTAGGAATATATCCCAAGAAACTAGAAACACCAATCAGAAAGGATATATGCACCCCTATGTTCATAGTGGCACAATTTACCATAGCTAAGATTTGGAAACAGCCTAAGTGCCCCTCAGCAGATGAGTGGGTTAAAAAACTGTGGTACATCTATGCTGCTGTAAAAAAGAAGGAATTCTTACCATTTGCAACAGCATGGATGAAACTGGAGAACATTATGCTAAGCTAAATAAGCCAGTCAGAGAAAAGATAAATATCACATGATCTCACTCATTGGTGGAATATAATGAACAACATAAACTGATGAACAAAACAGATTCAGAGACAGAGAAGCATGGATCAGACCGTCAAACCCCAGAGGGAAGGTAGGGGAGGGTTGGAGGTAAGGGGGAGAAATCAACCAAAGGACTTGTATGCATGCATATAAGCCTAACCAGTGGACACAGACACCAGGGGGGTGAGGGCATGTGGGGGGTGGGGAGGTTGGGGGCCAATGGGGGGATAAGGACACATATGTAATATCTTAATTAATAAAGAAAGAAAAAAATGAATGAATGAATGAATAAATAAATACAGATAATAGTCTCCAAATAAAAAAAAGAAGTAGAAGAACCACATTATAAACGAACCAATAAAGATAGGCAATAACCTCCAAGATGCACATGTTTAGAAAATGAGCTTCTTTGGAAGAACTTAGATGCTGTCAATTTCAGATCTCAGAGGATTTTGGATTTGAAAAAGGGATGCTTTTAAAATGCTTAGTCTGTATCTTTGAGTTCTCTCCTCATAGTCAATATGTATAGCATTTGATCATCTGATTATTTGGGAACAGTAACTATGGCATTGCTGATAACAGACCAGGGACAAAAGGATGCTACCTAAGAAGAGTCCACAACACAAACGTATCTTCTTTATTTCGGTTTCTCCATCCGGAAGCAGTGACTTCTCACTCATGGCACATACCTCTGGATATTATGTTCTGTTCAGAAAATCGAGGAAGGAAGCTACCATGTATTGATCACCTACTATGTGCCTTTTCATTACATATATCTTAGTATATACCGTGTGAGTGGGTAAATGGGTCTGTGATCATCACTTTGCATGAGGGAAATAAAGGCTATGCACAAATTAATTTCTGGAGCTACTCAGGCAGTAAAACTCAGAGCTGGTTTCTTGATCAGACCTGTCTGAATTCAAGCTCTCCTGCATTAGGTTTCCTATCTCCTAATAGAGAGGGTGGTTAGGGAGAGAAGATAAAAACACAAGTCAATGAGTTCAGAAAAAAAGGGGGAGGGAAGAAAAGAGAGTCTCTAAACACTTTAATGTCCTCTTTTAGATCAATGTTTATTTTCAGTTCAGTAAATAGATGTTTATTGATCACTTCCACTCTCAGGAAGAGAATGATGCCTGGGATGGACATGGTCCTAACTTCATGGAACTATCTATTCAGAACAACTAGAGAGATGTCAGTATAAATCATGCTATAAATGCACCCATTCTACATTTTCTTGTTTATTGTCAAAGTGCAATAAAGAAAACATGTCAGGGAATGTTTGATTTTTATTGTTATAATTAATATTGCTATTGTTTGAAGGATTGTATTAAATCTTATGAAAGGAGAGTGATAAAGTAACAGAGCATTCTTGAATAATAATAATAATAAATACAAATATGGGTGAATTAGGAATATTGGATGAGGGGGGTCTAAAATATAGTTACTAGAAAAGAATAATTTGTCTCAAGAGAATCAGTTCTTCGTTTTTCAAAAACCTGGTAGACTTTCCACTTAGGATAAAACCCTGGTTCTTAAGAAATTTTGAGTATAAGAACTAGCCTGTATTCCCTTACAGTTAGAAAATGATGTGGTTATAATATAGAAGTAAATTGGTATTTCTACCCATACAGGTTTAAGCCATATGCATAGAATACGTGGATTTTTTCAGATTCTTATGTTCCTGGTACTGTGCTTAGAACAAGTGAAAGAGGCACAAGTTGGGAGTTCTCAGAGGCAGGGAGGGACCAAAGAGTGTGGCTGTAGAAATAACACCTTTTTTAAATGATTTAAGAATTATACTAGAGTCACTTTACAATTTGTGATTATGTGTAATATCCCATTCAAAATCTAAAATTGGATTATTTTATTACAAGCGAGGCTTTTTTATATGACCACGAGGAACATGAATGTGGACTTCAGTAAATTAGTAATTTTAGTGTTCATGAGGTTAACAGGATTGAACTGGTGGGTAAATGTAAGCCTAGCCATAATTACATAGATTTTTTTTTTTTTATGTAGATATATCTGGAGAGTTTCTTTAAAAGTAGTTTCCATGAGTGGTAAAATTTTATTGCGTGTGACAGACTACTGTTGGAACTTCCCTTTCCATCCCATTAACTCTAGTAACGTTGCTGTGGTATTTATTATCTACCTTAAAAGCTACCTTTGCACTCTGACATCTGGGGAATCTCTGAAGGACAGGAATTGAGATTGCCTAATGGTGTTATTAAATAACAAATACATTTAGGCGCTATCAAGGAAAACAGCAAATGACTGAATTTACATGATGAAACAAGATGCAAATTTGACGCCCTCGCTCTAGTTCTCAGCAGAGTATACATTAGCAACCCCCCACACAAATAGTAATAAGAGGAAACACTATTGGGAACTAGTCCTTGGACAATAAAGCTAAGGCATTCCATAATTTCAAAGATCTGGGGTCAAATCTCATTGGTCCTGACTTCCTCTGTTGCAAATCATGGCCAAGTAAACATAGCCCCATCTAGTCCTTATAGGATTACCTTTGCTCTCTCTTTGACTTCAGGGATGCCTTGATATCAGAGTAAGATTATCAGCTATGTTCTAGTAACTTCCCAAAGTCATACAATAGTCCCCCTCCCCTATCTGGGAAATAGGTTGTAAGACCCCCAGTGGATGCCTGAAAGCCCAGAGAGTCCTATGCCCTGTAAATGCTATGTGTTTTCCTATGCATCATACCTAGGATAAAGTTTAATTTATAAATTAGGCCTTAACATCAATAACTAACCAAAACAATATACTTGAACTAAAGTGATGTAAATGGCTTCGAAGCCCTCATAAAGTAAAGGAAGGGTTTCTTGAACACAGTCATTGTGATACCACAGCAGCTGGTCTGATAAACAAATGGCTAAGTGACAAAAGGGCGGGTAACATCGACAATGTAGATGCCAATGCAGATGTGCTGGACTCAGGGGTGATTCAGGTCCTGATGGGATGAAGCAGGATGGTGTGAGATTTCATCACCAACTCAGAATGGCGCCCAATTGAAAATTTATGAATTGTATGTTTCTGGAATTTTTTATTTAATATTTTTTGGACCAGGGTTGACTGTAGGTAACTGAAAATGCAAAAAGGGAAACCATGGATAAAGGGGGACCACTGTATTTTTAAACCTTTCTCTTGGCCTGGCCGGCAGAGGTCAGTGGTTGAATGTTGATTTATGAACCAGGAGGTCACGGTTTGATTCCAGGTCAGGGCACATGCCTGGGTTGCTGGCTTGATCTCCAATAGGGGGTGTGCAGGAGGCAGCTGACCAGTGATTCACTCTCATCATTAATGTTTCTATCTATCCGTCCCTCTCCCTACCTCTCTGAAATTAATAAAAATATTAAAATAAAAACAACATAAAAACCTTTCTTTAAGGTATTTTCTCCCTCAAACCCCCCACCCCCACCACAACACACACCATGTTGCATTTCCTATTCACCAGGCATATACCAGATTGTAGTTATACAACATCAGAATTGTCATAATGGAATCTGTTCTAAAATGGCATCAATTTCTGTTTGAAAATAGATATGCAGAAAAACAAGTTTAAAAACAGCATTTGTCTTATTTAGATTTCATATGAACTCTAAAGTAAGGCACCTCCTACACTCTGGCAGGTAGTTATTGAAGACTGTCATCAACAGTAACTGAAAAATGTGCTGAAGGAAGCAAAAAGACAAACAGGAGCTCTGTGCTGCATATAAACATTTATTTATAACAAAGCTAAGCTTCTGAATGGTCACCAGGTTTCTGAGAAAGAGACCAAAGCGGTGACAACGCAGCTTAGAATGTCGGAGGAGACAGCCGGCCTGGGAAGTCCGGAATGTGAACTGTGGAGGAAGAGTTAGGTTCGACGTGACTCATATGACCTTCTCTAGTGTATGCCCATTGCTAAGATATTTCATATTCCCGAGACCCTATTCTTTATTCTAAGGGTGGATGATCATAGCTACTTCTAGGGCTCTTATAAAGTTCAGATTTTCATAACATATTTAGTGTGCTTGGTATGTAATTTCAACACAGGTACTGGAGTTCCCTTACCTAACAAAATTAGAATTTTCATTGAAAGGCATTAACCCAAATACCACCCCCTTGAATCTTGCATTTCTTTTATTAAAAAATGTTTTCATTTGTTTCAAAGAAGAAGAAAGAGGGAGAGATAGACACATCAATGATGAGAAAGAATCAGTGATCCATTGCCTCCTGCACACCCTGCACTGGGAATCAAGCCCGCAACCAGCTCATGTGCCCTGATCAGGAATTGAACCATGACCTCCTGGTTCATAGGTTGATGTTCAATCACTGAGCCACACTGGTCGGGTGGGGGTGAATCTTGCATTTTTTATTACTGGATCCCACCAACTGAAATCGTTGGCATCATAGATCTTTGACTTCAAAATAAATTTGGGTGGGAAATTGAGGTTTGTTCACATTGAATACACTCACACACACACACACACAAAAAACCCTGCCCTATTATCTAGGTGGAGCAGCACTAGAATGAAGGCCAGAAGGTCCATGGATGTTCAGGTCCATGAGAAGGTGAGTAGGGATTGGCCTTGTCAGCCCACCCACATTAGGTCCCGGAGTCTGCATTTTTGCTGCACCACTCCTGGTTGTCGCCTTGACAAAGAACCGTCTCTCTCTGTGCTGGCTGCCAACAGCTGTCGCCAAGTCAATCTGTCTCATTTTTCCATGCAACCATTTTAATAAATGTCAAGGTACTGAAGTTTTACAAGCACCGAGTTTTATGTAAGAGTGAGAAGAAGAACAACAGTAATTTGATCCTGAGCTATTCTGCATGGTTCACAGGCATACAGCAGTTGCACCTCCAAGCTCTCTGTTGAGTAGAGGGTGTTGCCCCAGCTCTTGAGCTTTCTGGGGCCAGAAGGTCCCCCTGTAGAGATGAAAAATTGGGGGGAGTTGGCTGTAATTGGACCTCCATACAACTTCTCAATAGGGGTGCAGATTGCCATTCACTTATAGGTGTTTCCTTTTTTAAAAAATATATATTTTTATTGATTTCAGAGAGGAGGGAGAGGGAGAGAAAGATAGAAACATCAGTGATGAGAGAGAATCATTGATTGGCTGCCTCCTGCATGCCTCCCACTGGGGATCAAGCTCAAAATCTGGGCATATGCACTAACCAGAAATCAAACTGTGACCTCCGGGTTCATAGGTCACCACTCAACCACTGAACCCCAGTGGTCAGGCTGTATGTGTTTACTTTTATATCAGATTCCCCTTACAGTCACATGGGGGGAAAAAGATGTTCATTCATGCATGGTGTCACTGAAAAATACTAAAATGCATTGAGAACCTACTGTGTGTCAGGTATTATTCTGGGGGTGGGTAAACACCAGTGAACAAGCAAAACCATTGGTTTCTTGTCTGTGTGCTGCCTCTAGGATGCCTGTGGGCAGAGGTGTTAGCAGCTGGGCAAGGAAGAACGGGGGGCCCGTGAGAGTGGTTATTATTTTGTAAAGGCTGGTCAGGGAAGCCTCACTAATAATTTGACATTTGAGTAGAGATGTCACAGTGCTGTCACACCATCTGTGGGGCTCCTGGGATCCGATGGGTATCCAGATGCTAAGTACGGGGCTGCCTTTTACAACATGGAGTCATGGAAATCACTTCTCTCTGGTCTCAGGGTATTTACCAAAGTGTCCGGGTAACTAAGAGAGAGGCTAGTCATATATTCTGGGATGAAAAAGACTGGAGCAGGGACACTTAATTTTGACAGAGAGGTTCAGGCCAGTTAGATGCTAAAATAAGAACAAAAGCACATACAGGAAACAAATCTTGGGTGAAGTGTCATGATAGAGCGATGCACACAATGAGAGCAGGGTTCAGATCAGGAGGGGTGGGTTTTCATTTGAGCAGGCAGTCGCTCATGCCTGCCTCATCTTTTGCATTGTGAGCGATTCCACCCACTCCAGAGAACAGTACCTCATTGTCTTGTATCTCCGACTCCTAGCACAGTGCCTATTACATTGGTGGTGCTCTCTCAATGGTCACTGCTTTGAATGACATTATTCGAGCTTTTGCGAAGATGAGAAACTAAAGATGGTGGGAGATGGTGACATGGCCCCTTTTTTTCTTGCTCTGCTCTGATAAGAAGTTAGAGTTAAATTTGAAGTATTCTGACAAAGTTAGCATATGTGTGAAAGACCAGTAAAGAAGAAAGAAAAGTTGTTGTTTTTTTTTTTATATTGTCCTGATTCCCTCATGTAAGAATTCTTTGAACCCAGCCAGTGTGGCTCAGTGTGATTGAGCACGAACTTATGAACCAGGAGGTCACGGTTCGATTCCAGGTCAGGGCACATGCCCGGGTTGCAGGCTGGATCCCCAGTAGGGGGCGTGCAGGAGGCAGTTGATCAATGATTCCCTCTCATCATTGATGTTTCTATCTTTCTCTCCCTCTCCCTTCATCTCTGAAATCAAGAAAAATATATTTATTAGAAAAGAATTCATTGAAAATTAAGTTTATTTACACCAGAAATGAACCCATCGAATTCCTTCATAATAACAGATCATTTGCATGCATGAAAATAGTGAAGCTTATGAAATTTCATTTGCCTCTAAGTATCTAAAACAATAAACATAATTTCATACTTTGGGAATATGAAATGATCAGGCAAATAGCTATTGAAATAATGCCTAATAGGTTCCAAAAAGAATCAACAGAATGCCCTATGGTTGGACCTCTTTGGGGCCATCACTTAGCAATTATTCCTGGGGAGGGAAAGAGAGAAAAAAAATAAAGATCTTAGGAATTTTCAATATAGTATGCCTCTATTTATTACACAGTAAATGTGTGTTTTTGTGTGTTTTATTTTTGTTTTAAATATATTTTTATTGATTTCAGAGAGAAGGGAGAGGGAAAGAGAGAAAAACATCAATGATGAGAGAGATCACCGATCAGCTGCCTCCTGCAGGCCCCCCGACTGGGGATCAAGCCCACACATTGAGCATGTGCCATGACCAGTAGTAATTGAACCCGGGACCCTTCAGCCCAATGCTCTATCCACTGAGCCAAACCAGCGAGGGCTTACACAGTATATTTTGATTTGCTCTATAGGTTTTCAGCAAATGTATGTTCTTTATAGGGTTGGGTAAAAAAAAACAACGAACAAACTACTGCTGACATATGTGCTTACCCAGAGAAATGCTGGAATTGGAGTCAAAAAATTCTGTATTCCAACAGATTTCCTAGTACTGTGACCTTGAATAATTCACTTATTATGCTATACTTTGAAGCGTAGGAAAAATGTGTTTTCTAGGCAACCTCACACACATTTCCCTGATTTAACACTTTGCTCATCTTAGATAAAAAGGTTTAGTGTTCTCCATTTAATACAGGGAAATCATGATGAGAGCAGGTGGACTTTTTACCCAAAACCCAATTGTCAGACTTGAAGGTAAGTCTATTCCTTTGTCCTAGTCCATAATGTTTCCTTTGATTCGCATAATTTCTCTTAACTATGTTGCACTCATGTGCACATACAGAAGTTCCTGGTAGAGGTGGAATGTTATTCAGCATTTCATCGCCTAAAATGACATGTGCGAGTAGGGACTGTAAGTTGTCAGAATCAACGGCGCACATTATTATTGTGAAAAGGTCAAAAACAGACACACACATACACCTCCGGTTCTGTAATTACCATGAGCAGCGGAGAGTTGGAAGGAAGCAGTCTTTCCACTCCTGTGGGTGTCTCAGCCACAGGGGATCTCACACAGTCCCCACCACCACAGCTAATCCTTAGCGAACAAGAGGTCATTAGTGAGGGGCCACTGAATCAAATTGGGGGAAGCAGTCAGAGAGGAGGTAGAGCTTCATCATAAATTCATTCTTGCACTCACACACCAAACACACATCCCCAAAATGTGTACCTTCGCTTAGATTTGTTGGAACAAAGACATTAAAGAGAATACTACAGAGTAAATGGAGTGTGAGGAGTTATTAAGAATCTGGAAAGAGCCCAGATTCTGGGTTGAGCACTGACCATGAACCAAGAGGTCACAGTTCAATTCCCGGTCAGGGCATATGCCCAGGTTGCGGACTCGATCCCCAGCGTGGGATGTGCAGGAGGCAGCCGATCCATGATTCTCTCACATCATGGATGTTTCTATCTCTCTCCCTCTCACTTCCTCTCTGAAATCAATAGAAACATATTTTAAAAAAAAAGAATCAAGGAAGAGAAAGAGAAGGGGGAGTCATCATTTTTAAAATACAGAGCAGGAGAAGGAAGCTATATTTATTTGTACAGTTTTTAATTTTAATATAGAGAATAAGAATCATCAGCCACTTGATGTATTTGAAGAAACCAAGCTCTGATGTATTGTGACAACTGTCACCGAGGGAACAATAGATCCATACAAATCCGCTCTTCCTAACCCTCTGTAGGTTAACTCTCTGTTAACTAAACATCTCCCTCACTTTCCCTTCCCAGTGGTTTTGCCTCTGGCTTGCCTCCTAGGAAGGTCAGCAGGCCTCTTGTTTATACAAGTCTAATTATATCTTTCCTGGGGGGACATAGACATGCAGTCCCCTATGCTTGCCTCTCTATTATGGGGCATAGCCATATCTGGATTCCAATATCTACAATGACCTGTGCTCATAGTCATAGTTAACATTGACCAGTGTATCTGAGAATCACTTATAATAACAGCTCTTGCTGGTGACGCCTCTCTCTCTCTCTCTCTCTCTCTCTCTCTCTCTCTCTCTCTCTGCAAGGTAAACATCACTCTCGCAGCTTTACAAATGAAAAAGCTGGAGCCCAGAAATCCCATGAGGTGTGAGCCTAGTTGCTCTGGTTCATGTCGATCATACATTCTTAGACTGTAAGGATGTGAAGTTAACCTCCTTGCCTGTCTCCTCCCCTGTATCCTTAGTACCTGACACAGGGTTTGATGTGCAGTAGGTCCTCAGCACACATTGGTGGAATGGCAGATTTATTCCTCGCCAGCTGTTTCGCAACATGACTTCTTAGTCTGTTCAAAATAAAGCTCAGGGCATTTTGTGCCACCTGCCCTCTTTGGTCTACAAACGGGAGCGTGGACTACATGGGTACAAGTAATTTGGTGGGAATTTTTTTTAAATAAAAAGGAGAGAAAAATAAAACTAAAACCCATGATAATAAGGAAGAGTGGAAAGGAGGGGTGAGTACTGGGCCAGTGGAAGGTAGTTGATGGTGCATCTGGCACAGACACTGGTGGGATTGAGGGCTCGCTCAGCAGCACTGAGAGGTGGCAAGAGGAATGGAGGAGGAGGAGAATTCTCTTTTGAGAGAGAATGTGAAGGAAAGGAGAAAAGTCACTCTGCTGGGAAGAAAGAGAGCCTGCGGCCCCAAAGCAGAATGTTGGAGGATTTCAAAAGCAGACCTTGCAGAAGCCAACGAAGAGGTGGAGGAGGACATTGGGTGGAAAGGCACCGGAGGAAGGGTGAGGAGGTTATCCGGGGGTAGTTGGGAGCTCTGTGCCCCTTGGATTATTGTAGATGCATCAGAATTATTGTAGGTGCTTCTGATATGTAACTGCTCTCAACACCTGAACACTTTTCACTTTTGTACGCCTCAATGTTTTATAAGCATATTTGGCAGAGAAGGAAGAAAGCAGTGTAAGCATGGAAATCCTAGAATATTGTCAGGCCCAGTCTGGTTGCTGATCTGACTTGGAAGGGAACTGAGGCAAGTTCTCAGCACATGTCCATGTGCTTTGTGGCAGCTGCCATCATTAAAGGAAGACCCTCCCCTTTTCGGCCAACCCCTCTCATTGAAGTCGACATGCCCTTCTGACCTGGGTTAAAGCAATTGGAAGCACATTGTTGTCCCTCATCTCTGAGCCTTGGGCTGTGCTTTTATGGGTGGGAAGCCTACCCAGCCACACGTAGAAGTTATGCAGTGATCATTTGTTGCAATGCTCAATGACCCATGGGGCAAAGGCAGGACTTATTAGCCAGAAATTTCTCTAAGAATTTGAGGTTGAGGAGTTAGTTAATTGGGAACATTTTATCAGCAGAGGCACTCTCTTTGCTAGAGTCTCACTTACTCTCTGCATTTTGTAGATATTTGCAATCAGGGTTAGTGGGTTGATGGGACTTTCCTGAGTGACGGGTCCCTGAGTTGGTTTTGCATCTCTGGGTTAGAGATTACTCAAAGAGGAAGAGCAATGACTATCATTTACAGCTAACATGCAACTTACCAAGCAGAGTTCTCTGAAGTTAGCGATCCATGATCAGCTAGAACCTCCAAGGTGTAAGAGAGACAAGTTGATGAAACAGGAAGTTCTAAGATCATTAGGTCTATGACTTTCTCAACCATGTTGAAGCTCACAGAATATATATCAACTAACCAAGGTCACAGAAGTTCCTATTCCTTCATTGTTTAGCAGGAACCGTAATTGCTACCTAACTGGATAGTTGTGGCGTGGAAAGATGAGGTAACAGTGATAATAATTATAATAGCTACATAGGTGAATACCTACTCCGTGCCAACCACTACCCTAAGCACCTTATATGCACATAGACTTTGTACCTGTATAGGGCCTGGCCCAAAGGAGGGAGGTTCTATAAGATATGGAGTACAACTATTTTTTATCATGATTGGTCTTCACAATCACCCAGCAATAACATGGTATCAGTAGTAGTTACAGTCATAGTAATAGTGATCAGCTAATGACTATTTTATTATTGGCTACAAAGCGACCAAATAACACATGTTAAATAATAACATAATAATATGCATTATCTGTCTTAATAATCATCTTAAGAACGCCCCCCCAAAAAAAAAAACACACAAGAAAAATGATGAGGTAAGAACTGTCTCTATGAAGCAGAAAAGAAAACAGATGCTCAGAGACATTAAGAAAAGTGCCCATATTAATGATACCATTTGGAAATGGAAGGGCCAATCAAACCCAATGTGTGATATCAAACCCCAGGCTCCTGCCCAGCCTGAGGGGCTCAGTGGTTGAGCCTCGACCTATGAACCAGGAGGTCACTGTTCAATTCCCGGTCAGGGCACATGCCCGGGTTGCGGGTTTGATCCCCACTGTGGGGCGTGCAGGAAGCAACCCATCAATGATTCTCTCTCATCTTTGATGTTTCTATCTCTCTCTCCCTCTCCCTTCCTCTCTGACATCAATAAAAATATATTTTAAAAAACACCCAGGCTCCTCAAACTTCGTGGGCTTCGATCCATATGACATGCTGTGTCTGACTGAGGTATGGGGCCAGAGTTCCAATGGGGCAGGAGAGGAATCAGTACCACCGAGCATTCGGAGATAATATCAACTCACTTCATATTTGAATCTCTGTTACGCTCTGTGAACAATGCTGCATGCTGTTTCATATAATGTGAGGTAGGTGCTAAAAACCTCTGCTGTCCAGATGAGGAGACTAAGGGGCTAAGAGCTGAAAAGCGTTACTTGCCCTTATTTAGACTCAGGTCTCCATACCCGCTCCATTTCTCAGTGGGCACTGCCAAGCCCCTGCTTTAGCTTCTCCACAACCCTGCCGTGGAGAAAGCGTCCAATCTTTAGCGACTTCCACTTTGCTTCTTTAAACCACCCATATTTCTTGTATGTATAATTAGTTATTGGAATTACAGCTTAAGGAAAGAATAGAGCCATCATATTCTTCACAGAAATAATTCCACTTGATTGAGGAGTCATCAATTGTGAATAGGAATAATTGCAAGGATTTCAATGGAACACGAAATTGGCAGTTTGAGTCGCATCAGTTATTGGCTAGTCATGTGTTGATGCTGGAAAGGGGTGGCCTGTGCAGAATTGCTTAATAGGGGAATCCAGGAGCTGCAGAGGAGACAGTCCACACACAAGTCACTCCGCCCAGAGTGTAAAGCTATAGAGACAAGGCATCCTTGTCAATTCACTTACAATGATTTCCTGTGTCATTGCCTGCGGATATGGATCTGGACATGCATGTGAACCACACAGGAGGGGGAGGAAGAAGTTATAGTTGTTTAGTCAGAGAATATACTGCCTCCTGAGACAGGAAATTCACATGCAAATAAGTAATTTGTATACATTGAGACACTGGATGGATCCTCGTGGTCTAATTGACAGCTTGCAAGCCTACTGTTCTCTAGCACCAGTTTTCAAACATAAATGGGGAGGGTCATGTAGAGTGAAATATATATGAACTCTATTAAGTCAAGATTCTATAAGTCAAAGAAAGAAGTCATGTCTGTCGGACTCATGTTAAGATATTGTGATAACATAGGAGGAGATTGTTGGAAAAATATCTTAGTAAGCATGATATGGAGATTTTTTTTTTTTTTTTGGCCGAAGGGGAGTGGATAATTTCACTAATTTATTTATAACTAAAATTCTAGAGGCCCAGATTTGGAATCAGTCTATGTGACATGGCCTGAGACCTTTCTCATTGCTGGACCATATTCCAAACCATTAATAGTCATCTAATAACACATTTTCAGCTAACTAATTTTACCTATAAATAATTTTAGGAAAATGTGAATGTCATATCCGTATATATGCCAAGAGAAATAAATAATAATGGCACTTGAAAAATGACAAGAAAGACTAGGGCATTATTGGTAAAGCGTGTAGATGAAAGCAATTGTTTTTTCATGAATTCACCTTCAATTAATTAAATTCATGAAATGTTACTAGGATACATAGTTCATCAGCATTACCCCTCCCCCTTTTTTTTAGTAATCCTGAGATTATCTGAAATATTAGAACACTAAACCATAAACATATACTGAGGCACTTAGTAAACAACTCAAATGTCAATTATGAAGTGGGCAAAATATATAGAGAAACAGGGAGAACCCCTGGGTTCTTTAATCTACAAAACATACCTCGCTGGCATTCACTGAAGTGTCATGACCTTATGACCTTCCTCTGGCAAACTGGCATGACCTTAAGATGTGACTCTTGAGATGGTTTGCAATAGCCCTGGGCATTTTTTGAGCCTTGAAGGTTGCAAGACTTAGGTTCAAATCTTGATACCCTCCTCCCCACGTGGTGGCTCTGTTATATTATATTTGTATCTAAAGATCTCTGTACCCCATAGACATGACAGTTACTGACATTTATCCTGTGTTTGCATACTCCAATACTGAGTCCCCATGGCAGCTAGGAAAAACTCTGTTACCATTTTTTCTGCCTTTCTTTTCCCTCCTTCATCCCTCCTACCTTCATTCTTTTCCTTGGTATTATTTTATTCTCTACTACATTGGTTGAGTACCCATTATGTGCCAGAGATTATATTTGGTTCTGGGCATCGAAAGATGAATAAGATATGGTTCCTGCCCACAGTACTTTACTCTCAGGACAGGTTGAAATCATAGAGGACGTGGTGAAATGGAGAAAAGACATAAAGGTAAATGCTATGAGGCAGGTCCTAGCAAAGATGCATGAAGACGGGAAGGAAGAGAGTCATTCGTTCTACCTGGGTGGGCTTCCTTGTCTCTGCAACATCAGAGCTGGACCTGAAAACATGAATGGAGTTCTAGGAGGCCAAGTGAAGGCTGAGGGTGGTCTGGGCTGACTCTCCACAATGTTGTGCAGGCACCCAAGTATGAGGAACGTTTGAAGAAAGGCAAATATCTTATTGTGGTGAGCATTGAGTGTACATGCAAACATCAAATCATTTGGTGTACAGCTGAAACTAAGACAATGTTATACATGTCCATTATATCTCCATTTTTAAAAAGCCATATGTTGTGTAGAATGTTGTGGTAAAAGATCAATTGGGCACAAATTATGTAGATATTTGGGTGCAATTTTTTTTGTTGCCTGGAAATCACTGTGGAGGCATATCATTCTGAAATTGGTGAGGGATGTTCTGTTCATATTTTGTAGCATCATAGAACATAAACTTTGTTACTAATTTTTATTAAAATGAGTGTATTTTGATTATTATTACATGGAATTAATACCTAAATTTTATTTATATAAATATGTATAGATAGGTATATATTTATAACATGTAAATACAAAGTTAGGTATAAATATATGCCTGATGTATGAATATATTTTGAAATATAAATATAAAAATATGTATATACTTATATATCTCTGGGTATGTACCTATATCTATATGTAATAATATCTGTATATGTATAAAGTAACACATTTGGATTTTTATCTCACATGTAATAATACCAAACTGAAACTCTTGTTTAGCAGTTAATAGCATTTTACACAAGAGATTTGCGAGCTTCAGTGAGTTTCAGTGATCTGCCCAAGATCACATGGCTGGTAGCACTCCTACCGAAATAAGTTCTCATATATCTAACCCCAGAGCCCTTTTTCTAGCAGGTACAGTCCTCCGATTCCCATTAAAGAGTTCAGGGAAATTTATTGTGGGAAGGAGAGGACCTTCTATCCCTTTACAAAACCAAATCATGTTATCTTTATGTATATTCTTGCCAATTTTTTATAAGCACATTATAATATAAAACTAAAGGCCCGGTGCACGAAATTCGTGCACAGAGGGGGGTTGTCCCTCAGCCCAGCCTGTACCCTCTCCAATCTGGGACCCCTCAGGGGATGTCCGACTGCCCGTTTGGGCCCGATCCCTGGGACATCCCTCTCACAATCCAGGACTGCTGGCTCCCAACTGCTTACCTGCCTGCCTTCCTGATTGCCCCTAACTGCTTCTGCCTGCCAGCCTGATCACCCCCTAACCACTCTGCTGCCAGCCTGTTTGCCCCCAACTTCCCTCCTCTGCCGGCCTGGTTACCCCTAACTGCCCTCTCCTGCAGGGTTGATCACCTCCAACTGCCCTCCCTTGCAGCCTGGTCCTTCTCAACTGCCCTCCCTTGCAGGCGGGTGCCTCCCAACTACCCTCCCCTGCTGGCCATCTTGTGGTGGCGATCTTGTGTCCACATGGGGGCAGGATCTTTGACCACATGGGGGAAGCTATATTGTGTGTTGCAGTGATGATCAATCTGCATAGTACTCTTTTATTAGATAGGATAGAGGCCTGGTACAGGGGTGGGGGCAGCTGGTTTGCCCTGAAGGGTGTCCCTGATCAGGGTGGGGTTCCCTTGGGGCATGGGGTGGCCTGAGCGAGGGGCTTGTGGTGGTTTGCAGGCGGGCCACGCTCCCTGGCAATGCAAGCGGAGGCCCTGGTATCTGGAATTTATTTTCCTTCTACAATTGAAACTTTGTAGCCTGGAGCAGAGCCAAGCCTGGGGCTCCCTCCGAGGCCCGCAGCCATTTGTGCTGGGGTTATAATTGAAACTTTGTTGCCTTAAGCGGGTGGGCCCGGCCAGGGTGTGCGGAAAGCTTTGCTTCCCCTGTTGCTGCCGGCAACCCTGGCCTGCTCTCTCAAGCTCCATTCTGCCGCCATTTGTTTGAATTTGTTTACCTTCTATAATTGAAACTTTGTAGCTTGAGTGGAGGCTTAGGCCTGCTAGGGCAGGCAGAAAGCTTGGCTTCCTCTGTTACCTAGGAAACCTTGCTCTCTGTGGCTGTAGCCATCTTGGTTTGGGTTAATTTGCATGCTTGCTCTGATTGGATGGTGGGCGTGGCTTGTGGGTGTGTGGGAGGTATGGTGAATTTGCATATTTGTCTATTATTAGATAGGATAATTATGGCAGACATTCTTTTTAAATAAAATTTAGAAATTGTTATCAGCATTTTATGTTGCTACAGACATTTTTAACATAATTTTAAACATCTCCTTAATAATGTATACTTTTAATCTATATAACCTTAACCACTAAGTTAATATTTGCCTTGTTACATATTTAAATCATTTAAATTGGTTGCCTTTACAAAATATCATACAAAAAGTGAACACACTCTTAAAAAAAGTGAGAAAAGGAAAATTTTAAATTGTCTTGGAATAAGTTCTGATTTTAAAAGTATAAAGTCAAATTCTATAAATAACCCTTTGATTACTGATACATTTACTCAATTAGCTTTCCAGTTATATTGTTCTGTTTTACAAAAGAACCAGAAATAGATAAGAAATTTAGTTTCTCCAAATAGCGACTATTTTATCACCCATCTATATCTATGTATCTTCCTGTCTGTCTGTCTGATTTTTGGTCTATCTATCTGTCTATCATCAATCACCACCCATCTCGCTAATTCATAGTTCTAGTCACGAAGAAAGGGAGACGCAGGAGATTTTGTACCCTGTGGAGGCGAAGTTTTCTCATGTGTCACTTTCTCCTTTGTGACACATTCGTGCAGGCTGGGCATGATTGAAGTGATTATACCGAAGCTATTCTTCAGCGATAATGTGGGCATGTGTTGAGGCAGCTCTGGGTATATATCCTTTACCCTCATCACTGGCGGCATGTGGCACAGATCCCATGATTGCAGGAAGTATGGGTGCAGTCTGTGACTCCCCTTCCCCCCCCCCAAAAAGACTTACTGCCAAGTGAGTTTGTGCCGCTTAATCTTATCAACAAAGCCCCCCTTTTACAGATAGTAAGATAACAATCGCACATTGAAATGGCAAGAGTTTCGGGGAATGACAAAGCTAGTGGTTTCATAACCAGGATAACGTGCTCAACAAGTCGCATTCAAAAGAGGAGTTGAGAACGGCATTTCAGATCGACTGCAATCTTTGAGCGGCACAATCTGGGGGGCCCACAAAGACTGAATTACAGTCATCAGCCTTCACGATGACAAAGGAGTTAATCAGCATCTCCTTGCCTTTCTCAGGCAGCCTCTCAATCTCTGATAGCACAGAAATTATAAAAAGAAGTCTTCCTGACGGATACAGAATGCTTCCCAAATGATAACGCCGAAGACAATGGGAAGAAAACATACACGCGCGCGCGCACACACACACGTTTTAAATTTTTGAGATGTCTGAGACTGGATTCTAATCAGAAGTACTCTCTGAATGATGAGGCACGAGGAGCAGCTGCTTAGCACATAGAAGAACTTAGGCCCGTCCAGGATTTAAATTCTTCAAGTGCCGAACCAGAGAAATCTCCGTTTGATTGAACACGTTTAGGATAAGACCATGTCTTTTAAGTACTGGAGAATGAAGCACCAGAAATATATGAGGAAATTAATTTCTCCAATTGCAGATCTTCTATCACGCACCTATCATCTATCTACCTATATCTATCTGTCTATCTATCTATCTATCTATCTATCTATCTATCTATCTATCAGTCTATCAATCATCTACCATCTATATCTATGTATCTATCTATGTATCTATTTATCTGTCTATCAATCTATCTATCCATCCATCCATCCATCATCAAACATCACCCATCAATCTAATTCATAGCTATACTCACAGTCAGTGTGTTCACAGGAGGGTAGTGAATGCCAGTTTCAGAGCAAGATGGTCCCCCTTCCCTGTTTTAATCCTCCTACCAGGGTTCATCTCGATTCCCATACCTTCCCATTCCTGCTCCCCAGTGCCAGTTTCAATACCTGCATTGAATTAAATTCATGGAGGGTGGACTGTTTTCATTAATTGATTTTTCTGATTCGATTTTCAAAATTAACTTCCAGGGAAAAACTTCTAAAATGTATTTGTTTACATTTCTTGTCTGAATTGAATCTGCACTTAATGTTATTGAGGATCCAGCGGGACCTGCTCATCCTCCTGAACACCAATTGTGTGTGTTTGTGTTTCCTTCTCAACACATTAGTGCCTCCGTTTTCAAGGAAAAGGTGTGTCCCCAGGATGTTCTGTGATTTACTCAAGGGGGACTAGTGAAGGGGGTCTAAGTCTAAACCCTAGAACAATTGCTGAGTTGGAAAGTTACAAAAGTCAGAGAGTCCAGGGGTGATATTTTTCATCGGATCAACTCCAAGTCATAATCCTGAAATTTTCATTGGAAAAAAAGAAGTTGGTTTTATTTTTTGTGAGGTTATTTAGCAAATACCTACATCAAGGAGTTTTACTAACTGTCCCAGAAGAAAGAATGTTGTCACGCTGATGGCCATAAATTGAACACCTGAATCTGTTGCCAAGTTGGTGTAATGGGAGTTTCAACATTACGTTTAAGTTTATGAACACACTAGAGGCCCAGTGCATGATTAAATCATGCACGTGTAGGGTCCCCTAGGCCTAACCTGCCATCCAGGCCATATCCACTGCCCCGCAAAGCCTAGCACGCTCCGCGGACACTGCTAGCAGCCTGCTCCCCGCTTTTGATGGCAGGGGGTCCGCTGGTGCTGGAGTGGACACACAGCTCCCCGCTTTCGATCGCTGGGGAGCTGGCTGGCTGTCCGCTGGTGCACCAGACCTTTCAAAAGCCTCCGGCGCAGCCATGGCGCAGACGCTGAGCTCACGCCACCACTGGCGATGCAAGCTCAGCGTCCTGCCAGCCCAATCGGCCACCCCGGCCACCCTGAGTCCCGCCCCCTGCAACTCCCGCTGGCCCAATCGGGGGCATAGCGGAGTGATGGTAATTTACATATTACCCTTTTATTATGTAGGATTTCTGGGCATTGAGAACGTGTGATCATAAGCATGTGGGAGACATAGGCAGTTGGGGTTGAGCATGACTGTGACAGAAGGAGACACCATTCATATTTTGGGCAATGGGGAGCTACTTAAAATTAGCACCACCATGCCCTGGACGGGTAGCTCAGTTGTTAGAGCATTGTTCTGATATGCTAAGGTTGCAGATTCAATCCCCGGTCATGGTACATTAAAGAATCAACCAATGAATGTATAAATAAGTGGAACAACAAACCAATGTGTGTCTCTCAAACCTATAAATTAAAAATTGAAAATATAAAATTAGCACCATCACAAGGTGTTTTAAATTTGTTTATACTGGTGAAAAGAGTATATAGGGAGTTCCTATCTACCTTTTAAAAATCAAAGTTGAAAATGGATAAAAACACTTCTTAATTGAACATTTTAGCCATTTTGGGGGGGCGTATTCACGGGTCAAATTTTTTTATTTCTCAAATCTTAGAGGAAAAACAGTCTGATCACTGTATTTTCTGCTCTGTGTTGGCTGGTATGTAATACCAAACAACATATATATGTATGTATGTTTATGTATGTATAAATATGTAAGTTCTCTCACCCACAGAAAACACAGCCTGAGGCTCCTCGGGCTTGGGGTACTATGTGAACCAAAGCAAATAATTTAAGGAGAAGCAGAAGGATGTTTTTCAGGCAGTTTTTAAATTTATATTTTAGGAGTTTGTCAATATCTTGCAATATTTATGCAAGTGGATTGATTTGCCTTTTGAATAGGAATTTAAAAAAAATGTTAACACGTCCCAACCCAATGGAGAACAAATAGGAGAGCAAAGGGCACTTGTGTGTTTTTCCTATCCTGCCTTTACAGCCACCAAGTGGTAGAAAAGTGTTCCAGAAATTCAGTCTTGGGTTTTCTAATGAGTTACTGCTACTTGTGAGGTTGAGACTAGAGATGGAGGGGGGCCTCAGACAGAGCAAGCGCTGTTTATTATACAGCTTGTACTGAAGGCAATTATATGTGCCGCATGCCCCCACGAAACCTCGGAGCAGCTCCTGCTTGCCTCAGAAATCAGGAAAACTCCTCCCGATGTTGCAGAAGCAAAGAGGAAGCGTGAAGTCTCCCAGATGTGCAGCTTGCCAGCGGGGTCATTTTGAGCAACAATCTCAGTGAATAGGTAGTCTTCTCAGTTTTACAGATGAGGAGCGATCCTTGGGACAGCATGTGTTATTCATTGACATACTTTGTAACTGTAGATATCCACGTGAGGATGGCATGCTTGGGACAGCCGTATGTTATTCATTGACATACATTTTGCCTTTTTTTTTTATTTTTTATTTTTTCCTCTTAGTTAATATCTTTTATTTATTTTATTTATTTTTTAATTTCTTTATTGATTAAGGTGTCACATATTTGTCCTCATCCCCCCATTCCCATCCCACACCCCTCCCCACGGATGCCCCAACCCCCTGTTGAACTTAACCAATGGATAGGCTCATATGCATGCACACAAGTCCTTTGGTTGATCTCTCCTCCCTCCCCCCAACCTCCCCTATCCTCCCTCTGAGGCCCACTAGTCCGATCGATGCCTCCTTGTTTCTGGTTCTGTTCTTGTTCATCAGTCTATGTTGTTCATCATTTCCCCTAGATGAGCGAGATCATGTGTCCCTAGAGATTTACTTATAAGAACTGAATGTGAGACGAGCAATAATAGTTATGCTGACAGGCAAATGAATCAGTCTGTAATGAGTTTCTTTCTGGACCAACAGTTCTTTAGAGACCCAATTTCAATGTCCACCAGTTCCTTATGTGTACATGTCAGCACTGACATTTCAGTTCTGGATGGTGGACAAATGGTGGTAATGCAGGTCCGACTCCCTCTGGTTTGGTCTCGCCCGGATGCAGGGGCACGGCTTCACCCGGACTCAGGGGCACGTGCCCTCACCCAGACCCAGGGGCGCGTGGCCTCACCCGGACCTAGGTGCGCGAGGCCTCACCCGGATCCAGGGACACATGGCCTCACCTGGACCCAGGGGCGCGTAGCCTCTCCCAGACCCAGGGGCGCGTGGCCTCACCTGGACCCGGGACCCAGCCTCACCCGGATCCAGGGACACATGGCCTCACCTAGACCCAGGGGTGTGTGGCCTCTCCCAGACCCAGGGGAGCGTGGCCTCACCCGGACCCGGGACCCAGCCTCACCCGGATCCAGGGACACATGGCCTCACCTGGACCCAGGGGTGCGTGGCCTCTCCCAGACCCAGGGGCGCGTGGCCTCACCCGGACCTAGGTGCTCGAGGCCTCACCCGGATCCAGGGACACATGGCCTCACCCAGACCCAGGGGCGCGTGGCCTCACCCGGACCTAGGTGCGCGAGGCCTCACCAGGATCCAGGGACACATGGCCTCACCCGGACCTGGGGGCGCGTGGCCTCTCCCAGACCCAGGGGCGCGTGGCCTCATTGACGTCCTTTTTACCCATAGCTGTCTGTGTAAGAATGGTTTGTTTGGGACAGCCGTATGCTATTCATTGACATACGTTTTACCAGTAGATGTCTGTGTAACAATGGCATCCTGGAACCATGTTTGACACTTAGGTAAGGAACAGGTATTCTAACCATATCTTGGAGCAGTGGTGCTCAACCTTCCTAATGCCGTGACCCTTTCATACAGTTCATCATGTTGTGGTGACCCCCAACCATAAAATTATTTTCATTGCTACTTCATAACTGTAATTTTGCTACTGTTAATGAATCATAATGTAAATATCTGTGTTTTCCAATGGTCTTAGGCGACCCCTGACAGTGGTTCTCAACCTGTGGGTAGCGACCCACAGGTTGAGAACCGCTACTGTAGAGCCTAAGACCATCAGAAAACACAGATATTTAGGAAGTAGCAACGAAAATAATCTTATGGTTGGGGGTCACCACAACATGAGGAACTGTATTAAAGGGTTGCAGCATTAGGAAGGTTGAGAACCACTGTCCTAGAGGTTTCTGGCAGGAATGGAGTGGTTGAGGAGAGTTTAACAAAGAAACTATTGACCATGGATGGCCAGGTTAAGAGGGACAATCAAGGGATAGTGATCTAAGTCTGAGTAATGGCTATATTCCTTTTTTTTCCTTTTCTTTGTTTTGGTTTATAACCCTAGAAGTGTGATGTATTGAGTTATAGTATGATATGAGATATTCATACATTTATTTTTGAATGAGCTGTCTGCCTGAAAAACAAATCCTGAGACAAACAATTGTAATGAAAGATATTATGTTACCATCAATGTTTTCAAATAAGCATAGATATCCAATTGAGTGCTCCCCGGATGGGAGGCTTTGATATGAAAGTTATGTCAAGGTCAAATAAAATACATAAGAACTCAGCTCTTCCCCGAGCCTGCCCACTGCCTGGGTGGATTAGATTTCCCAGAATACTCTTGGGCCTTACCAGCTACTCAAATGATGCAGGGACTTGAACTTCTCACAAACCTTTTACAGACAGATTATTTAATTTGACTATAGGAGTTTAAAAAAAACAACAGTAACAAAACAAAACAACAGAATTACAACTTGAAGCATGTGTAAGAGTGTGGCTCATCCTCAGTTTGAACTGAACCTCTATGATGTCCCTGGATTAGAGGTAAAGGGGAATTATCTTTAATCTGAACAGTTCTCTTTCATTTGGGCCAGAGGTACAACACATATCCATTCAATAGGAATATACTAGGCTAATCATGATCATTTTTCTTATGGGGTTTTAGCAATATGGGGAGGGGAATCCTATGATATAGACTTCAGTAAAAATTCAGGGCACAGAAAAAATATAACATTCTTATAGTAAGATAGATGACTATTCTTTGAAATGGAAATAACTGCAATATCAATTAATATGGGACTAAGTTACCCATAGTACACTCATAAATGAACAATGATGCACCTATAAGAAGTAATAAGTTAAACTTCTATGTGCTAACCAGAAAATATATCAGCCTGGCCAGCATGGCTCAGTGGTTGAGCATTGACCTATGAACCAGGTCATGGTTCGATTCCTGGTCAGGCACATGCCTGGATTGCTGGCTTGATCCCCATTGTGAGCATGCAGGAGGCAGCCAATCAATGATTCTCTCTCATCATTGATGTTTCTCTCTCCCTCTTTCTTCCTCTCTGAAATCAATAAAAATATATTTAAAAGAAAATATTTCAAAGACATCCATTGTGTGAATAAATGCCTATATCATGATCACATTTGTGGTTAAATGTTTATATACATATGCACATTTGTATTCATATTCAAGTAATGGCTTTAGAGTTATACACATATGCTTATCTAGGAAAAGAATTATAAGGGTAGAGAGAGGACTAAATACAGATTTTCAAAGTAAGTTCAGGACCTATGCAAATGTTGAATCTTTAACAAGAAAATTAAATTACCAGTACAATTGACAAAGAGGCAGATAGATAAAACCCGGAAAATAAATCAGAAGAAAAAACACTGATATTTTAGCACTCATGATTTTAGGTTATTCTATATGATTTTATGTTTTACCCTGTTTTCATGATCTTTCTCTTTTTCTTAAGTATTTATTTATTTTACAATAGAGAAGGTGTAAGTAAACAATTAAAGTATAAATGTAGTTGAACAAATAGTACCTTGGGATTTAGACACTTGCCTATGTTAATTCTGATTGGTATCTTATTCATCTGAGTTGATTCCAAAAATGCATTTACTTCTTTCATTTCAAATGTATTTGTGAGCTTCAGAATAATTTATCTTTGACCTCAGAGCCTTCAAGCTATTTGTGTATTTACTCCTCTTGTAGGGGAATTGGAGCCTGTGATAAATTGTAGGATTCTTTTACTTCCAGGGTTTCCCTGGGTAGATGAGGCTGTGTTATGATTTATACTTTAATTTGGTAGGCAAGAGTATGCCATTCAGTTTACTTTGGAATGTATATTTTTGCAAGTTTTAAAAAAGACGTGATAAAATGGATTTTTGCAAGTTATCTACTGCTGTCTATGAGTCTAATCTTTCTTAGTGTTGGCATCACAAACACACACCAGTGAAATGTCAAAAGAAAACTGAAAATTGTGTGAGCGGGGACTTGTATGTGTTTATGTATTTGTGGTGTGTGTGTGTGTGTGTGTGTGTGTGTGTGTGTGAGAGAGAGAGAGAGAGAGAGAGAGAGAGAGAGAGAGAGACTCATACATTTATTTTTGAATGAGCTGTCTGTCTGAAAGTCATTCTCTCATTTCTCTCTCCATCAGCAATTATAAAAACTGCCCTTCCCAACATGGACAGAGAAGCCAAGGAGGAGTACCTGGTCGTCATCCAAGCCAAAGATATGGGTGGACACTCCGGGGGCCTGTCTGGGACCACAACACTGACGGTGACTCTTACTGATGTTAATGACAATCCTCCAAAATTTGCCCAGAGTAAGTGAATTTCCTGCACTGGATGAGAATCTAAGTATGATGTTGTCATTCAAATTTGTATTATAATTTTCATTATTTATATTATAATTAATATATACTATAATTATACTATAAAATTCAAATTTATATTATAAACATCCAAAAAGCCAATTGCCATCACTTAGTGTGGATTATATACAAGGTATGGCAATTCACTTATATACACAAAACAAGCAACCCTCTTGTCATTTGGTACTAAATGAACCCTCATTTTACAAAGTTTAAATAAATTGAAATAATTTCAAAATATTAAGTGTGTAGTTAAAGTTGTGGAGCTGAAACTGCAATACATGAGCGTGTTTCTCTATTCCATGGTTCCTTCCATTAAGAAATTTTGATAGAGTGATTAAATGCACTGCCGATATTGTTCTATCAATAGTCCTACTTGTCATATAAAATAAACTAAATCTTTAGCATCAGAGGTGAAAAAGGCATATACATTTGCTGCAAAATATATACTTTTCCTCAGCTGTGGGAATATCAATGATCACTGACTGGACTCTTCCCTGCTAAGGACATGGTCGGCCTCAGAAACCTCTCCACAGCCTTCTAGGCAGCCACTATCAATGAATCAGGGAGACCGTCATCATTTGACAACATTCTTGTACTCTCATTGAACCCCTTTTCTTTTGAGTATTTGTCAAAGTAACTGGAACTAGAGAGATGATTGGGGAAGATCTTTCTGGCATAGAGACTCTTGAGTTGAGGGAAGAATGATGATTAGGAATTAGCTGAGACAAGGTCAAACCAAAAGATTGGGAGATGGGCATTGCACCTAGAGGAAAAGGCTGTCCAAACATCCTGTAGAAGAAGGGAGTAGGGCCTTGGATGGGAATGGATAGAATTTCATAGCAAGGGAAGCACAGAAGCTGGAGAGTTAGGTTAGGCAAGAGTTAGACGTATTGGATTTGTAGTCCATTCTAAGTACCATGACTTTTATCCTAACAGCACTGGGAAGCATTAAAAGATTTAAAGTTGAGCCCAGCCAGTGTTGCTCAGTGGTTGAGCAGTGACCTGTGAACCAGTAGGTCATGGCTCGATTCCTGGCCAGGGCACATGCCCAAGTTGTGGCCTTGTTTCCCAGTAGGTGTTATGCAGGAGGCAGCTGATCAATGATTCTCTCTTTCAATGTTTCTATCTCTCTCTCCCTTTCCCTTCCTCTCTGAAATCCATAAAAATATATATATTTTTTAAAAATTTAGTTGAAAAAAATGAGAGAAAAGATTTTAAGTGGTAGCTTGAGTAATAGGATTTGATTTCAGGGAAATTAGAGACAATGAAAGCTGGCCTTTGCCCAGTGTCTTCCTTCCAGTGCAGCCCGTTAATAGGTGGTTGTAGTCATTCATGTCAAAAGTGATGGTAGCCTTGGCAAGCCAGGGTGTTCTCAGTGGAAGTGGAGAAGAGTGCATAGTTGCAATAGATATTTGAGAGGTTATGATAACAAAAATCTAAGGATGGATTGCATTTTTAGTTGAGGAGGTGAATTATATTTCTGACATGAAAGACTATTAGATGCATGCTGGTACATTTTGCTGGGAGAGTAAATACCATAGGACCGTGGTTGGCAAACTGCGGCTCGTGAGCCACATGCGGCTCTTTGGCCCCTTGAGTGTGGTTCTTCCACAAAATACCACGGCCTGGGCCAGTCTATTTTGAAGAAGTGGCGTTAGAAGAAGTTTAAGTTTAAAAAATTTGGCTCTCAAAAGAAATTTCAATAATTGTACTGTTAATATTTGGCTCTGTTGACTAATGAGTTTGCTGACCACTGCCATAGGAGAACCAGTTTTTGAAGAAAGAGAGTGATGAGAGGACAGAGAGAAAGACAGGGAGAGAGACAGAGGTGGGATTGCAAATGACACAGTTGAGGTACCTCTGAGAATTTATCTTCAGAAATTCCAAGGTAGAAGGAACATTAAAGATGCATTTTCACTGAGAAATTTCACATCATTCATAAATCAGACAACAAGGCAACCCCCTTTAACAAGGTTATTGGAATGGAGAAATAACCATTTCTCCGATCCTTTCCCCAGCCTCTTCTTTCTTTTTCAGTTGCCATTAGAGTTAATGCTCTAAGATGCAACTCTTCTTTCTTGCAAAAAGGATTGTTTCACTTCAGCGGTGGCAGATGAGTTTCAGAAGTGTTAATAACTTTCTTAGAGGTAATAACCATTAAACATGATCACACTGATGGAGATGATGGGAGTGCACAGAAGAGAGATGGCTAAAGAATTGTTCCATTTGCTTGGTTTCCCAAGGCTCTCTGCATAAGGACAGGCAGCGAGGTGAGGTCCCTTGCTGCCTTATTTACTTAATAACTATTCCTGAATGGAGCATCTCAAACCTTACCTGGAATAAGAAGTCTGAAGGAAATGGAATCATTGCACCAATTATGAGAGAATTGGGAAACTTACGCTCAACAGGATGACTTTTAGTGTGTGCCTTATGGCAAAACTATTAGGAAAACACTTTGTTTCCCAGTCCCATCATTTCATGATTCTAAGGGACATCTTTCTGTCGTCGTTAAATAAAAGGGTGTTTGTGTTAGAAGAAACCCTTACCCATCATCTGAACTAATCTTGTTACAGTGGGTAAAATGAGCCTGAGTTTATCCCAGGGACCCAGTGATTGAGTTCAAACCACAATTAGGTGATGTTCTCCAGATGTAATTTTTCCTTTTGGGTTTATAGTTCATTGAGTGTTTATCCTCCCCTTGTTTTTGTTGCAATGGGACTAAAACTTCCTGGTTGTCTGGGTTTGGATTCCCCAGAAACAGGCACTGAGACAAGAATTTGATTATAAGTAGTTTATCTTGGAGATGATGCCAAGAAATGCCAGGAGGGAAGTGAGGATGCGTGTGAGAAAGACAGGGAGCCAAAGATGCACATTATCCAGCCAACTACCACTGTGGGTGACTGGAGCTTATCCCACTGGGGAAACTCTGGAACACTGTAAATTAAATAAACAAGCAAAAGAAAAAAAAAAGTAGAAATGTTACCCTACCAGAGAAGGGAGGAAGCTGGAATAGGAACTCTGGTGAGTGGTTTGAGGGCTGCTTCTGTGGGGCATTAATTCTCTCCAGTTCTGGTCTGACAGGCAGGGGCCACAGTGAATTCTGAAAGCCAGAGAAAACCCTCAGGCAAATAAAGGCAGGAGTTGGCAATGAAATGTAGGGCACATATGCACTGAAGTGGCCATAGCCAGGGGTTACGTTTCCAAAAGCTTCCCCTCCACCAAAGAGAAGGAGGAACACTAAGGCAACAGCTAAAGCGATTTGAATGAAGATGCCACTAATTAGCCATGTTTTACTGCCCCCACAGGAGAAGCAACATACACTGTAATTGTATTTTGCCTAGAGAGTTTGGAAAGTAGGATTTCTGTTGTTCAGAGCAACGAGGAAGGACTTGGGTAACAAGAGGAGTGTTTCATGTGTCAGAACAGCTTGCTGCAGGGCACAGCAGAAGTTTAGTAATTGGGTTTTATCAAAAATGGTCTGCGGGTCTGTAAATACAGAGGTAACCTCCAAAGCGACTTTCTGTGTGTTACACATTGCATCTTCCTGTGCTGAAATTAGCTTACTGTTTTATGTTGGGCAACAACGCATAGCCCCACGGGCAGCCGATGTGCTTGTGCAGTCCATTGGAAAGAACATTCACATAGATTCACTAATACCCTGCTATAACTCCGCTCCAACTACACACTTGGTGCACATGTGATGGGATAAATTCCATATCTCAGAAGAGTCTCAACAAGAGCTCACTACTTCTGGGAACTCTGTCTCGGACTCATTGAAAATATTGTGCATTCCACAACAAAAGTAATTTTTTTAATCTTTTCCACATTGTAGTGGTAGCATTTACAGGAGTGCCCAGAAGAAAGGAGGTGCCCAATAAATACTGGCTAAATGAATGAATGAATGGAATCTGCATGATGCTCAGTGTCTGTCCTCTTTCCTAAGGTCTGTATCACTTCTCAGTACCTGAAGATGTGGTTCTTGGCACTGCCATAGGCAGGGTAAAAGCCAATGATCAGGATATTGGTGAAAATGCACAGTCATCGTATGACATCATTGATGGGGATGGAACAGCACTCTTTGAAATCACCTCTGATGCCCAGGCCCAGGATGGCATTATAAGACTAAGAAAGGTAAGCTAAGGAAGATTTTGTTCACATTCAAAATACCTCTTGGGAACTTGAGTTTTGGGGTTTGCGGGAGTTGGGTGGACTTTCTGGTGAAGTCTTAGAGCTGACAGAGGTGTCTCTTCTTTAACTGCAGAAAAAGTGGAGCTAATTTTACACCTCATACCTCTTGGCCCCACTTTGCATTATCAGCTAAAGCTCTGGGAAAGAGTTACCATGGTGATGCTAGCCACCAATCTCACCTTCTCTCTCCCCTCTACATCACACTGCCTTTTCCAAAACTGCAGGAATTTGTAGGGAACTCAACCCTTGAAAGGCAACCCTCAAGCAATGAGGGGTGCAGATTGGGGGACAGCTCTTATTCTTTGAAGAAATTATTTTGAGGCATATTGTCTATGGTTCCGAAGAGGATTTCCAGTGGGAAGAAGCCTCACTTGCCCACAGAGTTGGCAAGTTCAATGGCTTTTAATCTTTCTCTATATTCTTCCTCCTGCTTCTTGGTATGTCTCCATAAATCACACTGAAGTCTTTCTTTTTAATATATTTTTATTGATTTCAGAGAGGAAGGGAGAGGAGAGAAAGATAGAAACATCAACGAGGAGAGAGAATCATTGATTGATCGGCTGCCTCCTGCACATCCCTGGAATGGGGTTTGAGCCCACAACCCGGGCATGTGCCCTGACCAGGAATCGAACCATCACCTCCTGGTGCATAGGTCAATGCTCAACTACTAAGCCCCACCAGCCAGGTTCATCATGGGTATTTAATTTAATGTTGTCCTTCATATCTCTCTCATGAAATAGTCCAAATTAATCTATAATAATAAAAGCATAATATGCTAATTAGACTGGACAGCTGAACGACCTTCTGGACGTCATTCCAGACATCCTTCCAGACAAAGCCACTGTGGCGGGGGCCGAGGCAGAGGAGGTTAGGGGCAATCAGGGAGGCAGTCGAGCAGTTAGGGGTGATCAGCCAGGCAGGCAGAGTGGTTAGGGGCAATCAGGCAAGCAGGCGAGCAGTTAGGGGCAATCAGGCAGGCAGGCGAGTGGTTAGGGGGGATGAGGCAGGCAGGCAGAGTGGTTAGGGGTGATGAGGCAGGCAGGCGAGTGGTTAGTGGCATTCAGGCAAGCAGGTGAGTGGTTAGGGATGATTGGGCAGGCAGGCAGAGTGGTTAGGGGCGATCAGGCAGGCAGGCAGGCCAGCGGTTAGGAGCCAGCGGTCCCAGATTATGAGAGGGGTCCCAGATTGCCAGAGGATGCAGGCTGGGCTGAGCGGGACCCCCCCTCCATGCATAAATTTTGTGCACCGGGCCTCTAGTTTTTAAATAGTTTTGCTTGTTCATGAATAAGAAGATAGATGGTGCACCACACCATTGGGAGCCCATAATTTTTCCCTCTGTCCTGATCAGTATTACACTGAAATAGCTCCAAATGTACTCTGTAATTCTATGTTATATTGTACAGGGATCTGCCATCCACTGATCATGCTCTTAAAATCCCCTGTTGAAGAGATAGTGGCATGTTCTGGATTCACCTTTGTATACAAAATACAATTTAAGATCAATTTTGAGAAAAATGGTGCATTTATTTCAACTGTCTTTTTGAGCAACCCTACCTTTATACATGGCTTTAGTTTAGGATTAAGCATTGCAAAGTATTTAAAAATAGAGTACAGTATAATTATGCTTGAGTCAATTATTGAATAACCCAAAGCCACATTTTCCTTGGCTAATGATTCCTAATGTCATTTTTATTGTTATTACTAACTGCTATCCGTTGTTGCCATAAGGTGCTTTTATAAGCTGAAGCAATTAGCCATTGGCTGTATTTTTATTCACAATTATTCATAAACTTAGAAGCATATACTACACATTTTAACACCAAGAAAACACATGTATTTTACTCTAGAGAACATTGTGTAGGGGGTCATATTTTCACAATTCATGGGACCTCTTTTTTGTCGGATAAAACCCTAAGGACACCAGGATTTGGGGGGATACTGTTGAGCTAAGAATTAAACCAAACATGATCTGTCACACTTACCAGTGTTTCTGAAGAACTTGAAATTGCAAACGTGTTACAGTAGGGATGGTTGGCAAAATGCTGATGTTGAGTCATCTACTCACAGGTACATGTACCTAGTAATTTCAGAAAAGACAGGGAAGTGAGCATCTGCCTTGTTTCCTAGAAAATATTTCAGAAAAAGTCAAGACCCATTAGAACTGAATTCAACTATAAAAATCAATACAAAATTTGAAATGATATATAAACTTATACAGGAGTTCTGAAAGAGTTCATGAATGCTGGCTTGTGTTCCAGCTTCTTCTTTTTTTTTAAATCTGCATTGCAGATTGAAAGTTCTGTTTCTTAGAGGAAATTGCAAAGAAACCTAAATTGTGTCTTTGAACCTTGACAGATGTACTTTCTTGAAGTCTGAAGTGTTCTGCGTTGCCGGGAATTGGACCATAGGGTTGCGAAGCAGATGCCCTCTGGTTATTTAAGGGGATTATGTTCTTTCACCCAGCTATATTTACCTCGGTCATTAACCACAGTCTCTGGGGCTTTTAAGGAATGAGTTATTAATATGTCAAAAATATTGTCAGTAATGGTGCAATGAGGTCATTTCAATTTGCTTTTAGTGGTTGGTTGAGACCTAGGGAGCTATAGCTACTCAGCTTTCCTTCTTCTAAATATAAACACAAGTACATATGTGTCTGCATATGTATTTCTTTACATGCCCACCTGCTTCATAGCACAGAACTCATCATAGAGACCTTCTAAGAATACCCCCCAAAAAATAAACCTTGCAGGCCTACATGGCTCAGTGGTTGAGCCTATGAACCAGGAGGTCATGGTTCGATTCCCGGTCATGTTTGGGTTGAGGTAACAGTTTGATTCCGGTCAGGGTTTGGGTTGAGGTAACAGTTTAATTCCAGTCAGGGTATGCCTGGGTTGTGGGCTCGATTCCCAGTTGGGAGTGGCAGTGGCGGGGAGTGCAGAAGGCAGCCAATCAATGATTCTTTCTTATCATTGATGTTTCTATCTCTCTCTCTCTCCCCCTTTCCCTTCCTCTCTGAAACCAATAAAAATATATTTTAAAAAATAAAAATAAATGATAAATCTCATTTTTAGCCACATGATCAGTCAAGCAGCAATGCTTTGCAAGTGAAATAAGAAAGCACTCTTTGTTGAGATTAGTGCTAAATTATGCTTTATAATGTCTCCTTGCCCTAAACAATGATTATTTCTCGTTCTTCACATTTCACACGCTGTTGCAGAAATGCTAAAATATTCTTCCCAGATCGAGATGGTGTTTGATGCTGCCTTATCTCCTCCCAGCAGAGGCTCAATTAACTGGCTGATTGGTATGCAGGTCATGGTATCACTAGTAAAATTTTATTATGACTCTGAAGTGAAATTTTGATGGCACAATTCATGACTGTGAATATTTTGTGAATTTCCAAGTGAAATGAGCAAAACAAAAACACAACAATAGGAGGTTAGATTCACCGAGCTTGTATAATACACAGACATCCATAAATGCCTGTACAATTTACAGGTTGGATCTGGGGGAATGGAGAGGGATCCCATTAAGGCTCACAAATGGGCTTCCATGCACATAACGATCATCCATCAGCATTACACTCATTTGTTCTTGCTGCTGTGGTCATTAGTGAGCAACATTCGTCTTTGTCATTTCTTAACAGCCTCTGGACTTTGAGACCAAAAAATCCTATACGCTGAAGGTGGAGGCAGCCAATGTCCACGTTGACCCACGTTTCAGTGGCAGGGGGCCCTTTAAAGACACGGCCACGGTCAAAATTGTCGTTGAGGATGCTGATGAGCCTCCTGTATTCTCTTCACCCACTTATCTCCTCGAAGTTCATGAAAACGCCGCCCTGAACTCTGTGATTGGGCAAGTGACCGCGCGTGACCCTGATATCACTTCCAGCCCTATAAGGTATATTTATCTTACTGGCTATATCAGATGACAAGCACATCAGTATAAAATGCAATTACATATGCATCCTACGTGGTTGCCTTAGGACTAACCTCACATGACCAAAGAATTTTGGTCAGTGCATATTGTGTGTGCATATGCGTGTGAATGTGGGTGCACGCATACATGTGTACACACACACACACGTGCACACACATTAACCCAGAGCTACATACAATGCCCAAAGCCAGGGATATCAGGGTGAACACAACTCTTCCCGGGTTCACAGAGCTCAATGAGAATGCAAATTTGCATCTGTTTTGTGGTACATTTGGGTGGATCTTTTATATTATTTGGTTTTTGCTTATTTATACATTTCCTTTTTTTCTAGTATTGCTGGGTTTTCTTCTCTCTCCTTTGACAGTTACAGTAAATTATATATGAGAATTTAGAGGCATGAGACCACTGTCTCAACATATTAAGAGGCCCCTATTTTATTTCTGTATTTGGTGTTTGGCTTTGCAATTATCTGGGAATTTCTGGTTGGTCAGCATATCTGGATTGGAGAATTTTAGATAAAATCTTTCTCTGCCATTTCAAAAATACCTTTTGTTTATACTTTCCCTGCTCAGAATTCTTTCCTGAGATGAGAAACGATCCTTTATTAAAGTTTTTCTGCCTTTTTTTTTCCAAAATGAGACTCAAACCTATTTTTTTCTGTTGAACTGCGTACAACTTTTCTCTTTTGCCAGTCACCCCAATGACAGTACAGTGCTCAAGCTAAATAGCTTTTTTCCCCCAAAAGCACACTGCAAATCTATAACTTGTACACTGGCCTCCAAGGGTGAAGTGTTGGCTAATGATGTGTTTGAGAGTGGATTTCAAATATTGTCTTAGAAATGTTTGCTGTAAAAAAGAGAGAAAACTTAATGGAGGAATACAGTTTTAGAGAATTGTCCAGTTACTCTGTAAGTTCGATGTCAGCTCATACCCAACGCGTTCACTTGGGTTACAGGCATTCATGTCCTTCTAATTTCTTTATTCAGAGAAATTCTAGACAGATGAGTTAATTTATTTATTACATTCTCATCCCTCACAAGGGTGCTGAAATGGTGAGGTTGGAGGGGAAACCCAGCAGAATAGCCAGTCAGTGCCCCAAATAATTTGAGTTTGGGCACAAAATAATTATTATTTCCGGATCCAGAAAAGATATTTTCAACAGAAACCATTTCTAAATTCAGGATAATATAGAGTCTATCCCATAAGGATACAAAAAAAAAAATGTTTTCTTCAAAAGAGCCCAAACTCTAAGAAGGTAATACCCCACCTGGGGATTTGAGGAGTGGTCATTTGTCCATTCTCAGTTCTAAAGGAATTCACCAAGCTATAGACATACAGAATGCCCTGCATTTGGCTAAGAGACTTATGTCTCTCAAAGGGCTAAGTGTTGAATACAGCAGCAGGAGATATCCAGAAAAATATATTACTATGGATATCCATTTTCTGACTAAGTCGTGAAATGACTTCATCCTGAAATCCTGTTATAGCCTTAGCTAGTTTGCTTGGTGGATAGAGCATCGGCCTGCGGACTGAAGGGTCATGGGTTTGATTCCAGTGAAGGGCACAACCCCCAGTTGGTGGTGTGCAGGAGGCAGCCGACCAATGCAATGATTCTCTCTCACCATTGATGTTTCTGTCTCGCCCCTCCCCCTTCCTCTCTGAAATCAATATATATATTGATTTTATATATATATATATGTATATATATATAATTTTATATATATATAAAATTTTATATATATATAAAATCCTGTTATAAATTAGGGGCAGTGATATTTTTTTGAATGAATGAATCTTCCCCATTTTCATGTCACTCCATTTCCTCTGAAAAAATAAGAAAATACAACACAGAATGGAGGACTGGCCACTCTCTGCACATCTCCAAGTGTAAGTGACAGCATGTGAAGGAAATAAGCAAGATTGGTCCAACTGAGAGGCCTGTCATGGGGCCTGTTTGGCACTTGATTTGACAAGATTTCTACTCTTGTTAGCAGGGAACACACAGGGGGCTCGGGAGTATGCCAAGCCAAGGGCCCTTCTGGGACACAAGGAGTTCAAATATCAGGGCAATCAACTCCAAACATGAAATCCGTGGTCCCAGCAGGAACTGACTTCCTGCGCGGAGGCATGTTCTTAATCAGCTAGCGATGGGGTTGGAGGGACGTTTCATACCATAGTGACAGTCAGCTCCAATCGGCAGATCTGGGTACAAATCCAGGTTCATCGTCGCCCCACAGGTTTTTGCACATTTTATAACCTATCCCTTTACTGATGTTCAAATGGACAGTCACTGGTAACAATTCCAGTTCACGGGGAATCAAGTGATGATTATCATTGTAGTTGATTGTTATTTTTTAAATATCATTTTATTGATTTCAGAGAGGAAGGGAGACGATGAGGTAGAAACATCAGTGATGAGAGAGAATCATTGATCAGCTGCCTCCTGCACGCCCCACACTGGGGATTGAGCCTGCAACCCGGGTGTGTGCCCTGACCGGGAATCACACTGTGACCTTCTGGTTCACAGGTAAACACTCAACCAGTGAGACACATGGGCTGGGTTTTGTTGTTATTTTTATTATTGTCACTGGTATGAATGGCAGGCGTAGAGAAGGCGTGAAACTGCTTAGTAACAATTGCCCAACTTGAGAGTATTTTGTTTTGGGACAAATCAAAGGGAATTTGGGGTTGTGTTACCAGGAAGAGATGAACAGATTAAGTACCATTTGATGACACGGACGAATCTATACTTCGATAAATGTCAGGCAGGTGCTGGTTTCTTGACATCTATGGTCCTTCCCAAAGAAGGGGCGGATGCTGTGTCAGAGCATTTCCAACAGGGCTGGGATGTGTTCTTCACAAGGCGAGCCCCACACAGTTTCTGATTGGACATGGAATCACCAACTGCATTTTTCAGCATCTGGTCTGCATTTTTGTAGTTGCACCCAACCCCCACCATCTGAGTCATGGAGAGAAGCTTTCCCCCCCCCCCCCCGCCCAATGCACAATCAGTTGATTTGAGTAGAAAATTAAATTTCCTAGTGAGCCAGAGCACTGCATAGCTCCTTATGAGCCTAGCAGACAGATTCAGAGCCATTTAACCTTTTAAAACAGAACTAGAGGACGTGGGTATTCAGGGAATTACTGAGTAACAAAGAGCAAAGCACTGCTATCTCTTTAGGACTGTTGCATTTTATATACTGACAAGAATGTATGCATCGTTTGGGGGAATGTTTACGTGGCCATCTGGCAAGAAATAGGCATTTATTGTGTCATCTGCCGTGTTAAAACATGCAGTCATTTATTGGTTGGTTGACTCTCTGTCCAAAGACTCAATAACTTTTTCAAGCACATTGTCAGACAGGAAATATTATGTATTTTGAAATTCTTATTCTTAAACCTATACATATATATGTGTATACACACACACACACACACATACACACACACACACACACATATATATATATATATATATATATATATATATATATATATATACATATACACTGAATGGCCAGATTATTATGATCTCTGAATGCATAATAATAATATGGCCACTCAGTGTGTGTGTGTGTGTGTGTGTGTGTGTGTGTGTGTGTGTGTGTGTGTATGAGGCCCGGTGCATGAATTCGTGCATGGGTGGGGTCCAGCCAGCCTGGCCAGGGGGAGGGGATATGGGCGGTTGGCTGGCCTGCCTGCTGGTCGAACTCCTTGTCGAGGGGACAATTTACATATTAGCCTTTTATTATATAGGATATACACTGAGTGGCCAGATTATTATGCATTCAGAGATCATAGTAATCTGGTCACTCAGTGTATATACCTATATCTATCCATAGCTATATCCACATCTATGTCTCTATCTACATTTCTATATCTCTATCTCTATCTATATCTATCTCTATCTCTATCTCTATCTCTATCTCTATCTACCTATCTCTCTCTATATATATACCTATTTCTATCTATATATACCTATTTCTCTCTATACCTATCTCTATCTATATCTATACCTATGTCTATTTATCTATATCTACATCCATCTCTATCTCTCTATATCTATACCGGTATCTATATTGGTACCTACATTTACATCTGTATCTGTATCTATGTCTATGTCTGTATACTCCCTTCTAGGGGAAAATAGCCAAATCCATGGTCTTACTATCTCCCTGCTAGGAACATTAATTAAACACTTGCTACTTTCTTCAATACCAGATGCTTCCCAGTAATATAGCATGAAGTTCTGTAAACTATTTGAAAGATTACCTAGTTTGAACTGAGACTGAGGTTTAAATCCTATCACTAATTCTTCCCTGTTGGTCAGCTGGTCTCTGGAATTCTCTGAGACTCAGTTTCCTCATCTGTGTATTGGAATAATATCATCTTCCTCACAGGGTTTCTGAGATAATTAAGTGAAACCATTCAATAAAATAGATGGTAGCAATTAGTATTACCAGTTAATAAAGACACCATCAATGTCATATCGTAAATGCAGATTAAAAACCTAGTACTTATTTTAGCAGAGATTCTTCTCCTAAAGGTTGCTTAATAGACACAGAATGACCTGTTGTTGTTTTTTAATAGTTATAGGCTAAATAGTCTAACCTCATTTAATCTCATTTGCCCCTGCTACTGCTGTGAATATTATCACTAGTGAGTGGTTATTAATATGTGGCCGGGAGATGCTAAATATACTCATTTTATTCCCTAATACCTCTGTGAGATGACATGTATGCTCATTATCCTCATTTAACAGATGCAGAAACTGAGGATAAAAAGATTCACTTGCCCTAGCTCCGTGGTCGGCAAACTGTGGCTCACGAGCCACATGCGGCTCTTTGGCCCCTTGAGTGTGGCTCTTCCACAAAATACCACGGCCTAGGCGAGTCTATTTTGAAGAAGTGGCGTTAGAAGAAGTTTAAATTTAAAACATTTGGCTCTCAAAAGAAATTTCAATCGTACTGTTGATATTTGGCTCTGTTGACTAATGAGTTTGCCGACCTAGCTGATCAGTAAATAGAGGTCTGCCCGAGAACTGAAGGGTCCTGGGTTTAGTTCCAGTCAAGGGCATGTACCTTGGTTGCAGGCTTGATCCCTGGCCCCAGGCGGATCCTATGTGGGAGGCAACCAATTGATACATCTCTCTCACATCCATGTTTCTCTCTCTCTCTGTCTCTTCCCCTCCCTTCCACTCTCTCTAAAAATCAATGGAAAAAATGTCCTCGGATGAGGATTAATTTAACAGCAACAACAAAAAAGACGCAAGAGCCAAGTGCCAATGCATACCTGTGATGCATAGCTGTGTTTGTCTCACAACACAGTGCCTGACTTCAGTCCCTATGCCACACTCCCATTCCCTGCGATCTCTGTGACTCCAACCATATCTCTGCATGTTGGGATGGCTTCCCAGGAACCACTTTTAATTGAAAGAATAAATTATTCATTCTCTAAATGGCTTCATTCAATCCAGGCTGCATTCCTAGAAAGAAGAAAAGTACACCAGGTCTGAGGAATGAATCTGTGTGTAAGTGGAATGTTCTTTGCTCATCCTTCTGGTCCCCCAGTATAGGTTTGTTATTCTTGACTATGAATTGCATCGTGAATAGGAAAGTAAAAGGAGAAACAATGTTATTGTTATTTAATGCATCAGACATATGTTTCTATTATATACTAGAGGCCTGGTGCATGAAATTCGTGCCCTTGGGGGTCCCCTCAGCCCGGCCTGCACCTTCTCATAGTCCAGGAGCCCTCAGGGGATGTCCAACTGACAAGTTAGGCCTTCTCCCTGCAAGGAGTGGGCCTAAGCTATCAGTCAGACATCCTTAGCACTACAGCAGAAGTGGGAGAGGCTCCTGCCACTGCTGCTGCACTCACCAGCCGTGAGCCCAGCTTCTGGCTGAGTGGTGCTCCCCCTGTGGGAGTGCCTTGACCACCAGGGGGCAGCTCCTGCATTGAGCATCTGCCCCCTTGTGGTCAGTGCGCATCATAGCAACTGGTCATTCCTCCATTCAGTTGATTTGCATATTAGCCTTTTATTATATAGGATTATTTCTCACAAAAGATCTTATGATATGATTCCAATTTAATGAAGGAGGAAGCCTAGAAGGATACGTTTCCTGTGCGTGGTGCTATAGCAGAGGGTGTGGGACCAAGGTTCAGAACCAAATCCCTTTACCATTGAAACCACTATGTCTGTGCATGTCTTCCTGAGTCCTGGCTGCTTGCATGAGATGTAGGATGATGGCAGCTGCTGTTTTCTGAGCCCATACTCTATAACAGACACTCTAAAACAGTATTATATGCATCAGATTGTTTATATTGGAAGTAAACCTGCTAGCACAGTATAGGCATTGACTCTAAGTCAACGCTTTCATACAAACCTGCTATGGCTCATTTTTTCCTCTCAATATACTTTTTTCAAGTGTGTATTTGGTGTTACCATGGCATTGAGCTGGCATGAGACTGTTCTGCAGATACTTGCTTTGTATTTCTTTCAGAGCATTCACCTTGAGTGTCTCCGTGAGCTGCTTAAATTAAAAGTGGGAATGATGGCCATTCAGCAGGTGGCATAGGCGGACACATGATCGTGGTGGCCACAGCGCTCTGTTGTCCTAATTCCTCTCTTGAATTGAAGTGCCCACTTAACACAAGAGCATTGCTTCCCTGTCCCCCACCCCCACCTGCATTATGGCCTTTTAATAGTTTACCTCAGTCACCGGGCTTGCCATTAATGAGCTCTCTTCCTGAAAACACTCCTTCAAGCCTGCTAAAGAACAATGCCAATGTGGAAGTATTTTATACTGTGGAGAACCTGGCATTCATTGGGAAGGCAGACGGTGTATTGATTGACTCTCTCCTCCATTTTACAATCACTCCCAGTTTTGGTAAGAACTTAGTTGTTTTCTTTGTGTGATGAGAACACTTAGAAATCAGTTGAGAGGGTCAATATCATGTTCAGTGCACAACACAGTATGGTTAGCCACAGACACAGTGGTGCATGGCACAGCTCCAGAGCAGACTCACCTTACATGACTGAAACTTCATAGCCACTGATTAGCAACCGCCCATTCTGCCTTCCCCCTGCCCCTGGCACCCACCATTCTATTCTATCTATATAATAAAAGCCTAAGCGAACATTACAGCAGAACGACTGGAACAACTGGTCGCTATGATGCGCACTGACCACCAGGGGCAGATGCTCAATGCAGGAGCTGCCCCCTGGTGGTCAGTGCACTCCCACAGGGGGAGCGGCCGCTCAGCCAGAAGCTGGGCTCACAGCTGGCAAGCGCAGCGGCGGTGGCAGGAGCTTCTCCTGCCTCCGGGGCAGGGCTAAGGAGCAGCGAGCTGAGTGTAAGGAGTGAGGGATCCCAGATTGCGAGAGGGATGTCTGACTGCCAGAGGGCACAGGTTGGGCTGAGGGACCCCCACCCCCACCAAGTGGGAAATTGGGATTTGTCTTTCTGTGACTGGTTTCTTTTACCTAGCACAGTATCCTCCACGTTCATCTCTGTTGTCACATACTATAGAATTTTCTTTTTCTAAGGCTGAATAATATTGTTTTATCTATACAGCACATATTCTTCATCCATTCATGTTGATGGGAATGTAGGTTGTTCCCGCATCTTGACTATTGGAAATAGTGCTGACATTAGCATGGGAACTCTAATATCTCTTCAGGATCTCAACTTGAATTCTTTTGAACAAAATTGTTTAGGATTGCTGGATCATATGGGAGTTCTATTATATTTTAGGAATTTTTTACCTTTTTTATAGCAACTATCCCACTTTGCACTCCCACCAACAATGTAGAAGGGTTGAGTATGAGGAGCAAGCCTGTTTAAAACAATTAAAAGTTGGTCATGTAGTTCCTGCACACTGTTAGCCAGATAAAAGTTTGGCTCCCAATTCAGAATTACCAATAATTGTTTTGAAATCTCACTATACCTGCTAATTCAACTATCACTAATTAATTAATTGATTGATTTATCCATTTAGTCACATATCTGTCTCTTTATTCATTCACTACATATGGGTGTATATATATAATTTTAATTCCTTTATTTAGTTATATAAGTAGTATCAGTAGAGCCCACATTTCCCCAGGGGATTTCGAACAGAGCCTCTGCCCTCAGGGACCTTATTCTCTACTATGGAGGCTGGCTGAATAGTCATGGGAAGCCCAAGCCCTTCCCGTTTTATAAAACTAGACTTTAATACATGCCATCTGAAAATGATGACTAAAACTAGATTCTAGAGCTTTAGGGTCAAATGGAGGAAGAGATTTCCTAGTTTCTTTTTTAAAAATATATGTGTATTGAGAGAGAGAGAGAAATGTCAATGATGAGAGAGAATCATTGATGGGCTGCCTCCTGCATGCCCCCTTGTGGGGATCGAGCCCACAACCCTAGCATGTGCCCCAACCAGAATCGAACCATGACCTCCTGATTCATAGGTCAATGCTCAACCACTGAACCACGCCAGCCGGGCATAGTTTCTTAACGAATTTCAATGGAAGCAAGTATAACTATCCAATTATCTTAAAGTGAAGATATATCACATAGAGGACCTAGTATTCATTTGGAGGATGGGCTTTGTGTTTATAACCCCCCCCCCCGCCTTTTTTTTTAATTCCCTCTCTCACTATAAAGAAGTGTTTTGGGTAGACAAAGTCTCCTTTTTCTTCTCAGAGGAATAATAATGTGTGATGCAGGGACCTTTGAATTCTGGGACCAGCAGAACTCAAATAATATTATTTATTAAAGCAGTTAGAGCAACCAGTCGAGCAATTAGAGGCAAAAAGCTGAAAACTTGTAGATGGAATTTTTGATACTCAAAGTGCATGGGAGAAAATGTTAAAATGGTTTCTTTAGGCATAATAACAAAGGCTAGAATGAAATTAACCAGGGAGAAAGAAACAGTTGGAGTTCAGTGAAATATAATAACTGATTCATAACTAAGGGGTTTATTTCATTACATGTGGCTCTAAATAGCTTCTTCACTTGCAGTCGGCTCAAAATTGTATCTCCCTATAAATTCTCCATATAGAGGCTGCGAACCAATGTTTAGCAAAACATTTGTTATAATATAAAGTGCATTTATGCCTGTTAAATTTGAAAAATGGATACACACTGTCTCTCTCCAAGGAGGAGCATCTCCCTAACTGCATTCTAAGGGACTCTATAGGGACTACAGACACGTGTGGCCAGATCCATTGCAACTCAAGTTTCTTTGCAGTAGGACCTCCCCGGGAAGGTGCATGGTGCTCTTTAAGAAGAAGGGAATGTAAGCAGCATGTTAATCATTGACTGTGTGCCGCTTTGCAGAGCATCTAGAGTACAGGATAGAAGGAGGGTCACTCGGGCTCCTGAACTGGTCTGTGTTCCAGATTCTAATGCATTGAGCATTGCAGAAATCATGATTCTGATTTGAATATGTGTCATTGCTTATGCATCTTTTTAATACTCTGTGAGCCATACACACACACTTTTTCCTTCCCATAGGACCTACATAGTTTTCACTATGGCTTTAGTGAAAACTTTGACTTTATTATAGTGGGCCAGGGCTCAGCTGACTACTGCCTGTGTGCGGAATCTGATCACCACATTGTTTTTAATCCTTACCAAGGGATGTTTTTCCCATTGATCTTTAGAGAGAGAGTAGACAGGAGGAAGGAGGGAGCGAGAGGCAGAGACATCAATGTGAGAGAGACACAGCAACTGGTTGCCTTTTGGATGTGCCCCAACTGGGACTAGGGATCGAACCTGCAACCGAGGTATGTGCCCTTGACCAGGCATTGAACCCTTGACCCTTTCAGCCCATGGGCCAATGCTCTAACAGCTGCGATTTTCTGGCCAGGGCTGATCTACCACATTTTTAAATAAAGTTTTATTGGAACACAGGCACCCTCTTGATTTTATGCCCGACAACTGTGGAGTTGAATAGTTATGACATAGAGATTATGCTCTGCAAAGTCTGAAATAATTACTTGCCAACTTAATACACTAAACTGTTAGGAGTTTGTATTTTTATCAGAAATTTGAATAGTTGGCCCTCACATAATTGGGGATCTTATTCTGTCTCAGAAACTCACTAAATATAAGATATTAAAAACATTTTAAACCTGAAACCTCCATCCTAGGGCCCAGACCTCCAACCCAGAATCCAGTCCTTCATCCAGGATTCAGACCTCCTTTCCGGGGCCCAGATATCCATCCCAGGGCCCAGACCTCCATCCAGGGCTCACACTACATCTGGGTCCCAGACCTCCATCCAGGGCCCAGACTTTTATCCTGGACCCAGACCTCCTTCCTGGACCCAGACCTCCATCTGGGGTCCAGAACTCCATCCCAGGGACCAGACCTCCAACCCAGAATCTAGTCCTCTATCCAGGGCCCAGATCTCCATCTGGGCCCAGACATCCATATTGTGGCCCAGACCTCCTTCCCATACCCATACCACCTTCCCTTACCCAGACCTACCTCCATACTGTGTGGCCCAGAACTCCTTCTCAGGACTCAGACCTCCATCCGGGGCTCAGCCCTTTATGCAAGGGGCCAGACCTCCATCCTGGGGCCCAGACCTCCAATTCAGAATCCAGCCCTCTACCCAGGGTCCAAAACTCCATCTGGGGCCCAGACCTCCATACTAGGGCCCAGACCATAAATATACATATATACTTATATGTATACACACACATGTATATACATATATATGTATACATGTATGTATACAGTATATATATATATATATATATATATATATATATATTTATATATATATATTTAAACCTGCAACAGTCAAAGCAGTTCTTAGAATTCTGCTGTAGGTGCTGGGTCTTGACCTTTCCCACTCTCACCTTAGAGCCTTGGGACCTTCGTCCTTCTGGGGCCCATGACAGTGTGCATGCATGTTGAGTGTTGCCAGAAAAACCTGCCCTTAGTATGTAGCTTTGGGAAATCCCCGTAACTACCCACAGGCTGTGACAGGACATCCTGCTCCCCTGCGTGGAGGGAGGAATTACTTTGTTTCTTGCGTGACTTTATTATAAAACCCTATTTTTCTAGAACTCAGTGATGACACAGCACAAGTGTCCTAGACTAGAGGCTGGTGACTGCCTTAGCCAAACTCTGGTCTCTGCATGTCAGTGTGTGGGCGAATTCTCCGGGTCCCGCAGCCTTCCTCTCTCTGAGAGCATGAGGGGGCCTGACCTAGAATTCCACTTGGAATAGACTTGCTGGAGGATGTTCAGCAAACTCCCCTGCCGTCTCTCATAGGGGAGGAGCTATATAATGAAGGGTACCAGAGACACTCTGTGGGTCTTTATTCATGCTTATATGCTATTGCAGTACCGTGCCCTTCACATAGATCTCATTTCATACATTATTACATTAACTTCGTGAATTACACGGAGGATTCTTATTACAGTGAAACAGCTGTGCTACGGGTTGTTTTCCCCGGAGATGGGTGGAGTCTGAAATACAAGGTGTTTGTCAGGGATCAGCACCTGTGACTGGAGGGGGACAGAAGCCGGATGGGCAGGGCGAGACGTCCAATTGAAATGCAGTCCCAGCCAAACCTTGGCCCGGCCCAGTGTGTCTCTCTGGAGTGAATATCGATGATCAGCGGGGTCCTGCATCGTGCCCAAACGATAGGGCCGTTATTTGTCTGCTTGCATAATTTTCAGAGTTCCCCTGGAGAGAATGCTCTCTGTAAATGAGGCGGATTCCAGGGAGCAGATAGCTAGAGGCTGTCTACTGACTGCTCCCCGCACGGCTCTGACATCCTCCTTGAGGGGAGAGCTGTCTGCACAGCCGATCTCCTGTCGATCATGGCTAAGCACACTGAACCTCTTGCCAGGGAAGTAATCTGACTGAATTCACACTGCAAGCCATCCAGCTCCCAAGTCCACATGTTACCACCACACTCGGGTGTCTTCCCGTAGGCAAACACATATCTATCCTACAATTGGAGAGGCAGACACTGAAGTGGCTAATTGATTTAGCTGAAGTGATATTTGTGCGGCATGGCAGACCTGGCTAGTAATGATCAAAGACTATCAAACTGGCCCTAGCTGGTTTGGTTCAGAGGATAGAGCATCAGCCTGTGGGAAGAAGGGTCCTAATTGGATTCTGGTCAAGGGCACATACCTGGGTTGCGGGCTCGATCCCCAGTAGGGGGCGTGCAGGATGCAGCAGGTCAATGATTCTCTCTCATCATTGATGTATCTATCTCTCCCTCTCCCTTTCTCTCTGAAATCAATAAAAATTTAAAAAAGACTATCAAACTACATAGATTAATAAAACATTTAAAAATAAGTAATTTAGGGAGGCGAACATAGCCTGAGAATCTTGAGAGAGAAAACTATTTTGGAAAAGTACTGATCTGGTGTTGAAAAGTTTCTGCTTTTTTTTTGTGTTGTTTTTGCATTGATTTGGTGAAGTCTCTGCCCCTTCCCTAAAGGAAAACTTAATAGTGTTTGTATTCTCAGAGAAACAAAGAGGCTTGCGTAGGCTGAGCTGTGTTATCTAACATTATTATACTCACAAAGCAACATAAATCCCCTCTTTTGCATCCCAACAAAGGGAGATTGACATCCTTATCAGATGTTCAAATATTTATGGGAGTCATTCCGGCCAACCCTTTATTTTCCCTTCTATTTCTACATTCTGGTTTGACACACTGTATTATACAACCTTGCTTGTGATAAAGGACGATCAGATTTGACTTCGTGTTATAAAGGAAACGTAATATTGCATATTTTAAGAGAGCATGTTAAAAATATGGAGAAATGCCATTTCCATCCATCTATCAAATGTTTACTAGCATCGTCCTCTCAGTTTAAAGTCCATTTGCTGGGGGAGGTGGGGGTGGAACAGGGCCGGTTGAAATGCCTTTCAGATGGGCCTCAGGACACAAATCAAGCCTGGGATGTCTGCTAGGGTATGTAGCTTCACAGTAAATGAGAATAAGATTTATAAACGTCCTTGAGAAGGACCAAAGTTATGGAAGACATATTTAATGGTGCGAAGGACAGCAAAAGACCCAAATATCCTTCCCAAGATAAGGGTCTGAAACTGGACAGAACAGGTTTGGGGAGGGAGCAGGGCCCAGAATGTAGTGAAGGTGGAGGTTCTGTTTATTGGCAAAAGAGGAAGCATGCCTGGCTCACCTTTATTAAATACCAAGTGCATAATATCGGGCTTTGCATTTTTTTTAAAATGTACGTGACTAGGTTAGACCCCATGTGAGCAGGCATTGTATTCAGCTATGAGCATTTTTGGAATAAAATGCTTTTGTCTCCCTGGAAAAAATTACATTTGCTTGCACACTGGAATGGTGTGCTTATGTTCATCCTATTGCATATTAGACAGGTAAACAAACTATTTTTGTATTTCAATATAAGTGCATTTCCAGCCCTAAAGAGTTAATAGGCCAGATCTTGTTCACCTGTTAATTCCTAGTACTTACTACGTCTTTAGTGTGTACTTAATGAACCTAAGTGTCCAATTAAAATGTCAAATTTATATATAACTTTATGACATCATCAAAAAAGCTGCTTTAATATAGGTATGCAATCCTTTTTATTCCTTGGGTGTGCATGTTTTTCATAAACACATTTTTTTCCTCTATAGTAAATTATTTAGACCAAAATTAGAAAACATATACGCAAATAGCACTACCTTCATAGCTCGCCAGCATTTAGTAAGAGTTCATTCTGTGTTAGATTTCATGGTCAGGATTTTACACTTATTTCACGGACTTTGTGACTGAAAAATGCATATTTTCCTCATTTTGCAACCACAGACATTGAGAGTCAGGACAGTTTATCTGGGCTACTCAAGTAATTGATAGGGAGGGTTAAGTGAGAAATTGCTATACAAGGCTTAGCAGAGAGGCTGAAAATTAGGAAGGTTACAGTAAATACATTAAATATATTAAATCTCAGTTCCGGATGTGGTCTTATGGTCTAGACTGCTATATAATGAGGGTGTGTAAACGGAAGTCATCATCTACATGATTGACAGTTCCACAAAGATGTTTAGGGATTTAAAGGATTCTCTTCATCCTAGATTTCTGCTGACATCCTTAGGTCACCATGGGTTTATGGGAATTCATAGGAATTAGTTGGAATTCCTGTGATCCTAGGTGAACAGTGAGGATCAAGGTCATCATGGGATCTTCAGTATAAAAGACTTTATCCTAAGAACTCCTAATCTCCTGTGTAGGAAAGCATACACAGAGCTAAAGGTCACTTAGCCACTGAAAGTTCCAGATGCCATGTATTCCTGGAAAAAAATACTTTTTTGCTACTGTTTTATGTGACCAGTTTGATATTATATTTTATTAAATTATTAACATAAATGGCTTTAAGGAGAGAAAAGAGAGGAAATATGTTCATTTGAAAGCAATATAGGTTAATAGAAGATCTTGTGAGCCTTTTATCAGGGTGTTACTCCATGATTCCTCCATCTCCTTTCCCTCCGACCTCCACATAATCCGGTGTCCTGTTTTGTTTCGTTTTATACTTTTTAAGGTACAGTAGCCCCATTCTTTTGTCTCCTACCCTTTAACACACACAGCTGCCAAAGTCATCTCTAACTCAGTTTAGATCTGTGCCGTCCAATACTGTAGCCACTAACCACATTGGGCTCTTTGAATGGAAAGCAAATTAATTTAAATCAGCTAAAATAAAAATTTCAGTTTCTCCATTATACCAGCTTTTAAGGGCAAAATAGCCACATGTAGCTAACAGTTATCATACTGATCAGCACAGAGCATCTTTCTCTAGGGCGGGAAGTTCTGTAGCATTCAGCTGTGGTTCGGATCATATCACTTTCCTGCCCTATTTTCCTCAAGTGGCTCTCCACTTCCTGTAAGTGGAAAAGCTACATTCCTCAGCACAGTGCTAGAAGTCCTTCATGCTGTCTTTCTTAGTGCCCTTCCCCAGTTGAATCTTGAACTTCAACCACCTCTGCTTTGTTAAGGTCTTCAAGGGCCTTGAACACCTTTCTAACTCAGACTCTTTTTTTTTATATTTGCTGTTTCTTTTTACTGGAATATTTTATACATCTCAGACTTGTTTTTTTTTTTTTAATCACTAATACGTCACTGGAAGCTGTGGGAAGCCTTATTCACTTTCATGGTCTTTCTCCTCAAATAGACTCAGTGATAGGACAGGAAGACCATGTCTGTCTTGGCACCGAACACAGTGCCGTGTACATAGGAGATACTTAAAGAGTGAATGAAGGAAGGAGAGAAGAGCTGAGGTGTAAAGAGAGGATGGAAAGAGAAATGGTAGGATGCTCATCTGTCAGATCTTAGCTATCACCACACCTAATTTGACTAGTATACTTTTCTAATCATACCCAAAGTCTCAATATTTTCTCTGTGAATTTCTTTCTCTACATATTCCACCTGGAGAAATCCTACTCTTTCTTCCTGTCCCAAAAACAGATGCTACATCTTCTTGGTGCCACTTCCGACCACCCCTCACCCTTTCCCAGTTTGTAGACCCTGACCCATTGCAAAGTGTGACCGCATTACTGGGCTTGCCACTTGCCGTTACTGTATGCAATGAGAAAGTCACACCCATCTGTCCAAGAGAGCAGGTTTTATTCCAACACTGAGCATCATCATTAACCAAGAGGAGCAGTCATTAAAATTATGGAGGGGCCTGGAGAGTATTACAGTAAGCGAAATAAGCCAGTCAGAGGAAGACAAGTACTACATGATCTCACTCATATGTGGAATCTAATGAACAAAATAAACTGATGAAAAAAAAGAGAACCAGAGACATTGAAGCAAGCAACAGATTGCTGTATTTCAGATGGAAGGGGCAGGGGCAGGCAGAGATTAACCAATGAATTTGTATGTATGTGTGCATGGCCCATGGACAGACAATACTGCTGGGAAGGCCTGGGGAGGGGGTGAGAGCAGGTGAGGGGTCAATGGAAGGGGGTGAGAAGGAGACATCTATAATACTTTCAACAATAAAGAGAAAATTTTAAAAATGAAATAAAGTAAAATAAAGTTATTGATTTTAAGTAAAATTAATCTTTAAATTTAATCCTTTCACAGTATCTAAAACTGCATTTCATTTTTTTCATCATATTATATTTAGAATTATTGGTTACAAATGATTATTTTTGAGGACTTGGGAAAAATAGAATTTCTCCAAATGTATTATGTAAATATTGAAGAATTTATCATGAGTCCAATTTTATTTGGGAATCACTCTAAACAAATGTTTTTGGGTTCCATGGCTGCAGAATGTTACCTATGAAACTGGCTTTGTGATATTTTTTCTGAGGTCTGTGTAGAGCAAACTATAAAACATACTGCACACTAAAACAATGGGACCTCATAGGAACAGACAGGTTTGTAATCTGAGGTTTCTATGAAGTAAAAGGTACCTGAGCGTGATTCTATTGGGTGAATTCGCTTACCTTTGGGTGAAAACAACAAGTTGAAGTGCCATATTATGTCTCTTTTCTCATGGACACCAAACACCACCAAAACCATTCAAATACTATTTTGTTGTTGTTAAAAAAATACCTAGATTATTTAGCAGAGTTTCTTTTAGAAAAAAAAAAATGATACTCTGTGTAAAGCTACTTTAAAAATTGTGGGGACATATTCAATGTTTTATTTAAAATGGGATTCACCTTAACCTTCTAAGGAAGGCAATCTAATTTTTCTTAGAATTTTTTTAGATGGGAAAGTGAAGCATATGAAATGTTTCAATAGAAGTTAAGAAGTATCATTCTGTAGAAAAATTATCAGATGTTTCACAAATATTACCATAGCAAGGATATAATTCAGAATAACTTTTTTAAAACCTTGTCTTGTTTTTTTATCTGATTATTAAGATAATCAGTGGAGCTGCTTGTGTCTGCTCCAGACCTTAACTTATATAGTTTGCCAGTGAAGACATTGGCAGTGAAAACAGAAGACTCCTTGACATTGGAAACTTGGTCCTGAGAACTCCTAAAATGTTCTTTACATCGTCACAAATGGGTGTTCTTTATCTCAACCAAGAAAGAGTAATTGAGCAGGGGTCAGAGGTCCTCTGTACATATGTAGTGTTGGGGGTGAGACTAGGAAGAGGAGAGGTAGAAGATGATTTGAATGAATGAATGAATGAATGAATGAATGAATGAACAAACGAATATATGTACTTATCACATTTGGATGTTGACAACAAAATATAAGTCATAAACACAGAGGGTGAGATTTTGAGCCATATGTTGATATGAAATATAAGTAGTTGGGCTGTGTTACTTGAGGACACCTATTAATCAGGTAAAAAGTTGCCATTACTATCAACAGTAGCAGCAGCAATGCAGAATAGGATGCTATTGCTCAATACAACAAAATCCAATTGTCCATTTTTTATGTATTCTCAACCACTGCACCAGTGGCATATTCTTAAATGTACTTCTGGTCTCTGCAAGTTACCCTCAGTGAGTAAGTTGGTGACAACAGCTTGAGTTCATGGTCAGAGTACTGCATGTTCCATTGGAGCCTCCACATAAGGGGCTAAGTATCTAGGTGGGGATTTCCTTGCATCTGTGGCCCTAACTTCACAGAGTAAAATGATGAAGTCTTCAGCATTTACTTCTAAGACATACTACTTACGGTTAGAGGAGTAGTCGTATTAAAGCAAACCTGGATATTTGTTGCAATGAAATGAGAAAGTTGAAATAGGGCTTCTGTGAACATTAGTTATCAAGGACTATGCAGTTTCTAAAGTATATCCTTTGTGCTAGACCAAGAATGTCTATTTCCAAAACTTCCATCATTAGCATTGATGTTAGCATGACCCAAGGAGCCCATGTTTTTCACATGCCACTTCCCACTGTGTTAATAAGAAGTTTCTGCTTGCTGTGGCAGGAAGTTCACTCTCAAAAGTGAATTCAGCTTTTCGCCAAACGAGATCTTTTCTCTAATGCATCTTAAGTAATTCTGCAAAGGAATGGCAAATCCAAGATATGCATATTTTTAAGAAATTAGAATGCAAACATCAGTACAGGAGCTATAAATGCAATGACTTGTAAGATATAAATTAGAAGGCATTCAGCTTTTCAGTAGATACATTAGGAATCAAAATAATGATTAGTTTTTCCTTTTTACTCCTTTTCTATCCCATGTAATCCTTTTCCACATATTTCTTTTGCACTGTGTTTCACACATAATAACAATCCGTGCTCAACAAATGCGTGTACATTCTACTGATCCGTTACTGAGTAACTAACTATAGTACAAAATGCTATCTAATGTGATATTATGATATCTAAACCAAACATTCTGTCCTTGTCTTAAAAGTGTAAAACTCTGGCAAATGCTTAACACTAGAATAATAGAAAGGACATCCTTAAGGAAGGGAAGATGAGCCAAGAGCTAAGAAGGTTCCTGGGAGTAGGGAGAAGGGAACTAGGAAACCCAATATTGCCTATCATCTCCTCAGCTTGGAATCTATGCTCTGTGGAGATACTCAGAGTAGCAGATATGTTGAAAGGGGTAAAGACTGGTATAGACAAACACTACAAAGAGTTTGGGGATCTTTTTCTAGTGTCACTTGCCAAATTATGTCTTTCCCTTAAGAGATTAAGGGTGGGGAGGGGAATTCATAGACACAGACAACAGCATGGTGATTACCAGAGGGGAAGGGAAGAGGATGGGAGCTGGTAGAAGAGGGCAGAGGAGGGATTAATGGTGATGAAAGGAGACTTGACTTGGGGTGGAGGGCACACAATACACTGTACAGATGATGTAGTATAGAATTCATATGAAACCTATATAATTTTTTTAACCAATGTCACCCGACAGAAGAAGGAAAAGGCACTGTGCTTGGTACACATTTGGTGCTTAATGCATGCTTGTTGACTACATTAAGTCAGGATTTAGGGCTGCTTCGCAATTCTTGGGAGCCTTCGTCTTAAAATCTATTAGGCAATAAAACGTGTGCAATGTCTACTTAGGCAGCAAGGGGCTCCTTGAAATAGTTGAGGTAGGTTTTAAATTGAATTTTAAACGAAGTCATTTTCCCCCCCCATCAAGTTCCTCCCATTGTGTAATCTTACAATATTATGACATTCTTACCTCTGATCTCACCAAAGGGCTGTATTTATAGCCGATTTTATAAATTCTTGTGACTCACCCCATAAAGTCTGTCATGAGCTAGAACTTTTAAAAACGACAATGCCTCTGTTAGAGTTATGGGAGTTAAATAATACCCCAATGTTTCCCCAGTTTTATGCTATTTATAAAATGTTAAGGAAGGTGCCCTCTCCACCACCACCACCCAGGTAGAGAAGTTCATGAAGGTTCCATGTAATGGGACATGATGATTATGGTGATGGTGATGATGAACATGTCTTCATTGCCTGCTAAGTACCAGGGACTGATTTGTGCTTTATTTTTAGTCTTCACAAGCCCCCCTCACCCGCCCCAGATGTGGGTATTTCATATTACCAGCAAAGAAACTGAAGCTTAGCCTGGCTGGTATAGCTCAGTAGTTGAGCATCAGCCTATGAACCTGGAGGTCATGGTTCATTTCCCAGTCAGGACACATGCCCAGGTTGCAGGCTCGATCCCCAGTAGGGGGTGCGCAGGAAGAAGCCAATCAGTGATTCTCTCTCATCATTGATGTTTCTATCTCTCTCTCCCTCTCCCTTCCTCTCTGAAAATAATAAAAATCTATTAAAGAAAAAGGAAATTCAGGCTCAGTGAATTTATTAGTTATCCCAGAAATAGCAATATATAAATAATGGAGATAGAGTTTATTCAAAATTTGAGGTCTGCATGATATAAATTTAAATGAGGAATTCAACAAACAACTTTAAAAAAAAACTAAAAAAAAAACACCTTCCGCAACCCTGTCACTGTCCCAGTGCTTCCTCGGGGCCAGAAGTTCTAGACAATTACTGCACATCCATCAAATCGCCAAGGAGCCTGTTTCGGATTTGGGTTCCATGAGGACCAGTGAGTAGGCTGATTCTCCTTTGCTATGGCCTCAGGGAAATTGGTTGACGCATGAATGTGTGAAATATCAGCAGTGAGATAAGAAAATTACTACAGCCCAGCAATACCTGCAAAGTTTATTTATGAGGCAGAAGTGATAATTAATCCTCCAGACATTTCTTAGCTCTTTTAAGAGTCAGAGTCCACATGATATGTGTCAAGTTATTTTACATGTGTCAAGTTATTTTACAGTTGAACTTGGGACCTCATTGGTCTCATCAATAACCCCCCAGAAAAATGGTTTTTGGTCTCCTTTTCGTAATACAACAATCGAAGTGCTTTGCAGCGAGCACTTTCTCAGGCTCAGGATTTGGTCCAGAGCACTGTTAATTCATATATATATGCCTCTGGGTTCTTAAATTCTTTCTGAATTTCTCTAAGCATCCTGGGGTAAGGTGTGGGTAGGTGTATAATGCCTGGTATATAGATGCAAGTCAGGTTCTTAGTGTGCTTTTGTAGCTCTTCACTAAATCAGGAGTTATAATTTCATTTTACAATATTTTCTCAAGGAATTTAGCAATAAATTATCGCCAATAAAGTTAAGTGCTTTTTAATATTACTCCAAACTCTTAAATGATGCTTGTCTTTGGTGTGAAGGATTTAACCTTTTGCACTCGGATGTCGAGTGTCACTCGACATGGTTAGCATTAGAATAAAGGAATCGAGAAAAAAGCAAGCGAGTGCAAAGGGTTAACATAGATGCCTTTTTTCCTGGTGTTTGCATCTGATATAAAGGATAGGGATACCATTTTTAACAAAAAAGAATTTGTTAAAAGGAGAAAGGAATAATCTATCTATCTATCATCTATCTATCTATCTATCTATCTATCTATCTATGTATCTACCGACTCATCTATCCATCTATCTTGTCACCCATCTGTTATCACAATTAGATATAGAAACAAGTATGTAGATGTACATAAATAAGAAGAGATGCATAATGAGCTGTTTGCAATGAAATCCACTAAAATATTAACAATACAAAACTGTATCTGTAAAATTGTGGGAAATTTATTTTTTCCCTTAGTTTCTTATAACGTAGTTTAAACTTGATTATATAATAAATGTTCATAAAAATATATAAAAAATAAAATATGCCCAACACCAATAACTGCAAACCAGGTTTCATATTTAGGGTCAATGGGTATCAATGAATGGAGAGATTTCATGGGCATTTCCTAGGAGGCCACCTTAACCATAAAGGCTTCCGTTTGTCCTTCCTCCTAAAATGGAATTGTACGTGACCTTTGTCTTAGTTTGGGCTTCTGTGGTGATGGAATAGCATAGACTGGTGGCCCAAACCACAGCAATGTACACTGAGTGGCCAGATTATTATGATCTCTGAACGCATAATAATCTGGCCACTCAGTGTATATCCTATATAATAAAAGGCTAATATGCAAATTGTCCCCTCTACCAGGATTTTGACCAGCAAGCAGGCAGGCCGGCCAACTGCCCATGTCCCCTCCCCCTGGCCAGGCTGGCCGGACCCCACCCATGTATGAATTCATGCACCAGGCTTCTAAGATACACACACACACATACACACACACACACACACACACACACACACACACTGAATGGCCAGATTATTATGCATTCAGAGATCATAATAATCTGTCCACTCAGTGTATTTCTCATAGTTCCGGAAGCTAGAAGCCCAAGACCAGGGCACCAAACCAGATTTCTGCTTTGCAGGTGGTTGTCTTCCTGCCATCTCGCTGGCAGGAAGAGATGGACCCTGTGTCAACTCTTTATTTAAAAAAATAAGGGCATTAATTCTATCATGAGGACCCCACACCCATGACCTAATGTGATTATAATTATCGCCCAAAGGACTTACTTAGAAATTCTACCACATTGGGAGTTAGGATTTTAACATGAGTTGCAGGGAGACACAAAAATTCAGTTCACAATGACCTTCTTTGGGCTTTTATGCTATCCTGTTTCAGTTCATTCCACTGCTGACGTATGGCCAATTTTTCTAGTTATACCTTGTGTTTCTGATATTTGACATTTCATAGTGAAAGCACAGATCTTGATTTATAACGTGGATATTGATAAATGCTATGAAAAACATAATTCCTATGTAATCTTAATACTTAGTACACCAGAGAAGCAGTTGGCTCTAGACACAAAACACCATAATACTGTCTTATCCAAAATTTTTCTCAATATAGGAACTGCTCACAAGTTCATTTAAGATCTTTAATTTCATAGAATCTAGTATTATAAATCTGTTAAAATAGCTCTTCCAACTTCTAAAATTTATTACTGGAGAATCAGTGACTGTCTGATTTCTATGGACAGAGACTGATAGAAAGCCTAAATATATACTTTACCTAAAATGAAAACAAAACAAACCAGCAGTAGCAAAAACAAACACACCCATTTCCTCTGAACTGCCATACATTACCCGCTGCCCGGCCCCACCCTGCTCTGGGCTTGAGTTCATCATCTTAGATTATATTTTGTGGCAACTGCTAATGACCATCAGCTGTCCAATAAATGTGATGGATTGTCCAATTAACTCTTCATCAACATCCATTTCTGAAGATGCTACCCACTGAAACGGGTGGCGGCGGTGTCTGACCTCCTTGTTGCACAGGTAGCTAATTACTCCTTGGACAGTAATTATCAAGTTCCTTGTGCCTCGTCCAGTCATTTTGTTTTGCAAATGATGACGCTGCCGAGTTTCCCAATTCATTTGACTTCACGATGATGGCTCTCTGAGGAGGACTAAAGGTCTGCTGTGGGCTGTCTGGATCACGTGAGCCTGGAAGTGGATTACAGGTCTATCTGTTTTGTAGGTTTTCCATCGACCGGCACACTGACCTGGAGAGGCAATTCAACATTAATGCAGATGATGGGAAGATAACGCTGGCTACGCCGCTTGACAGAGAGTTAAGTGTATGGCACAACATAACGATCATTGCTACTGAAATTAGTAAGTGCCTGGGTTTCATTATTTTCCTTGTGTGACTGGGTGCACTTTATGCCTAGTGATCGCATGATCAAGGGTCCCTGTTTCCATTAGAGAGTGTGGCATTGGAAATTCTTTCATTATTCCCAAGGAGCCTCTGATGAATCGCCTCAGCAAGAAATAACTTACATTGTGTTAACTTACCAAAGGTTGCAACATTCTTATATCCAAATATTATTATAACCTATACCCATGATTCAGCCATTAAAAAACAATGTTGTGCATGTTAAAATATGAGGGAAGATTTAGTATGAAAGGGTGGGTAATAAATAGAACTCAGGGACTATACACTATAATTAAAACAGACACTAACCTATCTTATATACAATATAGAAACTATCGCTCACATACTTGAGCCTCACACATGCATATACACATATATAGGCAGAGAATATAGACAGAGACCTCATCCTATCATACATGTTAATTTGGAGAGATGAAATTACAAATGGTTTTTTGTTTTGTTTTTTAGAGTTTAATGTATTTTACACATTAATTATAGACTGTCTAAAACTATACGTTCAATACAATTTTTTTCATAAATTACATGCAAAAATGTAAACATTCCAGGGTTGTTAAAATAACCTATGTTGGTCTTTCTGTCCGTGTTTTTGTGCCTAACGCTTCTTTGATTGCACTTAATGTCACTACTATTGAGTCTCTAAAGAACAGCTATCTGGTGACATTAGTGCTACACTGTCTTTGAGAACTTGCACTCTGTCTTACATTTTATTATTATGCAAAAACATGCAAAAGGGACATGATGTTCATTTCATTTCTAAAGAAAGCATATCCTGCATATTATCCAAATCTCTTCTTCCCATAAAGGACCTGGTCACAGAGATTCAAGGAAGCATTTAAAACCTTGAGGGAGCTGGGAATCTGAATAAGGAAATGAAAACTGACAGAAAGCAAAGTTCATGGACAAACATGCAACATAGTGTGTCGATGATACTTATAGGGGTGGGACCTAACTTCTGCTCCGAGCTCTCTCTACAATCTGCTCTTTGTTTTCACAGTCAATGTGAATGCAGGGGAAATATCTCTGAGGTACACGATCAGTTTGCTTGTACAGATGAAAGTAATCTAGACCGTTAGGAAGGGCATGGCGTTTTCTTGTTCTGAGATGTGGAGAAATGTCCTCCATGGAACATTAAACACACACACACACACACACACACACACACACACACAACCCTAGCCAGTTTGGCTCAGTGGATAGGGCATCAGCCCATGGACTGAAGGGTCCTGGGTTCGATTCTGGTCAAGGGCATGTTCCTCATTTGCAGGCTCATCCCCCAGCCCTGGTCTGGGCATGTGCAGGAGGCAACCAATCGATGTGTCTCTCTCACATCAATGTTTCCCTCTCTGTCTCTCCACATCCCTTCCACTCTCTCTAAAAATCAATGGAAAAATATCCTCAGGTGAAGATTAACAAAATAATCTAAAAAAATAAAATAAAAAATAAAAAACAGCACTGGGTGAAAAAGTGAAGATTCAACAGAGAAGGAAGGATGTCTGTTTCTTATAGCAACCTCAAGTGCAGGCGCTGAACCTGCTGTCAAGTTGATATGTTGCTTTGACAATACCAAATTGAGGGGCCTGGAGCGGGATGAGCTTTGGACCCTTGGGTGTTTTTCCTGGCTTTTGTGTGCCCTCGTCTTCCCTGGTGTGTTACTCGGCCCTCGTGTCCCCTTGTAACATGAAGGGATGAAGCAAACACAGCGTACCACTGGTGGCTTTGACTTACTAGCCGTGTTCACCCCATCTAGAGAGGCTCAGGCGTACAAGTTTTGTCATTTACAATGTTGATGCTGCATTATCACCTTAAGCCTCTGAGAAAACCCCTGTGTGTTTAGATTGGTTTAAAGCTTCCTAGAAATGCTCAGAGGGATCGCCGTTTTCTCTAATGGAGGTAGGCAGTAATTACTTTTTAAAGCACTGTCTTGTATATTGAACACACCCTACTTGAGTTAGCCATAATCCAGGATACTTTTTTTATGAGCTGGATGCCTTCACTTAAATATTTATCAAGGAGACCCTGATTCCGAGGCTCCGCGGACTCCACTTTAAGGAGGAAAAAGACGTGAATGCGCAGAGCTGCGGCTAAGAAACATTTCAGGGGCAATCCAGAAACAAAAGACTCATTTGCAAGGAACTACGGAGGAGTAAGCAGACAGACAGGAAAGCAGATGCTCCAGGGTAATGAGTTGCGGACTCCAGGCTGACCCGGGTACCAACCCAGTCACAAGACATGCATGTGCTCATTCCCTCACTCATTATTAATTGAGCCGTTACTCCTTGCCAAGCATCCTTCTAGTGCCTGGGGGACAGCAGTGAGCACAGCAGGCAAGACCCAGGAGCTGTTGGAGTTTTCTTACTGCCGGCACCTGGAAGCACCTGCTGATGGAAGGATGAATTGGAATCTGCTGAGAGACCCATAAAGGAAGGCATGGAGCCCGGCCGGTGAGGCTCAGTGGTTGAGTATTAACCTATGAACCAGAAGGTCATGGTTCGATTCCCAGGCAGGGCACGTGCCTGGGTTGTGGGCTCCATCCCCAGTGTGGGGTGTGCAGGAGACAGCCTATCAATGATTTTGCCTCATTATTGATGTTTCTATCTCTCCCTTTCTCTCCCTTCCTCTCTGAAATCAATAAAAATATATTTAAAAAAAAGAATTAAAAAAAATAAAGACATGGAGGTGAGGAAGATGAGGATGAATGTCGGGAATTACAAGCACTTCCATACTGAGGGTGAGAAAAAAGTGTCACAACATACCTCTTTCAATGAACATACGATTACATTTAAAATTGTAGCATAATCAATATGGAAAAAATCAATATTTTATGTCTATCACTAAAATACTATTTTTTTCATTTAATCAAAAGTATAGATACTTTTGCATTCAACATTATTTTGTACTAGTTTCAGGTGTACACATAGTGGTCAATCATATATTTTTACATTGTTCCCCGATGTTTCCAGTATCCATCTGGGAATATCTGAAGAAACCCAAAACACCAATTCAAAAGAACGTGTGTACCCCTATGTTTATTACAGTGCTATTTATAATATCCAAGATATGGATGCATCCCAAGTGCCCACCAATAGACGAGTGGATAAAAAAGCTGTGGTATATGTATACAATGGAATATTACTTGGCTATAAAAAAGACTGAAACTTACTATTTATGACAGCATGCATGGATCTAGAGGATATTATGCTAAGCATATTTTTAAAGTTATAGAGTTATTATTATTAATCATGCAGTGTAATCAAGTAACCAAAAATATTAAAATGTACGCCAAGTAAAATTTTCTTTATGGCTTGAGATAAATCACTCAAACATGTCCCAGATTCAGATTTACAGTTGGTTCCGTAGAGAAAAAGTGCAGAATAGCTCTGTCCACATGAAGACCATGAGTCTGTCCGTGAACCTTTCATAACTGAAAACTTATAACCCAAACTTACATTACGCCTGTTCAAACACAGGGCATTATCTCACCATTTAAATTACTTAGTTTACTTGTTTTTACTCAGAGATTAGAAACTAAACAAACTACGTAGGCATATTTTTGGCCAAGAAACAAGCTTAATTCAGGAGGTTGACATCCCAGGAAATGTGAAACTATAAACTTAGATAGCACTCTGCTTTTTTTACAAAAAATGTTTGCATGTAACTTTCTTAGAAAAGGGAAGAATAAGCATACAAAAGGAACTTTAAATTTTAGCTGTGAAATATTAGCTGAGGTGGGCATAAATTTAGAAGCTTTAAATGTACAATGAAGTCATCTTTGTCTAAATCATGAAAAGAAGTAGAATTAATACAACCACGGGGAACTTGAGAAAAATTGTAATTACCAAGAAAACAGCTTATAACTAGTTTTGACTTGGTTTTATTACTTAGCTCATCACGTAATGTTTACCTTGCAAAGCCACAGACCAGGTCTTGGGGAAAAAAAAAATATTAAAGAAAGATTTATTGTATTTGGATGAGATGAATATTTAAAACCACCCAGGACAACAGAGTCCCTTAGGGAGAGGGTCTAATAAAGTTAAAGAAATATTTGTTCCAGGCAGAACAATTTAAAATTACTCTCAGAATGCCATCTCATCAGGCGAAGATTTAAACAAATGAAATTAGGCTAAAAAATGGATATTAGGGAAGTCCATCTGTTATCTCTTAATGAGGATGAAGATATTGTCTTTTATCCTCTTGTGTCAGAGTCACTTAACCAAGGCAAGATGCTCCGCTGTGTGCATTGCCCAAGTGTCTCATTGGCAATAGATCTAGCTTGCCGTCACAGCCAACCAGCACATCTCATTACAGGAGCTGGCGGTTCGAAGCCCACGTGCTAACAAGAGGTTGGGCCTAGCTAGCGTATCTCTGTAAGTGCCTCTGCTCTAGCAACCCCATCCCCTGCAACTGTGGTGTAGGGCTGCTGTTTACCACGGTGGTGAAGGTTTAAGGTACATTTAGCTGACTAATTAAACACCAAAAAAGCAGAAGGGAAGCCCTATGATGCATTTAATTCTCACACCACTCTGTGAAAGTAGGTACTATTTTATATATATATATATATATATATATATATATATATATATATATATAATACATACATATATATTATACATATATATAGATATAGATATATAGATATATATTTGTATTGATTTCAGAGAGAGAAGGGAGAGGGAGAGAGAGATAGAAACATCAATGATGCAAGAGAATCATTGATCTGCTGCCTCCTGCACGTCCCCTACTGGGGAATCCAACCCACAACCCAGGCATGTGCCCTTGACCGGAATCGAACCCGGGACCCTCCAGTCCACAAGCCGATCCTCTATCCACTGAGTCAAACCAGATAGGGTGGTGCTGTTATTATATGCATTTTTCAGATGAGGGAACTCAGACACAGGTTAGGTAATTTACCCACATTTTCATAGAGAGCAAGAGTTGGGTTGGGGGTGCAGGATCGGTACCCATACTGATGAACTGCAGATTCCGTGCTCTTAGCTGCCTTCCACGGAAGAAACCTCTCTTCTATCTTCTTCCCTTGCCCTCTCCGGCTTCAAGTGAGTATCTGACATTCACACCCCTCCCAGAAGCAAGTGAAGGAAGCACTTCTGTGCTAAGCAGAAGGCGGGGCAGGGTCAAGCCTGCCCCGGAGGAAAGAACAGACGTGCATCAAATCTGGCTCTTCTGTTCTGATGTTTGTGACCCAGGGTAGGGATATTGCCTAGTGGACAGAGCAGAGCTTTGGGACGGGTCAGGCTGGAATTCTGTTGCCATTTTAGAGGTGAGGACACTGAGCAACAGGGAAGAGAAAGCACAGGGTAATGCATTGGAAGGGATAGCATTTTTCAGTGAAGATCACAGAGAAGTTACCTTACTGAGCTGATTCACATCATCTGGGGGACTATTAAAAACCAGCGAAAATGAGTTTCAGCTGTTTTCTGGGACCTGCAGAAGAACAAGCTCAAGGCAGGGATTCCAGAATCCATATTTCACAGGTTCCTCCCACCTTCTCTCCACTCCTCATCCCCAGTCAGATGTACATTAGAACAGTGGTCGGCAAACCGCAGCTCGCGAGCCACATATGCCTCTTTGGTCCCTTGAGTGTGGCTCGGCGTTAGAACCACTTCTTCAAAATAGACTCGCCCAGGCCGAAAACCGACTTCTGCGCATGGGCCACGAAGTTTCAATCGCACTGTACGTGCGCGCCCGCACATGGTTTTGTGGAAGAGCCACACTCAAGGGGCCAAAGAGCTGCAGGTGGCTCGCAAGCCGCGGTTTGCCGACCACTGCATTCGAACAACACTGGGAAAGAAGGCAGAGGTAAGGTGTTCTTTGTTATCTTTAATTTTTGTGATGCTTCTTGACGAGGTGATATTTCGTGGAGCTGAGATTCAGGCTAAGACAGCACTCGGGATTCCTTTAGGTGGAGCAGGTGGTAAGACCTGCTAAGAGATAGCACCAGGAATCACAAACACAGTCTTAGGAGAGAGAAAGGATATGGGAGGAGGGAGTTGGGGAGTCAATTTGCCTAGAATAGAGTCTCTGCAGGGGCATTGTAGAGGCACTGAATGCCAATTCCGGGGTGTTCTTCCCAGAGAAATTGTGGGATGGAAGGTGGAGAAACCCACTGACACGGGGTACCTGGGAGCAGGCAAATGGCGTTTGCAGAAAGCACAGTACGCTTGGTTACCTGACAGTGTCTTAGAGCAGGAAGCATATAATTCCCCATTCAATTAATCTCTTTCAGTTACTGATAATGCATTGCTCTGGCCCACCACCTTAGGCTGCACACAACACTGCAAATGAAGCTATTCGCTAATGATGGTTAAATCTCCCAGGGAAAACACCAGTTTGATAGCACTTAAGGAATGTTTCTTCCTGGCACAGGGCCCGGTTGCCAGAATAAATGCTTTGTCCAACCCAGGACACTTCGGAAAAGCACCTCTTTATGGTTCACTCGTTATTTAGAGAAATCTTAGGTTCTAGAGTTGGTCTCAGTTAGCCGAGTCTTGGCCATATAACCTTGGGCAGTCCATTTCTCCTTCCTTGCTCTGCTTTATCATCTGTGTAATGGGAATTATAATTGTTCCTTACAATTGGGGTGTCGTGGGAATGAACAGTGATAGTGCTATATCCTTTAGCTCTAAATTCATTCATAACCTTTAGAAATTGATGAATAAATTGCGGATATTCTTGTAAATACAGCCTTGACCTTGGGCTTCGACTAACAGCTTAATTTAATATTAGTGATTTGGTCTATATTATATGTTATTCCTTATCCTCTCCACAGCAAAATTGGCACTCGTGGCCCGTGTGTAATGGCTAGGGGCAGTTACGTTTCTTCATTGCATAGCTGATATGTCTGTTCAATGACCTTCCTCTTGGCCTTGGTGCAGGCATGGTAGATTGACCAACGCCTAAGGAAAGGCCCTCAGATGAAGCGGGCACATTCTTGAAGAGCCTGATTAAACTGAGGACTTTAAATTTTATATCAAGATCCTGTTTCTCTTTGTTGCCTGTGGCATCATCAGGACTGGAGTTCCATTAAGATCAATTCCATTCCCCTGTGTAGGATTGAGTAGAAGCACATGAAGGGAACTACTAGCTAACTCTCACAGAAGAGAAAGGGTCATAAGAGCTTGAGGTAGACAGTGAGATTTAGGGCCAGGAGTGGTTAAGGGGCTCCCAAATATCAGAGAGGCTGTAGTAGTATGACCCATAGGACTTTCTTGGAAATATAGGCATGTGACAAGTTCCTATCAAGAGTCCCCTACCTCAGACAAGGAAAAGATCAATATTTTTAACAATAAGGGATATAATGAAGAGAAGTGGAGAGTAAAATATGGGGAAGTGAAAGGGAAAGCTCCAAGTTCCTGACAAAGGGATCAGAATCCAGTGCACAGCTTCCCATTGTGAGGAATTAGAGCCAGTGCCATTCCAAGTCCAAGGAGAGGACTCTGCAGGCCCCAGATGAACGTCGTTCTGGGGGTGACCCATATGGGGGTTCTTGTAATCACGGTAGTGCCCACTTCCTGCACAGCTGCTCTAGTCCTTTGTATCTTGACTTGGGGATTTCTCCCTTATTTTCTCTTCATTATGCAACCATTCTACTGATATCCCCCCACAACCTCTCCATCGTTTTTCTCTTTGCCCCCCTTTTGTTGTAATCTACTTAGAAAAAGCGTGCGGATTTAGATTGGAGATACAGATTGTAACCAGGAATTCCTTTAGGATGTCATTATGACTAATAGCCCCTGATTCTAACCAGGAAAAAAACAGAAGGTAAGAGGCTTCTATCCCCACATCTTGCCTTGTTCTCTGTTTTTAAACCACCATCCCCCAAACCTCAACAATAACTGTTATTCTAGATGACAGTAGACAAAGCATAGAAAGGAGGTAAGCAGCAAACAGTAATTCAAACTTTCCAGGTGTAAGTTGCAACAAACTGGCCACTCATAACAAATATCCATCTCCAGGTTTGAGGGTACCAAATAAAGGGGGATGGGGTGGGGAAGGCTTTAGATATTTGAAAAGATTATAAAAATCAGCCCAGCTCTGGAGTGGCTAAGTGGTTGAGCATCAACCAATGAAACAGGAGGACACGGTTCAATTCTTGGTCATGGCACATGCCCTGGAGTGGGCTTGATTCCCTGTGTGGGGTGTGCAGGAGACAGCCGATCAATAATTCTCTTTCATCATTGATGTTTCTCTCTCTCTCTCTCTCAGGAAAATATTCTATATGCCCAGTTGTCTTATACGCCAGAAAATATGGAATATATATCCTCCTCCTCCTCCTCCTCCCTGAAATCAATAAAAATATTTTTAAAAGATAATATTAGGTTGATTTATCCTCAGGCTTTTCTTTCTCTAGGGACAAAAAAATTATTATAAAGACATAGGGGGGAAATGCAAATGGTCAGTCTGGAAGTCAGAGAGTAAGTGAATGACTTAAGTCAGATCGCTTGGATTGAATCATTACTTTTTCACTTATCCATACTCATTCCATTGGTAAGTTGCTTAACTTCTCTCTGTGACTCATTTTCCCTATCTGTAAAATGCAGATACTCCTTTAGAGATATCTGATGAACAGTGAATCTACGTAAGTGCTAATATCATGCCTAATGTAGAGTAAATGTTTGATAATAAATCTAATGCAATATTAATTATTATAACAATAATTACAAAGTAAACATTATTTTTTTATTACTTTTATTTAAGTAAAGGATATATGCCCCAAAGGGACTTCCTTGTCATCAGCAGAATCACCCAACTTCATTCTGAGGATCTCCCAAATGATGGGTTTGTTTAGAAAGCATCATCTTGAGATTATTTTGGGAGTATGATTTTCTACGATGATATGTATCCAGTAGAATAGATTTCTTTCTTCTATTGGTCCACAATATCCTGGCCACATTCACAATTTTCAAGAGCTCCTTTCTTACCCAAAGTCAAGGTCACAGGCACTGCTATCACCACTCTCTCAGTAAGCAGCAGTGACTATTAGTTAAAAATATAAGCTATGAGTCAACATGTCACAGCCAGAATATTGGGTCCAACATATGCTGTATGTGTGACTTAAGCTATATCATCTCTAAATCTCAGTTGCTGTATTTGAAGTTGGTTGTGAGAGTTCAAAGAGATCATCCAGACAGTGTACATGACACAGAGCCTGGCATATAGTAAGGAGTCAATAGTCCTTTCTCTTCCGCCGCCTCACTCTCTGTCCTCCTCCAGGCCAAACCTGGTGCCTCCTCTCTCTCACATTCCCAGTTTTGTCCTACAGCTAAATTTTCTATTTGTCATTCATTTCCCACTATTTTTCCAGAAAGGGGACCATATTATGCTCTGATTTGTATCAGTTCCCTCATGTAGCATAACAAACCATGTCAACATGTAGTGGCTTAAAAAAATAATAAACATGTCTTTCTCTTGGTTCTGTGAGGCAGCTGGGCTCACCTTGCTAGGAGCAGCCAAAGACTGTTGAGATGCACTTTCTAAGACTCCAGTGATATCAAGTTGGCTATGTCAGATTGTCTAGAGCAAGTGACATTAGCAAGACCAGGTTCAAGGAGTGGAGAAATAAACGTCACCTCTTGATGGGAGGAGTTGGAAATATTATGGCCACCCTTTTCTTTTTTAAATTTGTTTCCGACGGGGATGCTGACTCTCAGTTGTATAGCCAAGAAGTAATAGCAATCTGTAGCCTACACATAGGTACCTCACAACCATTCTTCCAGAATCTTCTTTTTAAGATGTACATGTGCATCAGAATTCTATGCTTCAACACCTTACATGTTGGGAAGAAAGGACTAGATGCAATCTGTCTAGCAGCCATCAACTGGTTAACTATGGATTCTTTAGAATTTCAGATTAGGTAGCATTTTGTGTTACATTAAATCTACTAATTCACTTATAATGCCACAACAACTTCTGCTACATAAGTATTAATGTAACCATTTCAACTTATTATTACTATTTCCTGATACCCATACTGGGTCGGGTTCCTTTGTTACATAGATTCTCACAAACCCTTGTTCTTTTCTTTCAAATGACTGGTTGAGACTCATAATAACCATTTATTTGCTTGTGGTTTTGAAAATACATTTTTGCTTTTTAATAGTTGTATTAAAATATAGCTGAGTGGGTAAGAGAATGCATTTCTAAAGATTTCTAAGGGGGGAAATAGGTAAAGTCTTTGACTTTATGAAATATTTTTTTATTGCTTTATTATTGATTGATCCCTGTTTTATCCTGGGAGCCTAGCACAGTGCTTAGGGCTCCCAATATAGTATATATTTGCTAAATGAATGAATGAATAAAGGATATAATGTATTAATACCAGTAAACAATATCCTGATGACTTCTGACTCCAAACAGACTCTGTTAGTTGATTGGTGGAAAGGGTCTTTGCTTTTATGCACCCCACTCAGCTCTGCGTTAAAAGTCTCAGGCAGACAGGCACACGGGCATACGGCTCCCTGGTTTTAAGCCATTCTTTCCCGAGTGACTGAAGCTGGCACATAAAGGGCAGGAGCGACGGCCCTCTCCTTGTATGAGAATTGTGGGGCATTGACTGTGCTTACAGGGAAGGATTCCCATAGAATATTAACCAGTCTTGGGAGTCAGAGACCATGGGAAGGGTATTGGTAGAAAGAAGCCTCAGGTCCCCTCTCTCTTTCCCCAAGGAGCCAGGCTTCTGATCAAAAACCTTTATTTCTCTCCGCTCCTGCGAGCCTTGAGGCGAGCCCTGAATCCTGCCAGCGCACACTTCATGACCCAACAAGCCCGTTTGTCATTTAATCTCATCTGTATTGAACACGCGGAGGCAGGTTACAAAGCAGCAAAGCCCAAAGAATGAAAATGCAGCATGTTTTCTCATTACAGGAATCCCTAATCCAAAGCTTAGAACCAGCGGCTCAAAATAGGTCCCAATTTCATCGTTAGCCACCCCCACCCACCTGGCATGTCAGGGCCAGGTCAGGTGGCCCTCCAGCCAGGCGGTTGAAATGTAAACTATGATAACTTGCTTCCATCTCACTTGTGCTGGCAGGGCGTTAGTTACTCTACACCCTAATGGATGATGCCCTTTATCATATTTCATACAACAGTTGCAGATGTGGGGACCATCAGTTCTTTCATCTAATAAAACAAAGATGCCACCCTGACAGGTTTGGCTCAGTGGATAGAGCGTTGGCCTGCAGACTGAAGGGTCCCAGGTTTGATTCCCATCAAGGGCATGTACCTTGGTTGGGGGCACATCCCCAGCAGGGGGTGTGCAGGAGGCAGCTGATCGATGTTTCTCTCTCATCGATGTTTCTAACTCTCTATCCCTCTCCCTTCCTCTCTGTAAAAAAATAAAAATTAAAAAAAAAGATGCCACTGTTCAAGCTCACCAGATCGAGGAGGCTGAGTTTTGGATTACATCATAGGTTTGTCTGACTCTTCAGCTCCATTTCTGAGCATTTAGCCTCTATTCTCTTCCAAGTGAGGGTCTAGTTCCTATTGAGACATGCCCTGATTCACAAAAGGTGAACCATCACTTCCAAAGTTGAAGTGTCAATGGCTTTTCTTCAACTAATGCTTTGAAGAAGAAGTTCAAACACAGTGAGTTACGACTGGTAGGCTTTCGCCCCCACTGAAGTCACTGAATGTAGTGAATGTGGGGAGGTCCAGATGGGGCAATTTATTTAAAATTTGCATCCGCGAATGACCTGTTCCAGAGGCATTTGGACTTGTGAGAACCTCCAGTTCCTAAATTGAAAAGAAATGAAGGTCTAAATGGGGGGCTGATATTGAAGTTTGAATGCTCCTGCTCCCCACTGAGATAATCCTGGGATGTACTGAGGTCTGCTCTACACATCCGCTGATATAATTTGACCGTGAATGCTTAATAGTAGCCTGGAGAAGGAAGGCCTGGAATAAAACCATGGATGGCAAGTGTGGGAGGGAAAAGCTTCGAGTTTGTAGTCAAACATGTATGCATCCCAGTCCAGATCCCATTAACAACTATCTGCTTGAAAGTCAACAATTTCCTTGGCCAATCTAATATATTTATTTATTAGTTTATTACTTGGTTAATGTAGGGAATGTATACATGCACACACACACACACACATATGTATATATACACACACACATATATATATACACACACATACACACAGAGTACATACATATGCATATATAAATGCATATAGGTATATATTTTAATATATATTATAATAGATTAAATTAATATATTATGATTACTACATTATCATTTATATCATATACCATTATTTTATTAGAATATAACATGATACATATTATATGTATCCTGCCAGCGCACACTGAACACGCGGAGGCAGGTTACAAAGCAGCAAATCCCAAAGAATGAAATATATTCTCCATATCTATTTTCAACAATGGTGATAGCGATACAAGCCTCGTCATCTGTTTTTTTCAGATGGACTGTGATGAGCTTGCTGTTTAAGAGACACTGACATTCAGAACCCTTCCCGTCTCGGCTTTATTTAACTGGTTTGTGTAGCACAAACAAATAAACCACTCTAACACACTGTAAAGAAAATCTGCGGGGATTCTTCTCTGGCTCTGAAATAAGGCTTGTCATTAGACTGTGTATTAGGCACAGTACCCACATGTCCTTGCTCTCGCCTATTTGAGAATCTCTGGGTATAAAAATACCCACACTGAGCCAGCATTTGATTTCCTGCTGAACTGTTTTTCACATTTCCAATATAATTATGTAGCAGTTACAAAGGAAGCCTGAACTCCACAGAATACCATAGAAACCGACATTTGTTTATTCGAGAAGATGTATAAAAAGCATCTAAGATAGGAACGGGTGAGTTCGCAGGGAACCTGATACCTAAAATAAATCTGAAACTATCTGGATATTCATCAGAAGTGATTAGGTAGACATGGGTTTAAAAAGGCAGTTAGAGAGGCCACTGATGGCCGCTGGCATATAAATAGGAGACCTTCGTGAAGATGGGAAGTGCCGAATTAGGGGTCTTTATTTTGCCTTTGTTTTTGGAACGATTGATTTTGTCCCTGGTAGTGGTGTCCATCTTAAAGAAATTTAAGATCTAATACAGTAGTCACTACTGTACTAGTGTGAAGTACAAGTAATTATTGATGGAACAGACAAAGCATTAGTGAGTCCATCATTTCTGCATGCCTCTCCTGGGCTCTCGGGTCACAGGTTGTGAAAGACCTGGCTCCAGGATTGGAGGTGGGCTTCTGGAGTGGAGGCTAGACTACAGTCATGTTGCCTAATTAAAGGAGGAAACAACCAAACAACACATATGAGGAAGATGTGAGTTCTGTGAAATGCCTTCTCCAGTGCTCTTCACAGTCAGGTTCAATGCTACCTTGTGACAAGTAAAGAAGGAAAGCAAGGATGTTACAAGCAAAGGGAATAGCATGGATCCACCCAGGATGTTTTGCGAATTTTGTGATGAAAAGAAGGGACTTGAGGCCCAGCCAGTTTTGGCAGTGGTTGGAGCATCAGCCTGCAGACTGAAGGGCCCCAGCTTCGATTCCAGTCAGGTACCTAAATTGCAGGCTTAATCCCCAGCCCCAGTCAGGGCGCATGCAGGAGACAACCAATCAATGTGTCTCTCTCACATTGATGTTTCTCTCTCTCTCTGTCTCTTCCCATCCCTTCCACTCTGTCTAAAAATCAACAAGAAAAATATCCCTGGGGGAGGAATAACAAAACAAAAAAAAAAAAGAAGGAAGGAAGGAAGGAAGGAAGGAAGGAAGGAAGGAAGGAAGGAAGGAAGAGAAAGAAAAAGAGAGAGAGAGAGAGAGAGAGAGAGAGAGAGAGAGAGAGAGAGAGAGAGAGGAAGGAAGGAAGGAAGGAAGGAAGGAAGGAAGGAAGGAAGGAAGGAAGGAAGGAAGGAAGGAAGGAAGGAAAGGAAGGAAGGAAGGAAGGAAGAAAAAGAAAGAAAGAAAGAAAGAAAGAAAGAAAGAAAGAAAGAAAGAAAGAAAGAAAGAAAGGAAGGAAGAAAGTTAAAAAAAGAAAGGAATTGATCTGAATCTGTTTCAATCGTGGTTACGGTAGCCTCCATTGTATGAACACCTATTTCCATGAGAACCTTTCTGTTGTGCTTTAGCAACATGCAGTCGACCAACAGGAACACATGAATGAGCGCCTGCGGTAACCTTCTGGTTTCAGAAAGGCCCAAGAAGCTCCCTGTTCTTTGGATATCATGAGAATCACGAGTTAAGAAAGTTGCAGGAATGCAGAAAGAGCTGTGGGCTCTTTGCTAACTCTCTGATGAGCACTATTGTCTGCAAAACTGACTGCCTGGCGTGACAATCAAGGAGATAAAATAAAGTGAAATTTGAGATCCTACCTAATTCCAGGCAGAATGCTTGTCACTGTCTGCCAACACTTGTCTCATTCAGTCCTCATAACAACTTTGTGATGGACATATCCTGAGTGTTGTTTCAGAAATGTGTGAAGCAAGATTCAGGGAAATGAGGGGACCTTAAACCTCTGTATAAGGTCAGAGATCTGATAAACAGAGGTTTGAATCCACCAGGTTTAATGCCAAACCCTTAACTCTTTCTGCTCTTTGTTGCTTGTGTGACAGATGAGCAAAGAGAACAAATATTATTTGAAAAATATGAATTTTTGTACAATTTTTCTCATGTGCCCATAGCTGACAGATCTTATAGTACATACTATAATATATATATATATAGAGAGATATAGAGATATAGAGATATATAGAGAGAAAATCAGGGGGTCTAATTGTTTACAGTCTACTTGAGGTAAAAATCATAAAAATAAATAATAGTAGAATAAGGTAACATGTTGATTTTATTCAGTGCAATAGGAACATCTGATATTAAGAGGCAAGGAATTGGGAATGATACATCAGTCCCTTTGGGAAATTTAGGCTCAATTCTTGGACTGTCATATTTGTAACTCTGGACTTCTGTGTTTGCTTTAGAATGGGGGTGAGATGAGACAGCTCTCATTCATCTCTGGTTGATGGGTCTTCAGTGGCTGATTCAAAGCATGGTAATGAAGAGCACAGGTTTGGGGACAGACAGATATGGGATGGTGGACTGATTTTAGGCAAAGCAATCACCCTTCCTAAGCCTGGTTTTTATCATTTGTAAGGTGTGGATAATGGTATCTTTCTCTATTGTTGTATAATGCACCTAACAGCAATTTTCAACCTTTTTCATCTCATACCACAGTTAAACCAATTACTAAAATTCTGCAGCACACCAAAAAATATGTTCTATTTTTTTTGCCGATCTGACAAAAACGAAATAGGTATAATTTTGACTCATTCACACCGGTTGGCTATTGTTGTGTTGGCTGTTGCCATGTTTTTATTTGACAACCTAAGGGGAAAGAGGTCAGCGCCCCTGACTAAAAAGTCAGGTATAGCATGTTTTAGAAATTCTTGCAGCACATGGACTGAAAATCGCTGACCTAACACAGTGCCTAGTCTTAAAAAAAAAATTATAATAAAAAGAGAATGATTGGAATATATGGGGCAGGATTAGGGCAGTAAAAGGCTTTGATCCTTCAAGACAGCCAATTCAAAGTTTGGTCCAGAGAGACTTAAAGTCTTTGAAACTCTTTCATGGGTTCCATGGGGTCAAAATGTGTTGATAATAATACTGAGGTGCTATTTTTCTTTTTTGTGTGTGCTCTCACAAGTGAGAGTGGAGTTTTTCTAAGGTTACATGATGTGTTGATACCATTGCTCAATGGCTAATGGAATGTGTGCTTGTGTATTGTTATGTTTTAAGTAATTAATAGTTATTTCTAATTGCTAAATATTGAAAGATATAACCCAGTTACAAAAGCTTTTGGAAATAAAATCTTTTGGGGTTTTTAATAATTTTTAAGTGTACAAGGAGGCCCTGAGACTAAATTCTTTATAAAAAAATTATTGCCTTAGGAAGGCATTTATTTTCTCAATTAATTGGAAGTAATTAGTTGAGATATAGTAACTTTTTTATCACATCCATAAAACAATTTATCGCCCTAACCGGTTTGGCTCAGTGGATAGAGCGTCGGCCTGTAGACTCAAGGGTCCCAGGTTTGAGTCCGGTCAAGGGCATGTACCTTGGTTGCGGGCACATCCCCAGTGGGGGGGTGTGCAGGAGGCAGCTGATTGATGTTTCTCTCATCGATGTTTCTAACTCTCCCTCCCTCTCCCTTCCTCTCTGTAATACATCAATAAAATATATTTAAAAAAAACAATTTATCACTTATAAAATGTATGGTGGATATTAAGAGAAGTGTGGGATCCCTTGTCACGTCCTGCGTGATTCAGGGTTCCGGTTCAGGTCCGGTTTCTGGAGAAGGCCGCAATCAAAATGAAAAGAAGCTAGAAAAGAATCAATTTGGATAAATGGGGGCCAGGTGGGAGCCCACCTCTAGTGGGAGGACTACTCACTGCTCTGGCCTTTGCCATCCCTTTTATTGGGGTTCTGAGATACACCCATATCCTTTAGGAAGGAAATTACAACAAAAGACAATCAGCAAAAATTTACATATGATTAACAGGTGAGAGTTTCTTTAACTACCAATGTCTCAACTAAACAATGAGTGACTAGCTCTGACCATTCAGTGATTAAGGTTGACCAAAGCATTCTGGATTCCCTTTTCATATTTAAGTACAAAGTGTCAATGTTCGGTTTCCGGCAGAGAAGTAATACATATAACATCTTTAGCAGGATTAGTGGGATAGTGTATATAGTATATATATGCTAGGGGTTTTTAAGAACAGAGTAAAAACAAAGTTAGCCCCAATGGAAATATTTTGACATGATAATGTACATTTTCAGAATCTCATCAAATAAGGTTGCTTTCTCAAGAGACAAAATTGTTTTAGGCCAGACCAAGACTTGCCTACTGCAAAATCCCTGGGATTACTCTTTCAGAGAGAGAGATGAGCAGGCATAGGGCACTGAGAGTGTCTCGGGATGCAGGCTGAGAGGACCCATCCAGTTACTGCCAGAGAGAGATGCTCTGCTGCTCGAAGGACCAAGCCAGATGCGCTCTTCCAGGGACCAGCCCTGCCTCCAGGAATAGGCAGATTATGAGAGCATAAGGCCACCGAGATTTAATTACACATCTAACTCCCATTGCTCTCACTCCATATTTTTCAAGCCACTCTTTTGGGGATATGTCATTCCATTTTAGAAATAGCTGTAATCATTTGCATTTCCAACAAGGGTGCAAAAGGGTGCCCTTTTCTCCACATCCTCTCCAACATTTGTTTGTTGATTTATTGGTGATAGCCATCTGACAGGTGAAAGGTGATATCTCACTGTGGTTTACATTTGCATTTCTCTGATGATCAGTGATGTTGAGCTTCTTTTCATATGTCTATGGGCCATCTGCATGTCCTCTTTGGAAAAGTGTCTATTTAGGTCCTCTTCCCATTTTTAAATTGGATTGCTTGTTTGTTTGTTTTTGCTGTTGAGTTGTATGAGTTCTTTACAGAGTGATGGTTGCCAGAGGGGAGGAGAGGTGGAGGACTTGGTGAAAGAGGTTAACGGTCTGAGAAGTACAGATTGAAAGTCACGGGGTGTAAATTACAGCATAGAAAATATACTCAATAATATTGCAATAACTATGTATGATGCCCGTTGGGTACTGGAAAAATCAGGGGGAACACTTTGTAAAGTAAATGACTGGCTAACTACTATGCTATACAACTGGAACAAATACACAATAATATTGAATGTGAACTGTAATTTAATGTTTTAAATAAAATAATTGAAAAAAGTAATAGCTGCAATAAAGTATGCTGACCCAGGTAATAGTAGTAGTAATAATAATAATAACACCCACTACCATTCCCTCATTTCTTTATTTTTTTTTAATTTATTGAGGCGATATTGATTAATACAATTCTATAGGTTCAATCTTGATGCCAGTGCTGGGTCTAAAACTACTCAGCAAAATGTCCCCAGGTATACCAAGTCTAGCTGCACCCCGTCGGGTGCCCACAGACCTTTGTGGTGCAGTGGGTATCATGGGATCATCAGGGGGAGGCCAGACGAGTTTATCAGGCCCCAACAGACCAAGATGTGGCCGTGTGAGGGGAGGGCTCTGCACCAGTTGGAATACAAGGGAAGAATGACCCTGTCCTAGAGCCATACAGCTCAGTCTGTCCCAGATTCTGCCGGGCCCAAGGTCAGCAGGGCGGGGCCCCTGGGGCATTCCCTCATTTCTTAAGCTTGCTGCCTTCCTCAGTGCTTGACACCGCACTTGAGTGGTCAGCCATGTGCTTTTAAAAACTTCCCACCATGGTTAGATAACATATTATCCACATTGTGCCAGCTAGTGTGGCTCAGTGGCTGAGCACTGACCCGTGAACCAGGAGGTCACCAGTTTGATTCCTGGTCAGGGCACAGGCCTGGGTTGCTGGATCCACCCCCAGTAGGGGGCGTGCAGAAGGCAGTGGATAGATGATGTTTCTCTATCATCGATGTTTCTATCTCTCTATTCTCTCTCTTCCTCTCTCTCTAAAAAAAAAAAAACACAACACAATAAAAACATTTTTAAAATTGTATGAATGAGAAACTTGGACAGCTATTGTATGTCTCAAGGCGTCAGCGATGTCACAGCTACGGCCTGGTGGAGCCAGATGTTGGACCTACGCATGTGTCTCACCAGAACCTCTGCCTAACGCAGTACGCCACACGATGGTGCCTTTAGCAGGGACTTTCTTCTCCCTTGTACGTAAACATTTGTGTTTTTTTTTGTTAATCAGGTGTCTTCTGAGACCTTGGCTGATGCATGGCGGAACTCATTCACTCCAGGAATGAGCTCACCGACTAAGGTTTCTGTTTCTGCAAAGCTGAGGACAAACCTCTAAATCTCAGGTCCCCGGCAAGATGAATGAAACATTAGAAAATGTAGTCACAAAACCGAGGCCCTTGCCCAGTGAGGATAACCTTGGCCTCCAGACTTTAGTTATACGAGTTGAAGGAAATCCTTACATTTCTACTTTAAGATTTTGTACTTTGTAGACAGATTCTGTCTTCTTTACTGCATTGTAGCCTCAAATTAACTGTATGAAAACAGACCAGGGCTGGTATTATTTTGCGTTTTTGGTGATGTAGCCCAGTGGTCGGCAAACTCATTAGTCAACAGAGCGGCAAACCGCGGCTTGTGAGCAGCATGTGGCTCGCGAGCCTCAGTTTGCAGACCACTGATGTACCTGAACGTCAGAGAGCTTGTTTCCTCAAGGTCATTCAAGTCATGCTGCAACCCCCAGGCTTCCCACGGATTCATAATTAGAAGCGCTTCCCTAATATTTATTCTGCGAGAACAGCTATAGGCCAGAGCGATTCTAGCAATGCACACTGTGTGTCAGTGGCAAGAATACTAGCCACTGTATTAGCCACAGGTCACACTGTGTGGAAATGGCATCGCGCACACTTGCAAACCTGCAGGAACTGTGTTGGAAAACACCCCGCTGGGTGTGGGCATCTCAGAAGCCATGGAACTGAGGATGTGTCTGTTTCCACGCTCTGAGGGAGCAAGATGCTGCTGGCTTGCTCTGACAGAGCGCCCCTCCTCTCGTCTTTCAGATTGCCCTTTCCAAAGTACACAGAGGCATCTCTGGAGCTGAGCATGCTTGGGGCTCGGAGGGATGGTCTTGTGTTTATAGGATAATCGTGGCCTGAAGCTCCTCTCTAGACCAGACCACAGGTAACTTGCACAGACAAATTAGCACAATTTCCCTACATATGATATTGGAATGGTAGGCTGGGAAGTAAAAAGGTTACGTTATTCCCATTTTGTTATAATTGGTGTGTATCTCTGCACACATTACTGAGTGAGCACCTTAGGGATGGAAAACGCCCACTAAGTCTGTCTTTCTATGTCAATTGACTGTATCCAAGTCACTATCACGTGGGCTCCTTGGAGATATCCTGATTTATTCCAGCTATATTCTGGATACAGGGTGTCCCTCTCTCACCCTAACTTCTATTTTTCCTCCCATGGAATCTTCCTTGAGTTTCATAAAGAGATACAACTAATTTTAAAAATGTATACAGGTTGCCCTAGCTGCTTTGGCTCAGTGGATAGAGCATCAGCCTGTGGACTGAAGGGTCCTGGGTTTGATTCTGGTCAAAGGCATGTACCTCACTCACTTCCAGGCTCAATCCCCGGCCCTGGTCAGGGTGCATGCAGGAGGCAACCAATTGATGTGACTCTCTCACATCTATGTTTCCTATTCTCTGTCTTTCCCCTTCTCTTTCACTCTCTCTAAAAAAGAAATCAATGGAAAAATATCCTCGAATGAGGATTAACAACAACAAAAATATATAGGTCCATTGTTGGAGTACTGGATCAGGGAAGATGTGAATTTCAGATCCTGTATCAGATTTCAAAACAATAGAGTGCCTTCTCTTATTATAGTTAAAGACTAAAAGGCAAAAACAGTAGAACTCACTTGCATTAATCTGAAAGCATATTAAAACAATTATATGCCTATAACTGTGATGCCCAAACATTTGGAAGCAAAAATGAAAAATTGAACTGATATTTTACCCACACACAGCCAAGCAACAGCTGCACGGGGAAGGCTAGAGGGGTATCTCAACTAATTTTGATGAATTAGAGAAAGAAACCAGGGTTGTCCATTTATTAAATCTTGGGATCATGGATCTAATTACAGTAATCTCATCTGAGGATTAGGTGGCAGCCTGAGGTGTCAGCCTGTAGCATTTGAAGATCATCCCTTTTTTGGTTTTTCAATTCTCAAGTGTGTTTATTCTTTTTTTTTTCCCCATCAGGAAAAAAAAGAAGTTTTATTTATTATATCTATTTGAAATTTAGACCTCTGATGTAAGCACTTGATTTAAACAACAAAGACTTCCGTAAAAATTACATTACTACTACATTCTTATATCTGCCTTATTCACAAAGGTTGGGTCCTGGTTGTACTGGCAATTTTATTTAAAGAATCCAATAGAATAACAGTGATGATCTCTTAATTCATCCAGCTTACAGCTCTCTACACATATTTCGTTAATTCTTACAGCACTGCTCTGAGGTCTGTAAAGGGCAAGTATTATTGGACCCATTTTTCAAATATAGAAAACAAGATAAAATGAGATAGACAATCATTTTCCTAGGATGGCAATAAGAGCCTCTCCATTTTTGTGGTTACCCTGTTGCTTTAAAAACATTACAAATATTAGCTGATTGATTCACATGGAAATCATTTGTTATACTTTTACCAGGATGAGGTATCTATATAGATAGAAAGATAGATAGATAGATATAGATAGATAGATAGATAGATAGATAGATAGATAGATAGGTAGATAGGTGCCTATATTTATGTTCTGAGGTGAAAAGTGAAGGGAATTGTTTCTATGTATTAAAATGAGCATTGAAGAACTACTTTAGGTCAGTTAATCTCTTTGTCTCTGTCATGCCACTGGTTATATTCACCCTAAATGTGTCAGTTCTCCGCCCCGCCCCCCCCCACCCCCCGAGTTCATGAAACAACAGACCATGAAGATAGAGAATCTCTGGTGTACTTTGGTGTTGAGACAAATGACATTCATCTGATATATCTGTGGTCATGTATAATGGTTCTTATGCCACATCAGTAACTGGTTATGAATGGTAGTAATTACTTTTACTTTCCCAAAGATAAACATTTGGAACCATTTGTGGGAGAAACACAGGCAAAGTGATGATGTTGGATAACACTCTTTGATTTGAGTCTAAAACCCAATTCTTTCTCAACCGACTCCTCCTGACCGCCTTGCAATGCCTTTTCCAACTTCTGTCATCAAAGAAGTTTAGACAAATAGCCTTTTGTTTGAATTCTGTCTGGGCCTCGTATTTATTATGTGACTATGGAATAGTCGTCGCATGTTTCTGAGCTTCCATTTCCCTCCTCGTGACATGTGAATGATAACATCAGTATCATATGAATGTTGTGTGACTAAAATAGAGAAACCACCTTTTTAGCACTTAGTGCCATGCCTGGCACATTGCAAGGGATGATTAATTTTATTAGGTATATTCATTCATTTGATTGTTACATATTGCTGATCCTAAATTATTCATCTTTGGGTCTCCAGGGGCTAGCAGACACTAGAACATGATGCTCAATAACATTAGTGGCTATTATTAAGTGTTATTAATGAAGGTCTCCCTTGCTCCATTAGCCATTTATTTTGCTCTTGGAGATAGAGCCTTATTTATGTATTTTTTATTTCACTTTGGAGGATTCTAGGAACTACCCAGAATCCTGATGTCTTTTCTAAAGGCTTTAAAGCATTTTCCAGCCATACCGCACTACTTATTCAACAAAAGGATTAAAAAGAAAAGAAAAACTAACCATACTCCTGAAATCCCCAAACTACCTATTCAATGTGAATATTGTTATTTTCTTGAAGTTAAACTCCAGGCATACTAGTAAGTCTGGAGTACCGATTCTGCGTTGCTCATAAGTTCCCAGGTAACGCTGACATTGCTGGCCAGTGGACTAACTTTGCGTAGCAAGGCTCTGTTCAGCATATAGTTCATCGTCATCATAAAACACACCTCTAGGCTGGGGTTTCCCAAAGCTCAGCATGCCCTGCACTCACCAGGAGAGCTGACTGAAGCAGAGATTCCTGGGCCCCACCCTCAGAGTTTCTGATTCAGTAGGTGTGACTTGCAGCCCAAGCATTTGCATATTTAACAAGTTTCCTAGTGATACTCAGACTGAGGCCATCAATTGCAAAAGATTGATTGACCTAGCCAGCTCCTCCCCTATCCGAAAACTCTTGTTAACAGTTTTGAAAAAAAAAAACATATTTGGTTTTTCAATATTAGGTAGATGATGATCAGCAGGAAGTTGGGTTTTTTAAATTAAATTTTTATTTTCAATAATTATATAACAGTAGTAGCTCCCCCCTTTATCCAGTGGGGATAAGTTCCAAGACTCCCCAGTGGATGCCTGAAACGGTGGATAGTACCGAACCCTATAAATACAATGATTTTCCTATACATACATAACCTACGATGAAGTTTAATTTATAAATTAGGCACAGGAAGAGATGAACAATAATGACTAATAATAAAATAGAACAATTAACAATACACTGTAATGAATGTTATGCGAATGCCTATGGTGCCCAGTTAAGTAGAGTAAGGGTTATTGAACATAAGCACTATGGCTGACGTGACAGTCTAGCTGATAACTGTGGAGATGCTTGGTCATCATTATCACTTGCACCTGTGGATTGCCTCTCTTTTGCTGGCAGCCCAGGACATGGCTGTTGGCCCGGACTTGTGTGTTTAGATGATCAAGTTCAAACACAAGTTGGAATTGGTTGTGCTAACTCTGCTCTTGAGAGGGGGAGGGACAGGGAGAGACATCCACTTGTTGTTCCACTCATTTGTGAATTGATTGGTTGATTCTAGTATGTGCCCTGACTGGGGATACTTTTCCTGTGATGTACCAGTTTATCCATCCATCCGCCCATCTATCCATCCAATCCTTTACCCACCTCTTAATTATATTTTCACTCAGCTAGTAATTTAATAAACATTTATTGAATAACCATTAGATACAAAACACGGGGTCAAGTTTTGGGTGAGATGTGAGGGACATTAGAAAGGAATCTATCTTTGAGGGCCCAGAAATTTTTCTGGGAAAGAGAAGAGATTGCATGTTTGGACAGAACACCTTATGAGACTGTACACTGAGGCTCAGAAATGTGGGGAATCCTGCCTTATTTCTTAAAAGTAGTGTTTGTAGTTTCTTCATCTGAAATGTAGTGATACTGATTTAATTTCCAATAAATACATATAAAGAGAATAAGAAGTAGTATATAATGATATCCAGTGTGACACCTGGTAGATGATGGAGACATGACAGCTAATGCTATTGTTGTTTCCAACATTATTTATCATTATCACATCTCCTACCCCAACTCAAATCAGTCAGCACCTTGCAAACCCTTCCTGACATTGAACATGCTCATCCTTTTGCTCACTTTTGGCTCCACTAGCTGAGTTTTAGTCATGAAAACTGGTATTTATTTACTGACCATAATTTAAAGATTCAAATTAGATTTAATGGACCTAGAAGAGTAAATGCACATAGTAGGTGTGCAATTGTGCTTTGTATAATTATGGACACTTCTCATTCTCCCCTTTAGACAATAAACTTCCCAAGTCTTGGTAAAAAAAATTAGATTTAGGTTTTGCAATATGAACTTCTAATTTCTTAATCATCATCATTTTATAATGTGCATGAACATATCCTCTAAAGGCCTCTTGATAAATAAAACAGTTTAAATGATGAATTGTTCCTTTACTAGTAGAATACTTAACTTCTCTTTGAGATATCAATTACCAATAATAATGTGTGGCTATGATTTTAAACTTGTGGAAAATGTTTTAGGACAAAAATGTATAAAATTTTTCCACCCCCAAGCTCTGTAGAGATGGATGTCTTGTATCTACATGGTTTTATCAAAACCCTTGTTGCTTATCATCGGTACCCCTGGACCATTCCTCATGACATTATTGTTTTCTGCCTTGAATAGACTATCATGTCTCTGCATTTTCAAATACTAGTTTTCCTTAAAGGTTCAAATCAAATGTTACTCCGTTTGGAAGCAGTATATGTTGTTGAGGTTATACGGGAATTCAGAGAAGGCAGGGTGATCTAATTTATAAGTAGAGTTAGTTGTTTATGTGCCTTCTGTTCCCTCCCACACTAATGTCACCAAGGGCAAAGACTACATCTTACACTTTTCTCCCATCCTCATATCTGATAACATACAAAGAACCACATTATAAACTAGTAGCCCTGCGCACGAATCTGTGTGCCAGTAGCTCGCTGCTGCCCTCCAGTAGCTCTCCGCCTGCTGCCCCACCCTCCTATAGCTCCTCCCGCCTCCCCCCCCCCCCGCCCCCAATAGCTTGCTGCCCTGCCCACTCCTGTAACTCTCCGCCGCTGCCAGCTTGTAGCTCACTGCCCCATCCTCCTGCTGATCCATGATCCGGTCATTACGCAGTCGGTCATTACGCTTCATGGCGTAATGACCATTTGCATATTACATCTTTATTATATAGGATGGTAGACATAGATTCACTAATGAGTAAATAATCTTACTGGGTCCTTTTTGTACATCGTACAGTGCTTATAACCATCTGCCTATAATATGCTCATTACTCTTTATAAAGAGATAATAAAATATATCAGTCCATATGGGAAAAGAAGCCTGGCTGGTGTTGCTCAGTGGTTGAGCATCGGCCTATGAACTTGAAGCTCATGGTTCAATTCCTAGTCAGGACACATGCCTAGGTTGCAGGTTCAATCCCTTGTAGGAGTCCTGCAGGAGACAGCCGATCAATGATTCTCTCTCATCATTGATGTTTATATCTCTCCCTCTCCCTCTCCCTTTCTCTCTGGAATCAATAAAAATATATATTTTTTAAAAATATATGAGAAAAGGAAAGGGTACTGAATTCTCACAAAACTTCTGAGATGGGGCTAGATCAGAGGAGAGGTTTCCTAAGGAAATAAAACATCATCCATCCAGGAACAGCAGTTGGTTGCATACTTTAAAGTTAATAACCCAAGCCTAATTCTTTGTTAAAACCTAGAGTAGTTTTGTCTTACATTATCGCAATTTGGTAATCAAGCAAAAGATGTTGCTTAATTCTCTTTGCAGTCTGTCACTGTTATGTGCAAGTCTGTTGCTACCCCCAAGAAAATAATTTTCTTTGCTAACCATCCCGAAATCTGTGATTGACTATTCCAAACATTAGTCATGTTCTCCCTTTAGAATCTTCAAAGTAGCTGCTCCCGGGGCCTGGAATACATATCCTCTTGCTATAGTCAAGATGGGCTTCATCTTGAGTCTTTGCCCTACCCTTACTCCCCCCACCCCCAGTATTAGATTTCCCTTACTCTGCCTTTTTTGTTTGTTTGTTAGCATTTAATCCTTTCTGACATATCATATAATTTGCTCATTGTTATGTATATTGTTCATGATTTCTTCCCTATGGGTAGAATGTCTTATAAACTGATATCATCCCAACAGCTACAATATTGGTAATAAATACTCAATAACACTGAATGACTATTTACAATTCGATAAGTATTTACTGAATGAAGGAATGATTGATTGAATAAATGAATGGAGAAAGAACACATAAACCAGGACTAGACAATGAACAGTTACCATTTGAAAGAACTTTGGCTGATACCTAATGCCATTGTGTAATTAACCGGTCGTATAAGAACATGCTTAGGGTTCATAGACATCTTCAAATATTTGAGCTGGAAAGTTCAGCACAACTCAGTATAATATAATTACCTTTCTGTTTTCATAAAGTGGAGTTTGAAGCACAGAGAGAGCACATACAGTTCCTACTACATGCAAACTATTAAAACACACACACACACACACACATTATTAATCTGAGCCTGGCCCTGCATTCCAGCCCAGCGGTTTTGTCACTACACTGCTTTTGTACAGCTACCACATAAACCAACTCTTTGCTCTTCTTATTCACTATGTTTATGAATTCTGTCCACATGGACCTTTTAGTCAAGATGGCTCAAAAGGTGATTGGACAGTCTTTATCTTAGACATATGAGTATATGTCTCCTTTATGCCAGTGTGCGTTTTTTAATCTCTCGGACTGCTTTTGTTTGTTTTGTTGTTTGTTTTTTGTAAAGAAAATGAGAGAGTATTTATGGCCAGTTATTTTACCCTAGATAAGCTTCTTGGGGGAAATCCTTTCTGCTAGTAGGTGGCTTTGTAACTCCATGCCTATGGTCTGTATCAACTTAAAACTTAAGGCAGATATCCTAACACCGCAAGGGATTTGGCTGTTCTTTGGAACGAGTCACACATGAATTTCAAGCCTGTGTTCCATCAGTAATTTTTTTTTCTAATTTTTTTACTCCAGGGAAGTGAGATAGTTTCTCTATGCCTTTGATTTGCCATCTGTATAGTGGATATTAAGACTAACCGAATAATAAACCAGCATGCATCATTATTAGCTTCCTTTTTCTCTTCCCTTCCTTTGCCTTCCTTTTTTCTGTTAGCGTGAAACTATACTCATTGTTATTCATATGATGAAATGATTTGTTTAATTGCCTTCATACATTAGGCAATTAATTCTTTTTAGTGTTGAGCAAATTCCAACAATTTCCTGAGAAGAAATTATAATGAAGGTTTATGTGCAAGAAATTAAAAGTTAGAGAATCTTTTTATTCTCACAGTTATGAAAAATCACCGGGATAGGCAATATTTGACATTACAAAATTCTGAATTGCTCTCGTGCATTTAATTGGAAATAAATATGGATATTGGGGTGAGAAACTACACAGTGAAACTCATTTGCAGAGTTATTTGTTATTGGTATTTTGGGGTTTTTTTTTGTTTGTTTGTTTTTGAGTTGGGGGTTTCCAGTAGAGAATGCTGAGAGCCACATCATCACCAAAGATTCAGACTTCAGTGGGCAGAAATCCTGAAAGATATAGAATAAATCAGAGTCAACCTGATTGCAGGAAAAACAGTAATTTGTCATGCTGTGACTGCATGACCTGTAATTTCAATGCAAGGAACCAGAGGAGGAAGAAAATTATTATTATAACAACTCCTAATTGAGTTTCACTGAGTCACTTCAAGCTATCACTTAGCTCATTTATATTTGGTAGGTAAGCCCCTGGCGGTTTGGCTGAGTGATCAGAGTCGAGGCCCTCGGACCAAAGAGGTCAAGGGCACGTTCTTCTGTTGCAGTCTCCCTAGCCCTAGTAAATATCCAGGTGGAATTTACATCCTGTTAATGATAACCGGGATTTGCTAAACCATAAAACCTGCTCACCAGTTGGCTTGAAGTCTAAATTTCTACTGCCAGGGTCAATGCTAGGACAGGCTCTTTCTAGAATCAAAGCTTCATGGAGAATGTATAGAAATACAGCAGGCATGAATGCTGTTGTCCAATCCTCACAAGACCCCTGGTGTAGACAAAGATTCTTTTTATTTATTTATTTTTTTAATATATTTATTGATTTTTTTTTTACAGAGAGGAAGGGAGAGGGATAGAGAGTTAGAAACATCGATCAGCTGCCTCCTGCACACCTCCTACTGGGGATGTGCCCGCAACCAAGGTAAATGCCCTTGACCGGAATCGAACCTGGGACCCTACAGGACCCTGGGACCTCTCTATCCACTGAGCCAAACCAGTTAGGGCGACAGAGAAAGATTCTTAAATGAAGAAGGGATTTTCTCACTATGGTTCTTAGCAGATGGAGCCTGCTCAAGCCTGTGGTTGTGGTTGTTGTTTTTTTTCTCCAATCAGTGTTTCTGGGCTCAAAAGCCAGACCCATTGAGTCTCACTGTCCCACACATTCTGCTAGTCCCAAGAATTCAAGAAAAACTGCCTACGTTTTCATTGCAGCTCTTTTAAATGGCATGAATTTACGATTCCACCCTCTGTCCGTATTGTAGGGTCCAGCTTGAATAGCTGGGATGCCGTAAACACACGTGTTCCCTTCAGAAGAGGGAATTACAAAGGAAGCGACAGGTGCCCCCTCAAAGGCACTCTCCTCGTGGCATCAGGTTACAGGAGTGCAGGACGTGTTTGACCCTTGACCTCCCGAGCCCTGACTCAGATCATCCCTGGTTGCCAACAGGCCTCTGCTGGGAGTGGAGACCATTTCCAGCAAACACCAAGAAAAAGGCGTCGGTCTCATATGTCCTTACTGGGGTGAATGCTCGGACTTTTACGTCGAGAAAGGAGGGGATTGGTTGTAGAGAAAGAAGGTCCACCCACCGACAGCTTGATTCTGCAGTCCTGTGTATGCCATCCGTACACATGAGGGAGGGAAGAGAAGTTGGTGGTGCGATGCCACCCCCCTGAAGGCCTACACCCTCCCCACATTTCTCACTCACTATCTGGTTTCCTTTGTGTCCATCAGTTAGTTTCATCTGAACCTGCGAGTCCCCACCCCTAGCCCCATGGTGAATGTGGTTGCTGTTTGGTTGGTTTTGCTATTTGGTATCTCCTGTCCTAGAAGAGGGTCTGGCACCCAGGCAGTGTAAGGTCAATATTTGTTGATTGAATAGAAGTTGGAACAGTGACTTTTAGAATTACAATTGTTGTACGTTAAATGTTCATGGGAGAGAAAAATCATGTTACTTTATCCATAAGGTTACATAAAAATGAGCCCGGCCAGTATGGCTCAGTGGTTGAGTGTCAACCTATGAATCAGGAAGTCACGGTTCCTTTCCAGGCTTAATCCCCAGTGGGGTGTTGGGGGGGTGGAGAGTGTGCAGGAGGCAGCCGATCAATGATTGTCTCTCATCATTGATGTTTCTATATCTCTCCTCCTCTCCCTTTATCTCTTAAATCAATAAAAATATATTTTTAAAAAATTTAAATAAATAAAAATGCAAGCATGGTGCCATGAAACACATGAAAGTAAGTGTTTAGTAAACAGCAAATATTTTTTAAGCTGCTGCTGATGATGACGATGATGACGATATTCTGATGTGGTCAGCATGGATTACTCATGGAGTAAGGTTTGGGTTTGCAAGTAGGATTTCACTGTCCATTGGATTGTACTGAGAGAGACTTACATAAAGAATCCTCAGAGCTTAGACCCCAGTCATGCAATTTTCTCCATCACCCAGTGGAGCACAGGAAATGTCAACTAAAGTGGTTCCTTCTTCCTGGATGGGTTCCAGTACCTCGATGAGGGGAACCTACATGAAAATGATCACTGTTTTAAGGGGGATGGGCTAATATGTGGAGATAAATTAGATGACATCTTCCTTTGTTCAAAGCTGTGCCCCAAGCAGGCCAGGCCAGGTCAGGAAGGAGAGCACAATCAAGTGGTTAATGTTCATCTGTGCAAAAGCAAAGATGCAGATGCCAGCCGTGGAACTGAGCCTTCTGCTGGCAGTGCGGTTCGCTCCTCTTTTATCCTTTGTTCTGGTGTGTGAAGGAAAAATCACTTTTCACTTTTGTCTTTGACATGTTTGTGTGCGTTTTTTTAAATTAAGGTATTTTTGGTAGCATACAGAGCTTTTGGCCATCTCCATAAATTCAGCAAACAAAAAGCCTCCAGCAGTTCTTCTTTTTCACCATTAGTTGCAGTTGTTTTTCCAGCATCATTGAGGATCCCAGTATCGGCCTGTGTGCTCTCACTTTCTCATAAGGTTCTAAAATAAGCTTGACACTTTGTGTCCTTATCAGCCTCTCCTTCTTCTACATTGCAAATTTGCCTGATACATTTACTAGGTCCAGGAAGAATTTATTAGCCTTTCTTTAATGGGGTAGATGTTTTAAAAGTGAGCTTAGTACAGCTAGCAACTAATTTTTACCTATAACCAGAAAGAGAGAGAGAGAGAGGAGTTTAGCCATCCCAAGTTGCACAACGCCATTATGAACAAGTGTTCTGCTTGCCTCTGTAAACACAATTATTAAAAAAAAAAAAACGTAATGCTTCCTATTACTTACAGATTTGCATATTTTACCCAATGTACCTCATATATCTTCTTTGTTTTAGTCAAGGAATACATAATTTTCTGTGTCTATTTACGTTTCTAATGCACACTGATAGACGGTTTTGTGGATACAAATGCGGTTGGCAGAAGTAGTGATGTATAGATATAACCATGTATAGCTATGTTTATATTCTCATGTAGTCAAGCCCTTTAATATTTACCTCTGGGAATAAATCAGCATCATCCCTTTCCTTGTCATGTCCTTGACCCTGAGGTGGCGGGTTGTACTGCAATCACTCCAGCCACCTCTGCTAATCATTTATCTTGAATTATGGATTTGTTTTTTTAACTCAGTATCTTGGTCCACTGTCACAGTACATGCAGAATTTATTGTGGCCAAAGCACAGATGGAGAAAAAGCAATCTGTCTGGCTTAGTAGTCAGAGCATTAACTAAAGATAACACAAGCTTAATTATTCATACCATACACCAATTCTTCTGGGCACTGCCTCATGCAGGATTAGGGTAATTTTATAGTAATAGTTGTGTCCATGGTTCATCAAGTACAGGGTGATTTATGGTTTAATTTTCTTGGGGAAATAATGAGCATATTACACCACAGTGTGATGGGGGAATAATTAAATATGTTTCTTTTGTCTGTGATGGTAGCTTCTATCTTGCTAACTCTCCCCCTGGAATAACTATAAAACTGGGGGTGTGGGGAGACAATATTTGAAGGCTTCCAGTACTTAATCCAAGACACCATTGGAAGGAAGCAAATTGTGGTGACTCCTAAATATAGCATGTTTATGCCCTTCAAGGCTTTAACTGATTGAACTCACAGGCCATAGAAACCAAGCTGAGATCGATAATCTGGAGTGGATGATGCCCTCATGGGAAGGTAGAAACACCTTCCCATGTTGTACTTCGGGGATCCCAAGGTGTCCAGAAATTGAGAGGCCAAGGCTACAGGGAGGAGGTCATTGAAGGGAAGGTATCAGAGCATTCAGGTACCTTTTTCCCATGATGCACTTACCGATTCTTAAAATGTATAGGAGTAAGAGGATTTGAAAGCTATCAGACAGAATGTGCTAAGAGGCTAAAAAGTGAAACAAATTGGACAGGCAGGATGGGCTCTAGAAGTAAAGGAAAACCAGAAATTAAATGAGCCCTTGTATAATCTGAAATTCAGTCTTGACGTTATCAAAGATCCATCTATCCATATCCTCCTGTGAGGAGATCATCCAACCCTGTGTGAAGGGAGATAATCTCTTTTCCTTCTTCATATCCAAAATTAAAGCCTAGATACTGGAAGGGTATAACAAACTGGCACAATCAATTTGTTATAAACTTAAACTGATGAACAAAAACAGATCCAGAGACAGAGAAACATTGATCAGACCATCAAACCTCAGAGGGAAGGTAGGAGAGGGTGGGAGTAAGGGGGAGAGATCAATCAAAGGACTTGTATGCATGCATATAAGCCTAACCAATGGACACAGACACCAGTGGGGTGAGGGCATGAGTGGGGGAGATGGGTGGGTAATGGAGGAATAAGGACACATATGTAACACCTTAATCAATAAAGAATTTTTTTTTAAAAAAAGGTTCTTGCCGAAACCGGTTTGGCTCAGTGGATAGAGCATTGGCCTGCGGACTGAAAGGTCCCAGGTTCGATTCCGGTCAAGGGCATGTACCTTGGTTGCGGGCACATCCCCAGTGGGAGGTGTGCAGGAAGCAGCTGGTCGATGATTCTCTCTCATCGATGTTTCTAGCTCTCTATCCCTCTCCCTTCCTCTCTGTAAAAAATCAATAAAATATATTTTAAAAATAAAAATAAAAAAAAGGTTCTTGCCTGGCACATAAAACGTTTGAAACATTACTCAAGGCATATTCTAATAAGTCAAGGACACATATATGCATATGACATTTAAGGTTACCACTAAAATGATATTAATTTAAGACTATATAACTAATAGGCCAATGAAGGAAATAGAATCATTAAAACATATTAATTCCAAAAAAAGATAGGAAGGCAGGAACATAAGAGAAAACTGATAAGGACATTTTAAAGGTACAATAGGAAATTAAAACCCAGATATATAAACATTCACACTAAATGTAATTAAACTACATGCTTCAATGAATGGATATTAATTGTCAGACTAGGAAAAAAATACCAATTTGCAAATCATGTTTCTTATCAGAGATGAACCTTAAATATAAGAACACATGAGGACTGAATGCATTAAAAAAAGATGTATGAAATTGAAGCCAAATGAGAGTAGTTCAGCTATAGAGGAAGGAGAAAAAATATTACTGAAAGGAAAAAGAAAACTTTCCTAATGATAAATGATTAAATTCAGCAGGGAGATAATATAAAAATTTTAAATTTTCATGTACTTAAGATATTGTTTGCCAAGTATATAAGCAATTGACTGAAGCAAAGGGAAAAAATAGACATATTAATGCTTGTAGATAAAGATTTTAACAAATAAGCCTCTGCTAATCAAACAAGTCGAAAAACAAAAATGGTAAGGATAGAAAGTTTGAATATCATGATTTGTAAAGTTATATAACTGAAATGTAAAATACACCGCACTCAAAAAGTAGAAAAAAATTGACCAGGCTGGCGTGGCTCAGTGGTTAAGCATGGGCCTATGAACCTGGACGTCACAGTTCGATTCCTGGTCAGGGCACTTTCCTGCGTTGTGGGCTTGATCCCAGTGGGGGGAGTGCAGGAGGCAGCCGATCAATTATTCTCTCTCATCATAGATATTTCTATCTCTCTCTCCCTCTCCCTTCCTCTCTGAAATCAATAAAAATCTTTTAAAAATAATTTTTACAAATTAGAGAAAAATCGTATAAAACATTTACCCAGAATGGTCAAAACGGAACCATAAAGTTAGTCTCAACATGTGCAGAGTACGTTTTCTTAATGCAATGGAATTAAACTAGAAATAAATAATGAAAAAGTGACATTATCCCAAATAGTGGAAATTAAGCCATAAACTTACTTCTAAATGATCCATGAAATACAGACTAAAATCACCAAGGGAATGAGCACATTTTAAAAATGAATGATAAAATAATGACACCATACCACTTATCGACTACAGCTCACAGTGCCTGGAGGGAAATTAGCCTTAAATGTCTACACTAGAAAAGAAAAAAAAAATGCTAGAAAATCAACAATCTAAGCATCCACTTCAGAAAGACTGGAGGTGAACAGAAAATTAAGAACTAGTAGAGCGCTGAAGATAAATTTAGGATAGGATATAATGAAATTGAAGACATGTCCGGTAGTGACATTCAACAAAGCCAAAAGCTATTTCTTTGCAAAGATGAATAAAGTTAATGAAATCATGCAAGAAAAAAATAGAAAAGGTACACATTACCAATATCAGCAATGATGAAGGAAACATCATTACAGACTATAGACATTAAAAATATGGTCATTGGATATTACTAATACATTGATCCAATAAGATATGAAAATACATGTGAAATAGGCTGGGTTGAAAAATGCAGTCTTTTCAAACTGCCTTAAATAAGAAAAACAAAAATATGTCTATCACTTTCTGTGTTGAATAAATTAAATCCATGATTACTAACTCTTAACACATAAATTGTCACGCCCCAGTGAATCTGACACACAGTTTATCAGAGAAGTAAACGAGGCAGCATTTCCACCTCATGTCAGGAAGCCAGCGTGATTTTACTGCTCAAACCTGACAAGAATATTACAAGAAAGAAGAATTAACAGCCTGCTTCATGCTATCCTAGGTAGCAAATTAGCAATTCAAAGCCACTAATATAAAAATATAATATTGCACCCAGGGAATACAAAGACAGATTATAACACTTGAAAACCTATTAGTATAAATTAAAATATTAAGAGAAAAAAACACGTAAGATCAAGCTCCACAGATGCACAAACCGCAGTATACTCCTCTCTTGTTCATTAAAAAAAAGGTTCTTGGCACGCTAGAAATCGAAGAGAACTTAATCTGATAAAGGGTAGCTATAGAAAATCATAGCAAATATGAGACCTAATGGTAAAATATTGAAAGCTTTCTCACTGAGACACTGAGATTGGAAATGAGATAAGGTTGTCTCCTATTGGTATTTGTATGCAATTATGTTGACGGTTTTTCGCCAGTACAATCAGATCCAAGTAAGAAATGAAAGTATAAATATTGGGAAGGGAGAAGTAAAGTTGTCACTTTTCACAGATCATATGATTGAGTACCCAAACATGACAACAAAACCTATTGATAAATCATAAGTACAGTTTGCATGCCTGGTAGAATTATTATTAAAGAACCTGATTTTTATTTTGTAGCAATTCTCAGAAAATAGAATAAAAATCCTACTTATAACAATAAAGTGACTTCCATTAAGTAGTAACAATATCTAATGAATGATATGCAAGGCTTATAGCCAGAAAATTACAAAACATTACTGAAATTAACTAAGTTCTAAATCAATAAATAAAGTATATCAGGAGTTCCCTATTTGGGGATTCAAATATAAAACATGACAGTTCTCTTTAAATTTATCTGTAGATTCTTTGCAATATCAATCAAAAGTCCAACTGCTATGTGTGTGTATGTGCACACACACAAAGTTCAGCTAAGAACACTAAAATGTATATAGAACTTTAAAGGGAAAATAATGAAAAAAATGTCAAAAGAAAATCAAAATTGTTGATCTCATCATACACATAATTGCAATATATGAGCATTTATCTCATATATAGAGAGTTATTAAGAGAGCATTGTATGACAATAAAGATAGAAAAATGGAATAATGGAACAGAAAATTCCAGAAACAGGCCTGTACAAAAATACTCGATTGATTTATGGCAAAGATACCATAGATGGACTTTCAATTGTATTGACTGTATTGTGAATTGGATATCTGTAGTAGGTAAAATTGAACTTTGACCTCTCAGACAATCAATATTAGTAATCTTCTTATAGATCAGAGATGTAAATTTCAAAAATAATTATGTCTTCTAAAAGATAATAGAATTTTCAAATTTTGTGTCAAAGCACAGAGAGGGAGAGGTATTGTGATGCTCACATCTAGCAAAGGACTCATCTTCTTAACATAGACTATGCACATCAATTAGGAAAACATGGACAACCCAACTGAAAACATGGCAAAAATTTGCCTGGCTGGTGTTGCTCAGTGGTTGAGTATGTTTCTATGAACCAGGAGGTCAAGGTTCAATTCCCAGTCAGGGCACATGCCCAGGTTGCAGGCTCAGTTCCCAGCAGGAGGCAGCTGAGCAATGATTCTCATCATTGATGTTTCTATCTTTCCCTCTCACTTTCTCTCTGAAATCAATTTTTTTAAAAATCATCAGTTATCTGAATATAAGTCCCATCTATAGGCTACTTCAACTAAAAACAAACAAACAAAAACATTGCAAAAACTTGAATAGGTACGTCACCAAAGAAGATATTCAAGTGGCCAGTAAGCATAATAGGTCTTTCACATTTAATCATCAGGTTATTGCAAGTTCAAATCTATCTGAAATACAATGACATACCTCTGCAATGGGTGAAATTAAAAATGAATAATAACCATAAAAATGAAAAATGAATAATGAATTTGTTAAAGCAATATTTGTTGATGCGCAACAATTGCTGTATTTATACATTGCTGGGCAAAGTATAAATTGGTACATCCATATTAAAAATATATTTGGAAGCATACACTGAAGCTGAATGGTTGTATAGCTTATAATCAATCTTTTACTTGACTCCTAAGTATATAACATATCTAAGTTCATATATTTGTGCACCAAGAGAAATACACTATTTATAATAGCACTTTTCAGAATAGCATGAACTGAAACAACCCAAGTATCTGCCAGTATGAGGATAAATCAATTATTGGGGTATTAATAAATCAAATTGGGGTATTACAATACAGTTATTATAATTTATATACAATACAGTTATTTTTCAAAGGATAGGAAAATAATGAACTGTACAGCTGCACGCAAACATATGAATGAATTTACAAATACTATAAATTGTGGTATATATACAATACAGTTACTGGGGTATATGTACAATACAAATTATTTTCCAAACAATGGAAATGAATGAACTACAGCTACATGCAAACATACGAATGAATTTACAAATACAATATTGAGCTAAAGAAGCCAGATACAAAAGTGTGTACACTCTATTAAGTCAATTTTTATAATGTTCTGTGCAAGACAAACTAATATATTGTTAAGAAACAGAATCGAGTTAGCTTGACAGACATAATGACTGAGTACATGGGAGGGTTTTGGGATGCTGGTTATGCCAGATATCTTGATCTGGGGAGTGGTTACATGGGGATGATAATTTTATAAAAATACAAAATAATACACCCTAAAGATTTATCCAGTTTATTGTTTGTTTGGCCTACTTCCCAGCAGAACTTGATCTCATGCAAAAAAAAAAAACAAACAAAAAAAAAACTTTAAGGGAGTTGCCCCAAGAAATTTTTTTAAAGTATGATTATATTTCTAAATATAAATTTATTAATAGAAAATTCCATGTTAATAGAATCATCAAACCTTTCTTTTGATGTTGTTTATTGTACTAGAGGCCCGGTGCCTGAAAATTCATGCACCGTGGTGGGGGGTGTTCCCTCAGCCCAGCCTGCAACCTCTTGTGCCTGGCCTGCACCCTCAGGGTATGTCTGACCAGGCTGGGCCCTCAGGGGATGTCTGACTGATGGCCTACATTTGGAGTGGAGGCAGCAGAGGCTCCCGCCACCACTTACCAGCCTTCAGCCTGGCTTGTGGCTGAGCGGTACTCCCCCTGTGGGAGCACACTGACCACCAGGGATCAGCTCCAGCCCCGCCCCCCATTGCCCTGCCACCAGCCATCCCCTCCCTCTGCTTGCTGGCACCCTCCTTGGCTTGCCTGGCACCGCCCACTCACCAGCCCCAGCCCCTGCAAACCTGTTGTTCCACTGTTTGCTTTGCATATTAGGCTTTTATTATATAGGATTGCATTGTTTAGGAAGTAATCTGAATTTAAATTAGGACGGGTTTTATTTAAGATTATGTTTTACAAGTGCTATGCTAAAGAGAACCTGTGGAGAATAAATACATTTTATTTATTTATTTATTTATTTAAAATTTTTTTTTTACTTGTTGGTCGGACTACCAGGGATTCCTATTTCTTTATCTCTTTCAGGCTTTGAGTAGATATGGGCAGCCTGACTAGATTCCATATAATTTGATGTTTTTAGGCTCATTAGATTTTAGAAAATGGTAATTCTTTACTATCTATTATGATATGTAACTCATATTAATTGATTTCAGTCCTTCCATACTCTGAAATCATATTCCCATTTGAGAAAAAAATCTTCATAGTAAGCCAATACACTTCAAAGAGATAGTGTGTAACAGATCATGCAATATGTGCTGGGTTGTTTACAATATTGATTCTCTTCTCTAATAAAGTGCATGTGTGTTTGTGTGTACATGTATGAATCGAGGGCACAGTTGTTATTGTAAGTTGATATTGAGTGAGCATTTAAAATGAATATTAAATAAATCTGTACATAATTCCTCTGCAAGTATTAGTCTCCATAATTAAGATTCTGTTTTATAAGGGGTTTAAGTGGAATTGCATTATAAAAATAATCTCCAGAAATTTAGTTCCAGTATTTTTGAATCAATCCTGTTTGAAATAATTAAGGGGAAAATAAAACCTAAGGATTTAGTAATAGAAACATAATGCAATTTGTTGGCAGGATGAGAGAGTCTGCAAAGAAGACTTAGATCACCATTGGGGGCATGGGGATAATAAATTCATTATGGAATTTTACTTCCTTATCTCTTAAAGTATGGAGAAAGAGGAGATGTACAAGAAAATTAAAAACATGTACTTAGGGCTGTGAAAGGAGGGAATTGACATTTTTGAGTTACAAACTCAGCAGAAGCAATACAGTTGAATGATGAGGCATACCTTTAACAAAGCAAATGAAAACCACAATGCATATACACACAACAACAACAACAACAAAACAAACAAAAAAGAATAGACCTGGCCTGCGTGGCTCAGTGGTTGAGCATGAACCTATGAACCAGGAGGTCATAGTTCAATTCCTGGTCAGGGCACATGCCTGATGGACATAATTACCAAGAAGACGTACATGGGAGGCTTTTGGGGTGCTGGTCATGCTAGATATCTTGCAGGCTTGATCCCCAGGAGGGGGCATGCAGGAAGAAGCCGATCAATGATTCTCTCTCATCATTGATGTTTCTCTCTTTCCCTCTCCCTTCCTCTCTGAAATCAATAAAAATATATTAAAAAAAAAAAAGAATAGAGATAACAGAGAAAAATGTTGTAAACATAAGTAAGTTAAAAGTAGTCTAAATAACATATTAATAGAAAATACAACATTTTCATTCTCATCAAGTACTACCTTTTTATTTATAAGCTGTCTTTATATGTGTATATGCAGTTATGTGTTGCCTTTATTTAGAATGTAACTGTTACAGTTTTATAGTTAATAAAATATATAGTATCTAAGAGGTTCATAAAGCCAGTTCTCACCTCAATGGCTTCTAAAGCATTTCCCCAGAGGATCAAAATGTTAGGCCGTGAAGATCGTTTCCTGGCCCTGAACTCCCGTGAGCTGGAGAGAAGATTCTGAAGGCTCCCTGTAGATACACAGGGAAAGGGTGGGGATGACCTCACTATTTCTAGGTTCACTTAAATGAATGTAATAAACAAGAGACCCACAGATGTCCTCCCCATTTAGAAACCACTTGGAAGTCGGGTGGCCAGATAGCATGCTTTTTCGCCATCAGTAGGGAAAAGGACAGGGACAGTGAGGACCTAACCAAAGTCACCGTTTAAGAGTTCTTTCCTCCACGGAGATAAAGGAATTTGCAAATATGTACAAGTCCACCATTTTCTCAGTGAGAGGAAGCGCCGTTCTCCTTTCTGTGAGAGAGCTACTCCTTGGTGAATAGAAAAGCTAAGACATCCATAATAATAAAAGCATAATATGCAAATCGTTCAAATTACCAAACAGCTGAACGACCATCTGGACAACCTTCCAGACGACCACGCTATGACACTCATTGGCACCAGGCCAGCCAAGGTGGGTGTGATGCGATTGGAGAGGGGACCGGCCATTGCCACGTGATCGCCCTGCAGAGGGAGACCCAGGCCACTGGCCAGCAGAGCGATGGATCAATCGGGGGACTCTATGATTGCCCCAAAGAGGGAAGCCCAGGTTATCCTATGGTGGTATTGCAGTGGGTAGCCTGGGCCTTCCTCTGCAGGGGCAATCCATGGAGGAGCCCCGGCCAGGTGGGCGGGGCCTACCTCTTTGAGGAGATCAATCGTGGGGCTCCCAGACTGAGAGGGCACAGGCCAAGCTGAGGGACCCCCTCCCAAGTGCATGAATTTCGTGCACTGGGCCTCTAGTACTAGTGTAAGCTTTGTTTGTGTGACACCAAAGCCACCATCTGATTATAGTTCTAATTTTATTCACAACCACTGTGGAAATATGACAGCTTTTAAGGAGTAAAATAGTGTAACTGTTCTTTAAAGTCTGGCTTGCTGGAATTTTCACAGTCCTGTCATAAAAATTATAAATATTCTGGTGGTCAGTGGTTCTTTCTATGCACACTAGAAGGCAGATATTTCTTGGTATGTTTTTGAGGCACTCACAGGACTATGTGTGAACCAGGGCATCAATTCAGTTGCTACAAGAGTAAAAGGGTAAAGCATAAAAATATACTATAAAGAGAAAAAACAGTCAAAATATTCTTGGTGGTCTGGTTTGGCTCAGTGATTAGAGTGTTGGGCCGTGGACTGAAGGGTCCCAGGTTTGATTCCAGTCAAGGGCATATACTCTCTTGCAGGCTTGATCCCCAGCCCTTCTCGAGAGCATGTGGGAGGCAACCAATTGATATGTCTCTCTCACATCGATGTCTCTCTCTTTGTCTCTCCCCCTCCCTTCCACTCTCTCTAAAAATTAATGGAAAAAATATCCTTAAGTAAGGATTAACAAAACAAAACAAAAATCAAAAAACAAAAACAAAAAAACAAAAAAATCCTGGTAGTATTCCTACCCTGCTCATGTCCATTGGCTATTATATTCCAACTTGTTTGGATGCTAATATCCTATGAATTGGTAATTCATCGCTACTGATTTAGAAATTACCAAACCACTTATGGGCAAAATATACCTCAAAACGTTTTAACTTTAGTCAGTAGAGAGCTTACACCCACTGCTGAAATGATTTTCCATGATGTTTCAAATTCCCATCAGTTCCATTTTAAATTTCCAAAGTTGCCAGCTTTCTGATCACATATTCAGTTCACATCTTACTTTATGAACTTCCACTGTGCCTCGATCCCCCACTCAATTATAAATTCTCTTATTTTGCCTTGCCCTGTTGACTGGAATTTACTGCTCACGGCTTCCACCCTTCTGCTTATGGAAGGCTCCAGGATTATTTATTGAGCCTCACTAGTATATCTAAATTTGTCAAATTTTTTTTCCTCTCTCTTATAGTCTGAAATGGAGAGGCTGTTTACCTCAATCGATGCCTGTGAAAACAGTAGCTCATGGAAACTAGTTAGAAGCAAATTCCCAAGTAACAGACTTGGCAGCGTTCCATTACCTTTGATTATAAAAGGGCAAAATTAATGGGCAGTTCATAAGGCTATGTGACAGAGAGGTGACAGGGAGTCACTGTGATTCAAATGGCAGAAGTCAAGGAGTTGTTTATCCTAGCTGCCATTTCAGTCTCTCTTTCATCAGATGTAAAAACTGTCTGACTCTCGTGGCCCACTGAAATGGGCTTTTCCTTCCAGACCACTTAGTCGCATCTCTGGTGTTTAGAAAAGTAATCTTTAATGAATGCTAATCAAGTTTCTAATTATAATATCTTAATGTTTGTGTATCAGATGAAAGGCAAACATTTTGGGGCCAGTCACAAAGGACATGAATAATTTTTCTTAGAAGCTTAATTAATTAGTTGTATTGCTCTACAATATCTTGAAAATTTGAACTGCCATCATTTCATTAATTTAGATAAAAGTGAATTTTCAGCATTTAATGATGACATGTTGAAAATTATGATAAGTTGCACAATTTTTAATCATGCACATTTATTTAATAGAGACAAAACACATTTTGAGGATATTTGGGGGATGTGGGGTACTAGTTTCTTATTTATTGTTTTATTCTTATTTTAACACTTTCAAGAAATTGCCATAGTAAATTTCTGGGACACTCATATACTTAGAAAAATATTTTTAAAAAGTAACTGTGCTTGGCAATCTGCTTTTTTGATAATTTTTAAAACTGTAAATTTCAAGAATTTTTTTTACTGACTCACCAATGATCACGTGATATAGCTTATACTCATTAGCATATAACAGAAGACTCTTCTTGATTGGCTTCAACTTTCTGTCCTGAACTCACCACCAGCCAGGTTTCTGGATGCTCTCACCATTGGAGCTACTGATTATTTTGGTAACAGCCTGGTCTCCGGGCTTCTGAACTTCTTTACACGTGGCTGACTCTATCTGAAAGATTTGTCTACCTTTCTTCACCCACAATATTTCTACTCATTATGTAAAGCTAATTCAAAGGTCATCCCTTCTTTGAAATATTTCCCATGAATTTAGAAAATATTCTTCCACTGCTTTTTGTAAAAAAATAATATGTAGGGTGCATGAGGGTACAACAAACCATTGTTTTCTGGAATACTGTAGATCCCTTAACTGTGGGAACTTTGTCTTAGTAACTGGGAATACAGAGGTAAATATTTACTGAACAAATAAAGAGAACAATGATGAAAGAATAAATGAATGAAGGACAAAATTCTCAGAAGGGAATCACAGGTTATTTAAGCTTATATCTGATATTATTTTGAAACATGAATTCAAGGAAGGAAGTATAACTAAATTAATTTCTCATATCTTTGTTTCCTAGGACAAGAGCAGATTTGAGATGGTACCATTCTATTCAGTACCAAATAGCTTTCACGAAGGAGGGAATGCAGGAGGTTGAATGGTCATACTGAGAAAGAGATGCCCAGGTCCTAATCCTGGGAACCTGTGTAAATATGTTGGAAAAAGGCATTTGCAGATGTAATTCAATAAAGGATCTTAATATGAGATCATTCTAGATTACCCAGGTAGGCCCCAAATCCAGTAACAAGTGTTCTTGGAAGAGTAGATGACCCCGGAAGAAGAGGAGATGGCCTTGTGACAATCAAGGTAGAGACTGAGTTACGCAGCTCCAGCCAAGGATTGCCTTGGCTTCTCCTCCTTACCTTCCTGATTCTCTCTGGCCACTTGCTGGCTTACAATTATAGCCTCTATCTCCAATGAATCTACCAACTCTACCGGTCTTCTCCCATTTGCCTTTCACAACAACCTCCATTATTTTGAGTGCATAGATGGACTTGCACTTCTCCACATTCCTTTGCAAATGAAGTTAGCTCATTAATATATATATATATATATTGATTGATTTCAGAGAGGAAGGGAGAGGGAGAGAGAGAGAGAGATAGAAACATCCATGATGAGAGAGAATCATTGATTGGCTGCCTCCTACATGCCCCCTCCTGGGGATCGAGCCTGCAACCCTGGCATGTGCCCTGACCTGGAATCAAATAGTTGCCTCCTTTTCCATAGGTCAACACTCAACCACTGAACCACACTGGCCTGGTTGAAGTTAGCTTCTTTATAAGAAATTCAGAGCTCTCTGCTTTATGCTTCTCTAGCCCATCTCCAGAACCTGAGCCAAGGCTCTGGAGTGTCTCTCTAAGTGACTTCTGCTGTGGGAACTGAGGGTTCTGTGGAGGGGGAGATAGTAGCCTCAGTCTTCCTGGCTACTCTCTCAGCAAGAAATATCCCCCTTGACTATGTGCCCAATACTGTCATGACACTTTTAATGTTTTCTCATATAATATCTTAATTCTGTAAATAACATGTTACGTTCTTGAGTTTCAATTTCTGCAGGAATAAAATGAGGTCAAACAAACTGATCAGGATCTTATAGGGTGTAGGAGGCAAGGATGGAGCTCCAAACTTCATTTACTGCTAACACTATATTATTTCCTTCACTCTTCAATAGCTACTCTTCAGCCCATGGTCAGGCTAGAAAGCGATATAAATCTTTAAGCATATAATCATACCTTATTTCAAATAATTATACCTTATTTATCGAATTTACTCAAGTAGATAAAGCAAGAAATGTAAGTTCCTTATCTTAAGGTCAGGTGCTATACTTTTAAATAAAACTTTTCCTTTCATCAAAAGTTGGAGGTGCATGCTTCCTCTTTGAATGAAGAATGGATTAATCCATTAGATATAAGATAGTAAAAGAGAAGGGATGTATCAGGTGACATATATTTAAGGCCATTGGCTTGATTTGGGGAAAGTGAGATTATGTTTCATGACTGAGGTGGTTGGAACTCCAGAGGAGAATAGTCATCCATCCTTAGGTAATCAAATTAGAATGCTGGAGAGTAGCCATGCTAGTTAACCAAATGTAAATCTTGTAGCATTGCCAGTGGGGTTAACCAAGCATGGATTTGTAACATGGCTCTGATCATTTGGTGGGTGCTTTAGAAATACCATCATCTTTAAGAAAAGAACACATACAGTGATGAGTGTTTGAAGGTTTTAGAGATCTGAATGTAATCAATTATCAAAAAGCAGATTTGATATATCAAATGCAAGTTGATTTCTTTACATTCAGAAGTCAAACGCTTCCCCCCTCATGGGTTGCTGATAAATATTTAGTGCCACAGAAACACAAATAAATAATTGGCCATCCCCAATGCATTCGGCATAATTTACAAGACATCAAAAGACTCTGCAGTCAGAGTCAAACTATTGTATTTTCTACAAATAAAAAATCATCACATCGCCCAAGTCAGCCATGTATTAATGGACCAGATTGTGTGTGTGTGTGTGTGTGTGTGTGTGTGTGTGTAACTTTTTAAACTTAAGGGCTTGAGGATTAAGGATTATGTATTAAATTATTTGCTATTGGGATTGACCTGGAAAGATTAGAAGATTATTATCTGTGTACACCGATGAAAATCTTTATGAAAATGAAAATATTAAAATGACTTGGGCTTATTTTATCCAAAACCACCCCAAGGTCAAGTTTTAATAAAAAATAAAATTCATAAAAAATATGATCCCCCATCTTTAAGATTATTATTTTTTAATCATCGTGAAGGACCAATTAACAATTGATTTGGTTCTGCCCTTATGCTGGGTTTTTGTTCATCTTTAATAGATAGCCTGTCAAACGAGGGATAGCACAAAATTGGGTTGTATTCTACCCAATATAAACAAAGAGATAAATCTTTGTTGCATACAGCATTTTTTTTTAATTTTGTCTAATGGACTTTATTAATAAAATAAAGCTTTCTTCATCAGGGAAACCTTTTAATGATTCAGAGCAAAGCTCCAGCAAATGGTGTTTGGAATAATAATCTACACTTTTTTTAAGCAATGAAGCCCTGGCTGTTTCTTTCTCACTGAGTGGTCAGACTTCATAGCCACCATGTTGAAACCACCCCCACGAGGGGAGTTGAAACAGACACCCATGTTTTCAAGAAGAACGTTGAGTTGCACGTTACAATGAAATGCCCTCAATGCTGATGTTATCTTTTCCTTCCCATAGGGAACCACAGTCAGATATCACGAGTACCTGTTGCTATTAAAGTGCTGGATGTCAATGACAACGCCCCTGAATTCGCATCCGAATATGAGGCATTTTTATGTGAAAATGGAAAACCCGGCCAAGTAAATATCTCCATGTTGTTAATGCTGATATGTTTGTATACGACTGTCTCATATTTGACTAACCTGCATTAGAATGTGCATCTGCCTTCTTTTCAGTCCGCAAAGTCACAGGCAAGAAACCTCCGGGTGGGAACAACAGAGAGGGAGTGTTTTTCTTTCTGAGATGTCGGTTCTCGCTACATAGGACCAGATTGGCTCAGGGAGTGGAACAGCCTGCTGTGCTGTGACCCCAGAGCCAAAGAACTAGCTTAAACTATCCCGGGGTATGGATGAGAGCAGGGGAGGGGCCGAAAGGGTAACCTTCAAATGACAGGAAGCAAGGGGAAAGCTCATGGGGAGGGAATGCTTGGCTCATGTCAAACATAGAAATAACACAGAATAGTGGGACCCAGGTCAACAGGATGTAGGAAGTGAATTTTGAAATCTGTAAAAATGTAGTTAATTCATTTTGACATAAGATAAACAACGGGTCTTAGACTTGTAACTCTAGTATCTGATAATTGTGTGTTGATGGAATTTTTTTTTTTACCTGTCTCATGTAGTATAAATAGGAACAATTAAGAAAGGGGGTGAGTTAGAGGGCAGAGAGGTAAGGAGGGGGGAGGGAGAAAGGAAGGAAGGAATGGAGGGAGGGAGGGAGGGAGGGGGAGGGAGAGAGGAAGAAGGGAGTAGGGAGGAAGGGAAGTTGTGAGGGAGGGTTAGAGGAAGAGAGGTATAAGCAAGAACAAAACAGAACAAAACCTGCTATACTTTGAATGTCCAAATGGAAATAGTGTATGTAAAGTTCTAAAAACCCCAAATGTAATAGATTTATCTGAACAAGGTGCCAAAGTACTGTATGTTTAAGAAATTTATCATTTTTCGACTTACTAATTTATTTCTGGATGGTGACATTTTAATTTAAATAAACAGCAGCTGACAGCATGACACTGGAGTTGTTAATCCAACTATTCTTGTGCCTCATGTGGGTGTTAGGAATTAAACTTACTATTTGCCGAGCAGTTTACCTGACAAGAGTCAGATTTTTTTTTCCGCCAAAAGAAAGGATTAGCACTGTGGCTCTAGACTTTTCATTTATTACAAAAGATTAGTGTGTTACCGTCCTTTAAAAACAGTAGACATTTTCTCCTAGACTACTCTCATATATCTGAACTATTAGCATCGTTTACCAAAATAACACACACACACACACACACACACACACACACACACACACTGAAATTGTAATGAAACTGATTAATTTCAAGCAACTGGACAATATAAGTGTTGTTCTAATCAAAGCATTCACCTTTCGCAGTGCTACACTCTTTTTTTAAATAATATTCTAATATTAGTTCAAATGTTTCTTAATTTTGTCATGTGGAACTGCTCTCTAGCATGTTTTGAACGTTTTCATTTGTGATCCTTTAAGGATGGAATGTGTTTACATATACAGGGTGGGGGCAAAAATAGGTTTATAGTTGTTCATATGGAAATTAATACAGTAACACGAATAAACAGTGTTTCACATACTCACAACTGTAAACCCACTTTTACCCCACCCTGAGAAGTATGTCATATTTATTTAGCGAAGTTGGTGGCTTGAATTGGCAGACAGTTTGATCAAAATATACAAAATATATGCAGGTCCCTTTCAAGGCTATGTTTGTGTGATCCAGATCATTTCTGGGGTAATGTAGCCAATCACAGACTTATAAGCTTGTCCCTTTCAATCATACAGAATCTGTCAAATGCATTAGAATTTAAATAAATCGCCATTGTTCATGCAAAACTTATCGCACAAGTTGAGAGAGTCAATAGCATCAACATTGCAGAAATCCAACATTGCCTTCGCTTGTGACATTGACATGCATGCCTTCGGAACCCCAGGAATCTGGAGTTTTACCCGGTGGATTTTAACTGTTTCCAAGGTTTTAATGATTCCTCAGCAGTTCTTATCCTCAGGGGGAAAATCAGGTTGTTTCATCACCTTTCCTATGCAAGATCAAAATAAAAGAGAAAAGTTAATTCTTCGTTTTATGATTTTTGAAGGTCAAAATGACTCTTCTGTGAAGAGATGTTTATGTTGTATGTGTGTCTACTGCATGAGCTCATCCTCAAATGAATCTGTTTAGGCAGATCTGTTAAAGGTTCATTTTTACATGAAAAGATCAGATCTTTGGCTGTTCAGCATAATTTTTGGACTCGTTTATACACATGCAATCATTCACCTCCTGAATTTCCTCATTTCTTTGTGCGAGTCAGAAGTCATATTTGGTTCGTTACATCACTCCCAGTCACTTTCAATGGCTCAAGTACCTCATTTTTATATTTAACCTTTTCCAAAAATTCATTATTGTTACTTACAGTAGTGTTCACTTATATAAGTTCAACATAGATAAAACTTTCAATCATCTCTCCTCACACCCCACAGACCACTGACTCGTTTTCAAATTAGAATGTTCATTCTCAAATGATCAAAAACAAATGTCAAACATTGAATTAGCACTAGAGTCGTAGTCACTCAATATTTTTCAGCAATTGATGTCTGCTTTACAACAGCCTCAGAGTAAGAAGTGCAGGTGACTTTGAAATCTGGTTTGCCTGGAAGGTATGGATTTAAGGCTAAATTCTGAGGGGATCAGCTTCTGGGGAGATAGTGCAACTGGAGATCATTAGCAGTAATCAAGGGCAAGCTATTCAGAATACCCAGTCTAAAGACTTCTGGACTGAGAGAACCTCAAAGAGGTTTTTAAAACATCTCATAAACTCAAAGCCAATGTCAACATGAACGTAGATAATTATTTTGTGCTTGAAACTTTTCCAGTGGATTGAACTCATCAACAAAATACCAAATAAGAAAGAAAAGGAAGGAAGGAGGGAGGGAGATATGGAGGAAGGGAGGGAAGGAGAGAGGGAGGGAAGGAGGGAGGGAGGGAAAGAATGAAAGGAAGGGAGGGAGGGAGGGAGGGAGGGAGGAAGGAAGGAAGGAAGGAAGGAAGGAAGGAAGGAAGGAAGGAAGGAAGGAAGGAAGGAAGGGAGGGAGGGAGGAAGGGATGGAGGAAGGGAGGGAGGAAGGAAGGAAGGAAGGAAGGAAGGAAGGAAGGAAGGAAGGAAGGAAGGGAGGGAGGAAGGGATGGAGGAAGGGAGGGAGAGAGGGAGGGAGGAAAAGAATGAAAGGGAGGGAGGAAGAGATGGAGGAAGGGAGGAAGGAGAAAAAGAACGAAAGAGAAGAAGGAAGGGAGGAAGCCGGTTTCATCTTCTCTAGGTGTAGCTTTCCATTTCATGTCATATCTGTGCTGAAATTGGCAGATGTTCACTTTGAAAGTAGAGCTGCAAATCATATCAGCCCCAGCACCTCCTCATAATTCTGAAATGAAAGATGACTTTTTCTTGAATTTGTTCCCTTAAGAGAATAACAGCCACCCTGTGACACAGAGAAATTGTTCCCATTCCATATTATACAAAATCAACATGAATCCCTTCTGGTTAAAATTCTTTTAAATCTTCAAGATACAATTATTTAAATGTTAAATATACAAATTCCAGTGGTATTTTCTGATTACCAGTAATTTTTTTTTAATTCCAATAGTTATAGGTAATTTATCATAAGTAAAAAGATAGAAGATGGTGCATATCTTTAACTTCTAATTTGATGATGGTATGATAGAGTCGTCCACACATTACTTGGCCCTCAGTTATCAGGAAAAATAAAAAGATTCTCTCCACTCACTTGACATCTCTAATTTCAAAATTAAAAAGCAAAATATATGCCTGCTATTTCCTTTGTCTAATGGGATGGTAGGTTTTAGACAGCCAGTCAATATGAATTGAACACTAACTATATGCCAGGACTTGACTTGGTACTGGGGATCTAGTGGCAAACAATGCCCTATACATCAGTCTTTTTCCCTCATGGAGTGTTCTCTCTGGCAAACACATAATAAAATTAGAAATTATAGGATTGCATGAAAATACCTCAAATCCTCGAGGCAGAAAGGAGTCTGAAGAGAGAAAGGAAATGGAGCTATCTTAATGACAAGACCTCCACCAGAGACAGGAAACATCTGTCAAGTATTCCAGAGGAGTCAGCTGGGAATAGCCCTGATGCTGCCTGGAGAGAGTGGTCATGTGGCTGGACAGGTGCAGGAGCAGGTAACAGATGTAGAGAAATGATCATTCTGCCCGAGAACACCACACTCGGAACCACATGTGAGAGAAACAGAACTTCAGTGGCCAGTGTTGGCCAGAGGGCCTTGCATCATTCTGTTCTCCATCTTGGTCTTCTAATACGAGCTTTCTAGGATTTTATTTGCGATACCAGCCTCTTGTATCTCATACAGACAGAATTGGGGTAATTTGTCCCAGATGGTGCATTGACACAGGGACTGAACAAAAATGTTGTATTTCTAGGAGTGAATCAAGGTCTCGTGTTGAATCTCAGAGAATATTTGAGAATTATTGTTTGAGAATCCGTTAGGCGACAGACGGCTTCAGTTCTTTTTCCTCCAGGAAGGCACTTCCCTGTTACTATAAATGAATCTAGTGGAGGCTAATTTAAGCTTCATCACCAGCTATAGAAGTTGAGATGTGCTATTTGGAATCAAGTTAATTATGTCTGGGTTAAAAAAATATTCTGATTTACCTCTTTTAATCTCTTCTTTCTCTGATCAATACTGCAGTATATAAAGTTAGTTTATCATAGGAATATCACAGGCACCCCCCCCTAAAAAAAGAGAATAACCATTATTACTACATAGGGATCTAGCCAATGCTTGGCATGTAATGCATAGTCACAGAATTTTAAAATCATGGTTGTAATTTACTTCATTTGGCAGTGACAAATATTTCAATAATTATTTTCTCAGATATTACCATGGAAACACTCATTCTACTCACAGACACGCAGTGCACAAGCTAACCCTCTTCACATGAAAAATCATTCACCTGTTTATTGAACTGTATTTATTGTTCATCCTCAAGATGCTAAATATTCTCATATGAACCTGGAGAAACTATGAGAAGGACCAAAAGTGTTCCCTCTTGTAGAACTGTTTTTAAAACTGATTTTAGATAGGAAGGGAGAGGAAGAGAGAGAGGGAAACATCAGTGATGACAGAGGAGCATTGATTAGCTGCCTTCTGCACGCTCCCCACAGGGCATGGAGCCTGCAACCTGGGCATGTACCCTGACCGGGAATTGAACCATGACCTCCTGGTTCACAGGTTGATGCTCAACCGCTACGCTGGCTGGGCATGGAACTTAATAAGGAAGAGAGATTATACAAAAGTAAAATGAATAAATGATATGTTTACATTTTGAAAACTGGGCTGTAGAAGCAGCAATGCAACTAGTCTGGAGGAAACAAAGAAAAAGCAAAGATCTATTTTATACAATGTTGTCCAAGAAAGTTACCTTGTGAATGGGTATCATTAAAGCTGAAACTGAGCAATGAGAAAGGGCCAGGCATGCCGGGAGTGGAGCTGGACCTGCTAGCCCACAGGATAAGCTTGTGCCAGGACCCTGAAGGGAGAAAGACCTGGGTTTGTCTGAAGAATTGAAGACGTCAGTGGCTGAGCATAATAAGTGTAATAAGCAAGTATAATAATAAGAATGAAATAAGCAAGAATGAGATTGGACAAAAAGAGTTTTACATTTGAATTAAATGTACACACACACACACACACACACACAGATGCACAGTTAGGCAGAAGGAGCATTAAGAAGACTGTACTTGCCCAGCCGGCATGGCTCAGTGGTTGAGTATCGACCTAAAAACCAGGAGGTGATGGTTCGATTCCCAGTCAGGGCACTTGCCTGGGCTATGGGCTTGATCCCAGTGTGGGGTGTGCAGGAGGCAGTCAATCAATGATTCTCATCATTGATGTTTCTATCTCTCTTCCCCTCTCTCTCCCTCTCTGAAATCAGTAAAAACAGAAGACTGTATGTGCCAAAGATGAACGGTAGTCTGGTCTAGGTGGTGGCAGCAGAGATGGAGAGGAGGGATTACAACAGCTGCATGAATAAAATAATATATACAAACTAGAGGCCTGTTGCACAACGATTCATACAAGAATAGGCCTTCCTTCCCCTGGAGCCTGTAAGTCTTCGCTCCTGGCCGGAGCACCACTCCTATAGCTCCCTCCGCCCCCCGCCCTCCCCATAGCAGGCATCCCACCCCACCGCTCCACGCCTACGAATGCAAATTAACCCACCATCTTTGTTGGGTTAATTTGCATACTCCTGATTGGCTAATGGTTGTCACAGAGGTACGGTCAATTTGCATATTTCTCTTTTATTAGTGTAGATGTCTATCATGTACTCATTATCCCTGAGAGGTTGGCGTGGCCATCACATGTCCCAGATGTGGGAGCTGAGGTTAGCAAAGAGAAAGGCTCTCCCCTAAGGCCATGGAACATGGCAGAAATGGGTTTCAAAGTCTGTTCTTGAAGGTGCCCAGGTCCCGGCACTTTCTCCCGTCTCACACTGCTTCCCAAGGGAACAGATTTTGAAATTCCATTGCCTGCGTCAGAAAAATAGTAATGAGAATGAGATTCTGACCCAGAGTGAGTATTTTCGAAAGAAAACAAAAATCAACTCCTGTGATCGATAACGCTTTATTCAAAAGCAGTCCATGAAAACTTAAGTGAAAATAAATAAAGCTTAATAAGAAAAGTTAAGATAATTATCTCTTGCTAAACACCAGCAATGAATGAGTTTGCTACTTCATTTATTTATTTTTCAGTTCTTGTTGGTCTTTAATAAATGCAAAACAATGAAATGCAATTACGGCATTTTATCGCCATCATGAAACAGTAAATAGAGGGGAAGTAATTTTAACTTCCCTGCCAGCAGGCACCTTTCAGGATCTGTCTGCATACACAAGAGGGAGACAGGGTTGGTTTTACAGCGGATGAAATTGATGGCCTCGACCAAATGCATAAAGCACTATTTTCATTTTATTTTGGCAGGAGTAAGGAGATGGTAAATTAGTGGAATGCATAAAGCAATATTTGAGGAAATCATTTGTAACAAAGCATATTTCAAGAGAGCCATTAGTGGAAGTGTGACTTTTCGAGCACAACTTTGACAGAAGGAAAAGCATAACTTTAAAAAATATCGTGGAAAATTTGACACTAGAACCATCTAAGTGTGAGTCACAGCTCTACCATTTACTTGTTTCTTATCTTTGGGCCTCAGTCTCTCTTAGATTAAACTCTCATGTGATAAGGGTATCTCATGTTGTAGGTGCTCGATGAATAATTGTTCTAATTAGTAGTATTTATTTCAACTAGTCTCATAGTCTAAAAGCAAAATATATTTTAGTAGTATTGTATTTGTTGGCCTTTTTGTCTCTTTGTTTCATTATTTATTTTTATTGAATTTATTGGGATGACATTGGCTAATAAAATTTTTATAGGTTTCATGTGTACAATTCTATAATACATCATCTGTATATTGTATTGTGTGTTCACCACCCCAAGTCAAATCTCCTTCCATCACCATTTATCCCCCCTTTATCCTCTCCTACTGCCCCACACCTCCTTGCTCTGGTAGCAACCATACTGTTGTCTGTGTCCATGAGTCTTTCCTTATTTTTCCTTTGCTTACTTTATTAGTATTGTATTTGTTGTTTTTATTTTTCTTGTTGTTATATCTTCATGAGCTTTGATTTGGAGCGAAACACATTAAATAATCTCTAAGTGGATTAATATAACAGGACAATCTAGTGCCCTATCTTGGAATAACTCCTCTTCGGTCAAACATTTTCTTAGAGAATGTTTCTTGTAAAGCATTTGCAAGTGATTTATTTGTCAGGGGTGAGGGAAAGGGCCCTACTTAATTCCTCCACATATGAATGGGTGAGTTAATAGAATTATTATTTTTTAAATCCACTAGAATCAACTTGTAGGGACACACACCATCTATATCTTTTTGAGGTCACACTTGCAGCTTTTGTCTGTGGTAGTTGAACATCTTGTGTGAGTCTAAATGCCACATGTTTTACTCCGGCCCCTAACCTAGATGAGATCGGTGACCACAGAAAATGGTGCAAAGGATTATTTTAAATTTGGGGGCTGTTACAGATTGATGTATTCCTCTCGTTTTATTGTCAACCTACAAATTACTGAAGAAGGATGTAGGATGGGAGCGAGGTGGGCACATGTGTATGCTTGTTTGTTTCCACTTGGTCATGGAAGCCATGCTGATGAGCATGCCTTTTGGAAGAAAGTAGAATTGACACTAGATTGTGGAAGCTTTTATGCTTGCTGCTAGTGACATACATTGGGTAAGATCTGGTACCAAGTGGAGCTGACATGTTATTTGAATGACAGAGAAGCAAAAAGAAAGTGTGATAACCAACATGCCATCTAGACACAGCACCTTCCCAAGGTCTTTACAAGGTCTTCCAGGCTTTTATGACTCAGATGGAGTTTTAGATGATAGTGTTTCTTTTTAAAAAAATATATTTTTATTGATTTCAGAGAGGAAGAGAAAGGGAGAGAGAGACAGAAATAACAATGATGGGAGAGAATCATTGATCAGCTGCATCCTGCACGCCCTCTACTGGGTATCGAACCCGCAACCCAAGCATATGCCTTGACCTGGAATCAAAACATGACCTCTTGGTTCATAGGTTGATACACAACCACTGAGCCACACGGGCGGGGCGTTGATAGTGTTTCCTAAATTGAGTGCCTGAGAAACACTTGTAGGGTATAGAATGTCAATATATGTTGTGATACGGGGTGTGTGTTAGTGCATGTGTGTGTGTGTTTGACCTAATAAGTTTGGGAAACACTGTGTTAAACAAAAATAATTTCTATTATCTTTGTTGGTTTTGTTTAACTGTAAGATTCCCTTGCATTTATAAGTACATAAGAGTCACCAAAGGACTATATGGTATTTGGCATCTAGCAAACAGATCTGATTATAAAATCTTTCAAATTTCCTTCAGAGAAAACTATAGAACTAGTGGTAAACGGAACTCAGTTGGGAAAATCCTGCTCCAGGAAAGTAAACAACAGGATACAGTTTCAGTGGAGGAAGTGATGTTTATAATGTACAGGAGGCATCATGAAATATTGCTGCGAGGTAACAGAGTAGAAGATAGAAGATAAGAGTGAAAAGGCAGTTGAGACTTCAAAGCTGTGTTAATAACTGTGGGCTTTATCCTACTAATGAGGTTTTCAAAGCAAAGCGAGTGGTAGAGTGATTTAGAAAAAAAAATGATCATTTCAGAGGTGTACACAATACACATAAAACATTCAGGGTCCAGCAAAATGAAATCCAGGCAGGAGGAACTGGAAAATCCAAATGTTGTACAAACACGTTTTCCAGGAGCCCTTTCTCTGTATCATTTTACCTCAACTTAGTTTTAGTAAAGGGAAGGGGAGTGAAAAGAGACTGAAATTGCAGCGAATGTTGGAAGGGCTACAGTGAGTTTCTGCAAGAAAGGCCCGGGTGTACCCCATGGGACTGGGGACTTCACTGCATGTTTAAAAGACCCACATACAGTCTCATCTCCATTCATTCCCCTGCTGTGTTTCTCTAGCCAGACCTCTCAGGTACATGCTCTGAATGGCCATCTAATGCTTTGTAAAGGCAAGGAATTTGTTCATGCAGAAAAAATGGAACACGGGGAAACACTTGGGGTAGAAAAATGAAAGTCTTGGTAAAGACTGGACTACCATGCAAATTATTTTTTAAAAATATCCAGGACCTCTCTATTTAATGGATATGAATGGTGCTAATATGCACTATATTATACAGTGTTGAAATAATTGAGAATAATTGGGCTATTGTGTGAATTTTAGTATAATTTCTCACATTCCCATTATTTTCTCCTTTTTGTAAATTTACTATCAGTATTATAACTGCTTTGTATGCATAATGGAATGCATGGCTCAGTGGCTGAGCATTGACCTCTGAACCAGGAGGTCATGGTTCAATTCCCTGTCAGGGGACTCGATCCCCAGTAGGGGGTGGGCAGGAGGCAGCCTGTCATTGATTCTCTGTCATCATTGATGTTTCTATCTCTCCTTCTCCCTTCCTTTATGAAATAAAAAGAAAAAGAAAAAGAAATAGAAGTGAGCATTTCAGGAAAGTTCATATTGATAATCAGAAATAGGTAGGCAATGATCAGCAGAAGAAGCAGTAGAAAACCAAAAATCACTACTGTCTGTTCTGCAGCACCTTTGACTTCCTCTTCTCTCCGTCACCCCCTTCCCACCACCTTCCAGTTCACTACAGAAAAATCTCCTAAGAAAGAGAAAGTTAAGTTTTACCTAAGAAAGTGACTGTTGCCCTAGCCCAGTGGTCGGTAAACCGCAGCTCGCGAGCCACATGCAGCTCTTTGGCCCCTTGAGTGTGGCTCTTCCACAAAATACCACGGCCTGGGCGAGTCTATTTTGAAGAAGTGGCGTTAGAAGAAGTTTAAGTTTAAAAAATTTGGCTCTCAAAAGAAATTTCAACTGTTGTACTGTTGATATTTGGCTCTGTTGACTAATGAGTTTGCCAACCACTGCACTAGCTGATTTGCTCAGTGGATAGAGTGTCAGCCTTTGAAGCAAAGGGTCCAGGGTTCAATTCTGGGCAGGTACCTTAGTTATAGGGCCCTGGTCTAGGCACATGTGCATTAAGGAGGCAACCAATCCATGTGTTTCTCTCACATCAATGTTTCTCTCTGTATTTCCCTCTCTCTTCTACTCTCCTTAAAAATAAATAAATAAATAAAAAATAAAAATAAATAAATAAAATAAAAATCAATGGAAAAATAGCCAGACACTTTTGCAATAGCAGAGAGGGAGAAACAAACAAAACAAAATAGGAACTCATCACCTCAGAACAAAAATCAATGAATAATATAGACAGGAACTGATAGGAGATATTCTAATAGATCCCATGATAGTTTTTTTGGTTGTTAACAGATCAAATAATCAGAAATGTATTTGTTTGCTGACTACTTGCCTTTTAAAAAGTTACTGACAGTAATGGCCTACAGCTATTAATATTTTGTAATATATTTTTATTGATTTCAGAGAAGAAGGGAGAAGGAGCGATAGATAGAAACATCAATGATGAGAGAGAATCATTAATTGGCTGCCTCCTGCATGCCCCACACTGGGGATGGAGCCCAAAACCCAGCACGTGCCCTGACCAGGAATAGAACCAAGATCTACTGGTTCATAGGTCAATGCTCAACCACTGAGCCACTCTGACCACTATTAAATATTTTTGAGTAAATATAAAATAGTCTAAAATAATGTTTAATAAATTCTGCTAATAAGTATCTAACTTAGGTGTAGTGTTATTGATAAACAATAAATAGTTTTTTTGAAAACAGAGTCTGAATTATGATATGGCCCCACGATGCTCATTGTTTTCTGTGTCATGCCTTCGAAAGGTTATTTCAAATCACTAGTCTCAAGACAAACAGAGCTGTCTTGCTGCCATAGAAACCCAAGCAGGGCCCTGGAAATTATTTCCTTTTCCCAACATCCACGTATACTTAGGTTTTCTGATAGAGAGGTATATGAGCTTTCAGCTTCCTTTTAAATTATTCCACAACAAGTTACTAAACATTAGACTTTTCAATTGTATTCTAACATTATTGGTGGAAAGGAAAATATTTTAACTACACGCTTTACATGTACTCTAAAAAACCTGTGTACTCTCCAGAATTGTTTTTGTCATTTTCATGAAATACCTGTCCAATTATTTAAAAATTAATTGATGTCATAGTAGCTCTCCGTGGGAAATGTGTGCGGCCTTCCTTTGCCTTCTCTTCTGTGTGTCTGTAAAAAAATCTTGTGTGGAGGGACACTTCCTTGCATAAACCTGTTCTTTTTCTTCTATTGATTAAAGCTAAGTGTATTCAGATGTTCTTACATCAATGAAAATTTCGGCCTTTTTAAGATGGGCACCTAATGCATTTTAATGGCAGAAAGTCCTTCAAGTGATCTACCAGGCGTCTACTCTGAGATAAAATGACCAGACAGTGGCCATCTGCATGAAAATAAAACGAGGTGTCAAAAATGGTTCCAGCCAAAGAGTTAGCCATTTCCAGTTCACAGGCTATTCGGAAGTTGATTTACAGATTTACCGTTTCATCCCTTTTTCCACAGCACATTATGCACTGAGCGTGGTGTGAGGTTGACAATGCAAAGGCTCCTAATGAATAATAATGTGGGCGCTCTCAACACCAACCCCCTCCCTGGGCTCAAAACAGTTCTCAGACCTACGCATGCAGCAGAAGCACAGTCCTAGAAGACTCTCTAGGATGCAGACTTCTAGACCCCGCCCTGACACTTTGTGGTTGAGTAGGCTTAAAAAGGGTGCACGCCTAACAGAGTTCTTGGCTTAAATAAATGGTGGGAAAAACATGTCCATTGCAGGTGTAATGTTTGCACCAAACTTCTGAGATGTGGTATAACAGGCAATTATGCTCCTTTATTTGAGGTAAGCTGAATTATTATGTTTTTTATTGTTTGGGTAGTGGTGGCTTAATCAAATAACTTCTGTAGCTGCACTAGACAGCATGTACGAGTCTTTTTCATGTAGATTACTTAGAAACATTAAGAAAGTTATTGTCTATAGCAGCTCTACCTTCTAAATATACTATTAGAATGCATTTAGTTATGAATGATTTCCACCACAGATTTTCAAGAAATCTTCTATTTGCTTTTATTCTTTTTTTAAAAAAAGATTTTTATAGAGAGAAGGGAGCGGGGGTGTAGGGAGGGAGAGAGAGAAACATTGATGAGAGCGGAACATCAATCGACTGCCTCCTACATGCCCCTTACCAGGGATTGAGCCCTCAACCCAGGCATGTGTCCTGACTGGGACTCAAACCAGCAACCTTTTAGTGCCTGGGATGACACCCAACCAACTGAGCCACACCAGCCAGGGCTATTTGCCTTTATTCTTCACATGTGCTCAACATGCTTCAGGAGTTACTTCTTCAGAAGGTGCAGCCAGGTATAGAAGTCCTTTGGAAGCAAAATTGGGTAAATGGATGCCACACCTGCTCACCAGTAACTCCTTCCTGCTCTGTTGCCTAAAAGAAGGCTCTTATCACATTCTCCTGATCAATATTTATATATGCAGGCTGTCCACAAAAGAGTTACCTGTGGCCCTAACCGGTTTGGCTCAGTGGATAAAGCGTCGGCCTGTGGACTGAAAGGTCCCGGGTTCGATTCCGGTCAAGGGCATGTACCTTGGTTGCAGTCACAGACCCAGTAGGGGGTGTGCAGGAGGCAGCTGATCGATGTTTCTCTCTCATCGATGTTTCTAACTCTCTATCCCTCTCCCTTTCTCTCTGTAAAAAATCAATTAAAAAAAAAAAGATTTACCTGTGTTTCACAGCTTCTCCCCTGGTACCTTTTATTCTTTCATTTTGATTAAAGTGGAATCCCAGGGCATGTCTCCATACATGTCAATGTGCTAGGCCAGTGGTCGGCAAACTCATTAGTCAACAGAGCCAAATATCAACAGTACAACGATGGAAATTTCTTTTGAGAGCCAAATTTTTTAAACTTAAACTTCTTCTAACGCCACTTCTTCAAAATAGACTCACCCAGGCCGTGGTATTTTGTGGAAGAGCCACACTCAAGGGGCCAAAGAGCCGCATGTGGCTCGCGAGCCGCAGTTTGCCGACCACGGTGCTAGGCGATTATATATAGCAGACATATGGCATTTCCATCTAATCCGATGAGGTCGGGGACCTCCTTAGATAAGACTTATCAAGGTGCTATGCCATTAAAAAACCAATAATGACCCTAAAGTCAAAAACAATAATAATGATGGTGACTAATTTTCATTGAGCATCTGACGTGAATTTACATCAGTAATCAAAGCAACCCTAGGAGATTTTTCATTTAGGGATGCAGGGAAACTGAGTCTCAGAGTTCAGTGTCAGGCAACGAGCAAAGGGCGAAATTATGACTTCTATCAAGATGGCTTTATTTCAGAGTCTACCACCTTAATGACTACGTCTCGTTCTTAACCATGAGTTAGGTCTTGGGCTACTTTTTGTTGTGTTGTGACTCGAGCTAAGTACAATTTTAAGACATTTCATGAGGTCCTTAACAGAAGTAAAACATCTACCAAATCAGATGTTCCATTTTAATAATGGAGAAGTAGAATAGAGAGGTTATTTCACTTATGCCTCAAATAACCGTACTGCATTGCTTTTCGCATAGCATGTACCGGATACAATGCAACTCTCCACAGCTGCTAAGAGCGATCTGAAAGTGTGCTTCTCGCATTGTCTAGATGACAAGTTCCAAGGCAACGATGTCGCCTTCTTAAAAAGAAGCCATCCATTTTGTTTCCTCGTTAGTGAAATTGGCAGATTGAATGGGGTGTAATTGTTCTAACAAACATAACATCTTAGGCATCATCATTGCAGTCTCTAAACTTCATCCACGTGAGAACATTTCCCTGTTAAATTTTGGATGGCGAATCTGATATCACCTTGACAGTCATGCTTCACAGTCATCCCTTGTAGAAACGGTGTTGTAGTTATTCCTCATGAAGCATAAGCTATCATTAGTTTTCTACAGTAGCGTTTGCCCAGGGTTTCCGATCGAAGTGATTAATATCACAGAACCATAAATGAGAATTATTAAGCTAATTCTCTGACATCCCAAGAAATAACTTCGCCCTAAGTTAATGCAGCTTTGCAAATGCAATAAGCACATTAAAGCAGCACCCGAGTACGCGTATCTATGCAAACAGTTCTCTGTGCAGTGGTAATTCTTCTAATCCCTGTAATTTATTCATCTCAGGATACACTCCCAAGCGTTGTTTGCATGTCTTATCCACTCGCTTTAAAAACAGTATTCATTGTTGGGTGGGAACAGATGCAAGTCTTCAGAAAGCTTTGTTGCAATGACATTTGTGCCAAGGAACATTCTAGCTGGCAAACACATGCAACCTGACGAGGAATATTCAAGAAGAGTTGTGAGGATTCAAGATTTAAGTCCTCAGAAGGAAGGTAGGGGAGGGTGGGGGTAAGGGGGAGAGATCAACCAAAGGACTTGTATGCATGCATATAAGCCTAACCAATGGATACAGACAACAGGGAGGTGAGGGCATGAGTGAGGGGGTAGGGAGTAGGGGGGGGGGGGATAAGGACACATATGTAATACCTTAATCAATAAAGAAATTTAAAAAAAAAGATTTAAGTCCTTTACCTCCAAGACCGTCATCTCAAAGGCCACATTACAATCACTGTGACAATTCCAAATCTCATTCTAGATGCCTGTATATACTCAAATTGGAAAGAAACATATAATTGCTCAGTGGAAATTTGCAAATACCCTTAAATATGCTATTTCAAGCCCCAGACACCCAATGGACACAAAAGTAATGACCTCAATTTTCATCAACTCATCAAAGCTGAGGTTTTAAAGTGATGAGTGTTTCTCCTTATTCTTGGCACAAGCCATCCATGACCATTTAGAAAATTGAAAAAGATTAAAGGCGGTTCAAACCACCGATGTCATCAGAAATGCTGACGTCAACTTTTATGTTTCAGGTCATTCAAACGGTGAGTGCCATGGACAAAGATGATCCCAAAAACGGACATTATTTCTTATACAGTCTTCTTCCAGAAATGGTCAACAATCCGAATTTTACCATCAAGAAAAATGAAGGTAAATATATTAGCATTGAGAAAGGGGGTGCCATATAACTTGGAAAATAAGATGTGAGTTCATAATATGACTGAATATATCAATACAGTAATTTTTGTTCATTCATGAGCAGTCAAAATCCAGCTTATTAGCCTAATGGCATGGTAATTACATCACTTCCTCTTTCCAATATTGAAACAGTAGATAAGCAAATTGTTAATGTGCATGTTAATTTCATCCCAGCGTATACCTCAATCGCTTTCTTTTTGAAAATGGACTGTAAGGTTTAACCCTTATGACAGTTCCAGGAATTTTGAGATACTGACATGACTGTTAGGAGAGGATCTGGCTTTTACTTTTCAGTTGTTAAGATGTAATTGTGACTGGATATACTCAAATCAGAAAGAAACATATCATTGTTTCTTACCAAGGCTTTAGGGAAAGCCTATTCTAATGGTGCCTGGTTTGTGGGTACACATTAGAGGCATTTATTTTAAACCTGTATACCAACGTTGATAATAGCAATTACAGCAGAAAATCCTGCTGGAACGACTCTCTTTATCAGTGTTATTTTGGAGCTAATATGACCCGATTTTATTTATAAGTCTTTCACTGACAGAGGGCATTTAATGGATAGGATGTCCCCCCAAAAATGTACACACACACTTTGAATAATTATAAAGACAGTGTTTGTTAAAATGCATTTCATTTTCAAAATTGAGCTATCAGCTGTTAAAATGTGTATACATTTTGGAGGGACACTTCATGTGTCATTAGCTGCTGAGAACCAAGTTTGGATTAAGTGTTTCCCTTAATGATTGCCTATTACATATAAAGGTCATAGGTCATTATAAAAAGTCTCTCCGAGGGAAAGAGGTTTGGGGGATGGGGTGGAAAAGGTGAAGGGATTGAGAAGTACAGACTGGCAGTTACCAAACACGCATGGGGATGTGAAGTACAGCATAGGGAATATAATCAATAATATTGTCGTAACTGTGTATGGTGCCAGGTGGGTACTGGGAAAAAAAAAAAAAGTCTATGTTATCTGTACATTTTTGTTGCCCTAGCCGCTGTCTATTTAACAAGGATTTTTTTTAACTGCTTCTTTTGGCTCGGATGTGTTTAAGTCTAAATTTCAGTTCTTATAGGATGATTAACAAAATAAATGTATTGTCTCAGGCTGTCTTCTGGCTTAACGATAGGCAATTGTTTAGATTTATGAATGGTCTGTATAAAAGCTATGCTCAATCAGAAGAGTAAAATTTGGTTCATTGCAATCGTTTGGATTATCTGCTATGTCCTGTTTCAAGGAGGTAGTGAATGTTGATACTACTTCCTTTATGGAAGAAAATAACATTTTAGGCTCTTGTTAAATATAGTATGGCCTTACTTTTTAACATAATGCTACGTAGTTCATTGGGCATGCTTTGATAAATGTGGATGCATCACAGAAAAGGAAATGAGGAAGTCATTATAGAGATATTACTCATTTATCTGGCTTCCAGGATTCTAAACTCTACAGAGACAAAATCCTGCTTTCTCCTCAGTCACAGAGCACTCATTTGTTAGACTACACTCATTAAGAACTCTAGTCCAAGTACATCGCCTTCGTTTTTTAGTTAATACTGCCAAGACTTCTTTTTTCTGGAAGCCACGTAAATATGGCTAACGTGAAAATCCCCTCAGAAATTTCAAACTGAGCTGGAAGTCCATGCCCAAATGCCCATGCTTACTTTGTTTTGTTTTGTTTTGTTTTTGTTAATCCTTACCCGAGGATGTTGTTTCCATTGATTTATTTTTATTTTTAATCTTTATTGTTGAAAGTATTACATATGTCTCTCTTTCCCCCCCACTGATCCCTTATAACCCACCCCACCCCCCATACCAGGCCTTCACCACCCTATTATCTGTGTCCATGCGTTATGCATATATGCATACAAGTTCATTGGTTGATCTCTTCCCACCCACCCTTCCCTGCTTTCCCTCTGAGCTTCAGCAGTCTGTTCCATTGATTTTTAGAGAAGGTGGGAGGGAGAGAGGGAGAGAGGGAGGGAAGGAGGGAGGGAGACAGAGAGAGAAACATCAATGTGAGAGAGACACAGATTCCTTACCTCCTGCACTCACCCCGGACCAATCTGGGAATTGAGCCTGCAACTGAGGCATGTGGCCTTAACCAAAATCCAACCTGGGACCCTTCAGTCCAAGGGCTGACTCTCTAACCACTTAGAAAACCAGCTAGAGCTCCATACTTACTTTGATTGTGAGCTAATAGGTACCAGCCATTAATTTTGCATAGAAAATGTCCTACATTTAAAAATTCCCTGTGAAGAATTTTGTTGTTGTTTTTTTCCAGCTCAAAGGTTCTGAGTTTCTGGAGTTTTCTGTGCTTCCTGTAGTTTCAAGATATGCCCATTATAGGTAGGGCCCATGGAAGGCACTAAATAGATATTTGAATGGATGAGAGGTTGTTATTGGGTGTCAGTGAAAGCCTAGTTTTGTACTGTATTCATTAATCCCTAAACCCGTGGTCGGCAAACTGCGGCTCACGAGCCACATGCTGCTCTTTGGCCCCTTGAGTGTGGCTCTTCCACAAAATACCACGGCCTGGGTGAGTCTATTTTGACAAAGTGGCGTTAGAAGAAGTTTAAGTTAAAAAAATTTGGCTCTCAAAAGAAATTTCAATCGTTGTACTGTTGATATTTGGCTCTGTTGACTAATGAGTTTGCCAACCACTGCCCTAAACCTTTGAAAGAGGACATCTCAGCCCTACCTTGAATGAATGTCATATTGTTTTCGCTAATTTTTTGAACTAGTAAAAGTAAAAGATTTTACACTTAGAAACCCATATTTTAGCTCCATCAGACATTTCAACAAACCCTGTAATAGAATATTTAAAGTCATATGGATTATCTGTTTCATTTTGGAACTAGAAAATAGAAGCTACAGGTGTGGTGTGTGTGTGTGTGTGTGTGTGTGTGTGTGTGTGTGTGAAATAATTGGGGGGGGAAGATATCAGGTACTGCAAAATTACTCAGGACAGAAAGAACACTCTTTGTGCCACGATTGTGTTTTTTAAATTATGTGTTTATTTATTTTGCAAAGAATGGCCATGTAAGTTATTATTTCAACTGGGACATTTTTTTTAAGTGAAAGGGGTTGCTATTTGCATTTATATTGATGCCTGTAAAAACCATAAACCAGGACTATCTTGTGGAAAGCAGGACATATGTTCACTGCGATTATGGATTTAGGATCCAAATATTCAACATCTCCATAGAATAAGCTCTGAACCCATAGGTCTCTGGAATATCTCCCTTTTCCTGTACTAGAAATTCATGAGTTTACCTCCATAGACCACTCTTCTTGGTATCTGAAGAGTTACTGTGAAATAGAAAAGCATTCCGTCTCTTCTTAACATGTAGAAACAAAGTAATAGAAAGAAATTGTCAGATTTAAAATGTTGGAGACACATAGCTAAATAGATAGATAGCTTGTGAACCTGTTACTCATTCCTTGTTATTAATGATGGGAGAACACACACACACACACACACACACACAACACACACACACAAAATCAACCATAAGCCTAAATAATAGACATTATTTATGTTAAAACTATGGCATATTTTCTGTTTAAAACATGGCAGGAATCAAATGGTATAATATGGTGAGAATTATTTTCTTTTTACGATGGACTTTAAAATGATCAATAGCTGATGTTTCTCTATTGAGCATATCATAATTTACAAGACCCTTCCCACTTGATGAAGGTTAAGATTTTGAGATAGTCAAAGTATTCAAATTCATCATTGATGGGTGGATGGCCCCCCTTTTAAATGAGATCTTTAAAAGAAATGGCTGCAGTACTTGGAATTTTCTAAGAAACTCACAGCTGTGTCTTTCAACTTGAAGTCACTATGATCTCCTTCTCTCATCTAGATTGGTCCTACTGCAATTTTCAGCCGACTAATTCAGAATCAAAGACGAAATGAGATAGAAATTAGCTGTCTCTTATCTCCTACACAGTTGAGTGATTTCACATAGAATTCTCTTTCTGAATATATGAGAATCATATATCTGCCAGAACAGGAAAGCAACCTTTAATAGGAATAAAGGTGAAAGCAAAGATCAAAATGTGTTGAGTCATTTCTATTCCATGTACATACCAAACCATCATATCGCCTGAATTGTCTAAGTTATATGGCTCCGACATTAGTTTCTCCATTTTTCAGTTGGGGGTATTTATAAACAAAAGGAATTTTGCTGACCACATTTCAGTATTTGTTTCCATTCCAACCGTGAAAATGGAAGATAGTCAACAATTAAATATAACAAACGGGGAAGTTCCAGGTCCATTTACATTTTCCCAGGAATATCTTGCTGAAAATTTGAGGTCTGCAGAAACCTGATCTTATCCATCCTGCACATTGTAGGTAAAAGACTTGACTGGAATGGCCAGAAAGCAGTAGTGAAAGTAGATTGGCCAACTTCAAGATATATGTGTTTTAAGTATTTTTATCCTCTAGAAGCATCCCTTGTAAGAGCACTGACTACAGGCAAGTTATGTTAAGCCTCAGTTTCCTCATCTGTAATACCAGGATAACAATGCCCATCTGCCCCATAGGTATGCATGGGTATGCCTCTGCTGCCGTGTGCATACATAAGCCAGGGCTCAGACAGCCCTCAGCACAATGCCTGGCCCATAGAAAAGCACACATCAGTAAATGGGACACGGTGCTCATGATATGAAACCATTCATTCCTAGATTCCCAATCTATGGTCAATCTCCTCTAGTTTATTATCCTCAACCAGGTCTCTTTGCAGCTGTAACGCCATTGACGTTGGGATGCGATACAGTGATCCTGAAAGTGGGCTCACTGGTGATTGTGAAAACCCAGGTCCTCACTAGATTGCATTGCAAGAAATCTGCTTAGCGATGTGTTGCCGTCATAAGGGTTTCAGAATAGAAAGATAAAAGGAAAAACAAAAAAAGAGGAGGAGGAGAAGGTGGGGAAATAATGACAATATTTGCCAGTCACGGAAATAGCTGCAGTGTTTCTGGGTCTGATTGAATATGAAGGCTTTTTCTTTTTTTTTTTCTTTTTCTCCTTTGCCAAAATGAAGCTCCGCTTTCTTTACACCAGGGCTAACCCCCACTTCCAACTGTTAAGGTTACTTTCCATTCTAGCATATCAACCTTCCAACACACATACTCTGTGGGAATTCTTTTGCATAAGCTGAGAAATTAGACAGGTCTTTCTTTGCTCTTTTGAATAATGTCAACTTGTGTCAGAGTTCTCTTGTCACAAAACTAAAATTTGCTGCCTGGAAATGCAGGTGGGTTTCCCTGATCCCAAACCAGCCGGAGTTGGCCCCCTCCGTCCTCCATCTCTCTCGCTGAGTCCTCAGGCGTGCCTCTCCTGTGCTCAGCGTGCAAGGGTAGAGGCAGAGTCCCTCTCGTGTTCACCTGAAGCCAGCTGTGCCCCATCTGGGCTGACCTGAATCTGAAAGGGCCACCTTGGTAAGCCCCTTGTCCTCTCTCTGGCCACCTCGGACCTCCTTGAGTTCTCCCATCACTCAAGGTGCTTTGGAGCAAACAGAGGACTTGCTGAAAGAGCATCTCTTTCCCCCAGTGGCCTTTACAAAAGCCTCCATCCTTCAGCTAAGCAGATTCATTATTGCTGGGTTTCCCAGGCAACCATACCCAAGCAACAAGTGACAACTGTGTGCTTGCAGGCCTGTGATAATGAACACCTATGTATGTATGTTTCTAGTATGCTGACGCCGTCTACTCTGCTCACACGTGGGCTTTTTCACAACACCACACACAGCGCCAAACATTGACCAGAGACCTTTTTCATCTAAGGTGTCAGCACTTATGAATATGAAGCAGGGCGCTTGGGCTCAAGGTTGAATCATAAGAGGTAGTCCTCATTTGCTTGAAGCAGGAGATCCACCTGGGGTCCTGAATATGCAGAATAGCATTGTGCATCCGTGATCCAAAAAAGGTTTTGCTTCAGTAATTCATAATTTATTGTTTATGCTTCCAGCAATGTTCTGTTGATAAAAAGCCATTTATATTTCATTTTGTCATCTAAATTGTAATTAAGGACGATGTGCAAGCTAATAAAAATATATAACAGATCTTTACTTCCACTTCCCAAGTTGCCTATGACTATACAGTTTGGTCTAGAAAACTAGATTTTCTTTGCTTTTTGTAAAAGTCTTGCTATTTTGAATAGTTTCCATATCTGTCTTACTCTTTTTAAAGTGATAGTTCAAGAGTATCTTCAGAAATTAAGAATTTCCTTAACAGCCCAGATGGGTATGACTCAGTAGTTGAGCATCAATGTATGAACCAGGAGGTCATGATTCAATTCCTGGTCAGGTCACAGGCCCAATTGGCGGGCTCGATCCCCAGTAGGGGCTGTGCAGGAGGCAGCTGATCAATGATTCTCTTATCATTATGTTTCTATCTCTCTCTCCCTGAAATAAATAAAATATATATATATTTTTTAAAAATTTAAAAAGGTTGACTTGGGATGAATTAGAATGAATGATAAAAGCGAGCCCTGTGCAATAGAGGACTGCACGGACTTTATCGGTAGGAATATTTAGATTTGAGTCCTAGCTCTTCTGATTTATGATCTATGCACACACAACTGAATAATCTTGACTTTTTATCTGTAAAGTAGAAATACTGTTGTTTTTAATAAGAAAAGATTAATTTAGGTTAAAAAATAAACATGTGCTAAGTTCAGTTTCTAGTAAATTGAAGGTACTCAATAAATGTTAGTTTCTTTCCTCTCTCCTTCTCTTTCTTCTACAGTTTTGTGAGCCTTTGGAATCTCTCTCATCTACCCAATGCAATAAACAAAAATAGTAATAAGGAATCTAAAACAAGGCATTTGGGCGATAACCAACAATATGCTACTTGGGGACCTTACCTGAGGGGGTAATGTTTGAACATGCCTCCAATCACTGAGAAAGGAGAAATGAGAAGGAAGAGTATCTGTGTAACTAAGTCGTTCTTTGAATATAATCTTCATTATCATATGATCAAAGAGTAAAATAGTGTCTAAAAATTACAGATTCCCATAGGATTAGGCTTTCTATATCTAGGTGCTATTGCATATAGCTTTCTGTCTATTGACAAATGGGATATGGGAGAGTTGATAAAATTATAAGAGCTGGGAGCTCATGGTAAATAGCCAGGTTATGAAGATCATCGATGCTAAATACAGAATTTCAAACAGATTTAAAAAAAAAAACAAAAAACAAACAACCAGTGCCAGTGTACTTTAAAAAGTGCAATGATGATGCCTTGTCTCTCTCCCCAACTTTATCTTCCATCACTCTCTCCCTTATACCTCATTATCATCTTATATGCCCCTTATGCAACCTCTGGCTTGAACGTGCAAACCCAATGATGATGTTTTCATTGATTTCTGAGAGGAAGGAAGAGGGAGAGAGAGACAGAAACCTCAGTGATGAGAGAGAATCATTGATTAGCTGCCTCCCGCCTGCCCCTTCCTGGTGTTCGAGCCTGCAACCCGGACATATGCCCTAAACCAGGAACTGAACTGTGACCTCCTGGTTCATGGGTCGACGCTCAACCACTGAGCCACACCGGCCGGACCCAATAATGCTTTTTAAATCTCCCCTCCTCTTCCTTTGTCTGGAATATACATTCTCTGCTACCACCCTTTTCAACCGAGCTAATTTCCTATTATTCAAAGTAAGTCAGGTTCCCCTCATCGGTGAGCAGAGCAAGGAGAGTGCTGATCAGATGCTGTTTTATTTGTTTGCTTTGCTTTGCTCTGCAGGACAGTGTGCTACCTGCTTATGCAGGCACATGACACAAGGAATGTCTCCTCCACTGTCGTCTGAGGTTATTAGTAACACATTATATCTCTATTCACCCATTCCACACCTATATTTTTATAGTGTCTATCATGTGACAAGCAATACCCTGAACACTGGGAATAAAGCAGTGAATCAAACAGACAGTGTACATATATACCCTCGTATACAGTGTATTTTTGTTCTCCTAGGACTCAGTCTCATTTGAATTTGCAAAGAAGAGTGCTATAATTTAGCATGGATTTTTGTTATACAGTGGAGAAATTCACAGGCTGGCCTGCAAAGTACTATGATTTTGGAATGATTACATATTCTAACATCTACACTGTCATAAACAGTTTCCTCTTGGCCCTTGCCCAGCTTGTGAAACTGGTACTACGTAAAGAGCTGGCTTGCATGGGTTTCATAGCTCCTGCTCTGACAAAGCATTTGGCTGGTCGGGGTGGTGATATACATCGTGTCATGGCCAACGAAGTCTCCATGTGAGTTTCAGATCGGTGTCCTCATTATGCCTGAGCTTAGACAAACTATGTGTTTTTTTAAATATCTATCTATCTATATAAAAGCTCAGCAACCAAACAGTGGAATGACCAGAATGACCGGTCGACCAGTCGCTATGATGCACACTGACCATCAGGGGGCAGACGCTCAATGCAGGAGCTGCCCCCTGGTGGTCAGTATGCTCCCTCAGTCAACCTCCCGCAGCCCCTTCCTTTGGCCAGCCCCTTGATCAGCCCCCATCTGGCGGCCAGCCGGCCAACTTCCCATGGCCCTACTCCCCCTGCCAGCCAACCTCCTGAGGTCCCTCTCCCTGGCCAGCTGGCCCCTGATAGGCCTCGATTGCTGTCCAGGCCTAGGGACCCCACCCATGCACTAATTCGTGCACCAGGTCTCTAGTTTTAATATATTTTTATTGATTTCAGAGAGAGCAAGGGAGAAGGAGAGAGATAGAAACATCAATGATGATAGAGAATCATCTATCGGCTGCCTCCTGCATGCCCCACACTGGGGAATTGATCCTGCAACCTTGACACATGCCCTGACCGGGAATTGAACTGGTTACCTCCTGGTGCATGAGACAACACTCAACCAATGAGCCACACCAGCCAGGCTAGACAAACTATGTTGAACCATACACTTCAACATATTTCTCAATGCAGGTTTAGATCATGGTGGTGAGCTCTCTCTAGATTCACAGAGATTCATAGACATTTCAGTCATTGGGGCTTTGGCACTGCCCAGGAGCTGGGAATGGTGATCCATTATAATTTTATTCAAATATCACTATACACAGTTCATGTTGTTTCCATTCCCTATGCATCCTTGGTTCAGACTCCTGTCAGCAAATGGGTTTTAGCTAACTTTTAATGTATAATGTTTACCGAGGATCCCTGGCAACTAGAGAATATCGATGTCTGGACATGACAGCGGGTTCATTTTCTCACCGTTTTCTATTCTATCTGTTGTCTAAGGAGCTACCAGAATGAATGTGCTGGTGTCCTTTACAGATGAAGGTAGTAATTGATGTCCTTGGACCTTTCTGGGTTACTCATTGCCTTGCTTTCATCCTAGCAGATTGCCTACTAGAATTTTCTTCCTTTATTGCTTGAGTATAATATTCTCAGCCTTTTGAAGGCTGTTTATCTTAGGGCAGTCTGGGGAAAAAAGGTGATACTGTACCTGGTATGCTGAGCGTAATCATCCTTCCCCGAGTTTCACGCTTTCCCTTGGCCAGACATTCATTGCTAATTCCATCAAGGTCACGCTGTGATTTACTTCCCCTTGGACTTCACTTTCCTCTTGTACAAAATGAATGAGTTCATGCTGGGGATATAAGAACTCATCTATTCTGACATACTGAGTGGGCAAACATGTGGTATTCGGAGAAAAATCCCAGACTTTGAAATCAGACAAGTCCTGCATCCACTGATTAATAAAGATGTGACTTTGGGCAAGGCTTTGAACTGTCTAGGACAGAGTGTGTTTGACAATGTGAAAACAAAATTGCTGCGATGAACAAAGGAAAGAAGGTAGGATAAATGCCAGAGGCAGTACCTGGAAGTTACATGACACACTATGTACTTTCTCTTCTTTATCAACCTTTGAAAGAAATAATTCCTATGGAAGGGATCGGAACACTAGAAATTATCATACCAAAATATCATCCAAATTAAAATATTCGGTAATATTATTAAAAGATATGCTTTTATCCCGGCTAGTGTGGCTGCAAATAGATTATGAACCAGTTGGTCACTGTTCAATTCCCAGTCAGGAGACAGGTCTGGGTTGCAGGCTCAATCCCCAGTAAAGTGCATGCAGGAGACAGCTGATCGATGAATGTCTCAGCATTGATGTTTCTCTCTCCCCCTCTCCCTTCCTGTCTCTGAAATCAATCAAAACATATGTATTTTTTTATAAAAAAGATATGCTTCTACAATATTATAGGTTCTCTTTCTTAGTATATCTGGGCAGAATTCTGGACATATAAAATAAACAAATTATTCTTATACACCAAAAGAACTCAATGAACATAGGACTTGTGGTTCCATTAGTTGGGTATTTGCAAGCCTTGCTTATGTTCTCAGGCTCCCATCAAGGACATGACATATAAGAGGGTTGGGAAGATATTTAATTACTGGATTCAGTTTTGATTTATCAGAAAGATCGCTCCAAGTAGAGCTTGAATACAGTTTTGCAGAAATAAGACACATGTTGATGCGTAAAGGTGTCTGTCACAGTTAATATAAAATGGTCCTCTCAATGGAGGCAAGCCACTTGATTGACAGTTTCATCCCAATCAGAAGAAGTGGAGGAAGGCCAGTTGTAGAAGGAAGGCGGGTTGGAAAAATAGAGAATGGACAGAATGAGATGAGTTGCAAACAGGCCAGTCACATCAGTGCTGGGAATGACCTCAAGCAGAGGAATTCCTTTATTTCCCTGGGGAAGCTGCTCAGTAAAGAATGACTCTCCCAGTTCAGAAAGTTATGAATTGTAGTTGTCTATTATGTGACTTACATTGCATTACATTGCAATATGTCATTGTGAGCTGTGACATAATATAATGTAAGTGACAGGCAGCTAAAATTTTACAGCAAGAAGACTTTTTTATATATATCTAGGATCTGCTATCAAATTTGATAGCAGCTATCAATCCTTTTTTTTTTTCTGAAAATAGATCAAGAATTTGATGTTCATGAAAAGCAGGTCATTTTGAAACATCCACAAACACTTCAGTGCCTGCACATCTCAGTTACCATAAATCAGTTTTTAAGAAAAAAACAACAACACACAAAACAAACATTCTAAAAGCTGCATCTGAACTCAAACTCTATTCTTTTTTCCTTTCTAAGATGAGTGCAATTGTTTTTTAGATTGTGAGTTTAGCCCAGCCAGCATGGCTCAGTGGTTGAGCATTCATCTATGAACCAGGACGTCACAGTTTGACTCCCAGACAGGGTACATGCCCGGATTTCGAGCTTGATTCCCAGTTGGGGGTGTATAGGAGGCAATCAATGATTCTCTCTCATCATTGGTATCATTGATGTCTCTCTCTCTCTCTCTCTCTGAAATCAATAGAAATATGTTTTTAAAAGTTTAGATTGTGAGTTTAATTTGTTTTGGGATAGCATTAAGAATTCATGATCAAATAAATAACTTTAGTGCCGAGATCAGACCAGTGGTTACAGCAGAGGGTGGTTTTGCAGTCCAGGAGACAGGTAGCAATGTCTGGGGATGTCACAACTGGGGAAGGGGCGGGGTATTACTGGCATCTAGTGGGTGAAGGACAGGAGTGTTGTGCAGGATAGTGTCCACAGATCATTCTGTCTAGTATCTTGGCATTAACTCTGATTCCAGAGGTCATTGTTTTAAGTGAATTTGTCCACATATGGTCATGACCTGGTCTAAAGGTGGTCCAAGTAAACTTTCAATAAATCTAGAGCTGGTTACTTCCATTCACCCATCCTCAAGACAGGCTATGGTAATACATTATTTAAATATTCAGCTAAATTGGACTTAGGGACACTTACCCAAATCTCTTTGCACATCACAATCCATGGGAAACTCAGTCTACTAACAGCCGCACTGCAGGTCCAACAAGGAGAAGAAATCAGGATTTAGGATTTCTGGGGTCTAATTATATTTCTAGGGTACATTTATCTTTGAGGACCTTTGAAAAATGGTTTTCCCTCTCATGCTTTGGTGGCCTCATCTACACTATAGAAATTTGCATACAGCAAAAGTATTCAACTTGTGTGTGATTTTATAAATATATATATATATATATATATATATATATATATATTTTTGAATTTTTACAGAGAGGAAGGGAGAGGGATAGAGAGCCAGAAACATCGATGAGAGAGAAACATCAATCAGCCGCCTCCTGCACACCCCACACTGGGGATGTGCCTGCAACCAAGGTACATACCCTTGACCAGAACCGAACATGGGACCCTTGAGTCCTCAGGCCAATGCTCCATCCACTGAGCCAAACCGGCTAGGGCTTGTGTTTTTTTTTTTTTAAATAGAAGAATCCTCTTATGAAGCTATACTTTTCAATGTATTCTAAAAATATATGACATGAAGCTTCTGTGCTTGAGCTATCGTTTATTGATTGTCTTAGCACCAGAGACCCTGTCCACTCCCTATAGCCCCATCACTCCTACTATGAGAGAACCCAAGATATACCTTAAAAACCAATGATACCAAAGGCTTTCTCCAGGATAAATTCCCTTGATATTATGAGTTTTGCTAGGAGAAAACACTGGAGATTCAATATTGCTCAACATAGAACCCTCTATGGCGTGTGGACAGCTTCTTCAACCTTCCCCTTGGCTTGCATAAAGGCACTTCTGAGAACAAAGCTGACAGCAATCTATTGTCAGTGTTTGCACCTGACAAAGCATTCTCACTGTCTGGGATTTCCATCTGCCAAGATACAGAGTGGCACCGGTAAAAAGAATACAGGCTTTAGATTATGATAGATCCAAGTAGGACTCCTTGCTGTGCCACTTACTAAATCTGTGGGCCCCTGATTTAAGGTCTGGGGGCTTCTGTGACTTTTTGTGTGTATGTGAGGCTGGGTTAATAATGCCTCATATAGAAAGAAATGATTTTAAGGATTCAATGTGATAATGATGTAAAGCAGTTACCACAGAGTGTGATGCCTAATCATAGCTATCGTTTATTGACTGCTTAGCACTGTCGCTGTAAGAATTACAGATAATGTGTGTAGATGATACCGTATATATAGTAGCGACTGTTACTATTCAGCTAGAAGAAGCATCCAGAAAGAGTCCTGGAAAAAGTCTGTAAAATGGAGGTGGTTTAATTTTACTTCCTTGCATCTTATCTTTCTTTCTTCCGTCTTTATGGCACAGAATCTCTGGTCTACTCTTGGGATCTCAGGGTCCAGCTTTGACACTCAATACATTTTAACTTATGCATAACATCATAGTAATAACACCATCTGAGTGTCCAGAATTTCTTTATGGGGAGTATCTCCATTTTTCAGATGGAGAGACAGAGGCAGGGGGAGGTTATGATCTCAGCGGATGTCAATTAAACACCAAGATCATTCTGTCTAGTATATTGGCATTGATTCTGATTCCAGAGGTCATTATTTAAGTGAATGGGTCCATATATGGTCATTACCTGGTCTAAAGTAAACTCAATAAATCTAGAGCTCATTACTTCCATTCACCCATCCTCAAGATAGGCTGTGGTAATATATTATTTAAATATTCAGCTAAATTGGACTTAGGAATCCAAGATGCAGGTCAAGGCAGTCTGCTCAGAACTTTGTCACTGAGTGATGCCTCGTGGAATGCCTCTTCATGAGACTCTGTGATGGCATAAAACAACAGCCCTTTAACTTAGTCACAATCCTGTTTCATCAAATTGTGCTTCTGCGCTTAGCTTTGTAGCTGTGGTCTGGGCTAGACTCAGCTACACACACCTTGGTTCACTCTCCTGGGTGGGCTTTTGGCGGGAACAGCTGGGACCTCACTTCAAAAGGGTTTCTCCTCCTCTGGAAAGTTAACCCAAACTCAAATGGTGTACAGTTACCCAATTGAGACCAGATTCTTCAGGTTCTCATGATTCCTAGGAATCACATGTTCCCTTTCCCATGGTCTCTTTCAGCACATCGTTTTAGTCAAAGCACGTCATGAGTCCAGCCCACATTAGGGAAGGGGAAAAGAGACTCCACCCTTTGATAGAAAGAGCAATATACACTGAGTGGCCAGATTATTATGATATCTGAATGCATAATAATATAGCCACTCGGTATATATATATATATATAGAGGCCCAGTGCATGAATTTGTGTATGGGTGGGGTCCGGCCAGCCTGGTCAGGGGGAGGGGACATGGGCAGTTGGCTGGCCTGCCTGCTGGTCGAACTCCTGGTCAAGGGGACAATTTGCATATTAGCCTTTTATTATATAGGATATACACTGAGTGGCCAGATTATTATGTGTTCAGAGATCATAATAACCGGGCCACTCAGTGTATATTCATATCCATTTTCTGTAGCCTACCACTGCCTACTTTCTCTCTACAAACCTTATTCTTTTCATCTTTGATATATGCTCACCCTCTCCCTGTATTCCCCCCCAAACCTCTTGCAATCATGGTATTAGCTTATTAAACTCAGAAACAGGTCTGAATACAGATGAGATTTCTCAGGTTCAGCTTCTCTCAATCAGGAGACTGTGAACTGAAAAGACACCATAGCTGTCCCCATATGTGTTACCTGTTACTGAGTTGGCACCGACTTCTGGTGACCCTATGAATGAGCGATGTCCACAATGTCCTGTCCTCAGCAGCCCTGCTCAGTTCCTGCAGACTCATGCCTGTGACTTCTTTCATGGAGTCAACTGATCTCATATGGCATCTTCCTCTTTCCCTGCTGCCTTCTATTTTCCCCAGCATTATTGTCTTTACCAAAGAAACCTGACTTCTCATGACATGCCCAAAGTAGGACAGCTTCAGTTTTGTCGTTTTTGCCTCTAGTGATGGTTCAGGTTTAATTGGCTCTAAGACCCACTTGTCTGGTGGGCCAGGGAATCCGTGGAGCTCTCCTCCAATAACACCATATTTCAAATGAATCAATTTTTATCCCTCTTCACTGTCTAGCTTTCATATCTGTACAGAGTAATTGGCAATATGACAGAGTGAATGGTCTTACCATTAGTCTCTAATGACACATCTTTGCTCTTGCTGATCTTTTCCCAATTCTTCAATTTCTGCCTTCCAAGTCTCAGCCTTCTCTTGTTTGACTTCCTGGCTGCAGTCTCTACTTTAATGGATGACTGAACCAAGGTAAGCAAATGGTGAAAATCAAAATGGATAATTGGACTAGAGATCCCCATTTTAATAGGGGAGGAATGTGAGATATACACTGAGTGGCCAGATTATTATGATCTCTGAATGCATAATAATCTGGCCATTCAGTGTATATCCTATATAATAAAAGGCTAATATGCAAATTGTCCCCTTGACCAGGAGTTCTACCAGCAGGCAGGCCGGCCAACCACCCATGTCCCCTCCCCCTGGCCAGGCTGGCCGGACTCCATCCATGCATGAATTCATGCACCAGGCCTCTAATACACACACACACACACACACACACACACACACACACACACACACTGAGTGGCCAAATTATTATGCGTTCAGAGATCATAATAATCTGACCACTCAGTGTATAGAGGTCACTGGTTCATAGCTATTTAAAATCTACCTGGTTACTTGTTGTCAGATCCTATTTCAAGGGTAAGGAATGAGCCAGATTCTACTCTCTGGGTATGGCTCCAAGTTCATTGTTTCCTATGGCTCCTGACTCTGTCCTCTGTGTTCTTGGGTCATCCCTTCAAAATCCTTTGTTTTATACAAGAAACATTCCATGTTGCCAGATGAGTATTCTCATCTGCCAGGTGTCTGGGATTTCTTTTTAAATTAAAACTATTTCATCCCTAGCCAGTTTGGCTCAGTGGATGCAGCATTGGCCCTTGAACTGAAGGGTCATGGGTTCTATTCCAGTCAAGGGAACACACCTCATTTGTAGGCTCAATCCCTGGTGTGGGAGGCAGCCAATCAATGTGTCTCATTCACATTGGTGTTTCTCGCTCTATGTCTCTCTCCCTCCCTTTCACTCTCTCTAAAACTCAATGGAAAAATATCCTTGGGTGAGGATTAACAACAACAACAACAAATTTTTTTCAGTTAATTTTGGTCATGTTGATGATGCTTTTAATACTTTATAGGTTTCCTATGAGTCCATTTCAGATCCAGTTCATGCCTCAAAACACTGCATCTATTATTCTTTTTGAGAAATATCTCCTTCTGCTTTCAGTATGTCAGCCTGCTTTAAGACAATGCCCTAAAGATTTTATTTTTCTAATCAAGGTGCTCTATGAAATAGCATCTTAAATATTTAGATCTTAGCAAAGGGCAGTCACACCCTTTATTTGAACTTAACCCCAGGAGAGGGGTTGGCAAGCTTTTCCTATAGAGGAGCAGAAAATGCTTTGTGGATCATATACTCTTTGCACATCTAGTTGTCGCTGCCTTTCTAATGGTAAATCAGCAAATAAACAATACATAACGCAATGGACATGGCTATTTCCAATAAAACTGTTTACAAAAACAGGAGCAGGCTGGATGTGGTCCAAGGGTCATGGTTTGTTGACTTCTACTCTAGGTCATTTTATACTCTGAGGCTCTTTTACTATTTGAGAGACAGGAATTGAGAAACACTTTTATTTTCCAGCCCAGTAAGCTCCATATCCAAAATTCCATTAAGTTGTGCTTATAAAATAAATATTTTTGTTGTTATTGCTTTGTTTTAGCTCATCTCTTTCTTCCTCTGCCTTATCCCATGTCACTCAAAGAAACCAATTGATGCTTTCACCATTTTGCCTGGAAAATATCCCACCAAAGTGGACAAATTAATTAGGGGCTTAAAACAAATCTTTTATGTTGCTATAAATATTTTTTGTTATTACATAGCTTGGTTGGCCCCTTTATAACTGGAAAAAAATAAAAATAAAAACATGAGAAAGCTGAGAGATTTACTTCAAACATTTAATCGATAGCAACTGTAAAGGTATGTGCGCTTATCGAAGGAGCATAAGTGTTTCACAATTCCCATTCCTGCACACACAGACCAAACCCTGAAGATCATATTGTGCATATTGATGGGGATGGCGTTCTTCCAAACCTCATTCTGCCCCTGTGAAATAGGAGAGCTTATATAGATGAGAGAGACCATTTTAGGATCACCTCGGTGCGAGAAAACTCATTTAGCAACTTGCCTCGCTGTGCCAAGTTATTCCAAGGTTTCAGAAAGCCGATAGTGACAGTATTGCAACAAGGATCAATAAAGAATCCAACGTTCAAGACAAGAGGGAGAAGTATTATTAACCTTTACAATCCATCTTCATTGCTCCTTCTCAACGATGCCCATAAGAGTTAGTTACGTCAGAGACACTCCTGACCCAGGCAGCTTGATCATCTTTAAAATATGGATATTGTACTGCCAAAATGTCAGTATAAGTCCCCTATGATACGTTATTATTGTTCTTGTTGATCCTTACCAATAATATTTTTTCCATTGATCCTCAGAGAGAGTGGAAGGGAGGGAAGGGAAGAGAGAGAGAGAGGTAGAAACATCAATGTGAGATAGACATCAATTGGTTGTCCCCTTCATGAGCCCCATCTGTGGTCAGGGAACAAACCTGCAACCCAATTGCGTGACCTTGACTGGGAATCGAACCCACGACCCTTTGGTCTACTGGCCAATGCTCTACCATTGAGCTATACCAGCCAGGGCTGATGCATTATTTATTCAACATATATTCAGCACATTTCCTTGCTCCTATATATCCTGAAAAATGTCAACTTTAGTGGAATGGTGCTAAGAATACAGACATAGACAGCTGTAGTTTAGGTGGATAACTCACATGAAATTCAAGTTCCTAGAAGGTGGAAGGCAGTATAGATCAGTGGCTTCTAGGGCACGGTTAACCTATAACCGTGGTTGGCAAACTGCGGCTCGCGAACCACATGCGGCTCTTTGGCCCCTTGAGTGTGGCTCTTCCACAAAATACCACAGGCCTGGGTGAGTCTATTTTGAAGAAGTGGCGTTAGAAGAAGTTTAAGTTTAAAAAATTTGGCTCTCAAAAGAAATTTCAATCGTTGTACTGTTGATATTTGGCTCCATTGACTAATGAGTTTGCTGACCACTGGCCTATAACATATATTAGTGGTGTGAACTTGAGCAAGTTAAATGCTCTAAAACTGTCTTTATCTGAAAAGAAAAAGCATATTAGTGAAACCTTCTTCATCAAATTGTGACTTGTGTTTATAAAAATCCTCAGAAGGACTCTATACATGTTTTCTCTATAAAAATTCCTGTCTATTATTATAATCATTGAAGCAAAAATGAATCTGCAGTCATAGTAAACACACAGTAAGTATTGCTTCTTGACTTCCAAAGCACTGATTTCATATTCCCTGCCTCACTGGTTTCCCCTCAAAGATCCACGAGGAGATATTACTGTGATCCTTATTTCAGAGCTGTGGAATCTAAGGCTGGGCGAGGTTGCCTTGACACTGAGTGATTGCCCTAAATCACAAAGCTAATAAGTGGAAATTCCAAGTGTGGGTACTGGGGGCAGGGGAGAGTTTGAGGGAGAAAATGAGTTTTTGGGTAGAGGTTGTGTGCCTCTTACGGACCTGGAACTTTTATGGATCTTAGCTCATTTTAGCCTCATGACAATCCTAAAAGGGAGGTAGTACTTGCTCCATTTTACATGCGTAGAAATTTAAGTTGAGTCATTTGAAGGGACTTCATCAAATCAGGGAAGAGCTAAGATTCATACCCCAATTACTTTGAATCGAAAGCCCTTATTAGTATTTCATCGTAAAATCTTGTTTTGGTAACAGAGAGGATGCTGGTTCCTTAAACTGTTGAATGGTACAGAGGACCATATCCGTATATTTTGGGCAACCTGCCAGCTTATGTTTCAGTGAAACTCCCTTCATCCCCATCAGCCTCCCCCGCCCCCATATGTTTCTCACCCCTTGGGTTCTGTGCTTTAGGCTGTTACATATTACAGACATGCCAAGTGTGTGGCTAGCAGGCAACACTTAGAATTAGAAGTGAACATAAGCTCACAGAAAGCAGTCTTCCTGCTCACTTAACCCCTCCAAACCCACTACAGGGCTTTGGCTGAAAAATGTTTAGGTGTAGCCTGGCTGGTGGCTCAGTGGTTGAGCATCAACCTATGAACCACGTCACAGTTTGATTCCTGTTAAGGGTCAGGGCCCAGGCCTGGGTTGTGGGCTCGATCCCTAGTAGGGGTCTTGCCAAAGGCAGCCGATCAATGATTCTCTCTCATCATTGATGTTTCTATCTCTCTCTCCCTCCCCCTTTCCTCTCTGAAATCAATGAAAGTATATTTTTTAAAAAATGTTTAGGCATAGAATGGGTTTGGGACTTCTTATGCCTTTGAAAACTTCACTTTGAAGATGATAAGGACCATTCGAATTGATGTTCAGGGTGGCTCATCCACTAAAGGCAGAAAGAGAGAAAATACTTTTTAAAAAATAGGTTTCATTTCCTCTGCCAATCAACCCAACGCCCCTCAGGACAGAGTATTCCCCAGCCAGTGAGAGTGGAAGGGAATTCACACCGTCAAATCTTCATATCCTCACTGTCACCTCTGGGATAATTCTGCAGAAACCCAAGCCATGAGGGGAGACCAGCAGTGACCTTCAGACCCCAGGATGCTCTCTATGGGATTATCCCAGACAGTGAGTGCATCTCTCCTCCCACTGCTCCATGGCCCACTGGCAGCATGACAAAGGAAGCACTTGTCAAAGGAGCAAAACCCATCCTTTTGAAACTCCTTTGAAAACAAACTGCTTTACAGAGACATCTGGGCCTGCCCTGCAGGAGGTCAGGGGCATAGAGGGAGTTTCTGCTGTACATGTCTTGAGTCCTTAGATTCATAGGTAAAGAAAGCTGGGGTCAAAGCTAGTTTGGCTCAGTGGCAGTGGTTCTCAACCTTTTTAATGCCTCGACCCTTTAATACAGTTCCTCATGTTGTGGTGACCCCCAACCATAAAATTATTTTCGTTGCTACTTCATAACTGTAATTTTGCTACTGTTAATGAATCGTAATGTAAATATCTGTGTTTTCCGATGGTCTTAGGCTCTACAGCAGTGGTTCTCAACCTGTGGGTCGCGATTATGTAATTTTTAAAAACAACAACAACAACAACATGGTGCAGACATACTGTTCAATGGTTCATTTAATCCATCCCAGACTTTGAGGAAAGTGTCAATACCATTTGAAAGCTTATAGAACTGAGGAAATTCTGTAATTTGAATACAATTCTATGGTTAGGAAGCTGGGGAGTGGGTCTACAGGACCCTTCCTAAAACCCAGTGGCTGCTTTCTTCAAGACCGCCTGGTGGCCCTAGCTGGTTTGGCTCAGTGGATAGAGCATCGACCTGCGGACTCAAGGGTCCCGGGTTCGATTTCAGTCAAGGGCATGTACCTTGGTTGCAGGCACGTGCCCAGTGGGGAGTATGCAGGAGGCAGCTGATCAATGTTTCTCTCTCATCAATGTTTCTAACTCTCTATCCCTCTCCCTTCCTCTCTGTAAAAAATTAATAAAAAATATTTTTAAAAAGATCGCCTGGTGACTGTTAAGAGAACTGTATTTCTCCTGGTTTCAACAGCCATTTGATTAATCATGCATTCTACCTTCCAACCTCAAAAGGACATATACAAGATACAGCAACATCCTTGTAGTTTCCAAACGCACACCGCCTAATCTCCGGTGTGTTAACTCCAATACACGTGGAGACACACAAACCCCCTCCCGGTCAAGGTTTCCAGCTGCAAGACTTCCCATTAGAAACCTCTCCTTGGCTTTGCGCAAGTAACATCTCCAGCATAGATAACCATTTCACTGCGGCATCTTGAATACCATTAGCGATCTGACCGAAAGAGAGCTTAACAGCCCGGCGACAGAGACGGACCCCAGGTAGGTAGGTGGAAGGTTCCAGAGCGGGCAGAGCTAGTGGTCTGAACGTATTCAAGAGAGTGGAGCACAGTGAAAGGAGCCAGATGAGGGGCACTTACAAAAGCAACACTTGAACACAACCCGACTGCTGAGTTTTTAAATAAGGGCATTGCAATGAGAAAGTGGATTTGCCATCTCTCTTTGGCTTTATTTTCGCTGGTGGAAATCAAAGGGTTAGTTGAGGCAATCAGTACCGTGGACAGTGCCTTGCACTGAGTTGTGACTAAGACATTTGAAAAAAAAAAATTTCTCCTGTCGCGGCAATGGAGTACGAAGGGAAGCATTCTCGCATGAAGGTTGATCATTATTTGAATAATTGTCTAAACACTCAGATTATCTTCCTGTTTATTGATGTGGCTTCACTATGGTTTTGAGAATTCAGATTCGCTGCCACAGAAATATTGTGAATATGAAGAAGATGTTTTGCTTCGGTTACTAGTATGTATGCAGGAAGGCTGGCAACTTCAATTTCCCCAGATTAGACAGCACGGGTGGACTGAAACATTCATCTTTCATTCCAGAAGCAGTCAAGTCATCCAAGGCACGACCCCTGCCCTCAGAGGAGTTTACCATTGAACTCCAGTGAACACAGGAGTAATTAATTAAGTTAGTTTCACTGTCAGGTGAGAGAGCAAGTTGTGCTTTGATTTAGAGCCACTGATCCTGCCCTAAAAGCCAACAGTCATCTTCCAAGTATATGTGGAATGAGGCAAACTCATTCTCTTTACTGATGAAAAAGAAAACACAAAAAAGCAACAACAACAACAACAATAATAATAATAATAATATTGCATCGTTACTATGTGCCCAGCCCGTGTTAAGCGCTTAGTATATACTATACATTATATCATATCATCCTTACTGTTAGCCTGTGCAGTATGTGATATCATCATCTTCCTTTTATATAAAGGGAAACTAAAGTTTCAATGTTCTAAATAGTCTTATAGAAACTATGTAAAACTAAAGATAAAATCTCTTCTTTTTTGGTTGTTGATTTTTTTTATTGAATTCATTGGGATGACATTGGTTAATAAAATTGTATAGATTTCAGGTGGACAAATCTATAATACATCATCCGTATATTGTATCATGTGCTCACCACCCCAAGTCGTCTCCTTCTAGCCCCATTTATCCCCCCTTTAACCTCTTCTACCTCCCCCCACCCCTCTTTCCCTCTGGTCATCACCATACTCTTGTCTGTGTCTATGATTTTTTTTGGGGGGGAGGGTAGTTTGCTTAATCCCTTCACTGTTTCCACCGAGCTTCCCAGCCCACCTCCCCTCTGACAGCTATCAGTCTGTTCTCTGTGTCTATGACTTAGATACAGAGTCTGTTTCTATTTTGTTTGTTAGTCCATTTTGTTCATTCTAGTCTACATATTAGTGAAATCATATGGTACTCGTCTTTCTGTGATGGCCTGGTCTCTTCTTTATCTCTTTGACTTCACCTCCTTTTGCTGGCTTTGTAACCACTTCCCTCCAGCTGCCCCCTCCCCCAACCCACCCCCCCGTCACACTGGCTTCTTTCTTGTTGAGCTCATTGAACTCATCATAGGCATCCCCACCGCAAGGCCTTTGAGCTACTGCCCCCTCTCTTGACATACTCTCCTGTCCCCTCACCCCCATATGTCTGCATGACTGACTCATTCATGACCTGCCTCAAATCTGCTCACATGGTCAAGCCAGACCTCCACCGAGCGGGCTGTCCTCTCCTCTTCTCCTCCATTCCCCAAACCTGCTTCATTTTCATTACCCTGCACTCTCTTGCACCCAGTTCTCTGCTATCTTAACCTAAGTTGGATGCAAAGTCTAGATAATTTAACGCTATGTACTGTGTGCATTAATCTAATACTAGTCACCGGAGATGTGAAGATGTGCACATTCATCAGCATATTTATGCAGAGGTTCTGAGCCTGGCTTAGTTAGAATGGTAGTATTTCCCTAGTGGGTCTTGGCTTTTTCTTAGAGGATGTAGGAAGGGATGAGCTCCCATGGGCTTGCCTTTGATTAAGAATAAAGTTTTAAATCAAGACCTGGATTCCGAAAACCATTGACTGATGGATTGACAATGACCTAGCTATAATATTTTCTTGGAAATCACTGTATATTGCTTATGGATACTATAGAACGTCATATTCCATTCTGAAAACTTCCTCAGCGTTCATCTTGAAGAGTCTTATTATACTTAACATATATTTTCTTAGTTCCTCCTTTATATTTAACTTTATAATTTACTTTTTTTATTTCAATCTTGAGTCTTTCAAATAGAAATTCATTGTAAAGTCTGAATGGATGAAATCCAAATACTCTTAAAACACTGCAGCTCTCTCTGGCCCTAGCCAGTTTGGTTCAGTGTCAGACTGGAGGGTCACAGGATCGATTCTGGTCAAGGTCACATACTTCCGGTTGCTGGCTCTGTCTCGGGCCCTGGTCCGGGTGGGTGCAAGAGTCAACCAATCAATGTGTCTTTCTTACCTCTCTCTCTCTCTCTCTCTCTCTCTCTCTCTCTCTCTCTCTCTCTCTCTTTCTCTCTCTCTCTCTGTCTCTGTCTCTCCCCTCCCTTCCATTGTCCCTAAAAAGTCAATGGAAAAAAATATCCTCAGGTGAGGATTAACAGCAACAACAAAAAGATTACAGCTCCCTGCTTTATTTCAAAGCTAAAGTAACTGATAAGCTTACGTAATTAATAATAATCACTATTATTTTAAGTCTATTGAACAGTTTGCACATCACAGACCCTGAAAATACACTTGAGGTGGAAAAACATAGTTACTCCTCAATGACCTTCTGACACGCAGTTCCCTAATGAGTAATCTGTGCACAATAAGAATACCTGCTATGACCTTGGGGGAATTATTTAAAAATGCACCAAGTAATGACATTGGGATGCAAACACAATTAGGAGCGACCCAGAGCCTGCACGTGAGTTGACATCGTATTCAGATGCACTCTGAAACACACATTGTGAAGAAATTACACCTGCTATAAGCTATTCAGAAATTACAATGTGGGAAAAGGGAACACCTTCCCCTAAGCTTCTCTCTAATGATTCCCAAATGTGAAGACTTGGGTGGCAGGGTTCTTTATGCCCCTGTCCCCTGCTGGGAGGCACCACGCTTTCCTTGTCAAGGGGGAATGGCAAGTTTGGAAAATCAAATATTATCTTGAGAATATTTTAAAAGACTCATCAAAAGAATCCTTTTTTATTTTAAAGGAAAGTATTAAAGTGAAATCATGCATGACTTCAAAATTTATTCTGATTTCTCTACAGTGTATAACAATAGGGAGTTTTATCAGATTACATTTTCAGTAAAAAAGAGTTTAAATGATTTGGATGTGATTGCTATTTCAATCGTAAGGGTGACCCTCGCAGGTATGTTTTCCTTCGAGCATTTTAGTTCTGCTCGCTCCATCTGTATTTTAACCTGTTCATAGGTGGCTGAATGGGAGGAAAAGCAAATCAGTTTGACCTTCAATGTCAAGTCCTTTTTGCATGATCAGAACAGGACTATTTCCAATGTGATAAAGAATGTGGGTTTTGCCCTAGCTGGTTTGGCTCAGTGGATAGAGCAGTCAGCCTGTGAACTGAAGGATCCCAGGTTCAATTCCAGTGAAGGGCACATGCCCGGATTGTGGGCTCCATCCCCAGTAGGGGGCGTGCAGGAGGCTGCCAATCAATGGTTCTCTCATCATCGATGTTTCTATCTCTCTCTCCCTCTCCCTTCTTCTCTTAAATCAATAAAAATATATTTAAAAAAAAAGAAGAAAAGAATGTGGGTTTTAAGTTTCAAAAGTACGTGCCACTCTCAGCTACCTGGGACGAATGATAATGTGACCACTGCTTGGATGATAATTTTATCTACACAGCTGCCTTCCATCCTCTTGCCTTCGCTGTATAGTAAGACTTTTGCCCGAAGATATATGTTTAGCCAAGCTGTTTTAATATAACATATTACACTTTGAAATGATGCAAGGACAAACACTGGACTTCAGCTCTCTGTAGGGTGCCACATATTCTTGCATCATTTCCCTCCTTTTTTTATGTTTTATTCTTGGCAGCTATTTTACCACTAAACCAGAAAAGAAGGAATTATGCAGGAAAATTGCTATCAGTTGCTACCCCTGCTGGATTACAGAACCCAGAACATAATAGCTGTCCCAGGGGTGCCTCTGAGGGCTTGGGCCAAGCCATTAACCACTGCGAACACCTCAGGGAAGTAATGGAATAGACTAGAATGGCTCGCCAGCATCCAGGAATATTTTTTAACATTTTTTTATGTTGTGGATTTTCTTTTTATTTTAAATATTTTTATTGATTTCAGAGAGGGAGGGAGACGGAGAGAGATAGAAACATCAACGATGAGAGAGAATCACTGATCAGCTGCCTCCTGCATACCCTACACTGGGGATCAAGCCTGAAACTGGGCATGTGGCCTGACCAGGAATCGAACCATGACCTCCTGGTCCATAGGTCAGTGCTCAACCACTGAGCCACTCAAGCTGGGCTTATTTTATTGATTTTAGAGAGATAGGAAGGGAGAGGGATGGAGAGATGGAAACAGCAATGAGAGAAACATTGATCAGCTGCCTCATATACGCCCCACACTGGGAATCAAGCCCACAACCCAGCCATGTGCCCTGAACAACCGGAAATAGAACCTCCATCAGTTTTCCCCTTGCCTCTGAGAAAGTGTCAGAGACTGGGAAAACCTCCCTCCATACACTTCCTCTTGTTTATCTTATCTCTGAGTTTTAAAACAACCCTTTGGAGCCCATTTTGCCTTGTTTCCTGAGGTGACGTTTGATAAGAGGACAGAGAGAATGTAGAAAATACATTAGAGTCGGTTGTCATTCCTAGCTGGCCTACTGAGGGATGTTGAGCAAGTCACGTTATCTTTCACACACCCTGCTCCTCATAGGCAAGATGGGAGTGAGGATGCCCTCCCTGCCTCTGCAAATCATACCTCATTAGATTTGTTGACGGTATTAATGCCTTATCGCTGCCATAACAAATTATCACAAACTGGGAGGCTTAAACCAACAGAAGTCTATTCTCTCACAGTGCTGGAGGCCAGAAATCAAGGTGTGGGCAGGACCACACCCCTGCAGGGACTCTAAAGGGGAGCTCATTCTCTGTCTCTTCCCCTTCCTGTTGGCTGTGGGCATCTCATGCCGATCATAGCATGGCCACATTATGCCAGGGTCTGCCTCGGTGGTTACATTTCCTCTTTCTTTGCCCTGTGTCAAGTCTCCCTCTGCTTCACTCTCACAAGGGCACCTGTTATTGCACTTAGGGTCCACCAGGTACTCCCAGATGAACTCCTCATCTCTAGGTTCTTAATTGAATTTCATCTGCAAGACCCTTTCCAAGTAAGGTAGCATTCACAGGTTCTCGGGAATAGGAGGTGGACATGGCTTTTTGGCGGTCCCCATTCAGATCACTTCACTAAACGCCATTTTTATATGCTCTAAAAATAAATATATCTTGCCCAACCTGCTTGGCTCAGTGGTGAGCATCGACCTACGAACCAGAAGGTCATCATTTGATTCGAGGCAGGGCACATGCCCAGGTTGCAGGCTCAATCCCCAGTGAGGGACGTGCAGGAGGCAGCCGATCAATGATTCTCTCTCATCATTGATGCTTCTGTATCTCTCCCCCTCTCCCTTCCTCTCTGACATCAATAAAAATATATTTTAAAATATTTTTTAAAACTCTATTTTAATAGTAACAACTTAGAAAGAATATATGTAGCTACTTAAATAATTTTAGAAGATGCTTAAGTTTCATAGTTTACTGATGAGTCCTAAGTTTCATAAACTACAAAGCACAGCCTACCCTCTGTGTATTTCCTCTGCCAAGTGACCATCACTGAGATGTTTATAGAACTACTGTGTGGCATGGCTATAGTGAAATAACGTTTTGTGTTAAAAATATGCTAATTCCTTTTGTGTACTTATAAATGGCAGACTAAACCTGAAGTCAGATGTTAGTCTAAAAACTGCCAAAGGAATTCACAATAATGTTTTTCTAAAGCCAGAGTAAACCTTGGTCAATATCTTATGGCTAGATATACTTTTTAATTAAATATTAAATATGGTAATGAGATAACACTCAGGTAAACATTGCGATTCTTGACATCAGGTTGGATGGTGGACAATCTCATGAGGAAAAAAGGAAAGAGTGACAAATGGTCTAATTAGGTGGCTCTGCATATACAGTCGCTTGCTGCAGGTTTAGTGTTAGTACACTTTCAGTGAATTATGTAGGAAGTTATAATGGCACTGGAGGAAACTAACTTTGCAGAGTCTTCGTTTTTATTAATTCATTACAGCCTGATTATTTCCAATAAGACTTAGTGTCTATGGTAATAGACATATATAAATAAAGTGTTGATGTTAAGAACTTGGCTTCATATTTATAGATATTGGATACTGTGTATACATGTTTCCAATATGCAGAAAGCTCATGGATGTTAGTATCTTTACTGCCTTGCCAGGTTTTTTTTAATAAATAAACAACAGACACAACAATGATAAGAACTTAATTAAATCTCTTGCCCACTGAACAGAGAGCCATTTTCCCTTTGTTTTGACCTTCTTGCCATTTTCATTGCATTTGAATTGATCCAGAATATTTGAATTAAATTTGCAAGTCAAATGCCAGAAGACATTTCTCAAAAAAAAAGGCATACTATCTACTGATCTTCTCTTCATCTGTTCTTTTTTGTCATAAATATTTGTCTGGCAACCGCCTTCATTAGCTTTGGCTCCTTGTTGCTGCTGCTTCCATCTAAAAGGCTAAAATAAAATAAAAAAGCCAGAGCTCCAGGATTTCCAATAAATGGGACCTAGACTAAAGTAAAAGTTCTGCAGCAGGGCAAGGGCGCAGGTGACTACACTGAAACACACCGAGAATTTAGATTTTTCTGCTTTCTTTTATCTATCTATCTATCTATCTATCTATCTATCTATCTATTGATTTCAGAGAGGAAGGGAGAGGGAGATAGGGATGGAAACATCACTGATGACAGAGAATCATTGATCGATTGCCTTCTGCACACCTCACACTGGGGATGAAGCCCACAACCCGGGCATATGCCCTGATGGGGAATCAAACTGTGACCTCCTGGTTTAGAGGTTGATGCTCAACCACTGAGACATGCCAGCCATACTCTGCTTTCTTTTACCTGAAAAAAAAAAAAAAAAGACAATGTGGAAAGAACATAGGATATTTCAATAGTAACAATAATAATGATCATTATTTTTCATTAAAAATACAGAGTAAATAAGAAGAAAGGGAGGGAGGGAGGGAGGGAAGGAAGGAAGGAAGGAAGGAAGGAAGGAAGGAAGGAAGGAAGGAAGGAAGGAAGGAAGGAAGGAAGGAAGGAAGGAAGGGTGGAATGGAGGAAGGGAGGGAGGAATGGGGGGGGCAGGGCACAAATAGCATTCTAATAAGGCTAGTAATGTTGTATGAAAGAATGTTGTATGTTGATTTGCAACTCTAAATGAATAAAAACCTGAATATCAATAATCAAAGAAGAAATTCCTCCTAGACTAACCATATGAGGTACTTATTCAGATTCTATGTTCCCGCCCTCTGAATATAAGTCATTCAGTTTCAGCTCCAGAGAATCCTGGTGTGCACCTCTGAATATGATGGTATTGCAGTTATTTTAGAACAAGTTTTTCCTCTCTGAGCCCTCTCTATTTGAATCTAATCATCCTCAGTTTATTGCTTATGTTACATGATATGAGGCATGCCTGGGGAGACACTCGGAAACTATCAATATTTTTTAGGCTGTATGTTGTTTCCAATAGCCTGAAATTGAACTTCCTCAATGTCTTATTTTGAACCACATATAATTCTCTATGACAGAATAACATAAGAGATATATGTAGGAGTCCCACAAAATATGGCTGATGCAGTCATTTATTTATTCAGCAAATATTGGCTGAGTACTCATTATGCATCTAAAATTGGTTCTTTGTTACTTAGAAGTTCCCTACTTTATTTCTGTATCCCTGGTGTCTCTCCTATCCCCACTGCTATATTTTATTTCTTTGTAATAAAAGCTGCAATGAAAAAGAAAGGTTTTTAGAAGAATACATAACTAATTTATCTGGGGAGATCAGGGACAACTAGTGAAGGAAATTAACCACAAAGAAGCAATATTAAGCAAAGATATAAAGAATGCATAAATATTAACAATTCAAATTTAGGCTAAAGAGGGGTAGAGAGATATCAGGAAGAAGAAAAAACAGCCAGGCTGATGTGGTTCAATGGTTGAGCATCCACCCATGAACCAGTAAATCACGTTTTGATTCCTGATCAGGTCACATGCCTTGGTTGCGGGCTTGATCCCCAGTGCAGGGCAGCCAGTTAATGATTCTCTCTCATCATTGATGTTTCTATCTCTCTCTCCCTCTCCCTTCCTCCCTCTTAAATCAATAAAGCATATTTATTTTTTGAAATTTTTTTAAAAAGAAGAAGAAAAAAAACATATGAAAACTCTGAAGAGAGAAAACCTTTGGCTCAAAAAAGGCCAGGTCAGAGAGAATGGAGAGAGAGAAAAGGATGTCAGGACATGAAGCTGGGTCACTAGGCAGGGACTAGACCATGCAAATCACATGGGAAGAAAAAGAAATCTTCAATCTGTAAGAAAGAGTCTACATTTACTTAGCAAGTTTCTAATGAATCAGTTAGGTGATTAGTTCCTTAAAACTGCAAGCATTCCAAACAAAAGTGGGTTAGCCAACATGACCAGTATTAGGATGAGGATCTTTGCTGGAGACCTAGAATAGAGCTGGGACTTAGGCTAGTCTCCCTCAAGGGGGTTCCAATCCAGTGAGATAACACATACATCTCTATAATGTCAAAATCATTGCATAAAAATTCTGAGGGTTTTTTTTCCTATTTTTTAAAGCCATATTTAAAAATATATATTTTTATTTATTTCAGAGAGGAAGAGCAAGGGAGAAAGAGCGAGGAACATCTATGATGAGTGAGTCATTGATCAGCTGCCTCCTGCAAGCCCCACACTGGGGATCCAGCCTATAACCTGGGCATGTGCCCTGACCGGAAATCCAACCATGACCTCCTGGTTCATAGGTCAATGCCCAACCACTGAGCCATGCAAGCTGGGCTTTTGCTATTTGTTATAACAAGTAAAATAATAATTAAAAAAAAAAAAAAAAAAACACGCTCTAGCCAGTTTTGCTCAGTGGATAGAGAGTCGGCCTGGGGACCAAAGGGTCCCTGGTTCGATTCCAGTCAAGGGCACGTACCTTGGTTGCAGGCTTCTCCCCAGCCCAGAGCCTGGTCAGGGCTTGTGCAGGAGGCAACCAATCAATGTGTTTCTCTCACATCAATGTTACTCTCTGTCTTTCTCTCTCTCTTCTACTCTCCCTAAAAATCAATGGAAAAGTATTCTCGGGTGAGGATTAACAAAAATAAAAATAAAAAGACACAATAATCTCAAAGCTAGAAGAGCAATAAGTGAAATTGCTACTGTAGTTCATGGATGTAGCAGGGGTACATGTTCTCTCATTTTGAGGCAGGACTGAGGCACATGACTGTGTATTTAGGAATATGTGTGACCAAGGACAGTCAGAGAGATGGAAGCCACTGGAGAACAGAAAACATGCAGAGTCTCTCACCAGGCAATCCCGAAGCGCCCTGTGCATTTCCTCTTCCTTGCCTCTGTACCCTCTGTGGTGCCTGTCCCAGCTGGACTTGTGACAATTCCAAATCGCTCCTTCCTCTTTTAAGCTTCTTGTCATCTTCAGACTTTTGGGAGATTGAAGAGACATTCAAACCAAAATTCGAGTTCTTTCCTTTAGCTTGTCCAGGTTAACCAAAGGCTTGGTGTCAGAGATAGGCCTTTTGATGGATTTGAAGAAATTCCAAATTTAGCTCCCAGCAGCTTTTTTTTTTTTTTTTTTTTACTTGATTTCAGAGAGAGGGAGAGAGACAAAGAAAAATTAATGATGAAGAGAATCATTGATCGGCTGCCTCCTGCACACACACTCCCCACCCCCAACTGGGGATCGAACCTGCAACCCAGACATGTGTCCTGACTTGGAATCGAACCATGACCTTCTGGTTCACAGGTCAATGCTCAACCGTTGAGCAACACTGGCCGGGCCAGGCCACAGCAGCTTTCTTAGTCTCCAAGCTCACAGGTTCATTAAACCCTTCAGCTCTCTTCTGCATTCTCTCAGTCTGTGCTGTTTCAGATGTAATTGCTGCCACTTTCTTTTCTGCTGCCACATCAATAGTGTTTTCAGGGGCCTCATCCTCTTCGACAGGCAGTTCTACGGGCTTGGGTTCTTCTTCCTGTGTCATCTCCCAGTACATTTTCTTCATTTGCCTCCTCTTCACCATGCTCTTCAAGAGAGACGTGAAGCCCAGTGATGATATCTTGGGCTTTTTTGTTGTTGTTTTTTTTTTTGTTTGTTTTTGTTTTTTTTGTTTTTAATGAGATCTTGTTTTATTTCCTTGGTCTCCATACCATGAGCAAGAAGAAAAAAATACAGCTAAGCTTGTGTGGCTCAGTGGTTGAGCATCAACCTATGAACCAGGAGATCACAGTTTGATTCCTGGTCAGGGAACATGCCCAGGTTGTGTGCTTGGGCCCCAGTAGGGCATGTGCAGGAGGCAGCTGATCAGTGATTCTCTCTCATCATGTATGTTTCTATCTCTTTCTCCTCCCTTCCTCTCTGACATCAATAAAAATATATTTTAAGGAAGATAGCCCTCCAACTGCTAGCTGGGAGGAGAGGAAGCCCTGGGTTCTTGGCTGACTTGAGTTGGAGTGGAGTTTCCATCTAACAGAGCTGGGAGAAGGGATAGAAGTAGAGGGTTCTGACTCACACACCACAGTCTCACCATTCTTACCAAGCTCTGGTAGATTTCCTTGAGTAAATGTGTCTTCATTTGCTGATTGCTTCAGGAACATTTCCTGAGATGATACATGGTTTTCCTTTTATAATGTTCACCAGTTTCACTGGGGAACAATTCCATGGTGCTCCTCAAACTATCGTGCTGAAGTGGAACTTTGTGAGGAGAGATATTTTTATAAGTAAAAAGAACGGTTTAGAAGATTACTGGAATTAAAATCAATGTCTAAAACAATTTCATTTTATACACCAGCAACAATGACTTGAAAATATAATTTAAACAGGTTATATTTACCAGAGCAAAAACTATACACACCAATAATAAATCTTACAGAAGATGTAAAAATCTCCTGCAGCTAAAATTAAAACATTGTGTTGATGTATATTAAAGAAAATAATAAAACTACAATCTTAATATAGAAGACTAAAGAGCATAAAGAAATCAATTCTCTCAAAATTCATTTATATTGTAATATAATTTCGACTTAAGTTCTTATGGGGATTTTCACAAAACTTGGTAATCGGATTCTATATTTGCTAGAGATTAGTAAATGAGCAAGAATAGCCAAGATACTCTTGAAGAACACGTTAGGGGAAAACATTCAGATTCATTATCATGTTTATGTACATAAAAAGGATGGTATTGATGCACCATTAGAAAAACAGAGGATTATATCATAACAGAGAGCCCCGAAGAGGATATTTTAAAGAAACAAACCAGAACTTCATAGAAGATATTTATGGCATGTAGATTTAAAAAGAAGTATTTTAATTACATGAATTTGAAATGTGCTGATATATGATGATTTTTATGTGTATGAAGTTTTTATGTTAATGGCAGCTTTATTTGGTCTAATAAAATAACTTAGCACAATTATTAATAAATATAAACACCAATAAAAATGAGTTTTTAAACTCTTTTTATTGATATTTAGAAAGAGAGGAAGGGAGGGAGAGGGAGAGAGAGAGAGAGAGAGAGAGAGAGAGAGAGAGAGAGAGAGAGAGAGAGAAAGAGAAAGAAGAAACAGAGAGAGAAACGGGTGTTGGCTGTTTTCTGCATACCCCTACTGGGGATTGAGCCTGAAACCAGGGTATGTGCCCTGACTGGGAATGGAACCGGTGACCTTTTGGTGCATGGAACAACACCCAACCAACTGAGCCACACTGGCCAGGGAAAATAATTCTGTTGTTGTTAATCCTCACCCGAGGATTTTTAGAGAGTGTAGGAGAGGAAGAAACAGAGATAAACATTGATGTGAGAGAGACACATCGATTGGTTGCCTCCCTGCTGGTACCTAACCATGGCCTGGGATTGAGTCTGCAACCGAGGTGCATACCCTTGACCCGAATCGAACCTGGAACCCTTCAGTCTATGGGACCCATGCTCTATCCACTGAGCCAAACCAACTAGAGTAAAAATGATTTTTTAAAAATATTTTTTAATATATACTTTTATTGATTTCAGAAAGGAAGGGAGAGAAAGATAGAAACCTCAGTGATGAGAAAGAATCATTGTTAGGCTGCCTCCTGCACACCCCCTACTGGGGATCGAGCCCACAACTTGGGCATGTGCTCTTGACTGGAATCAAACTCAGGACCCTTTGTTCCACAGGCTGATGCTCTATCCACTGAGACAAACTGGCTAGGACCAAAATGACTTTTTTTTTTTTTTTTTTAAGTGAGTTGGCAAATAGGAAATTGACCTTGCCTGGGAGTAGCAGGTAAAATTTAGTAAAAATGACTCATAGACTACCTTTAAGCAGTCAATAGTTTTTATGTATGTAGAAGAACAAATGCCAGGAGTAGTAAAATATATGGGTCTGAGCTTAGTGTTAGACCCACCAGTGTTTTTTCCTATGCAATAAAGGATAAGCCTTTGGCTTTGCAAGAATAATATTCCTGCTGCACTTTCTAAATATTCATTATAGATAGTTTTAGAGAGAGAATATACAAAGATGGTTTCTTACGTAAATAATGTCAACCACAAAAGGGGAAAGGCCTCCTTGTAATTTCATTAATTGCATCTTGAAGAACAATTCCCATCTTCTGTTTTGAACAATGGTATATGAAACCATCTACAGATGTTCCTTGCACTAATTAACTGGACTCAAACTTGTCACACACTTTCTGAACATTCCACACAGCTCTATATTCTATATTGGGTTGTGAGATAATGCTCTCCTGCTTTTCGCTTAGTGGTACTTCCTTCTAGGTCATGGAAATGAAGACTACTGGATCGTTTGCTATATCACTGTTTAACTCCATTTGAGACATTGTAGGGTTTTTTGGCTCTTAAAATTACTAGCTAATGAAGCACAACCAGAAGAAATTTAGGAAAAAAGAGTTAACTAAGAATGTATTTTTCTGTCTGACTGCTTAGTAGTAAGGCATTATAGGCCTGCTTACACCTTAAACCAGAGACGGGGAACATCTGGCCTGCGGCTGTATAAGGCCCGCCCTCGAAATCATTTGGTCAGGCCCTGCCAAGGCATTAGGGGTGAGTGAATGAAATGCTTGACCAAATATAGCATGCTAATTTTTAAGTTGAGAATTTGAATTATGTATGGCCCGCAAATGTTATTATAAATGTCCAGTGGCCCTTGGCAGCAAAAAGGTTCCCCACCCCTGCTAAACAAAGAAAAATTAATATAAATTAATGCATCTGTTTTAGGGAATGGCTCTCATTTGTCGGAATCTGGTTATAGAACTATATGGTACAAAAGATTTAACACAGCTCCTTGCAGTCGTTTGCATAGACTATCTGTTCGTGTATTGGATTGTTCTGTAAAGAATACGACACTGATGACCACGAGTTGGACAGCAATGGTTTGGAATCCCTGCCTTAATATGCAACAATGAGGTAGCCAAATGTTTCCAAACTTGCCAATGTTTGAAAAGAAATTCCAACTGAAATCATCATTTTGCCCAGAAAACATAGCACACATTTACCAAAATTATGTTCATTTGCTTTTGGCGGGAAAACCAGTCTGAGATAATTAGTATTCCTAATTTGAATAGATAGTTCTTTCATTAATCAAAATGAGAAAATAGATTAATAACTAATATATGTAATATGATTATAGTTCATGAGATAGGGATGAAGACAAGAAAAAATATCACTTGGGGAGTGAAATTTTGAGAACTGTGGGGCCAATTCCTGTTCACTGACCAGTTTTATTTTGAACGGATGTCTTTAAATGTTTCTTAAATGTCCTTAAGTGTTGACTCAGATAACCAATATGAGTCTCCAGATAACTAATTGATACATGTGAAATGGAACACTTTTTCCTATGACTTTTCATTTTATTTTTACCTGTGTAATCACTGCAGGTCTTCTCTACAAATTTTAATATATGTAGCCCATCTCCTCCAATTGGCAGTACATAGGACTTGACCATGTTAGCATAAATGCTCTAGAGCATGCACAACCTCTTAGTTACCTGTGAGTGAGAGTCAACAAATTGCATTATTTTGTATCCCATAGTGTCATGTAGTCTATCTTTTAACCCAGAGCTTCTCAAACATGTCTTTCAACTGTGGTGAGATTCTGTCCTGCCAATTTTGCATGATCAGGATAAGTGAGAGAAAATTAAGCTTATTTGTGGGACTTGGGATAATTTGTGTCTTCTGCAAGGACAGTTTTTCTTAAATAAAAGAAATAGTTTGCATTTACAAGATGATGATAAAACTCCATTAGTTTATCATGGGGCCCTATTCTTTGGACTTGTTTGGGTATGGATGTTGTGGTCCACGCCAGTTGGGAAAATGGGAAGAGGCCCGGCTGGTATTGCTCAGTGGGTTGAGCATCTTCCCATGGACCAGGAGGTCCCAGGTTTGATTCCCAGTCAGGGCACATGCCTGGGTTGTGGGCTTGATCCCCAGAAGGGAGCATGCAGGAGGCAACTGATTGATGTATCGTTCTCATTGATGTTTCTCTCTCTCTCCCTCTCCTTTCCTCTCTATCTAAAAATCAATTTAAAAAAACATATTTTAAAAAATTGGAAGAAGAGAGGGGCAAAGAGCCTGAGTGGTCCAGTGGAGTCAGGTGGCCTTGAGACTCGCAGAGGATTTATGAACTAGAAAAACAAGTGTTGCCTGGGCAGCCATTTTTGAAATGATGCACACGATTGTGATTTTCATCTTTTCCAGATAATTCCCTCAGCATTTTGGCCAAGCATAATGGATTCAACCGCCAGAAGCAAGAAGTCTATCTTCTGCCAATCGTCATCAGTGACAGCGGGAACCCTCCTCTGAGCAGCACCAGCACGCTGACCATCCGGGTCTGTGGCTGCAGCAGTGATGGTGTTGTCCAGTCCTGCAATGTGGAAGCTTACGTCCTTCCGATTGGACTCAGTATGGGCGCCCTAATTGCCATATTAGCTTGCATCATTTTGCTGCTAGGTATGTATTTCCTTCATAGCCTCATGGTTCCCATTTTTCTGGTTTATCAATGACTGTACATAAGGACAGCAAACCCTGACCAAGCCAGGCATCCAGCATGCTTTTGGAAAGAGAAAGTCTTTTGGACTTCTCCTGGCTCTGAGATCACTAAGAGGAGGTGAGGAGAAAAAGGGTTGTGATGGTAAATGTCTGACCCTAGTCGGTTGCCCCTGTCCAGGCATGTGGGAGGCAACCAATTGATATGTCTCTCTCATATTGATGTTTCTCTCTCTGTCTCTCTCTGTCCCTTCCACTCTCTCCAAAAATCAATGGTAAAAAAAAAAAAGTAAATGTCCAATTGGAGATGACTATTTGGTACCTTTTTCAGTTCCATCACCAGTGAAAATGTATAGACTAAGCTGAATGGTGGGGGAAGTGGGAATGGGCCTTATGTGGTTATAAAAGCATCTATACTAATAAAAGGGTAATATGCTAATTAGACCAGGTTGACCAGACATCTTCTGGACATCCTACTTCCTTCCAGACAAAGCCACGGTTGGCGGGGGCTGGGCAGAGGCGGTTACGGGATATCAGGCTGGTAGGGGAGCAAGCAGTTAGGGGCAAGATCAGGCCAGCAGGGGAGGGCAGTTGGGGGCAATCATGCAGGCAGGCGAGTGGTTAGGAGACAGCAGTCCCGGATTGTGAGAGGGATGTCTGACTGCAGGATCGGGCCTAAACCAGCAGTCAGACATCCCCTGAGGGGTCCCAAATTGGAGAGGGTACAGGCCAGGCTGAGGGACATGAATTTCGTGCACCGGGCCTCTAGTCTATTATAAAGAAGACCTCCAGATCTAATGCACACCCATTTGCTGCAACAAATATGTGTCCAAAACACTCTTTTATCCAAACAGTTTATAGATTGGGTTGCTGAGTCCATCTGATCACAAAGTTTCGTGAGATAAAAAGAAAAAAATAAGCAAACAAAAAAGTAGAATATATATTTTTTTCTTCACAATTGCATTGTCTTCCTGAGATGTTTTTCTTGATATTAAAATCAAACAGTATTCTCTCAAAATTGAGAGCTCATCCTTCATAAAGGTGTTTTGCTTAATTCTCATGGCAATGTTATCAAAGCAATAGGCTCATAAGTTTTAGAATAATGACCCTCCCTCTGAACCTACAAGGTGTGTGTTGCTCATAAGACTACTAGAAGCCCGGTGCACGAAATTCGTCCACGGCGGGGGGTTGTCCCTCAGCCCAGCCTGTACCCTCTCCAATCCAGGACTGCTGGCTCCCAACTGCTTGCCTGCCTGCCTTCCTGATTGTCCCTAACCGCTTCTGCCTGCCAGCCTGATCACCCCCTAACCACTCTGCTGCCAGCCTGGTTGATGCTTAACTGCTCCCCTGCCAGCCTGTTTGCCCCCAACTTCCCTCCTCTGCCAGCCTGGTCACCCCTAACTGCCCTCTCCTGCAGGGTTGATCACCTCCAACTGCCCTCCCTTGCAAGCCTGGTCCCTCACAACTGCCCTCCCTTGCAGGCCGGGTGCCTCCCAACTGACCTCCCCTGCTGGCCATCTTGTGGTGGCCATCTTGTGTCCACATGGGGGCATCTTTGACCACATGGGGGCAGCTATTTTGTGTGTTGCAGTGATGATCAATCTGTATATTACTCTTTTATTAGATAGGATAGAGGCCTGGTGCATGGGTGGGGGCCAGCTGGTTTGCCCTGAAGGGTGTCCCGGATCAGGGTGGGGTTCCCTTGGGGTGTGGGGCGGCCTGAGCGAGGGGCCTGCGGTGGTTTGCAGGCCGGCCACGCCCCCTGGCAACCCAAGCAGAGGCCCTGGTATCTGGAATTTATTTTCTTTCTACAATTGAAACTTTGTAGCCTGGAGCGGAGCCAAGCCTGCTGCTCCCTCCGGGGCGGCAGCCATTTCTGTGGCAGTTAATTCACCTTCTACAATTGAAACTTTGTAGCCTCAAGCAGAGGCCTGAGCCCGGCCAGGGTATGCGGAAAGCTTTGCTTCCCCTGTTGCCGCCAGCAACCCTGGCCTGCTCTCTCAAGCTCCGTTCTGCCGCCATTTGTTTGAATTTGTTTACCATCTATAATTGAAACTTTGTAGCTTGAGTGGAGGCGTAGGCCTGCAACGGCTATCGGAAAGCTTTGCTTGCTCTGTTACCTGGGAAACCTTGCTCTCTGTGGCTGCAGCCATCTTGGATAGGGTTAATTTGCATACTCGCCCTGATTGGCTGGTGGGCGTGGCTTGGTTGGTGGGTGTGGTTTATGTAGCAGAGTGATGGTTAATTTTCATATTGCCATTTTATTAGAGAGGATATTCGAGTTGGCTGTTATTTCATGAGTTTTTTGTGTTTTTTTTTCCTATAGTCATCGTGGTGCTGTTTGTCACTCTGCGGCGACATAAAAATGAGCCATTAATTATCAAAGACGATGAAGATGTACGAGAAAACATCATTCGCTACGACGACGAAGGAGGCGGGGAGGAAGACACGGAGGCCTTTGACATCGCAACTTTACAAAACCCGGATGGAATTAATGGATTTTTACCCCGTAAGGATATTAAACCAGATTTGCAGTTTATGCCAAGGCAAGGGCTGGCTCCAGTTCCCAATGGTGTTGACGTGGATGAATTTATAAATGTGCGGCTCCACGAGGCAGATAACGACCCCACGGCCCCGCCCTATGACTCCATTCAGATCTATGGCTATGAAGGCCGGGGGTCAGTGGCGGGCTCCCTCAGCTCCTTGGAGTCCACCACCTCAGACTCAGACCAGAATTTTGACTACCTCAGTGACTGGGGTCCCCGCTTTAAGAGACTGGGTGAACTGTACTCTGTTGGTGAAAGTGACAAAGAAACTTGACAGTGGATGATCCATAAACCCACGGAACTGAGCATTCTGTAATATGCTAGGGCCACTCCCCTTAGATACAGCCAATGTGGCTATTTGTTTTAGAGGCAAGTGTAGCACCAATCATCTATAAACTCAACTACATTTTAATGTTGAACCAAAAAAAATGGATAATAAAAAGTATATGTTAGGAGGTGATAAATCTTGTGGAGTGTGAATTAAACTATGTGGAGTGTCTAGAAGTCGTTGGATAGTTGCTATGTACGTGACCACCACAGACAAAGATTGGGATCCTGGCTCATGCTTAGGGAAAAAACGTAGTTTTAAGCGAGGAAAAAAAAAAATCAAAATTAAAAGGTGCTTTCTTAGACAAAATGGACCTGCAAGGAATTTGCTGCTGAGATGTGTCTTCTGCAAGGATTTTTATAAATGCGAATGGTTTTTTCCCCCTTCACCAATAAGGATCCCGCCACACATGATAAAGCAATACTCGGTCGGCTGTACATTCTGACTTTTGGGAGTTTGGGAAGGCCTCCTAAGATTACACGGTACAGTGACCACACATTGTACATAATTGTTGGCCCCGCTCATCAGAGACTGAATAGCATCTTTAAATATTGTGTCGAGCCTTAAAATATTCACATGTTCCTAATCCATTCCAAGGTGGGGTTTGCCAACGCAGTGGTGGGAGGGGAGAAATCCCACGGAACAGGCTTGCTTTTAAGAAGCAGGATTACTCCTTCCCTCCACTTCATCTTGTTCCACAAGGACACAGAGATAGACTATGTCACGCAATGGACGACGTAAGAGACAGATGGTTTTATTTGTTTAATCCTCAAAATAAATATTTTATTGATGTCCATTAATGCGTTTATTTATTAAGGTTGGTAATCTATAGATGAAGGGACTATATGGAGAAAAAAAAGATAAATTATATCCATTAATAATCCTTTAGATTGTTTTATATAAATATATATATATATATACACACAATGAATGTTTAATACATGTACATTTTGATGAGATGAGTATGGCAGGCAATATTCTGACCAGGGAGCGAATAGTCTCTTTAGTGTAGAAAGTGTTATTGTGACTGGTGATGGCAGGAACAGCATTTTCCCAGAGAAACTTTTGGACTGTTTTCTATTTTGTTCATACTCCTAGTATTTGGTGTTTTTACTACAAGCACAAACATCTGAAAGTATATCGATCCGTGTGAATATTTAAACTCTAGACTTTTAGATACCTACATAACGCCCTGCCCAAGAGACATGCTTCAAGTCGCCCCACAATGTTTTAGAGCAGGAACCGATTTGTACATAATTTTACTGCTTCTGTTTTCAGCACTTCTCTCCCCGATCCTCATGGTGAGACACAGAACATCTTAGAGTCCAAAAGAGAACAGCCCTAGCAGATGTGAGCATATTCAATTTGTAATACCAACCTGATGTTTAGGAGTAGAGAAATGTATGATAAAACCGAACTACTACGACATGCAGATCATTTTAATTTTCTACTTTGCTTTAATGCAATATTGTTTATTTACTCCATGTATTGTATTCAGAGAAACTCCTGTATTGTTTCCTACTTTGTGAAATATATTTTTATAAATACCTTTGTTGTCTTCACTTTTCTTTTCCCCAATCAGATGAAGACCTACTACGAGAGTCTAACTAGAATTCTAGAACATGCAACTAAATTATTGCAAGAATCACCTTTATTTGTAAGAGCTTTTATATAAAGAACCAAGGATGTGAAATGGCTTGATCACACCATCTCAGGCCCTGGCTTGGGCTGCCTGAAAAGAACATGACTTGGGCTAGAAAACTGAAGGTACCAATTTTTGGAGGCTACTTCTACTATGATAAAAACAAAATATTTAAATATTATACTTAGAATTGACAACTCTCCAGTGACTTAACTGAGGCCTTTCTGAGTTTTTGTTGCCTGAGAATCATCCATAGTTGGTCCTTTATGTGTATCATGATAGCTGTTGAATGTGTTTTTGGAGGTCAAAATGACTGCCCCAAATGATTTCAAAATACACTAGGATTTGGAACAGTGTCTGAAGCAAATATTTGGTGAGTGTAAATTATTAATAGTAATATTAGTAATAATATTCACTAATAATATTCTGACTACCTTATACATTCTAAACCAAGGTGAGATGATTACTTTATCTCTTCCATACTAGACTCATTTCTAGCATATTTCTCAGTGAAGTGCCATAAAGTACAGATTTGTAAACGTGTTTAACAAAAATCATGCTAATTTTAGGGATATAAAATCCATACCTCCAATCTTAGAAATCAATAGGATAATGTCTGGTATACCAGTTGCCCAAAGCTTACCTCAAAATTCACTTTGCCCATAGAGACAGCATGAAAGTATGGATCTCTTGCTGATTTTTTGTTGTTGCTAGCACATTGTGCTTTAAAACCCATTTAAGTTGTTATAATATGGAATCAAGTATGTTTATTACTAGGACTGCACTATATTTTTAGTGTACTCTGAATTTAAATAAAGGTCCAAGGAACATACATGCATTCTCTCTCTCTCTCTCTCTCTCTCTCTCTCTCTCTCTCTCTCTCTCTCTCTCTCCCTCCCTCTCTCTCTCCCTCTCTCTCTTTCTCTCTCTCTCACACACACACACACCTAGACTTAATTACTTTTTACTTTAGCAATAGAGTTGCCAGGATTTCTTTAACCAAGAGAGGGCATGAGGGTTCCCAAACTTTTAGAATTTGAGAACCCCATGCTCAACTCTTTAAATAATACATAATTTTAACTTTACCAAAGTGACTGTTTTTGTCTCTGTGCAGTTTTCTGTTGCATACGCATTTTAATGTGTCTATAGGTCCCAACCACTAGTCCTTTCCCATTCTTCTACCAAATGGAGAGGAACCATTGCGTTGGTGCCAAGTGAGACAAAATCATCTCCCTCTACCTATCTCACAATTCAAGGCACCTATGTGGGGAGATGATGCATCCCTGGGTGATTGGACATCACATGGATCAATTCAGCCTCGACCCTGTCCACTAATTGATCAAATCAAATTACGAAAATGTCTTTTAAACACCCATATATGTACAGTCTAGAGTATTAAGGGCCCATTCTTTACAATAATCTTGGATGAGTATAGTTATTTTAAGATTAAAAATAATTTATAATCAGATGGTTAAACGATGCTAGAAATTAAATTCAAGTGTTAACCATGCTACGCAAAATTGTGATTTCTAGATTATGAACAATGAAAATGTTCTGAGAGAAAAATGTGTGGGTAAATGTTTGTGTGTATACAAAATAAAAGAAAACTTAGATTCACTGGCATCACCAGTGAAAGGAGAATGCTTAGAAAGAGCCAAATGTGTCTTTGGGAGAGTTTGTTTAATCAGATGCTTAAAATAAGACAGGTCTCTGCATGAGACCTAGAAATCTCCTAGGAGCAGCCAGATTTCACACTGAGTCTCAATGGAGTTCTGGGCTGGGCTGCATTTTGGAGAAGGAAATGCGGGTGCTGAGAGCTAAGTAGCCAATTACTCTTTATAGCCACATAAGGACTGGAGGCAAGTGGGCCCTTCCAACAAGTTGTATTATGCGATCACGGGCTTTGCAGGGGATCTCACGAATGTATAACCTTCTGATTGCCTTTTTGATTGAAAGTTCCATCTGAGATCAGGGCAGTGCAAGCAGTAATAAGATTTCAAAAATTCCCATCACTGGCACTGTAGGAAAGGCTGAGCATGACTGAAATCCCATTATTGTCAGTCAAAAAGATAAGGTAACAGTGGGCATTGCTATAAAAGCTATATAAATGCACAATTTAAACAGGAATATCAACATTGAATATATGTGTGTATGTTCACATACACACACACACACACACACACACACACACACACACACATCTCTTTATATATACACATATACCCAATTAAGTTACCAGGGATTAATTTGTAATTTTTTTGTGTCACAATCTCATACACTACCCCAAAACTAGAATGGTGGCTTTTTGTTTTTCTGACTGTAACCTTGAATTTGAAAGCCATTGAATTGAGGGAAAAGGGTTTTTAATACAGGTTTCTATTTGAGAACAAAATCGTGGCTCATGATACCCGGGATTAGAATTAAATGTATCACGTTGTGAAACTGGACTTAGATTTTGTATGTCCTTCTGTTGTTTTTTTTCTGGAGAAAATAATTGTAGAATGTATCTTGTAGGAAATAGTTTTCATAATATTTTTATTTTCCTCAAGTATAGTACTGTTTTATTTGTGTACAAAGTTTCTTAGCAAAGTAACTCATCTGGCCAGACAGTGTTGCATATATTGTCAGCGCAATCATTGTTCTTTATGCTTGTAGAAGACAGAGATTCTATCATAACCAGACGTTAATTTTTATTATTTTCTTCTTAGTCAACACACATTTATATATCACATGGTATACTGGTTTTTACATGAATACACTCTTGATATTAAAGATACATTAGTTCAAGTATTTTTTACCTAATCCTAGTATTATGGGCTCATGCAATTTAACCCCCCTCCTGACTTGATGGATTATCTAAAAGGAAACAATTGTGTTTCCTACATATATCGAGCATTAATCAGCTCAGGAATTAATCATCTATAGAGTCATATAGAGTCAGTAGGATGGCATCTCCAAACCTATTTCCTTTATTTATAAAATGGAGATAATAAATTTCATCTAAAACAAGTCATTGAAACATTCTTCATCAATGGTCTTATAAATAGTATTCCAATTTGGTTTAAAGTTACAGTGGTCTGATATTAAAGCCCCATAGCTTGTGACTACAGAACATGCTCTGTAATTATTATGTGAAGTTTGTAATGGTAAAAAATAGAAGCTGAGTTGTCCACAGTGATGCAGAAGAACTGAGGAGGAAGTAAGTGATTTTGAGTGGGAAGACCCAAGACCCAAGAAGCCTTCATGGAGTTTTCATTAAAGATGGGAACCGAGGAATGGGTGCAATAGAAATCTGAGCTTTGCAAACAACCAACACTAAGAGGGAAAACTGATAAAAAGCACGATGTTTATAGATGAATGACACCTTTTCAAGTAATCAGAAAGAGCTAGAAAATGGGTGCTCCTATGTCCCACATACGTTTGCCTAAATCATAGCATGTTTTGTGGATAAAAAAAAAACAAACTAATGTTCAGAGATGTCTTAAGGAATTTTTCAGAGTTCAATTACACATCCCTTACATGAGAGAGACAGAAATTGAACTCTGATCTTCTAGTCCCCAACCAAGGTAAGACACTGTAAGTATATGTATGTGTGTGCTCCTGCTCCATTGCTTCCGGACATGTCAATTACATGGTTCCCATCTTCTAATTTATATTGGGACCAGGCCATGTTACAGAAAAAGACCAATTGTTTCTTAGTTTGGATGATAACTGAATGATTTCTGTGTTTGGGGATGCAGCCCTGGGGGCTCTGTATCAGTATGGCAGGTGATGCTTGAGTCCCCATGCCTTGGATCTTTTGTTCCAGATTTGCCTTCAACAAGGAGGTTCTTATGCTTTCTGGGTAAGCAGATGCTGCAGGATCTAACCCATTTTATTTATTTATTTGTTTGTTGTTAATCCTCACCTGAGGATATTTTTCCATTGATTTTTAGGGAGAATGAATGAGAGACAGAAAACAGAGAGAAACATCGATTGGTTGCCTCCTGCAGGACCCCTGACCAGGGCCTGGGCCAGAGCCTGCAACCAAGGTACATGCCCTTGATTGGAATCGAACCCGGGATCCTTTGGCCCGTAGGCCGACACTCTATCCATTGAGTCAAACCAGCTAGGGCAGATCTAACCCATTTTAAATGTTTCCTATCTGGGAAGGCTGGAATCCACACCAGATGGCTTATGGATGTTGGGGTTGAATTCACAGAGGTGGTCATGGGAACCCAGGGTTACTGGATTGCCTGATAGGGTTTTCTCAGAACAAACTTCTTCTTCATATTCACCCACAGCTAGCACACTGATGCATTTTATGCTTAAGTGTGGTAGGCACTGAGACAGACATGAGCAGAGCAAGAACAAGGACGGGGAGCCAGCTAAGGGCCACCAGAGTGAAAAGCCCCAGGTGCCTAGCAAAGGACAATCAATTGTAGGGTGGGACCTCGCCTCAGGGTGGCCTTTCCTCCCTGGAGATAACATCTAGGCCTCAGTTGCATTTCAGCTCCTGGCCCAGGTAAACCCAGATAAACAACAAAGGCAGCCAATGACCTCAGCATCAGCTGCATTGAATAAGGACCCCTGCCCTGGTGCAGGCCACCCAATCAGTGAAGATCACAACCCTGAAAGGACACACCTGAGAAGCTGCTGAATATTCTATTGAGATTACCTGGGACCGCCCCTAAATCTCCACCCTTAAAACCCACAGGATTCAGGGCCTGACTCTGCTCTCCACGCCCACCCCCGCCGGCCCCTCCCAAGCTCCAAGGGCCCTTTACCTGTAGAACTTGTTTCCTAAGCCCCTTTCTTTTAGGAATGACTCTTCTACCTCTAGGATTTACCAAATGAGTGTTGTCTTACAGTGTGGGTCTTGGCTCTAAATCCTTTCCTAGCCAGAACCCAAGTGCCGAGGTTGCTGACCCCAGGTTTGGTCTGACCTCACCCAGTCGGTCAGATGCCTGGTGCCCTTCCCGCCACCTACAACGTAATGGTGCCAGGACCCGGATTGTTACTCGGATTGTTTCATCACAGGTAAGCCAGTTGTCCTCGCCACCTTGGCTTGAAGGACATGACTGTGTTCTCTTTCCTCCCTGCATCTTTTCCTCCAGCCATGAGATTCTCTCTCTCTCTCTCCTCTCTCTCTCTCTCTCTCTCTCTCTCTCTCTCTCCCTTCGTATTGCTGTAATGCTCTGGCACCTGTGGAGCATTTAAAAGCACGAAACAGAGTGTGGAATCTCAGAGGGAAGGTGGGGGAGGGTCCGTGGGAAGAGATCAACCAAAGACCTTGTATGTATTTATGCACAACCCATGGACATAGACAATAGGGTGGTGAAGGCCTGGTACAGGGGACAGGGCGGGCTGGAGGGAGTCAATGCGGGGGGGGGGGGGGGGATATGTAATATTTCAACAATAAAGATGAAAAACAAAAGTCTTTAGGGCGCTTGCCTCTAGAAGACTCCTGGGATAGGATGAGTCAGTCATGGACCTGGACATTTGCATAGGGCACCCCTCGGACTGCAAGACAATATCCCTGCACCCATTATAAAATGCCCCCTCTCCCCCAGCTGTCCCCTGCCAGGTTATTAGTTCCCACAGAGGAGAGAGCCTTGCCTTTGGCTGGGAGGATGTTCTCTCCCTTTGTGACTGGAGTTAAATTCAGATGGCCTTTCTTGGGGCTTTTCTGAAATCCTCAAGGTGGAGCTAAGAGTTAAGGGGGGAGAGACCCTAGACTATCTAGAGAAGTGTCAAGATCATTAAGGACAGAAAACTAAAAGGATGGCCGGTTTTTATCTTTGCCTTTTTCTAGTAAATGCTTTATGAGCTGCACCTTTTGCTGGGTGCAGGCGAGCCTAAACTCAACTTGGAAAAGAAGGGACACCTGGCAGTTTCTAGCCTTCTAGAGAAGGCCAGGCCTTGCCCTCCCGGCCCGAGGTGCTGTTTCTGGCCGGCCCAGCTAACATGCACAGTCAGCAGGAATGTCTCTCATGCCTGAAACCAACTTCTGTGAGAGCCTCAGGGATAACTCAGCTGGGACTCTCCCTTCCCTTCAAGGGGCGGCTGCCCTCTCTCCTAGGCCTCCTAAAGGACAAAGGGTTTTGAAAACATGAATCGCAGGACAACAGGTCACTAGCCCAATTACTAACGATGAGAGATGCGGACGCGTTTTCTAGGTACCCCTTGTACCTCAAGTTTTCTAAGTCTGATAGGGGATTTCTGGCAAGGCTGGCTAAGTCCAGAGGCAGACAAGCAGGGACACCTGGTGTGTGGGATTGGTTTTTGTAAAGTGGAGTCCGCCTGCCTGAGCAGAGGGAGACCATCATTGCAGAGCCCAGCCATCACGGTGACCACAGGTAAGTCTGCCCTCAGAACACGGGGTACGCACTCCACACCCCGAGTATTTCCCGGGTGAAAAGGGAACTGCCCTACTGTGGTACTCAGCCCACATAATGGGGGCCCAGGACAGCCCAGGGATTAGCAGGGACGCCTCCAACTCTCAGCTGGGAATGTATCTGTCTCCGTAGGTGGGGCACCCGTTCACAGTGCCTGGAGGTACCCTTTGGGAGACATTTGAGCCTAGTCCCTCCAGCTTCTTTTGCAACATAGGCTGGTCCCACTATAAAGTGGACAGGGGCGAGGTTTGGCCCGTTAATGGCACCATTGAGTTGAATGCTACCCTGCAGTTAGACCTGTGTCGCCATTCCCCAGGGACGTGGGTGGAGGATGAGGCCTGCGATCAATGTGTCTTTCCCATACATGCAGCTGTTAGGACTCTCAGAAATGACCCTCAGCTCTGTGCTACCTGTGAACTAGATCTCCCTGTAATTGCTACAGATCCCGAAAGAAAAATATACCCAAATGGAAAGAAACATTCCAAAAATGAATGAATTTGTTAGTTCTTTGCCGACATTTGTCAATCCCTTGAGGTATTCGAAATGGCTGTCCTTGTTGTACAGATAAAATCTGTACTGTCAGAACAACACAGCCCACTTTACCTTCCCCAAAACTTCAAAATGCTTATAGATAGTTGGCTTATGAAACCAGAGTCCTAGGATCTTTGAAAGGCCAATACCTTTCACGTAGGACATCTTTTAAAATGCAAGCTTCTCCGAGGTAACCCTTCTTGCAAGGGAAAAAAAAAATCTTAGCCATGTGAGCAGATCAAGTTAACTCACTTCAGCTGTTAAACATTGATTGCTAGACAAGTGTTAAGCTTACCTACTTTGGGCCTTATAGTACCAAAAAGCTAGAAAATAGATCTGGAGCTGTTGATGCAATGTCTTGTGCTTTGTTGAAGGTGTGTTTCTTGAAAGTGAGTGTTTAACATGTGTTCATGAAAGTCAACCTAAGAAATGCTGGTTGTTTGCTTTTTTGGTTATTATTGGAAATTGAGGTTTCTAAGAGTTAAAGTTTCAGATTCAATTGGAAAGAAATTGTGTGGTATAAGGAATGGAATATATTTTGAAGGAAAAAAGTGAAGTTTTCTAAAGCCAGAATCAAGTACTGAGGTCTACTTTCTGTTTACCATTTTCTCATTTGTAGTAAGAGGACACACAATGACCTATGCATTCGTTCATCCTAAAAAGAAAAGGATTTGTTAAAATCTTACTATGGTTACAGCCACTGTGCTTGATGCTGAACATGTGTAGGTTAGCAAGACCCACGTGGGCGCTGCTCCTGAGCTTTCATTCCGTTGCAGGAGGCAGGTGAAGAGGAACAGATTTTGACACCCAAAATAGGCCTCTTTGGAATGGGATTATATGAGGCTGTAGCAGAAGCCAAAAAGGCTCTAAAAACGGAATACAAGGTACCATTTTGAAGAGACATTTGCATTAATCAGGGGATCTCCAAGATTGTCTTCCTCATAGTACCAAGAAGAGAAATTGACTAAATCTCTAGAAACTCTTATCAGTGGAGAAGGCATGGATGAAATGTGCGTAACTACCAGATCCTTGTTTCCTGTGCTTTTCCTGGTAACCTCATTACTCCCCTCTTTTGTCTTTAGCTGAAATTGGCACTTAAATGATGGCTTGGGCCATTTGGGGGTATTACTCGATTTTCCTGGGCGTCTCCCATGTGTGTGGAGGTACACATGCTATTAAACTGTCAACATAAGAAACATCCCATCCTGTGGAGAATGTTTATAAGAAATAATCTTCCTCATGTTCCTTAATTTCAAATGCATAAAAGAAGCTTCCAGACGGTTATTCTCTGGAGCCTTTGGTATCTTGCCCCCTGGGATAGGTCATCAGTTTGGCTCAAATTAACTCATAAAAAATCTCTACAGGTTGGGATGTCTCTTTTGTGGACAAACCTAGACAAGCAGAGGGGAAATTATGTTTCCTCCCCTATATAGACAACACAATGATAAATGACACATCTTAAAGGAAAAAAAGGGGGTGGGGGCAGGTTCAATGGAGCCAGAGGGATGAAACAGCCCAGTTTAGATAGAGCAACCAGGGGGGGCTTCTCTGAGGAGGTGGCATTCAGAGACTTGAGTGAGGGTGTCAGCTGAGCCAAAATCGGAAGGGAAAATGTGGAAGAAAGGAGATGAGAGGGATGGACAACTAAGCCCAAGTATGCTATGCTATTCAGAAACAAAGGCATGTCTGTACTCCTGTAGGGAAAGTTGCTGTTACAGCTAGTTGGGGCTTAACATCAATTTAAAGGAAACTCTGGTGTCTGTTTATTTAAGGAAAAAAATCTACTTGCAGCCTCCACCGCCCCCCCCCCCCCCCCCGCAGACTCTGGACCTTAGATTCCCCATCATGCCTTTTATTTTTGTTTTCTTGAGCATTTTGAGTAAATCTCTGCATGATAGACTCTCTGTTTCCATACTCTTAATATTTTAAAAAATCACCTGTCTGTTGTGTAAAACTTGCTCTCAAATATATGACAAGTATTACTCCAGTCTCCAATAACTGGTGAAATACTGGACCCTGATGTTGGGGCTGCTTGCAGAGCTCCTGGTTCCTTCAGGGATGTTTCCCATTTCATTAGTATAATGATAGAGTTGACAGTTATCTACAGTATGCAATTACGTCCATTAACAGTAACAGTGCATTTTTACATTAATTAGAAAGAGAATTCATGGGTGGTTATGTGGATGCTAGGCTACAGGGAAACTTTTTGGTACCGATTATTCTTCTGTAGACACAGATACATTTATGTAAAATTTTACTTTGGTAATTCTTTTAGGAAAGTCTGCGAGCTTAAGTTCCAGTAACCATAAATCTAGATAAGCTGAGAAATTTGCCTTTAAAACTCTAGAGGGAAGGGAATTGATTGGAAGAGAAAGAAGTTTAGTGAGGAGGTTAAGGAGGTAAAGACAGACAGACCTGAAGTAGAAGAATCCAGTATCTGCCACTTCCTATTTCTTGTAATTCTCCCACCCTTGGTTTCTTCCTCATTTATAAGGTAGGGTTGATAACTATTGCCCTGAGATGTAGGTACCAATTTAAAGAGAGACTTTGGCCTGGACAGCGTGGCTCAGTGGTTGAGCGTCAACCTATGAACCGGAAGGTCACGGTTTGGTTCCCGGTTGGGGCACATGCCCAGGTTGTGAGCTTGCTCCCCAGTGTGGGAGGTGCAGGGGGCAGCCAATCAATGATTCTCTCTCATTCTCGATGTTTCGATCTCTCTCTCCCTCT